>NC_085843.1:134003044-135224294 GCF_035594765.1 Anolis carolinensis
GGATTTTTTTATTTGTCTATATTTCTTTTCCTGTTATCAAATGTTTTGAGGTAATTTTTAAAGGCTATAAAACTGATAGAGCACATAGAAAATGCAAGACTTCTGGATTGCTTTAAGAGAACAGATTATGACACTGTAGAATTAATGCTGTTTGACACCAATTTTTACATTTATTTATTATATTTTAAATTGTATTTTAACCTAAATCCACACATTATTTAATTGGTTTTTTTTTAAGTATTCACTTTGTTTTAAACTGTGACCAAAGTGTGTGGTTGTTAGCTACCCTGAGTCTCCATGGGGAGAAAGATGGGATTTAAATAAAGTTAATAATATTTATAATTATTATAATAATCCTTGCCCATGGAGACTCATCCTAAGAGAAGATGACATGTCCATGATATGGCTCTTTACCATGTCAGGAAAACAGAAAAACAATGGTCTTGGAAGGATAGTATCATCACCTTCTTCCCAATGACTGAAGCATTCCTGTTCAGTTAGGCACAATGAGACACAAACCGATATTCAGAATTTCCCAAGATATTAGGAATGTGCACAGCACGCACACAGAAACATGATATGAATGAAGTGTACCTCCCGATTTTTCTTTTATAATTCTCCTAGTAATAAAGATTTCTTTCACTTGAGAAGAGATGGTGAATAATAATGACTCCATGATAAAACTACATGATTCTTTTCCAGATGTTTTTGTTATTTATGTACACATGCAATTGCAAAATTCAGGGGGATGGAAGGTTTTAAAGGCATTCCTTGGCTTGGATTACTGCACTGCTTTTTGCATTTATAGGGGTTTCTTTGTAGAAAAGCCTGTCAAACTTGATAAATTTTCCTGTAGCATATAAAAAGCCAAGTGTCCAAAAATAGAACATAAAAAGTTTACTTTGTAGGCACTGGCTGCTGCAATTGCATCTCTGTGTTATTTTCCCAGATTTTCTGTTTTGTTCTGTTCTGCATTATTATTAACTCTTAATAAAAAGATAGATGGTGGAAGATAGATATAGATAGAAGATAGGAGATAGATGCACAAATAGGTAAATAATTTATTTCAAAGTCACTTGATGATTGCCATATGCACCAGCGTGGTTCCAGGCTAGATATGGAAAACTCAAATTTGAATACTTTTTGATTCTAATAATATTTCAGTCATCAAATACTAAACATGTAGCCTTGTTTGTTATAGAATTGTACTGTGTGGAATTAAAAATGAAATGTGAGTTACATGTAGGGAAATAAACACTAAATGAAAACATAGATAACTCCAGATTTCAAAAACAATATGTAATTTGGGATTTATTCTGGGCAAACTTTGCACATTCTTGTACAGAAAATAGCATTTTGACAACAAAAAAACCCCCAGCATTTATTTTCTATCATGAAAAAAAATCCACATGTGAATTCTGTGTAGAGTAGATCCCAAGATGTGAAAATAATCATTAGCTCTTAATTTTCCTTGATATGCTTTCACAACACTTGAAAAACACATTTTATAACTTTTCATTCAATCTCTATTGAAGAAAGGCTGGGAAAGCTGCCTTCTGGTGAGGTTAAGTGAAACTTAATCCAAAAGCACCTTTACCAAAAGACAATGTGCTGTGGCTGATTGTCAATGGTTTTTCTTGTGTTCTGCTATGGCTGATTTTTCTGGCTGAAGTAGTCTGTAGTGCCTTTCATGTTCTTTGATGACTTAAAGAGCCACCTAGTGGGAAGGTGTTCTTACCATACATTAAGGGAACCACTGACCACATAGGGAAACAGATGAAGGAAAAACAACCTACAAACAATCTACAGACCCACCAAGAAAATTTAACAAATGCTATGTTTGGCAAAGGATAAGAGGGATTCTCTAACAACTGCAGGAATCTATTGCAAACCATGTAGCTGTGGATAAGTTTACATGATTCAGCCAAACTACTTCAGCCAGAAAATTCAGCCACATGATAAACCAAACTGGGCACAGAATTTTATCTGAAAATACAGAAATTCTGGATCACTCAGACAACCACTTTATCAGACTACACAGAAAAGCCATTGAAACCCACAAGCACATGGACAATGTCAACAGAAAGGAAGAAACCATGAAAATTGGCTACCTATATTGAAAAACACTAAAATCAAGATAGTGGACAAGGAACACCACTCAGACACAGGAAGTTGCCATACGTAAGCAATCAAGGGTTTACCCAAACAAAGAATGCCTTCAGGCAACACATAATTCAAAGGGAACAAAGACCAGACTACTTCCAAGCTTACTAATTGCATCCTTCACGCTAGTTTAACAGACAATGGTTCTTTTCCTCCCACCCTGGACATTCCACAGGTAGATATACTCCACTTACTTGACTACCATCTGATCCTCTGAAGATGCCAGCCACAGATACAGGTGAAGCATCAGGAGATGATGCTGCTTGAACAAGATAATACAGCCCAGAAACCACACAGCATCCCAGTGTTTCCAACCATGAAAGCAGGGTTGTTGTGTGTTATCCAGGCTGTATGGCCATTTTCAGGAGTATTCTCTCCTGACGTTTCGCCCACATCTATGGCAGGCATCCTCAGAGGCTGTGAGGTATGAAAGCCTTCAGAAGGTCATTTCTGGTCTTGGAAAAAAAAGTAGAATTTAGATGTAAAATAGGATAGAGGACCCCTGAAACTTTTGTGGAAAATGAAATGATATATTGCCACTCCTTAAATCTTTTAGAATTGAAGTTCATTTTTTTAATAAGGGAAAAGGTTCTTCCAGGACAGTTTAGGGAGAAAGGGATTTTGAAAAAAACCATAAAGTGTGTATGTGACACCAAGGTGGCATTCACCCCTCTGTGTCTCAGAAAGGTGGTATATCAAAAGCACTGTGCCCAAGGTAAGTTAAAGCATCCTCTTCAAGCAATTACCTTGTGTTAGCCAAAGAACCATACTAAGATATATTTTAAAACAACATTTTTCAACCTATGAGAAGTATGGGGTCATAATAACAACCCAGTGTTTCTAAGTTCTGTCACTAGACCTAATATTTTGTGGGAAATCTTTATTTATTTACTATACTTCTATCCTACTCTCTCTTTCTCTCACCCCAAGGGGGACTCAGAGTGACTTACAATCTGGTAAAATTCAATGCCACAATATACATACAAAAACAATACATGATATAAAATCTGTAGACATATAAATACAAATTTAAACCATTAAAAGATACACACAGTCCTTTCCTCCCATTACTCTTGAAAAGAGCTTCGATAAAAAGTACTTGATAGATATTTGAATCAGCTGAATAAGTAGACTTGCAGGAATTAACAAACATATAATGCCTCTTAGTAGCCTGTTTGGGAAGGATTAGGAGATGGTGGATAGAAAGGTCTATTTTTTCTGTGGTAATCCACTGCATTTCTATATTGGATACAAAATAAGTGGTCTCCCTTCCCTGGTTTATCTATTGAAAACTGAGGATAGATGTAGAACTCTTCCCATCTTCTATCAGTCTTGTTACTTGCTTGCAATGCAATCCCCTGTCTGCAATCCCCTGTCTGCTATGGCTTCAAGGAAATATATAAATGTGGTATGCTTTAAATGGAAGAAAAGGGACTCCATAGGAAATAACACTGGATTATTAGACATAGCTGTACTATACTTTATTTTATATCTTTGTGCTCATTCCTATAGCTCTCGCAGAACATGGTTTTTTATAAGCTTAAACCTCTCAAGATCTTAAAGCTTTCACTGAATAAAAGAAGATTACTATGCTTCTAGCTACTTGTTTGTTAGTAGGTACAACCTTCCAATAACTCTTAGAATATATTTGGAAAATGAAATTCACATGCAGAGCTTTGAAACTTTGGCATGTGACAACATCTTTTATTTTTAACTAATTTTTGCATCATCTATAAATGCATAAGAAAGTGTGAAATACAGCTCCCAAAGCCAGTTTATACCATGGCAGTGGAGAAGAATTTATCCAAAGGCAAGACAGGTGCTGGAACTAGATTAGATAAAATGTCCCATTCTCTGATGTCAATCAGACAGAACTTTCATCCTTCCGACTGATGCCTCTCTTTTTAATTACCAGTCCTAAACCTTCTATGAAAATAGCAGCTGCAGCAACATATTCTACAAAGCTTCTATGCCTATCAATCAAAAAGCATAAAAGCATAAATGACAAAATATATTTTGAAGGAATGTATACATTGGATATGAAAAGTTCTATAAGACAAAAAATATTAATCAGAGAATCAAGGCAATCAAGCCAGGAGATCGCATAACTTTGATAAAGTCAATGAATATGCAACATATGAGTGTATTATTGCACAATTTTATTCAGCAAACTGTTCAGAAATTAATCATCTTAAAATAACTGCGTGGATTGCTCCTCCTTTTTCTAATTTCTAAACCCACTGACTCAGCTTTTAAAATTCTACATGGAGCAAAGAGGAGAGGAAGCCAGCATGATATAATAGGTTGAATGTTACACTGAGAGACCAGGGTTTGAACCCCTGTTCAAGTATGGAAACTCACTGGGTGACCTTAGACAAGTCACACTTTTTCAGCCTCAGAGGAAAGCAAAAGACACACTTCCCTGAAATCCCCTCCAAGAAAACCCCCTGAGAGGATTGTCAAAAATTATACAAAGGCACACAGCAACTATACATGCACACAAATGCACGCATGTACCCACACAGGGTATGTGTATATGTGTTTATCTTTATATCTCTATCTCTCTATCAATCCATCTGTCTATCATCTAGGGTGTATCACATTTCAAGAGAATTGAATCATACTAGTTTATCTCAGGCTACTATGAAATCTTTCAAACTGAACAGAGAGGGGTGCATTTTGCAAGTAGTAACAAAATTGCTTAAAATATAACAACCAAATGGAAAATACAGCAAAATCCATGAGCAGAAATTGCTTCATTGGACAATTCTAAAGCACAAAATATATCATGCAATATTTTGAAGCTTCACTTCTTTTTCATCAAGCAGAGAGGTTAAAAATCATACAGGAGAAAAGTGGTGACCATGTTAATATCACAGGCCTACAGTCTGCCTAAAATGGTATCGGTTAAGGTGCTATTGAGGGATTTTAATACAAGCAGAGTCCTTGATTTAGAAATTATACTCCTTCACTGCTACTGTGGTTGTGATCTTTCTCTTCCTTCTACTATGAGACCTTCACCGTCACCACCATCTGTACTAGTGGTGATATATAATAGTATTCTGGCTTACACTTCTATTTTTAGGCAAAATAGTATAAAACTTTTTAAACACTGGGATCTATCTGTAAGGGATATCTTTAGTACATTAATTTATTTTTAAAAATGTTCAAATAATGTGTAAAATGTTCAAAGATGTTGCAAAACAAAGATACATAGCAGAAAAAAATCAGTGAAATAGACATACTATTACAATTAGATGTGTTGAAGGAATGCAATAAATTATGAAATGCCATTTAATTTGCCAATTGAAGAGATATTATCCATTAATATTATCATGAGGGAAGAACATTTATCTTTTGTGTGTATAAACGGAACAACATTACATTAAAGGTGGTTTATTCTTGAATATATTACCATAAGTATCAAAAACAATTGCAAATGAAAACAACTCAAATGGCTATACTAACTTTCTAAGAAGGAGAGTTCTGTCACTGTTTAACAAGTTGCCTTAGCCGACAAATAGCAAACCTAAATATAGCATTTATTGAACTACAGCATTTAACCATTCTTCAGATTTATTATTGTAAGCCTCCAAAGTCAAAGAAATCTCAAGGAAAGGCAGGTGGTAGCATTAGATTAGAAATCTACTAAATGTCCAGTAAATATTACCTTTAGTCAGCTTGAAAGCCCTTCAAAGCCTTTCAGTATTTACTATTTTGATTTATTTTGAATAATAAGAATTAACATGTGTATAGAGCACTGTATGACAGGCTAAGGATTTGGGGACAGAAAACTAGATACATTTCTGTACATCTCACAGTGTAAGAGCTGGATGAAAGAGGTGCACCTGGACATCCATGAAAATGAGGAATGTTGAGGCTCGACTAATGCCACCTGCTCTACCAAACACAGATATTTCAGTTTCATTTCAGCTTATCATATGATATCAGGTGAAAGATTTTAGGCAAAACCCTTATAAGACTTTTTCTTTGTGCCTATAAAGAATTTTTTAGGTGGTGAGCAGTGGGTTGTTATATTCCATAAGCATATTATTTTGGGACAGGTAATGTGTATGACTTCAAGTCTTCTTTCTCATTTATAGAAACCTGTTGAATTCCATGTGGTTTTCTTTGGGAAAGAAAACCTCAGCTTTTCAGTTCCTTCCTCCAAAAATAGCCTACAGGACCTAGTGTTCCTTGGTGGTCCCCATTCCCAGTACTAACTAGGACTGACTTTTTTTTTGCTTCCAAGATCAAACTTGGTCTAGTGCCTTCAAGATGTATAAGGTCATGTGTGACAGACAATACAGTCATCCAAAATAATGAATACTTTTCTTTTTCACAGAGTAACAATAGATTTCTGGGAAAACCACAAGCAAGATTTAAAAAAGAAACTATCAATTCCTAAAACTATTTCTTCTAATCTTACTGTTTGAAGGACAAAGGGAGGTTGTTTTCAAGTTTATTTGCTGCTTGGCATATAGGGAATTATAATGTGAGTCAAGAGGAGGATTTACCTTTTCCTTCCAAGATGTGATCACCTTTCACATTACTTTCTGGCCAAAATAGTGTGTGTGTGTGTGTGTGTGTGTGTGTGTGTGTGTGTGTGTGTGTATGCATTCACATGTATGTGTGCTCTCAAATTCCTCTGAAATATGTATAAATGCTAAAATATTCTTTGGAGGTGTGCCATTCAAGTGTTAACCAGAGGTGATCCTACTTACTTTCCCAGATCAGACAGGGTTTAGTGCTTTGAGGGTACTTATTCCCCATAACTTCTCAAAGTAACAATAAAAATATTTTAAACACAAGTAAAGATACAGAAATCAGGTATATGAGAAAGTTTACCAGAAAAAGATTTCTTTGTGAGCACAGATCTTTGGATGCATATTCTTCGGTGAAATTGGGAATGTTGATGATGATCTGAGTGGAACTCGGGTTTTCTCTCTAATGCACTTTATTAGACATGAACATACTGGGGTGCACTCTTTAACTATGTAAGTAGGATGAGGAAAAGATGAAACATGGGTCCCCTGTTGGGATCGATTGGGGTAACTGAGGTTAAATTATAGATTATTCATGAAGTTCTTCTCCAGAAGAGTTTTGCCCAAGTTTTTGTATCTTTGAGAGTAACTTTTTGACAGTCCCTTCACCTCATAGGCACATTTATTTAGTGACTAAAATATTCTCGGTGGTTGTTCCTGCACTGCAGAATTTATTTTCATGGCAGGCTTCACTCTTTCCTTCTTTGCTCTCCTCCTATTTTATTCAGATAGGTTTCTGACCACTAACTGGCTGCTTTGGAAGAATCTTGTAATGAAGTCATTTTTCTTGTTCCTCCTGTCACATTATGTTTTTAATGCATTTAAACTGTTTCAGTTAACTGCTTGGCATTCTATAGTGTCACTTGTCCTGCCCTGTACCCTAAGCTATCTCTTATCTGTTCTGGTGGGCATTGCTACTGCAGCAGTATTCTCTTTTGCTTCAGGCAATGAATGCCTCAGGCCAGCCCGGCTAGAGCTAGAGTAGTATGTAACATCTGTGATAACATGTCATCTCGAGAAGTAGAAAATTACATACTTGTTCATTTCCTCTAGGCAATGCTTATCCATAGGACAGAAGACTCAACTGACCTGTAGTCTGCAGCTGACAAGCAAGAAGAAAGAGAGATAGTGCCACCATAATTAGGGATACTCTTATCCTAGCCAACATTGGTAATAGGACACACAGTCATCATAATATATGTCAGCAAATGGCTTAGGTCCTTCATTTTCAGAGCTCAGAGGGGAAAAAACCTAGGATAGTGAGCAGCAACTAAATTCATGTGCTGTTCACATGAATAGTTTAAGTATCCCAATGATCATGTGATTCAGCTTATCTCTTTGACATCATTTTCAACATGACTACTGGGTAGAGAGGCCTATTACAAAATGTAGAACCTTGATTATTGAAGGTACTTAATAATGCAGAGAGCCATCTCATGTATCTGAATGCTGCCTTTAAAACAAAATGGAACCCAAGGCAGCTTTAGGGATCAAACCTGTTATCGTGATTTTGAGAACATTTAAGGCATGGCTAATGTGTGATTCTGTGGCCATTTTCACCACACTATATGCAAAGCATGACATACAACTTCAGTGTTAAAAAGACTATCACAATGTCTCACAGCCATATACATCCACGTCAGAAGACAAAAAATGGGGGGGGGGACTTAAAGACAACTAGAAATGGCTAAATAACACCAACATATAATCTCTCCCACACCTTGTTGAAGTTTGCAATGCCAAGCCTTTGAATTGATCTATGGTCACTGCTGAAACGTTGGTTGTAGTAATCACAATATCCAGCTACAAATGCATTACTTGTATTTCTGAGAGTATGTGAAATACGTGTCATTGTCCCTGGTACTGAAATAAAACGATGTGGAGTTTTTCTCTCCTCTCCATTCCATCACTGTTGTGGCTGTCACTAGAGTTAGATGACTCATCTTTTTCAAATCAATAAGCTATGTTCTGTTAGCCTTTATTTCCTTGACTTGACAGGGATGACGCTGAACTGCCCCATCAACAAGCATAAATACCACATCTTTTTGCATCTGTATGACACCTGAGTTGCTCTCCCTGATTTGTAAAGCCCCTTTACATCTTTTTCCCCTTGATAGTCCATCTCCAAGGAATTTCAGGTAAGGCAGCTTCCACAATTGGCAGTCGTGCACTTCTTTTTAATGCTTCATATGTAGAGGGGGCAGTAAAGTGCTATTCATCTCCCCTCAAGAATAGAGTGAAAGCTTCAGCATAAATATTATTATTAGACAACCATGCAGACTTAAATGTATGGGTGACAACTGTTCTTACCTTTTACACTCCATCCTGGGGTATGTGAAGCCATTTATCCACAATAGCAGGAAGACATATGTGCACATTCACCTTTCCAACCAGCTATGGAGATGGAGCCCTTTTATAGGCAAGCAATAAAATGTATTGCTCAATGAATCACAGCAAAGATAGCTGCAGTTGATTATGCTATGCAAATTCATTCCCTCCAGTTGTTGAACAGAAGAAGAACAGTGCAATTATATGCACATTTCTTCAGAGGTTGGCTCCATTGTGTTAAGGAACATTTATTCTTAGGTAACTGGACACAGGTTTAGAATCCAAACTGTCCAAATTCAAGGTAAAATTCTGACAGTAGTGATGATGATGATGATGTATCATTATCAACCACATCATCAGGATTGAATAAACAGAATATGGGCTATAGCTTTATCTGAAAAAAAGCCATACAAATTAAAAGTAGAAGAAAAATAGAATTTGTTCAACATTATATGGAAGCCATTGTGTCAAAGTAATAGCAAATTTAGACTAGTCTCAGGTCAAGTGAGGTTTTGGTTAAATGCCATGGGGGATATGTAGTGGATATTTTATCAGTAAGAGGAAAGTGACAGGAAAGTAGTCTGCAAATGTCTATAATTTGGGGAGGGGAGAGAGTGTTATGAATAACTTTTCAATAACTTTAAAGCATAGCTTCTTTTATTGCAATTTCAGTGTGAAAGGGTATATCAGAACTTCTACAGAACAACAAATAATGACATTAGACATACAGACACATAGATTCTATGCAACTACATTGGATTCCACAACAATCTACTTACAGTTATATTGACTAACAAACAGGCAAAGGGTTTTTTTTTACATTTTTACTCAGCATTCACACACATGTTGACCCATTCATCCTCATGCATCCAAAGATTACCATACTCTTTCTCCCTTCTTGGAAAAGCACCTGCTTAGGACAAGCCCTCCTTTCCCTGGAGCCTGCCAAGACATAGTTCCAAAAGGTCAAATGCCAAAACTTCACTTTCCCTAAGAACAATGCCAAGGATCAGAATCCTGTTTCCATACAGCAGAATTGACTCCCTGCATCACGTATCATGACTCCAAAATGCACTCCTTCCTCTTCCCTTGAGAAAAGGAGGCCCAAAGTGACCAGACTCTGTGTTCCATTGCATATCTGCAACTCCTATAAACCATCTCCATTGAGCATGGGGGGTGAACAGCGTCTCTGTCACAATTTCTGGATTGTCATAAGGTCACTTATATCTCAATATTTTGCTGATATTGTCCCAAAGTTGTAAATGAATGATAGACATCTTCCATACTGGAATATCCTGGCCAGATGTTGTTGACTCCTCTTGATTAGTGTTGGCCTTGTGTTGACTTTCTTCTCAACAGTTGTAAACTTAACTTGATGTAAACATTTCACTTATCACTGTTGCAGTTCTTATCACTGTTAGCAAGCAAGTAAATTATTTCAGTTCTCATTAGCAGGTTTTAATTACAATTCAGCAAGCAGGCAGTTAGTCATTGCAGGCCTTGATATTTTTGAATGGTGTCTTCAAAATTTAGCTCTCATTCATTCCTCTTCCATACAGGTCATTCATACCCACACATATTAAATCCACATTTATCAAATCTGCACATTATATATTCGTGACAAGAGGATGGATGGGTTAATGAAAACTTTTAGATTGTGATTTGTTACTGTATTGTGATATTATATATAATAAGGAAATTTAATTATAAAGTTAAAAATTAAAACCAAAACAAAAAGATAATGGTGATGAAATGGAATCACTTTTATGATATTTGATGTACTGATCATTGTATGTCATTTTATATCTACATTGTAGTGCCAGTAGGAGTAGCACATTTTCACCATAATCAGTTTGCACAATACAGTATTTTATTTTTTGGGTTCTTCAGTTTGTATCCCACTCAGAGACCTAGCATAGTGTTGTGCTTTGAATATTTCACTAAGACTCTGGAACAACAACACAAAAACAGCAGGCACTAAGCTATTAAGAAGTTTATAAAAATGTTCTAAAGTCTAATGTATGTGGATAAAACAAAAGCAAAAACAAAACCCAAAAAAGTGGAAAGATTCCAAATGTTTGAAGAATAGCTTCCAAACAGGTATTCTCATACAACAGTGATTCAAGAACACTTCATTAATGTCCTGCAAATTTTTGGTGGGGAAACACATTGTCCTCTGAGAAAGTCATGTCCTGAGAAGATGTTTCATGCCTTTTTCCTCTGGCTGATGACTAGAGCCAGACTATTCTTCCTTCCCTGGAGCTCTGCAGCTACAGCAACTCACTTTCAGCCAAAGAGATAACAAGACTTCCATGAAGTTCCAGTTATCTGCAGGGCAAAAGCAGTGACTGCATATATCAACAGAAACTTTCTTTACCAGAGGAAGAAAAAAGAATTTATCTATCTTGCTTTCCCACACACACAGTTTACATTAGTACTAAGGGGGAATAAAACCCATGGCAGCTATTGGGGGGGGGGGGGCACAAATAATACAGTGTCAAGTCTAGTTTGGCCAACAACCAACTGTATATGTCAGCTAAAGAACTTTGCAACCAGGGCACAGAGAAACAGAGACTTTTCTCTGAATACTTGTGCACTTATATAGACATAGTTTTGCTTAGAAGAGCAGATATTGCAAGTTGTTATGGAAGAGATTTGACTTTTGTTGACATTGCATGCAAAACTATGCTGCTGACAGTGAAAGAAAAGGTTTGACTTTTTTATTTGTAAAAGTATAAAAACTGACTAATGCAAATGCAGGACAATGGCAGCATTTGTCTTCTTCTTCTTTTTTACTACTCTTGTAAAGTTATTAGTATTGTATAGTGAATTCAGTGTGCCTGAACTGACTGGTTTTTGTTTGTTTGTTTGAGTAAGTGATTTTACAACTAACGTTCTTTAGATTTCCAGAAAGTTAGATTGACAGAAATCAGATTGTAAATCAGTCCAAATATCGGCTGTGTAAAATTTCAAAAGGTAAGATATTAGGATTAAATTTCATTTTCCCCCGAACCTTGCTTTTACTTCTTTACTTTTTACATTGTATGATGCAATCTGTTTTTCCTACATTTTTGTTGTTTATTTGTTCAGTCACTTCCAACTCTTTGTGACTTCATGGATGAGCCTATGCCAGAGCTCCCTGTCAGCCGTCACCACCCCCAGATCCTTCAAGGTCAAGCCAGTCACTTCAAGGATACCATCCATCCACCTTGCCCTTGGCAGGCCCCTCTTCCTTTTTCCTGCAATTTTCCCCAGCATCAAGCTTTCCTGACTTTTCTTTATGTGGTCAAAGTACTTCATCTTTGCCTCTAATATCCTTCCCTCCAGTGAACAGTCGGGCATTATTTCCTGGAGAATGGACTGGACATTCTGAACAATTTTTGCCTAGTCAAAGCTTTAATATCTTCTCCTAAAAAATTAAAACATTGGGAAATAAAATGGATTTCTCTGAAGCAAAATAGTCAAACAACTGTCTACCATTCTTTTTAAACTGTGTTTTTATTGAACTTTATTTGCATTATTCAATATTGCTTAACTAAATGGATTATAGCAAGTATGGGGCATTTTCATGAATGCTTGCTTATAGCCAACTACAGAATTGATCCAAAACAAACAAGATTAAAATCAGTTTAATGGGAAGAGACTCTAAATATCTTCGTCAACTTGTGTCATTTAGGGTTTATGTGAATCAACTGGGCCCGAGAGCTAAAGATGAAATGCCACAATTGTGAGAACGAGGCTAGACTGTATTTGCGAAGGATTAACTTTACATGCATCTATTCCCCTTGAGTTATTTGAGAAATTCAAACAGAACTAGATCTACATTGTTGACTTTATACAGAAATACTATTGGCAGTTGTAAACAATAGCCAGTATCCTACATGAGCTAGTTAGTAAAATATGTTTAAGTACATAGCAACTGACCAACTCATTCACTCTCAGACTTGACAGATTCACCTATGTCATCCATCTCCCATGCAAATGATGTAAATTAGGTTGGGGAGAGTTTTGTGGGCCACAGTGGGTTTAAAGTCTACCCCAACTGGCTGTAATGCTGTACTGTTCTTTCAGTAGTAACAAGACAATAATAATAGTGAGTGACTGTTCTGACAGTACAGTAAGGTAGTCTTCACTGGTGGATCTCTTTATCTAGCTACAAATTGTGAAGAAGATTGGACTGTGAGGAGGACAATAAACAGTATCCAGTTATGTTTCAGTTCTCCTTCTTCTTTCTGAATATAGAATTTCTCCCTGCACATGTAATTTCTCTTCTTTCTCCCCCACTTTTTTTTCCAGCATAGGATTTTCCAACTTTTATTTCAAATTTCTTTCTTCATTGCACAGATTACTCATATTCCGTTTATCATAAACTGAATTTTAAAAGGTCTTTTAAAAATATTATTTAAAAGTAAGTTAATGAACTTCAGTAGAAGATAAAAGTATTCCTAAATGAAACAATAATACAAATAATAATAATAATAATAATAATAATAATAATAATAATAATAATAATACAAATAATACATATTTTCCTCCAAGTGAACGAGAACAAGACTAATGGTTTATCTGATTCACCAATATTTAGAAGAAGAGAGCATTTATAAGAAGCAATTAAAATGACTAAAAATGACTACGCCTTCTCTTGTCCAATTCTTTCAGTGAAAGTGGATTAATAATAAAAAATGAGGAGCAACTTCATTACTTCTACAAACAACATAAAAGAGACAAGTGAATAAAAAAGCCAAAACCAGAAAAAAGATAGTTGGCTTGCCAATTTGGCTATGAGTAAACAGTTATGAAACAGATTGGAATGAAACAAAACAAAAGTAGACCTTGAAATCTAAGACACACTCTAGCTTTAAGCCATAATATATTTCAGAATAAAAGCATAGAAAGAGGGATATTAAAATGGGCTCATTGGAAGACACTACATTTTTTAAAAAAATCATCAGTTACAGGTACTGTTATTATTATGAGCCAGCATCCTATATTGCAGTTATAAATTTACAATCTAGAGTTATGCATTTGTAACTGCATTATTATTATGGCACTATTACTATTATTATAATTCATACCCAGAATGACGTGGCAAAGACACTATAGGTAATGAGGCACTTTGAGTAATGGCCAGATTTTTAAAAATAATTTTTATTGCATTTTTGGAAAGATATAGGTATACATGTATTAAAAGGATAATAGAAAAAAATTAAAAAGAAAGAAAAGAAAGAGAAAAGAGGGGGAAAAAACAAGAATGAGAAAAAAGCGAAGAGAGATACATAAGTACATAAATATATACCTAGATGTTTTAAATGAAGAAGCACAAAGAGAAAAGAAAAAGAAAGAAAGAGAAAAAGGGGGGAAAGAAAAAAAGAAAAAAGGGAGAAAGTTAGTGTATAAACAGTTGTAGAGGAGATTGGGGAATAGGAAGTCCTTCGGTCCATTCCGCAGGGAGGTTATCTTCTGTTATTTCTTCCTTTTTTCTTAAAAACTTATGCTGTCTTCCCTTTCCTTGTTCTTTCTTTTATTTGTTATCTCCTCTATCATTTCCTAATTTTACTATAGTCCGATCTGTCTATTCAAAGCTAATCTGTCACTTTTCCCGGAAGTAATCTTTTAGTGGTGACCAATCAGTTCGGCATCTCCTGTTCAGATCTTTTAGCAAAAATGTCAATGAGTCCATATCCATATACTCCCTTATTTTTATAATCCATGTGTCTACGGACGGGATTTCTTTAGTGCACCATCTCTGTGCTAGGAGTGTCCATGTACAATATTTTGTCTTTATTTCTTTCTAATTTGAAATCCATTAAGTTCAACAGGTAGTACTCCGGTTTCAAGTCATATGTCATCTTTAATATTTTTGTGAGTGCTTGTGGATTTTTTTCCAGGAGTTCTTAACTTCCTTGCATTCCCACCAGGCATGGAAAAAAGTCCCCACTTTGTCTTCACATTTCCAGCATTTCTTATTTTGATTTTTATAATATTTAGCTAATTTTTTTGCCGGGGGGAGGGGGAGGGGGGTTAGATACCAGCGGATGAACATCCTATACCAGTTTTCATTTACCTTTATCAATCTGGAGTATTTTAATTTAACCCTCCATACTTTCTCCCAATCCTCTAATAGGATCAAGTGGCCAATATCTATCACCCATTTGATCATATTTTCTTTTACCAGCTCCCTTTCGGTATCCCATTCAAGGAGTTGCTTATATAAAATCCTTATCACTTTTTTCTCCCTTAGTATTATTTTATCCCATTATTTTCTATTTTGGCTTTATTGTACCATACGTATGAGTGCCATCCACGCCTAAGGTCATAGCCCTCCAAATTTAAAACCTTTTTTTAAAACTAGTGTGGCCCAATCCTTCACCCAAACCAAGGCACATGCCTCAAAGTATATCTGGAAGTTCAGGAGGGCTAGTTCTCCTCTTTCTTTTGAATCTGTTAATATTTGGAATTTAATTCTTGATTTTTTCCCATCCCAAATAAACTTTGTAATCTCTTTCTTCCATTCTTTGAAATAATAGTTTGTCCTTAATATTGGCATCATCTGAAATAAAAATAACAATTTCAGTAGAACACTCATTTTTATTAATGAGATTCTACCTAGTAACGTCAGGTTTCAAAAATTTCATTTCTCTAATTTCTTTTTCATTTTTCACCAGGTTGCTTCATAGTTGTTTTTAAGGAGTTGAGAGTTTTGTGCTGTCATTTGAATCCCTAAGTATCTGATCTTCTTAGTTATTTCTAGATTTGATATGTCTTGTAGCTTTTCTATTCTATTTTTGGTTATATTTTTGGTTATTATTTTAGTTTTGGACTTACTGATTTTGAAAGCTGCAACTTTCCCAAATGCTTCCATCTTGCCCATCAATTTCTGGATTGTTTCTAGCGAATTTTCAATCATGCAGATGATATCGTCTGCAAAGGCCTTGACCTTGAACTCCTCATTTCTTATTTTAGTACCCTTTAACTCCTCATCTTTTCTAAGCCCCTCCAACGTTACTTCCAATACCATAATAAACAAGAGGGGGGGACATGGGGTACCGCTGTCTGCTGCCTTTCTGCATTTGTATATTCCCTGTCTCCTGGCCGTTTATTAGTATGTTTGTTCTCTGTTTGTGATTTATTGGCTTTATTGCATTTACAAAGTATCCATATCCCTTTAAACTCTAACATATAATCTCTAACATAAGTGTGGGCGTCACTTCCTTCCTGTGCCCGGCAGGCAGTTCCTACTCTTAAAAGGACCCCGCCGAACACTGCCTCTCCCGTTTTTGCTTTTATTTTCCTCCTGTGCTCAACTCTTTTCTGCCTTTATTTAGGCCCTTAAGGTACGGTACCTTCTTAGGCTGGAACAGTCTCTTTTTATGGTAAGATATTTGGCTCTGTATTACCTTCTCCTTCTTCCTCCATTCACTCCGTTCACTCCACCACTCTTTCCTCCATCCCTCCTTTCTTTGCTCTTTCTTCTTCCCTCCATAAAACACCGGGGGGGGGTAAAGGTACAGCTTTCTTTTCCCCTGCTTCCTTTATCCTTCTTTAGCAGTTGTTTTTGTATTCCAAATACTCTTGATTATTTAAAATGAAGGCGGTTGGCTTTTGTGGGGTTCTTTCAGGCCTCGTTCACCTCCTCCCCGGGTGCCACTTCAGTGTAGGTCTGCCTGGGCAGCTCTAGCAAATGTGGAGATCCATTTTTCTGCCTTCGGGAGAGGCCCACTATGAAGTTTGCCACAAACTGACCTCTTTCTGTCAGCTAGAGGAGTCCCACCTCGGACTCCCTCCTGGTGCAGGTACACTCAAAGCTTAGCACTTCAGAGACATGTGGTTGCTGCCATCTTGCCTTCCCCGGAAGTCTCTGATCCGGCACGCGTGATCTTGTTTACTGTCAGTAATGGTCAGATTTTAACATGTAGTTGGCTGACAACTAGGACAAATCATATACACAGTGAAAGAAGCAGAAAGCTCTTTAAGCCTGGTTTGGTCTTTCAGTTTCTCTGTTCACCTTTGTATTTTAACCTACTTTATAAGCCTTTAAGCTTTGCCCATTGGCTGTCCCCGTACAATCTTGAAAACTTTTGGGGTGGCACGGGCCACCCAAAACATCCCCCAAAACCTTTAAAATATTGGAAAACGTATCAGATTGCCATTAGGCCTCTCTGCAGGAACATATCAATGACGTACCAGGATAAGGGGACAGGAGCGATTTGGCTCCCCTGTCTCCTGGTGCATAATTGGTAAATCCATGAGACCTGCAAAGAGGCCTAATGGTGACCTGGTAGATTTTTCTTGATTATTAAGGCTTGGAGGGTGGGTTGGGATGCCTTCTTTGCTTCTCCAGGCTCAGAAGTGAATTGCACTGTGGGGACAGAAGAAGCATTCCCAGTAGTCTGTCCCCACTGGGCCTATACCCCATTAGAACCAGGCTTTCAGGAAGGCCCAGATCTAATGTGGTACCTAAATAATTTGGGGGAAAGGAGGGTGTAGAGAAGTTGTGTGTTAAACAGAGATTATTGATATGATTTTATTTATTTGTTTGTTAAAGAAAAAAAGAGTTATATATTAGCAAGGAAAAGCCTAGCATGGAAACTAGCTGGAAGCAGCATTTGGTAGGTTGCCATGGTAACACAGCTTCCCTTGGGAGAAAAGGGGCGTGGCTAAGATGACAGTTGGAGCAGATTCCCTTTTAAAAAGTTCTGTTGCTGTGAGGGTTTAAAAAGGACAGTTGCGGTTAGGTTTTGGAAAGATTAGGAGCTGTGGAAATCAGCTAAGGACGGCAGCTTATGGTCACTCAGAGGAAAGGCTGGGAATATAAGCTGACCGGGGGAGTTTAGTATACTGTGTTGAAGAGAAGTTATTTAAGGAATATCCATTCAAGAAAGACTACATTGTAACTTAAGATCCGGAACGTTTACTGATTGAAACCATACGCTTATGTACCAAAAATAAACTTGAATTTTGTTATTTTTCATAAAGATAAGTCTCCTTGCCTCTCTGTAAGCCTGTTACCTCACGTTGGTGGCAGTTACCATACCTATCTATATAAGTTACCGTACTTTCCTATATAAGTTACCATCTTTACTCATTTAAACCCAATCAGTTCCGTTATCCTTCCTTATCCACTAAATCATCTCTGTCATACATTCACACATCCTCCACCCCTCCCTCTCACACACGCACACATCTCCTGAATTGGAGGCAGCAGTGGGATTTAAGACAAAGATTTCCCCTGCCTGAGTTGAGTACCACAAATTGGGCTCTCTTCAATTGGTGGCAGCGGTGGGATCAAAAGGATTCCATCCCTGTCATCTCAGTCCTCTTCAGAGGGTTTACCTGCTTTATCTCAAATTACTTCGCTTTTACCCGAGGCATCGTTTGGATGCCTCAGGTAAAAATCTCACAGGGCCCAGGATATGAGGCCTGTCTGGAAGGGCCCTATGTTGTCCCCCTTCTCTTTTCATTCAGATATAACTGACATTACATAACATTATATATCAAATAAAATTGCCCTTATTGATCTCAAAATCTTTGTTTTGGTTCATTATATGTTTTTATGGAATTAATTTGAATTTTTTAAAATACTAATAATGTTTAATACTGTTTTAATATTTGCATATCTGTATATTTTAAATTGTATTGTGATGCTTCTAATGTTAGCCACTTTAAGTCTCTTTATAATAATAATAATAATAATAATAATAATAATAATAATAATAATAATAATAACAACTTTATTTTTATACCCCGCCCCATCTCCCCGTAGGGACTCGGGGCGGCTTACATGGGGCCTTGCCCGATAAAACAATCAAATATCAAAACACAGCAATAAAACAGTTATCCAATAAAAACATCAATTACAGTAAAAACAATCGTTAAAATCAACATAAAACATACAATATTAACACTGGAGACTAATTCATAGAACCCAGGCAACGTGCAACATGTGCCGAAATGGGCCGAAATGGGGAAGGTAATTTCACAGTTAAAATGGACAAAGTGCAATATAGCATTGGCAACACCTCAAGAATGGGGCTATTATAAAATGGGCAGATCGATCAGTCCAACACCAGATTAAGTATCAAAGGCCTTTTGAAAGAGCCAGGTTTTTAAGCTCCTACGGAAGGAGAGGAGGGTGGGGGCCTGCCTGATCTCTCTAGGAAGTGAGTTCCAAAGCCGGGGGGCCACGACGGAGAAGGCCCTCTCTGTCGTCCCCACCAACCGCGACTGCGAGGGTGGTGGGAGCGAGAGGAGGGCCTCCCCCGACGAGCGAAGAGAACGTGCGGGTTCGTAGGGGGAGATGCGGTCTCTAAGGTAGGTGGGTCCCAAACCGTTTAGGGCTTTGTAGGTGATAACCTGCACATTGAATTGGGCCCGGAAAGTAAACGGCAGCCAGTGGAGCTCCTTAAACAGAGGCGTTGAACGTGCCCTGTAATTCGCTCCAGTTAGAAGCCTGGCTGCCGATCGCTGTACTAGTTGTAATTTCCGGGCCGTCTTCAAAGGCAGCCCCACGTAGAGCGCATTGCAATAGTCCAGTCTAGAGGTAACTAAGGCATGGACCACCATGGTCAGATCAGACTTCTCGAGGTATGGTCGCAGCTGGCGCACAAGTTTTAGTTGTGCAAAGGCCCTCCCGGCCACGGCCGACACCTGATCCTCAAGCGTCAGCCCCGAATCCAGGAGGACCCCCAAGCTGCGGACCTGCGCCTTCAGGGGGAGTGTGACCCCGTCAAGCACAGGTTGCCACCCAATACCCCGATTGGCCGCACGACTGACCTGGAGGACCTCTTTATGGAGAGAAAAAGCAGGATATAAATAAAGAAACATAATAAACATTATTATTTCATGATTGGTCATCAAATGCCTTCCCATATTCAATTTTCAGCTACCAGTTAGGTGTAGCATGATGATGTTTTCGGAATGTTTATGCTGATAAACAAGTATGTGAAAAGTAGAAGCAGGGTTCTTGTTTACCTTCACTTGTTGCACAAGGAGAGCTATCCAATAGGAGTGTGCAATTTGGCAAAAACTGGTTTTTGGCTCCTCCCCCCCCCCCCCCCCGTTCCATTTTTACAGAGCTTCTTGAATTCAGATTTTTGTTTTCATGCTGAAAAGATTTGGTCCATTGCCATCAAGGGGAAACTTTAGAGGCCCATTTCTCTGTCATTTTAAGGCCTATTAGTATGAAACTCATCCCACATGTAGGCCGCATTTACTTCTACAAGCCTGCCAACTTTCAGAACATTTCAGCAATCTACTTAACTTTTGGAAATTTTATTTTTTTACCATTTTTTTTAAAAAACAGAATTTATTATTTATTTTTGGTATTTATATACCACCCTTCTCAATCCCGAAGGGGACTCAGGGCGGTACACAGTGTTGGCAACAATTCCATGCCCTCAATAAAAAATAGTATAATTCATCAAAGTTGACCCTCCCGTAATAAAACATTAAACATTATGAAACACTTCACATAAAATAACATCATATATCACACAAAGACATAGCCGTTGTCTGTAAACAGTCCTAGGTCATTGCACTTTCATTAAATGGGTCTACACAGAAGAGGGGGTTCTGGGAATTGAAGTCCCAAGCACATGCCACAAGAGGAAAGGATAATGGACACAGTCAGCCAAGTCTCTTATTGGCTGAGAAAGAAAGTGAGAAACACAGGGAGAGTTGTTTTGGAATCTCCTGGCAGTTCCCATGAGATTGGAGAAATCAATATCAGTTCTCACAAGAATCTGCCAGAAGTGCAGGCTGAGGAAAATGTGGGTGATGAATGTTTGTCCAGATCAAGGCTCTTAGAATTTCAGAAACAGAGCATACAACCAGGACAGACTCTCTTTTCCCAGCAGCTTAGAGATAAGAAGATGAAAAGCAGATGTGTGAGGAATGATGTCATGGGAGTGATTGAGGCCTTTTAAGTGGATTTCTGCTGATACAATCCTTTGTGAGCGCAACGTTGTATTCAGGTGAACAGCTCTTGGTTCCTGGTCCTACTTTTTGGATTCATGTATTCAAGCTTTTAAGTTTGTTCCTGTTCCTAGTTTCATGTGTGGCATAGGATCCCTTCCTTGGATTCATGCTATCATGTTTATGGATATATCTGTGGACTGACTCTTGAGACTGTACTTGAAAGGATTTTGAAATCTTGGCTTTATTGAAAATAACTTTTTGAACTGTGACACACCTTTTTTGATTTGCTTATTTTTATGTACTCTTCTGTTAAAAAACTTTTACTTACTGGATTACCTAGACATAATGTGGTTTGTGATGAAAAGGTGTTTTAGGGCTTTAGTGCAACAAGGATGCTGCCAGGGAAGAAATAAAGGGAGAGCAACAGCTTTCCTGATTAGCAAGGCTTCTCTGCCTACATGCCTCTGCGTTTGCCTTAGGTAGAGTCAGTGCTACTCACTCAGCCCCATTGGTCCCTATTAGTCCCAATTAGACAAAAAGATCTGTCTGCTGTGATCTGTTCCTGCTAAGGCTTGGACTGTCCACTGCCTTGCTCATTTTCAGGGATTCAGCAGCTGAATCCTTCTAACCATCTGGTGCCTGTTTTCAAAAAATGTGTACAACTCTACCAGCCAGTCAACACAGAGCAGACCTCCATAATAGTGCAGCTACTGTTTGTTAATGAAGTTTTGGAATTTTTAAGTCCAGATATATTGTTTAGTTACACATTTGTAACTATATAGGCAGTATATGGTCCCAACTGCAGTTTAATTTCAGGGGGAAAGGGTCTGGCCAAAAAACAATATTTTATTTTATGAACTCTGCACAAAACGATTTCTTACAGAAAAATGAAATAATTTTGTGCAGAACTCAAAATTTTGTCCAAATATATATATTGCAAGGAAGAAGACCAAACTTGTTTTCAAGCAAACAAACCTGCAAAAATGCTCCAAACTGTGAAAGCTGGTAAAAAAAAATGCAATCTCACTCAGCATAAGAAAACTTTCGAATTTTTTAATGCTTGCATGTAGGAATTAAATATACAATGACTACATTCCCATCTATGAATACGAGAAGAATCATGCCAATTCTTTCTTTTCCCATAGTGTATAGATTCCCCTACCCACTATGTGATATACCATTGTCCTCCTCTCCTTTCATGCTTTGTAGCTGTGTTTTTGCTAGTGCTCATGGAGCTGAAATGCAGCATGACTTTTTGTTTAGGTGATGAGTAAGGAAAACAGTTGAAATAAATACTGTTTTAGAGCTAATAGTAATGCTGTAAGGGTGTTCATATTATTATGAAGACAATGGAGTGAAAACATGCATGCATCTCTCCAAGCATTTCTCCATTGTCTCATAGTCAAATGGCCCTGTTATTCTTCTTGCCAACCTTGCTACACTGAGGAACCAGTTTTGAAAGATGTTTCTACTTTCTCTTCACTTTGATAGAAATAGAATATTTTCACTGAGATTCTGTTGGCTAAGGCAGGTGCATGGAAGCACAAGCAGCAGTGGCATGCTGCCTGGTGGAAAAAAACAAACAAACACAGAAAACCTTCTCTGTTCCTCTATCAGCCAGGGCACTGACAGCTCCAAATGGCCTCTTTCCTAGTTTTTTTTAGGTGGATCATTGAAACTAATGATGATTTTTTTTTCCAATTCAGTCCTCTCAGACCACATTTAGCTTTGGGAACCTGTTCATAAAGCAAACACTGAAAAAATAGGCTCCTTGAGTCTAGATATAATCTTATTTAGTTGGTAGAGAAGATTTCCATAGACTACCCCTTATCATCACCACTATATCAATTCTTAAAAAGTGCACTAAAATGCCATAAAGGTTTGGTGTATTAGTTTAAGTGTTCAACAGGATTCTGGCTTCTATTTGATGGAAGCCCGCAAAAGCCAAATTTCTCTATACACAAAGTTAGCTATGTGAATTCAAGTGAACATTATTAGAAACCCCTTAAAATTTTACTGTTCAATGTGAAAAAAGAGGTTTGTGTCTGTAGTCTCAAAGCCTTTTGAACATTCTGCATCAGATATAACTTGCAAACCATAAGCAGGTATATGTATTGCCTAAGAGCTCTGCCTTAATCTAAGAAGCCAATATTCAGCTCATTTAAATTAAGTCATTGCACATTTTCCAAGTTTCAAATTATCCTCGATTAAAGCTTCATTAATCATTATTACAGATTTCTCCATATAAATGAGGGAACATTTAATACATAATTCTGTTCTAATTGACCAACAACTGGTTCACAGAACTGTTAAATAGCATAACGGTATCTCAGACTCTCTCTCTCTCTCTCTCAATCTCTCTCTCTCTCTCTCTCTCTCTCTTGCTCTCTCTACACACACATATGCATGTATACACATGTACATGTGTGTCTATTTATTTTTCTATGTGCATGTTCTCATCAGATATTTAATATTTAATTAAGTGGGTTTTCCCCCAATATTAATGTCTTTAACCAGAAAATATGTCCTTTATCAGTGAAAATGATTTATAAAATGATACTAATATGGAAAGAAGGAAAAGAAGGGGGAAATGAAGGAGAACAAGATGTGGAATAATCTATTTTTGTATTTTTACATTTCAAGATGCTAAGTCAACAGAAGATTTAAATTTTGTTCCAATAAATAATTTCTAAAATAAAGCTTGAAACATTTATTTTGTTTGGGATTACCGTTCTCAGAATTTCCTAGCTATTATGACAAATACACATATGAGATTAAAGTCTTTGGATATCGTAACAGAAAACACTAACCTTTTTTTCAAAATATGTGAAATGTTTTTAATAGTACAGCCCTACATATCTCTCGTTATAGTTGATTTCAGGACAAACTAAAAGCTAGTATATGCAGTGGTTTGAGCATTAGACTACAAGTGAGGGGGAGGAAAATCACTCCCCCCCCCCGTCTCCTGGTACTTCATTTCTACATGCCAGGAGAGCTCCAGAGAAGGGGTAACGGTGGCCAGGTAATTTTTTTTCCTTTCTAAAGGCTTTTCTGGGTTTTTTTTGTTTGTTTTTTTGTCCCAGTACCCTGCCAAAAAGTCCGGGAGGTCATTGGGATACCCGCCCAGAAAAGCACGAGCTGTCTGGGGCATGTGCGGACTTCAATGAGAGTCCAATCAAGTTTGTAAAACCCAATTGGACTCTCATTTAAGTGCTGTCTGGAACCACCCAAAATTACGGTAACTGGATCTTCCTTCTGTACATGGTTCTTCAGTCTAATAGGATAGAAAGTCAAGTCAGGTTGCGTCATTATTCTAAGATTCTATTCCTTAATTTAGGCAGTTGGAAAAATCAATACATTTTTGCTTGGCCATATTGAAAAAGATGAGGCCTGGAGAACTCATGAAGAGAAACACATTTATCTTAATTTTAGAACTGAAGAGCAAATTACACATTTAGATAGAAATTAGCTAATCGTATAACTACTTGTTAATTTATTTTTTTTATTCTAGCCATTTCCATAGCACACTAATTTTTCTAGTTAAGGCTGAATTTAAAATATGTGTTAATGGGTTATATCATTAGAATCCACCAGGGTGACTGCAACATTTAGCAAAATAAGAAGACCAGCTACCTCAGGAGAAGTATTAAAACCTGAATTAAATCCCCATGTCCCTATTCTCAGGGTGCATCTTCATTGGTCAGAAATTGTGATGATGATCAAGAGTGAGATACTCCAGATCAGCATTGCTGGAGTCCATATGTGCAGCTGCTGAGATGGTTCTGGTGGCTACATGGCAGTTACATGGCTGAGTGGCATTGGAAGCAGTTTGGTATGCTGTACCACCACTATAACTTGACTTAATCATTCTGGATTTGAGATGATGATATCTACAACCTCATCATATTCATTAAATACTAAACCACACACTTAAGAAATGGCAATCTACTGTGTTCATCACATGACGAAAGCTTCAAGTGTAGGGTAGATATATCTTGGTGTTTAAAAAGGATTGCAAAGGGCCATCTTTTCAGATGCTTTCTAAGCTGGTTGTAAGCCGCTTTGAGTCCCCTCGGGGAGAAAGGCAGGGTAAAAGTGATGTAAATTTTTAAAAAGTGATATTTTTTTTGCAAATTATCCAGATAGAAATGGGCAAAATTGCCAATTCTATCATGTGATGGTAGTTGTCATTCTCAGCTTTAAAATGATATGGTTACACAATTTGTGGGAGAAGCCGAAATGTCCCTTTGAGAAAATGCTCCACCATTACCTTTTGCTCATGAAGGAAGGAAGTTTATCAGTATGTAGAGTTTCAGTCTCATGCACTTTCTGGGGGCTTTTTTTCCTTCCTCCCTCTCTCCATCCATCCCTTATGTTGTGTGTGCCATGTGTTACCTCCTCCTCCTCTTTCCATCCCTCTTTCCTTCTTCCAACACTGGGAAGGAGAGAGAGGGGGGGGGAGAGAGGGAGAGAGAGAGAGAGTAGAATCACTGGAATGATGGCAAAGGGAGAGCCCCCAGAGGCCTTCTTCCCTCCTTCTTTTCCTTCGGTTGACCTCAATGGCCCTCTAGTCTAACCCCCTTCTTTCTGCCATGTAGCACAGTCAAAGCACCCCCAACAGATGGCCACCCTGCCTCTGAATAATAATAATAATAATAATAATAATAATAATAATAATAATAATAATAATAATATGTTCCTAGTTTGCAAGTGTTATTTCCTGGTTAATTGTGCAGTCCTTACTTTGAAAGTCGTTGTGGTGCTCCAGAAATTTTGTTTTGTGCCCCAGAATTATGTTAAAGTAGTGGAGCCTTTAACATTGGAGATATTCAATCATTGAGAAACTAGAGCAAAATGTGCTATAGCAGGATGTCCCTCCTGAGGAGACAAAGTTTTTACAGTTTAATAAACTTTTCCCATGTGTTTATGATAGAATCAATTAGGAAATGACATTTATAAAATCATAGTACAGGAGAGGATGTGTTTCTTTTCACAAAAAGGGGGGAGGGACAGTGGGCGGGAACAACTCGCTACAATGTGATGGTGAATCAACTGTGAACTGCTGAATAAAATGGATAGTTTGCTAGTATGTGATGGATCATCATATTAATTTCAAAATGGAGCATGCCTGAATTGTATAATAAACCACTCTTCCAAACACTTGACATGTTCATTGGATGAGGTCTATAGAGTGCCAAAGTAATGAGAGAGAGGGCAGGATGGAATAATAGAATCACAGAATCATACAGTTGGAAGAAACCTCATGGAACATCCAGTCCAACCCCCTGCTGAAGCAGAATATCACATTCAAAGCATCCCCGACAGATGGCCATCCAGCCTCTGCTTAAAAGTCTCTAAAGAAGGAGCCTCCACCACACTCCAGGCAAAGAGTGCCAGTGCCGAACCGCTCACACAGCGAGGAAGTTCTTCCTAATATTCAGGTGAAATCTCCTTTCCTGTAGTTTAAAGCCATTGTTCCGCATCTTAGTCTCCAAAGCAGCAGAAAACAAGTTTGCTCCCTCCTCTCTATGACTTCCTCTCACATATTTATATATGGCTATCATGTCTCCTTTCTGCCTTCTCTTCTGCAGGCTAAACTTGCCCAACTCTTTAAGCTGCTCCTCATAGGGCTTGTTCTCCATACCCTTGATCATTTTAGTCGCCCTCCTTTAGACACCTTCCAGCTTGTCAACACCTCCTTTCAACTGCAGTGCCCAGAATTGGACACAGTATTCCAGGTGTGGTCTGACCAAGGTGGAATAGAGGGGTAGCATGACTTCCCTGGATCTAGACACTATACTCCTATTTATGCAGGTTAAAATCACACTGTTGGCTCATGTCTAACTTATTGTCCACTAGGACTCCAAGATCCTTTTCACACGTACTGCTGTTGTGCATCCCCCATTCTGTATCTTTGCATTTCATTTTTTCTCCTTTCCCCTTTCAATTCTCTGAACACCTTCTCTCTCTAGATATCATCATTAAAGGTGCTGAGTGATGACTAGCAGCATTTTTATGCCCAGTGTGCACCACAAATCCCAGAATGATGGGGCAAGGTGGATGCCACCCATCTCCCTGGACTGCTTCAGCTTGTGGAAAGTGGGATGATGATGCACATTGTTGCAACATCATCAATAGGAAGCAACAGAACTGTTGACACAGACCTGAAATTGCAATTTACTCCTGATTTTCAAGTAGCCTGAGACTTTTGTTGACACAGTTCAAGGCCATGTTAAATGGCCTTGGTCAGTGTAAACTCAAATCAGCATGGTGTGTCATGTAGCCCCCACAGAGCTGATTCAATCACCCTTCCAGATAGTCAGTAAAGATGTACCCTTTAGTACCCCTAGGTAAAGGTAAAGGTTTCCCCCTGACGTTAAGTCCAGTCATGTCTGACTCTGGGGGTTGGTGCTCATCTCCATTTCTAAGCCGAAGAGCCGGCATTGTCCGTAGACACCTCCAAGGTCATGTGACTGGCATGACTGCATGGAGCGCCGTTACCTTCCTGCCGGAGCGGTACCTATTAATCTACTCACATTTGCATGTTTTCGAACTGCTAGGTTGGCTGGAGCTAACAGCGGGCGCTCACTCTGCTCTCGGGATTTGAAACTGTGACCTTTCGGTCTGCAAGTTCAGCAGCTCAGTGTTTTAACACTGCTTCGCCACCGGGGCTCCCTAGGTCAGATCAAAAATTTCTTTGGTGCCCACTTCTTCTTGCCAGGGCTTCTCAACACTTTAAAAACATGCTTCTTTTCAATTTTCCAAATAACGTCTATTACCATCATCATCATCATCATCCATCCCAGAACAGCTTCTCCCTTCAGAGGAACTTTGAATATGATTATCACTGCACGTCAGCTTTAAGAAAAATGCAGGAAACAACATGAATCACTGTACATGGCATTGATTGACCTTACAAAGGCATTCAACACAGTTAATCACAGTGCTCTCTGGACCATCCTCCAAAAAAATCAAATGCCCTGACAAATTCGTGAACATCCTGCGGCTCCTCCATGTTGACATGATGACAACAATCTTGGACCAAAATGGCTCCCAAAGTGACCCATTTAAGGTGGAATTGGGTGTTATTTTATTCCCCATCTTTATCACTATGATGCTGCACTTTGTTGATGAGAAGCTATCCACTGGCATGAAAAACATTTATCAGAAAAAGACCTAAAGCTACTCTGAACACCTTTGCAGAAGCATAAGAAAAGCTTGGCCTCTCATTCAACATCAAGGAAACCAAAGTTGTTGTGACTCAGCCACAGCATAGCCAGAGTGAGGATGAAGAAGGGGATTCTGGGTTTCAGATACAAGAGCCAGATGAGCTGCAGGATGAATTTCGGGATGATGGCATGGGAATAATACAGGCTGATTCAGAGGCTCAAGAAATGCAGCTTGAACAGAATGAGCTGTTGACCCAGCCAACCCAACCGGCCATAGATAACAGTCAGGATGACATTCCCATGGGAATTAATGAGCAAGAGATGTCTCAAGCCCCAGTGTCGGTTCAGGTGCGAGATAACGAAGACCTTGAAGGGGCGCCGTCATTATCTAGGGAGGACCGGCTTTTATGGAAGGGAGTTCATCCTTGTAGGAGTCTAAGGTTGGCGGGAAAGAGAGAGGCCTTTTCAGGAAAAAGAAATGCATTTTTGGGTTGCTTTTAAAAGTGTGTGTTTTCAGATAGATCTTTGTCAAAGCAAATTCTCGCTCCATCTGTGTGGATGTTCCTGCTTCATGCTTAAGAAAAGATTATTGTTCCTGGATCTTGGAAACCTTTGGGCCTTTGTTCTTTGGGATCTATCATCTACTGTTTTGGCTTATGGACTTGTGGATTATTATGACTCATGAACTATCGGATTTCTATTGATTTTTTTATTGCCTGCTTTGATTTATATCTGCTTTTTCTCAATAAAACTACAAAAGACTTTCTCCTGTGTCTGACTGGGTGTCTAAAGCAAGGTGAACTTTTCTGAGGTATGACAAAAGTGTTCTTTCAGCAGGCACCAGCCAATCCTTCTGCAATGCCAGAAATACAGCTTAATAGTGTAACATTAAAAAATGTTGACCATTTCTGATACCTCTCCATATGAAGTCAACATCAACACTGAAATACAATACCACCTGAGCTCTGTAAGTGCAGCATTTTTCTGAATGAAACAGAGAGTGTTTGAGGATCAGGACTTCCGTAGAGATACCAAGGTGCTTGTTTATAAAGCTATTGCCCTCCCAACCCTATTATACACCTGCAAAACATGGGCTGTCTACAGACATCACACTCAACTTCTGGAATGATTCCATCAGTGTTGCCTCCAAAAAATCCTGCAAATGTCTTGGGAAGTCAGGCGGACAAATGTCAGCATTCTGGAAGAATTCTACCAGCATGGAAGCGACGATCCTTCTCTATCAACTTCGCTGGACGGGCCACATTGTTCAAATGTCCAATCACTGTCTCCCAAAGCAGTTACTCTACTCTCAACTCAAAAATCTGGAATGCTGGTGGACAGGAAAAGAGATTTAAAAATGGGCTTAAAGCTAACCTTTAAAATTGTGGAATAGACACTGAGTACTGGGAAACCCTGGGCTTTGAGCATTCTAACTGGAGGTCAGCTGTTACCAACTGTCCTGTGGAATTTGAAGAGGCATGAATGGAGGGTGAAAGGGAGAAATGTGTCAAGAGGAAGGTGCATCAAACCAACTTCTGTTGGGACCACCTTCCATCCGGAAACCGATGTCCTCACTTCAAAATAACATGCAGATCAAGAATACCTCTCTCCAGTCACCTATGGACCCTCCGGCAAGACACTACACTTGGAAGGCAATCATACTTGAACATGAGGGATCACAGATGATAATGAGTAGTAGTAGTAGTAGTAGTAAAAATTTTATCCTACCTTTCCTCCAGTTTAGGGCCCAAAGTGTCTTACAACAAATTAAAAAGCATGTTGCTAAAAATCTACTTAAAGTGAGATATAACAATGAAAGTAGTTAAACCAGATTAAAACATAAATAATTAAAACACACCCATACTTCAGCACAAGAATTAACAAGATTGAGCACATTATTTTGATAGGACAGGTTTTTTCCATCCTTATTACAAATAGTTCAATTAATTATGACTATTGTGTTTATGGCAGCAAATTAATTTACCAGTTGATAAGTATCAACTTCTTTTTCAAACCTAATGTTCCAAGCTCTGGTGCTAAGGATTAGGGTATTATGAAGTAGGAATTCTTTTTGAGAAAGACACTAACTCTATTAAACATTGTTACAAATAGTCTCTGCTCTTTGGGGTTCTCAATAATTGAGAACAGTCCTTTATTCTATTATATGTTTTCTTTGCTAATTATTTTGTAAAAGCAAAATGCTAACAGCAAATCTAAAGATTCAGTCCTGCACCAACAGTGTAAGAATAATCTTCACTGAAATTATGCATTTTCTATGCAGAAATGCATAATATTGTAGTGTCAGAATAAGAATTGGGGCTGTGGAGGCACAATGGGTTAAACTACTAAGCTGCAGAAAATTGGGACCAGGAAGATCTAAAAAACTACAGGCCAATTTCACTACTTAATGTCGACTGCAAAAATTTTTCTAGTATTTTGGCGGAAAGGCTCAAAAGGTTTTTAAAAAATTGGATTAAGGAAGATCAGGTAGGCTTTTTGCCCAATAGACAGATAAAGGATAATGTTAGGACTGTAATTGACTTAATTGACTATTATGAAAAAAACAACCAAAAAGAAGTACTTTTCTTAGCGATTGATGCTGAGAAAGCTTTTGATAGGGTCAATTGGGATTTCTTCAAATTATTAGCACAGGAGATAGACATGGGATATTATTTCAGGAACTCATTGGAAGCCATCTACCAAAATCAAAAGACAAAAATTAGAATAAATGGGCGGGAAACAGATTCGGTGAAAATAGAAAGGGGAACAAGACAAGGATGCCCTCTTTCACCATTAATATTTATAATGGCATTAGAGATACTACTAAATAATATTAGAGAAAACAACGAACTTCAAGGGGCAAAAATTCAAGGTACACATTATAAGGTGAAAGCATACACTGATGATTTAATTTGTTTTGTAGAGAATCCAGTCGACACAGGGGGGAAATGGCTTGAAGTAATTAGGCAATACGGTAATTAGGCAATGCGATTAAAACTAAAGCCTTAACAAAAAATATAACCCAAAAACATCAGAAATTAATATCTAGCCAACTGGGCATTATGATATCCTCAAAAATAAAGTATTTAGGAATTACGATAACAGCAAAAAATATCCAGTTAGCACAAAATAATTATGACAAGGTTTGGCAAGAAATAAAAAGGGATTTGGATAAATGGAAAAACTAAAAAATTTCGTTATGGGGCAGAATCTCGACCATCAAAATGAACGTATTGCCAAGAATGCTTTATCTTTTCCAAAGCTTACCTATATTAAGAAATCAGAAAAATTTTAAAATGTGGAATAAGGATTTGTGTAATTTTATATGGCAAGGGAAGAAGCCCAGAATTAAAATGAAATACTTATCAGACGACAAAAGAAGAGGAGGCTTTGGGGCACCAAATTTAAGTTTATATTATGAAGCATGTAATTTATTATGGATCAAAGATTGGATTAAACTAGAAAACAGGAAAATCCTAAATGTTGAAGGATCAGACCTCCGGTCTGGATGGCATTCATACCTATGGTATGAAAGAAGTAAAATAGAAAAAAACTTTTATAATCACCCGATTAGATCTACACTAATAAAGACGTGGCACAAATATAAGGCAAGATTATACAATAGGACCCCAACATGGATCTCCCCGATTGAGGCAGTACAGAGAAGATTAATGGGATGGGAGTATTGGCCTAAGTATGACGAATTACTTAAAAAAGAAGGTTCAGAGATTGTATTAAAAACGCAACAGGAATTGATAGAGGCTAAATTAAAGATATCATGGTTACAATATGCGCAGCTCAAAGGATACTTCAAAACAGACAAAGTAGCGGGATTTATGGAAAAAAATAACTTATGGGACAGGATATTATTTACAGAAGGGAAGCTTATAACAAAAATTTATAAGGTACTATTAGAATGGGACACAGAATCGGATTATATCAAAAATTGTATGATAAAATGGGCAAAAAATATTGGAAGGCCAATTGAAGTAGAAGAATGGGAATCATGTTGGAACAGAAAATTAAAATTGACATACGCCTCTGATCTAAAAGAAAACTGGATGAAATTATTTTATAGATGACATATAACACCCAAAAAGCTTGGTTTGATCAATAAAAATATAAATACTAGATGCTGGAAATGTGGAAGGGAGGAAGGAACTAATTATCACATCTGTTGGGAGTGTAAAAAAGCAAAGGAATTCTGGTCAATGATCCATGAAAACACCCAGGCAATATTGGAACTCAAATTCCCCAGACTACCGGAAATGTATTTACTAGGAATTTCTAAAATGCAGGCAGGTTCAAATGAGGAGAAGATAGTGACTTATCTAACGACAGCAGCAAGGATTGTTTACTCTAGATATTGGAGACAAAAAGAAATACCCTCAAAAACAGAATGGTTAATTAAAATATCAGAGATCAAAAATATGGATAGATTAACATTTTTATTAGCTAAATACCAGGGAAAACAAAGAAAAGAAACCAATTGGCAACAGGTGAATAATTATATTTACAACTAGATAAAAGTCTGGAATGACAAATGTATATTATCAAAGAGTAGCATCATAGCTCAAATAACCTACTTATACCAATTTATATTAGAAACGTAACAGGACAAAAGACAACCCACACCATCCTGGAGAAGACATTAGAATGAAAGAACCCAAAGAGCTAAATGAAGGCAAAAAGACAAGAAGCATGAAAAATCTGGTACACCCCCTTCGGACAGGACTCGGAAGTCATTTTTATACCCCTCCCCACCCCACTCTTTCCCTTAGTTTTTTTTTCTTTTTTTTCTTTTTCCCGTTTTTACTCCCTCCTTTTTTGCCCACATACCTTCCCCAACCCTCATTACACATCTCCCTTATTCTTGTCGACATCCCAATCACCACTTTCCCTTCCTTTTCTTGTATGTTTTTTTCTTTTTTTCTTTTTTTCCCCTTTTAACTATATGTATTAAAAATCTCAATAAAGTCTATATTTTAAAATAAAAAAGAATAATCTTCACTGAAATTATGCATTTTCTATGCAGAAATTCATAATATTGTAGTGTCAGAATAAGAATTGGGGCTGTGGAAGCACAATGGGTTAAACTACTAAGCTGCAGAACTTGCTGACTGGAAGATTGGCAGTTCGAATGGGGTGAGTTCCCACTGTTAGCCTCAGCTTCTGCCAACCTAGCAGTTCGAAGACATGCAAATGTGAGTAGATCGATAGATACCACTTTGGCGGGAAGGTAACAGCACTCCATGCAGTTATGTCAGCCACATGACCTAGGAGGCATTTACAGACATTGCCAGCAATTCGGCTTAGAAATAGAGCCCAGAGTCAGATTCAACTAGATTTAAAGTCAAGGGGAAACTTTAACCTTTACCTTTAAGAATAAGGGCCATTGAGAGATGACACTGGACCTGGAGCAAGATAACAATAATAATACCCTAAAGAGACCTGGGGCAGCTTACAAGTGGGACAAAGCCCAAGACATACAACAAAATTCACCAACTAAAAAATGCAGTTAAAACATAATAACAAATAACAGTCTAATTAAAACGCAATTAAAAGCAACAAAATATAAAAAAAAATATTGTTAAAACTATAGCAAACAAAACTCAGCAAACCAGCACCCAGGAATATGATAGACATGATGAGACTAGAGAGGGCTGGGCATGGCTGGGCAAACTGAAGGGCCAGGGTGAGGGGTAAAGTGCTAAGCAGAACCTTATCAGTAAACTAGGGCTGGGCATTCATGAACAGGGACTAACCATCATCAAATGCACATTGGAACATTCAGGTTTTCAATTCCCTGTGAAAGGTGGGCAGAGTGGGGGCTAGCCTCTGGTATGGTAGGCTATGATAATTTCATGAATTCAACAGTTTTTACTTTCAAGTAAAAATTCTTCTCTGGAGTAGCAGAACCAAAAAAGAATTTATGTAGGTCTATTTGATGGATGATTTGTACAAATATGAATTAATGCATGATCCTTCCTTACAACTGGTTGAAAAAACAGAATTTCTATTGTATTGGACATAGCTCAATGACAAATCCAATGTTTTGCATGCAGATAGTCCCAGGTAGAAATCTATAGGTGGTTCATGTTAAAAAGATCTTTAGATGGATAGCTGTCCTGTTCAAATACATTTGTGCAATGTCAAATCCACCCCTTCCCAAAAAAGAAGAGAAAATTGGGATTTTTTAAGGGAAAAAAGTGTGTGTGTGTGTGGGGGGGGGGGGGGGGGAACAGAGCACTATGAAATAAAATCTACAAATGTGAAAATAAGAAGAGCCACAAACACACACAAATTACCCAGAAGATATGTACTGTCAGATTTGTGCCAAAGATTGGAGTGAAATACATCCAGGAACTGTCAGCCCCTTTATGCAGTCACTTTTGCCACAAGGCATGTCAAAGATAAAATTTACAATGGTGCTGTGGCAACAACTTCTTACTGACCTTGACGAAACTCACAAAGCTATTTGCACTGTGGACCACAGGAATATCTTCAGAGGAAGAAAAATATAACATTTCACACTGCGAGAAATAGAGAAAACATGTTTAATGGATCTGCTTTTATCATATTATGTTTCTTCCAGTCATCGAAAATCACTGGAGATAAGCTCATCTTCCTGACACTCCATCAAGGTTCAAGATGTACTGAAATGGAAGACAAATCCATAATCATGTCTTCCAGTAGCATCTTTGCTTAGAAAGTCTGGAACTGATTCTGCCTGAAATGCTGAATGTCAAAATTAAATAAAGATCAGACAAATGAAACTAGATCACTCTGCAAATCAGATATAGCTTGTGGTATCAGTCACTGCCCCCACCCCACCCCTGGCAAAAATAATGATCAGTGACATTGTGCACTAAGGCAAAGAAATATTTCCTTTCTCAAAAATCAACCAACAAACAAAAAAATCACTATCTATATTTTCCCGACTGAGTGGTGTAGGAAAGACAACTACAATATACATAAATACGGAAGCACCACAAAGAAAGAACAATATAAATGTGAAATAAATGTTATCAGTGTTAAACATGCACACTAAAAAGATCAGTTTCTACAAATGTTGTATAAAATAAAACTGTAGCATAATGGATAAAATGGTTTGTATGAAGATTCAAGAGCACCTACATGGGGTTAATCCATGGTTTTCAAGTGCCATTGTATTTATGTTAATTCTATATGTCTTTCGTATTAGGGGGACAATCAATAAACATTTGGTTTTGGAGCTTAGCATGCTGCTTAGAGACAGGAAAGTGTTCTAGGATACAGACTAGTTTCTTCGAAAATTTCCTAGTGCCCTGGCATCAAATAAGAATGTGTCCTAGAACAATGGTTCTCATAGCCATCCCACACTTCCCATGCCCATGCAGTGCCTTCTTACCTCCCAGCACACTCAATACAATATCAAATCCCCATTTATCAGTACTCCCTGCTCTGTATTTCTTTATTCTTCATCATTCAGGAAGCAAAGGAGCTTGGAAGGAGTAAGCCCCTTCCCTTCCTCCAAAACTCCTGAATGACAAAGAATCGGGACATACAGAGCACGCAGTGTCAGTAAGGGGGATTTTCTGTCATTTAGGGAGATGGGGTGCAGGGAGGGTAGGAAACTGAGTCCATGCTCAGCCCTACTAAACTGGCTTCAGCATGGTTGTGCTGTTGGGTGAGTGTCCTGACATGGAGACAACTTCAGGCAGTCTTGCATCCTCTTCATGTGGCTTGAAACAGCATTTTTGTGCAAGTTCCAATCCACATTTTGAGCCTGTGTGAAGGGCCCTCAGAATTTGTGCCCACTGATAAGGGAGTCTAGGACTTTCACAAGATGAAATCTGAAATATGTGAAGAGCCAAAATTTGAACATCATCACCCTAGAACATATCCTTTCAAATAAGTTGTAGGCAAGTTGTAACCTATCACAGAGGAAAGTTTGTATGTCATTAACAATTTTTTCAGTGTAACATTCCTGAGGTGTTCTCCAAGGAACTTCAAGTTCTCCATTCTATAGTGTGCAAATCGACATCTACTTTTAATTCATACAACCACTTTCATTTTGTCCATTCTGTGGCAATTGCCTGGAATGTATGTGATGATGCTATCCTTAGTAACATGGTTTCTATTAGGGAACAGTCTTCAAATAATTTATATTTTTTCCAAATATCTTCCCATCCATAAAAAGTCCAGCAAAACATTCATTTTAAGTAGGACAGAGTTTTGCCAAGTGTATCTGGATACCAAACATCTGTCAGCACTCTGTTCTGTGAAAATGATTCAAATAAAGATGCAATACTATATGATTGAGCTTTCCAGGGGAATCTTTATCAAATTTCATTGCATCTCATCCAATTTTACCTCCTTTTAAAGCATTACTATACCAAGCATATTTATCGATTCTGACATCAATATATTTTAGCCAATTGTTGAATAATATGGAAGGTTTCTAAGAAACTAGAAGAAGACCTTGTAATACATATCCCTACTTGGATGAAAATAAATACATATATGCTACTTTTTTTTTACAATATAGAAATATGATCAAATTGGATAATAAGTATGTTTCCAAAATAAATGATGCATGACATTTATTGTTACTAGAATATATTATGCTCCTTGTGAAAACTGTTTTATTCAAAAATAATAATTAGGTATACTCATTTTATTTTATTTTTTTCTGTCTAAGTGTGGTACATTTCACCTTTTTGAAATTCATTTTGTTAGTTTTGGTCTAGTTCTCCAATCCATTAAAGCCATTTTGAATTCTGATCCTGTTTTCTGGGATAATAGCTACCTAGCCTAATATACTATTTATTAGAAATTTGATCAGCATGTTTATTAGAGCTGAATGAAATTAAATAAGTCCGGTGTGTAATTTGTTTCAAAATTTGGATGACTCCCCATTTCAATTTGGAAAGATTGTGGTGGGGGGGGGGTGTCGATTCATAATCCGAATTCCAAAGTTTTGTTATTGTTTCAGTAACATTTGTTACTTTTGTGGCAATGGGGAAGCTTTCAAGGCTTGTTTCTCTGTGATTTTTATGGTTATCAGGCTGAAACTTGACACACTTGTAGGCTGCATTTACGACTGTAAGTCTGTCAGGTTGCTGAATATTTTGGTCATCAACTGTTTTTTAGGATTTTTAAAAATGTTTTTACAATTTTTTTTAAAAAAACTACAACAGGAATCCCCTTGAATTTCTCCACAGTGTCATAACATATGCAGGGCATCAGTCTTGCAAAGTTTCAGAAAGATTTGGTCTTTCCACTTATTTTTAAGATTTTTAAAAATTTAAACACCTTGGGTGTGTCACTGTCTCTCAGCCTCAGAGATTTAAAAAATAAAATATTTTCTGGCTATCAGGATAAAAATTGCCACAGTTGTAGGCAACATTTGCTACTTTAAGCCTGCCAAGTTTCAGAACATTTAAGTCATCCATTGGTTTTTAGGAAATTTCAGCAAAGAGAGATCACCTTGAATTTCTGCATAATGAAACAACATAAGCAGAGCATACATCTTGCAAGGTTTCAGCAAGATTTCCTCATCTATTTTTAGGATTTTTTTCAATTCAAGCACATGTGACTTGTCAAATCAAATTTCATTCAGGGGAAAATTTTAAAACGCATTGAAGAGCTGTTCCATTGTTATCCTGAATCACTTTTATCTAATTAGTTCAACTAACGATTTCAACTATACTGATATCTGTTGGAAAACAAACTCAGCGAAGAGTACAGACAACAAATTCCTTGCTTGCCTTGCAGACAATGTTATGGTCCAGAAGGTAGAAGAGGCAACGAGGGGATCCAGCTTTGCTGCCTTGCTCAGCCCTGGGCTTACCTTTTACACTAGTACTTTATATCTCCTTACCCCATGGTAATAACACATAAGACCACTTTTACTAGCAGGCTTATGTTTGGCCTGTGGGGGGAATGTGATTGGGAAACTATGTTTTTAATCTGTTTTATTGCATGTATGTGTTTTAACTGTTTTATAATTTGAAATGTTATATTTATTATTTGTATGTATAATGTGGCATTGAATTTTGCCATAGTCTGTAAGCCGCTCTGAGTCCTCTTCGGGGTGAGAAGAGTGGGGTATAAATATATCAAATAAATAAATAAATAAAATCTCATCCTAACAAACGTGGAGGGCCTGATGAATGCAGTTGAAGTGGTTGGATCCTTAGGGGCAAATGACCATGTGCTTCTGTAGATTGCAATACAAAGGGAGGCGAAAACTAAGACAAGTCAAACCTGCATTCTGGACTTTAGGAGAGCTGACTTCCAAAAAATAGGATAAGCTGAAATTTCACATTCACCCTTTTCATACATTCCAAATGTATGTCTAATGTTCTGTGGTGAAAAACCAAAGGAGGTTAGATGGCACATTAGCTCAGCTATGTCTCTCTTTCATGCAAATACCCCATGCAAGGGACTAAGGCACATTTTAATTCCTTCCAGGATTATTTCAGGCATTAGGCATTTTAAACAATTAAGCAGACGTCACTTCCTCTTCAATTCCTGTTTCAATTAAAAATGTATCCCAGGCATACATTTTTCCTATGGGTAAAAATGTGGTAGAAATGTCCTCACATCTATGGAGGACACCTGTGGTGATATTTTTTACTCAGGGACATCAAGATGTGGTACCAATTCCATCCATGCCACCTATTTGGGGGTCATTGGGGGACTTTTTGGAGAACTAAAATAAAATAAAAGTGACCCCCATGGGGCCATAAAAATGGACTTGTGGTCAAATGAGGCCTTTGGGCCTCATTTGCTCACCTCTGCCATATTGCTCACCTATTGTTTGAAATCTAGAGGGGAATTATATCTGAAATAGTGACTTACAAAAATGTTCACCCAAAATAGGCTGACAGCTTTTCATTAACAAAAGCTGAGCCATAAAGTTCATTTCATTACACTGCCTGGAAAACAAACAAACACACAAACAAGCAATTTCTGTATGGAGCTGTTTGACACAAACAAGCCATGTTTATTTTACTGACATAAATGTATACTCAATTCCTTCATTATATGAAGAAAAGTGAGACTAGCAGTAATGACGTAGCAGCCCTGTTTTATTATTATGGCTGCTAAGCTATGATAATATCAGAAAGAGCTGTTATTGTGTACTCTTATAAGCATCTGGCACATGTTTTCTCACATGGTCCTAAACCACAAGGTGTACTGGTTTTAAACAGGTGAATAAGGAATAAGCAAATTGAGATTGTCTCAAGATGTACCTAAGCTAAAGATTTTGCCCACACGTTTTCCTGAACCTTTCTCTTTATCTCTCATCTATTTCTCACCTATAAATGTTCCTCATTGATGCAAAACAGCAAATGATAGTCCATATTCACCAAAGTCAAGGTGCATGGTATCCACAGCTGGACAATTTGTTACATGAAACAGAAAATTCCAAAACCTCTTTCAGTGTTAAATCTTTTAAAAGAAATGTTCAGTTGATTAGTTTGTATTATTGTACCTTAGACTTTATATTTCCCTTCCTTACTACTATCATTTTAAAACAATTATTATGCCTTGATTATTTATTGTATTTTTCTTTCCTTTCTTGGCCACCTTGATTTTTTTTTTTTAGAAGATAGATCGAATTCTTTAAAATAATTTTTTTAAAAATAGGAAAAGCTTTTTATTCTCAAGGCCTATATTCAATTGCTATTCCCAATTAGAGTGGACAAATTGAATTATTATTGAGTGGTAAGTTAACAGTATTCTACAATTAGATTTAGACTTATTACATGTACTGCTCAGGAAGTGACAAGGTGTGTGTGTGTTGGCTGACGTGTAGATTCCAGTACAGCAGCCTCCAATTTCTGGAGGTTTCAGGCTTCAAACCTGAGGCCATGGAGTAAGTTATTTTCATATCTGAAGGAGTGGACCCTTAACAACAGTTGCAAAATAGTTTGAGTGATTGTGTGGATAAAATAATGAGACAGGCAATTCAGATTTCCTGTTATATGCCCTGAACAACACCAGTGTATCAAGTTCTATACAAGCCAATACAACACATTTTCAAACATGAAAATCAATGTATGGATGACCAAATGGTTGAGCAACAGATATACAACAATTTCTTTCTTGGATATTTTCTCTTAACTATCTTGCTTAAATAGTAATATTGTATTGGTAAGTAATTTTAGGGAACCATGGTTTGATATAGCTTCATTTGAACCTCAGCTAAAAAAACAACAACTTCAGTCTTATAGTCTGCTTGTAGATTTTTAAAAAACACAATTACCTTTGTTTATTATTTTCCTGGTTTACAAATCCATCTGGGCTTTTATGGAATGTATTATAATTTATTTTAATTATGTTGTACCATGTTTTGAGCCCAAGTAAAGGCAGGTAATAAATATACATTATTTTATTATAACACAGCAAACAAGATAGATATGCTGGATTTCATATCACAAAATCACAAGTCGAACACTTCCCAAGTGTCTAGGACTGTGTGATGTATTTTCGGATGATGCGTGCAGATCCCAGCAGGGTGGCCTTTTGCAGCTGGCAGATCGTAATTTTGTCAATGTCTATTGTTTCCAAATGCCAGCTGAGATCTTTTGGCACAGCACCCAGTGTGCCAATCACCACCGGGACCACCTGCACTGGTTTCTGCCAGAGTCTTTGAAGTTCAATCTTGAGGTCCTGATAGCGGCTGAGTTTTTCCTGTTGTTTTTCGTCAATGCGACTGTCACCTGGGATGGCAACATCAATGATCCAAACCTTGTTCTTTTCCACAACTGTGATGTCTGGTGTGTTGTGTTCCAGAACTTTGTCAGTCTGGATTCGGAAGTCCCACAGTATCTTTGCGTGCTCATTTTCCAATACTTTTGCAGGTTTGTGATCCCACCAGTTCTTTGCTGCTGGGAGGTGGTACTTGAGGCATAAGTTCCAATGAATCATTTGGGCCACATAGTTGTGCCTCTGTTTGTAGTCTGTCTGTGCGATTTTCTTACAGCAGCTGAGGATATGATCAATGGTTTCGTCGGTTTCCTTGCACAGTCTGCATTTTGGGTCAACAGCTGATTTTTCGATCTTGGCCTTAATTGCCTTTGTTCTGATGGCTTGCTCCTGGGCTGCAAGGATCAGGCCTTCTGTCTCCTTCTTCAGGGTCCCATTCGTGTGCCAGAGCCAGGTCTTCTCCTTATCAGCTTTTCCTTCAGTTTTGTCAAGGAACTTCCCATGCAATGTTTTGTTGTGCCAGCTGTCAGCTCTAGTTTGTAGTGTGGCTTTCTTGTACTGGTTTTTTGTCTGCTGTGCTTTGAGGAGTTTCTGATTTTTGACTTCAATCAAGGCAGGTTCTTCACTTTGCTTTACATATTCTGCCAGGGCATGTTCTTCTTCTTTGACTGCTTGTTTGACTTGCAAGAGTCCTCTGCCCCCTGATCTTCTAGGCAGATATAGCCGGTCAACATCACTGCGAGGGTGCAGTGAATGATGAATGGTCATGAGTTTTCTTGTTTTTCTGTCCAAATTGTCCAGTTCCATCTGTGTCCAGTTTATGATGCCAGCAGTATATCTTATGACAGGTATGGCCCAGGTGTTTATGGCCTTGATGGTGTTGCCTCCATTGAGCTTGCTTTTGAGAATTTTTCTGACCCTTTGTGTGTATTCTTTACTGACCACAGTCTTCACATGTTCATGCTTGATGTTATCCAGCTGTAATATGCCCAGATATTTATAGGCCTCTGGCTGGTGATACTTTATTGTTTGGCCATTAGGCATATTTATGCTTTTTATTATTGCCATGATCCCTCTGTCAACAATCTTACAAAAAACAAATCTCGGCTATCAAACATCTAAGAATTCTCACAAAATTTCGCATCTGATATACTTTATTATTATTATTATTATTATTATTATTATTATTATTATTATTATTATTTTATTATGACACACCAAACAAAATAGATATGCTGGATTTCATTATTATTATTATTATTTTCATTTTCATCATCTAATAAAATAATACATACAAAATATCATTTAAAGCATCTATTATTAGTAAGTATCACCAGTTTTGGTTTGGACCTTTGACTCAGTTTTTGCAATTATCAATCTAACGTGTCCACAGTAATATAGACCTGCAGACATATAAGCTCTCTTCTCTTCCTGTGGTGAACTCTTTCCAAGAGTTACAAGCAAAACCAAGAATGTGAATGTTTTTCTTTTCTTTTTTTTGAAGTTGATATCCAACTTGATGCATTTTTTTCCTCCCCATCCCCCTGGCATTCTCCAGTGGTGACTTTTGTGTGTGTTTGTATCTCAAGCACAGCAGATCAAAGTTGCAAGTGAAAAGAAAAAAAAACCCCTGATCAAATGTACAGAAGGAATTAAAAACAAGATGGGAGAAGCAGAAGAGTCACAGTTTTAAACCCCCAATTCAGAATCAAACATAGGGGAACACATTCCTCGGGTACAGGCATGAAATGCATCACACACACAGAGGGAGAGATGAAGGGGAAAAATAAATTTTGGTAACCACTTTGATCTGGTTTTTCTCCTTGAAAACAGTCCCTTTCTTTTTCAGTCATGAGGGAGCAAGATGAGACACAAAAGAAAACACAACAGCTGCAAAAATGGGAGAACCCCTATAGTCGTTTTCATGTTAAAAGAACTCTAGTTGGGAGAAAGCTATGGGGAGCACAAACAGAAGTGGAGGGCACAGAGAGAAAGAATAATCAGCAGGCAAGGAAGAAAACTGCATATTATGGAAAACAGATATAGTGGATAGCACAATTGAGATAATCAAGCCCATAATTTTAACCTTTTTATTCCTAGTAAACTTGGCATTTCACAGAGGTACATACTATGTAACTCATCACATGGGGCTAGATTCTAGCCCTGGTCACTCATGGAGCTGGTTGGCTCTGATCACACATCATGCTAGCTCCGTGAGTGAAGGAGGGTGGAACTGGTGTGCCGCCAACAGTTTGCTATTCCTTTAACTTACTTCCCATCTTGCCATTCCTTCAATGGGGGAAGCCACATGCACCACACACACATCACTCATGCACCATTCTCCCCCCTGTGTGAAGTGCTGCTGGAGAAGCCACTGAGAGCAGCCACCAAAAGTATGATGAGGCTGCAAAAGTAGTTAACCTTTCCAGATCTTTTGTTGTTTCTGACATCACAAAAAGCTTACTGGCAACCCTTAAGGTTTCTTTTTCTCCAGGCCACTACAGTCAGAGTTCATTCAACATCAAGATTCATGAGTCACAGTACTAGAACTCTATTTTTTGCCTCACATTTTGAGCTCTCTGCCTCTTACTTGCTTCCTTGATGTTGTACAAGCGCAACACAAACATAAATTCTTGCACATTGGACCCCTGACCCCTGGAATGTGCATAGTATATGACAGGAAATGGGCATTGAACTTTGAAGCCTAGCTGCACCATGAAATCATTAAAAGTCACTCTGGTTTTTGTATCCCCATCTGGAGACATGTAGAAATAGAACAGCATGAGGGAGTGCCCCCCCTTAGCATTTCAGGGCAACCCCTCCCCCAAACATAAACTTGATCTATCAGCCAACACAGAGAGAAAATATGTCTATAATAGAAATTGTTGTTTACCCTTGTTTTAAAGACAGCTATGTCCTACAAATAGCAGGAAAAAGTGAAGCTGACTGTTTCCATCAATTCAGTTGTATTTAATGTAGGATGAAGCAGTCTTTCAACATATTCTTCAATAATTTTATTTCAGACCTTGTTCATAACACATGTCCTTGACGTGTGTCAGCACCTGATGTCATACTTTTAGATACATCATTCTTGAATACCATAAGGTAAAATTGGAACTGTAGAACTGTAAAAAAAAAAAGTGGAATTATTCCTGAGCAAACTGGGCACTATTTCATGTTGGGGACTCTGTTCTCTTGATTACTTGAATGTTTACAATTTCTTTGAATCAATATCCTTTCCTAGTTAAGAAGAGCAGATAAAACAAACTAAGATATCTTATCATGTGTCCAATAATCCTTTTTATGAAAAAATTCAGGAAAAGAGATACCATCTCAACATTTTCTGCTATAGAGATTAGGTCACAAATCAGTGGGTTCATATTTCATGAAAGGAAATATCACCTAAACATTAGGAAAAACTTCCTGATGGTAAGAGCTGACAAGAACATGGTGGAGTCTCTTTTTTCAGAGGATTTTTTAACAGACTAGATGGCATCTGCCAGGGGTGCTTTCACTGTATGTTCCTGCACAGTAGAGAGCAGGACCCTGGGGGTTTCTTCCAATTTTATGATTATATGAATATGGTGATCCTAAACATGAAACTTTGCAATAAATCCCATTGATTTAAGTTAACTGATTTGGTTCAGAATGTGAATAATTGAACCAGACTGTGCATAAATGTGCCCAAATAAGCTCAAAGAAAAAGGCTATAAAGTGATTTTGTTCTTAGGAATGTGCTCTTAGCTATTCAATGAAAATGCATTCTTGAATGTTGGATCATCAGATTGGACTTCACAAAGTGCATTAAAAAGATCTATATATAACCTTGCCGCTGCTGTTAAAAGAAATAAAAGTAGCAGAATACTAGTAGTCAACTATAATGGTATACTTTTGACAAATTGACTCAGAAGTCATATTTTCTGGAACTAGTATGGCATAACTCTTGGTGCATCCTTTCTTATACTTTTATTTTTTATACTAAATTGCTTACATACTTGCTATGTTTTCCTCATGTAAACCAAGACATCCATAGATTTGTGAGAGGTCCATCAATTCACAACGTCTGGACTGTTTATGAAAATGGATGAAATTTATCATAGTACATTTGTATTTATTTTATATTCAATAAGTATTCCTTTTGCAAAAAGGAAGTATAAAGCTTTCAGCAACATGAACACTTTTGAAAAAAGTACACACAATATTACATATATTTTAAAAATGTGCACAAACACACCTAGTAAGTAAGGGAAGGACCACATCAACATGTCCCTTTGAAAATGTACACAAAATACATATTTGATTTTCTCTCATTTTTAAAAAACCCTGCACTGAATAACATAGAATAGATTTAGAGGTGGGAAGGAACAAGTCACTGAAATGAAAATAAGCAGTATTTCCATCCTTGAAAATATTTTTGTTTTTGCAGTTAAATTACAAACACAATGATGTCACATATACATTGTTGATTTTGGCTTTTCAATGATGTTCATTAACAGTAAAACATACATAAGTGCAGATGGCAAATTGAACACTATATTAAGAATGATGTTTAGAGAAAATGTGCATTCAAAAAAGAAGAGAAGAATTAACAAACCTGGAAAAAATGGGATAATTCAATCAAAACATGGATAATTGGCTCTAATAAAAACAGAGTTTCTAATACAATATTCTTCACTCCACAAGAAAATGGGGACTGGAGAGCACCTTGCCTCCAAAACAATTTCATAGCTTGCCAATTGGCCAGGCTACTCGAGCTGGACATTGGTGAGCCCAAAAGATAATTCAGATTGTAGAAACTAATAAATGGATGGGAATATGGATCGTGTCTAATGGGGAAAATTGGAAAAAGAGAACTAAAAAACCTAAAAGGAGGTCCTCTGACCTCAACAATGACATGCTGGGAAAAATGGCAAGATAAACTTCCAATAAATAAAATAGATATATTCCCAATAGAATCCATAGAGAATAGAAATTCCCAGCTATACCGGAACAAACCTGGAAAAAAAAAAAGAATTGGCATGAGAAACAAAACTTTTGAAATTTTCTGTAAAAATAACAACAACAACAACAACAACAACAACAACAACAACAACAACAACAACAACACTTTATTTCTATCCCGCCCTTTCTCCCGAAAGGGATTCAGGGCAGTTTAAAACAAAAATTAGCTAAAATAGGCCTCTATTCACTGAGTCAGGGTTTAATAAGATGCTAATCCTCCTCCTCCCCATAGGCTTGAGAACATAGGTGAGTTTTTAACAACTTCTTAAACGTGAGGAGGGAAGGGGCAATTTTCAATTCTTTCGGGAGGGAGTTCCAAAGGTGGCAAGCGATCATGGAGAAGGTCCCCTCTCTCATTCTCACTAACAGTGCTTGTGACCTTTTTCTCCTTAAAAATGAATTTACCAGAAAGTGGTTTCATATATATGTACTATTAATCTCAAAATATCTGATGTAGAAATGAAAAGATAGCCTTAATTAATGTTCAGAAAAAAATGAGGTGTCACTGTCTGGCCTTGCAAAATGTGATTTATCTTTGTGAAATATTTTGGATTGAAATAAAAGAAAGGAGGTAGGATCAAGCTCCTTCTTCTGGTAATTCTTCACCAATTTTCATCTCAAAGAAAACAATGAGTAATTTTTAGCAATTTTCTTCACAGTGTGGGATATTTAAAACTGTGCCATTTTCAAGAACAATTCGCTATTTAGATCATGTTGCATGCAAAATTTACATGTGATTCTCTGTGCAGAAAACTAAATCTATTTTAATTAATTTGTCCAAAAATGAATTCTCCCACTAGGATGTTTTTTCTACAGAAAGTAGCATTGTGCATTTTCAGCATAAAGCAATCATGTGCATATTTTGTGTAAAATAAGTCTCAAATTGCATCATTTTCTATGCAGAAAGTATTTTTCTGTGCAAAAAACTATTTTGCACATGGGAAATGATAGACAAGTTTGGTTGAGACTTTGTCCCAAGATTCAAGGACTCTCATCAGTCCAGGATTGTTCTTACCAGGGTTCTTGAGAAACATGTCTTTAAGGATTTTTTTAAAAAAATTTAGGGACACTACTACTCTAATTCATCCAGTAGAGTACTTGGATATACACAAGATTGACTACCAAGAAGTCAAGTTTTGTTTTATTTGGGGCAATGGTAGATCACAGCAAGTTTCTTTCCATGTATCATAGAGAGGTTTTGAAATTGCTAGCTCCATTCAACAAGATGATATCACCTCAATGTTTTAGCAATACTGACAACTCCTTTATTCTCTTCCATTCAAAGAAAGGAGGAAATGAAAGGTTTATTTTCCTTCAATCATATGACATCACCACACAGTTATAGTATTATTCATGTCATGACTGGATCCTTGATTGTTAGTAATCATTACAAACTTCACTCATTTCTTGTGGGGGGGGGCATAAGGTTCCCAAGCAGCAAATTCAGTGAACAATTGTTATGATGACATGTGTAAACAAGTGGGTAGCAGGGTTTTCCCACAGACTATTTCAAAGACAAATCTCAAAGCTTAGAGGTGTGCTGAATGGCAATCCAAACATCATAAAAATTCAACACACCTTTAAGCTTCATGTCTTCTATTCTCTGAGGATACATCTAATATACATCTGTTTATATGTGTGTGTGTGTTCTATTTGCTGTGTGGGTGAAGGAAGTTTTTTTAAAAAACAAAGCTGGTAGAGATGAACAGAAGAGAGATTTTTTTCTGGTAGTGTGCTTTTGCATGACACATCAGTCTAGAAATCTTATTTGAAGGGATTGACAAATGAAACAGAAAGTCTTCCTTTCACACTTGAAAAGATGTCATCAGCATTAAGGTATGATGGATATAGTAAAAGAAACACCTGTTTTGAGTCATGCTTACAGGTTGTTGAAATATATTTTGTAGTTATGATCTCTTGTCTTATGCCTACCTTGTTTACTTGGTTCAAGTAATACTTGGAAAGAAAACTTGGAAAGCTGGTGTTAAGAAAAATGAATACAATGACATTATGATGCCACCCATAACCAAGCAATTGGATGATATTCTGGGTGGTGCTACTTAAAGACAGTTAGACTGCACAATCTGCTCTGTGGAATAAGCAAGATCTAACTTTAATATTTTATGTTTCATTGTGGAGTACAAGTTTAAAAGATTAAGTTTTGTATACAAAAAGATGACAGAATCTTGAAATATTCTATAGAAACACTGTTGCCAAGTGACTATGTGCATTATGAACTATGTGCGCTTTGTACAATAGACATTCACCAAACCTGAAGTAAATCTTCCCTAATTTGCTCCAATGCTGCATTATGTCTTCCCTTGTTTGTATATCTGAAATCTCTTTCTTTAAGGCAATTTATGCATAGTAACTAAGTGTGGAGTAGACAGCACTGGAGCAACAACCACAGATATCCTGTTTGACACTAGCTTTGTCCCTTGAATCTGGGGTGCCCTATCTTGGGTCTACAAATGTCATTCATACGAAACTCAGAATCACAGAAATAGTCCACAGTGGGTGACGTTTCTGCAAGTTAAAGTCCAATGACATTTGAAGAGTCAAATTTGGAAACCATTACCCTAGTATCACTGCATGGGTTTTGAGGAAAGTTGCTAATGTGATATAGGATATCAGGGACAAGACTAGTTGCATTGCCTAATTTTCTCCTCTTTCCCACTCACCTAAATAGGATTGTTTTCTACAGACTACTGTTGCATGCCAATGTATAAGCTAGTTTTTCCTTTCCTGGACACCTGCCAAGTCATGACAAGCATCAAGGACATCTTTCTGCCCTTAGCAAGAATGATATATTTCCTCACAAATAGATTTATCTTCACTTCACTCAGCAAATATAGGATTTTCTTAATCCATAATATGATAAGAACATGAAGAATAAGCAAGACATCTTTCTGGTAAAGAAAGCAGCAGTTATGGACTGAAGGCTGAAAATACATACGTTACATGGATAAGATACTAATGCAGGCATTGATTCAACAAGCTGGGAACATGATGCAGGGAACATAAAGCTTAAGTTTAATTAGAATCTATCCAGTTCTACAATACCCAGGGAACTGCATACTCAGTATTTCTGATACAGTAGACTAAATCAATGTACAGTAATGTCATGAAAAACTAAATTAAAATACTAACAAATTATTGCTGATCAATATGTTGAGAAGAAATAGAAGAGGCTCAGATATCTTTATTGCTAGGTACAGATATCTTTATTGCTAGTATAAAAGGCAAGGAAGGAGTGATCTATAATAATAAAACTGTGTGCTACGTAGGGCTATCAGTGTGTATCTTTCTCCAAGAGTTTTGTGAAACCTAGATATTTGAAACTGAGTTGGGAACTTGATGGCTTTATCTCAAAATTAGTTGTAATGGATTAATTTTAACAAATGAAAGCAGGTCTGCCATCACTACACTAAAGTATAAGTGGCAATGAGGGCCCATCCAGACAGGGCCCAAAATGTGCAAGATCTCACACTTTTACTAGAGGCATCCAAATGACACCTCTGGTAAAAGAGGAATAATTCATGACAAAGCAGGAAAACCCTCTAACTACCCAGTAGTCTGTCCCAACAGCTCAACTAGCTTTTCCGGGGCCCATGAGCCCAGAGAAGCAAAAAGGGAGACCACCCCCTCCCCAAATCCCCCCTAAAACCTTTATTTAAAATAAATAAATAAATAAATAAATTATTTATTTATTTTTATATCCCGCTCCCATCTCCCCCAGGGGGACTTGGGGCGGCTCACATGGGGAACAAGCCCAATGTCACATATAATAAACAGTCATACAATAAAACCAATATAAACAATATAAACAATAAAACCATATAACAGCATAAAACACGATAAAACAGCATATCAAAACAATACTTACTGGCCTGCCATTATGTTTTTCACACTGTTTGCTTGCTTATGGATGGTGGGCTGCTGGCCTCTTACAGTATGTTGTGAAAACAAGAAATGCAAAAACTATGGAAGAAGTTGCTGTTGTTGGTTTTTAATTAGTAAAGAATGTATACTAATGGGCTGTGTGATGTGGAAGTCTGCATCTTTGATATTTGAAGGAATTGTGTCCTGCTTCTGTTCATGGAGAAGTTACAGGGCAGGGTCAGCAAGGATACCTTTTTGGAAATTTTTTAAAAGATGTTTCTAGAAAGAAAAAACATTCCTAAAATTCAGGGGATTACTCAAATGTTATGAAACTTGGTGGGTTAACAGGGGTATAGATGTCTTCCAAGTGTGGCCATTTTCATCACAATAGTCATAAAAATGATGGGAAGTGGAGCCAGGGAACCCCTCCATGGCCACCAAAGGGCCAGATCTTACTGTATTTTTTGGCTACAGACCGAAAATGGCTTTTCGGATAGCACCTGTTTTTGGGAGGTTAATGAAAAATGAATCCATGGGTCCACCAAAATCCAGATAACAAAAAAAGGATCACCGTTCAGTTGAATTGCACAAACCTAATGGACAGCCAAACTTAACAATTATATTTTCCAATATTTCCATTGCTCAAATAACACAGGTTCAATTGCTGTGTAATCCTAGTAAAGCTTGATTATTTTTGTATCTGAGATGTCTCTGTCACACACTGTGCATGAGTGTAGGGAAAGAGAGATTGTGTGTGCATATATGTGTTGTAGTCCAGCTTGCACCTGAGCTGTCAGGTGAGCCTTGTGAGCCTTGGGTTGGGCCTGTTCAGCCTGTGATTGTACCTGCAACTGACTTGTCAGAAGACTCTGTGTTGGAGCCTAGAATTCCCATGCAGCCACATGAGCCTTCTGTTCCTGAACAGTCAGAGTTAGGGGAGGTTGCTGAGGATTCTGGAAACAGGCACACAATAGTTTCAAGCAGGCAGCTTGAACCACATTCCTTTGGAGATTCAAGGTCGAACTTTCCCTTGCCAGATGGGCATTTCGGTTGTGATAAGACTAACGAGGTTGACAGAAAGAATGTTATATACCCACAGAGACAAGAAAGGGAGGCTTTGAGATGCAGCAAAAAGCTGTTAATGAGAAAAGGTTTTGAACAAACTTCCCACAGAAAGAGGCCTTGATTTCAGCTTTAAGAGGAACTGCTTCTGAGAGAGATTTTCAGAGGCGGTAACTTTGCTCATCGAGCGTGGTTCCTGTTCATAGACTCATAGAATCTTATTCCATGTTCCTGTGGATTTTCATGCCAAGTTCATGTAGCCTTGAATTTTGAGTTTTGTTCCAGTCCTTGTTCTTGCTCTTGGGGAATTTATGGATTATTCAGTCATTGTTCCTGGAAGTTTTGTAGTTTGGATTCCTTGTTCCAGTCAAAGATCCTGTTATTTGTTCCAGTTTTGTTCCTGTTCCTTGGACTAATTTTGATACCTTGTTGAAGTTTATTCTTCTGTTTGATTTTCATGGAACCACTGTTCTAGATGAACCCTTCTCTAAACAACACTCAAGGATCATCTACCCATAGAACACTCTGAAAATGTTGAGGAATAGTGGAATAAATTGAAGACATCTATCATTACAGCCTGTGAAGAAACCATTGGATACCGAACTAAGAAACATCAAGACTGGTTTGATGAAAATGATAATGAGATTCAACAGTTAATTGATAAGAAAAGGAAAACATTCCAAATATAGCAAAGAGACACCAGCTGTGCTGCTAAGAAAAGGATTTACGCTAGTGCGAAAGCTGAGGTCCAAAGAAGGACCAGTGAACTATGGTGGACAAAAAAGACTCAAGATATCCAACACTTTACAGCTGTCTATGATGCACATGGATTCTTTAAAATCAGAAAGATCAACTATGGCCCGACAAATCATGTCATACACCCTCTATGTTCATCAGATGGGACAAAACTTCTAAAGGATAAAAATATTAATTGCACTACACTGAAAAGAACACTACCATAACCTTCTTAACCATAGCTGGGGAGGCCCTTCTCTTGATTCTCCCTCCATCGCAAATGAGGTTGGTGGAAATGAGGGAGAGGGCCTTCTCAGTAGTGGCCCTCCAACTGGTATGCCCTCCCCAGTGAGATTAGTCAAGCATCCACCCTTACAACATTTAGGAGGGAATTGAAGATGTGGCTTTTTAAACATGCAATATAGATATACCTTGTTTGGAGTAGCAAGCACCTTTAGCTCATAGGAACGATTGTGTTTTTAATCTATTGTTTTGTAATGTTTATTGTTAATTAAACAACAAAAAAGGCTTTTTTGCTTACGTTGGTAGAAAAAGGAAGAAAAAGGAGGCGATAGGGCCTCTGCAAGGAGAAGATGGGGTGATGGCGACAGGGGATAGGGAAAAGGCAGAACTGCTTAATGCCTTCTTTGCCTCGGTCTTCTCACAAAAAGAAAGCCATCTTCAACCTCAGCAACATGAAATGGACGAAGGACTGGGGGAAATCCAACCCCAAATAGGGAAACAAGTTGTCCAGGAACACCTGGCCACTCTAAACGAATTCAAGTCCCCAGGGCCAGATCAGCTACATCCAAGAGTATTGAAGGAACTAGCAGAAGTTATTTCAGAACCACTGGCAATTATCTTTGAGAGTTCTTGGAGAACAGGAGAAGTCCCAGCAGATTGGAGGAGGGCGAATGTGGTCCCTATCTTCAAGAAGTGAAAAAAGAACGACCCAAACAATTACCGTCCGGTCAGCCTCACATCGATACCAGGCAAGATTCTGGAAAAGATCATTAAGGAAGTGGTCTGCAAACACTTAGAAACAAATGCGGTCATTGCTAATAGTCAACACGGATTCACCAAAAACAAGTCATGCCAGACTAATCTGATCTCTTTTTTCGATAGAGTTACGAGTTGGGTCGATACAGGGAATGCTGTGGATGTAGCGTACCTGGATTTCAGTAAGGCCTTCGACAAAGTCCCTCACGACCTTCTAGCAAACAAACTAGTAAAATGTGGGCTAGACAAAACTACGGTTAGGTGGATCTGTAATTGGCTAAGCGAACGAACCCTAAGGGTGCTCATCAATGCATCTTCATCATGGAAAGAAGTGACAAGGGCTCCGTCCTGGGCCCGGTTCTGTTAAACATCTTTATTAACGACTTATACGAAGGATTAGAATGCACGATCATCAAGTTTGCAGACGACACAAAACTGGGAGGGATAGCTAACACTCCAGAAGACAGGAGCAGAATTCAAAACGATCTTGACAGACTAGAGAGGTGGGCCAAAACTAACAAAATGAAGTTCAACAGGGACAAATGCAAGATACTTCACTTTGGCAGAAAAAATGGAAATCAAAGATACAGAATGGGGAACGCCTGGCTTGACAGCAGTGTGTGCGAAAAAGACCTTGGAGTCGTCGTGGACAACAAGTTAAACATGAGCCAACAATGTGATGCGGCAGCTAAAAAAGCCAACGGGATTCTGGCCTGCATCAATAGGGGTATAGCGTCTAGATCCAGGGAAGTCATGCTCCCCCTCTATTCTGCCTTGGTCAGACCACACCTGGAACACTGTGTCCAATTTTGGGCACCGCAGTTGAAGGGAGATGTTGACAAGCTGGAATGTGTCCAGAGGAGGGCGACTAAAGCAGAGGCTGGATGGCAATCTTTTGGGGGTGCTTTGAATGCGATTTCCTGCTGCTTAGCAGGGGGTTGGACTAGATGGCCCATGAGGTCTCTTCCAACTCTACTATTCTATGATTCTATTATTCTAATTTTGTTAGCTTGTTCGTATTGTATCTTGTTGTTCTGTATTGTTTGGTTGTATTATTAATTTGTTTATCCTACTCCCTGTAATTTATTGTATTTTATTTTATGTTGTGAACTGCCCCAAGTCCCTTCGGGAAATGGAGTAAGATATAAATAAAGATGATGATGATGATGATGATGATTACCCAGTAGTATCACACTCAAATCATTAAGGATGGTGAGAAAAAGCATATTTTCATTTACCACCCTGCCCTTGCCAACTTTGTTTTTCATAGTAAATCTGTGGGAGATTGAGATTTCTCTCCCAGCCGTTAGCTTTAACTAGTAGCACTATTATAAACTAACTGTTCCTTGAATATTAGAACTAGGATGCTAGAGGCACACAATTTGAATTTTCTTACTTGCAGTCTATAAAAGTTATTATATTGAAATGGCAATGGCTATCAACTCTGCTGGGACTGTGAATGAAATTACAAATTCATCTATACTTTGTTTGGAAGGTGAAAGCAATGAACAAACTGTATTATATTATAATGGAATAGGCCTCTATAATGTCTGGCCAGTCAAGCCAAAAACATATGTACAATTATCATGGCCTTTTTCAGGTGCTTAGTAATTGTCACAAATGTGTGTGTGTGTGTGTGTGTGTGTGTTTGTTCTTCTATTCCCAAGCAGATGGAAGAAAAATACTGAGTTGTTATCAAGACCCTGGTGTACTGTCATATATGGATCATGGATTTAAATGAGCTTAGTGGTTCAGAATTTTGTGCAAGCATCTCCTACATCCATCTCTACCAATTTTCTGACATGGTCAGCTGATCAGCTGATTTACCAAAATGTCCCTCTGAGATGGGTGACATCAGGCACAAGGGCCACATCTGGCCCACAAGGCTGACCAGTTGTGAATGCAATGCTCTCCATTCTATTAATGTTCTTTTTTCATTGTCCTGATCTCTCTGGCTCATTTTTTATTGCTTCAAAACAGCCTTTGGGTGATTTTTGAGATTTTTTGGGGGAAAATTGGGGAGCATATTCTCCATTTCTAAGGCGACTCATCCTCTTCTTAGCTGTAAGTTATTTTGTCTCCTTTTAAGCTGTTCTTTAGTTTTCTTAATAATAATAGTAATATGAATAGCAATAATAAATGTTATATGTTATCTGCCTCCCCTAATGGCTCAAGGAGGGGTACAACATAGTCAAAAACACATCAACATAAAATGCATACACCAAAACACAAAGATCAAATACAGTGGCAATAGAATGTAACTCCAAAACTCATGGTTCAAAGTTGACAGAGTAGGCCTGCTGAAAGAGTTGGTTCTTCAGTTATGTTTTAGATTCTGACAGCTCATTTAGCTGTCAGACCTCTTCCAACAAGTCATTCCACAATCTTGGGGCAGCTGGTGAATGATGTCCTCAGAACTCCATACAGATAACAAAATTTTCATTCTGTCTGTCTAAGTGCAGTGGAAATGTGAGTTCTGCCTTTGGTTTTTTTGGATGATATTTATAGAATTATAGAATTGGAAGATGAAACAAGATATTCTAGTGCAGTAACACTCAGTTAAAGTTTTATAAGATCTTTAGCTTTCTTTGCCAATGAGTTCTGGTGTTTCACTCAACTCCAGCTACAGAGATTCCATATCATTGAGGTATGGTTTCTTACCAAACTACATAGCATAGAGTCATGGCAGTTAAAGTGTTATCAAATTGCATTACTTCTGTGGTGTAGGTGTACCTTTGGTTCGAGTTATCTGAACTGTATTGTGTGTTAAAGCATGCCCCCCAGAAAGGCACCAAAATCAACAAATCTATTTTTAAATCTGCAAATTGTTGGCAGACTAGAAGGGACTGTTGGTCTCACCCCAATCCACCTATCTGTCTGTCTCTTGATCTATTGATCATTTATCTATGTGATCTATTTATGATCTATGCCATTATGTGCCCTAACAGATCTAGTGTGAAAGCTGATTCTTCTATCAGATAGTTTCTATTCCTCCTGATTCAGAATTATTAGGTTCATCAAGGATTTTTCATTTGAGCTAGTGATGGTAGCCACTTATTATGTATCAATTCTAAAATGACGTGATGTCTACATGGTTTATTCCAACACATTTATTATGCTGTGTGTGTATGGGGAGTGTGTGATTTATAATCATTTGCCAATGATACCAATCCCCTTAAATAAAAATTTGCAAGTACAAATGGAAGAGGCCCACAATGTAAGCATATTTAATGTTTTCACATTTCTCTCCTTCTAGTCTGATTGGAATATTTCCAGGTGTATAATAGCTATGAGCACACAAGTATAATAAAGGTTTTGTCATATGCTGTCTGGATATATAAAGAATTGGTCAGGGAATAAATCAGTTCTTTTTTAAATCTGACACAAAGACCTTTAGTCAGAGTTTTGCCAAATGATATTGAGGACTATATTATAAATCTTCTAGAATATGAGGGTGTTTGTCGTGCATAAAGAGAAAGCGAATAGAGATGACTCGATGTTGTTGAATCCTTCCCTGTATGCTTGAATTAAAGAAAGAAATTAAGATTTGAGTTGCCTGTTCAAAAACAACAATTTTATTCATAAGGCTACCTATCAAAGGAATACCTATATCAAACTGGGGCGTGGTACAACAAGAGCTATAGAAAGGTGGGGATTGTGTAGTCCTCAAATCATTGTTGAATTGAAACTTTCAGCATTCTTTACCATTTGGTATGCTGACTAGGGACCTCATCACATAGATGAGGTCCTGCAGGGAGATTTGTCAGCCTCCATGGTGAATTTGTCAGCCTCCGGCAGGTCAATTCTGGTTCCCTGTGCCCCGCCTCACTTTCAGCAACACTTCCCCTTCACATGTGGGGAAACATTACTGTGCAGCTTTTCCCCACGTTGGCCCTGTGGCTTCTTATGAAACATGGAAGGTCCCCTGTGTTCTGGGGCAAGTGATTTGAGAAGTTTGCACTCCATTGCACGGACAAAGCCAAATCAGAAGTCAGCCTGCATCATATGAAGGGGCTCCATCCATCAGATGTACTGTAAGCACCCTAGGATGCTTGCAGCCCATTGTATGAGGTTGTAGGACTGCTAATGTCATGAATAACTTTTCAATAACTTTAAAGCATAGGTTCTTTTTATTACAATTTCCAGTGTAAAAAGGTATAACAGAACTCTGCAGAACTTTTACATAAAGAATGGCATTAGACATACAGACATAAAGATTCTATTGGATTCACAACTCTACTTACAGTTACATTGGCTAACAAACAAACTAAGGGGGGTTTGCATTTTTACTCAGTATTCACACACATATACATGCATTCATCCTCATGCATATATCACCATCTATCCCGATGTCTCCTGTTTAAGAACACTGATTAGGCCAGACCCTGCTTCCCTGCAGCCTGCTAATGCACAGTTCCTAAACATCAAAATGCATCCTCTTTTTCTAAGAACAATGCCAAGGATCAGATCCCTGTTTTCCATACAGCAGAACCTGACTCCCTGCAACACGTATCATGACTCCAAAATGCACTCTTTCCTCTTCTCTTGAGAAAAGAAGCCGAAGTGACCAGACTCTGTGTTCCATTGCAGATCTGATACTCCCATCCACTATCTCCACAGAGCATGGCGGGTGAACAGCTCGCTGTCTGTCACACTTTTTGGATTGTAGTAAAATCACTTATATAGCAATATTTCATTGATGTTGTTCCAAAGTTGCAAATTAATGATAGACATCTTCCATCCTGGCACAGATGTTTATCTTCAGGTAATGAAGCATTGTGTTCTGGGTTTGACTTGAAAGAGCATTATCTTTGACTAATGTAAACAGAGATAATTTCCTTTAGAGTTAATCCGGTTTCTGGTCAGCAAATGTTGACATATGTAAACAGATGTAAACATTTATCTTATCACTTTCACAGTTCTTATCACAGTTTACTAGGCAAGTCAACCATTCTGGGTTTTAATTACAATTCAACAAGGAGGTAGTTAATGATTTAGACATTACAAGTTTTAATCTTCAGAATGGTGTCTCCAAAATTAATAGCTCCCATTCAGAGCCATCCCCAGGTAATTTTTGGGAGTAGGCGGCCGGAATTTTGGCACCCCTCCCGAATTTTGGCGTTCCCCCAAACAAATTGCTGATAAATGCTGGTGACATCGGTGGCGGCGGCGGCGGCAGAAGGCCTAGCCATCTGTGCACGCGGCTGCCCTCCTGCTCTCCCTCGGAGTCCGAGGACTCCTCGCCCACCGCCTGCCCGTCGATGGCCCTGTGTGTGCGCGTAGGCCTTCCAATCAGGCCGATCAACCATGCTTTTTGGGTGATCAGCCTGTGCATGTGCACAGACCTTTCAATCGACCACGCGGTCGATTGGAAGGCCTGTGCACACACACAGGCCCATCGAAGGGTGGGCAGAGGGCGAGGAGTCCTCGGACTCTGAGGGAGAGCAAGAGGGCGGCCGCATGGACGGGTGGCTGGGCCTTCTGCTGCCGCCGCCGCCTCAACAGTGCCCCCGCATGGTCTGTGCCACAGGCGACCGCCTAATTCGCCTCAATGTTGGACTGCCTCTGCTCCCATTCATACACATTTCATACAGTACATTCAAACCATGTATTCATATTTCATTGTAACACTAAGACTTACAGTCCAACAGCTTTAGGAGAATCGTACCATTGGCATTTCTGAACAACAGTGCATATACTATACAATGATAACATTGGCTTGCTATATGCAGTATTTGCTATCTTATCCTCTGCTGCAGTACAATTTTTCCCTACAAACAATGATATATGAAGTTACCAGCTGAGGAGATATCAGCTGAACTAAGGCAACAATGAGATTCCATTCTGTTGTTGAAAGCAAGAAAAGAAAGTCATCTGACATCTGGGCTCATGTTCTGGAATCAAGTTTAGCATGGAGGTTCAGAGAAGACACACATCTTTGAAAATTAAGAAATGGCTGGCCTTGGAGCACATAACTCAAATCAAGATCTGAATCTTCATGTTTTTCTCACACATGGACACAAATATGCAAACATCAACTTCATTTCAACAATTTGAAATTATATTAGGTAGAATACTTTATGGGTGTTACAGTAACGCAATTGTGCATCAAGTATTCTAAAAAGTGAACCTAATCTAAGATTTTTAAATCCCTGCTGTAAGGTTGCAGGCTCTGATCTGACCCGTCCAGTGTGAGCAAATTACCAATAGGAACCATCTGCTCTTGGACTATCACACGCTGCCTGCTGACTTGAAGAGCATTAACCTTGATCCAAATTACTTTAACAGGGCAGAAAAGACGTGTCCAGCAGAGAAGAATACTAATGCAAATTTAAACCACCATTTTAAGCCCCTTCTACACAGCAATACAATCCAGATTTGCAAAGTAGATAATTCAGATCATCTGCATTCAATTTGATTATATGAGTCTACACTGCCATATAATCCAGATCAAAGCAGATATTCTGGATTTTATTTGACAGTGTAGAAGGGGCCTTAGATGTTGTGTACAGATTTGGCTTTGGAAGCATTATGTACTGTGATCTATTAGGTTTTGGTAATACAATCCAGTAATTTGTCACAATGAGCGAAGAGTGACTATGTCATCATAAAGGGCAAATTTCAGCAGCATATGCCAGCTCCACTCTACATCACCCACAGAACTCACCGGCTTCCATCAAATGATGCTCTGTGGGTGATGTAGGGCAGAGCTGTGTTGCCATTAGAAGCAATGGTGGGAAATCACATGGTTCACACTTCTCCCCATGGAATCCATCATACCTGGAGCCAGGTGATGTGGGGCATGGGACACCGGGTTCCCCATGCCCACAAATGACATGAGGCAATTCCATGATAAGGTTGTAAGTTGTGATAGGGCAAAGTACTGTTAGTCCATATAATCTTCCAGGAGCTTTCTCTAAGTTAGTTTTATGTATTCATATCTGTATATGATTTCTAATATTATTGTATGTATGATTTCACTAGAAATGATCTTATATTTTATGATTTTATGTTATTAGTCAGCATTTCTATTTCTATGACTAGTTATCTCTGTGAGGTATAAATTAGGATGAGAGTTGGTGACTCATTCCAGTTTTGTGAATGAGGAAGAAGAAGCAGAAGCTCAATGGCAAAATACATGATTTAAATATTATAAGGTCAAAAATTTAATTCTTGACATCTTCAGTTTGAATGATCAGTAAACACGTAGTGTTGAAGGCATTTTCCCAACAGCTTGGAAGACTGATGCAAGAAAAAAGGAGCAAGATAAATGTATTGTTTGACCAGGAATACAAACTCTTCTTATGTTCTTATGGAATGTAAACACCTCTCACTTGGGAATGCATGTGTCTAGTTTGTTGACTAGGATTTATCCTATAAAAGATCCTTGTGCAAACTTTTTATTTCTTCAGAATAGAGGAAACATCTCTCATTTGGTCAGCTTACACATGCCTACAGCAAACTTGATTTTTCTAGTACTTTAATAGTTTTGCAGTATTGCAGTTTTCCAAAAAAGTTTACATATAAGGCAAAAAGAATCCTGTTTATATAGCATATTCTTTTCCTTTTGATCCTCAAAGTTAGCCACAGTGTTCATGCTGCACCAAAACTGTAGATTAATATTCAGCTAATGTTTCAGCTCAAAAGGTAGGGAAACTGCATTGATACAATACTGTTTTTCCCATTTCTCTTTTTGAAAAAATATTTTGGTTTACAAGTTTAATAACATGTTTAACAATTTGGGACCAATTGAAATAAGATTAGTGATGAAAAGGGAAATGAAGGGAACAGATATATATGAGAGAGAAAGGATAAAAAATAGAGAAATTGGAGAGAGGACGCAAGGAACAAGATGAATATGAGCCATCAAACTCACTTACTAATCAACTAATTGAGATGGCTCCTAAGCTGTAGATATGATTATAAAAAAATATTCATTAATTTGCTTGTCTTAAGTGATATATATATATATATATATATATATATATATATATATATACCCTTTTTGTATTATAGAAAAAAATGCTCATACAATTTTCCAAAAACCAATATTTGCACAGAAAATAATGCAATTTGGCCAAGATAAACTTGACAGCCTGCCTTGACATGCCTGGCACTTTGCAGATAACATCTCTTAGATCTACTATGTTGTAAATAATACAGTTCAGGTAAATGTAGCTTTGGCCTCTTTTTGTCCCCTAATAACAGCTACTTTTCAATTTGTACAGTAAATACTTTCTGGATCCTATTGTATCCCCCCCTCCCCAATCATCAATTGGTTTCTATACATTCAATTATGGGATAAAGTATTGGGGCTTGTGGTGGCCACCCAGATCCAGGAATTATTTCCATTATTTCTAATTGCTCAATGAGATGAATTTGTGATACATTTTAATTTACTTTCAGGCCTGGTAATGGGAAAGTCAGAGTTTTATTCACTTTGGTGGGTGACCTGTTCCAGGCATTGGGTGAGGGAGTGTGTCCCTGTTGGTTCTGATGGACCTTCAGCATCATCAATCTTATCTTATCTTACTGGCCTGCATTATAGGGATGCAAATATGCTTTTACAATGGCTCCTTTCCTTTCTAGTGGGAAAAACATAGCAGATAGTGTTAAAGGTTCTTCTTTAACTTCTTGGCTTATGTATTGTGGGGTCCCTTAGATTTTAGTTTTGTCCCCATGCTATTCAACATATATATGAAACTATTAGAAAATGTTAGGAGTTCTGAGGGGCAGTACTCTTGGTATGCAAACAACACTCAGACCGATTTCTACCCAATTCCAAGGAAGTTGTTTCTGCAATAAACCAGTGCCTGTCATCAGCAAGGTCTTGGTTATCTGATTTTATTTTCTTATATGATTCTGTTCATATCTTGAGATCTTCAAAAGAAGACTTTTTCTCTTTCTAAACAACCCATTTGGCATAACTGGGGGAACACAGGGAAGGTCCTTCCTTCCTAAAGAGGTTAGACTGACATATTCCTTTATATCAGTCCATAGGCAAGTGAAGACATTTTTGTTTCAGCTGCCTTGAGGGTTGATTGCTCAGGGGGAAACTATTTCATAAAGTTCTTGATAGTTTACATTTGTTGCTTTTGTTTTTAATGGCAATGTTTTGTTGTTGTTTGACTTCAATTTCTTCATGGCTTATGGTGATCCTCACTTCCTGCTGTAAACATACCAAGGATAACATATTACCTTCCTCAGCCAAGTGTAAACCATCTGCTCCTATAAAGCAACCCTCTGAAGTCAATGGACCTAATCACAGGTCAAAGGATACAACTTCTTTGTCATGAGCAGCCCACCACCATGCTGTTGAACAAGTCACTAAACTGCCTACCAGAACAGAAAAGGGGACACTGTAGCACAGATCAAGTCTAATCAGTGCCCTCCAAGGACCAAGATCCAAAGAGGTATGGAGAGAGGCCAGACATCACTTTTATTGCCTATGAATTTTTCCCCATCTTTCCATGCTCTGTATGATGGTACCAGATACCATGACGTCATTTAATCTGGCTTCTCACCACTAGGCTAAAGTAACTTCTTCTGCAGAGTAATATGTGTTAGCTATGGTGACACTACCATTTTCTCTAACTGTTTGGCATATGTATTTAATCTGGCTCTTCAGCAAAAAAAAAGGTCCCATATAAGAGACTTTATCTGCAGTAGTGTTGCCATCAGCATAATCTTGTGCCTCACAGGCACATGCAGTCCCACCTCCATGAAAAATTCTTCATACCATTGGTGGAATGTTTATTTTTATTTTTCACACAAAGGTCCTGAGATATTTAAAAAATCTACAACATCTTTCATAATCTTTTCAAGCATGCAGAGAACATTTGATTCCATTTATTCTTTTATGCAAGAATGAAATAAAGAAGAGCTTCATTCCTGCTTGCAAACCAGCTTTCTTACATAAGGTTGTGGGAAGGCTGTTATGCGTAAAATTTCTTCAACTGACTAGCAGCAACCACTGTGATTAGAAAATCAACAACTGAACTTCAGGGCTACTGGTTTGAACTCTGTGGTTCTTGACAGATGGGAGTTTTGAGCCATTTGAGCATTCAATATTAAAAATTATAAAAGGAGGAGTAGATCACACAATTGTAATTTTAGTTTATTATAAAGGACTTCCTATCAAATCACTGTCTGTTCTGTATCTCATATTAAGAAAAGAAGGATTAAAATATGCCAGAGGGCAAGAACAAGAGTGTGTCATACAAGCTTACAAGACTGTACTGTTCATATTCCACTGTGTTGTGTTAAATCTTGTCACGGCACATCAACCAATGATGTTACTCATTATTTGCTTTCTATTTTTCAATGGCTGAGCAATCATCCAAAGCAAGTACAATGTCTTCCTGGAATTTTAATCTCCTTAATTCCACCAGAGTAATAAGAGTTTAAGACATCAAAGTGCTTTTTCCATTCATATATCTTTAAACCTTGAATGCTTGCCAGACTGACCTTTACAAAGGTTTAAGTCATAAAGATAAGTCACTGGTTTCAGCGTTTTTCCCCACTGAACAGTAATCAGCTGAAAAATCATATAGTGCCATAGAAGAAACTTGACAAGACTACAGAAAGAAAAGGGGTGGGGAGAGAACTACAGTTGTAAACCCAACATTCTCCACCGTAATTGTAATTGGATTAACTGGGACTATTTCAAGTGAATTCTAGGGAGTGAAACTCATTATTATCAGTAGTAGAAATCACAACTACAGTAGAGTCTCACTTATCCAACATAAGCAGGCCGGCAGAATGTTGGATAAGTGAATATGTTGGATAATAAGGAGAGATTAAGGAGAAGCCTATTAAACATCAAATTAGGTTATGATTTTACAAATTAAGCACCAAAACATCGTGTTAGACAACCAATTTGACAGAAAAAGTAGTTCAATAGGCAGTAATGCTAAGTAGTAATTACTGTATTTACAAATTTAGCACCAAAATATCACGATGTATTGAAAACATTGACTACAAAAATGGGTTGGATAATCCAGAACGTTGGATAAGCGAATGTTGGATAAGTGAGACTCTACTGTATATATTTTTTCTGGTACAGACACGCCATTTGGCATTTATTTCAGTTCCTCAAAGCCAGCAAATATTCTCTCGCATACACACATTCTAGCTATACATCTTCCCATAACACAGCTAGATGCCAGTGGGAACTTCACAAACAGGCCATGTAGACAACCTCTTTCCCCTCCTGATTCCTTTCACCACCAATTGCTCAAAAAGAACCTTTTATTACCTTTAATGGCCTAGCAATTGATATAACAAATCTGCTTCATTACAAGCATAAGTAATTTAAGAAAACCATGAGTGTATATATATTCTGCATCAACAGATCACATATTTCTGTGTGTGGATTGATAGGTTCTTAATTTATCAGTTAACTTTATAGACCTCTTCAGGCCGGAATCCTCGTGGATCATGGCAATTCTGGAAATACACATCATAGACACTTAGTATAAGTGTATTTTTAAAAGGTAGGACAAACAAATGTATATATGTTGAGAAGTTACCATAACTGAGTTGAATCTTAACAGATTAGAGAGATGGACTGAAACTAACAAAATGCAGTTCAACAGGGACAAATGCAAGATACTCCACTTAGGAAGAAAAAATGAAATGCAAAGATACAGAATGGGAGATGCCTGGCTTGATAGTAGTACATGTGAAAAAGATCTTGGAGTCCTCATGGACAACAAGTTAAACATGAACCAACAATGTGATGCAGCGGCAAAAAAACAAAACAAAAAAAAAACAGTGGAATTTTGGCCTGCATAAATAGGAGTATAGTGTCTAGATCCTGGGATGTCATGCTACCCCTCTATTCTGCCTTGGTCAGATCACACCTGGAATACTGTGTCCAATTCTGGCACCATAATCGAAGGGAGATGTTGACAAGCTGGAATGTGTCCAGAGGAGGGTGACTAAAATAATCAAGGGTCTGGAGAACAAGCCCTATGAGGAGTGGCTTAAAGAGTTGGGCATGTTTAGCCTGCAGAAGGCTAAAAGGAGACATGATAGCCATGTATAAATATGTGAGAGAAAGTCATAGGGAGGAGGGAGCAAGCTTATTTTCTGCTGCCCTGGAAACCAGGATGCAGAACAATGGCTTCAAACTACAGGAAAGGAGATTCTGCCTGAACATTAGAAAAGAACTTCCTAACTATGAAAACTGTTCAGCAGTGGAACTGTCTGCCCCAGAGTGTGGTGGAGGCTCCTTCTTTGGAGCTGGATGGCCATCTATCAGGGGTGCTTTGAATGAGATTTTGCTGCTTCTTGCAGGGGGTTGGACTGGATGGCCCATGAGGTCTCTTCCAACTCTTTGATTCTATGATTCTATGAATGGGATTTGCTTACAGGTAGGTTTATGTAATATTGAAGCCTGAATATTTATGGAATGATACAAACCCCAAAATATAGGTAGAGGTAAAGGTTTTTGCCTGACCTTACGTCTAATCATGTCCGACTCTGGGTGTTGGTGCTCATCTCAATTTCTAAGCCAAAGAGCCGGCGTTGTCCGAAGACACCTCCAAGGTCATGTTTCTGGCATAACTGCATGGAGTGCCGTTACCTTCCCACCGGAGTGGTACCTGTTAATCTACTAACACTTGCATGCTTTTGAACTGCTAGGTTGGCAGAAGCTGGGGCTAATAGTAGGAGCTAACTCCGCTCCCCAGATTTGAACTGCTGACCTTTTGGTCAGCAAGTACAGCAACTCAACGGGTTAATCTGCTGCTCCACCAGGAACTCCAACCTCCAACAAATAGTTAAACTCAATTTAGCACCTTAATAAATACCTTGATGGACTGCAGATATATTTGGATCTGGATGCTTTGATGTGGGTCCCAAGCCTGAAATGAGACATGAAGAAATACGAAGTTTTGTGTCTCCTATTATCAAAATAAATTAAAAATTATTAGATAAATAAAACAATTAAACACTTTTACACCCTTGACATGGATAGCAACCTCTTAGAAGAAGTTAGGCCTTTTGGAGCAGGGGTTTAATATTATACCTTTTTTAATTGAACAGCCATTCACTCTTTTTATTATTTTACCTATTATTGTTACTTTGTTCAAAGGAATAATGGTGGCCAGCTTTCAAGAGGAAAAGCACTATAGCTGATGTAGAAATGAAAACTTAAAATGTTTGAATGAAGTGTTATTTTCTCCCCTTACTTTCAATTTTTAAATTTGAAAATGTGTGTAAAAATCACACATATCATATAAGTGTCTCTATGCAGAAGAGCTGTGGGTTTCAGGAGAGTAATGCAGAAGGATAATGCAAAAGGATAGTGCATTATATTGCTTGAAACCAGTTTAAAGCCTCATTTAATTGGATAGAATTCAGTCCTCCAGGAATTTATTATATAAGTGCAACAGAAGTATACTCATACAGTAGAAATTTTATTATTTTATTAGGTAAATAATTTTATTCTCTAGATAAATTATTATGTAGAAGATACATGTTATTATAAAATCCTAACAGAAGTACACCCACAAGGCAGACATTGCATGACCTTTTAGGTAAGAAAATTCCTCTCTAGATAAAGTGGGAAGGGGACAAGACATATGTGCTGCTTCAAACTTAAAGGAGGAAAAACAAAATATAAAAATAACTCGTGAATATGTTGTTTATCTTCTACATGAATCCATTGGGAGAGAGCATCCGGAGTTTTGGAGTTCGATGCCATCTGTACGCAGATGATGTCCAACTCTATCACTCCTTTCCACCTGCTACTAAGAAGGCTGTTCAGGTCCTGAGCCGGTGCTTGGCCACTGTGACAGTCTAGATGAGGGCAAACAAATTCAAATTGAATCCAGACAAGACAGAGGTTCTCCTGGTCAGTAGTAAGGCCGAACAGGATATAGGGTTACAGCCTGTGTTGGACGGGCTCACACTCCCCCTGAAGACACAGGTTTGCAGCTTGAGAGTTTTCCTGGACACATTGCTGAACCTGGAACCTCAAGTTTCAGTGGTAGCCAGGGGAGCTTTTGTACAATTAAAATTTGTACACCAATAGCGCCCATACCTTGGAAAGTCAGACTTGGTCATGGTGGTCCATGTTCTTGTTACATCTCGTATAGACTACTGCAACATGCTCTATGTGCCTTTGAAGTCGGTCTGGAAGCTTCAATTAGTCCAATGGGCAGCGGCCAGATTGATTGGGGAGGTCCTGCTCTCTGTCACCTCCTCTTTTCAAGCGTGACTGGTTTGGACGAGAGATAGGACCTTCTCAGTGGTAGCCCTTTGGCTATGGAAGTCCCTCCCCAGTGACATGAGGCAGGCCCCATCCCTCCTGGTTTTTAGGGAGGGAAAACCTTAAAACCTGGCTTTTCTCCCAGGCATTTGGTGAATAGTAAACTACAGAATGACACTTTAACAGCTTGAATAATGGACTATGGATTTTAGAAAATGATTTGGATATGAAAACACGACTCGGCATTTTATTTGGCTTTAATCTGTGTAATTGATTGATATGTCTTTTTAATTGCTTATGTTTAGATTGTTTATAGTTTGATGAGATGTATTTTAATGTTTGCCCACATGGCATTGAATTTCTGCTGGATTTGTAAGCCACCTTGAGTCTCCTCTGGGGGTAGAAAAAGGTGTGATAGAAATGAAATAAATAAATAAATAAATATGTATTTCCTAATGAATATTTTCATTATAGTATCACAATATCTAATACAACAGTCCAAGAAAATTTGTTTATAATAAATGTCTGAAATAACCATTGCAGGTCAAATAAATATCACCATCAGACATCATGACATGTTTTATCAAAAATTAATGCACTTACAAATTAAGTCGGCTTAATTTAACATTAAAAGAGTTAGGCCGTTTACATATTAACTTGCTGTTGTGCTAATTATTAATGCCAGCAACCATGAAACTGGTAGAAAACATTACAAATAATTTGTTCAGATTTTTTTCTCCCCATGTTAAATCTTGATAGGATTGTGACCTAGGTTAGATGGGATCAGTGGAAAGTGCAAGAAGAATACAGAGGTGCTATCTTTCTTAAATCCATTCCAATGTTATACTTGGTTTTAAGTATCAATTTCAGGGTGAGGAAATCACCAAAAAGCTTCAGCTGATTACAGAATGATGTGTACTCTTCCAGTACTTTGATTAATGAATTATTTTGCTAATTAATCTAGTGGCAAAGAAAAACACTTGAGGGCACTGTTCTCCCATAGGAAAACAATAATGTGGTTATCTGTTCACAGGTAAGTGCAACCACCAGAAAGGTATCAAATGTGATGATGATGATGATGATGATGATGATGATGATGATGATGATGATGACTACATATTTTTAAAGGGCTCAGAATAGCCACTTGACCTTGCCATGCATTGGTCAAAAGAAGAGGAGTTGATTTAAGTGCTATTTAATAAGTAGAATTAAACATCAAACTGTTGGCATGAGATCATCAGTACTTATGCTGTGAATGAACTTTCATAATCCCAGTCCTGTTGAATAGGCCACTACTGTTCTTTTGAGCATCCTCCTGGTCTGAGTTGCATTGTTCGGCACTGTCACGACCCAGGCTGCAGAGCACCAATAACCATACACAGAGGCCAGAATCTATCTAATATCTTTATTGTAGGAATATATAAAGTTAATAAAAACAAGTGTAGAAAATAGTCCAGAATTAGACCTTTCAGGAAAGGTCAGAATTAGTCCAAAAAAGCAATGTCCAATAAGAAATATTAAGGTCCAAAGTTGTAATCCAATAACCGAAACACTCACTTTGCCAAGCAAAGTGAGGGGAGATGACAAGGTCCTTTAGTCCATGAAACTTGAGCGAGGCTAGGAAATAACTTGATACTTGAAACAAGGCTTGAACGTGGAACAAGGTAACTAAGAACAAGAACAAGGTCCGTGGAATAACTTGATAAATCCGTGGAACAAGGCAAGGATTGATCCTGGGAAACAAGGCAAAGTCCGTAGATAAACAAAGGCTGGGAAGCAAGGCGAAGGCTGGATAGCAAGGCAAGGCTTGAGCAGGAGCGAGGCTTGAACCGGAGCGCGCTGTCCAGACACAACTCGCTCCGTAGGCTGACGAATTGACTCCGCGAAGTTACTACGCGGGTAAAACACCTAAATAGAGTCTAGCTTCCCGCCGAAGCAGTTCTCTGGGAATCAGAACCGAAAGCTAACTCTGAGACCAGATGTGAGACTCCCCAAAGATTCTCACGAGAAGCAGTCTTAATTGGCCACATTCTTAGCTGCAATCCTCGCACTCCTGCGCGAAGCTGAATCTAAACTTCTCTGTTGTTTACAAAACTCCCGGCGCAAGAATACGGGAGAAGTAGGCTCTGGGCTTGTTTGACATACTTCTGGGAGACAACTTTCTTGCAGGTGCAAGGTTCCCAGATCTGCCTGGGAAAGATCTGGCTGAGAGGAATCCAGTTCAGACTGGGAAGGTAAAAAACCCAAGTTTTCATCTTCATCAGGAATTACAATGTCCTGAGCAGGACTACAAGGCCCATGAGTCATCACACTATCCCCCTCCTCAAGGCCCCTCCCAAACTGGGGCCCTCTCCCCGAGGCGCGAGGTCGCGGCTTGGCGGGATAGGTCTGATGAAAGCGACGGGTTAGATCAGGAGCATGGACTGTGGAGGCGTCTTCCCAAGAGCGTTCTTCAGGGCCAAAACCCACCCAGTCAATGAGATATTGTAGGCGGCGGCGGTGAAAGCGAGAATCCAAAATGTCCTCAACCTCGAACTCCTCCTCCCCATTCATCAAAACAGGAGGGGGGGCCGGTTGGTCTGTATCAGGACGCACACCATCCGCCGGAAGGAGCAGGGAACGGTGAAACACTGGGTGAATGCGCATTGAACGCGGAAGTTGGAGTTTGAAAGTCACGGGGTTTAATTGCGCCACCACTGGATAGGGGCCAATGAAACGGGCATCTAACTTCCGGCAAGGGCGGTGGGAGGGCAGAAAGCGAGTGGACAGGAAAACCCGATCTCCTACCTTGATTTCGGGGCCCGGCTGGCGATGTTTGTCAGCGTGGCGTTTATAGTCCTCCTTGGCTTGGTCCAGTTGCTGGAGCAAAAGTTGTTGCACCGCTGTGAGTTCCTGCAGCCAATCTTCTGCTGCGGGAACCTCTGAAGTTTCAATGACAGGGGGAAAGAAACGTGGATGGAAGCCGTAGTTTGCAAAGAACGGCGTTTCTTTTGTAGAAGCTTGAACTCCATTGTTGTAGGCAAACTCAGACAGTGGTAACAGAGAAGCCCAATTGTCCTGTTGATAGTTTACATAACAGCGAAGATACTGCTCCAAAGTGGCATTGGTGCGCTCCGTTTGCCCATCTGTTTGGGGATGATGAGCTGAAGATAAGCGAGAGTCTATGCCCAATAGTTTTTGTAGTGCCTTCCAAAAACGAGAGGTGAATTGAGATCCACGGTCTGTGACTAAACTCTTGGGCAATCCATGTAGTCTGAAGACATGTTGAAGAAATAAATCCGCAGTTTCCTTGGCCGTGGGGAGGCCTTCGCAGGGAATGAAATGGGCTAACTTGGTGAATAGGTCCACCACCACTAAGATCGTGGTGAACCCACAGGAAGGTGGTAGGTCAGTGATGAAATCCGCGGAAATTATTTCCCATGGGCGAGATGGGGTAGGAAGGGGGTGTAAAAGCCCTGAGGGCTTCTCCCTTCGTGTCTTGGAGCGCTGGCATACTGGGCAGGTGTTGACATATTTTTCCACATCCTTGCGGATCTTGGGCCACCAAAAATCCCTTAGGATCAGATGCATAGTTTTAAATAGTCCGAAGTGTCCTGCTGGTTTGCAGTCATGACACAGACGAAGCGCCTTTTCCCTGCCCGGTCCGGGTGGGATATAGACATGATTTCTATAGCAGAGCAGCCCATCTTTGAGAGAAAAGGGAAAATGCAGACCTTGGCGAAGTTGGTCCTGCGCCCAGGCATCTGCTTGCTGACTAGCCCTGATTTCTTGAGCACAGATGGGTCCTGGAGTAGGGGAAGTTGAACCAATGGGAATGGATTTGGTGTTCCCCACCGTGAGCGTGGCAAAGTTCTCAGGTTGTAGCAGTTGGGATTCAAAGGTCTCCTTGCGTCCTGCAGCGTATTCCGGTTTACGTGACAGGGCGTCTGCTTGCTTGGTTTGGGCTGGGGTCACATAATGGATCTGGAAGTTGAAACGTTCAAAGAATAAAGCCCAACGTTGCTGCCTCTGATTTAGTTTGCGGGCAGTTCTTAGATGTTCTAGATTACGATGGTCAGTGTGGACTTCAATGGGAAATTTGGCCCCTTCTAGCCAATGTCTCCAAGTTTCAAAGGCTGCCTTTATGGCCAGTAGTTCTTTTTCCCAAATGGTGTAATTCCTCTCTGGTGTGGTTAGTTGACGAGAATAAAAGGCACAGGGGTGGAGGTGATCTCCCACCGGTTGTAAGAGTACAGCCCCAATTGCCACATCAGAGGCGTCCGCTTGCACCACAAAAGGGGTTCCAGGATTTGGGTGCTGTAGAATTGGCTGGGAGGTGAATAGTTTCTTTAGTTGCTGGAACCCTTTCTCTGCTTGATCAGTCCAGCGGAAAGGCTGCTTTCCACGGATGCAGCTAGTGATGGGGTCGGACCAGCGGGCAAAATCTGGAATGAACTTGCGGTAGTAGTTCGCGAACCCCAAGAAACGCTGCACCTCTTTCTTGTTAGTTGGCGCCCGCCATTCCAATACTGCTGAAACTTTGGCTGGATCCATGGAAAGCCCTAGAGGCGAGATGCGGTAACCAAGGAAATCTACCTCTTGTAGATCAAAAGCGCATTTTTCCAGCTTGGCATAAAGTCCATGATCCCGCAATCGTTGTAACACCATTTTGACGTGGTTCTCATGTTCTGATTGTGATCTGGAAAACACCAAAAAATCGTCCAGGTAGATTATCAAGAACCTGTCTAGATAGTCCTGAAAAATGTCATTGACAAAATGCTGGAACGTTGCGGGGGCTCCGCATAAACCGAAATTCATAACTCGGGACTCAAATAATCCGAATTTGGTCTGGAAGGCGGTCTTCCACTCGTCCCCTTCCCTGATGCGAACTAAGTTGTAAGCCCCCCGAAGATCCAGCTTGGTGTAAACCTTGGCTCCTCGAAGCCGATCCAGTAGATCCGAGATTAAAGGCAGGGGATAGCTGTTCCGCTTGGTGATATTGTTCAATGCTCTGTAGTCCACCACCAAGCGTAGTTCCCCTGACTTCTTCTTCACAAACATCACTGGGGAGGCGGCTGGGGATTGAGAGGGTCTGATGAATCCCTTGCGAAGGTTTGTCTCTAGGAATTCCCTGAGAGCTTCTTGCTCTGGTTCAGTCAGGGAGTAGAGATGCCCTCGCGGGATCGGGGCCCCCTCCACCAAGTCAATGGCACAGTCATAAGGTCTATGTGGGGGTAATTTTTCGGCTTCTTTCTCATTGAATACATCCCAATACTCGGAGTACTTCTTTGGCAAGGTGATGATGGGCTCGGTGTCTGTGGCATGGCATACCTTGGCTACGAGGCAATGGTTTTGGCAGTACGGTGAAGCAAACTGCAGTTCTCTGTTGGACCAGGAGATGTTAGGGTCGTGGAGAGTCAGCCATGGAATTCCCAAAATCACAGGGAAATGGGGAACCTCGGTAACAAAGAAGGAAATCTCTTCCATATGTTCCCTTATCCACATCCTGGTGGGTTCCGACCACTGACTTACGGGGCCCGTCTTGAGGGGACGGCCGTCTATGGCTTGCACCACACGGGCATTCTTGAAATCATGATATTGTAATCCCAGAGAGTCGGCATACTCTCTATCGATGAAATTGTTGGTAGCTCCAGAGTCTATCATGGCGTGGATCATGACGGGTCCCCTTTTTGCTGACCATAATGTGACCACGAGAAGGAACAGGACCCCGGTTGGCGGCTCTTGGATGGATTTTTTGACCGGGTTGGCGAGCCCCTCTACACCCGGTCGTTGGCTTCCCCCGCCGGCTGTGTGCCAGTCGGCTCAGACGCCTTCGTCTCCGTGGAGGACGCCGCCGCAAGACGGGCGGCAGGCTTCCCTTTGGCTGGGCACTCTCTGGCGAAGTGGCCCCCGTTCCCGCAGTACCAGCAGAGGTTTAAGCGTTGACGACGGGCCTTCTCGGCGGCATCTAGTCTGGGACGCACATTGCCCAACTGCATCGGCACCTCCTCGCCTCCTCTGGGGTATGGGGTTGGCGGTGGGGGTCTCCACACCGGACGTGGCTGAACGCTGGCGGGAGCGGGGGGTTTTGCCCCGGCTCTACTGCCCTGGCCTCGAACCCACTGTTTCCTGTTGGCAATCATGACTTCAGCCCGTAAACATTGATCAATGAGTGCCTCGAGGGTCTGGGGAGGATCCACCTTGGAGATTTCTTCCAGCATTTCAATGTTGAGACCCTCCCGGAATTGTCCCCTGAGGGCTACATCGTTCCAGCCGGTGTTGTGGGCCAGCACTCGGAACTCGGCTATATACTGAGACATAGGTCTGTCTCCTTGGAAAAGGCGACGGAGTTTGTGACCGGCTGCCTCCAAATTGTCCTCGATTCCCCAAGTCTCCTTGAGGTGGTCCAAGAAGTGTTGCGCTGATCTTAGGTGTGGAGAGGCTTGGTCGAACAGTGCCGTCGCCCAGCTGGCCGCTGGTCCGTCTAGAAGACTGTAAACCCATGCCACTTTGATGTCTTCTTGGGGAAACTCGGCAGCACGGGCCTCCAGATAAGCTTGACATTGGCGACGGAAGACATGAACCTTAGAAGCTTCTCCAGTAAACTTGGTTGGCAACGCCATGGCCGGAAGACGAACTCCGCGTTCCTTCAAACCCCTTATTTCTCCATCCTGTGCATTGAGCTTATCACGGATTCGGTCCACCTCTTCCTTGTCGATGGTGTAGGTAATCGGCTGGCCGCTCGGCCCAGGTACGGTTCCGGTAGACATTCTGGCCGAGGTTAATTGGTGCTTAGGGTGGCGGAGTCAAACTGTCACGACCCAGGCTGCAGAGCACCAATAACCATACACAGAGGCCAGAATCTATCTAATATCTTTATTGTAGGAATATATAAAGTTAATAAAAACAAGTGTAGAAAATAGTCCAGAATTAGACCTTTCAGGAAAGGTCAGAATTAGTCCAAAAAAGCAATGTCCAATAAGAAATATTAAGGTCCAAAGTTGTAATCCAATAACCGAAACACTCACTTTGCCAAGCAAAGTGAGGGGAGATGACAAGGTCCTTTAGTCCATGAAACTTGAGCGAGGCTAGGAAATAACTTGATACTTGAAACAAGGCTTGAACGTGGAACAAGGTAACTAAGAACAAGAACAAGGTCCGTGGAATAACTTGATAAATCCGTGGAACAAGGCAAGGATTGATCCTGGGAAACAAGGCAAAGTCCGTAGATAAACAAAGGCTGGGAAGCAAGGCGAAGGCTGGATAGCAAGGCAAGGCTTGAGCAGGAGCGAGGCTTGAACCGGAGCGCGCTGTCCGGACACAACTCGCTCCGTAGGCTGACGAATTGACTCCGCGAAGTTACTACGCGGGTAAAACACCTAAATAGAGTCTAGCTTCCCGCCGAAGCAGTTCTCTGGGAATCAGAACCGAAAGCTAACTCTGAGACCAGATGTGAGACTCCCCAAAGATTCTCACGAGAAGCAGTCTTAATTGGCCACATTCTTAGCTGCAATCCTCGCACTCCTGCGCGAAGCTGAATCTAAACTTCTCTGTTGTTTACAAAACTCCCGGCGCAAGAATACGGGAGAAGTAGGCTCTGGGCTTGTTTGACATACTTCTGGGAGACAACTTTCTTGCAGGTGCAAGGTTCCCAGATCTGCCTGGGAAAGATCTGGCTGAGAGGAATCCAGTTCAGACTGGGAAGGTAAAAAACCCAAGTTTTCATCTTCATCAGGAATTACAATGTCCTGAGCAGGACTACAAGGCCCATGAGTCATCACAGGCTCCCTATATCTATTTTGTGTCACTATGCATTCTCACTTAATCTCCTCCATTGTAAAATCCAGCTTGTTAAATAGGCTCCGGATGAATGATGACACTTTATAAAAATATGAGCCACAATTTTCAGAATCATCTGAGGGACCTGTCCCATCCCTTTACAATTTTCTTTTTAATACTATTCAAAGCTATGGTTTCAAAACATCCATGCCATTTTATAGCATTCATTTTATCCCTTTTCTGTTGCATTCTTCCCAAAAGTCTTTGCTAAATTGTAGCCCATTTCTACTTTGTAATGTATCTTTTCACATCCCAAGTTCATCAGTTTTTGCTAAATCAGATGTCAAATGGAATACATTTGTTAAAAAAATAATGGTCTAGCATTTTCATTATCCAGTGAAAAGGCATTGAACTGGCAAATGTAGGGGAGGGGGAGGGATAAAACGTTTGTGGGGTGATTTTATAATTTACACAGTGATCTTTCTGACAAACTCTGGTTTGAAAGCCAGTCTAAGGACAAAGTTTACAAATTAAAACTTCAACCACATTTTTTTTATTGTTTGAATTTCTTGTGCATCCTGTTTGTTGGGAGAAAAGCGACAGTTTGCGGAACAAGCAGTGGACCAATGGCAGAAGCCCTTATGTGAAAATATAACTACTATATATATTTGTCACTCATATTTCTTGAGAATGAAACAACAGATGACAGAAACATTTTCTGAGTAAGAATAATGGATGGAAGAATTTGGGAAGATCTAGTCCAAAAATAACTGTTCAGAGCTCTAGTAAATGTTTGGGAAAAAGTAGAGTAATATCTGTCTCAGGCCAGCCATCATGTACTTGCCAACTTCATCCTATTTCCATGTGTAAGGAATACAAGTCTAACATCAAGAGCCTTCATTAGATGGATGTGTTCTAATCAAGTAGAGTATATAGTATCTTGGCCTTGCTGATTTGTCATATGAAGAAATGCCTGAATCAGTTCTCTCATGCAGTGCTTTCTCTTTCAGTTTTGCACTGTCAGCTGTGGTTTTCTTCTCCTAGAATTGCAATTCTTCACTATTTCATTATTAAAGGAAGCAATGAGCAATTTTAATCTTTATTTTCCTTCTGCAAGAATGTCTTTTAAGACTGCACAGTTTTTAAAGACTATTCAGAATTTAGACTTGTTTTGCACATTTTGTGTACATCATTTTTCTTTAGGAAACAGCATTTTTCTACAAGATGTAGTCTTTTTGTGGGACAAAAATATTGTTTCTTGAGCATAAAATGCTGCTATTTATGACATATTTTCCACAAGATCCACACTTTTTTTGCATATATAACAGTATTTTATGTGTATGAAAGAACATGTTTATTCTAATAAACATAATTTTAAAAGCATATAAACAGCAGATTATCATATCTTTTGAGAATAGGTGTGAATGAGTTTAGAGAAAGATTGCTAATTTATCTCAATTTGAATTCTGAGTTTTTGTTTGTTTTTTGCTTGTTATATATAAACAAAACTTAAATAAAAACAAGAGCTTTAGAGAACTGCTTTTTAAACAGTGAGTCCTGAACTCAAAGGTGGTCTCTTGCTCAATATTGAGGTCATAAAATTGTTATCAACAAATGCATGAGCATTTTCTCCACAAAAAAACCATCCTGTTTAGCATGCCTTGGAAATGCTGAAATACTATCAGTACTTGTTTATTTGTATACCTATTTTATATACCTATATACCAGAGGTCATGAAAATAAATATTAGGTAGAAAGGGGACTTGAGTGGAAAGAGTTTAAGAAGCCCTGCTTCAAAGTATAAGATTGAATGATATTAAAATGAATCTGGGCCGGGCTGTTGTGCAGGCTGTTGAGCAACCAGCTGCAACGGATCACTCTGACTGAGAGGTCATGAGTTCGAGGCCAGCTCGGAGCCCCGTGTTTGTCTTGTCTTTGTTCTATGTTAAGGCATTGAATGTCTGCCTTATATGTGTAATGTGATCCGCCTTGAGTCCCCTTCGGGGTGAGAAGAGCGGAATATAAATACTGTAAATAAATAAATAAATAAATAAATAAATAGGCTATTTTTCAATCCCAATATCTGCTCTTTTGAACAATCAGATCACATAATTAAGTATGATTCATATATTGGTCTGGTGTACTCTTGATTCTCTAGATCAGAGAACATGTCTATAATTTCATATTTTTATTCCTACATATGCCTTAGAACATTTCATGTAACAAAATGACATGATTAGAATTCTGAGACTATAGGACGAACCAGCTGTTAGTGATACAAAACTATTCCAATAGCAGCAGATGAATTAAAATTAACAAATCTTATTGCTTGTGGATCAAACCACAGTTCTGCAGTTTTGTGGAGACCTCATTATGTGCTTAAATTTCTGCATAGCAAGCAATCCAGTATTATGAGAAGCAATTGCATTTGTTATATTATTCACAATGCAGTGAAGCATGCATGTAAACATCTGTCCTATGATGTGAAGGCATTGGTTACTAAGGTTTTTAATGAATTTTCAGCTTCAAGAAAAAAAACCCTGAAGGCAAACAGTCTGTTTTTATGTCATTTTCTTAAGGAGTAATATTCATTTTCTTTCTATCAATGTTCTAATTATTATGCTCTCATCTTGTTTTTACAGAATTCATCAGTAGCCTAGTTAGGAGTAAATTAAACATTTCTCAGATCAAACTGTAAATTATTCTTCATGCACTTCATCTACATTAACTCCTTCCTATGTGACATATGAAAGTATTTTATAAAGGAAATACAGTAAAAAAAAAAAACAACCCATATCCACATGGGGATATGTTCTTGAGCGTACTGGGAAACAGGAAACCATGGACAGCAGTGAACTGATATGAATTGATATGGACAGCATCTGCCAGTATCATCTAGGAATTTAGTACATCTTCCAGGGCAGGGCTGCACAGCCTGTGCCCCTTCAGCTGTTTTGCCTCCAACTCCCAGAAGGCCTAGACAGCTTGTCCAATGGCCAGGAATTCTGGGAGTGTGGGCCACAGCTGCAGGGCCACAGGTTGTGCAGGCCTGCACTAGGGCAATTCTATGTGACTTTTTTGTGGAAGCATATAATAAAAAATCACCTGGAAAACCATAAGCATTCCCACGACCTATCAGACAGGCTAAGTTTCGGCCACATGCACCAAATTTTCTATAGTTTTATGATGGTGCCCACCAGCTCCCACCAGACAATGCTGAACTACATCTGGTGGAGAACCCATTATAAAAATATAGATGATTTAGCAGTGACACCATGGCAACAACACAGAAGGCTTCCCATCTTGCCTTTGAGACAATAGGGAGAAGCCGGGTGGTTGATGCTTCCCCCCCTAGGATGTGATAAATGTTGAATTGGGTGATGTGGGGCATGGGTTAACAGGTTTCCCATGCTGGGCAGAACTGGATCCTGTAGTGGTGATTCCAGTGGCCTCAGTGAGGAGATCCTTAGAGATGATGTTTTTTCTTAGATACAGGGAGGTTATTGGCCTTGTGGATACACTGGTTCTACTGTACAGGCCTAATCCCAATAGACCAAACAATATTTTTGCTAGTTACAGTGATAAATAGTCTCAAGTGGAAGAATAGTTTTGTTCATAATTAGCATTTATTTCACAATTATAAAGGAGATGTCAGGGAAGAAGATAATGTGAAAATTCTGTGATTTAATGATTTTTGTCCCCATTAGCCTTCAAAACTACAGATGGTAAGTATAATTATTTTCCCAAATCAGTCTATGAATTAGAGCATGTTATCCATCAGAATATGTGTGTTTCAGTATTTGTATGCATTTCTTAGAGAAAATTAGATAAAACAGACAAGCAAAGCATCTATTAGTATCGAAATATACAAAGGGCATATGGATGAATGTGTGTACAGTTTCTTAAATATAAAATGAATTCATTACAGGGAACTGAAAGAAACTGAAATTGTCACATTAGCCCATTCTTACACGAAATATTCAGTAAATGTGATTTCCTCACTTTATCATGGATTCACAGGCCACCAAAAAACTTTTTCTTGGTGACTTAGCTTTTAGGCCTGTTTCTGGGGTTATTTGGGACTCTGATGTAAAAGATTGCATTGAATAGACCATATCAGCTCTAATTTCTTAGATATAGTTATTATGTTTTTCTATAGATGAGCAGATGATGACTGATATATGGTATATGATCTATATCTCAAAAACTAAAGCTGATGGGGAAACAGGTGCCATTTTTAGAAACAGTATGTCAAATATGCCCAGAAAGAATTATAACATTTGAGGCACCAAAATGTGTGTTGACCAGTGAAGAAGAATATCAGTAATACAAGAAAAAATATTTTGTGCAATATGCATTTGGCACATGTTAAGTGTATCAAGTGTGTTACTACATATTCAGTTATATTATGCTGGATTTCAAAGCTTCAAGTGCCTCCTTATAGTGTTTGTGAAATTACTATTAACCTTAAAACACCCCTTCCCCACCAAATGTTCTATAGTGCATAGGAACCTTATAGGTACTTTAGAATAGCTTATATGGAAAGGTTTCAGTTTAGCCAAAAAGTCTAAAAAACCCTGCATATAGATTAACTAGCCTTAAACCTTTAAAGGGTTTGGCATCTTTATTTATATCTATACCTCATCTATATATCATCTAACTATCTTTCAATCTATCACTAAGTATTACCTATTGGCAAAGTGGAGATGAGAAGATGTTTGTAGCTTTGATGTGCTAAGCAACTTTATCCTTTCACACCACTTGAAACGACCCGTTTCCAGCCCTACAGGATTGTTGGTGTTCACTTATCTGGGGAAGGCCATCAAATATGTTCACATTGGGATTTATTATTATTATCATTAATAGTAGTAGTCGTAGTCGTAGTAGTAGTAGTAGTAGTAGTAGTAATGTCCCACATTTCTCTTTTGATCAAAATCCAAAGCAGCTCATAATTTTTCAAAACAATAAAATTCAAAACCTACACAATATGAATATTAAAATAGGATTAAACATGAAATTGTTAAAACAAATCAGTTAAAATAACAATAAACAAGTTAAAAGTGTTATAAAAATTGAAATACCATACAGCATCTTCTGGCTCATTCTTTAAAAACTTTCTATTTTAAAAGCCTGCCCGAATAAAAAGGTTTTTGCCTGCCATCAGACGGACCAAAGGGTTAGTGCCATTCTAGCCTCCCTGGGAAAGAAATTCCAGAGCCTCATGTCTATCATCACCTGGTGATTGGAGATGACATTGCAGGCTACACTGCAGTTTAAAGTAATTAAAATGAATTAATCCACAGAGAGAGGACAAAATAAATATGATATACATAAGTCATGGGATCCTTGAGTATTCCTGGCAAGTTCCTGATGTGTCTTGGAGCTGTGGTAGAGGAAACAAATAGGAGAAGATCATCGTATTATTATTATAAATGTATTCTGATATAGTAACCCAAAAATAGAGATGTGCAGTGAGATGACATTGTGTAAATGAGCTCTTTACAGAGGTCATATTGATTTTGAGATAGAAGGTCAATATGATGTATTAAAATAACTTAAATGATGGACAATTATTTTCCCACTGTGGTAATATTTTCTGCAGAAGTTTTTCAATAAAATACATTGAAAAGATGTGACCCATGTGGGCTTTGAAATATTTATCACCTTCTGGATGTTGGATTTATTATTATTATTATTATTATTATTATTATTATTATTATTATTATTATTCAGCATAATTATTACTCAGCTGCTATTTGAGCATGTGATAAAAAAGGAAGCAAGATGAACAACTGTACTTCCTATTTGGTTTCTCTGAGCCAATCAAGCTTAATACGTTCCTCCCAGTATTGCACCATGCTAGAGGTGTAAGCTGCAGACATTATTAATGAGTAATTTAAATTATTGTCCCACAGCAAAGATTTGATGCAAAGTCCAATGGATCCCTGAAAGCAGAATTCATCATAAGGTAATATATTACTGCCAAATCAAGATTAGATTAGGTATACTTTCATCAATATTTTATCTCAAAGAACATGTCATTTTAAAGGATATAATAAGATATTCTGTGTATAAAGAGGGGATATCATTTACTTGCATACATACAATATTATCTCCATAGAGATTTCTGGACCATCTTTCTAATGATTTCCTTATGTTCATGCACTTTTCTTACTTATCTTTATTTTCTTTTTAAACTGTTTATCTCTCATCTCACTTTTATTTTTCATCTTTTTCTACAATACCAAACTGCATGGATATGTCCTCCTCAGGCTAACAAACATGGTAGTTGTATGTATTCATACAATTCATACTAGCTTTTGTGGAATGACAATATTTTTGCTTCATAATTCTAACACCTTTCACCATCTCCTAGTTTTGAGTGCAGTGCCAAATATTGTCAATACAATAATGAATTTCACACTATGCTGCATCAGCAGGTAGGAAAAGAGACCAATTTCATTGGAACTAGACTTAGGGCACACCTACACAGACAGTTCAGTCTGCTGAAAAATGCCCTGGAGCAGATCTCTATCCATCTCAATTGTGCTAAATCCAGGGCTGTTATTCAGATGTTTGGGTTGGCCTGCATCTCAACTTGTATATGTTGTCACTCTTGCTCTTAGCCAAACATAGAGTTCCCCCCTCCTTTTTTTTCTTTTGCTTATGGAAGTACTGACTTAGTACTTCCTATTACTTCAATGAGTATTGGGAACAGAAATGGATTTAGGCCCAGACATCCATCTAGTCCAGCATTCTGTGCCATCGTATGTCAGATGCCACTGGGTTCTCATAAGGTACTTTCTTTTTTTAACCAACTTAGATACTCAGATAAATATTTTTTTCTAATATTTCAGCTGCATTCTGAGAAATATTCTTTAGAATTACCATCTGCCTTACATTTTTGCCAATGAATTTCATGAGTTAATGATATATATTATGAGAACAAATTGTAGGAATGACTTTTTAGTAGGACAAATATGGGCAGCGTGGGGCTCCGTGAGTGAACTGGGGCATAAACATCCTAGGATGTTTATTTTTTCACGTGTGATGTGGTTGTAAAACACTTTTTCCAAGAGCTTTACCCATCAGTGGAAAAACAGAGGATTTTATGGTATATCCTTCTGCTTATTCAGGACTTTTTTCTGAATTTGTATTGTAATGCTGTAAGTAGATCACATGTGTCAAACACAAGGCCCGGGAGCCAAATCTGGCTTGCCACATCATTTTATGTATCCCATGTTGCTTTCAATACCAGGACAACAAAGTTACATTTATACAGCATTATAGTTACAAATGGCCCTACAAAGGACACCATTAAGCTGATGTGGCCCTCATTGAAAATGAGTTTGACACCCCAGAATTAGATGCATCTAATTGGCTACCTAGTATAATATAGTGACATCACCCTGCCCTTCAGCAATTTACACTGAGTTAAATTACTTCTGCTGCAGTTCTGATAATTATCAATCCTCCTTTGAAGCTAATGCATTTTGGGTTTGAAAAAAGCAAGCATTTTAAATGCAAATAAAGATTTAACTTCACATCTAATTTAAACCTGAATGACTGATTGACTAGGAAATATACAGCCAACAAAATGTCCAATTCAAGTATGAGTACAGAAGACAACACATAGGGAAGTTAAATCATTGCTATACTAATCTTAGTGCAAGAGCGAACATATACCACTCCACAGAAGAAGACAATGATGATATTTCTAAAAGAAGGCAGTAAACCTAGTATTGGGTTTGACACAAGAATATCTTAGCCTGGCTGCAGAATAATAGAATCATGGAGTTGGAATAAACTACAAGGACCATTCAATCCAACTCCTTGCTGTACAGGATTATTCAATCAAAGGATTTTCAGTAGATGGACATCCAGGTTCTGTCAGCCTCTGTTATAGCCCAGTCAGATTCTGAGTGTTTGGATGAGGAAGAAGGGGATGCTGGAAGAGATTCAGAGGGCCCCGAGGAGGCAGGAAGCAGTCCTGGCAGAAGTGTTCTGGAATTTCCTTCTAGCAATCCCCAAGGGAACCTGCCAGAAGTGCAGGCTCAGTGAAATGTGGGAGATGAATGTTTGTCAAGATCAAGGCCATTAGAACTAAGATGACAGGACACACAGTTAAGGCAGACTTGCTTCTTGCAACAAATTCAAGATAAGGAGAAGGAAGGTAGGTGCAGGAGAAACGATCTGGCTTTTAAAAAGGGGTTCATCCTGGTACAACCTTTGTGAGAGCAACACTTCATTCAGGTGAAGAGCTCTCAGTTTCTTGAGGCCTACCATGTTTCCCCAAAAATAAGACATCCCCTGAAAATAAGACCTAGTAGAGGTTTTGCTGAATTGCTAAATATAAGGCCTCCCCTGAAAGTAAGACCTAGCAAAGTTTTTCTTTGGAAGCATGCCCACCAAATAGAACACCAGAGCATGCAGGATCGGCAAATGTACATACCATGAATTGTTGTACATAGAAATAATGGTAGTAACAAGAAATTCTTGATAGGATTCACAGTTTGTCTGATTATGCTGGTTTGTGATGACAACTACTGTAAATTCTCTCTTTTTATTTTTTTTTGTTCAACAATAAATGTGAATTTTTCTTAATGGAAAACTAAGACATCCCCTGAAAATAAGACCTAGTGCAACTTTGGGAGCAAAAATTAATATAAGACACTGTCTTATTTTTGGGGAAACACTGTATGTTCTTCGAATTCATGTATTTAAGGTTCAAACTGTTCTTGTTTTCAATTCATGTGAGGCATAGTTTGCCTGTCTTGGATTCATGTTATCTTGCCTTTGGAAATCTTGGGAAAATTTTGAACTCTCAATTTTCATGGATATAATTTTTAAAACTTTGATTCTATTTTTTTAATTTGCTTGCTTTTTATATACTCTGCTTTTAATAAAAGTTTACTTATTGGATTACCTGGACAGTGTGTTGTTTGTGGCGAAAAGAGGCTTCAGGGCCCTAGTGCAACAGTCTCCCCAAAATTCTGGCTCTATTCAGACATTCTATTTGTGTGCAAAATGCACAAGGAAGGGGAATATGCAAATATTTCAGCCACCTTCCACACATGAAGGGAACATTATCTTTTGAGGTCACCCTCCACAAAAGAAATGGCTTTGGAAAAACATAGGATTCACATGATCCCCTTTCTTTATGGGTTCATTTAGCTGATCATTGCAATGCATGTGGTTCTTTGTTAACAAAAGCTTAAGCAGAAACTGAAGGCTCAGCATAGATCACTTCAACGAACATTGAATGAACTGAAGGAATATCAGAAGCAGCATGACCATTGTTTGAGACAACAAGAGATCTTAGAAAAACATAAGCTGATTCAGGAAGAGCTGATCCAGAAGAACATTATCCATGAGACACAAATGACAAAAGAGGCACAACTAGGGAACCACCATATTTGTTGTCTGGGCAACCAGTAGCACAGTTTGCATTGCCAATGGGACCAACCTGTTCATTATCATCGTGGTGACATGTTTGAAAATGTTGAATAAGTCGAGTTTGGTGGTGATTTCTCCATTTCCAGTATGACAACCATGCATTCTGAGATTCTTGCCAACCACAGTGACTTTAACCATTTTTTGGAATCTTCCCCTTTGGTCCATTCTGTCTTCTCATTATGGAGTTTCGAATCTAATGCATACAGGGATAAGCAGAATATTATGTGGCCTAAAAGATCAGATTGTGTAAAATGCTATCCAGTTATTCCTTCCCCAGAGGAACTACCAACTTATTTTTTGCATCCAGAAAACAAGGGACAAAGGATCAATTCAATACTTAACAGCCCCGGGGAGAGCTATGCACAAACAGATATCTATGAGCCAGATTGTTCTTCTATTAAAGGTAAAGGTTTCCCCTGACATTAAGTCCAGTCATGTCTGACTCTGGGGGTTGGTGCTCATCTCCATTTCTAAGCCGAAGAGCCTGTAGACACCTCCAAGGTCATGTGGCCGGCATGACTGCATGGAGCGCCATTACCTTCCCGCCGGAGCGGTACCTATTCATCTACTCACATTTGCATGTTTTTGAACTGCTAGGTTGGCAGAAGCTGGAGCAACAGCGGGCACTAACTCCTTTCCTGGGTTTTGAACCTGGGAACTTTCGGTCTGCAAGTTCAGCAGCTCAGTGCTTTAACACACTTCACCATCGGGGCTCTATTACTATTACTGATGTTCAAAACTGTGATTCGACATATTTTTTGACCAAAGAACTAGGCAGTCATCTAGATCTGGATGTAAAGATGCCTGATGATCATGCAAAACAAATATTATACTCTAGTATGAACAATCAATCAGTCATGGAGCAACAAATAGGATCATTCATCCATCATGCTATTCTAAAGGCAAGGAAACCTTTATGGTTGGTGCTCAATGAGGCTGGCCTTTACTGGCGTGCATTTGGAAATGGGACATTTGCCTTTAGTTGCTTACAATGTGTGGAAAAAGTTTGTATCATTTTAAAGAATATTTCAAATAATGAGAAATGTTTACATAAAATTATATGAAATTGCTCTGCTTAGAAAATATATAGCTCACAATGTGTTTCCAGAAGGAGGAGGAGGAGGAGGAGGAGGAGGAGGAGGAGGAGGAGGAGGAGGAGGAGGAAGAGAGGGAATAGCTTATGTCCCCATTTAAAGAGGACGTGAATTGGGAAAAATGGAATTATACAATAAAGCTTTTCTTACTGAGGCACAGTACTTTTAATAATAATAATGGAGACAGTAAGTGAACATGTACATGAACAATTACAATGGAAAATAGAACAGATGTGTCAACACTTCACATTTTTCTCTCTCATGGACTTTCAAATCAGTCAGAAAATTGTCTGTGTTCTAGGCTGGAAGGAGAGTACATTACCTTTTAAAAACAACTGTTTAATACAAAGTTTGGTTAGTCAAGCCCAGAGGACCAGCGAGTTCATTGGAAGATTATGTCATGGCAATGGTGCGGAAGATAACAGTGGGTTAGGCCCTACAGATAAGAAGCATGATACTGTGAAGATTAAAGTGAGTGGGTTGGACTAAATGCTTTAGATCCCCTAAGAGAGTATAAGGGAACACTGCCATAAATAGGCATCTTCTGCTACACCAGATGGCTGGTGTAGAAGAAGTAAATGCTCCAAAAGTGCTTCCTGAAGGGGATTGTTTTGAAGCGTTACAATCATACACATAAAGCACAGCATAGTAAATGACAAGTTAATTACTTTCCTTGTCCCAGCTTTAAGAACAGATTTTGACCCTTGTGCACATTTTCAAATTATTTATCTCCATTTTCCCTAGCTATTTATTATATAGGAGCCCCGGTGGTGAAGTGCGTTAAAGCACTGAGCTGGAGACCGAAAGGTCCCAGGTTCAAACCCCGGGAGCGGCATGAGCGGCCGCTGTTAGCTCCAGCTCCTGCCAACCTAGCAGTTCGAAAACATGCAAATGTGAGTAGATCAATAGGTACCACTCCGGCGGGAAGGTAACAGCGCTCCATGCATTCATGCCAGCCACATGACCTTGGAGGTGTCTACGGACAACGCTGGCTCTTCGGCTTAGAAAAAAAGTTTTGCCCCCAGAGCCAGACATGACTGGACTTAACGTCAGGGGAAACCTTTACCTTTACCTTATTTATTATATGTCTAACTCTGTCATTATAGCACAGTTGTGCTGATGGACACAGATGAAATGATATAAATAACTACCACTGTTAGTTCTTGTGCATCTAGGCCAGGGGTGGTGAACCTATGGTACACATGCCAGAAGAGGCATGCAGTTCCCTCTCTCCTCGCATGCACACCCTCACCAGCTCCCTGCTTGCTTACCCACTGCGCACTCACTCACTCATTCACCCACCTGCCTGACCACTTGCATGCTTGCTTGTCTACCCCTGCTTGCCAGCTTACCTGTCTCCCACTCACAAACTTGTTTGCCTGCTTCCCCCACTCACTTGCTCTCCCCTGCCCCCCACTGCCCCCCCCCGCTCGCCACCCCCAAGTGCCGAACACCACACCCACCAACTCAGTTTAGGTACTTATTTATTTAGGTCTCTAAAAGTTTTGCCATCTCTGATCTCTGCTAATAAATACAATCCATACCTCATTCTCCAAAATGGACTTGAGTTGAATATATTCATCTCTAGGGCTGTTTCATACTCACAGGTTTATCACTTGGTGTAATGCAATAAGTTTGTTTCACTGGGAATGTCTGCACAATTTGATCTTTGTAAATATCTGATATGAATTCAACTGATTCACAGCTCCTAGGATGATGTCCAGTTTAAGATTAAATTATCAAATACTTTCTGAACTTCCCCAATGTTCCAATTTAGTTTAGAGTTCAGTTTAAGAATATATGCAAAGTACATTTGCAATGCATTTCACATGCCTGTAAAATATGTTTTAAAGCACATATTTAAATATGCATTTCAAAAATGATTTTCATGTGGATTTTTGAAAGGGCCCCTCCAGAGGATCTTAAGGCTCGTGCCGGTTCATAGGGGGAGATGCAATCATAGATATAGGTTGGTCCTGAGCCATATAGAGCTTTATAGGTCATGACCTGCACCTTGAATTGGGACCGGCAGCTTATCAGCAGCCAGTGGAGCCGTTTTACCTGTGGTGTAGTATGCTCCCTGAAATTGGGTCCAGTTAGGAGCCTGGCTGCCAATCTCTGAATCAGCTGGAGTTTCTGGGCCGTCTTCAAGGGCAGCCCCACGTAGACAGCTGGTTCACAAGTTTTTATTGTGCAAATGCCCTCCCGGCCACCGCCATCACCTCAGCATCAAGTGACAATGATAAGTCCAGGAGGACCCCCAAGCTGTGGACCTGCACCCTCAGGAGGAATGTTTCCCTGTCAAGCACAGGTTGCCACCCAATATCCCATTCAGTCCCACGACTGACCAGGACGACCTTCGTTTTGTCTGAATTGAGCTTCAACTTGTTAGCCCACATCCAGCCCATCACAGCTGTCAGGCACTGGTTCATGGTCTGAGAGGCTTCCTTGGAGTTCGGTGGAAAGGAGTAGTAAAGTGGGGTGTCATCTGCTTAGAGATGGCACCGAACTCCAAAACTCTGGATGACCTCACCCAGTGGTTTCATGTAGATATTAAAAAGCATGAGGGATATAGTAGAGCCGTGTGGGACCCCACAGGTCAATGGCCAGGGGTTCCAGCAGGCATCCCCCAGCTTCATCAGCTGGGTATGATTCTCAAGGAAGGAACGGAGCAACTGCAAGACAATGCCCCCAAGACCCATTCCCTAGAGCCATCCCAGAAGAATACCATGGTCGATGGTATTGAAAGCCACTGAGATATCCAGGAGAACCAACAGGGACACACTCCCCCTGTCTAGCTCTCTGCGGAGGTCATCCACCAAGGTGACCAAAGCCATCTCTGTACCATGGCCAGGCCTAAAACCAGACTGCGATGGGTCTAGATAATTGGTCTTTTCCAAGAGCTCCTGGAGCTGAGAAGCTACCACCTGCTCTAGAACCTTGCCCAAGAATGGAAGATTAGAAATTGGCCTGTAGTTATGTGGCAGTGAAGGATCCAGGGATGCCTTCTTCAGAGTAGGTCGTACTATTGCTCTTTTGAGGCAAGCTGGAATATGTTCCTGTCCCAAGGATAAATTTATTATCCTTGAGAGCCACTCAGCCAATCCCCTGCTGGCCAATTTAATAAGCCAAGATGGGCAAGGGTCAGGAGCACAAGTGGTCATCCTCAACGCTCCAAGAATCTTGTCAACGTCATCAGGCTGAACAAGTTGAAATGAATCCATCAAAACCAGACAAACTGGTGCCTCAGTTACATCACCTGGTACTGTAACAAGGCTAGTGTCTAAGTCGGAACGCACCCGAGCAATTTTATCTGTGAATTTGCCACATCATGCTGCCAGGTTGTCAAGGGCCTCCCCCCCCCCATGGGGGTGAAAAGGCTCCCTGACCACCTGTAACAGCTCTGCAGTTGCAGACACAATGTGGGCAGTCGAGAAAGTCTTTCTGGCTGCCCTCTTTGCCACGAAGTAGGTCTTAAGAGAAGTTCTAGCCCGTGCTTGGTCAGGTGCTCTCCGAGTTTTCCACCAGCAGCTCTCTAGCCTTTGTCTCGTCAGATGGAGCACCTGATCAGAGGGATGAACTTGTGATAGACCACCGCAACCCCCCTCCCCGCCCCCAGGTCTGGCCTGCTGATGCACACCAAAGCCTGGTGGGCAAATCTGGGTGAGATTTACCCCACCCAGCTCATTCAATCAGGTCTCAGTGATGCAAGCTAGGTCCCTCATTCATCCAGGATCATATCCTGGATGGCCGTTGTTTACCATTTATGGACCTGGCATTCAACAGCAGGACCTTATACCTGGGGGGCCTGTCATGCGTGCTCACCAACCTATCTCGCTCCAGGGTTGCAAGTACTCTTTTGCACTTCTCCCTAGATTGGAAAGTCCAATAGCATCTCTGCCTCCCCAGCATGGTCTCTATGGCAGATCCCCGACCCTGGAAATTCCCTCCCCTGGAAGCACTATTATTCGGTTTATGGGGGCTAATGGGTTTAAGGAGGATAGTCAGCTCTCAGCAACTTTTAGGGGGGAGGAGGAACTCCAAGGGTGACTTCTTCTCTGTCAAAGTCATTTGAGGAGGATCAAACTAAAGCCAACTGGGCCTCCATTTTGTTCATCATTTGGGGAGTGGAGAATTCAAAATTATAGTTTGGTTCCCTATCAGAGGCCTGTAGGTTCTGGAAACTCAGGGGGCTACATGAATCGTTTCATATTTTAAGTATTTTAAGTATTATTATCATAATCACCGTCATCACTATTTATTTATCTAGTGCCATTAATGTGTGTTGTTCTTTCCAAGTAAAAGGACCAATAAGAATGTGTCCTACAAAATTTACGCAATCTAAAATATATGTGTATATACTTACACAAACATATAAAAGGAAAGGAGGAATAATTAAAAATAAACAATTCCAATACAATAGTAAAGCAAATTATCCAGATGCAATACAAAAATGCAATATAAAATAAAACATACTGACCAATAAATGTAATTAATGTTGACATATCTTTCTGCAATAGCAAGGTAACAAATATATAAATAAAAAAGGTCTTTGCCTGATGATGGAAAGAGGTCAGAAAGTGGGCCAACAGTGCCTCCGATGGGAAAGCATGTTTGGTAAAGACATTGAGATATTCAACATAGTGGCTCTGTAAGCAGCCATTAAGAGAAATATCTCAGTGTCCTTACCAAACATGATTGTGATGGTGATTGGAACAAAAAAAAGCCATCTCGGAAGGATATGAGAACCTGGGCAAGTTCATACAGCAATATATGGTCCTTCAGGCAGTCTGGATTAAAGCTGTATAAGATTTTATAGCTCACAAACAGCAATTTGAATTTTGCCTGGGAACAGAAAAGAAGACTATGAAACCTCTGCAACATAGGACTTGAATATTTCCTATTAAACACCCCAGTCAGCACTTTCTCCCTTCACCATATTCAATGTTTCTCCAACAGAGAATAATAGGTAGGATTGTAGACATGGGAAAAGGGTTTATTCATGGAAACTGTCAATGTTATTCATTTGATTCTTTAAACCTATCCCCTGTAAGAATCATTTCCTAATTCACACATATTGCATGCACATATTACTATGCTTAGTTTGAATCTGTGATACAACTTTACAAGGGGTCAGGAAATTGATAAATTGGGAATGAAGAGGTTTAAGTGAGATTATTCATCTCATGTTACCCACTAATATTTCTCTTATTTATTGATATTATAAAAACATCCATCTCAGTGTGGCTTATAAAGGAATGCACAAATCACAATATCATAAAAGACAGGCAAATTGTATAAAACTGTACAATTCATCAATATGTTTTTTTAAAAAAAAATAGCTTGATGCTAATTGAATTAAAAGATTTAGATGAGTTGTTGCTTTAACATTTTTAATTCTATGGTTTCATTATATGTGTGTGTGTATTTTGATTTATCTTTGTAGACCACTTTAGGGCCCGCTTTTATATTGAATGGCACTCTAGACATTTTAAAAATAATAAAATAAATGGATAAAAATATGATAAAATACAACAAGTTGGGGATCACAAAAATATAATCTTTAAATAAAATATCAAATACTAAGCAAAAATAAGAATCTACTCATTGAATGGGAAAACTCAACCACTGCTGGGCTCCAACAATTACATATATGTTTCACATATGAAAAGACTATATCTCTTTAAAAATTCTCTGCCTTTAAAGTTTTGTATTACAGTTTTTGCTTGTTTTGTGTTCCAATGGAAAGCCATGAAATATGTATTTCTTAAATCTAAATATGAGCAAGAATACAGCTTGCCATCGGGTCTGTGCATTTCTGAAGTTTGTAAACTTAAAAAGTGTACTTTTTCATAGTACAGTGATACCTTGAGGTAAGAGTTTATTTTGTTATGTGACTGAGCTCTTAACTCAAATTGTTCTTATCTCAAAGCAAATCTCCCATTGAAATGCCATTAATCAATTCTGTCCCCCAACGTGCATTTAAATAAAAAAAATATATTTTATAAATAACAAATAATGTATAAATGCACATTATTGTTCCATATACATGGAACAATAAAAAGTAAGAGTAACTTTTAAATGGTAGAAGCACAAATTTGTGGAAAGGAAACACAAAGCACATATTGAAGAGGCAGAAACATAGGGGTTTTTTTGCTACCACTCACTCATAGAATCATAGAATCATAGAATCATAGAATCATAGAACAGTAGAGTTGGAAGAGACCTCATGGGCCATCCAGTCCAACCCCCTGCCAAGAAGCAGGAAATCGCATTCATAGCACCCCCGACAGATGGCCATCCAGCCTCTGTTTAAAAGTCTCCAAAGAAGGAGCCTCCACCACAGTCCGGGGAAGAGAGTTCGACTGCCAAACAGCCCTCACAGTGAGGAAGTTCTTTCTAATGTTCAGGTGGAATCTCCTTTCCTGTAGTTTGAAGCCATTGTTCCGTGTCCTAGTCTGCAGGGCAGCAGAAAACAAGCTTGTTCCCTCATCCCTATGACTTCCCCTCACATATTTGTACATGGCTATCATATCTCCACTCAGCCTTCTCTTCTGCAGGCTAAACATGCCCAGTTCTTTAAGCCTCTCATCATAGGGCTTGTTCTCCAGACCTTTGATCATTTTAGTTGCCCTCCTCTGGACGCTTTCCAGCTTGTCAACTTCTCCCTTCAACTGTGGTGCCCAGAATTGGACGCAGTATTCCAGGTGTAGTCTGACCAAGGCAGAATAGAGGGGGAGCATGACTTCCCTGGATCTAGATGCTATACCCCTATTGATGCAGGCCAAAATCACATTGGCTTTCTTAGCAGCTGCATCACATTGCTGGCTCATGTTTAACTTGTTGTCCACAAGGACTCCAAGATCTTTTTCACATGTACTGCTGTCTAGTGAGGTGTCCCCCATTCTGTATCTTTGCATTCCATTTTTTCTGCCGAAGTGAAGTATCTTACATTTGTCCCTGTTGAACTTCATTTTGTTAGTATCGGCCCTTCTCTCTAGTCTGTCAAGATCGTTTTGAATTCTGCTCCTTTCTTCTGGAGTGTTGGCTATCCCTCCCAGTTTGGTGTCGTCTGCAAACTTGATGATCGTGCTTTCTAACCCTTCGTCTAAGTCATTAATAAAGATGTTGAACAGAACCGGGCCCAGGATGGAACCCTGCGGCACTCCACTTGTGACTTCTTTCCAAGATGAAGACGACGCATTGGTGAGCACCTTTTGAGTTCGTTTGCTTAACCAATTACAGATCCATCTAACCGTAGTTTTATCTAGCCCACATTTTACTAGTTTGTTTGCCAGAAGGTCATGGGGGACTTTGTCAAAGGCCTTACTGAAATCTAGGTAGGCTACATCCATGGCATTCCCTGTAGCAACCCAACTCGTAACTCTGTTGAAAAAAGAGATCAGATTAGTCTGGCATGACTTGTTTTTGGTAAATCCGTGTTGACTTTTAGCAATGACTGCATCTGTTTCTAACTGTTTGCAGACCACTTCCTTAATGATCTTTTCCAGAATTTTGCCTGGTATTGATGTGAGGCTGACCAGACGGTAATTGTTTGGGTCGTTCTTTTTTCCCTTCTTGAAGATAGGGATGACATTTGCCCTCCTCCAATCTTCTGGGACTTCTCCCATTCTCCAAGAACTCTCAAATATGATTGCCAGTGGTTCTGAAATAACTTCCGCTAGTTCCTTCAGTACTCTTGGATGTAGTTGATCTGGCCCTGGCGACTTGAATTCGTTTAGAGCGACCAGGTGTTCCTGGACAACTTGTTTCCCTATTTTGGGTTGGATTTCCCCCAATCCTTCATCCATTTCATGTTGCTGAGGTCGAAGATGGCTTTCTTTTTGTGAGAAGACCGAGGCAAAGAAGGCATTGAGCAGTTCTGCCTTTTCCCTGTCCCCTGTCGCCATCACCCCATCTTCTCCTTGCAGTGGCCCTATCGCCTCCTTTTTCTTCCTTTTTCTACCAACGTAAGCAAAAAAGCCTTTTTTGTTGTTTTTAATGACCTTGACAAGCCTGAGCTTATTTTGCACTTTAGCCTTGTGAACCTTTTCCCTACAGGAGTTGGCTATATGTTTGAATTCTTCTTTGGTGATTTCTCCCCTTTCCCACTTCTTCGGCATGTCTCTTTTGAATCTTAGCCCGGTTAGAAGTTCTTTGGACATCCATTCTGGCTTCTTCGCACATGTCATATTTTTTTCTTTGTTGGCACTGTTTGCATTTGCGCCTTGAGTATTTCACTTTTGAAAAACTCCCATCCATCCTTAACTCCCTTGTTTTTTAATATTGGCATCCATGGAATGCCGCTCAGTAATTCCTTCATTTTTTGGAAGTCAGTTCTCTTAAAGTCCAGAATGCGTGTTTGACTTGTCTTAGTTTCAGCATTCCTTTGTATCACAAACTGCAGGAGCACATGGTCACTTGCACCTAAGAATCCGACCACTTCAACTGTATTGATCAGGTCTTCCACATTTGTTAAGATTAGATCAAGAGTAGCCGATCCCCTTGTTGCCTCTTCTACCTTCTGGACCATAAAATTGTCTGCAAGGCAAGTGAGGAATTTGTTGGACTTTGTGCTTTTGGCCGAGTTTGTTTTCCAGCAGATATCAGGATAGTTGAAATCTCCCATGACTACTACTTCTCTTCTTTGTGCCTGTTTGGTCAGCTGTTGACAAAAGGCTTCATCAAGTCCTTCATCCTGACTCGGAGGTCTGTATTATACACCCACAACGAGATCTTTTTGAGTCCCGGTTCCCTTGATTCTTATCCAGATGTGTTCAAGCTGGTTTCCCGGATTACAGTCTTGCATTTCTTCTGCAACGTAACTGTTTTTGACATATAAAGCTACTCCCCCTCCTCTCTCCTTTGTTCTATTTCTGTGAAATAGGTTATAGCCCTCAATGGCTACATTCCAGTGATGGGAGTCATCACTCTGGCACTGGTGCTCCCTCTGACACTAGATCTTAATGCAAAATGCTGCTCATATGTCAAAGCGAAACCTAGGCTGAGCAACAGCTCTTAACTCAAAATTCTCTTAAGTTGGGGTGCTCTTAAGTTGAGGTTCTGCTGTATGTAAATGATATCAGATAAAAAAGTGTTATTAAAATGCTTTAGTAACTGGATTTATTTTTTAGAATTTTAATAAAGAAATATTGTTACATGTACAAGATTTTTACTTTTCTTTTGTCCTTTTCTCTCTCTTTTTTTGTGGGTGTAAGTGTTATACTTGTTTTAAAAACCTGTGAAAGTATGCCCGTCAAAACTGTTGGTGCTGCTCCCCCATGACCATTACTTTTCTCCCCTCAATTGGCCCTTTTTTGTCCCGTCTTGAAATGACAAAATCCAAAGCAGAGATACCCCACTCATGGGTAATCCCTGTACCAATATTAAAGCAATCACTGTACTAATATTAAAAAATTAACTAGTCTATCCCAGAAAATGACTGTGGAAAAAACAATGGTGTAATGTATTAACATGACCTGTACGTGGGCTTTCCTGAATGATCTGTTGAAAACAGAATGTTATATGAATAGGATGCTTGGTCTGATCCAGCAAGGTTCATAAGTTCACAGTATATAACCCTTTGTCTTCAACTACAAGAACTTTTCTTCTGTAGATAGTGCTTTAAATAAAAACATCATGAAGACATATTTTTTGTTATAGTTGTGGATCATGATGTAACTCCTGTTATGTCTTTCTGTTTTTTGGTGTATGTATGTTTATGTTTTCCAATCTACATCTATTCCCAGAGCAGGAGCAGAATTTCTGATATAAAAAATAGAAGTGCTGCTTCAGCTCCATAGCTAGTTATTATCCCCAGTGAAAAGGGATCAAACAATTTGTTTTGGGCCAGATGTGGGGAAACTCTGCCTTGAGCTGTTTCCCCACCTCTTGGGCAGCATACATTACTATGTGTTTTGTATCCTTCTTACTTGTTTTCTCTTTAGTGTGTTCCCTTGTGCTGTGGCTGCTGTGAAATAGCCTTTGTTCAGAGCAATAGCAAGCTGTGTGCTCATCTCACACTCATTTTGACAGTCAGCACCTTCTCTATGGCTTTACCAGGCACCTGTTGCAATATTTATAGATAGAAATTTCTTGTCCTGTGGTGGTGAAGAGGTTTTTGTTTGGGTTTGTTTTCCATTTCTGCAATGTAACTGTCAACAGATGTGACTGAAGGCAGTAAGACACAAGGTGGTAGGGCAAACTCACTCTCCAAAAGCATAAAACAGATGCAGGACAAATGAGAGGCCAACTCTGCAGCCGTTCTGTTCTGTTTCTCAGTTTAACAGCATTATTTAAGAAGAATCTTTAAAATGCATGAGTTCAGGGAGCAGTTGGCACAATGAGTTGTGATAAAGTGAGAGGGCTGCTGCTAAAAATGGCAGATCTGTGTCAAGATTCCCTCTGGGTATTGCTGAGTTAGTCAATGCATGGGGTGTTTGCTTGGAGAGGACACAAAGTATGAATGCTGTGGTTAGAAAGAGGGGAAATATACTGCATTTTGTTGTTATGAAGAATGAATCTGGAACCAGGCATGTAGCCGGGGGGGGGGGGCTTGAGGGGCTTCAGCCCCCCCCCCCCCCGAAATTCTCAGAATGGTCCGCAAGAAGGGCTTACATTTATTATTTAAACTGTTCTGTTTATTTATATCATGATCTGATCACCATGCTCAATATATCCAATATGCATGGGGGTATTGGGATAATGATACAAAAGGTTTGCTAGGGTAGATCCTCTCCCACCCAGATTCCCCCGAAGCAAAATCCCAGCACCCCCCGAATAAAAATCCTGGCTACAGGCCTGCCTGGAACTATTAGCATTGCTGGCAAAACTGCTGGGAAAATGTAGCAGTTGCTTCTGAAATTATGTCCTCCACAACACTTAATCATTCCCAACCTGTGTCTCTAAGAGATTTTGGATGACAACTCAATTAAGGTCCAACTATCATTACCAGTGGTTAGGGAGCACATTATGTCAGGTACTTAGAGGGCATGGCACTAGGAGTTTGTAATACATAATGGGCAGAAATTGTTTCTTAGATCAGGGTTTCTTAATTTTTTTTCCACTCGTGACCCCTTTCCACCCTAAAAATGTGTATGCGATCCCAAGTTTAGAGGTATATAAAATAAATATGAAAATCAACCATTTACTGATAATAAATCAGCATTTGCAAGTGTTGCTGAACAGGCTGATTTTCCTTTTTATGAAGAATTTATGTTTTGCAGTATCTGTTGTATACACTGCATGCTGTTACTAACACATTTGTGTAAATGTCTAAAACAGCCATTAGTCTTTTACTGTTGCCAGTTTTTTTGTGACCCCAACATTGAAGTATGGGGAGTCAGGACCCATAGTTTAGGAAGCAGGGTCTTACATAATGAACTACTGCCTCCTGTTCCATATTATTACTCCCATATGACATGAAAGAACACGCATATAATAAAATGATGAATGTATTTGTATTTTTAAATCACATTTTTATCATTTGCCAAGAAATCTTAGAATTACTGGCCAAAGGCACTACTTCACATGTATGTGCACATCGTTCTTTATACAATATATCCATAGCAGAATCTTTTGATGGTAGTTGGCAAAACTCCATTTGCATTGGCCTTATTCATTTTAATTATACTGTGTATGTCCCTCAATAGCATTGCAACCATTTTGATCCCAGTCAGGTGTGTCTGTCTCTTCTTTTTGCAAGTGTTCCACTTCCCTCCTCTCTCAATGGATTGCTGGCATGGTGTGGAAGCACGTGCATGGCCTACTTTAAAGACTAGTACATTTTATTTTATTTCCAATGAAACTTTCAAGTAAGTGCTCTTGCTTGTAGCCTTAGGCTTAAATAGACTAGTAGTGTAGTTGATGGAGTCAAGAAATGTGTCTGATATGAACAGTATCTGTTAGACAGTTTAAGTACTATTAGTGCCATTCTCATTGACAATAGTTATGTGGAGGAGAAATTATTGTGGAAAGCATTTTTCATGCTTGATTGACATGCATATAAAGGCTTTCTTGATAGACTAAAAGCCCTCTCAAGTGCGCAGTTAGTATAGTGAGAAATCTGCTAAGTGGTCCATTTTAACTGAAGATTGCCTCAATACTGGAAAAATCTAGTTTTTAGTTGTGTTGATAAGTCTGTGATCATTGGGCTGGGAAATAAGGAAGCTGTTTTAATGCTATTAGAGAAAGTTACAAGTTCAAGTAATGCCACGAAAAAAAATCATATTATTGTGTTCAAGCAGTGTTTCCTCAACATATAAATAAATTAAGATTTCAGAAAGTACCATTTAAAATTATTTCAGTTCTACATATAAAAATTGAATTTAACTGCCCCTCCCATTCTAGTATAACATCAAGGAGAAATTTTGAAAATGAGTTTAGAAGTCAGGGCAGGGCATAGCATCTTAGAATACCTTGACCTGTTCGATGAACAGCACTGCAGAAAAAAGATATGGTGGACTCCAGGAATAGAGGCTAATTGTTGTTGTCTTAGGTATTAGGCCCCAACTGTATCAAAAAAAGATTCTAAAAGGATGAACCCTAGAGTTCATCCCATAGGGACCTTCTTCCTAGTTTCAAGCCATCTTTCATTAAGTCCCCCAGAATGCTGTGCAAACATTGTACATGCCTCAGACCTCAAGAGATGACTATACACTCATTAGCACAATCCCTTCACAGCACCCTGAGAAGACAGATGGAAGACATAATGGGCTTTAGGAAGATTTTATTATTGGGAATGTTTCTTCACCTCTATGGCAGATCAGACCACCGTCCTGGGGACTCCATTGAATTTGCCAAAACCCTTGACACCCTTTTGTCCATCTGACTGGCATCCATTGTTTAACCTAATACCGAAATATCAAAACCCATTAAATCTTGGCCAGCTGCATTTTTCTGTGTGCACCCTTTCCCTGGGCAGATCACATGCCTTCAAATAAACTCATGACAGTTCATTAAATTTCCTATGTCACCTAGGAACCAATCAGAGGCAGCAATGTCTCCTCCACTGAGGATTCTAGCTAGCACCCACAGGATAGAAGACAACTGCAGAAAAAACTTATTGTTTTGTACTCTTGTCAAAGTGCTATAAATAAATCAATGTGTTCACAATTGCTGCTATGTCAGTCTTTGTAGTGCAGGCTCTGCTGAAATCCACTTTAGCCAAGGTGAATAAATTCCTCTGATTTTGCATTCAGCCCATCTGTGTCTCATTCAGTCCTTTGGGAGCTTGACACTTTGGGCCCTGAAACCATGATTTTAGCAGAGCTGAAATCACTTAACACCATGATTCTGTACATGATAGGGGTGGGAAAAGAATCTATTTAAGGGTTGGCCACCCCTCCCTGTCCTGTCTTTGGATTTTCAATACACACACACACACACACACACACAAAATCACACGCAAGCAAGTAGATTTGGATCAGGTAGAAAAGGAGGCTGAGTATCACAGGTTTTGTGGTGGTGGTGTGGTGAATCATGAGGCCTAGTTTAAGCCATTTTAGTATCATTTGAGATATACTTTGGTTATATTGTAGCAGGTGTGCAGGGTTTGGGTCTAAATCCCCCACTCCCATACAGACCAAAAATGATGCAGGAAATTTGTAGATACTTTCCCCACTTCCAATCTGGGAACTACTGGAAAATTTATGAACAGCTGTCTTCAAAACACTAGATACCTAAGTAATTTGTGTATTGGTTTTAGCAACCACTGGGCTTGGCATAATATCTCTCTTCATCATTCAGAAAAAAAAATGATGGCATGTTTTCAGCATCCTCAGTATCCACTATCTCCTGCTGGAGAGCAGAGCCTCCTGCTGCTTAAAATTTCCTTCTCTCCAGACTCAGAAAAATCACAATCATGAAGTGTCTCTGTTAATTAAGCTGTCGTTATTTTATGTTATGATTTTTGCAAATGTGTTGCATTTTATGTGTCCTGTGTTCCATGTTTGTGGTGCAATTATGTAAGCTGTCCAGAGTCTCTTTTGAGAGATGGTGGTGGGATATAATAATAATAATAATAATAATAATAATAATAATAATAATAATAATAATAATAATAATTCACATTCCTGGACATCTGTCTCTTTGCATTAATTGTCTGACCCTACAGGGTGAGTTATGACAAGTATCATTCAGAGCTTGATTCTGGATTAGTGTGCACAGTTGGTCTGTGTTCCAAAAGACATTATTAGATGACATGGTGGTAGGCTTAATTTCTCATAGCTTTGCTCATTGACCAAAATAGGCAAAAAGCTACTGCAAAATTTTGCCATAGCAGTGTGTGGAAGAAAATATGTCATTATTATGCTGGTAAAGAGTCATCGAATAGAGCTGCCTGGGGTATTTAGGGACTTTTAACAGCCTGGTACACCAAACAAAATTTGCAGCACATTGTCACAAGTTTGTTTGATATTTTTGCAGGTAAAATCCTTTAATTCCAATTTCATCCAAATGGAAGAAATTTAGCTCCCAATTTTGTTGTGATAATGGATATGTCTTACATTTTGTGCAGCACAAGGAAGTGTATAGGATACTTGGCGAGGTGGTAAACACCACTCTTCATTCTCCTGGCTAATTAAACAAGCTAGAGGAAGACAAGCTAAGTGGATAAATGGGGTGGGTAATGGAACGGGGAATCCCAACATTTTTGAATAAGGCTGTTGTAAGACTTCTACTGAAAAACAAATCTTCCCTAGAGACCACCATAGAGTCGCTTTCTTGGACCACATAATGGAGCATGCTGCAGTTTCCCAGCTTTAGACATTCCAGGATGAGTCAACAACAACTCTTTCTTGATTAGTCAGTTTTGACCATATCAAAACATGTAAAACATACAAAACCTACACCCTTACCCATACATACAGTAAAATCATGTAAAACAGTAAAACCATGTAAAAACAAGGCATCCTGGCCTACTAGCCTACCAACCCACTCCTTGGTAGTTGTGCAAGTACAGAATAAAAAGATTAAAATTAAGATTAATTATTCCCTTCAGGTAAGGTTTAAGCGGGGACAAGGGTAAGTAAAACTAGGATGAGATAGATTATATTGGCTCATTGCGGTGTGGCTTCAGAACTGTATATGAGACAGAGGGAGGATATGATGGCTCCTTCCAGATGTCCTACTAGTGGGAATAATAATAATAATAATAATAATAATAATAATAATAATAATAATAATAATTTATATTCTGTGCCTGCTCCCCAAAGGGACTCAGGTGGCTTACAACATGAGAAAACAATACACATAAAATAAAAAATTAAATCAAACAAACAAATTACAATAAATAAAAATAATATCCAATAAACATAATTACATAGAATCATAGAATCATAGAATCATAGAATAGTAGAGTTGGAAGAGACCACATGGGCCATCTAGTCCAACCCCCTGCTAAGAAGCAGGAAATCGCATTCAAAGCACCCCCGACAGATGGCCATCCAGCCTCTGCTTAAAAGCCTCCAAGGAAGGAGCCTCTACCACGGCCCCGGGGAGAGAGTTCCACTGTCGAACAGCTCTCACAGTGAGGAAGTTCTTCCTGATGTTCAAGTGGAATCTCCTTTCCTGTAGTTTGAAGCCATTGTTCCGTGTCCTAGTCTGCAGGGCAGCAGAAAACAAGCTTGCTCCCTCTTCCCTATGACTTCCCTTCACGTATTTGTACATGGCTATCATGTCTCCTCTCAGCCTTCTCTTCTGCAGGCTAAACATGCCCAGCTCTTTAAGCCGCTCCTCATAGGGCTTGTTCTCCAGACCCTTAATCATTTTAGTCGCCCTCCTCTGGACGCTTTCCAGCTTGTCAACATCTCCCTTCAACTGTGGTGCCCAAAATTGGACACAGTATTCCAGGTGTGGTCTGACCAAGGCAGAATAGAGGGGGAGCATAACTTCCCTGGATCTAGACGCTATTCCCCTATTGATGCAGGCCAGAATCCCATTGGCTTTTTTAGCAGCCGCATCACATTGTTGGCTCATGTTTAACTTGTTGTCCACGAGGACTCCAAGGTCTTTTTCGCACACACTGCTGTCAAGCCAGGCGTCCCCCATTCTGTATCTTTGATTTCCATTTTTTCTGCCGAAGTGAAGTATCTTGCATTTGTCCCTGTTGAACTTCATTTTGTTAGTTTTGGCCCATCTCTCTAGTCTGTCAAGATCGTTTTGAATTCTGCTCCTGTCTTCTGGAGTGTTAGCTATCCCTCCCAGTTTTGTGTCGTCTGCAAACTTGATGATCGTGCCTTCTAACCCTTCGTCTAAGTCGTTAATAAAGATGTTGAACAGAACCGGGCCCAGGACGGAGCCCTGCGGCACTCCACTTGTCACTTCTTTCCATGATGAAGACGACGCATTGGTGAGCACCCTTTGGGTTCGTTCGCTTAGCCAATTACAGATCCACCTAACCGTAGTTTTGTCTAGCCCACATTTTACTAGTTTGTTTGCCAGAAGGTCGTGGGGGACTTTGTCGAAGGCCTTACTGAAATCCAGGTACGCTACATCCACAGCATTCCCTGTATCGACCCAACTCGTAACTCTATCGAAAAAAGAGATCAGATTAGTCTGGCATGACTTGTTTTTGGTAAATCCGTGTTGACTATTAGCAATGACCGCATTTGTTTCTAAGTGTTCGCAGACCACTTCCTTAATGATCTTTTCCAGAATTTTGCCTGGTACAACTTATAATCATTACCTACAACTTATAATCATCAGTCATATTTAAGACTTTAAACAATTAAGACATATAGTGTCATTAAAACATCACAGATCCTACTCTTGATGGTAGAAATAATAAAACCCAATTTAAAATTAGTTTCCTTAAAATCTTCATCCCTTAGTTTACACTTAGCCATTATCAAATGTCTGTTTCCAGACCCATGTTTTAACTGCTTCCTAAAGATAATTAAAGTGGGGGCCAGTCTGATCTCCTTGGGGAGGGTGTTTCAGAACCTATGGAACTGATGACTTTTAGGCTTTAATAGTATGTTGGTGTCCTGGTTTTTGTCTTTTATCTTTTAATCAATTTATTAAACTGGTGTTAAATAAAATATAATTAGCCAGTTCTGGAGATTAAAAGACATGCAGTGAACAAATGTAGACGTGTGTGTGCATGTGTGCGTAACTAACTAACCCTCCCCACACAAAATTTCCTGAATGAGATAATAATATTAAGAATCAGTGATAAAATCAAATAAAAATACTATTAAAATCTAAAATCAGATGGAGGACATAATTAAAATCACAAATAAATAGAAAAAGGTCACCTAACAGGTCCAAGCTATCATAGCAACAGCAACCAAATTAGATTATCAAAAGCCTGCCTAAATAATAAAGACTTTGGTAGCTGCCAAAACAACAGTGGGGAGAAAGTCAACCTAATCTCCCCAGAAGAGAGTTGCAGAGTCTCAGTTGATGGTTCATTTGTAGTTTTCATTATCATAAAAATCTTACATGGGGAAAGAAAAATATCAATGGAAGAAAAAAAGCTGTCTTATCACAAACCCAATTAGTAAACAGTAAGATGGTATTGAAAAATATAGTAGAGTCTCACTTATCCAAGCCTCGCTTATCCAAGCCTCTGGATTATCCAAGCCATTTTTGTAGTCAATGTTTTCAATATATCATGATATTTTGGTGCTAAATTCGTAAATACAGTAATTACAACATAACATTACTGCGTATTTAACTACTTTTTCTGTCAAATTTGTTGCATAACATGATGTTTTGGTGCTTAATTTGTAAAATCATAACCTAATTTGATGTTTAATAGGCTTTTCCTTAATCCCTCCTTATTATCTAAGATATTCGCTTATCCAAGCTTCTGCCGGCCCAGTTAGCTTGGATAAGAGAGACTCTACTATACTTGTGTTTGTGTAATCAAAACCTTAAACAAGCTGAGACAAAAACTGGAACCAAAAATATCGAGTATTGTTATGCTAAAGGGTTACCTGCCATAGACTCTGTTTTATTTTGCTTTGTTTTCTTCTAGGGTGCTATCTATCTTGACTCTTTCTGGCTTTGTCAGTTTTCTGGTGTAATCTGACAGCATGTGCAACAAGCCATAACTGTGTTCCAGCTGGAAGCATTTTTTCAGCATACTCTTCACTCCCCTCAACAAAAAAAATGCACTGTGGTCACAGTAGGGATGTAAATCATCACTTGCATGTTCAGAGGCGAGTTCTGCTCCACGTGAAATAGCATGCATAGTGAGTGGGAAAAGATAGGCTACAACATTTATTGGTAACATCTGTAATAGAATTGCCACACAAAGGGATCCCAGATTCAGGTATCAACCAACCTACCTTTTGATCTATGGACATTTTTAATGAGGTGTCTCAATGTGTTTGGACATCTTTTTAATCAAGGAATAGAACATTTCCAAGTGTTTTTTTATCATCTCTGAATCACAAAAACTCCGAAGCTCCTTCCATTTGCAGAAATTATAATCCACAGAGATTTTTCTGAGAGATCTGCTTCTTCCAACAATTTTTCTTGTTAAACAAGAATCTTCAGAGGAGGAGACACAAGTTGCAAGGGTTTATATGACAGCCATTTGTGAAATGGCTCATGAGCAAGAATCTTTGTAGAATAGAATGAGAACAGAGTTAACAACTTGGTTGTGGTTGATGAAACCTAATGACATCTGAAGGGCAACAGATCATCCACCTTTTACGTAGAAAGAGTGTGAAGGTGAATGCTAGACAGACCAGCCATGACTTTCATCTTTGTGGGGATCAAGCATGACAGTGTAATATCAATGGCTTAACAAGCAACAACCCTGAGTTTTGGGGAGGAATCAGCCAGCTGTTACAACTATGAAGTCTATCTGATATGTTCTGTCAACACGCTTCTGATCTAAAAAAAATGTTTAAAAATGTTTCATGTTCAACATGTCATGATCTGTCATGTCAGGACTCATGTCAGAATACTACCATCACAATGAAGCTTTTCATCTCCTATACAAAAGAAAAGTAATATTTCCCACTTCCCTAAAATTTGTGCAGTATGTTTCTATGTAAATGTAGTCTCTTTTGCCTTTGTGAAGCAAAGCACATACATACATCAAGTACAGAAGGATTGGCTGATTGATCAAAAGATTCAAACAGCACATCTAATGCTCCAGCTTTTCAGAAGTCTATCCAGCAAAACTGTAGGAATAATATAGTGCATATAATAGTCTGCACTCTTTTACTCAATAATAAAAAGAAACAACTGCCCAAATTTGGATATGTCTCCAAAAGCATGAAAACCTCTTGGCCTCTCATGAATGAATGGAAAAATATGTCTTGCAAGTATGAGATAAAGAGTATACAAGCAAGTATATACACCCCAAAGTATATATCAAGCAAAGAAGCTCACAGGCTTGTTCGTAGCTTTTTAAACATGCACTGCCATCTTAGGCCCCATCTACACTGTCATGTAATGCAGTTTCAGAATGCAAATTAACTGCATTGAACTGGATTATATGGCAGTGTAGCCTTATATAATCCAATTCAATGCAGTTCAATCTTCATTGTATATTCTACACTGACCATTATAAAGCAGTTCAAAGTGCACCATATGGCAATGTAAATGGGGCCTTAGATACCTCTGGGGAATCCACCAATCCTTAATTCAGTTAAAATTTCCCTACCAGTTTAGGACTGATCCTCAGCATTTTACTGTTTTGTCATTTCTGCAACCCATGGTTCTTTGTTGACGAACAATTTTAAAGTAAAGCTATCAATTTGCTGGTTCTCAAATGCATAAACACACACTTAAATGCACTTCAGTCCTATTCAGATAACTCTAATACACTTAGAAAGGTGTAATGCAGCCTGATGTGATGAATATTAATGATGGGTGGATATAGAATTCTATTTAAAGTGGAGTTAGTGGCTTTATGTACAGGCAGGAAATGTTCCACAATGTACTTCTGCATCAGGACAGGGGCTTAGGTTTATTATATCCAGGGGAATCCCAAAAACATTATTGCTACTAGGTTCTACCAATATTATTAAGAATGAATTAGGCACTGGGGCTTTAAGTATTTGTAATTTTTACATGACTTGAAGCACAGTGTGAAACGCTTTAATGCTATGAAACCATTGAAGGAACACTAGCCATCAGGTGAAACCAATTTTCTAAATTATGTTTTCCCATCTGCAAAACAGTGCATTGTTCATAATCAAAATATTAAAGTTCTACAGTGTGAACACAGTTTTCACCATTTTAGGAATAGAAAAAAAGAAGATGCATATTGGTTCAGACCAAAGGCCTAACTATTCCAATATTCTTATCACACATAAATTAATGTGTTGCCTATAAGAAGCCTACAAGAATAAATGAATGTAATATTATTCTTCTCTCAATATTCCTTAACAACCATCATTGATTATCACAGCCATGCTGCACAATATTACGAGTTCTTTAATACCACCTTTGAGTCATGGCTTCATCATGTAAAATCATGAGATCTCTAGTTTGGGGTGACACTTAGACTACTCCACTGTAGGTTAGGATGGCACAACAGAATTCTTTGAGCAGAGAATTTGAGCAATTCACCAAATTCATTCCAGGATACCATAGATATGAAATTTGGTGGTTAGTGTGGCATCAAAGTGCTCTGATTGTACAATGTAGGTACAGCTATTGAGAGGCATGCTGCTATTGGTCATGGTGTACCTACAGAATTCATGACAACTAAGAGCCATTTACAAACTTGTTCTACATGGAGTTGCTCAATTCTCTTTTAGAAACATTCAAGTTGGTGTGTCCACCGCCATCCCTTATGTTAGGTAAAGGGTAAATGTTTTCCCTAGCGTTAAGTCCAGTCGTGTCCGACTCTAGGGGTTGGTGCTCATCTCCATTTCTAAGCCGAAGAGCCAGCGTTGTCTGTAGACACCCCCAAGGTCATGTGGCTGGCATGACTGCATGGAACACCGTTACCTTCCTGCTGGAGCGGTACCTATTGATCTACTCACATTTGCATGTTTTCGAACTGCTAGGTTGGCAGAAGCTGGAGCTTAACAACAGGCGCTCACTCCGCTCCCCGGATTTGAACCTGTGACTTTTCGGTTTGCAAGTTCAGCAGCTCAGCGCTCTTAACACACTAAGCCACTGTATTATAAATTGTTAGCAAACTGTAATTTATAATAGGAAATACTGTTAGCACATACAAGTTTTAATCTGCTTTATATAAACAAATATATATTTTAATCTATCTTGGATCTCCCATCATTCAGTGTATGACTCAAGGTTTTAGTACTATGAGAAAAAGGAAAATCATGCATACAATCATTTCTGAAGTATGTATAGTCATGAGACAAAATTGAGACTGGAAAATTTGCTTGATGTGTGACATCTGGTGGGTGGATCTACACACATTGGTTCAATTTTCAAAAAGTCAGTAAAATCTGACAATCAGATGATCCTTAGAATAGCTCCAGGGACAAAACAACAACTTCACCTTTAGTGAGAATTACTTTACCAGTTTGGACTGTTTTCTGCTTCTGGAAATGCTTTACACTTTTGTGGAACTACAGAACACATGGTTCCTTGTGTGAGAGTTATAAATATTAAAGAATTTTAAATTTTAATTTTCTGCAGTGATATCAACAGTTTTCTGAGCAGAATGCCCCCCTCTTCTGTTACTGAGTCCTCGGGGACTTCCTGTCCATGGTGGTAATGCTTCATGTAGCACTGGATGGTTAGTTCAGTCCACCCTTTAATGTCTCACAAATGTCCACATTTTTCTTTAAAACTGAAAATTGTGCATAATTCAGTTAGGCATTTCAAAATCCCATTTAACTGAATGGGAGAAAGTGAAGTGTGTGCTTAATGTAGGGTGTACTGCCCTTTTACATTTCATATCCCTTTCTCTATAAGCTTTGGTCACAATAGGTTTATCATGTCTGCACAGCAAGATAATGTTTCAATCATTTCGTGCTACATCCCCAAAACTGCACGGCACAGTGTAATTTCAATGGAACTTTGAGCTTTCATTCCCATTTTCTTCTTTCCAAATACCATTTGAATTTATAATAAAAAATAGGCACGTGCAAAACTCAAATTATACTCTTGATCCAATTTTATTCATAGCACATTTGTTCCAGATTTGTGCTTATAATCCTCATTCACAGTTCAACTCTTGGGGGCAAAAAGGAAGCTTTGAATTATTTTTACTACTATTACTACTAGTATTTAAGGGTAACAATGCCCAACACTTGTAATTGCATTTGATTATCATTACAAAAGGGCTTTATAAACATAACCCAATTAAGTTTATAATGCTCTCATTGAATGAAGAACAATAATTTAAAATATTTTTCTTTAAGGCAGAAAAGAAAGAGTGAAATACCTTTTGTCCATAGCAGCAGTTTTAATTAGTGTTTTCAGGAGAAAGAACCAATTGTCATGAATGTTGGTCACCCCTGTTTTTTTCAATGAAAATATTCCTATGCTCTCCAACATTGTCATGGGGGCAAGTGATTACTAAAGACTAGGATGGATGTGATGTGATGGAAAAGGACAAACTGAAGGAGGATTATTGTCACACCATTTCTAATTCCATTATTGCAGAGAAGACATTAGTTAGGCTCCATCTACACTGCCATACAGTGCAGTTTGAAACTGCATTCTGTGATCAGTGTAGATTCATGTACGGTTAAGCTGCTTTATATGAATATATACTGACCATAGAATACAGTTCAAAATTGCATTATATGTCAGTATAGATAATAATAATTTTATTTCTTATCCGCCTCTCCTCGTGACTCAAGGTTGGGCCACTGGGCACAACATAGTTAAAAACACATTATCATAAAAACATTAAGTAAAATATATTTATTGAAATATATTTCTATAAACTGCACATATTTAAAACACACAGAATAAATCTTAAAATACAGTTGACACAGGACGTGTTAAAGTCACATCATAGTTAAAAATCATAGTTAAAAAATAGTTAAAAATTCCTGGGCCTGCCAGAAAAGATAGATCTTCAGTTGTGTCTTATATTCCAACAACTGATTTAGCTGTCACCTTTCTTCAGCAGATCATTCCACAGTTCTGGGGGCAGATGATGAAAAGGCCCTCTGGATGATGGTTGCCAGTCAAGTTCTGGCTGGCTGCAGTAGATGCCCCCCAAAGGACCTAAATGTCTGGGGTGAATTGTTTGGGAGAAGGTGATCCTGTAGGTAATGGGGCCTTAAGCTCCAGGGCAGACTCCAGTTTTCTCTTCTGAGCAAAATGCCTGTCCTCCCTTCTGTCATTGAGTCCTCGGGGATTTCCTATCTATGGTGGTAGTACTTCATGTAGCACAGGATGGTTGCTTCAATCCACCATTTAATGTCTCACAAATATCCACATTTAATAATATCAACACATTGTGAATTAAATGTTAATTTTATTCCATTTGGGGGTGAGATGTTACCATCATATACCAGATTATTTACTAAGTTATAGTTTATTTCTGTTTTATTTCTAAGTATGGAGTGAGGTGCTTGTGGGATTTATGGTCTTGTGCATCAAAAGAGCTAGTTTTTGTGTGAACTATGGAGTTTGTTATGACAGAATCAAAGCAATGAGCACCACAGCCTTCTCCAACTATTATGATGGCTCCTCTGACACAAGTATAAAGTCTATGGAGGTGGGGCAGATATGCCCACCTACCAGAAGACTGATGTTTCTGTTGCTTCATGCTGATGTTAAGGGACAAAGATGGATGCCATATAAAGCTCAGCTCAGCATCTTTCGTGGCATGCACTCAGATAGTCATGAGTGCATATACTTTAGAGTGGGCTTCATCATGGGAAGCGGTAGTGTGGTTTGACATGGCAGTGTCAAGTGACATAAAGTGTGGTGAGGCAGTTTACTGCTTTTGCTGAAAGCAATGTGTTGTGTGTGTTGGGTGAGTGTCATGCTTTGGACTGGATCAGCTCATTACTGTCCAGAGGCCTTGTGGAAATTTTGGTGCATCCCCCTTCAAATCTGAGGCACTCTTGAGGTGTTTGGCTCTGGGCTGTCATTTAGTCCCCTATAGTTAGTGTGTGGTTTTGTTCATAGCCAAATACTTGACTGGGCCTTTTCAGGTCTCACCATCCTGATCTTCAGAGATTTGCTACATCTGTTCAAGGTTTTTGTGTGTAGGGAGTTTGATACTTTTCTAGCATGCTCACATACCATATCCCATTCAGTTCTGTTGTGGGTCTTTTTAGGTGGGGTTCAGTCACTCCCATTGGGGGAATTATTTACACCTTCTAAGTAATGTGTATGTAAATAAAATGCATTAATGTCTATATCTTATTCAATAGGCAAGTTGAGGAGAACATTGCTATTATTAGACTGAAATTGTAACCCCTGAAGAAGGCCAGTTAATAATATTATTTTTCCTCAATTCTAAGATGCACCCCCCCAATATAAATATCTAGAAAAATGGGGTGCAACTTATAATCATAGGTGCATCTTACAATCTATGGCAACTTACAATTGAAGAATTATGGTGCAAGGCTTTCTAAAATAGAAGAGTCAAAAATCCTGTTTAAAGAATAAAATACAATCACCAATAATATGTGAAGACCCATTTCATCTTCTTCCTGTGTAATTATGGCTTCTTCCACACAGCTGAATATAATCCCACATTATCTGATTTGAACTGGAATACATGGCAGTGTGGACTCAGACAACCCAATTCAAAGCAGATATTGTGGGATTTTCTGCCTTGATATTTTGGGATATAGAGCTGTGTGAAAGGGCCCTCTGATGCAATGTGGGGATAAGTAAAGGTAAAGGTTTCCCCTGACGTTAAGTCCAGTCATGTCTGACTCTGGGGGTTGGTGCTCATCTCCATTTCTAAGCTGAAGAGCCGGCGTTGTCCGTAGACACCTCCAAGGTCATGTGGCCAGCATGACTGCATGGATATGTGTACAAAAATCTCAACTGTCCTTACATTGTGAAAGTTTCTTAGGCTGCAGTCCTATGTTCACATAGGTGAACCACTGAACACAGTGGGGCTTTAAAAAAATGATATTGATTCAGAAGTACAAAAAGAAAAAATAAGAAAACAAAAGCAATACCAGTCAAACATTTTTTCCATGATATATAAAACAAATGAACACCACTATATCTAGGACAGTGGGACTTATTTCTGAACAGACACATATAAAATTGTGTCAATAACCGATCCTCACAAAAACATAAGTATTTTTAGTTCTTTTTCACAATAATTATATCTTCTTATTATACACAGGATAGTGATAGTTTTCATATTATATATGCGCTTCTTTATGGAACCAGCAGCTAAGTAGTGTAGAGGCTGAGAAAACTGCACCCAACTAGCACCAGCATCACAAGTTTTTGCCAGTAGCTCCATGTCTGAAGTTTATCCTACTCTGTTGCTAAGTAACAGCAAGAAAGTACAGCTGCAGTTTCAACAAATTTAAAATTACAGCACCTAAGATGAGATTAAAAACCTTGCCCTTTGTGTTCTGAAGATCAGAGATCAAAAGTTCTGATGGTTCCAGCAGTGAGGGCATTGAAGCATAATGGAGCATATAATAATATTATAGATTAAATACTCTTACTAAAGCTGTTGCATATTCCTTTTGATTCTTAGACAAGCAAGTGTGAAATAGCATAATTTCAAATAATAATCATACAGAGAAGATTTCATCCTACCAAAACTCTATTAGATTTTAGCAGATGTGCACGCCTAGGAGGACCAGATGCATGGATTTATCCATTGCATATTTGACCCTGCTTAGTTTTGTTGATTTACAAATACCCCTTACACCCCATCATTGACACAATTCCACCTGGGCAAATTTGACAGTTCCTATTTCACGTGTTTTTGGGTGTTCTCTCCTGAGTTCAGGTATTCCTCTGGACAAGGGGTCCCCAAACTAAGGCCTGTTTAGAAAGTATCCGAAATACACCTTAGGATTACCCCAAACATGACCTACTACTTTGTGCTTCCAGGGTTTCTAGAGACAGAAATTTCCTTTCAGTTTGTGTAATTTGGTTCCAACATCTGTTATTGTCACATCAAAAGATGATTAGCTACTGCCTGTATTGCTGAGAAAAATGTCAGTCAGCATGCTTTTTCTTCTGCTTGCCTAAGTTTTGAATGTGCTTTGTGTAAGAGAAAGATCGATTCATCTTCTTCAGGAAGCATGATTGGTATGCTACAGATGGGTCTTTTGATTCCTCCTGTTTCAACACTTCAAAGCCACAGCCATAGCTGTGAAATCACATCTATAGGTGTTGCACAAATAATAATATAATAAAAATGTCTTGAAAATCTGGGCAAGTGCTACAACCCAGCTGCTGGGATTTGTCAGCTGTTTCTTCTCAGGTGTATTTCTCAGATTAATAGCATCTACCTCTTTCATGTTATTGTCTCCCAGATCTTACATAACAGGATTACTCTGAGTGGATTTCATCTTTTCTTTTTGTTATCAAGACTATGTTTGTTCATTTGATTTTTTAAAGAAAAACTTGCTTCAAAATATAGTTCAAATATTTTCTATCTCTTCATCCTTACCATTAATAGCTCAGATCATGCAGAGCCCAGCTGTTGAATTAATAAATATCATGCAATGAACAAAATCAAATGTATTTATGAAATGGAATTGATCTAACAGGAATTCCCAGCTTGTTTGCTTATTATCATATTTATCTTAGTCAGTAGCCAGAATCATATATCAAACTGCTCAGGTAAGACTGTAACATAAGCTGGTTGATATTTCTTCCACACGAATGATGAGGCATCTAGAACCTGTTGTGTGAGCTGAAAAAAACATACAATTTTGCAATTGAAAGCAGAAAGCAGTGACATTATTATGCTGGTGCATTCCACTGCACTACTAGTCTATGGGGCTTTGCCAATTAATGATATGGTAATATAGCCATTAGGGCTGTGTGATCAATGAAAAATAATATTTCAAAAATCATTACCAAATTAGGGGGTACAGGCATATTTCTAACGTGTCCTTAGTGAAATTTTCGTTACTATACCAAGAGTAACAAAATTTTATTACTTTTGTCTTTCGGGCTGTGTGGCCATGTTCCAGAAGCATTCTCTCCTGACGTTTCGCCCACATCTATGGCAGGCATCCTCAGAGGTTGTGAGGTCCTCTGAGGATGCCTGCCATAGATGTGGGCGAAACGTCAGGAGAGAATGCTTCTGGAACATGGCCACACAGCCCGAAAGACATACAACAACCCTGTGATCCCGGCCATGAAAGCCTTCGACAACACATTTATTACTTTTTGTTGTAGTAATTGCGCAATGGGGAAATTTCAGGGGCTCCTTCCTCCCTGCCTCATTGGGGTGAAATCTGCTACAAGGATAGAACACATTTACCACTGTTAGCTCATCAAGTTTCAGAATGCTTCACTTACTCACTGATTTTGGGGGAATTTTCAAAGTTTTTATAAACAACATGTTTTTAACAAAATTGTAAGAGCTATCTCCTTGAATTTTTTGATACAATGCCAAAATATAACAGTGGATCATTCCCTCTAACTTTCAGAAATATTCATACATCTACTGATTTTAGGGATTTGATTTTTTTGACTTTTAAAAAAAAGCCACAATAGCTATCTCATTGAATATCTCTCATATTAACCAATAGAACTTTCATTTAGGGATTTCTTCCCAGCCCAGCACTGAGATTTACTTGTTAGAAGTATCAGTCAGTCCTCCTCTTTACAGATTCAACAATTTATTAGAACTCTGTCTGGCTGCTGCTATGGAGTGACAAATCTCTCCCCTATCCTGATTGGGGCTTTCTGATGCTGAGCAGAATTCTGAGAAATGTAGTTTTGGGCAGGGCCTTTTGAATTCTCTGGTATAGGGGTCCTCGCTTTCCCAAACTACATTTCTCTGAATTCTCTGCTATCACCGTTTCTTTCCCAGTGAACTCTGCTTTCTCTCTGCTGTTTCTAACGGCGAGAGGCCATTAATTTAAAGAGGAAAGGCACCCTGTTTGGCTTTGCTTTGCTTCCTTGCACTGAAAATAAAACTGACTTTGAGAAGCTTCTGAGATTTAAAAATTCAAATGAAAAAGTATTGAGTAAGTATTGGGTAAGTTTCTATTCTTAAGTTTTTGGCATGGGCCATACCAAATTGTCAGGTATTGCCTCATAAGTACAAATTTAATGAATTTCATACGTCTTATTGCAATAAATGAAAAAAAAATGCACATCCCTAATAGCCATGCCTTGCTCTCAAACAGGATATTTTTGCATTTCAGATCTTATAAAAAAAAGCTTTCTCAAAAGCAATCTAAGAGGTAACTCTGTATAAACACTTTATTTTGGGGCTGACCTGGATTGTCAACTTCTGGATAAGCCCTGGGATGGTTTTTATTGCCAGCCCCTGGGCCACTGCAGATGTGGAATTGAGTCCTAACAATCAGCACCTGGGCTGTCGTGTTGGTGGGAAGGAGCCCTGACCATCCAGGGGGGTTGAATCCAGTTCGATGTCCCTGGATGGCCACCCTGACCATTCCCTTCTGTTGTTGGCATAGGAGTGACAAGTGGGCACAACATCATTCCAGCTTATGAGTGTTGGCCACTAGTGATACTTCTGCACAAGATGGGTTAGTAAGTTCTATCCTGTGTCCTAATACTGCCTGAGCCTGAGGAATATAGGATGGCTATGTAAATAATTGTGTTCACTTACACCATGGTACCTGCTCAATTGTTTACATGAGCCCAAAGTTGCAGTTTATTTGAAATTTTCAGGGAAAAGTTTTGCAACTTGCTACTTTTCCTGATGTGGTTCACAGTTGTAGTAAGCTGTCTTGATTCATGTTAATCCAAATCCACTCTATGAATCATGCAGCTATCTCAGAGCTGATTCATTCCTGCCTTCAGGTTAATGGGTCTATGTAGATGTGCCCTAAGTCATGTTCCAAAACTTATATGGCACTCCACCCTCACAATTTCCAAGACTGAGAAGTGTTTTCCAGATTTTCCAAACTATGTTCAGTTTAGTATTCCCTGAAACACTTACTCCTTATTCATAGTCCTTAGAAAAAGAAGTATTTTTAAATTATTTCAGATTTTGGATCATTAGTATAGATATGAACTATCTTGGAGATGGGACCAAAGTATAAATACAACATTTGGTTATGCTTCATATATACCTTATACAATCCCTAAATATATTTTAAAGTATTTTTGTGCATGAAAGAATGTTTTTTGCATACATTGAACCATTAGAAAACAAAGGGATCACTATCTCCGCCATCCCTGTAGATTCTGGAGGATTTAGGATTTCAAGATAAAGAGATGCTCAGGTTGTACTAGTCTTTCAGTTCTTTGCCTTAGGCATGATAATAGTGGTTCTTTACATAAGCAAGTGCAGTCCCATAATACTGTATTCATTTATCAGTAAATAAGCTCTAAGGAATTTTAACGGACTTACTTCTGTACTATTGAAATGCAGAATTCACAACAATTCAGAAATATATCACATTTGGGAGGAAATGTGATAAAAATGAATGAGAGAGATACAGGAAATTTAGATTCTTAACTCTTAGAAATCTAACATTAATAGTTATGTTAGTCTGTCGAAGGGAATGACTTGTAGTACCTCAAAGATTAATTTTTTATGGCACACATTTTTGTGGACTTTAGTTGTCTTCTGCAGCTGAACTTGCTGATACAACTTAATCTATGTGGCATGATGACTTTTTCATACATTACATTTATCATGTGATCATCTGATAAACCAGCATGGGTGAACTAGCACTGCAACACTAGTTTTAGCCACATCTAAATTTTAGCTGCAATCAAATTAATGTACATTTGCATGCAAAGAAAAGGTCTGAGATAAGGTTTGTGTTGTTATATTTGTTCTGGGATCTATGGCAGCAAGAATAGCTTGAACAATTTGTTCATACTTCTACAGATCTCCCCTACACATTAAGATCTGGATTAAATGATTTTTGAAGGAAAAAATTTTAAGAACCTATTAAACCCCATTAACACCTCTTCTGTTAAAATATCTTATTTTTTTATGTTTTTCACACTTTGTAATTTCCTAATAATTTGTGTCATGCACAATGGTTTTGATTATGGCTTAGTTATTCTGAGAGTAAATCCATCAAAATCAATGGCGCTTACATCATCATGATTAAGCCTCATTGATTTCAGCAGTGCCACTCTAGGTATGAGTAATCTATACTTGTGAATACTCCAATCCCATATCTGTAAAATTAATTTGTAGTTCTGAAATTTTTCAGATCATTAAACAGAGTGAATAATTCAGAAATAATTTTCAAATATGTTTAGTAACGGTTTCCCTTAGCTATATCATCCATGCATGCAACACTTATCAGAGCTCCTTGCTGTCTAGAAGCAAGCAATGTTTGTACAAACATTCTGATCCATTTGCCAATAGATTTTTAAAAAGCAAATAAACAGCTTGTACAATAACGCAAGAAAGGAGGACAATCATTCTTCCAATATAGGTAATTGGGGCAGTAAATCAATTCATTAACATAAGAAAGCTCTCTCTTCCTATGGTAGAAAAAAAGTTGTATATTATTGGGATGTCTCTATTTATACAAGCTGTTGGAAGGAGATTTTTGTTTTAAGTACATCTGGGACAACTTATAAAGGACATAAATTTTAATGAGAAAAGTAGAAAAACCTGCATATTGTCTTCTGCTCAAGTGCCTGACCATCTTCCAGTTTTTATATAAAGAACTTACAGCTCACCTCTATAAAGTTTTGACAGCCTTTTAGCATTTAAAATGTAGGCACTTTGAATTGCCCTTCTCCTTGTTATTCCCTTCCTTTTAACCCATGACACCATCAGAATATTGATCTCCCCAACTACTCAGAAGTTGTGCTGATGTAACTTTAAATTATAAGATGATGGAGTAGGAAGGGGAAAGGGCACCGAGTAAGCAATTTATCACATATAGTCAATTGAATCAAAATTGTTCCCAATCCTTGATATTACTAATACAAACACGCTGCATTCAGGAATTTAACTATACACATGCTATTTAATCCCAAGGTTTTGTGATGTTTGATTATTTATTCCTTCATTCATTTATTCAATTTTATTTAAATGGTTCTGAGGCACTGTTTTTATGTGCGATCGTAAAAGAGTGAACAACTTGACAATCTGGTTGGCCATCTGTCAGGGGTGATTTTCCTGCTTCTTGGCAGGGGTTGGACAGGATGGCCCACGAGGTCACTTCCAACTCTATAATTCTATGATTCTATGTTTCTATGGTGTGGACAGCTGGAGGGAAAGAAATAAAGATAAAATGAAAGAGAGAGAGAGAGAGAAGATTGTTGTGTGGATGGAGTCAGCTTTTCTGAAGAAGATAATGTTATGGAGACCTACTAACTAAAGGACAACAAGAAACAGGCCTCTGAAGATGCATAGCAATGAGAACAAAAACACCACTGACAACATGGGATGTGAAGGCTGAAATGGGTTAAGAACATGGGGAGAGGAGGAGGAGAATACTGAGCAATTGGAGAGAAAGGGAGAGGAAGAGCAGTTCAAAGTCAACCAGCCTCTCTCTCTCTCTCTCTCTCTCAAATAAAGTTAAGATTGATACAATCAGGAATCATTAGGTAGATAGCATAGTTAATTGTCAACTTTATAGTGAATGGGTTTGCAGGCCAAAAATAGAATATCTGCTTATGCAGTGTGATGAAACAATAGACCTCATTTCTGTCCTTCCAGGGAAGCTATACAAGCAGTCTGGAAGCATTTCTAGCAATCAAGCTGAGATTACCTTCATGGCTTCTGTTTAAAATACTATGCAATGCAATAGTCAATAATTTGTATTTATTTTAAAACATTCAATAATTTTTGTGCTGTGCCATGGGGCAAATCTTACCATATCACATGGACATTCTTTTATGCTGCCAAACATATTTTATGTTTATCTTTTTTATTTTTATATTTCTTCCTGACATATCACTCAAGACACCTTGAACAAATTAAAACAAAATATTTAAAATAAAATTCAATTATATTTTGTTATTCAAAAATGTGAAAAGTAAACAGTCAAATCCATTTAATATATAATTTTAAAAATTTAAAAACTCATTAAAAGACCCCCCCCCCTTTGCCAAAGAAGTTAAAAGCCAAAAGCTGGCATTAAAAACTGGCATGTAGAAAATATTCCATTTTTTATTGTGATACATTTTTGCTGAAGTATAGGGTGGGTTCATCTATTGATTTATATTTATAGACAAATGTTTATGTTTTTGACTACCTGAATAATATGAATGTTTAAATGTAATTTCATTCCTTTTCAGTGATTGCAAAATGTTTTTGTTTGGTTTTGTTTTAACAAAATTCATAGCACTATTTTCTTTTCTCCAAAACTCAACACAGGAAGCAGTGAGAAGTCATAAATCTTGCATACAATATTTCACCTTCACACTAATAAAATTCTCATTAAAGCAACATAACATAATTTTAAACACAGAGTTAGAATTCAGTTACCTGTATTAAAGATCCCTTTTTATATAAATAAATTAGCCTTTAAAAAAAAGTTTGGTATAAACATTGTAGTTGCCTTTTAAATTAACTCGATTCCCAATCAGGAAATACACTGCCTCTCATAATCTAATTAGAACAATAAACAAACTCTACCTGAATCTTTAGAGCAGAATAATAATCAAATTCACCGTGCACTCGCAGGCTTTGTGTAACAAACTCCACTGGGAATCCTGAATTCATTTTAAAGTCTTTAGAATCTTAAAAAAGGACTTTCACCAGGATGTTGTTGGGGAAAAACATTAGTTTTTCTTTTTGTTGTGCTCATAATAGTTTGCTCTGTTTCACAATCTGTAATAAAATGTATAAGCATTTAGCTGGACTAATGACATGGAAATCCGATAAACTGTTCATCAACTGAGTCATTTAAGAAATAATGGAGAAAAATGCAGGAATAACTAAACATTTACACACACCTGTCTCCAAATTATAATAGGACCCATAAAGAATTTTATGAACTGCTTCATTTCTCTCAAGTGAAACACAAAATAGTATTTTAGGTTTTGACATTAAAAGTACATGCTGATTTCCCCCCTTTACTTTTTTTTTTAAATAGTGTCTTATTTTCTTTCAAAGCATGAAATTAAAAGACAGGTATATGTTCACATTATTAACTTATTCAAGGCACATTTGCTTGTGCTCATGGTTCTGGTACAACCAAGCAACATCATCTTACATTTCCCTGAGATTATCTTTCAATTTTCTAAATGCAAAGCAGTTTTGTAATATTAAGGGCAAATAAATACTCTGTCAGTCACTAGTATGAAGTCATTTGAGTAATTTGCAAAATTATATTCTGTCAATGTGATCTGGAACTTTTTGTCCAAGAAAGGTATCTTTGCCTTTTCTTTTGCTGTTCTTCTGTCACTGGGGAAGACATCTTAATTTATGAAATGGGCCATATGGAAATCGGTTGCTGTTGAAGGGAATTCAACCTATTTGGCATTGGATGTATCTTTTGTTGTTATGTTGTGTTTTTTAATTTGCTCTTATCCAGTGTTTTATGTTAGTATTTTCTTCAATCTTTTATTTATTAAAATAACCTAATAACAAATTCTACCTTTTAATGTAAAGGCAGAATAGAAGTTCAAGGAAGGAAGGGGCTGTCAAACAATGGAGAGTATTGTAGTAAAGCCAAAACAATGGTAACACCATGAAGCAAATGGTAAAAAAACCAAGGCCTTCCAATGATTAAATAGCAGATGAAACCTACATAAGTTTTATTTATGCAGTGCAGCAAATTTTTGATGATGATAACTGCCCTCTAGCAGACAACTTGCCTGCAACTGGCCTGTAGACATCAAAGATAATCTATTAGGGACAAAGATCCTGTCAAATGATGAAGAATATTTTGCCTCTGAATGCATGTAAGTCAATAAGATCTTTTCCCATAGTAGATGATGCAATATTTAATTCCAATGCCAATGTATTATATCCTTATGTTTAACATTTCCACTACTTGTTGTGCTCCTAAGTTTCCACATACAGAAGAATTTGTTAGAAAAAAAATCATGTTTGCCTGCATAGAGGCTAACTATTCTAGCATTCCTATTCCATGTACCTTTTTGCAAACCATAGCACTAGCAAGAATAAAAAAGAATATACAACAGAAGATATGAAAGAACTAAATATGTTGGACCCTACCCATCATTAATTGGTCCTAAAAATGGTACAAGTTTTCACCTATCAGCTCTAGCTTTTGAAATACAGATGGCATATAAAAGTTGCCCTCTGCTTGTCTACAGAAAATCATTATAACCATATCTAAGAAATTAGAGCTGATGCGATTTGTCCACTGCAATTTTCAAAATCAACGCCCCAAGTAATCCCATGAACAAGCCAAAAAAGGAAGACACCAAGATTATTTTTGGTTTGGCTATATAATGGGTACAGAGATCTGACAGTACAATAATTCCTAATTATTTCTGCTGTAATAAAGTTTTCCATGATCCTAAAAATGCTACAGAATGTAGTCATAAATAATACTAATATCCTTCATGAGGTTCATTTCATTTTCCAACAGGACAGTGCTAAATATTTCTTCACCAGCAGAAACAAAACCAAGTTCTTTTTGAAAAACAAAAGGTGTTTTTCATGGGAATAGTAGTAATATTTTTAAATTTATCACAGACTGTAAGTATACTTCGAGCCAAGATTGAAAAAATTGCTTAGCAGCCATATATTTTATTTATTTGTATTTGAATCTTTATATCAAGGAAGAACACAACATACTTGTATGAATTGAGCATGAATTGGTGTACTTTATTGAACAAAGAAGAGGTGATCCATTCTTCCTCCCGGGAAAACTCATCTTTTAACTCCTCCCGAGCCACAAATCAGAGGACATTTGCAGCAATCCAGGAGGAAAGCAATGCAGACAAGGCAAAAAACCTGTTTCTACTCAGATCCAATTTGGGGTCAACGGGAAAAGATTCCTTCTCTGCTCCAATTCAGGCAACCAGCTGCCGCTTGCCTTGCCAGTTTAAAAGATGGTAACACTGAGAACCCATAAATCATGGAGCCCTGGGTTCCTCTTGCATACATGGTAGGCTTCCTCTTTCCTGAAAAGTGCTTTGCCTCAAATACAGGTATTCAGTAGGCATGTGCGATCCATGAATTTTACAGGACTCTCCCACCCTCATTATTTGAGCTATCTTCTTAAAACTTGGTACAGTGGTAGAACACATTGAACACTGCTAGTTCCCCAAATTTCAGAACGTTTCCCTTATCCTCTGATCTTTGGAAAATGTTCATAGCTTATATAAGAAACCATTTTTAATAATTGCATAAATCTGTTCCTGCAATGCAACCCTGGCACACAAGGGGCCTGCTTGGAAGGCGCCAGAGAGTGTAACTTGTGAAGCACTCCTGGCTTTGGAGTGCCCTGCCCGACAGGTATTGATGTGGATGGAGAGAGCGATGGGCTTTGCAATGCAACCCTGGCACACAAGGAGCCTGCTTGGAGAGTGATGGGCCTTGCAAGGCAACTCTATGACACACACAAAGCCAGAGACAGACAAGGGCTTGAGTATGCCTTGGAGTAGTACCCTTGAGGAGGCCTGGCCAGTGGCCACATGGCCAAGTCCACAAACACACAATAAATAAGCCCTTTCCCCTACCACTCCCCAAAAAGCTTCTACTATGCTGCTCACAATGATGTCCTTTAATTTTTTAAAAAAGCAGCACACTTGCTCTTCTGCCTCAACGTTTGGAATAAAAAATAAAACGTTGCTTTGTTTTACTTTTCCTTCTTTATTATTCAAATCTTTAAAGAAAAATAAGGTCCCCCCCCAAAAAAAACCAAAAAAAAAACCCAATGGTGCCACACAAAGGAATGGACCCAGGTCTGCCGTCAGCAATGCCCACCGCCATCAGACTGTAAGGAATGTGCTGTGGCCAGGGTAAGCAAACAAACCATTAGGTTGCCAGCTGACAGAAATGGAAGCACTAGCAGCCCCGCCGCACAGGGAAAAAAAGCAGCCCACTTACCCTCCCAGCCCCAACCTTTAGAATAAAAAATAAAACGTGTTGCTTTCCTTCTCCTTCTTTATTATTCAGATCCTTACTCCTGTGCCATCCTGTGTCCCTGGACCATCCAAACCTGGGGAATGCAGATGAAGACAGTTGTGGCTAGTTCCAGTTGTCCTGAATACCCCCAAATTAGGGGAAGACCCATATCTTAGAGAAGGATTTGGCCACTTCCCCCACTAAGGTTAACCCAGAAAAAGGTCATGTTAAGGTAGTCTAGCATTGAGTTAACCTAGATTGGCTGCATCCAGCATTGACGCAGGTAACTCTAAGTGGTCAGAATAGAAATGCCCTGGAGTACAGTCAAAAGGCCTAAGTAGCCATTACAAGAGATGTATGGCTTGTGGCAACTTTCTGCTGTTATTGTTTTAAATACAGTAGAGTCTCACTTATCCAACATAAATGGGCTGGCAGAACCTTGGATAAGCGAAAACGTTGGATAATAAGGAGGGATTGAGGAAAAGCCTATTTAAAGTCAAATTATGTTATAATTTTACAAATTAAACACCAAAACATCATGTTTTACAACAAGTATGCCACTTGTCTGGGAGCATGGCTGCACTTGTGTTGTTGTTGAGTGTGTTGGCCTGCTGCATGTTTCTGCCTAGAGAAACAGCAGTGGATCCTGGTGGGAGGCAGACTGTTGGATAATACAGAACGCTGGATGAGCGAAAATTGGATAAGCGAGACTCTACTGTAATAGTAAGCATGGGATGTGCAGTCCAAAAGAAAGGATCTCTCCTTTGGTAATTGAATTCTGATATGAAATTGAATTCTGTCTATAGCAACATATCAGTTCTTTTCACAGATGTGAAGGGGGAAGAAGTGGAAAGCTTGAACCTGGATTGCTCACCTGCTGAAATCCTGACAATAATTGTGAGAGGGCAAACTTCATTCAAACTTCAAAACAAAAACCTGCTATTAATGCAAGCTGTGTCTTTAATGTGGCATGTGTTTAGTCTTTGAAAATAGCATTCTTTTAGTATGGCACATTTTTGTTTAAAACAGGAAGACAACAGGCAGGGTCTGGGGATTGGCTAGCCAAAAGTACTATTGAGGCTAGTCAAAAGTAATTATGTTTTGCAAAAGTATGAAACTGTTGATGCTGTTTATAAGATTAGCACCATCTGATTGCCTTCCTATTTCCCTACCTGATCTTAGAAGGTAGCAGATTATTATAGAGCATCATAGCTCTGTTTGGGCGATTGTGTGAACATGAGTGGGCTAAAAATGTGTCAGGTCAAGATCCACAGCCAGGACATGTGTGCTTCGCTACAAATTTTCTCCTCTTTAGCATGAGAGGGACTGCTGAGTCAGTTTGGAAGCTTTTGCACAATCAGAAATGCTATGCTATTGGTATTAGTCAATCAGTGTCCTTATATTAGGCTTCTGGTACTTTATGCTTTCATATGATGTGGAAACAAGAATGATGCTATGCTTAATGTGTCATAAATAAACTTATTTCTTTCATCAGGAAAAAATTGTCCAAATGTCTATTTGTTTTTAATATTTTTTTTTCTATTTTACTAAAGTCAGCATAAAGAAGTGATAGGAAATATTTTAATAGGCAAATGAATAATTCATTTGTTTTCTTCAGAAATAATATTATACAATTGTTTTCCCCTTGGTGAAATACAGCATTTACTTTCTTTATTTATGCATGCATATGTAATATCCACATTTATTTACTAGAAACAAATATAAATAGAAGGAGCAAGGAATATAGATTTGAATGTTCATTCTTATCTATTTATCCAAGGCAATGAAAATCCAATGCTAACATGCCTGGAAATCTACAACTCTTAAGATATTATTGGACTCTAACATGCATCAATCTACTCAGTATAGTTAATGTTCAGGCATGACATGTATCTGAGGATATATCTACACTGTTGAATTAATGTGGTTTGATCCCTAGGGAAATCTAGGATTTACAATTTTGTTAGGCACTAACACTCTTTGACAGAGAACACTAAGACTTTGTATAACTATAAGTCTCACGATTCCATAGCATTGTGTCATGACAATTAAAGTGGGGTCAAACTGCAATAATTCTACAGTGTAGATATACCCATAATGTGATAACATCAGATTCCTCAGCCTTGGTTTCTAATTATTTTCTCATCTGCTTGAGAGATTGGTGATCAAATTGTCACAAATCCATGCAGAATTTCTAAAACTGTTATAGAAAATGGATACATGTAACACAAATGTTGTTTCTCCCTTACTTTTGGTGCATCTCCATTGTAAAATTCATGCAGTTTGACAGAACTTTAACTGTCATGGCTCAACCCTATGGAATCCTAGAATTTGTAGTTTGGTGAGGCACCAACACTAATTGGCAGAGAAGGCTATCCAGATTTTTTAAAATCATAATTCCCATTATTTCACTGCATTGAGCCATGGCACTCAAGTGATGTCAAACTGCATTAATTCAACAGTGTAGAAGCACATTTTTGTCTTGTTGTCATGAGCTTATTTAAACTCGTAGGAGCCCCCTGTGATGTAGTGGGTTAAAGCCTTGTGACTTGAAGGTTGGGTTGCTGACCTGAATGGTGCCAGGTTCAAATCCCACCCGGGGAGAACGTGGATGAGCTCCCTCTATCAGCTCCAGCTCCATGTGGGGACATGAGAGAAGCCTCCCACAAGGATGGTAAAAACATCAAAACATCTGGGCATCCCCTGGGCAATATCCTTGCAGATGGCCAATTCTCTCACACCAGAAGTAACTTGCAGTTTCTCAAGTCGCTCCTGACATGAAAAAACCCTCTTCTGACGCCTTTAGACCTCCACTCCTTGCTGAATAGAATTACTCTAAGATGTTTTTGTGGTCTTGGTATTTTTGGTATTTTTTTCTTACCAATTGTTTATTTTCTTCAAATGTGTACAGGATGGAATACATGGTGTTTCCTCTCTCACGTTTTCCTCAACAACATTATGAGATGGATTAGGTTGACAGAATGCAGTTCTACACAGACACTTAAACTGAGTTAGAAAGTGGATTTAAGGGAACCTATTCCATTGTAATCTACACATAGGAACTGGTTCCAAGCTGGGATGGTGGCCACAAATATCCATTGATAATTGATCCAAACCCAGGAATGATTTTTCCCCCTTACCTAGTCTGTCAGAATGAATGGATGTGCATTGCCATGATAATTGGGAATCACGTCTAGACCAAGGCAGGGCACAGGAGACGCAAAAAGCAAGCATTCTTATGGGAACACGGTGGTTTGTTTCCTCTTGAGGTGGTGGTGGTGTTTACCATCTGGATAACTGCATTTCTGGGTTTGTAAAATTCATTAGTCCTGGTAAGTGTTCCACATTTTTCAGTCTTGATTCTAGCCCTGAATGGGTTATAATCCAATTGACTGCAGTGGATTTTGTGGTTTGTCACAGAATTTCTGGTGAATTTTGGGCATAATGTATGCTGCATAAAACAGTAGGGGTGTGCATTTTGTAAACACCCTAATGTTCCTGCTTAGAGTTGCATTATAGGTCCCTGTATAGAAACAAACAAAGGGTAATTGATACAAGTGAATTGCAGAGCTCAGTGGAAACCTGTACCTGGTTCTCCAATTCTTGCACTACTTAACCATAGTCCCGAACTGTTACTATTATAGTATTTTCTCTATTGGCTTGATACATATTTATGAGGGATTGGTTGACCACTGAGCTTTTCTCTAGGTGGCAATTTTTTCTTGGCTGCTCTGTTGAAAATAATAATTTCTCTTGAAAGTTCTGCTGCAAAGTTAAGTTGCTGGGTAGACAGACACCCTTTAAAAACTGTTTTGTAACATCACAAAGGTCAATCATGTTCACATTAAGTATATGGTACCATGACACTATAGACCTGCTTGATCCTTTTTGGTAATTTTTTTTTAAAAAAAAATAAAACTAAGAAATATCACTACTTTAGTAGATCATTATTTTTCTTTGCTTTTAATAGCAAGGGTTTGTTTTTTCTGTCCTTTTAAACTCAAATCTCTATAGTGCAATAGTTTGATCCTTTGTGATGTCAAAGGAAAACATTTTAAAAAGGGGGGGAGGGGGGAGAATCCACTTGCTTGTGGGATATCAATGGAAATGATTAGTAATGGAGAAACCAGCAAATTCAGATAACTTGTGATAAGTAACGAATAACAGAACATAGTAATTTGCAATGTTACGGGACTAAACACCACAATTACATGACACTACCCCCACCCTCACATGAGATAAGGTCCTAAGTGTTGGGTAAGATAAATCCACTTTAGTCCAGTGTTTTGGGAGGGGAAGCATCCATTGTGGGCTATCCTTCTCAGTTGTAAAGCAACCCCCCCCCCCAAAAAAAAAACCCTTTAACTTTTTTGTCCCTTTGATCATCCCAATTGATTCCTTAAAATAAATTAATTGACACAAATACATTAAAAGTGCTATGATCTTTGCCTATACCATGCCTTAAATATGAATTTCCCACTAATTGTACCTTTCATTTTCTTGCAAGGCAGCAACATTTTCAGAAATTCCTACTCATGTGTCCTTTTGCCTAATTACAAAAGATAAAAAAGTTTAAAGTATCTGTCCCACTTGCTGAATAAACACAACAAGAAAAATATTTGTTATAAAGTGTTTGTTTGTTTGTTTGTTTTTAAAATGCTTTAAGATGCATATGACTGGAGCATTGGAACTGTGAAAACACAAGGGATGAGGAACCTCTGAAAGTTATGCAATCCTCATATTAAAAAGGGAGGATCATGTATGAAGCTAGGGACAGTATAGATTGGAACAATGGAACACGGAACAATGGCTTCAAACTACAGGAAAGGAGATTCCACCTGAACATCAGGAAGAACTTCCTCACTGTGAAAGCTATTCGGCAGTGGAACTCTCTCCCCCGGACTGTGGTGGAGGCTCCTTCTTTGGAGGCTTTTAAGCAGAGGCTGGATGGCCATATGTCGGGAGTGCTTTGAATGCGATTTCCTGCTTCTTAGTGGGGAGGTTGGACTAGATGGCCCATGAGGTCTCTTCCAACTCTACTATTCTATGATTCTATGATCCTATGATTCTATGATTCTATGATTCTATGATTCTATGATTCTAGATTGGGAGGAACTAAATTTCTGCATTAGTGTTGAGGTCAACACACTTGGAGCTTTTTCAAAGCACATTCAAAAATCATTTGGTCAGCAAAAAGATGAGTAAGGCAGACATCCTTTCATCTCAGGCATGACAGGCTTGTCATGGCCGAAGCCATTTTATTAGGAGACGTGTGTGATAACATCCTTATAGTGGACACCTTAACACACTTTTGGTAAAGAGCAGGGCTCTGGAACTGCCTCTTTATGTCCTTCAGCCCAGGTGAAGGAAGGAAATTACCTATAGGATAGACCTGAAAATTGCAGCCCCAGTTTGAGCCTTGTGACTTGGGGACAGGGTTCCTTGTGTCTGCCTTTCAGCAAGTGCCTAAATAGAGAGCAATCTAACTATTGGGTTGCCCTTGGGGTTCAGGTGGTTCACCCAGGGGAAGGCTGAAAAGGAAGTCAAGGGCAAAACTTGCGTTATTAAATCCTACACTAGATTTTTCCCCCTTGCTCCTTTCCATGTTAAACACAGTTCAAATAGGGTTTACGTTAAATCAAGTGGTCCTTGTTCATTCCAAGTTTTTGTGCCTAGTTGTTGGTCATCAAAGAAAGCTGAGACTCAACTATGAATCCTTGACACTATTTTAACTACCACAGCTCAATACTATAGAATCATGGGAGTTGTAGTTTTACAAACTCTTTAGCCTAGTCTTCCCAAGAGTGTTAGTGTTTCAAGAAACTACAACTCTCAGGAGTTCCAAACACTGAGCCATGGCAGTTAAGGGGACATTAAACTGTATTAACCTATGGTGTTCATTGTAAGAAAATCACAAAGTTAAGGTCTGCTTTTTGGAATGTCTTGTTTTTGGGAAAGGGGTTATTTGAAAGCTATGAATGGTTGACTTCATGAATACAGAATACATAGATATGGAGGGCCAACTGTACTGTTTCCTTCAGCCATATAGTCAATAACAAATGTTGAGCAAATTCTATCAGTCTAGCTAATTTTGATCTACCCCTCATATTTTTTAAAGATACATTTAGTTTATAAAATTTCATTGTGAATAGAATTTATTCTATGTTACAATACAAATTGCTAATTATTTAAACCTCAGCAGCCGCCCTCTTTTGCAGTCCCATGGGTTGTTTAAGTATTTTATTCTGATAATCCTTTAATGACTATTATGAGTTGTTTTGGATGTAGGCCATTTTAGAAAAGTGTTATATAATAAACTAAAATGCAGTGACAGCCAACAGAATGCAGTTGCAACTCAGGGACAAAGCACACATTATGCTAAATTAATAGTTTATAGCAATGACTCAATTTTTATTTTAAGTAGTTAGAGGCAAAGGGTGCCTGGTCCATGCCAGCATTGCAATGTGTGGAGATGAAGTATCTGTCTTCCCTCCAAGAATGATTGAAATGAAAATCGTACACCTGTCTGTACATACTAGGGTTGTGTGACTTGGCAAAAGAACTGCCAGCTCTGGTCCTGTTTTCAGCTGTTCTGTTTACTGGGAAATTCCCAAAATCAGGAGGGGGTGCCATTTTCATTCTGGTAAGATTTGGTCCATTGGCATCAATGGGGAAACTTTAGATGCTCTTTTCGCTGTCATTCTTAGTTCTATCAAATGAAACTTGTCTCACTTATAGGCCACATTTACAACTGCAAGCCTGCCAAGTTTCAGAACATTTCACCAATCTACTGAGTTTTCACAATTTTAAAAATGTTTTTACCATAACATTTTTTAAACCGCAAGAGGGGGTCCTGGGAATCCCAACCAGTGCAGCAAAAGAATAGAGGAGAAAGGACACAGTCAACCAGGCCTCTGATTGGCTTAGTAAGAAAAGTGAAAAACAAGAGAAAAAGAAACCTCAACTCCCACCATGCCCTGGGGGGAGAGCACAGAGGCTCCATCAATGCCCGTGCCACACAAAGTGCTGCTGGGAAAATGAGCTTTTGGCAGGACCCTCTCTGGAGGAGAGGCCTAGGGAAGCCTTTCCTGCTTTATTTGCCTCAAGTGAGCACTCTGATTGGGGGGGGGGGGAGATCTTTGGAAAAGGCTGCTGGGAAAGAAATTTGGCAGCTGGATCTCTGAATTTCCCTGAATCTGGAATCACCAAGTGGAAACATGCACACCTCTAGACCATACAGCTAGAGAAGACTTAGAACAAACAAGAAAGCACGCAAACGATTTGCCAGTAGCATCTTTTCCTAAACAGTTTAAGCAGAAGAAATGTGGAGAATGAAATTAAATAGCCTAAAGATACCAGATTCTATTTCATCTTGCAATCTAGATGGGGTCAGCCATGGCTAGTACTGGAATGGGAGGCTGCCAAATGAATATCAGGTGCCATAGGCTATATTTCAGAGGAAGGAATGACAAAACCACCTCTGACAATTCCTTGCCTAGGAAATTCATGTGTTCACAAGAGGTTGACAGGCAATTTGAAGGCATGTACATGCACAAAGGTACAGAGAAGATATGAATCTTCTCTCCCAGTGTATTGTGCTTGTGGTAGAGGAAACAAGTTAAAAGTAATAGGCATTTATTGAGGGAGAAGAGATTGTCCATTGGTTTGGTTTGGGTTCAGTTTACTTACAGGATTGGCTTCTCCCAAACAATCCACCCCACACTGGAGGCAGTTACTCCAACTAGCCAAAACCCAACAGGCATTGATCACCAATTGCCAGTCCTTTTCATTGGCCGCTCCACAACTGTGGAAGAACCTGCTGGTAGAGCTTCAACAGCTGGATCAGCTGTTGGAATTTAAGATACAAGTGAAGACCTATTTTGTCTGGAAGGGCTACCTGGACAGTTTTACTGCTAAATTTTAAACACCACTGTATGCCTTGTTTTTGTTTTGTGTATTTTGATACATATTTTATGGAGGTATGTTTTAATATGTGTATTTTATGGAGTGTTTTTAAATGATTATGTGTTTTTTAATGTTTTAGTAATTCTGTAACCTGCTGCGAGCTGTGAGGAGAGGTGGGCAAGGAATAAAACTATTATTATTATTATTATTATTATTATTATTATTATTATTATTATTATTTTATTTTGACACAGCAACCAAGATAGATATGCTGGATTTCGTATCACAAAATCACAAGTCGAACACTTATTATTTATAATTATTATCTACACAAGTCTTCAAAGAGGTATGGGTGAGGATATTTGACTGAAGAATAAACTGTAAATATTAGAGGTGTGCACAATTTTTTTCCCTTCATTTCCTTCACACTGTTGTTTTGTTTCAACTGTTCATTTACACAAAATGAATGGTGACATTTTCATAGGAAACGAGGAAATGACATAAAATGAACACCGCAGCTATCGTGCTTGCTTTCATTTTCTTTTCTCACTGACAGAGGGCTACTGCTTTCCCACTACAGCTGATGTGTACCAATAGGCCTTAATAATATGTATTGCCCGACTTACCAGGCAAGGGCCATTGCATCATGGTGCTGCAGCTGGCTTCTTTTCTGCAGAAGCCCCCCCCCCCCCCGGTGTGGTGGGAAATTCTCCTGCCGCCTGACCTCCTGGCCAATCAGTGATGGGCCAGCCCAAGCAGCCTCATTTAAGGCCTCCCAGAAGGCCAGAGCATTGGGCCTGCTTTTCATTGTTGGGACAGCAGCAGAAAGAACAGCCGCAGCAGTGGACCCAAGCAACAGCAGACCCAAGCTGTGGCAGCTCCGGTGTGGTATTTCTGTGGCTCAGGAAGGATGCTTTGGCCTTCTGGGGCCTTGCTTTCCTTTTTCTTACTTTAGGCTGCTTGGGGCCTTCCCCCGCCCTTCTCCCAGCAATGGCAGGAAAGCTGCTTGGGCCTTGCAAGCCAGGAGGAGGGAGGCCCCAAATGGTCTAAAGAAAGAAAAAGGAAAAAAGGCCTAAGCAAGGCCCTGGAAGGCCAAAGCACTCTTCCTGAGCCACAGAAATACCTTTTCCATTAGTGGGCTTCCTCCTACCCCTGGCCCTTGCTAGGGCACTTTCTGCCTCCCGGCAATATTGGGAGGGTTGCTTTGGCCTTACAGAGTCTTTAAAATAAATAAATAAATATTAATATATAAATAAATAATAAATAAGCCTCGCTTTTCTCTTGAGGTCTCTTAAGAGACCTCTGGCCCAGGCCTTTGCCCTCTCCTGGCAGGAGGGCTACACCCAGCACTCGTTAGTGCTCTTGCCCCTGAGGCCTGCTTCAGCGGCCTCCAGCTCAGGGCCTCACTTCCCCAGGCCTTCTATTGCCCCTCTTTCCCTTGGCTTGAGCCAAAATGCCCTCAATGTGTGGCAATTTTCACCCCTCTAGCCCAAAAACTGAGCAGGGGGGTTAGTCTCAGAAGCCCTCCCATTGCAACCAGTGGTCTGAAAAATTTAATTTTTTTTTGTTAGCCAAATGATAATGTGTGCCATATAGGTGGCCCATTTTTGTTAGCAGGAATATGAAATTAATATGAAACGATGGCATGAATGAAACTACACAAAACGAACAGCAATTCCACACAAATGCACAACTCTAGTAAATATCCCTTTCCCCCAAGCTAGTGATTTACAAAAAAAAGTTTGGAAGTTTTATATTTTAAATAACCTTGATCATTTAAAAGATATTATTTCTCATAGATTGTAAATTTAACTCTAGTTCTATAAGTTTTAAAAATCCTTTCAATTTTGTATTGCAATATTCCTGCCACAAAATGAAGCAATCATCTTGAATATGGTTTTATGCTTCCAGCAAGCAGAAAAAAATAATTTCTATCTGGGGGGTTAACTTTTGCTTTTCATATTCTTGCATATAAATGGGCTTTACATGAACATCAACTTTCCACACTTACATGGTGCTAGGTTTTCACAGACAGCAAACTGATCACCATGGTTACTGAATCGTAAATTTATGTGGAGAGAAAAGAACCAATAGACATGGAAGGGCTTCATTGATTTTCTTTTCTCGTTGGACCTTATTTACAATTAGCTACTGAGACAAAATGTTCCATATAATAATATTGGTATAACATATAATTATTAATTCAACACAGCTTAGATAACAAAGGTAGGAACTCTAATTTTCAAAAAATTTGAAGGAGGCAGAAAACATGATGTACTATTAGATTGGACCACAAGTTTTATAATCAAGTCTCAAGTTTAGTTTGTAGTTTCTGCAGAGCTAGAATAGACTCATTTCAAAGAGTCATTACACATCAAAGTAGATTAGAAATGTGGAATCTAAGACCAAATGTAGCTCTTCTGGCCAACGGGGTCTCAATCTGGCCCATTCTGGCATATCCCAAGTGGACCAACTCTCTTTTACATCAGACTACGATTTGATAATGTCCACTTTTTGTACAGTTTCTCTTTTCATCCAAGAAGGCGGAAATACTTCTCTTTAGTTACTGGCAGCAACATCTTTAGGTTTGGCAGTTTGGGTCCTATTTTCTTCTTTTGATAACATCCACCACTGAAGTGTGGTTTGTAGAATGGTTCACCCAACACACACATAAACATCACAATTTGATTTTTTCATTTTGCTGCATATCTGTCTACTGTTAACAGTGACCCATGAGATTTGCTCTGCATTACTGCAGAATTAATTCATCACTGCTGTTTATTTCTGATGTTTACCAGAAAGACTGATACAAATTCCTTTGTAGCTGTTTCTATATTATACAATTATATCCTGACTTTTTGTAATGCTAGAAGGAAAATCCAATAAACTGCCTCCTCCCATTATTTTAGCCTGCTCACATCCTTATTGGTTGAAACTTCTGTCAAGGAGATTACAAACTTCATCTGGTTTTAGTGTGCAAATAAAAACTAATGTGAATTTTGAACTGAACCCAAGTTTAAGTGGAGCCAATTCTAGATATTTACTAGCATTACTGCTATTTTGAGTGGGGCTATGAACCTACGCTGTAAGCAGCACTGGGTAAGCCAAAATGAGCTGCTACAAAATGGTGTATGTGAAATGGTTTGAGAGAAAGAAAGAATGTGTGGGATTGGAGTGTTCACAGAAAATGAATGTCAGAACAATAGTTGGATTTACAGAAAAAAAACAGATCCAGAAAGAGCATACAAAGGTGTGTGTGTGTACATGTTAGGACAAAGGTGAGATGAAAGCAAGCAAGTACATAAGTTGTCCAGGAATTAGTTCAATCATAGAAGTGAGTCTGATCTGACCACCGGAAAAAAAATTAAACTCAATGAAATGTACAAAATACATTTTATTCATAATTCAAGGGATATGCTACTATGTTGTTGTAAACCTGTCTGAGTATCAGAAACATGCAAGACCATCTTTGTGTGAATGATTCACAGGCCAGCCAGAGTTTATATCCTTTTCCCCATGAATCTCCCACACTACCTAACATGAAGCCAATTGCAAGAGGTAATTATGCACGGCCAAACTGATATATTGGATAGGATGTTGAGAAGATTGGGGTTAATTTTGTGATATATTTGCATCACTACCTGTGAAAACCATGTCACAAGAATGACCAAGTGGAAACTAATCTTCAGAATGAGTACATGGAAGATGTCTGTGTGATCATCTGTCAGTTCAGAAAAATAACTCATATTCCTATATTTGGTAAAGCATCATTAACAAATATGTATTCCTATCTCAGCAAAATTGTAATTAGGAGAAAGACTGAATAGTTGTACTGACCTTGGAAGAGAAGTGCAGTTGGGAATTCTTTATAATAAATATTCTTTATAAAATGTGTTATAAATATGGTTAGTAACAAATATCTAATTTTAACCAAGGAATTCAAATGAACAGCATTTACACACTATGAGAGACTTGTGATGAATTTGATGTTCCAATCCTTATCATTTTAAGTCAGTTTCAGTCAGCCTGAATGTTTTCTGGTAATGGGACAGAGATGTATGGTTTGGAAGTTAGTGATGCTCCTGCATCTCACATTGGCTTTTGAAACTACTAAAGCATAGAGTAGCAATGTTTAAGAATTACCAGTATTTCTTTGATTGTAAGGCAACATCGATTGTAAGGCACACAGTAATATCAGTGTCTTAAAATCAAAGAAATACAATAGTAAAACAGGGGCTCTGCTCTGATCTTCATTAGCAATAGCAGCAAGTTATTTTAACGACTATGGTCCAGACCCTTGTCACCTATAGGATAAGGCCACATTGATCATATAGTCCTCCCCCTGCCCCCTTGGAATTTTTAATATTAATATGCACCTGCTGGAAGAAGTCTCAAGACTGGGGAGCAAATGTTAACAATATGCACCTGGAACACTGTTATTTGTTCAACAACATTTAAAGGCCACTTAATCAGAAAAATCTCCAAATTTACTAAATATAATTTGTAATGGTTGCTGTAGCTTTAAATTCCACTTTGAGTAATAATGACCTTGTCATAGGTTTTCTTTGCAGGCTTAATTAAACATAGGTTTGCCATTACTTTCTAGGGCTTAGAGACTAGGCGTTGCCATGATCACTCAGTGAATGTCCACAAATGAGTGAGGATTCAAATGTTTGTCTCCTAGGATGCCCTCAAACCACTTTCTCATGGTGTCTGACCAAGAACCTCTTCACACTGACCACCAAAATCACAACACATTGTGGCAAATCTGGTGACCGCTGTTCGGGAGCATGGGGGATCTGCATTGCCTGGCTTACCCACAGGGTGATACCATGGGGGGGGGGAGCACAAACTGTCTAGGTTTCCACCATTGCTCCAAGCAACATGGAAAGCTTCCTATGTTTACACTGTGGTGGCATGTTCCACTTGGCCTCCCCGCATGGAGCCCTGTCAGAAGTAGTATTTCATCATGTAATGGGAGCCAGTGATCATGCCGCCAATTCTTCCCCCATCTGATGAGATCATAATTGTGTTACAGGTGATGAATGATGCAAATATTCAAAGACCTAAAACACCTATGCACTAACTATTTGTAATATATTCGGCAAAACGTTGTGAATGAGAATATTTGATTTCCTCTAAAAATATACAGAAAATCCAGTTTCTGATAAACCCATTAATTGGAATATACACAAACCGATGTGAGACTGCTGGCCAAGTAAAGACCAAGCTGGTAATGCACAGATATCTATAACAACATAGAACAACAATGTATGTGCATATACATTTTTGTATTACTCACAAGAAGTGAAACACAAATCTACTTTCTACAACTCTGCCTGAGAGTCAGTTACTTCAAACTGTATTATATATGATGAAATTACTTCCAGAGTATCAAAAGTAAAGGTACAAATCTCATATCATAATCCAAGATAGGGTATAATGTTTCAGTTCACAGACCTTTGGGATGGCAATGGGCAGTCCTCTGGCACCTTCGATAGCCAATTTATTTGTTTCACATTTCGAAATAAGATTCATTCTCAACACTACTAACAATCAATTCTTGCCAGATATCCTTTATTATGGAAGGTATATTGATGATTTTTTGCAGTAGTTAGTTCTCAATCTGTAGCTGACCAATTCTGCACTTGGATCAACACACTACACAAATACATGAAATTCACAAACCACTGTAGTCATACCGACACCAACTTTTTGGGCATCATGGTTATTAAAAATGAACAAAAATTATTAGAGAAAAATTACAGCAAACCAACAGATAAAAATTCCCTACATTTTTCCAGTTTTCATCATCATTCTCCTAAATCAAATTTATCATACTCACAGTTCTTAAGATTGAAACGTAATTCTAGCACTCAAAAGGATTTTATTCTATGGCAGATATCCTGAAAAAAACAACTCCGAGAGAGAGGATACCCCAATAGAATACTCAACACAGCCATTAGTAAGGCTAACTCCATCAACAGGAGTGAGCTACTGAAGGAACAACCTAGGAAGCATAACAACCACACAATTTGGCCTCTGACTCTGACATAATATTCATCTGAAAAAAAAAAGATTATTTCAAGACACTGGCATCTATTGCAAGACATCCCTGGATGCCAAAGCACACCAATAGTTGCTCACAAAAGATCCAAAAATTTAAGAGATCTTATGATTCATTCAGAGTACAACTCTTCTACTACATCCCAAAAACTGAACATTAAGGATCATACTAGCTGTGGCCACTGTGACTGCTGTTCTCAATCATTGAAGGACAAAATATATTCACATCCAACACTTAATATTAATATCACATTGCAGCCGTTGACAACATGTTCCACCGATAATGTAGTTTACTTAATACTATGTCCCTGTAAACTGGAATGACCACCTGACCCCTGAAAACCAGGATAAGTGAGCATTGCTCCCATATAAGGAATGGGTCCATTGACTCTTCATTGTATGTACATTTTAATGAAAAAGCTCATACATACAACAGCTTTAAATTTTGTGCTTTGGAAAAAGTATTGCTCAGACCAAATGCAGATGTTAAAATATGTCTTCTACAAAGAGAGTCATTTTGGATTTTCAAACTGCAAACACTATTTCCTCAAGGGCTAAATGAAAGAATAGATTACACCTGGTTTTTGTGACATGTAGCCTTACTTAAGAGGCATCCTGAAACTCTTACATTTGTTCGTTATAGAACTCCACTCAAAACAGAGCCACCCTACTAATAGGAATGTAAGTAGATAAGCATGTTTTTAAAACTTAATTGGGGGATTTTCATATATCTATTGTTTGTATGTTGTTTCACTCCTTTATCTAATGTGCTCTAGTATAATAAGACAAAGACAAGCATGACACCTGAAGAAGTTATAACGAAACAAGGGGAACAACCCGGGAGATCTTCTTGTGTGCCAGTTCTTGTCATTGTGAATCATACGAAGAATACCTGTGAATATAGAAGTCGTTATTTTGGAGGCTGAATTTCTTTACTACGATTGGCATTGGCTCAAGATTTTAGGCAGCTCCAGGACTAATATGGACTTGGTTGTTTCCATATGCTTTACTTTATGACTGTTACTTACTCCTTGAACTTTATACCCTTTGTTGGATTATGATATGAGATTTGTACCTTTACTTTTGATACTCTGGAAGTAATTTCATCATATATAATACAGTTTGAAGTAACTGACTCTCAGGCCAATTTGTAGAAAGCAGATCCGTGTTACATTTCTTGTGAGTAATACAAGAGTGTATATGCACATATATTGTTGTTCCAAGTAAAGACCCAGGCCTGCTCTTAAAGCATTAAAGGTAATTCAACCAAATAATTATGTGGGTGATTTTAAGTATCTTGGAATATTGCAAGATAATTAATCCATTTCATTATTTAGCTACAAATAAATTGCTAGTGTAAAGAACGGAACAGGCTTTCATTGGCAAAGTATTTTTGTGCACATTTAAGATAGACATATAGTGTTTCTGAACATGTTTTAATGTGTCTATGTGACAATCATATGTATTTCTTTTGCAGAATGAATCACAAACATGGAAATGTAAAAAATGTAAAGTGAACAAATCACAGCTACAGTATGCTTCCATTTTATGCAGAATAATTAATATTTGGTACTAAAAGCTATTCATTTTACTCATAGTTCCATTGCACTTTGTACATATCAGGATTTTGAATAGTCTAGTTGCTTACAGTAATACATACTACTTTTTCAGAAATAATTACAGTCTTAAATAAGCAATACTGTAGCAAGTGGACACACCAGCATGCACACCTTGTGCTGGGCAATTAAAAATGTTAGCAAGAGAAATGCACCTGCACATTGAAGAGTCAAAGGCTATATATCATTGTCATACCCTCCCCCCAAAAGAAGCAATAAGCACAAAACACACACTAAACTCTTGCTGAACTTGTTTGAACAGCTACCTCAATGTATCATGCATCCTCCTGTGAAAACTAAAAAAAAACTTTAATCAAGCAGCATGCACTAGAGTAATGCTAATTAACTTTGAAGTATGGAACATCTTGTGAAAGACAACCAATTAACATAGCATATAATGTATATTGTTGAAAAATTAAAAATGCAAAAATATTTAGTTACCCTGTATAAAATATTTTTGAAGTTGTTTGTTAAAAAATGCAAAGTCAACAATACAACTACCAATTAAGGGCATGGCCTTATTTGAATTTCTTGCACTTCAGAGATATAAAAGAGAAATATAAGAAACAATATCACTAGGGAGAAAATAAAACATTTCACCTCTTTCACTCTCTGCTATCTCTAGTCAGCTTAGAGCTTACTGAAGATGGAATGGTCCAGCTAAAAATTCTTCTTCATCTATTGTGAATGGAGTAACTTTTGCAGGTGAATGCACTTAATTTTGTGTTCAGTAATGTTTCTATATTTGGTAGTTATTCGCTTTCAGTCTAATAGAAATCATTTTTACAAATGTTTAAAAGAGAAGACAATATTAGGACAAGGAGCTGAATGTGAGGTTCTAGTTCATGGCTGAGTTTTGAAGTGGGCACATGGCTTTGTGAATCTTTCCCTTTTTCCATTCAGCCCCCTAAGCTTCTCAGTTTTCAAATAAGGCACAGGGAAAGATGTCATGAGGACCTGACAGACCGTGCACAAAGAATCTGCGAACCTCACCTCCTCCAAGGTGAACTCAACCACCTAAACTGGGCTCTACAGGCCAATGGATACTCCACCACAGACATTAGAAGAGCTGCAAGGCCAAGAACAAGCCATGAGAGTCAAGACAAAGATCCACCCAGAGGAAAGGTGTTCTTACCATACATCAAGGGAACTACTGACCGCATAGGGAAGCTGATGAAGAAGCACAACCTACAAACTATCTACAGACCCACGAAGAAAATCCAACAAATGCTACGGTCAGCGAAGGACAAGAGGGATCCTCTCTCTTCTGCAGGAGTCTACCAGATACCATGCAGCTGTGGACAAGTCTACACAGGGACCACCAAACGCAGCGCCCAAACAAGAGTCAAAGAACATGAAAGGCACTGCAGACTAATTCAACCAGAGAAATCAGCCATAGCAGAGCATTTGATGAACCAGCCTGGACACAGAATACTATTTGAGAACACAAAAATGCTGGACCATTCTAACAACTATCATGTCAGACTACACAGAGAAGCCATTGAAATCCACAAGCATGTGGACAACTTCAACAGAAAGGAAGAAACCATGAAAATGAACAAAATCTGGCTACCAGTATTAAAAAACTCAAAAATCAGAACAGTAAATAAAAAGCAATACTCTGAAAACAGAGGATTTCCAGACATGAATCAACCAAGGGCAGTTAACGACTCTAAACAAAGGATGCCCCAGAGGCAGGAAGAAGACAGCAGATAAGCTTTTCAATGCTAATTAAAGTGATTAACTACACAACATTCACACTGACCTCTCTCACCCTAGACTTTCCACAGATATATATTAACCTCTTTGCTTGGTTTTCTCCATACCTCACAACCTCTGAGGATGCCTGCCATAGATGTGGGTGAAACGTCAGGAGAGAATGCTTCTGGAACATGGCCACACAGCCCGAAAGACATACAACAACCCTGTGATCCCGGCCATGAAAGCCTTCGACAACACATAAGATAGACGCTTTTGAACTGTGGTGTTGGAGGAAATTTTTGAGAATGCCTTGGACCACAAGAAGATCAAATCAGTCCATCCTCCAGGAAATAATGGCTGGCTGCTCACTGCATGGAAGAATATTAGAGGCAAAGGTGAAGTACTTTGGCCACATTATGAGAAGACAGGAAAGTTTGGGGAAGGCAATGATGCTGTGGAAAATGGAAAGGAAAATGGAAGAGGGGCCAAGGGCAAGATGGATGGATGGGATCCTTGAAGTGATTGGCTTGACCTTGAAGGAGCTGGGGGTGGCCACGGCCAACAAGGAGCTCTGGCATGGGCTGGTCCATGAGGTCATGAAGAGCCAGAAGCAACTGAACCAATAAACAACAACACTCAGTGGAATAAAGTGAATGGTCCAATATTTGGAAGATCATGGGGTCTCCATCACAGAACAAAAAGCAACCACATAATGGAAAAGATATTATTTATAATCATCATCATCATTTAATTACTTATTAATCGCCCTCCATCCACGATGCTCTAGGCGATTTACAAGATAAAATTGTAAAGGATAAAAATACATAATAAACTTCTAACTAGAAACATGCCAGGTCCAATTAAGTTTTATTATCAGTTATCAACTCCAGTGAACTAGGTTTTTAATGTAATGTGTTTGACAAGCAGTTTAGCTTCAGTTCAAAAATTACAAATACAATAGTTAAGGGATCACCCCAAGGCAGCTTAACATTGCACAGGACTGATCCGATTTAACCTGGGACAAGCTTCTCTAATGACCTGCAACAAAGGGAATTGTGGGGGGAACCTCTAGGATGATTGCTCGGTGGCACTAAATTGTGTTTGGCATGGCTAGGTAGTTGGGACTCCCTTCCATTGCCAAGGTAGTTAAGGGGATATTTATTTGGGCACAAGGCAGACCCAATCTGACCTCCAGGACACCCATGGGCCTGCATAACCAAGTAGTGAATAACAAAGGGTAATTTCTAGATTTTCTTTCCCTTCCTTTTTCTTTTTAAGTATGTTTTATCACCTTTCAAAACTTCTTTTAATATAAAGTGAAATTTTAATTCAAAATTGTTTTCTTAGATGAAAATGAATAAAGTAATTATTTTTCATATGTAGATTTCTGGCTAGCAGCTAAGTCTCTTATATGCTTGAAATAATATTAAGAAATGATAGTGTTATCAAGCAATTTAAAGCGGCAGTGGATAGTGAGATCCAAGCTGCTGTGGGTTTAGTCTGGTGAGAAAAAAAATCTAATATTCCAAAATAAATCTCATCAAGTTGAAGTAGAAGCTACTGAGGTATTTACTTAATTTCAGCTGAAAGTGAAGCCAGCCTGTAGTAATCCGCCCAAGAAAGCTTCTACCTTATATAGTAAAAACAAGCACTTTTATACATGTCAAATTAAAATTTCCCACTGCCCCCAGCTGGACCCAGCTTCACGGTGCTTGGCTGAGCCAGTGTGACATCAGCGGGGGGGGGGGGGGGGAGGGGGGGGCTCCCTGGAGAGGTGGGAGTTCGGTGTGTCTCATCCAATGAGAGGGCACTGGCTGCCTCAGATGTAGATTTCCCTCTGTTCAATGGTCAGAGAGGGGCTGGACAAGCTCCAGGACAATGGATGTCGTAGTGATGGGATTGAATATCCCTGATGGGCGACATAATGATGGGCTTGTTGAAATTTTTTATTGTCCTTTATGTATCTAGTTCCTGATTAAGCTCGTTGTCCCAAACACCAGGCTCCCAGACAAATCCAACAGAAAATATTGTTCATGTTCATGTCCAGTGACTGGGAATAATAAAAAAGGGGGGGATAACCTTTCCAAGACAGTGGCACGGTATCCCGTGACTAGAAATTCCATGCAGGGTTGGCAAATGTCACATATTGTCCAAGCAGTGACACGAAGGAAGGGTGGACCATTCGACTCCTGTTATCCCCAGTGTCACCTGGTTTGTATGGGTTCCATTTAAGGTAGCTGGTTAATCCAATCATGTAAATGAAGCCTGGCAAGGTGTTGGAAGATCTTCATAGGACAGGAAAATGCATGCAAAGGTCATCACAAGGCTTCAGCTGGTGACTTCTCCAATAATTTATATAAAGTGGTACAAAATCATAAGATTATACATATACAGGAGCCATGGTTATAGGGGTACCCTTAACTGGAAGCCTGGTCTCCATGTCTTGGGGGTTCACATACAGATTAGGGTCCATGAGAGCCTTGAGGGGTTCCTATCTCCCTTTGCCTTCTCATGGAGGGAAAAATAAAATTATAGAAAAGAATAGTGAGTCATCCACATGAGTGTCCAGGAAGGCAAGGACATCTAGACACTAGATGGGCTGACCCCTCTTGGGAAGGAAAAAACTTGCAGAAAGGGCTTGTGGGTGAAGAAGGGAGATCCTTAGATCTCCATATCCACATGGGATCTGGGTTAACACAGGTGATAGGACAGGGAATCTGGAACAAGGGAGGGGATTATGGGTTTGGTAGTAGATGGGAGAGCGGGAGAGAGAGGAAATAAATGGCAAAGTAAAAAAAGTAAAGTGGGGCTTTGGATATTTTTGAAAGACTATCTGGTGGATGATGATTTAGATATACAGTGTGTTTGAAAAAGAACTCCCTAGTTTTAATGTAATTATACTTAAAACTAGGGAGTTCTTTTTCAAACACCCTGTATGTGCGTATGTTTTAGGGCGAGTCAAAGATTGTACAGGGAGGCAAGAATAGGCCGAAAGGATACATTTTGGATATGGATATTATATATATATATATATATATATATATATATATATATATATATATGGCTTGAGCGATCCATGAAAAAATTGATTCTAAACTCGTTTCAAAAGTAGGGGGTGCCAGCGTTTCGTTTCTGATGTCATTTCCGAATTTTGCCCCCCAAAAAATTCAAAATTAACAAGAATTCGTTAGTTTCAAAAGTAATTCGTTAATGGCGGACGCGCATGCGCAGTGGCCAAAAAAAACAGCACGAGGGGAGATTTTACAGGACTCTCCCGCCCTCATTTTTTGAGTGATCTTCTTCAAACTTGGTACAGTGGTAGAACACATTTAACACTGATAGCTCACCAAAATTTGGAATGTTTCCCTTATCCTCTGATTTTTGGCGAATTTTCATAGCTTTTATAATAAACCATTTTTTAATAATTGCAGAAATCTGTTCCTGGTTTGAAAGTCTTATTTCCTGTTAAATTGGGTTGTCTTTACTGTGAAAGTCATTGTTCTACTTCAGAAACTTTGTTTTTGTGGCTGAAACTTTGTTAAATTGGTGTGTGTGTGATATATACTGTGTATATATATATATATATATATATATATATATATATATATATATATATATAGAGTCCCTGCATATATGTGTGTGTGTGTGTGTGTGTGTATAGGTAAAGGTAAAGGTATCCCTTGACGTTAAGTTCAGTCATGTCTGACTCTGGGGGTTGCTGCTCATCTCCATTTCTAAGCCCAAGAGCCAGTGTTGTCCATAGACACCTCCAAGGTCATGTGGCCGGCATGACTACATGGAGTGCCATTACCTTCCTGCCAGAGTGGTACCTATTGATCTACTCACATTGGCATGTTTTCAAGCTGCTAGGTTGGCAGAAGCTGGAGCTAACAGCGGGCACTCACTCTGCTCCCGGGATTTGAACCTGGGACCTTTCGGTCTGCAAGTTCAGCAGCTCAGTGCTTTAACACACTTCGCCATCGGGGCTCATGTATATATAATATACATATACATACACACAATGTGGAGAATATGTGGAAAGGTAGATAGATGAGTTGGGAGCCACAGCGAAGGCACCTTCCTGGGAGCAAGGTCTAATAATAATAATAATAATAATAATAATAATAATAATAATAATAATAATAATAATAAATCCCTTACAATATCCAAGATGGCTCACTGCTACAGAATCTTGGGAGCTTTAGTTTGGTATGGTACCATTATTGGCAGAGAAAGCTAAGCTGTAGGAGTTGAAATCCAGTCATTTATCCTCCCTATAGAATCAATTTTATATGCATTTTTAGCTACAGAAAAGCTAAAATCAGGACAGTAAAAGAACAACACCCAGAAAATGGGAATTCCAGACAGGAAACAATCAGGGCCAGCTAATACCTCCCAACAAAGGATTCCCCCAGGTAGGAAGCAGCCAGGCTTTGAAGCTGCAAGGCTATTCAATGCTAATCAAGGTGACCAATTGCAACATTCACACTTGCCTCCCACAGACAAGAGTTCTTTCTCCCACCCTGGACCTTCCACAGATATAAACCCCACTTGCCTAGCTTCGCACAGACGTCAAAACCTCTGAGTATGTCTGCCACAGATGTGGGTGAAACGTCAGGAGAGAATGCTTCTGGCACATGGCCATAGAGCCCGGAAAACTCATAGCAACCCAGCCAGTAGGCTGTTGCTGAACAACCTATGAACTTTTAGCATTAAAGGAAAAAATGCCCAAGATTTTATCACTTAATACTGTTGGCATGTCTGGAGAAGAATAGAATGCTTCTATACCAGGCAAGGGCAAACTTTGCCCATGTCTGGAGTTAGGAATTGTAGGAGTTGAAATCCAAAACAATTTGACAGAAAACTGGGAGTTGTAGTTTGGCATGGTACTGGCTCTCTTCTGCAGGGAAGGCTAGGGACTTTGTAAAACTACAGCTCACATGACATGGCACTGAATCTGTTGCAATTGAGCTGGTGCCAGAATCCTTTCCGGGAGATCTCCTCAGTGGAGATATCTCTTAAAGGGATACCCTCTGGCTCTAAGGATTCCGTTTAGGAAGGCAAGCCAGTGGTTTTGGTATTCCCCTTTTAGCCTGGCTGAAGAAGCAAAACCAAATGGAGGCTCCAGGGCAAGGCAGGGCGAGGAGAAGGCCAAGCGCAGGCAGGCATGTCTCTTCTCTCTTCTCTTCGCTCCCTCCCTGCTTCGCGGAAGGCTTCTACTGAGCCGGTGTGGTCCCCGCGGGGGGGGGGGGGGCGTCTCAATGGCATTTTTAAAATGCTAGCAGATCGATGGCCATGCCTCTCCCTCCCTCCCTCCCTCTTCCGCTCTGATTGGCTGAGAGGCATGCCAACATGGCTTTTCCTCTCAGAGGGGCTACAGCTACATCCGAAGACATCAGAAACAAACGAAAAAAGGTACTTTTATTATTCAAATTCGTAATATTTGTAAGGCAGTGAGCAGATGGTTCAATATCAATTCAAAAAGTAATTATGAAACGAATTTTAAACGAATTTAACGAACTAACGAAAAATTTGCTCAAGCCTATATATATATATATATATATATATATATATATATATATTAGCCTAAAGCCTAGAAATGTAAATTTTCCTCAGCCCAGCCTTAGACAAAGACCTTGGAGCTCTTTTTTTTTTTTTTTTTTTTTTTGAGAGCCATTGACTGGGGTAGAAAACAATTAACAGAGTCCTTCATTCTTAGCTCAGGCATAGCTCAGGCTTGGCAAAGGTCAAATACATTTTGTGACATGGTTTCCCTTGTGACCTTCTGCTATAAATATATGAAAAAATATATAGAATATAATACCTTGGTCAAATGTACACAGATTTAACATGGGAAAGGGGTCCTTGTTGTAGTTGTTGGTCCCTTTGCAAATTGGTCAAAACTTGATTCTTATTCCTGGTGTCCTTGATTATAAACTTTCTTTTATTTGAGGGGGGTCACCCTTTATATCAATAGTACAATTAAAAATCAAAACAAAAGGGATGTGATGGCTTTTGTTGACATGCAGAATATTTCCCCCACATGCCTTTTGTATCAAAGTGAGTAACTGACGAACCAGTTCTCAGTCCCAGAAAGCTAGATGTTCCAATTAGCATTAATTTCATACAAAGAGAACTATAACTTATGTTAATGCAGAATTTATCTGGCTGAGTCCCTGCTATTTCCAGGAAGAAATGAGATAGAATCATATCCAAAATCTTGATCATTCATTGTCAGTCAGTATAGGCAAATGGTTTGCCTTTCAGGAATACAGCAGCATCCATACCTGTATCAGAACATGACCATTCATTCTATTTAGATGGACCCAAAATGTATACTAGACATTATTTATATCCATACTATAATTTACTTCCTCTTCCTTCTGATGATGATGATGATTTTTGAAATGAAACTATATTATGGCCATGAATAACTCAAACTACATATCTTAAAATAAAAACAACCACAGCATTTGCTTTTTTTTGGGGGGGGGGTGTTACTGTGAGTTTTCCAGGTTGTATGGCCATGTTCCAGAAACCTTCTCTCCTAATGCTTCAACCATATCTATGGCAGGCATCCTCAGAGGTTGTGAGGTCTGTTGGAAACTAGGCAAGTGAGGTTTATATATCTGTGGAAGGTCCAGGGTGGGAGAAAGAACTCTTGTCTGTTTGAGGCAAGTGTGAAAGTTTCAATTGGTCACCTTGATTAACATTGAATAGCCTTGCAGCTTCGATGCCTGGCTGCTTCCTGCCTGGGAGAATCCTTTATTCGGAGGTGTTAGCTGGCCCTGATTGTTTTATTTCTGGAATCCCTCTGTTTTTAGAGTGTTACTCTTTATTTACTGTCCTGATTTTAGAATTTTTAAAAATACTGGTTGCCAGGTTTTGTTTGTTTCCTCCTTTCTGTTGAAATTGTCCACATGCTTGTGGATTTTAATGGCTTCTCTGTGTAGTCTGACATGGTAGTTGTTAGAGTGGTCCAGCATTTTTGTGTTCTCAAATAATATGCTGTGTCTAAGTTGGTTCATTAGGTGCTCTGCTATTTTTGACTTCTCTGGTTGAATTAGTCTACAGTGCCTTTCATGTTCCTTGACTGGTGTGTGGGCTCTGCGTTTGGTGGTCCCTATGTAGACTTATCCACAGCTGCATGATATGTGGTAGACTCCTGCAGAGGTGACAGAATCTCTCGTGTCCTTTGCTGAACGTAGCATTTGTTGAATTTTTAAAGTGGGTCTGTAGACAGTTTTTAGGTTGTGTTTCTTCATCAGCTATGAGGTCAGTGGTTCCTTTGATGTGTGGAATTCTAGCAATAAAAGCCTAAAACAACATGCTTGATTTTTTGTTCTTTGTTTTACAGCTCACTCTCTTCTGGTATTTCAGTATGGAATATATCGAAACATACAACATCCACTTGAACAATACTGCTAACTTTTGACAATGATGCCAAATGAGGCCATATGTATCTTGCGGCTATCCTACCTATATGTAGGATGCAGCAACTGTACAGCTAACTCAGCTCATATAGATGAAATACAAAAGAAAAAATATGGAAGTTAAGAAAGAGGTCACTGCATAGAGATCTAAAAAATCTGATATATATATATTAAAAAACATGAATACAGGTTTGAAAACTACAGTTAAAAAACAGAAATGTAGATGGAACAAGAATCTACAATGATATAGTGTGGAATGCCAGTCTGACTTCTTTTGGGGAGGGATTTGTAGAGAGTGAAGACAGCTACTGAGAAGCCTCTCTCCCTTGCTCCAACCAGATATACTGTACCTGTGATGATGGTGGGACTGAGAGAAGTCTCTCCAGAAGATCTTAAAGCATAGGTGAGTTAACAGAGAAGGTTATGATTATTCAAACAATTCTACTTATGTTTTAAAACTGTTGTTCTAATATGTCCAGCTCTGTTTGTTCACAGTCCATTGTTAATTTTACCTGTCCCCATTCACAAGTCTGTTCCATGTCTGCATTAGTCTATAACTTTTAAAAACAAAACCATATGGAAATTTTGTTCAAGTATTTTAAAATATCCCATTTCTAAGCACGGTTTATCTTCAGGTCAGTATTTTTCTAAGGTGCATCCTGACTGTAAAACTGGGAGAAATGTGATAGCCACAATGAATTGTACCAATCCATATTTGTTGATCTGGTGGGTTCTATTTCAAAAAATTTAAATCAGCACTAGCTGTACTGATTGTGTTTAATATGCCTCCTCACTGGAAGGATGGAAGAACTTTGACTTGTGAAGGGAAACAAAAAGGTCGTTTTTTGAAAACAAGGAATACTTACTGCATTTGATCTTCATCACTCCTACATGATAAAATGTGGAAGAGCCAGCAATCTCCATGAAGTATCAATTCACATATCTGCTTATATGTTTCTAGGCAAAATTCCAAGTGCTGATTATGGCACATGAAGCCCTAAATACTATAGGCCCAAATGATCTGACTAATTGTATCTTCCCCTATGAACCTGCCTAGATGCTGAAATTAACAGAGGAGGCCCTTCTTTCAGTCCCACGACCTTCACAGATATGATTGGTGGCAACTTGAGATACTAGTGTCCTGGTAACTGTTCCTAAATTTTTGGAACTTCCTCCCTAGAGAGGTTTCACTGGCCTCTTCCTTGTTGTCCTTCTATCAGCATACAAAACTATTTTGATTCAGACAGACATATAAAATGTAAGGATTTTAATGAAACAGTTATAAAAGAGAACTGTAATGATTTAAATTATGCCACTTGACTGTTTTTTCTTAGTATGTTTTAAATTAGTTTAACATTATTTCTAATTTAATTCTGTTGTAAAGTTGACTTTCTTTATGTTCTTAGTTACATTATTATCTACTTAATTTGTAATCTCCCACTCTTGGAAAAAAGTTTGACAGTCAAGCAATCAGACAAACCTAATAATAATAATAATAATAATAATAATAATAATAATAATAATAATAATAATCACCCTTAAGATAATAAAAGGTAGTGTGGAGTAGTATATGTTGTGTTAAAATATAGTTTTTCAAGACCCCTCTCATCTATGGCACTGACAGGGTGACCTTGGGCCAAGTGTTCATTTCTCATCCTAACATATACAATTGAGTTGAGGTGAAAATGATGTGGGGGGAAAGACAACACTGTAAGACTTCATTTCAGAAAGGTAGGATATTCCTTTAACCCATTAAATTAATGATTACTCCAACTGAAAGCTAATCTCAAAACATGACATGATTAACCATAAATGAGATCTCCAACGATGTCTGAAAGTCCATTACTAGTTGTAATTCACCTATGTGTTGTGTTGACTCACCATTCAATAATTGTTTAAATGGAACTACTCAAGATGATTGAAGCAATTGTCTTGATGCTGTTTGGGATTTCCAAACACTCTTTACCATATCCTTCCTACCTGGGTTTCTAGAATTCATCAACATCCTGCCCACACATATACACAGAGTGATATTTTTCTTTCTAACAAGAATTTGTTAGTACATTTAAAATCCTTGAGGTGCCTCCAGGCATCTGGTATGTCCCACCTGCATTTAGGTGATGTTTTTACTACCAAAGTCATTAACACCATTCATATGAAAATAGGAAATATGTGGCATGAGAAACCCAATATTCCATTTTTCTAACCCCAATCCCTGCCCAACAAAAAAATAAGACAGAGACTGAAAATGCTAGAATATGAAGATCAAATGAAAGACATTTTAATATATTTCACACCGACTGTATTTTTGACATCAACTCATCAACAAATGATAACAAGGTTGCAGATAAGCTAAATTAATGCTCTTCATCATGGGAGATGAAACAGAAGATGCTGTTTGATCTGCAGTATTTTCCAAGATGTGTTCCTTCCCAGTAATAATAATGGGTTCTTTCAGAAATTGACATCTCCTGGGGAGAAACAGTTTGACTGGCAACATTTTCTATCACAACTTGATATCTAGAAAAAAAAGTTGCTGAATGAGATATATGAATTAATGGAAACTCTTGGTCCACCCATACACCTACTAGTTTGCAAAATCCCATTTGAAATGAAGGTTATATTATTTAGGGGGCCTAGGAGCAATAAAAAGATTTAAAGTCCAGACAGTCCAACTACTCTGCCAAGTATCCTTATAGATGCACTAATTAAAAGCAGAATAATCAAGCATCTGGAAGAGGTGACTGATTAAGGTCTTAAACAGCATGGCTTCTTCAAGGGAAACTGTACCTCATTAATCTGACAGAGTACTTCAATGTGTGAATCAAGTAGTAAATGAAGGTGAACATTCAAATATAGTTTATTAAGACTTTCAAGAAGACCTTTGGGGGAGAAATGTTCTCCTATGCTAGGGTGCTGAAATAGCATAAACCTGTGGGTTTGGGTTTCTTTTCCTTTTTTATTTGGTGAAGTTAAAAACTGTTTAGTATCCTGGGAAATGAAATAATGATCTCCCATAATCCTCTCAGCCTGAAAGTCTAGGGAGCTTGGCTGGATTTGTTGGTTTTGTTGTAATGTGCATTCCAATCACTTCATCCTATGGCAATCTATGACAATTGGGTTTTCTTGGCAAAATTTGTTCAAAAGAGCTTTGCCTTTGCCTTCCTATGAGGTAAGGCAAGTGTGAGTCGCTTAAGATTACCCTGTGGGTTTCATGGTCAAACAGGGATTTGAACTCTGGGTTCCAGGGTTGGCATTTATCTTAAAATATATTTTAAGCTGAGGAAGAATGAAAAGTAGCACTATTAGGTTCAAACTAGATCATACTTAAAGAAAGACTTTTTTTCATTAGCCCAAAGAGCCAAGAAACACCTCTTTACATCCCTGGCAACAAACATACAAGAACAGCAAAGTCGATTTGTGATATGCTGCCTGGGGGTGGGTCTTTTAAGTTTGTAACACTTCTGTTTCTACAGAATGGCTACAATGTCTCCATGAAATCTTTTGAAGTATATAACGGAGATTTTTCTTTTGTTCATCCCTGTCTCTCAGCAGTTCACCTGGAGAAAGAAATTACTATTGAACTAATTTAAATGTATAGTGTAGAGTATACCAATGTGAAATGACAATGTAGTTCAAGCAACAATGGGTAGAAGCGAAAAAAAGGTTTTTTTTAATGAATTGATATGAAGAAGGACTATTGGTGATATAGAATATAGATTATTGTAATGCAATGTATACTTTACAGCAGGCATGGCCAAACTTTGGCCCTCTAAGTGTTTTGGATTTAATACAACTAGCAGCTTCCAGGCAGTGCTTCAAAAACCCTGGAAAGCCAGCCTTGCTAGAAACGGGCCGGCAGAACGTTGGATAAGCGAATACGTTGGATAATAAGGAGAGATTAAGGAAAAGCCTATTAAACATTAAATTAGGTTATGATTCTACAAATTAAGCACCAAAACATCATGTTATACAACAAATTTGACAGAAAAAGTAGTTCAGTATGCAGTAATGCTATGTTGTAATTACTGTATTTATGAATTTAGCACTAAAATACATGATGTATTGAAAACATTAACTACAAAAATGCGTTGGATAATCCAGAACGTTGAATAAATGAGTGTTGGATAAATGAGATTTTACTGTAAATAAGATCTTCCCAACTAATTCCTGTGCTTTGATTATCAGGAGCTATAAGTGCATGGGATACTGCAAACAATTTTCCTCTTTAGTCTGTTTTTGGAATAATTATATCAGCCAACATAGGAATAATGTCAACATTATAAAACAATTCCCCTATCAGTCACAATGGCTGAGAGTTATACCAAAAATTCCCACGGTCTACATAGCACTGCAGGAGTTAAACACAATGCCACACCAAAAGAAGTTACACATTTAGCACTGGAAAAGTCCTGGGGAAAATAATCTGAAGCAATAAATAAACTCTGACAGCCTTGCATTTATGAAACATGTGGAGAGCTGGGAGGGCAGGTAGAAAACACCAGTAGTGAATATAAACATCCTTAAAGGCTTGAAGGAAAAATGTGGATGCCCAATGTTATTTGGGAGATTTGAGGACCTTGGATATTATTTTACTCATAAGAAAGGGGGAAAGGAAAACACAGCTCATTGATTCCATAATTCAGTAACACTAATTACTATGTTTGGAAGATAAGCTAATGTTATATTTAATTGTAATATCTTACATTTTATAGCAACAAAAGAAGGGCATTTTCCTAAAGGCAAGGATTGGAAATGATGAAGCAGGAAAGCTGTGAAATGGTGAAGAAATTTGTTTTGGAAGATATTTTCTTAAGGGAATATTCAGTGATGTAGCTGCTTATCCCTCTCTCTGTTTAAGATGTTGTAAAAACTGTAGACTGAGGGCCCAGCTTCAAAGTATTTCAGAGAAGGATAGTTAAGGTATTGAGATCTGATTTTGACATGCTTTTAGTGCTGATGAAAATAGCATGGAAATAATCCATCAGCAAGATATTTAACAGATGAGCCTTTGAACTGAGAGAAAATTGTCAATGAAAGCTTTTTCAGGTGTAAAAGTATCTACTGTCAAATTCTTCTGAACTGTTGACTGAAAGAGAAAAAAGTCACCCTATGACTAGGGACCTCATCACATTAAAAAACTGCTCTCTCCCTTTATTTTCATATTTGCACTTGAAGTGTTATTAAGAAATATAATTGAAAGGAACAAAAGTTGGCAAATAAGAATTTAAGACAGGGGCATTTGCAGATGATATCATCTGCATGATTGAAGACCCCAGAACTCAAATACGACAATGGGGATCGGTAGCGGGATATTTCATAAATAAGAAGAAGACCAAAATGTTAACAAAAAAAACATGCTGAAAAAGCACCAGGACGAACTACCAGACATGACAGGAATTCAAACAACAACAAAGATCAAATATGTAGGAGTATGGATAACTCCAAAAATGCCCAGTTACTAAAGAATAATTACTACACTAGATGGAAAGAAATAAGTGAAGACCTTCAAAATTGAAAAAAAATCTAAAAATCTCATTATTGGGCAGAATAGCAATAGTTAAAATGAACATATTACTGAAAATGTTATATTTATTTCAAAATTTACCAATAATTCGCAACAAGAAAACATTTACAGATTGGAACAAAGAGATTTCAAAATTTATTTGGAAAGGAAAAAGACCAAGAATTAGGCACACTATACAAAAAGGAGTGGGGGGGCTTTGGCCTTCCAAATTTAAAACTTTATTTTGATGCTTGCACACTCTCATGGATTAAAGATCAGTCGACATTGCAAAAAGATATTTTGACACTAGAAAGTTTTGACATGTGTACCTTTGGTACGAAAAAAGAAAAAATAGGAAAAAAAATTGATAACCATTTTGTAAGATCCTCACTAATTAAAGTTTGGGAAACTTACAAAAAAATATGTATACAAGAGTACCAATGTGGGTCTCCCCATTAGAGGCGAATCAGAAATTTTTTTTTGGGATGGATGGACTGGCCAAAGTATAAGGAAATCTTAAAAAAAAAATGGCGAATATCAATTAAGAACTCAGGAGGAACTTAGTTAAAAATTTAAACTTAGTTTAAAAATTTCGTGGTTCCAATATGCTCAAATAAAAGATATGTGAAAGATAAGAGAATAAGTTTTAATGAAATGGAAAATTTCTGGGATAAAATATTACAAAATAAGACATTACAAAAATATATAAAAATTGTATGATAAAATAGGCAAGGAATTTTGGACACCCAATTAATTTAGCAGAGTGGGAATCAATATAGAACAAAAATTTAAAGTACACGTACTCCTCTGATCTAGACGAAAACTGGCTCAAGATGTTCCATCGTTGGTACATAACACCAAAAAAATAGGGATAATGTATATAAAAATGTAAAACAATTGCTGGAAGTGCAAGAAGCATGAAGGAACATTTTATCATGCATGGTGGACTTGCCCAGAAACATCAAAATACTAGAAAAGAATACATGAAGAAACACAGAAGATACTGAAAAAAAATCATGTTGAAACCGGAGTATTATCTTTTAAGATTAACAGAAAGTATGATGGATTTAAACAGAAATGATGACATCCTATTTACCTATATAGCAACGGCAGCAAGGATTACCTTTGCAAGATACTGGAAATTGCAAGAAATTCCCACAATAGATCCCTGCCTAGAAAAACTAAATGAAATATACAACATGGACAGACTAACTTTCTTACTGAGGGAAAACAGAGGTAAACCATTAAAAATGACAGACTGGAAGACATATGAAGAATACAAAAAGAACAGAAATGTTTAGGAAATTAACAGGAGTATTCATGAAAGGAAAACAAGAGGAGCTTAGAACACATGAATAATAGAACAAGAATACAAGATAAAATTGTAAAGAAAAAAGAACGGAAGACCAGAACAAACTTTTGCCCACTATTCCTTATCTTTTCCCCCTATCCTTTACTTCATAACCATGGTTTTCCTCCCTAAAGCCCTTCTTTTCCCTCCTCCCTCCCTTCTTTACACTCCCCTCCTCACACTATACTACCCTGTCTTAAAGTATATTTTTTAACCATGTATTACATCTAAGAAAATTTGAATAAAAATTTATAAAAAAAGAAAGAAACCCTCCATTTCTGAGACAGTTTGAAGATGATTTCAAATGGGTCTCATCACATGACATTTGCCCCATCCTGTCAGCATTCCATCAGAATCTGTCTGCAAAGCGTCAGAGAAATGGATTATTTACAGGATCGTGTTTTTTGAAATACTATGGATTTTTCTGTTGCTGAAGCACTGTTTTGTGTGTGATAGGAAAATCTGAATGCATTTCATTAACAACAATATTTTTTAAAAGGTCTTAGAGTGATGTAGGGGGTGTTTTGAATGGATTGTGAGGTGCCAGCCTTCTGTGATGTGATGAATCAAAGTGCAGTATTTTCAAATCATAAGAATCATATCAAGTAGCAACAGTAAGAACAGAGCACGGAACAACAGACTGGTTCAAGATTGGGAAAGGAGTATGACAGGGCTGTATACTCTCACCTACATATTCAACTTGTATGCAGAACACATCATGCAATGTGTGGGGCTTGATGAATCCAAGGCTGGGGATCAAATTGCTGGAAGAAACATTAACAAACTTAGATATGCAAATGATACCACTCTGATGGCTGAAAGCAAGTAGGAGCTGAGGAGCCTAATAAACAAGGTGAAAGAAAAATGTGCAAAAGCTGGGCTGCAGTTAAACATAAATAACCAAGATTATGGCAACCAGACTGATTGATAACTGGGAAATAGAGGGAGAAAATGTGGAGGCAGTGACAGACTTTGTATTTCTAGGGTCAAAGATTACTGCAGACGCAGACTACAGCCAGGAAATCAGAAGACGTTTACTTCTTGGGAGGAGAACAATGACCAATCTCAATAAAATAGTCAAGATTAGAGACATTACACTGGCAACAAAAGTCTGCATAGTTAAAGCAATGGTATTCCCTATAGTAACTATGGACCATAAGGAAGGCTGAGCTGGACCATAAGGAAGGCTGAGCCAAGGAAAATAGATGCTTTTGAACTGTAGTGTTGGTTGAAAATTCTGAGAGTGCCTTGGACCGCAAGAAGATCCAACCAGTCCATACTCCAGGGAAATAATGGCCAACTGCTTACTGAAGGGAAGGATATTAGAGGCAAAGATGAAGTACTTTGACCACATAATGAGAAGACAGGAAAGCTTGGAGAATAATAATAATAATAATAATAATAATAATAATAATAATAATAATAATAATAATAATAATAAAAATAATAAAATAATAATAAAACAAATAAAAATTTGATTTTCAGCTTTGATTAAGAAATGGAGATGGATTTCTAGTCTTTTTATATAGTCATACCAAGAATTTTAATAAAATATTACAAAAAAGTAGGGCGTTTGTATTATTCCAGCCTGTTTGATCAATTAGTATGAGTACAGTCTAGGAGAGTCTGAGATTTACGTTATCTTCCTGACAGGCCTTTAATCTCCTTGGGTTATTTTTGACCTTTTATATGGAGAAAATTCCAGAATAAAATAGAATAGAATAACGTTATTGTCACTGTACATTGTACAGCAAAATTAAATGCTTTACCTAGCACACACCATAAAAGCAACACACCCATCCCTACACATTCCAACCACCACCTCACAGCCCCCAATGCCATATCAATGTGAAACCATGGAGTTCAATATAGTTACAGCTCTATGATAAAAGCTATCTCTCAGTCTGTTTGTCCTTATCATCCTGTACCATCTGCCAGATTGTAATATTTCAAAACTAGAATATGCTGGATGAGATGGATCCTTAGGAATGTTCTGAATTTTCTTAAGGCTGTGGGACTTATAAAGTTCTTCCAAAGAGAGGAGAGGGCAACCAATGATTCCTTGTGCAGTAGTGCTGACCTTTGGAGCGCTATCCTATCTGCCGCTGTGTAGTTAGTTAGCAAACCAAGTGCAGATGCAGTAAGTTAGGACACTCTCTATAGCAGGGGTCCCCAAACTTTTTAAATAGGGGGCCAGTTCACGGTCCCTCAGACTATTGGAGGGCCTGACTATAATTTTTTAAAAAACTATGAACAAATTCCTATGCACACTTCATATATCTTATTTTGAAGTAAAAAACAAAACAAAATGGGAACAAATACAGCCTCAATGTTAATAATAATCATCATCGTTGTTGTCGTCGTCATTGTCATCATCATCATAAAAATAATAAAGGGGGTTGGAAGAGACCCCTTGCGCTATTTAGTCCAACCCCCTTCTGCCTTTATGCACCAAAAATACTAGCAAAGCACCCATTAATAATTAATTAAATAATAATTAAAATACTATTATAAACAAGCAAAGCTTTGGAAGGCACGCACTGGGCGAGGGAGGAGGTGGGAAAGGCGCGTGCCTTTCCCTCCTCCCTCGCGCTGCACGCACCTTTCCTCAGCAGAGGAGGACGGAGCTTCTGCCTCAGGGGCCAGATAAATGGCTTCAATGGGCTGTATGTGGCCCCTGGGCCATAGTTTGGGAACCCCTGCTCTATAGAATAGTGATCAAAAATCACCTGCACTTTTTCATTCAGTTGTTGGTTCCTTAGAAGTCTCAGATAGTACAAATCTCTCCTGGCCTTTCTTAACCAACACTGCCATATGAATGCCCCAGATCAGATCCTCCTTAACAGCAACTTGGTCTCCTTTTATGATCAAGGGCTGAATTTCTGGTCTATTCTTTCTGTAGTCCACTATGAACTCTTTTGTCTTATTGATGTTAAAGACCAAGTTATTGTCCCTGCACCACATGAGCAGTCGATTTACCTCATCCCGATAAGCAGACTTATAAGCCCCACCACTGTTGTATCTTTCACGAATTTGGTAATGATATTGCTATGATGGATGGTGATGCAATCATATGTGTACAAAGTATAAAACAGAGGACTCAACACACAGCTATTATTCATCATCATCATCATCATCATCATCATCATCATCATAGAATCATAGAATCATAGAATAGTAGAGTTGGAAGAGACCTCATGGGCCATCCAGTCCACCCCCCCCCCCACCCACGCTAAGAAGCAGGAAATTACATTCAAAGCACCCCCGACATATGGCCATCCAGCCTCTGCTTAAAAGCCTCCAAAGAAGGAGCCTCCACCACGGCCCGGGGAGAGAGTTCCACTGTCGAACAGCTCTCACAGTGAGGAAGTTCTTCCTGATGTTCAGGTGGAATCTCCTTTCCTGTAGTTTGAAGCCATTGTTCTGCATCCTAGTCTGCAGGGCAGCAGAAAACAAGCTTGCTCCCTCCTCCCTATGACTTCCCCTCACATATTTGTACATGGCTATCATGTCTCCTCTCAGCCTTCTCTTTTGCAGACTAAACATGCCCAGCTCTTTAAGCTGCTCCTCATAGGGCTTGTCTTCAGACCCTTAATCATTTTAGTCGCCCTCCTCTGGACACTTTCCAGCTTGTCAACATCTCCCTTCAACTGTGGTGCCCAAAATTGGACACAGTATTCCAGGTGTGGTCTGACCAAGGCAGAATAGAGGGGGAGCATGACTTCCCTGGATCTAGATGCTATACCCCTATTTATGCAAGCCAGAATCCCGTTGGCTTTTTTAGCTGCCACATCACATTGTTGGCTCATGTTGTCCATGAGGACTCCAAGGTCTTTTTCGCACACACTGCTGTCAAGCCAGGCGTCCCCCATTCTGTATCTTTGCATTCCATTTTTTCTGCCGAAGTGAAGTATCTTGCATTTGTCCCTGTTGAACTTCATTTTGTTAGTTTCGGCCCATCTCTCTAGTCTGTCAAGATCGTTTTGAATTCTGCTCCTGTCTTCTGGAGTGTTGGCTATCCCTCCCAGTTTGGTGTCATCTGCAAACTTGATGATCATGCTTTCTAACCCTTCGTGTAAGTCGTTAATAAAGATGTTGAACAGAACCGGGCCCAGGACGGAGCCCTGCGGCACGCCACTTGTCAATTCTTTCCATGATGAAGACGACGCATTGGTGAGCACCCTTTGGGTTCATTCACTTAGCCAATTACAGATCCATCTAACCGTAGTTTTGTCTAGCCCAAATTTTACTAGTTTGTTTGCCAGAAGGTCATGGGGGACTTTGTCAAAGGCCTTACTGAAATCTAGGTACGCTACATCCACAGCATTCCCTCTATCGACCCAACTCGTAACTCTATCGAAAAAAGAGATCAAATTAGTCTGGCATGACTTGTTTTTGGTAAATCTGTGTTGACTATTAGCAATGACCGCATTTGTTTCTAAGTGTTCGCAGACCACTTCCTTAATGATCTTTTCCAGAATCTTGCGTGGTATCGATGTGAGGCTAACTGGACGGTAATTGTTTGGGTCATTCTTTTTTCCCTTCTTGAAGATAGGGACCACATTCGCCCTCCTCCAATCATCTGGGACTTCTCCCGTTCTCCAAGAACTCTCAAATATGATCGCCAGTGGTCCTGAAATAACTTCTGCTAGTTCCTTCAATACTCTTGGATGTAGCTGATCTGGCCCTGGGGACTTGAATTCATTTAGAGCGGCCAGGTGTTCCTGTACAACTTGTTTCCCTATTTGGGATTGGATTTCCCCCAATCCTTCGTCCATTCCATGTTGCTGAGGTTGAAGATGGCTTTCTTTTTGTGAGAAGACCGAGGCAAAGAAGGCATTAAGTAGTTCTCCCTTTTCCCTGTCCCTTGTCACCATCACCCCATCTTCTCCTTGCAGTGGCCCTATCACCTCTTTGTTCTTCCTTTTTCTACCAACGTAAGCAAAAAAGCCTTTTTTTTTTGTTTTTTATGTCGCTGTCAAGCCTGAACTCATTTTGCGCTTTAGCCTTGCGAACCTTTTCCCTACAGGAGTTGGCTATACGTTTGAATTCTTCTTTGGTGATTTCTCCCCTTTTCTAATTCTTGTGCATGTCACTTTTGAGTCTTAGCTCAGTTAGAAGTTCTTTGGACATCCATTCTGGCTTCTTTGCACTTGTCTTATTTTTCTTCTTTGTTGGCACTGTTTGCATTTGCGCTTTGAGTATTTCACTTTTTAAAAACTCCCATCCATCCTTAACTCCCTTGTCTTTTAATATTGGTGTCCATGGAATGCCGCCCAGTAATTCCTTCATTTTTTGGAAGTCAGCTCTCTTAAAGTCCAGAATGCGTGTTTGACTTGTCTTAGTTTCAGCCTTCCTTTGTATTGCAAACTGCAGGAGCACATGGTCACTTGCCCTTAAGGATCCAACCACTTCGACTGTAATGATCAGGTCTTCCACATTTGTTAAGATTAGATCATAATCCCAAGGTTGGGACTCATGGTAGTTTATAAGCTAAAATAACAACATAATTAAAACATAACATTAAAATCCTATTAATCATTCACACCCAAAACACTTTTAAAGGTCAACATACAAATATTAAGTGAAGTCTGCATTAAGAAGAATCAAAATTGCAAAGTTCAGTACAATTATTTTATTATCTTGAAAAAACTTGGAAATATTTAAGTCAGCATTGAAATAGAATTAGACTACAAACTATATTAAAATAATTTAAAACATATATTTCAAAACAAAAAACAGTATCATCAAAAACAAGATCCTTTACAGCCCTTCCTTAAAAGCTTCAGCTCTAAAAATCTGTCTTAATAAAAAAAATGTATGTCAACAACATATATTTATTTGTTTGTCGAAAAAAGGACAACAAAGGGTTACATGCTAGCATCTCTAGGAAACAGGTCACATAAGGTCAGCTACTGATAAGTCCTTCTCTTGTGTTTTCAATAAAGTGGTGAGACTGAAAGAATGGGCTTTCTTGTAGATCTCAGAGTTTCAGCAAGCTCATACAGGACCTCTAGTGAGATCTCTTAATACAAGGAAGCAAACTGGACATTGAAGGCCATGTTTAGTTGTTTTCCTCCTCCAAGGTAGGCTTGGAGAAGCTCAATTACAACCTTATGGCCAATATGAGATCTGTAGGTTTTGGCTACTCTAGAGTGCCAGACCAGGGTTACTCCCATCATCTGCTATGTGATCCTTTAAATCAATATCATAGGCTAAATCTAGTACCTTTTTCCGTGCCCACCATAGAGGCCATCCTTTGTAGTAAACTTCATAATATCTATCTAAAAAGCACCATACATTTCTAGCTTGTAGTGAAAACATGCATTTAGAAATGTATATTTAAATGCAATGTTTGGTGCAAATTGTTAAGTCATGAATTAGCAAAAACAGAAATGAAATGGGATTAACCTACAGGTGAACTCATACAAAAGTATCATAGATAAAAAATTAGCATATTTGTCCCTTCTTGTGTGCATCTTTTTATGCTCTGTCAAGTGAAGTAATCTCTAATCCAAATGGTTTTACAACTTTTAGTAAGATGGTCTTGCTAAATGTAAGCATGTATAGCAGAAAGACGCGTATCTCTTAGAATTTCTATTTCAGGCTATGCTTTAGACTTCCCCCAATTTCATGTCCTTCTTTCCACAGCCATTTTTGTCTTCTCGCTGTTAGAATGGCTTTTATTATCTTCCCTCATCAGAGGCAGGCTGAGCTGAGCAATCTTTACGAATCTTATAAGATTCTATTTAGGAGCTAAGTGCAGTTTCTTAACCTTATTCTTATTTTCCAGTTTCATGCTCCCATTAGTCTCCCGATGTGAATTTGTCCCAAGGACAATTTTATCGCTTCTCCAGCACAGAACTGGTGGGTTGGATTCATTAGCAAAAACATGAAGATGCTGAGATGAAAATGCTCATTAAAATGTTTGGTTCTTTTCAATAAAAAAAAATACCTGGGAAAGGCAAGCCATAAGGCAAATTCAATTTTGAATTAGCAAAATAAAAGGGCAATGAAAAAAAAAACATTAAGAAAGCATTAATTTTGCTATTTTCACTTCATTTGTAATAATAAAAGTGTGCTCATGTGTGTCTATATGTCTGGATCTGCTGTAGCACCAAAATGGTGAAAGTTAGACACCTGAAACTTGACACGAATATTATATGTGCCAATGATATTTTGTTTCAAAATAAGATTAACTCACTTGATGTGAACTCGTTGCATATCAAGGATTTTTTCCATAGATTAATTTGTTTGGTGTGAATATTATGGGTGTGATACTATGCAAAATACAGGGTGTTTCAAAAAGATGGACACCATTTAAAATCACTATACCTGTGCAACCGCAAAGCACTCATGAGCACTTGAAAGGATGATCAAATTGTTGTCTAGCCACTGCACCCCCCAAAGATTTATAAGTCATAAAGAGACTCCAAATAACATATATCATTTTTTTTCTTTATTTTAGAACATTTTTCACAGCTCTAAAGTTGGGAAATGCCAAAGCTGCTAGAGATTCTAGAATGGACCTGACAGCAGCTGTACCCTACAAACTGTGTCAGATCTAACCCTTTAATAAATGTATCTATTTGATGATTTATGTGTAACTTGCATCATTTATGTATGTTATCAATTCTTAAATGTAAGTATATCAAATGTATGCACCAAAATGTATCTTTAAGGCAGGTACCTTTCCATGCCCTCAGTTTGCATAATACCTTGGGAGAGGAGATCATGGCCAGGGTCCTTCCATCTATTTCCCAAGCCAGATAAATATCAAAACCTTTGTGTGCAATGCATATACAGACAGTTGATCCTCTTTGTCATCAGGATGAGCTCATGATGTTTGTTCATTTAACTTGAGGTTGACAATATGCCTCTCCCATGGAAGAAGGGGCTCAGCAAACATGAATTAGCTTACCTTTTGAATGGACAGCTAAGCCCTTGATGGTCTGTAATTACCACCTTTGTCTTTTGGTGTTGTACCCTTTGTCTCACATTGAACTGAACACTTGAGTTAGTCAAAACTGATCAGCATATCCACAGCACCATTTCCTCCAGGGTCGTGCCCTCCTGGGGGGCATCCCTGCAACAGATTAATCCTTCAAGCGGACTACCAGTTGTCTTTTTTCCCACCATGGGAATCTCCTCCTGCAGGCTTGCAATGTCAAAGGAACCCCTGGCCAATCCCGGCATGGATCCTAGCCAGCCTCTCTTTTCAGCCAATCAGGAGAGGGAGTGAGAAGTCTAAATAGTAGGGTTGTACATGGACCTGTTTTTTTAAAAGAGGTTCCGGCTGTTTCAGCCAACCTTAATGGTGCAGGCTCCACCACCATTTTTTTCCAGCCACAACAGACCACATGGCTACCAAAAATGGCTGCTTTCACTTTCTTTCAGCTACACATGGAGCACAGAGAGGCAGTGAGGAGAGGCAGTTACATGCACACATTGGGTTTCCCTGTGAGCTCTGCCAATCGGAACAGAAGAAAGCCATGATGTGTTGCGAGCAGGCTTCTGCGTGAGACAGGTCGCTGATCTAAATTCTCTGTTCCACTTGTAGCTCTGTATGACTTGGCTTGCTTTTTGACTCAAATAGCAATAAATAAGCAGTTTACTTTCTATACACTTAAGAAACTATCACAGATGGTGCCCTTCACATGAGCCAAGCTTCAAATCTTTCTTACCATTTCTAAAGCTTCCATAAAATGAGGAGGCAATTTATATCTTTTTAAAAGAATGGCTAATGCTCCTTCAGGTGGTGTGACTCCCATTGAAATAAGTGTTCAAAATGGGTGTCTTATCTCAGCTTCATTGAAAGAGTGAGGGTAAACAGTCCTAGAAAGGGTGGTTTCTTAAGACTGATGCCCTAAACATGGCAGAGAGGGGATCCTCATTGCCGGCAATGGACTGGATCTTCCCAGATCTTTCAGTTGCCAGATTAAAAAAAAAACAGATGTTTTTCATGAATGAATTTAGGAGGCTCCTGAAAAACAGATCTGGGAGTCCACCAAAATCTGGATACAGAACAGGGTTTAAGTGAATTGCACACCCTTACTAAATAGCTGTCAGAACTATACAATATATCATGTATTTTTCTATGAATTTTATGTTTGTACCTTTTGGATCATATTGCTGGTACCTGCATACTATTTGATCAAATTTTAATAAACCTTTGTAGTTTTGCCTTCCACTCGGAGCACCTGTACTGTGTCCTTGCTGATCTAGTTTAGCGAAGGCTTAGCAGACACAGAAATTTCTATCCTAACTGAAATCATTACAAAATTATCACCACTAGATTCCCCTCTCAGTTCACACACCACCCCGAGTCTCAGCCATTTGCAAATGGCAACCCCACAGCCTAAGGCTCCATAGCATGAAATAGTCTCCATTTCTGGGTTTATTTTTTAGACTTGTTTCTGGCTCAAAATGGTTTGTAAAACTTGATAGCATGATAACTAATTAAACTATTTGTACTTTTTGTGTTATTGTAAGATCTTGCCATCCTGAAATATACTGCTTTGAAATTGAGTCCATAATTTTGGAACACTCTGTATTTTATTTTTAAAATACATTGATTGATTGGTTGTGATTATGGAAGCGTAGTTTGAATGCCTTGGGTAAAAATGAGGGAGCGTGTACATTTTGCGAGCTGTTTGGATGCACCCTGCATCAATGAGTTAAATGATGCTCACTCACAAATATGTAAACATATGATATCAAATGAGAGTTAGTCCACACATGCCACTTGTTAACTGTAAGTATTATAACTGTTGGCAACATATTTAAATTTAGTAGGTAGCAGAACCTTGGGAATCAGGAAGGATTCCTCTGACTATGGAAGGAAACCACACAGTTCTGTTTGATATCAGATTAGTGTGACAACAGCCAGGGTTTGTAAGTTACTGGCTCTATTTTTTTCTCTCTCCCAGCATGTGGACTCTCCCTGCTGTCTCCGTTGCAATTTGCTTTTACCTCTGGCAGAATTTTATTGTCTCTTTCCTAGATACTTCCTCCAGACAATTGGCAGCTCCCTTGTTTCACCAAGAAATATGGCCCTCTTGATGTCCCCATTTTATTTATTTACTTCAGATATTTTCTGATCTTTTAAATCAAATGGACTTTACTGGCAATTTTATACTTACACATGAAATATTATTTATGTATTTATTTATTTCTATTCCACGTTTTTCCTGAGTTGGGACTCAAAGTGGAGAACAGCATATAAAAGAAAGAGACATGACATACAATAAAATGAACAACACCATCATAAAGAAACATATCTAATAAAATAAACAATTATAAAAACCTTACATGACAAAAGTAGCAGCTAGCGCAACATAATTTAAAAAATAAATTTTAAAACCCATCTGATATCAATTCATTTAGGCCATAGACAGGTCTATTTTTGGAGGTCCGATCTGATTCATCCATTGCACACAATACACCTGACTTTTCAATGTTATTATTCTCCTTCAGGGAAGGCCTGTTTCCACAGGAAAGATTTTACTTGATTCCTGAGGGATAACAGAAAGGGAGCCATTCTAACTTCTTTAGGAAGGGAATTCCAGAGCCATGAGGCTACAACGAAAAAGGCCCTCTCTCCCATTTCCCTCAATTGTACTTGGGACGGTGGTGGAACCAAGAGTGGGTTCTCCCCTGATGACCTCAGGTCTTGTGAAGGTTCGTAGAAGGAGATGTGGTCAGTTAAGGAAGCTGGGACTGAGCCATTTAGGACTCTATAGTCTAAAGCCAGAACCTTGAATTATGCTCAGAAACAAACTGGTAACCAGTGCAGTTGTTTTAATAGGGGGTGGTTCATTTCCTATAACCAACTTTTGTAAGTAATCTGGCTGTTGATCTTTAAACCAGTTGGAGTTTCTGAATGATCTTCTGGGACAGCCCCACGTAGAGCATGTTGCAGTAGTCTAATCTGGATGTAACCAATGCATGCACCAGAGCAGGCCAGAGCAGGCTTTTCAAGGCACAACTGGTGCACAAGCTTTAACTGTGCAAAGGCCCTCCTGGCCACTGCTGACAACTGGGTCTCCAGAGTCAGTGCAGAGTCCAGGAGGACTGCCAAGCTGTGGACCTGTGACTTCAGGGGTAGTGTGTCCCGGTCCAGCACACATTGCAACCCTATACCCTGATCGGCCGTACAACTGACCAGGTGTACCTCTGTCTTATCAGGATTCAATTTCAGTTTGTTAATCCAGACCATCACAGCTGACAGACACTAGTTCAGGGTCAGGGTGGCATCCTTGGCATTAGGTGGAAAAGAGTAATAGAGTTGGGTGTCATCTGTGTACAGATGACACCCAACTCCAAAACTTTGGATGATCTCTCCCAGTGGTTTCATGTAGATGTTAAGTAACATGGGGGACAGTACTGAACCCTGAGGGACCCCACAGGACAAAGGCTATGGGGTTGAGCAAGAGTCCCCCAGTACCACCTTCTGGATTTGAGCCTCCAGGAAGAAACAGAGCCACTGCAAAGCTGTGCCTCCCAGCCCCATTCCCACAAGGTGGTACAGGAGGATACCATGGTTGATGGTATCAAAACCCACTGAGAGGTCCAAGAGAACCAGTAGGGACACACTCCACCTATCTAGTTATCTGAGTAGATCATCTACCAAGGCGACCAAAGCCATCTCAGTCTCATAGCCAGACCTGAACCCAGACTGGGATGGATCTAGATAATTCGTTTCATCCAGAAACCCTTGGAGTTGTGAGGCCACTACGCATTCCAGAACCTTGCACAAAAAGGGAGGATTTGACATTGGCAGATTATTATTAATCAACGAGTGGTCTAGAGATGGCTTTTCAGAGTTGGTCCTTGCACCAGAGAGGCATTTACCACCATTCTTACCATTTTGAAAGTCCCCCTTTGGCTTGTTTGATCAGCCATGAAGGGCAAGGATCTAGAAAGCATGTGATAGCCCTCACCTCTCAAAGGATTCTGTCCACATCCTCTGATTGAACCAACTTAAAAGAATCCATTAAAACTAGACAAACAGGGGCACGGGTTACCTTCATAGACATTGTATTAAAACTGGAACAGATCCGAGCGACTTTATCCACAAAGTGCTGTGCAAATTCCTCACAATGTGATGCTGATTGGTCAGAGAACACTCCCTGAGGAGTCAGTTTTAAAAGTTCTCTGACTACTCGTAACAGCTCTGAAGACCGGTTCTTTGCGGATGTAATGTTGGCAGCAATATAGGACTTCTCTGCTGCCTCCATTGCCATGGAATAGGTTTTAAATACACTCTATCCTGTACTCAGTTGGACTCGCTACAGGTCTGACGCCAATGTCGCTCTAGCTTCCATCTCACTTGCTTTATCACTGCCAGCTCCCTGTTGTACCAGGGTACTGGTTTGGCTCTGCTTTGTGAGAGGGGGCATTTGGGAGTGATTGTATCAACTGCCCTGGTCATCTCTCCTTTCCAGAAATCCACCAGGACTTCAACAGAACCACCTATCGTCATGACAGGACAGTCCCCAAGAAATGTCAGGAACCTTTCTGGTTCCATAAGCCTCCCAGAGTGGACCATCTTAATTAGTCCTCCACCTCTGTGGAGGTTTGGGACAACAGAAAGTCTAAACCTGATCAGATAGTGATCGGTCCATGACAATGGGGCTGTTTACAGTTCCCGTACACCGTGACCTTCCTATCCCATACAAAAATCCAGGTCCAAAGTGTGACCAGCAGCATGAGTGGGGCCAGCTACTTGTTAGGACCGTTGATACATTCGAGGCCTGGAAAGACTATGACCACCACACCACACAAGAGTCCAGGAATATAAGCAACATTTTTTTTTTGCAAAAAACATACAAAAATGATATAAAAGTCAAGAAGAAGAAAGGAAGATATATAATCCAAAAAGGTTTAGCAAGAGATTATAACTAATCAATAATACAGATATTTCATAAAGTTCTAGAGGTGGCAAAGTCCAGGAACAGACAGGAATCACAGTACAGCATAAGTCCACAAATAGGAAGGTCTAACTAGTAAAATTTGAACAGGAGTATAAGAACAGGAACATAGAAAGCTGCAAGGATATATTATATCCAAAATCAAAGCTTGACTTGAACCAGGAACAAGAGAACTCAGGTTTAGCTTCTCACTCTAAGGCAGCATTGCCTGAACTGACCTTAAGGTAAACAACTGGTTGTTTAATAGACACCCATGAAATCATTCTGTTTCCCGTGAACTTTTTCCACATCTTTTCTATGTAATCTTGCTTACCGTCACAATCTATTTTCAGCTCTGATTTGTAAACGAAGACTTTTGTTGATCTCTGTGGCTGCAGTTGGGTTCCCATGGGAACCCTCCTTATCACTCAGCTTTTAACTCGATTCCTTATCTGCTGTTGCTGCTTCTAACTTCCCTGCCTGCCCTTGACAGCTTGCACTTTCTGAGCCAGTTTTCTCACAGAGAGCCATCATTTCCCAGACTTGAGGGCCCTTCACTTTGTGCCATAGGAAAGCTCACAACCCTCTCTAACTATCAGTTTAACCAGTTAAACCATCAGCCTTTGGTGGCTGATCTACAACAACAGCCCCATGATTGCCATGGCCACCATGAATGTTGAAGTCCCCCAGCACAAGTCCGAAACCACCCTGGTCAGCTTAGGTAGGGAGACTGTTGGAGCGGGGGGGGGGGTATACTACTAGAATCACTATTCTGTCCTAGCAATCCACCTTTACATAGACACACTTGAACTTTGTGGGATGTGCCATCTGGTCAGGGAGATGGAATCCCAAAAGACCACCACTATCCTGCCCCCCCCCCCCCGCAAGTTTAGCCTGCTGAGGTACAGAGAAACCTGGCAGGCAGAGCCGGGAGGAGTTTATTCCCCCATCCTCATGCAAATAGGTCTCTGTAATGCAAGACAGGTCAGCATGTTCATCCAGGATTAGGTCCTGGTTGGCAGTTGTTTTCCCATTTACCAGTCTGGCATTAAGCAGCAGCAGTTTCAACCTGGGGGTCTTCAATTTTGATTATGCAGACTACATGTGATATGAGACAGTTTGGGGGAAACGGAAACTGGTCTGAGCCCCCTAGGGTGTTGGTATTGCCCCTGTCTCTCCTTCTGGATCTCCTCTTATCCCACACTTTTTCTATAGGAGTCCCCTGACCCCAGGAACATCCCTCCTTCCTCTTGCACACCCCTCCCTCTCTAAAGTGACATGTGCTACCCAATGTTAAAATAGCTCAACAGACCACATGCCATACATAGACCACCCCTCTGGTCCCCGAAGTCACAACACCCATGCAACAATGTTATTAACAATTCATGGTCTTAGCTAACCTGCAGCTAGTGTGACTTATTATAGTGCAATGTGATGCAAATACATGCAATATCCTTGTATATAGTAAGAAATGTAAACAAAAAAGAGGCAAAGCACACAAAGAATGGGGAAGGGTAAGCCTTGAAGCAATGTAAATTAATTGTCTCAATCACTCTCTGATTGGCGTAACAACTTCGTGTCAAATAGTATTGATGTACGTTTGTCACGGCAATAATAAACAATTAACACACCAACAAGAGGCAATCAAACTGTTTTATCACAATATTGTCATGCCATGGGGTTATGTTAGGCCTTTGCTGGTGAAGTACTTGTGGCTAGCATTTCTGTTTGTTAAACAACGTTGTCATTTTGAATGAAGATCTGGACTAAGATTAGGATTAAAACCAGGTTGCTTCTCCCCACAGGTTCCATGTCAAGATGGGAGTCCCCAGTGGTGCAATGGGTTAAACCCTTGTGCCGGCAAAACTGCTGACTTGAAAATTGGGTTGCTGACCTGAAGGTTGCCAGTTTGAATCCTACCCAGGAAGAGCATGGATGAGCTCCCTCTGTCAGCTCCAGCTCCATGCAGGGACATGAGAGAAGCTTCCCACAAGGATGGTAAAACATCAAAAACATCCGGGTGTCCCCTGGGCAACATCCTTACAGACAGTCAATTTTCTCACACCAGAAGTGATTTGCAATTTCTCAAGTCGCTCCTGACACAAAAAAATATCAAGATGTTACAGGGTACACTTTTCAGATGGGAGGTGGGCACTTGCTGCATTCACTTTGGTGATTCTTGCTAGGTTGACCATTAGTTGCTACTACTGCAACAACACCACTGAAAATTTGCTATAGTGCTCTAGCAAGGTAAATCCAACCAGAAAATTCTTTAGCTGATACTCCACTGTATGTGAGTCTCTTGGTTCTTGCTTTCTGTATTGCCTTCCTCCTTGCTGTCCAATAGCACCATAAATAGCTTTTACCACTACAGTGACAAGCAAAGTTTGTGTGAAAATGTAGCAATGTTTGTTTCTAATTTTTACAAGCCACAGAAGAAAAATATGCGGTAGCACCACCCAATAGAAATTCTCAGGGGACATTCATTATGAGATATCAAATAAAATTTTTACCCTAAATTTCTGTGTCAAAAGGATTTCAGGTCTCTGTATGAGACTAGCTGTATTCATTTTTCATTTGGATGCATTTGTCCAGATCCATCAAGCCATGTAGCAGCCTATGTGATACAAACATACATGTATACATATTTTCACTTTTATTTTTGTATTAGGCACTTACTAAGGACCTCACCAACACAGTTAATCAATAAAGCAATATTTTGGAACTGGGACACAAAAAAGGAGGCAGGTCAAAAATCACAAATAAAGACACCTGATCAGTTGCATAGAGGCTTCAGGATAATACATCTGAAGCAGTGCAGGGCTAAGCATACATACAGGCACACACCCCTGAGGCTTTGCAAAGCCTGTGGAGAAAAGAAGATCTTGCACATTTGCTAGAGGTGTTGTCAGATGTTTAGAAATGCTTGTTAAAATGGAAAGACACAATTCCCACTGTTAATCCTTCTGCAGTGCACTTCAAATGCCAATATTTTTAATTAGGGCTGCCAAAAGACTGTCATCTGATGAGAAAGTCCACAGCAAAATAAAGATACACATCTGACTGGCTCCTAATACCATGTTCTATCAGCCCTTCTCTTCAAGGGAAAACAGTGTATATGATGTTGAACATGTTTTGTTTTATTGGGGCAGCTTCTGACTGAATGTTTCTGGCACTGAATTAATTCACCTCTCAAACGTATACAGTTACCAGTTTGGGTTGGACTTTTTTGTTTTTTGTTTTTTAAAGCTGGGTCAATACATAAAACAGATAAAATTTTCAATGAAATGTACTGTTAAAAGGGGATAATATATTTTGCTATTTTACTAATGGGGCATCTACACTGTGGAATTAATTCAATTTGACACCATTTTAATTGCTATGGATCAAAGATATGGAATCAAAAGAATTGTGGCTTGGTCAGGCATCAGCATTCTTTGGTAGAGAAGGTAAATTTGTTTGTAAAACTGCAACTCCCATGTTTCCATATTGATCCATGGCAATTAAAATGGAGTCAAATTGCATGAATTCTACAGTGTAGATGAACCCTGAAAGAGAATTTCCCCTAAATCATATGGTATGATTCTGGTAAGATGCTGATTAACCTGAAAAATATATTTCATTCTAGTGAGTTTGGATTTCATAATATAAATATGCACTGGCTAGGGAAGTTGGGAGTTTCAACTACAGCTCTACATCATAAAGTAGTGGGGGACCATACCAGTGGCCCAGCTTCCAATGTCACTTTTCTCCCTATTGCAAACCTCCCCCTATTTATCTGTTGAGTATGCCAGCTGCAAAAAGTGGCTGTACATGAGAAACTGTGTTCTTGTGATGAAATCACTGCAGGCAATTGGAAGGCAAGCTAGTGAGACAGCTTGTTGGCTGCAACATCACAGAAATTTCTAAGTGAGAAATTGCATCCAAGAAAGAATGGAGATGAACTGAAGTTTTGTGAGTCCCTCCATCAAAACTATCACTACAACCTATACCCCGCTGCTCTGCTTGAATGGTGTTGATGTATTATGGCAAGCTATTAGGTTGTTGAGCACATCTCTTTTCTGTGACTTTCCTTATGCCACTGGAAGCCAGAACAGTCCATTTTGGGCTCTATCTGCAAATCTGGTCAACTAAGCATTTTCAAGTCTCTTTTCAAGAGATCAATGTTGACCAGAAAAACAAAACAAAACAAATCTTTGAATAAAATGCTTTGATTAACTGAAACCTGTCCTTCTTCAGATGAAGCCATATACTTCTGTTAATACAACTTATTTTGCAAGCTCACTGATGACAGGGAAACAGCTGCTTGGAGTCAGGGAAGCTTGTGGCTAGTCATTTATAGTTTGACAGTTGCCATCAATATTTCTGAAACTCAGCTATAACTCAGTAAACAACATGGGCAATCAAACTGTTGCAGAAGTCATGGTCCAGAAAAATCTATTTTACTCATGGACTCCTCCCTTATTGTTTGAGTTAATGTCTGAGGTGATAAAGATTTCTGATGCTGAACTGATATCTGTCATGTGTTATAGCTAACTAATGTGATAGCATGGACGATATAACACTAACGTTTGCTCACAGTCTCCTCTATACTGGTAAAATACTTAAGGTGAGTTAATGAAATGCTTACATTCCTTTTACTTTCCTCATGTATATCAGGACTAGCAAAAAAGAAATTGTTTGCTAGTCCTACAAGGCTGGTGTAGATAACTCTTATGATAGATGCACAAATTCCGACCATGGATCTTTTACATGTATCTACATATGATCTTTGCCAAAAGGCCAAGAAGCCGTGCATGTATCAAAGCATACGATTTGGTGTATCCAGTTTCTTCATAAGACTGAAATGTGGGCTGAGTGGGGTGAGGTGACAAATAAAATATCCTTGATTTTCAAGGACAACTTTACCTTAGATATTCATCTTGGATACAAGATCTCCTAATGTATACATTTTTTGCATTTTCCAAGGTATGCTCATATCTTCATGTCATTTATGCTACTAAATGCATGTTATAAACAATGTTTTAGCAGTGAATATATAACAACACATGCATGGGTCCCGATCCAGGTATCAATCAACCTGCCTGTTGATTGATGAGTCAAAGCTTCTGATGTGATGCTGGAAACACTGTATGATAGGAATGGGATCCAAATTAGTAGACAACATACAGATGCAACCAAGGAGTTCTGGAAAGTCATTCACTCTTGAGCCAGATAAGACCTTATTCCTGTAACCCCAAAGTCCTTTTAAGAAGACCCCCTTCCTTATTTCAGGCATTGACCTGGAGACACCAGTAATTCATCTTCCAGATCCAGCACCTACATCTCCCACCACAAAACCCAAGCTACGGATTCCCCCACCCCAAATATATCTTCCACTAATCTATTACAGCTGTACCCCATAAAGTGAACAATGTCTACAGTGTGCATTGCTATTTGGGCACACATCTGAACATCATCTAAAGAAATGTATGGTATTGGGGAAAACTACCATCTTAAGCACAGTAATCAAGTCCTCAAAGTCTTGGATAGTTCGTGGCACCCCATGGACCTTCTCCAAGTAGGACAGCTCCTTCCTGATGTGTTCTTCCTTATGTTTCATCCACACATTCACTTTCTCACAATCTCTGCTGAAATTATGGAATATGATGTCCCACCCAAAATAACCTTTTCCCAACTTTGATCTGTATTCTGTTCTTCCCTCCCAATCAATATATTTATTGGACAACATATGCTGTCCTAAGTCAAAGGCTAGTCCTGTCTGTGTACATGCCCACTGGTGAAGAGATGACCACAGATCAACACCTGTCTCAACACTGCCTTGTAATTAAAACAAAGGCAAATTTACCAACTACAACATAGATAAGGTAAAGGTTTCCCCTGACATTAAGTTGTCATGTCTGACTCTGGGGGCTGGTGCTCATCTCCATTTCTAAGACGAAGAGCCGGCATTGTCCGTAGACACCTCCAAGGTCATGTGGCCGGCATGACTGCATGGAGCGCTGCGACAAAAATAGATACTGCGACAAAAAAAAAGAAGGCAGGTCAAAAATCACTAAAAAGACAGTTGATAAGTTGCATAGAGGTTTCAGAATAATACATAGATACTATGACTCACATAGTTATCTGGGCCACCTTGTATTAGTGGACAAATTCACAAAGCTAAGCAAAAGATAAAGTAAGGAAATGTTTCATTGCACCAATAGAACCACTATTTACTGCAGAATATAAATGTCTGAACCTGCCTATACTATAAAATAACAACACAGGAGTGCATAGACAGATGCAAGAAACATTTTGTATCTGGAAATGTGTGGTAGTGGGCTTCTGTTGCATTCTTTTACAGCTCAGCAGGTGCCTGAATGCTGGCACAACATGCCCCATATTTTATCAAAACTCTACAAGCCTTCTTTCAACTTGAAGACTAGGTAAAATGATATGCTTTCAAAATAGGTAAATTTAACTTTGTGATACTGTTTAAGTACTTCAGATGAAAATTTCTCTCATCAATAGAGACCAGGTAACTCCAGAGTGTCTGCCCTGCAGGAGTTATGGATCTGTCAGAAATTTAAGCTGTACATTGAGTTGGGTGTTTATTTTTATCTACACAAGGCTGATCAGTCCTATTTATGAAAGGATTTTCTGCTTTTCACTAAAACTGCTCATTCCATCTCTTAAATACAAAATCATCTCAGACATGCTGGTCTTGAATAACAATTTTCTCCTAGGCAGCTTTAAAACTCTTCATAGTCTCCTCTAAAAGTTATAAACCAGCCTAAGATTATGTGGATACAGTGCCATTTGTACCTTCCATTTAAGCTATCTGTACAAAGATCGATTAATCAATGAGTTTAATATTTATTTTCTGTCAAAATCTAAAGGCCTATACCAGAATGAAAGTCTCATTTTGAGAAGACTTAAGTAATTATCTTTGTGTCCTTTTAAAAAAATCAGTCTAAGGGTGCATCTACACCTGTGGGTCCCCAGATGTTTTGGCCTACAACTCCCAGAAATCCCAGTTTACCAGCTGTTAGGATTTTTGGAAGGCCAAACATCTAGGGACCCACAGGTTGAGAACCACTGATCTACACTGTAGAATTAATGAAATATCTCAATGATATGGAGTCATAGGGTTTATAGTTTGGTGAGACACCAGCAATCTTTGGCAAGAAAAGGGCTAAAGACCTTGTAAAACTAAAGCTCTTTGAAATCCATAGCATAGATCTATGGCAATTCAGGTAGTGTCAAACTGATTACTTCTAAAGTGTAGATACATCTTTAGGGTCAGGCATCTTCATCCTCTAACAGTTTGTGAATTGGAAAATTACTGGTCAAGGCGATACTTACCAACTTAAGAGGCTGGATGTATTTCAGATTGATGTCTGGAAACAACATCAGCGATCCTCACTCTTATTCAAAAATTTCATTCCCTTGGAATGCAGACTTGATCCCTTCCAATCCTGTTGTGACTGCGCCTTCGGGGATTATGGTTGATGGGGATGGAATTCAAAGAGGAAGAAAAAACCCTCGTGATGAGGGTTCACTGGAGGAGTTGCGCAGGAAGCGACTTAGAGAGCTATATGGGGGATCTTCTGAGGAAGATTCAGATGGGGAGATGGATGCTGAGGAACAGGTGGTGGCTGGGGAAGCGGGCACTGAATGGGCACAGCCACCGGAGATGTCTGGGGATTTGGGGTCTATGGGTACTTCTGAACCTGGGGTTTCTGCAGGAGCTGATCCCAATTGGGATGCTTGGAGAAGGGAGGATGGTTCTTTAAGTGTTCATGGGGCTAAGTGTGGGCAGGATGATTGGGACTCCGACGAATTGCTAGGTACTCCAGATCCACGAGCTCTAGCTGTGTGGAGCTCAGACTCTGAGTAGATTTGGGACACCTGGTGTTTGGGTGTGAGTGTTTGGTCACCCAGGAGGAAGGGGAATAAAATGGGAATGTTTGGCCACTGCACTTTGCGTGTGGCAAGGTGTTGCTGAGGCACCATTGGGATCTCTGTGTTTCCATGAAGACTGGACTTGGACTATGATTTGAATCTGCTGTTATCACCTAGCTTGGCTCTCGCTGTGTCTTATCGTGGACCTGTTTTGGATGACTGCACCCTCTTCAGACCTTGGATCGGAATTTGACCTTGCTACTGCCTTCGCCCTGTGATTGATGACTACTATCGGCTTTTGACTCCTGGCTTGCTCTTTGGACACCGCTGTTATCTCCTGACCTGACCTTGGAATCCCGGACGATGTCTTTTCACCATCCTTTCGGAGCCTTCGGCTTTATCCACATTGTGGAAGCAGTCTACTGCATTCTTAGTTTGTTTGTTTGTTTCCTGACCAATTTGGTGTTTCCTTTTGGGAACTGTTCCTTTGAAAACTACAGAGCCGGCTGGCAGGGCTTGGACTCAGAAAGTGCAGTTTGCACTAAGTTTGTTTAGCTTTGTTTTTACCTGTTTGTGTTGCTGAATTATATTTTTGTTTGAACTGCTCTTGAAGCACTGATAGTGAAGTGTTTCAAGGTTTTTTCTGTGTTAACATTACTTTTTGGCTTATCTGCTGAATAAACTCTATTTTTGTTCATTAATTGGCGTTTGACTCTTGACAAATCCTTTCTGAAATTTCAGCTGTGTATATCCCTCCAGCTCTCATTCACATGGGTAACCAAACTTTGAGTACATATATCAGTCCTTATTCTTTCCTCCCCCCTCCCCATACTTGCCCCCCCTTTTTTTTTTTGCTTTTTATATTGCTTATGTTAGAATTTGAGTTCCTTGGGAGAAAGCACCTCTCTATTTTGTATCTGTGAAATGCCATGCCATTAAATAATGTCAATACACCTGGCTGTTGCTCCTGTCCCTAAAGAAAATGATCAGATGTGTATGCAGGATTCTACAGCTCCTTCTTTGCAGTATATATTTAAAAAACCCTGAAAAGTTACTTGTTGTCTGTGACACTATTCTGTGTAGGCTGCATCATCAGAGGCAGAGGAATTGAGCCAACTGGGTAATGAAGACCATCTTTCATTTTCTCTGCGACTGCTACAAAGCAAATATCTTTATTTCCGAGCTGCCTGTGCCAAACTGGCCTTTAACCTTTGGAGTTTGATTACTGGACCAGCCAATTCTCTGTAATGCATAGGATGGTACTGCATGTAGGTGTGAGATGAATAACAAGGTCCACAGAAAATTTATACCAAATAATTTCTTTGTTTTTATTTGAAGTTTGATAAAGTGAACAAGCAAATCAGTTGTGGGAAAATGCCCTATTATTTATAAGTCTAGAAATTTTCATTTAAAAAACAACTTAAAAAAACCCTAGGTTGACTTCTTCAGGATCAATATGACTTCAACTTAACTCTTATTTTTTAAAGAACTATCTCTGTGCAAAATGGCAAAAGGCAAGAACTTTTAGGTCTCAAGAAAAAGAAGTACAGATCCACTCTACTTTTTCTGCCATAGTATAACTTCTGCCCTTTTTGGATGGTAAAAATGGTCGGGGTTGGCTGCCACCCCTGTGGTCACATTATTGCTTCCCCACCCCTAAAGTGACCCTCAATTTATCAAGAGTTAATATAAATAATATAAAAATACAAAATGTTGGTCCCAAAACCTGTCCTCAACACACACACACACACAGTCAACTTACAATTGAGCATAAACAGGAATACTTTTGAGGAAACTGGGAAGATAACAGTATATGTAACATATCAATGATAATAAGAATGGAGGACAAGATAATCAGGTAACACTTTAGCTCAGGTCATTGAAATGTGTCCAAGGCTAAAAATGAAGACAGGGGCATTATCACACACATAAGCCTTGTCTTTAAATACCCCAGAACAATCAGAAGTAAGTGTTTTATGTTAGATCAGGATATGGAAAGTGTGATTGTAGACATACAAGACTCCTAAGCCCTATTTTTATAGCTCCAGGAAGCCGCCAGTTGCCAAAGTCCCACAATGCACAATTTTTTATAACAAACACAATTTTGGGCAATTTTATCCAAATCCATAAAAGGTACCAGGATACATGGAAATTCTCCTGCCCACAGAAATGATCCCAAATACTATCTGCTATCATATTGGTTTCATTGCAATTCCTCTCAAAATGGTGCTAGAAACATCACTTCTGGTCATCATTTTTAGATGGAGAGAAGAGATAATTGAAGTTTTTGAGGCTTGCTTTGGGGATAGAAGTGAAGACCATAATGGGGAGCAGACAGATGTTTACATGTTTTGTAACCACATTCATTTGTATGTGAATATGGTGTTGTTATAATTAGAAGCCTTTTTTCTCCTGTTTTCCAAGTTTGCCATTTTTTCTGTAATTGTGTTAAACACAGTTACAATGTCGTTTTTCAAATCCTCACATTCAGTGTATGAACGTTTATAAGCTGCTAGGTATATGAATCACCCAGGGGTGACCTTATAAGCATCCCAACCACTCATTCAATATCCATATATTCAGGCAAATAACTGAACAGAGTTTTTGTTTTTCTGACTATTATGTTTTCCAGCCTTTTCTGCCTTCTCACTTAATTTTCACATTCAAGGATTTGGGTTGCAAGATCTCAGGGCACTGACTCGCTGACTTAGGCAACTGCTGTGCTTCCACAGGTCTCCACGCAGGGAAATAAATGTCAAAGCAAGTTGAGCTGAAAGAGAAGGAAGATAAATAGTATGTGTGTTTGTGTGTGTGTTTAAGAGAATGAGAGATCAACTTTCTCAACCTTCTGCACAATCCTTTCTGTGCAGAAAAAATGCATGAATTTTGTGCAGAACAAGTCTCAAATTGCAAATAGGCTTCAAAAGGTCTATGATGTTTATGAAAACATTCTCACAGCAGGAAAAAATGCTAAAATTACTCATTGCTTTCATCAAGAAAAAAAATGTGAAGACGTGCAGGCTCATTTAATATACACACATTGCTATAGTTTAACTGCAGAAACATTGGCTGCGATTTTGTTAGGTGTTGCACTGGCTTGTTATATTGATATACAAGGGTTGAATGAAAAGTAATGACTCCACTTAGGTAACTCCTCAACAGATGGCAGTACTGGTATGTGGCAGGTACTGGCTTGTTCAGTAGACTCTCCTCTACAGTTCCATTTTGTGGGAAGCCTTAGCATTGAATGGTTGTGTTGTTAAAGTGCGAAGTATGGAACCCTGCACAGACGGTCAGTCAAAGTGGCTTAAGCAACAGGCAGTCACTGAATTCTTGACAGCAGAAGGTGTCACCCCAAAGGAGATTCATCAGAGAATGCAAACTGTTTATGGTGATTGTGTTGGTGTGAGTACTGTGAATCATTGGGTGAGTAAGTTTAAAGATGTTGAGGTGGGAACATCTGACTTGCGTGACAAACAAAGAGTTGGAAGACCTGTGACAGCAACCACCGAGTTTCACAAGCAAAAGGTTGACAGATTGTTTCAGGACAATCGTGGTATCACTCAGAGATAAATTTCAAGCATATCAGCATTTCACAAGAACGTGTGGGTCAAATTATTGCTTTGCTTGGCTATTGGAAGATCTGTGCATGACGGGTACTGTGAAACACTGGTTGCGGAAACAGAGTGTCGACGACTTCTGTGACGGCTTCAGAAAACGTGTTCATCATTGTATCCAATGTATCTAATGTATCCAATAGTCTGGTGATTATGTGGAAAAGTGAATAGTGGTTGTTAAAGAGCACATTCTAAGGATTGTTTCTGCATTTGATTTATTAAAATATTCCCATCCAAACCGAAGTAATGAAGGTGGAGGCATTACTTTTCATTCAACCCTCGTAATATAAATGAAGTACGACAGCTACTTGCATTCGGTGTATTCAATATATAACATTCATATGACTTAGTCATTGGAATCTCTGGATCTTTGGTTGTTGTTGATTTAAAAATACTTCTTAAGGGCCAGAGCAAAAATAAAGTAATACTCCTTCTCTGATGAATAGTAGTTAGTTTGAAATCAGTGTACTAGAAGAAATCAGTATACTGGAAGAAATTCGAAAGTAAACAGATGGCCAGGGACTTCATTAGAGAAAGAAATGCATGAGAAATAAAAAGTTATTATTAATCTATTTATAAAGTTGGAACCTATAACATGTTTCAGTAAAGTCCCTCATTTTGGGGCCTGATATATATTCTTCTTCTTCCAAGCACATCCATCTAAGATGCTCAACCCATGAAAATAACACTGATCCACATGATCCCTAATTTGATTCCTGAAGCACCTCCAAGAACAGTCATACTGATTTCCATGGAATCATGTTGCCTTCACATACTTTATACTTTGTATTAGCTGTTGCCTATGATTTTGTCAGTGACTGCAAGTGAAAATGAGTAAGATCTTTCAACAAGACTTACAGAACAATCCATGAATGTTCAATCTGTGAGCTATTTAGCTGAGATGTGCCAATCAAGGTTAAAAATCATGAACACTCCATGAGTCCATGCTGGGCACATTTTGATTGCAATCAAGAATCATGTAACCAAAGTTGGAGTTAATGTTATTTCACATACTCTGTAGGATCATTGAGACTGCAAGAAATACTTTTTTATTATTATTCTATAATGTTTTTCTTACCCTGTAATACGCCACAGATTCTTGGTAAAGACTGATACACATTCTGAAAATTCACTCACATTTCACACACTGGTACACTTTCATACATTGATACATATTCTGATCTTTCACTGAAAACATTTCAGACATTCTGACCTTTCACTTTTGAGAACAAGCAAGCAAACAAAAACAAAAAGGAAAGCAATTTTTTTAAATGGAGATGATACATAGTCTTGTTAAGGGAAGGAATTAAGTTAAAAGGGAAATGGGAACTAGTGGAGCAGAATATTATCATGCATCTCTCCATTCTGGAAAGGAGAGTATGGTTACATGCAGATGGCAGAGGAAGGACTACAGTAGATATTGCAATTCACTTCAGTGATTTCTACTGTTTATTGCCTTGCAATTCACTCCACTAACTGCTAGTGCTTACTGCCCTGCTTGCTCATTTACATTTCCACTGCAACCCCATCATAGAGGCTGGTGAAGGAAGCTCTGCAGTGGTGTTCAATGTCACCTGGAACCATGCTTTGTAGTTGGGGAAGTCACAGGGCCATTCCACACTACCCTTATATCCCAAGATCTGATTCCAGATAATCTGCTTTAAACTGGATTATATGAGTCTTCACTGGGATAAACAGATAATCTGGGATATAGAGGCATTGTGGAAGGGACCACAGTCTCAGCTTGTCTTCCTTGTATAACCTCAGATATTTCTGGAATCTATAGACGAGCTGAACATTCTTGGTATAATTTTTGGTGAAATTTGGGTATCAGGTCTGAGGCAGGAAACAGTGTTCCTTGGTTTTGGACTTTGTTGGATGCATTTTTTCAATCTCAAAGGATCTAAAATGAGGATAAAAAGTGCTAACCGCAGTGTCATAATAAAACTAATGAGATGAATGGTGATATTCTCACTCTTGGTCTGTTAGGAAGTCACCATGCAAGAATTGTCCTTTTTAATAATATGTTCATTAAGAGTATTGTTGTCTTTCTCACCCAGCCTCAAATTCTGCAGCTTCTTGATGTAAAGAAGGTGTACATTTTGAAACTGCATGATATGGAAGTGTAGATAGAGCCTAGGTTCAATGCAACTGATTTCATGATCCAATGGTCATTGAATCTGATAAACAAACATTTAGGAAGAGGAGGAGCATCCATTTACTCCACTATCTTCCTCCAAACCACAGCCACTTAAATGCTTCTAGAATATTACTTAGCAAGGACTCTTCTCCACTATCAATATCAATAGTCTCGATAAAAGGTAAAGGTAAAGGTTTTCCCCTGACGTTAAGTCCAGTCGTGACCAACTCTGGGGGTTGGTGCTCATCTCCATTTCTAAGCCGAAGAGCCGGCGTTGTCCTTAGACACCTCCAAGGTCATGTGGCCGGCATGACTTCATGGAGCGCTGTTACCTTCCCGCTGGAGTGGTACCTATTTATCTACTCACATTTGCATGTTTTCAAACTGCTAGGTTGGCAGGAGCTGGGGCTAACAGCGGGCGCTCATTCCGCTCCCGGGATTTGAACCTGGGACCTTTTGGTCTGCAAGTTCGGCAGCTCAGCGCTTTAACACACTGCGCCACCAGCAGGGGCCCAATAGTCTCAATAGGTAGTTTCTATTCAGTACTCATGACTACTATCTTTTGAGTAACAGGCTTGATTTGATTTTCATATTGATCAACACATTAGTTCTGAGATAAAGTTAAGGCTGGAGAAGTGTCTTTATGTTTAGCAAGGACTTGAAATGTGATTTTTAAAAGGGGGGCTACCACAAGTTCCAGATTCTGGGACTGTATTGCAAAAACAGAAAGAAAAAAAAGTTGTGATCTTAATAAAGCTGCAATCTATAACTGGCATTCTATATTGTAGTTATATATTTGTAACCTAGAGCTAGGGATCTGTAACTACTTCATATTAACTAACACTACATAGACTTGGCTGTAGTATTTTTGTAACGATCATACATGCACTCCCAAACTTACTTTACTAGGCAACAGCGGCACCAAGATGGAGAACTGTTCCACCAGTAATTTGGGCAGAGGAGGATTACATTTTCTCCTCTTCATCCTATCAACCAGAATCTAACACTCACTTTTTTCTGGATATATTACCTTGCCAAAATAACTTTAGATTCGCTTAATATGGCATTCTTAGTGCTGAGCCAAAGCAATAGGGAAAGCTGCTTCTGGAGCACCTGGAGCTTCTATTTGTGGGATGTCTATAGCTTAATGCTATGTAATCCTGGGATTTGTAGTTTGGTCAGGCATCCACATTCTTTGGCAGGGAAGGTTCAAGCCCCCCATGACTCCATAGCATTGAACCAAGGCAGTTAAAGTAGATTCATTCTACAGCATAGATACACTTCTTTTCCATTGCTGAAAGCTTTCATGTTCTAACACAATTTTTTTAAAGAAGGAATTCTAAGCTGGCAGCAGCTGGAATGGGCATATTACAAAGAGTGCAGGTTTTGCTGCTGCACTTTACACTCAGCAGCATTTTTTTTGGTTTCAGAGTTTTGAAAATTGAGATGTGCATTAGATTTGATGACACATTAGACTTGAGTAAATATGATATAACAATCAGATGCAGAACCCACACTACAATTCCTTGTTGCCACCTAGCAATATCACCCTCCTTGCACTCTGATCACCAGTTGAACAGACTGAAATTTCTTCATGTGGCCACTGCCTGATAAAGTAAGTATCTGAGGGAGGAAAATTGCACTGGGGGACATTGCACTAATTATGCATATGCAGCTAAGTAGGCAATGTAGAATATAGGCCCTTTTAAAATGTGGAAAATACTCTCAGGTGTCTGGGGGAAAGAAATCTTACATCGACTGGTATTTTTTTTAACTACTAGTCTTTTCAGAATTTAGAAACATAGAGTTATAAGTGAGAGGATTTCTGTATTATGTTGTAGAAAGCCTATTATTTGTCAAGAGGAAAAATGTACAGGGATGGCTGGGGAATCTGACTCTAACCCAGAGAAGCTTCTTAATTAGCTCATCTGTTCCATGGCTAAGCTTCACTCCTCCTGCAGGATCCTACAAAGATCTTCCCCATTGGTCCCACAGAACTTCAGCATCCATGATGGGTGCTTGGTAGAGAGGTGACCTTTCGAATAACTGGCAGGAAGAAATAATTGGTCTGGGAGACTCAAGGAGTGTTTGCAGATTTAGAAGAAACATGTTAGAGCTACTCTAGAGATTAGCACTTTCCGTTCTATGATTTCCTCTTTTTCCCCCTTACAGAAAACAATTTTATCCAAAATAATGTGTGTTGACATCTCACTGCAACATCGAAGGGTGCCTCAGACTATCTCAACAGGTCACACCAATTTGATCATCATCTTCTATTACAAAAAAAGTACCATTAACTCATAAGATATCATGCTAAGAGTATCATTTTCACTAATGGAAAGTTTCTAAACCTAGCCAAATGTCATTTTAACATAGAGAGAAAACTGTACCAGCTGTAGTCTATTGCTGTATTCTATTTTAACATGTTCTTGGCTCTACATTAAGAATTAAACATGACATCTCTCTAAACCCATCTCTCCAATAAAGTGGTAAAAAAATCAAATCCCATAGCTGAGATTAATAATATGGCCCACCAGATGCTGTTGGATTGCAGCTCCCACCTGGAGGTTACAAAGGATCATTTTGTACTACAACTGACAGTGGGATTCTGGGACTTGTAGTCCAAAACCATACTTTCTGGCTCTTCTCCCATGATTCCTCACCATAATCCATGTGGTTAGTGACTTCTATGACATAAGACAATATCTAGTTCTAGGTTGCATCTACACTGTGGGAAATGTAGATTTACAAGATCTTTAGTCTCTTATGCCAAAGAGTGCTGGTGTCTCTCAAAACTGCAACTCTCATGATATCATATTAGTAACACATAAAGTGGTGTTAAACTGCATTATATTGGAAACCGTCCTGAGTCTTTCTTGGGAGAGAAGGCGGTATACAAATAAACTTTTACTTACTACTTTTTACTAATTCTACATTGTACATGCATCTAAGTCATGTTTAGATTAAATTGGGATGTCATATATTCACAAGAAGCCTAAGTCTTATTGGTTTCAGTGGACTTGCTCTAAGTATGACTGTTTAGGGCCAAGCCATTAATGAAATCTATAAAATATGGTGCATGATCTGGTCTAACTGGTTACTGACAGACTTCAGTAACCTGAAGGGTTACTAGGGATGGAAGTAGTAGACAAAAATAGTCCTGAATCCCACATATAACCTCCCATGTGTACATGGCATTGTTGAATCCAGGAAAATGTTATCCCTGCTGTCCTCAGTCTATGATATCAATGCCATGAAATTTGTTTTCTGCTTCTGGCCAGGCAGCAGAAAATCAAGGTCACATCCTGAATGCTGGAGGGTGTTGTTTTTCCCCCCAAAATCTCATCCAAAGTATTGATCCCTATTTTTGAGAAAATTGACTCTTTCCATTATCTCATGGTTTCTCTGTCTGGGAAGTAAATGCATATATGCATTTTTGCACTATCTGGAATTATGTACCTCTCATTGCCTACAGTTGTTCCAGATGAATACATCACTTATTCAAGATATATCTCTAGTGTGAGAAGCATTGTGAAATATTGGATCTCCCTATATGGTTCTGTGGATGCACAGGGTCTAATCAGTGCAATGTAGGACACCCCATTTCCCAAATCCAAAAGCCTTGCCCTTCACTGATGCTATTCAAGTGGTTTGTGCCATGTGGGGCAGTAAACAACAATTTGAATGTCGATCTATATGTTATAGCTATTCAGTCTTTCACAAAAGCTTTCCAAAATTCACAAACTGATTAAGAAATTTGATGAAAAAAAATGAATTTTCTAAAAATGAAATAAAAAAATTAGGGAAAAACTAAACTGACAAATTTCTATTCAAAGGGGTTTTAGGAGTTAGCTCTTAAAATCATGGGTTTGAATCCTTGTATAGAAGCATAATTCTGGTTCTAAATGGTTGCCATGTGTTTTCTTTATTTTGTTGAGGTTGTGTTGAGGTAGGCTCTTGCAATACTTGAGCAGGGTAATACAGGATGACTTGGAAGTATCTTACTGATAGCACCATCACAATGTTTTGATGATCAAACTGATTAAATATGTAATAGATGAATCCATAATAGTTTGGAAAAATGTGCTCAAAGAGTCATCATCAACGACTGTACTTCAGACTGAAGGGATATGTTGAGTGCCTCGGGGTTCTATCCTAGGACCATTACTTTTCAACATTGTTATCAGTAGTTTAGATGACATGGTGGAGAGAGTCCTTACCAAGTTACAGATGATACAAGGCTAGAATGGATGGTTAATATACTAGAAGGTAGGGGGAGATTTCAAAAGGACTCAGATAAACTAGAAAATTGCTCAGAAATTGATAAAATTGAATTCAGTAGACACAAATAAAAATTCTCTACATTTAGGTCACATAACCCAAATGCACAGGCTTAGAACAGAAGATACATTGCTTAGCAGTGCTACGTGTGAAAAGGAACGTTGGATTTTGTTTGGTCATAAATTGAACATGAGCCAGCAATATGGTGTTGCAGCAAAGGAAGTGAGTGCTATTTTAATAAAAGAGTTTTGAGGTCAAGGGAAATAACAGTTTTATTATATTGTGTGCTGGTCAGTCCTCATACGGAGTACTGTGTTCAATTCTAGGCACCTTATTATATGAAAGATATAGACAAGTTGGAACAGGTTCAAAAAAGGCAACAAGGATGCTTTTTTTCGTGTCAGGAGTGACTTGCACCAAGTCGTTTCTGGAGTGAGAGAATTGGCTGTCTGCAAGGACATTGCCCAGGGGATGCCCAGATGTTTTTGATGTTTTTACCATCCTTGTGGGAGGCTTCTCTCATGTCCCCGCATGGAGCTGGAGCTGATAGAGGGAGTTCATCTGCGCTCTCCCTGGGTGGGATTCGAACCTGGCAGTCTTCAGGTCAGCTACCCAACCTTCAAGTCACAAGGCTTTAATCCACTACGCCACGGGGGCTCCTAACAAGGATGCTAAGAGATACAAAGAACAAAACATGAGGAAAGGTTGAAAAATGAATATATAGCCTTGAGGTGACATGACTAAATTCTTTAAATACCCCAAGGCCTTTCAGAGATAGGAGGTGGCAGGTCAATTCTTTGCTGCCACAGAGGGTAGGCTCTGGTCTAATTATGTGAAGTTACAAGACAGTAGATTTTGATTTAGCATTAAAATGAACTTCTTGGCAGTTAGAGCAGTTTGACAATCAAATGATTGCCTAGAAAAAAAGTGGGCACCCTTTACTGGGTATCTTCAAAAAGAGGCTGAACAGGTAGACTTCTGGGATTGCTTTAGCAGAGGTCCTGCATTGAGCATGGAATTGGATTCCATGGCCTATGAGGCCCCTTCCAATGTGATGATTTTATAAATCTGTGATTTTAGTTAGTAAAAAAACAATCCTGATATTGTCCTCACCAACCAACTGTTATATACCAGTTGAGCTACATGACTCAAAGAAATCCACTATTCTTCAGAAGATTGTGCATTATGAGGCATTAAATTAAATTATGGCTTGGATTGAACATGTTACAAAACAGTGTGTATTTGCTTGGAGGCAACTTTTAGCACTGATGTTGTGCAAATGAGCCTGTCTTGATATAATACCTTTAATAATTCACTTCCATTTAAGGCAGGGCTGCCAACAGAATACCTGTCCTCATCCAAGAGATGACTAAGGACATCACTTATTTTAACACCCATGCTACCAAAGCAGTGCTGTAAGCTTTTAAAAATAATCTCTCATCTGTCAAAACCAGACTGCCATCCTGCAAAATCCTCTAAGTTCCTTAACCAGCACCACCCCCTGCAGTTACCCTCCTCTAAGCATCTTCTAAGCATCCCGACAAGCCACTATCTCCTTTTCAAAATCAGACAAACTAATAAGACTCTCTATTTGTCTGCATAGAGATGTTGGGGATTTGTACTTTTGGATTTCTGGGACAAACTAATCTGATCCACAACTTCAAAACTTAGTTCTTGTACATCTTGAATTTTCTGATATATGGCTTTGGTAGTAGGTGTCTGTGTGCTCTTAATGCACATTCATATACAAATTATATTTAGGAATATACATATTTGAGAAAAAAGCAGTTTTATAAATACACATTTACATATATATTTAAATTCAGTTTTTAATGTTTGTTTCTACAAATGTCACTTAGTACAGAAATAGAATGGAATAAAATAAATTCATTGAGATTAGAAGAGATTTTGACAACTATTCACAAAGTATTTTTTAGCATAAACATTTTGTTTCACACAAAATTGAGTGCTTTGGCAAAAAAAAGAGACAAAACAAAAAAGTCATGGTCTTTTTGTCTTCATGCAAATATGAATCATTGGTGATCACTTGTGGCTGAGTATGATGGTCTTCCAGAGGTAAAGTCTTGGTTATGTATATGTAAATGACTGTGAAGACCTATTCTGGATCCACATGGTCTTTCCCATTGAGGACATTGATTTCTAGATGGAAGGCAGCCACAACAAGGATTTTCTTGATGTGCCTTCCTCTTGCATGATTCCTCCTTTCATCCTGTATTAAACTCTCTTCAAAATGCATAGCACCATTGATAACAGCTGACCTCCAGTTACAACACTCACATGCCAGTTCTTTGTCTTTATGCCACATTTTGTTAGGTTAGCTTTAAGCTCATCCTTAAATCTCTTTTGTTGTATACATTCCATTTTCCATTCTTAAGTTGAGAATACAGTAACTTCTTTGGAAGACAGTGATTGGACATTTAGGCAATGTGGCCAGTCCAGCAAAGTTGATGATGGAGTACCATTGTTTCAATGGTGGTAGTGTTTGCTTCTTTAAGAATGTTAGTGTTTGTATATCTGTCTTTCCAAGAGCTTTGTAACGGTGACTAACATAATTTTTGAGCGTGTTCTGTCCCCGCACTAACTGTTTATCTGAAAGGTACTATGGTACAGGGAACAGACTAGAAACTATATTTGTAATTTTTAAAAAAACCCACTTTATTAACAGACAAAACTTCTTTACCTCCTGGGTATGGTATTGCTATAAAGTCTCTGTGAGGAAAGGTAAGTTCTTGTTGGTATGCACAAAGTTCTGGCTCTTTGGTCTTTGCTCTTCCTTAATGACTGTTATTTGTAGTTGTCTATTTAACTCTTAGATGTCACTGATATTCTTTCTATATAGCTCCGAAGTGACTTATTGCTTTCTATATATAGTCCTGATGTGACGTATTATTTTACTATACTATATAGTCCCGACATGATGTACTATTTTGTGCCTCTTCCAGTCCTTCTCTCTTTACCTTCCAGTACTACACTAACAGACACACCAACTGTCACTTCATAAAACCAGAAGGGGCAGAGCTGAGGGTTCGCCCCTCAGAAGATCCTTAAAGGAGCAGGGTATGAAAGGCTATACAAGCAGAAGGGATGAGACTAACTGACCCTTTATGGAACTGCACATACTCATCTAACTAAAAGGGGATGATTAGGGTTTCTCTGATGGCATGACAGAGTGAATTGTGCTCTTTATAAGATTTATTCAGAGGAAGTTTGTCATTGCTTTCTTGTGAGGCTGAGAGTGTGTATTTTGTCCAAGGTCATCCAGTAGTGGAACATTTCTCTGGTGGCATGACAGGGTGAATTGTGCTTTTTATAAGATTTATTCAGAGGAAGTTTGTCATTGCTTTCCTCTGAGGCTGAGAGTGTGTATTTTGTCCAAGGTCATCCAGTAGTGGAACATTTTCTGGAGGGGGGGGGGGAACTGCCTTGATATGTGAAACTACTGCTTTTTGTTTTACTGCTTTAGAGCAGGCAAACTGTGGTCCTATAGACTTTGAGGCTGTTTTTAAACTCCTTTCCTCATAGATTACTTTTTTTCTGGAAAACAGGGTAAGTTACTATTTCTGGAAGTCTCCATTCATGGTGATTTGCTCCTTAAATATATCTCAAGACCTCCTTGTGCTATTAGACAGTGAAATAATTTTCCTTTTCAGAACCAGAAATGTTCTGGTTATGACTAGAGTTGGAGCTTTGTTTTATTTTGTTTGCATTTTTGGCAATTTCTTTGACTTCCCAAAAGAACCAAGGAAAAAAATCAGTCCACTACTCAGAGAAGGTGTCCACTGCTATCCACATTGTAGAATTAATGTAGTTTGGCACCACTTTAACTGCCATGGGTTAACTTAATAATATAGACTCACGGGAGTTGTAATTTGTAGAGGTGCCTGTATTATTTGACAGAGAAAGCTATAAACGTTGTAAAACTACAACTGCCATGATGATATAGCATTTGGCATAAAATTTAAAGCAATGTTGAATTGCATCAATTTTACAGTGTAGATGCACTCTTAGTTGTTCCAGTGACTGAAAGACAGCATTGATAAAGATTAGGGAAAAGAACCCACTTAAAATTAGATGATGTTTTGGTTCTTCCTTTACAGGATTATGTTCAGAAGGAACTTTGTTACAGTTTCTGGAAATAGAACAGGTCTTGATTAATCATGTAGCTAGCTACCGCTTCTCTTACTCAACATGTCAAGGCAGTGATACTTTGAGTCATAAGATTTTCTATAAATGTTTCTTCATCTAAATGTCAAATATATGCTGGTGTACTGTAGGGTGTTGCCCATCTCCTTTTTCTCATTCCCTGGTTTTATAATACCATCCTGCCAATTACTTTTTCATCTTTTTGTTTTGTCTTGTTTACAGTCCCTTCCTCTTTATTTTTAACAAGTTCACTTTCCTTACTCGAATGGCATTCTCTTTCAACCTGCACATCTTTAACATAAAAACTCTGACACTCATTTTTATCTTCAACAGTAAAAAAAACAAATAAAACTGTAACTGTTGTCTAGAATTTCTGGCTTCTGCACCAGTTTCAGATGTTATGGACTGACTTTTGCTGGGATAATTGGAGGGGAAGTGGAGAGACATGATACTTGTTATGAAGATTTAGTTCATAAACTAAAAAGGTACAGGAATTCCCATATTACAGGAGAGAAGTTGCAGTGAGTGGATCATAAGCCAAAGCTTCACTAAAACTGCAAATGCAACTTCCAGTGCTTTGAGTTTAAAAAAAAAAAACACCAAATCATTTATAACACCAGTACTTATCATCACAATCCACTCATTAAGTTATACTCAGTGAAGTTATCATAATATGAGAGAGAGAGAGAGAGAGAGAGAGAGAGAGAGAGAGAGAGAGAGAGACCCCAAGATGGGGAGAGTGAGGGTCCTTCTATACTTATCTAAAACCTAAGAGAGTTAAAATAACCTGCTTCCTCCCGAGGATCAGTCCTCACCTGAAACTCAAACCCTGGGTTTTCCCTTGAGGGGTGGCTAGATGCCATCCCGGGTCAAAAAATTTGTTGACCCAGGATGGCATACAGATCCCATTTAGAACAGCGAGTCAGGGTCACCAAATGAAGATATGAAGGTCCAGTTTATTCCAGTTTCTGCTGTTTTGCACCTGTTTGCTTGCTTAGTCATAGAGAGCCAATCAAAATGTATTAGGTAAGTATAGACCAATTAGATAAACAATGTATTAACACCAATCAAAATGTGCTTATTGGATTTCTGTAAAACAATAAAACACCACACCCCCATTTTGGGGGTGACAGATTTCATATGACAGATTTCATATGACAGATTTCATATGACTTTACCAATTATATCTGGAGATTTCCATCTGCTCTGGTGGATGGGGAGACCCCACTGAGCCTATCCGATATCATCTGGGTATATATTCAAGGAGAAAGCAGCAAGGTGAGGTCCTGCTGCTCAAATGGAACTCTACTTGCCAGCACCTGATGTAATCCTGTACATATAGTGAAAGGTATGATAATACTCCCCTCCAAATGTCCAGTTTGGCATGGATTGTCTTGGGACCTCATCACATTAAGGTTCTCAAGCTGGGGGATAGAGGCAGCATCCATGGGGCAGTGGGGCAAATTTGGTGGGCAGTGGAGGAAACTATTACCCGTGCCCCACATCACCACCTTCCCCATCACATGGGAGATAGAATTGCAGCCCAGCTTCCATCCCCCCCCCCCATGCTGTCCCTGGCTTACATAATGAATATATATAATGCCGTTGTACTGAATTTTATGAATCTGCAGACTTTTCTAGCTTGTGTTTTGTTCCTTACTAATAATTCTTGTCAGCTTGACCACCTCTGATATTGCTCGGCCAAATGTTTCCCAGTTTTCATCTGTGAAATGTTTTGCAGTATGAAATACAACGATTAAGATCATTTGCTGTTGTAATAAACTGGTTTTAGCATGTTTTCCAGAGCAAGGTTGGCCCAGCAATAAGTCTCATAACTGGTTGTAATAAATAAATAAAAACATTACTGCCTTCTCAGCCAGTTGGAATTGAAATACTTCACATAATGTGTTTATTAGTCAACTGCCCCAAAAGATTTCTAAACCCATTTTGTAATAAATGCTTGCCCACTTTTGAAATGTTCAGGCAGTCACAACATTAGACAAGGAGGCCTTTCTCCTACATTACTTGACAGGTACATGTTCCTAGATGAACAAAACATGATTTTATTATGAATCAGTAATATGTAAGGCAAGGCCTGTGTGATCTCTTCTTAGATAGATCATATACATTTGACAATTTTATGACTACCCTTTTGTTCAAGTTTCAATAGAAGAGGGTAGGGGTAGGAACATAATAAATGGTAGCAATAAAGTTGCAATGCCTAGACAGAAGAAAGCATGATTAATTCAGCATTTCAAATGTCACATAAAATTGCTCATAATCTAATGCATACAGATACTTGTATCTGGTCATATACTAGACACTGCAGCTAATGTCATGTCCCTGTTAGAGTTTGGGTAGGAATTCATTTAATTGGGATTGATTCCCTAGTCATGGCAACTAATATTTGTGATTATTTAATGCTTAATTTTAAAAAGTTAAAATAACATTAACAACTTCCCACACAGCATTAGTAATGTATTTGATTTGGATTGTAGAAGTTAGAAGAAATCATCTTTTGCACTGTCCTGCATCTAAATGCGAAAGTGTATCTTCATTCCTTTAGGTCAAGATCCCCTCCCTGAGTTTTCATTTGATTTGACCCAGGTACATGGGATGACTACTATAAGGTGAGAGTCAGGACAGTGTGAATGGCACATTTTTTCAATGGGCAGTAGGCCCTTTCCCCTTGTTTTGTATCAGCATAGCAGCCAGTGATCAGTGTGTGGATGGTCCTCCCCACCACTTCCTACTGGATTGTTGTGAATTTATTATTACTGGACTTTTAGGCAGCTGCCACTATTTTGTAGCACAAAATATAAACTCTATATTGCATGTGTTCTTTGTTGGGAATTTGACATGTATGCCATATGTAACCAGTGCCCTTGCATGTTTAAACATAGCAAGGCCCACATTTCTTTTGGAATTGCTTGTGAGGAAGGAGAGCAAGCAACTCCAAGGAACAGTCAAGTAAGAGGAAACCTGGAGGTCACTTCACACCATTGAAATAGGCCTAGTCCAATTAGGCAGGACTACTTAAATTTGTTTTTGCATATATATTTTTGAAGGATGATTTAAGGAATATTCCATTTCAGGGGATGCATAAACCTTACTTTTCAAATGAACTCAATAATAGGTTTGAATGAGGTGGTTTAGAATAAAATTCATAAGAAAGTTGCAGAAAGTAGGTAGTTGGCCCCTTTACTTTCCCTCCAGTACTTAGTTTGAGGATCTCTTTGATAGGCTGAAGAAGAAACCTGGTGAAAACTTATTCAACATCTTTCCGTTCTAAGAGGTCGGAAGGAAAGACACTATCCTAGCAGAAATATGTACTGTATACTTTATGTCCTTTCACATGATAGTGCACGAAGTGTGCAGGAATGGGATTGTTGAAATGGCATATTAAGTCTAAATTTTGCCTTTTCCTTGTACATACAATGGAGTTTTAATTGTTAGTTTTGCCTTTTAAGAAGTTGTTATATACAGATCCTGCTCTCCTTATGGGGTGCTTGGTGTTCATGTTGTGCTTTTGAGAAATGAAGTACTATTCTGAACTGGGTCCTTCAGTCAGGATGTTTTGTTTGTATGCTTGTTTTTAGTTGATTGCTATGTTAGGAATTAGGCAGTTATTTGAAATGAGTTGGGAGTGCCTCTTTTACATGGGAAAATTAAGAACACCATTACTTGCTTGGTTTGTTTTTGTTTTTGTTTTTAATATTGAGATTGACATAATAGTTCAACGTTGCAAGGTTGATTGAATCAGCCAAAATGGCGTGGCTAGGGAGAAAATGAATCTTTTGGAGTGGTTTGTTGCCTCCAATGTTTGATGAGCTGATGGGGCTACCTGCACACATGTGTTCATCATTCATATTGGCAGTAATGACTTGATTTACTCAAGGGCAAGGCCCCCATTTTGCAAGCCTTCTGCAATTTTCATTTTATTCAGTATATTATGGATTGTAATTTTATCTGGTAAGGTGGTGGGGATCACTAATATCAGAGGACCTCATCACATTCAGATCCTTACGCTGGGGGACAGCAGGGGCATTTGTGGGCCAGTGGGGCAAATCCAGAGAGCAGTGGGGAAAGCGTTGTCTCACAACCCAAATCGCCCACTTTACTGTGCGAGCTCCCCCCATGCTTTCCTTGGTATACTTAATGAGAGCACTGGTAGCCACGCATATTCTCAGGGCTCCCTCCATGGATGTTTTCAGGACAGAGCCCCGCCAGAAGTAGGCCTGTGTCATGTTATGCGTTCCAGTGGGCTCCATCCTGGCTTCATCCTGGAAGCATCCTAGGATGGAGCCCAACCTCATGTGATGAGATCCTTGGCCTAATCTATAAAAGAGTGAACATGTCCAGAATGGGCTGAATAACGAGTTGGGGCATTTTCCCTCAACATAATTTTTTGATGATCAGTTAAAACCAACAGTTTAGTCTGTATATATTAATACTGTTGTTTAATGTTTACTGCCATATTTCAATTTAATTTTAATTGTCTATAAGATGAATGATGCCATGGAGCATTTATGTAACTCTTTGGGTTTTTTAATCAATGGTTTTATGTTACACTAGCTGTTCCTGGCCACGCATTGCTGTGGCGAAGTATGGTGGTATGGGAAATAAAGTATTGAGGAATTTTATTTATTTTTATTTATTTATTTTTCAAACTTATATGCCGCCACTCCCCTAGGGCTCGGGGCGGCTTACAAGAACCGGCTAAAATCAACAATTTAAAAACATCTTAAAACATCTTTAAAACATCTTTAAAAAACATCTTAAAACATCCTAAAAGCACCTTTTAAACATCTAACAGAACTCAAACGCCTGCTGAAACACGTGTGTCTTACATGCCCTGCGGAAAGCCGACAAGTCCCGCAAGGCACGGACTTCATGTGGCAAGGTTTTCCAGAGAGATGGCGCCACAGCTGAAAAGGCTCTGTGTCTAGTTGCTGTTAGACGCAAGGTCTTAAAACTGGAGACTTCCAACAGGTCTTGGTCCTCAGAATGGAGGGATCTCTGGGGTTTGTAGGGAGTGAGGCGGGTTGTAGGGAGTGAGGCGGTCCCTCAGGTACATCGGCCCTAGACCATGTAAGGCCTTGAAGGTAAGTACCATCACTTTGAAAGTGATCCGGTGCTCAATTGGTAACCAGTGCAGCTGCCGTAAGATTGGTGTTATGTGGCATCTCATCGGGACTCCCGCAAGGAGCCGGGCAGCTGCATTTTGCACCAATTTGAGCTTCCGGATCACCGACACAGGAAGGCCAATGTACCCTTTACCTTTTACCTTACCCTTTGCCTTAACTACAGTACCACCAATGGTAAAGGGTAAAGGTTTTCCCCTGACATTAAGTTCAGTTGTGTGTGATTCTGGGGGTTGGTGCTCATTTCTATTTCTAAGCTGAAGAGCTGGCGTTGTCCATAGACTCCTCCAAGGTCATGTGGCATGACTTCATGGAGCGCAGCTACCTTCCCGCTGGAGCAGTACCTATTCATCTACTCTCATTTGCAGGTTTTTGAACTTTAGGGTTGGCAGAAGCTGGTAAAATGATTAGCATGTAATGGCCTTGCAGCTTTAAATCCTGGCTGCTTCCTCCCTGAGTGAATTTTTTTGTTGGGAGGTGTTAGCTGGCCCTGATTGTTTCCTGTCTGGAATTCCCTTGTTTTCAGAGTGGTGTTCTTTGCAATATTTTATGTGCTTCTACTGTCTGTGGCCCTCAGAAAACAGAGGATTTGCCAGACTTTGGTGATGGGAATACTTTGTTGGGCGGTGTTAGCTGGCCCTGATTGTTTCCTGTGTGGAATTCCCCTGTTTTCAGAGTGTTGTTCTTTATTTAATGTTCTGATTTTGGAGATTGTATTGTTCTGTTTTATTATACCACATTAATTTTTATATATTCTGATTTTAGTGTTTTTGAATACTTGGAGCCAGATTGTATTCATTTTCATGGTTCACAACAACACAATAATAATAATAATAGTAATAATAATAATAATAATAATAATAATAATAATAATAATAATGACTTCGGTAATACACACTGCTTCACTCCCTTCTCAGCTTCCTTCCTGGAAGAATCCTTTCTTGGGAGGTGTTAGCTGGCCCTGATTGTTTCCTTTCTGGAATTCCCAATTTCTCTGCTTTCAGATTGTTGCTCTTTATTTACTGTCCTGGTTTTAGAGATTATATTGTTCTGTATTATTCTACCAAAGTAATTATTTCATATTATAGTAGAATCTCACTTATCTAACATTAACTTATCCAATGCTCTGGATTATCTAATGCAGTCTGCCTTTTAGTAGTAAACGTTTTTGTATTCAGTATTTTAAATTCATTGTGATATGTATTTGTAAATACAGTAATTACTACATAGCATTACTGCACATGGAACTACTTTTTCTGTCAAATTTGTTGTATAACATGATGTTTTGGTGCTTAATTTATATAATGATTATCTAATTTGATGTTTAATAGGCTTTTCCCGAATCCCTTCTTATTATCCAACATATTCACTTATCCAACGTTCTGCTAGCCTGTTTATGTTGGATAAGTGAGACTGTACTGTATATTTATAATCTTATATTATCTCCTTACAACTGGATTATATGAGGGCCCTTCTACACAGTTGGATAAAATGCACACTGAAATGGATTATATGGCAGTGTGGAGTCAAGATAATGCAGTTCAAAGCAGATAATATAATATTATAAATGGATTATATAGCTGTGTGGAAGGGCCTTGAGTCTACACTGCCATATAATGCAGTTCAAATCTGATCATCTGTATTTTATAGTCAGTGTGGAAGAGGCCTAAGTGAGGCCTAACTTTGCCTGTCCCCTGGGCTAAGTGGGTTGCTAGGAGACCAAGTGGGTGGAACTTAGCCTTCTAACTGGCAGCAATTGGATAAAAAGAATTATTCCTCTCCCTCTAAATAGGACTTTATTTTTCTTTTCTTTTTGTTGTATAAACATAGAGGCATGGATGAGGGGTTGTGCTGTCAATTTTCGAGGTTGTTGGTTGTTTAGTTTTGTTGTTTTGTCTGTCACCGGGATTCCATCACTCTTTTATAGATAGATAGATAGATAGATAGATAGATAGATAGATAGATAGATAGATAGATAGACAGACAGACAGACAGATAGATAGAAGATGTATATTTTAAAATTCTAAGCCACCTTGGGTCCGCCGGGAGAAAGGCAGCATAGAAATTCCTGAAATAAATAAATAAATAAACAAATAAAGAGATAACTGCATACAATTAGGTTGAGATATCAATCTATCATCTATTTGGCCATACATTATAAACATTCTCCTTTTATACACACAAGAATTGGATGCAATTTTTCTTTAATATTTTGATGTAAAGGTTTGTGCCATTATTTTATTGCTCAATATTATTTATGTGCATCTGTATATGTATTAATATTACAGAAGCTCTATAATGAGATATGTAACTGAGTCATCAACAAAAGATTCCAAACAGAACATTTAAAAGTATTGTACACTTAAGCCAATGCACAGTAAGTGTTCACGTTTTAAGGGCATAGCAATTAAGATAAAATAGTACCCTATGAACCAGGCAGAATGTCGACTCTAAAATTGTTCTAGTCCTTTATTATTCCAATAAGAGATTTTAATTCTTTGGAGCTCAATAAATGCATGTAGAGTATTCTTTTTAAAAAATAAACCTTGAGATCCTACTGGGAGAAAAATACTTACACATTCTATTGCTTTCACACAATTAAATCATTTCACATATGGTTTTGTGATTTCACAATCTATAGGACAAATTCTCTATCCCAGTTTTTAAAATGTATCTATGCAGAATTGAATAACAGAGGTGGTTAGGATCATGGCCACATGTCCTACCTCAAGTTCAACATATTTTCAGAACAAAGCTTATCAACGTACAGTCTGTTCGCTTGTAGCATCAGTATTGTATAACTGCAGGGTATGCATTACTCATACACTTGTAAGCATATGTGCTACACTGATAAGTTATTTATTTACTTACAATGAATGACCTGGTCTTATTCAGGTGATATTTACTAAGATAAGTAGAATCAACTATGGGGAATGTGCATTTCAGGTCCAGCCCTTCCACCCTTTCCCTTGAAAGGAGCTGCAACTGTGTAGAATGAATGTAGAAATAGAGCTCCTTATGTGTGGATACTCTGCACAAGGAAAAGAAAAACTCAAAAAGTGTGTGTGTATCAATCATTGATATGAATTTCTGTATGATTATTGTATTGCACCACTCCTGTACTGAATAGCTATTTTGTGCAATGGAACCAAGATTCTAAATGTCCAATCAAACACATGCTCAAATGTGGAATACACACAATATACATACATGTAAAGCAAAGGTTCTCAACTTTTGGTCCTTCAGGTGTTTTGAACTCCAGCTCCCACAATTCCTAATAGCTAGTAAGCTGACTGGGATTTCTGGGAGTTGAAGACCAAAGGATCAAAGATTGGGTACCATTTATCTAAAGTCTAGATATGCATGCCAATGTAATACATTCTCTATAACCTGGAATTGAATTAGAATGTTCCACAGAAAACAGTAATATCCAAATGCTTCCATAAAATGACATATGTGTAAAACAACAACAGGACTGTAGCCCATAGGTGGAATTCAATGTAAGTGAACTCATACATTTAGATGCACCCAGCTTTCATGGTAATAATAATAATAATAATAATAATAATAATAATAATAATAATACTTTATTTATACCCCACCACCATCTCCCCAACGGGGACTCGAGGCGGCTTACATGGGGCCATGCCCAAAACCATACAATATGACAGAATATAAAACAACATATCATAACACAATTTAACAATACAATAGATAATAACATACATTACAACCCAAAATTCAGAAAAAGCAATAAAAACCAGGGCAGGCCACATGAACACTAAGTTAAAACTCGGTGAGAAAGACATAGGAATAAAACCACGGGGAGCAGGGACATAAAATAGTGGAACAGTCTAGAGGATAGATATCCCAAGGGAATAACCGAAGAAAGATATGACAGTTACTCTCCAAAGGCACACCGGAAGAGCCATGTTTTTAAGTCTTTCTTAAAGGCTAGCAAAGTGGGGGCCTGCCTAATCTCAATGAGCAGTGAATTCCACAGTCGGGGGGCCACAGCAGAAAAGGCCCTCTTCCTTGTACCCCCAAGACGGGCCTGAGATATAGGCAGTGGCGACAGGAGAGCCTCCCCTGACGATCGAAGAAATCGGGTGGGTTTATGATAGGAGATACGGTCACTAAGGTAGGCGGGTCCCAAACCGTTTAGGGCTTTATAGGTGATAATCTGCACCTTGAATTGGGACCGGAAAATGAATGGTTATGATAATAATATACTAAAATATTATTTATACCATGAAATTATATTCTCTACAGAGCTGCAAGTAAACTAAATGAGTTTAATCCTTTCAGTTCACTAAAGCTATACTGATGAGTCCACGTTTCATTCTTTTCTTCCTAAAAGAGAATGGAAACTAGAGTATTGTTCTTGTTTTTGTATGATTTTTTTTGTTCTTTTGGTCCACTTGACCTTGTTCCTTTGCTTCAGATACTGCCTCTTGCAGACATTCCCCAAGGTCACTTTAAGCTTTTTGAAAGCTTGAGGAAAGTGTCATTTCTTTTCTCTTTCCTCTTCCACTGTTCTCTCTCAAATGTTGTTGGTTAAAGAGTACTTTAAAAATGAATGTGGCTGAAGAAAGCTCTTCACTGATAGCTAGCTAAATAGAGGGATTTTGTACAGTCTTTGAAAATGAATCAGAACATTTTCAGAGAATTCTTGTCCTCTGGGTCCAACATCATTGTCATAATCTATAGTGGAGAAATCTATTCTGTTAATCACAAAATGTCAGTGCTTTTCATATCATTTTTGCTATTGTCCTTTCAACGTTTTCCTTGGATGTCGCAGTTAATATTATAGTATGGATATTATTGCTCAATAAATAAGGGGATTCCCACTTATTAAGATCCGAGTCATTATCATAGTGTCAAGCCATGTATGTGTGTGCCTGTGAACAGAAATTCTCACATCCTAGGTTTGTGGTCATGCTGATTCTTCCACCTGGTAGCTGCATCTGTACTGTAGAATTAATGCAGTTTGATACTCCTATAATTGCAATGGCTTTCTCTGCCAAAGAGTGCTTTTGCCTCACCAAACTACAACTCCCAGGATTCCATAGCATTGAGCCAGGCAGTTAAACTAGTGTCAAACTGCATGATTTCTACAGTATAGATACATTCTCTGTGTGTGTTTTTGTACAGAAAACTTTGACAGCCCAAATCCACATCACGTTGTGTAGACACTTCACTCTTTGACATATTATCACCAAAATACAATAGCCAATGGGGGAAAATAGCCTGTAAATTAAGGAATTCTTGTGCCTACATCCATTTGCAATTGCCAAATGCGTTTGATTCACTGAATTAATTGCTGAATGGTAAGTAAACACTTGTGTAATTCTTATTGATTTGCATGGTCTAGATTAGTTGGAAGTAGCAATAGAAGCTGATAGGAACAAAATCAACTCAGTTGCAATGTGGTTCTGGAGAAAAGCTAAGATGTTCAGCTAAGGACTGCTCAAAAAGGTACATACATTGGCAAATCAAACTTTAAGACTAAACTGGGATTGTGATATCAAGAGAAGAAAGGGGCCAGATGAATTATATCAAAAGATATTAAAATAACTGGTAGAAATAATTTCAGGACCACTGGCATTTTTTTTTGAGAATTCCCAGAGAAGAGAAATTCCAGCAGACTGGAGAAAAGCAAATTTTGTCCACCTTCAAATAGTGGGGAAAGAGGACCCAATTACTTGCTGACATCTATATCAGGAAATGTTGTAGAGAAGATCATTAAACTGTCTGTCTGTAAGCACCAAAAATCAACATGGGTTTCTCAAAAATACATCATGCCAAATTAACCTTATTTTTTAACATAATTACAAGCTTTATAGCATGTTGGTCACCCTTCTCTGGAAATGTTCTAGCCCAATGATTCTCAACCTGTGGTCCTCAGATGTTTTTGGTATACAACTCCCAGAAATCCAAGCTGTTAGGATTTCTGGAAGTTGAAGGCCAGAAACATTCTGGGGCCCCCAGGTTGAGAACCAGTGAGCTAGAACATTTCCAGAGAAGGGTGACCAACATGGTATAAAGTCTGGAAGCCAACCCCTATGAGGAGAGGTTTAGAGAACTATATATGTTTAGCCATGAAATATATATGGTAGCCTATCCATATTTAAATGTATGAAAAGATGTCATATAGAGGAGAAGGCAAGCTTGTTTTCTGTCATTCCAGAAACTAGGACATGGAACAAAGAATTCAAATTGCAGGAAGAGATTCCACCTAAACATTAAGAAAAACCTTTCTGATGATTGGAACTGTTCACCAGTGGAATATGCTGCTTCAAAGTGTAGTAGAGTGCTTTGATTTGGTGTTGCTTCATGATAGGTGGTTAGAATGGGTGGCCTTTGTGATTTCTTCCAACTCTGTGATTCTATGAAAAGAGAAGGATGCTTGTAAAGTAGACAATAGTAGTAAAAGAGTACGACTGTATTCCATATAGATAAACTGAACTAAGGAAGCTACAGCCCTGAATCTGTAGGACCTGAATATTTATTTATTTATTGAATTTATATACCGCTCTTCTCCCCCAGGGGGACCCAATAGGATTATTGATGTTCAGGTGACTTGGAGATCTCTTTGTCATAGAGTTACCATAAGTCAAACTTGACTTGATACCAGTTCCTGACATTACTTTCATGGAATTTTCTTGATTTACCTGTACATTTCATTTGAGAGCCATGTGTTGTGCTTTTAAAGTGAGTGGGAAGCGAGCTGTGCTTCCTTCCTCTTTGCTCAACAGAATGTTCACATGGCTCCCAGGATAGCATTTACATGGGTTAATATATGTTAGAAGGTCATACATATCTTTCATGTGTATTTCTTGCACTTTCCATGTACATGCAGTAACACTTGCTGAAGAAAGAACTCCAAAACATTTCTCCTTTTATCCCTGAACCATCAGACTTTACCTTAGTCTGATCTTTCAATTAGCTATTCTTACGTTTTCAGCATACTTGAATGAGGAAAAGGGAAAATAATAAGAACAATTTCTACCAATTTTCTGAATGTGGATGAACTCAGTGATTGGAATATAAAATAATCTACTCATTCATCATGAAAGAAACCCCATGATCCTAGAGAATTCAAACTGTAATGCTTAGGGATTATTTCATAAGTATGAAGAGTAGTGATGGGTAATATTCCTATGATGAGCTGGGCCATGCTTAGTGCATTTTGAGAGAGAGTATTTTTATGAGGGCTTTAAATGAATCTTAACTAAGTTTTACCTTCAAAATATTTTATTTATTTATTTGTTTATTTATTTATTTCTACTTCGCTCTACCTCACCCCAAGGGGAACTCAAAGCTGTTTCCAATTTTGGCAAACATTCAATGCCACAATTATACAAAAAACAAACAACACATAACACAATTAAAAATTAAATTAAAACTTATAAAATACATATTGAAACTAATTAAAATATGCACCAATCCTGAAATGACAGCACCAATCCTGAAATCGTCATCAAAGTTACTTCATATTACGGTTTCGTGAGAATCTATCGCACTTTAATTTTACTACTCACCAAATGCCTGCTTCCACAGCCAGGATTTTCCTTTTTTTTCAAAAGACCAGGAGGGAGGAGGCTGATCTGATGTCACTAGGGAGGGAATTCCACAGCCAAGGGGCCACCACTGAGAAGGCCCTGTCCCTTGTCCCACCAATTGCGCCTGGGAGCTGCGGTGGCACAATGGGTTAAACATTGAAGGTTGGTGGTTCGAATCCACAATACAGGGTGAGCTCCCATCTGTCAGCCCCAAATTACCATTTTGGGACATAAGAAAAGCCTCCCACAGGACGGTAACACATCAAAGCATCCCTGGGCAACGTCTTTGTAGATGTCCAATTCTCTCACACCAGAAGCCACTTGCAGTATGTTCTCAATTCATTTCTGACATGATTAAAAAAAACCAATTGCACCTACGAAGGGGGTGGGACCAAGAGTAGGGCCTCCTCAGCAGATCTCAGCACTTGAACTGGCTCATATAGGGAGATACATTCAGACAGATAAGCCAGCATTTTGAATTGTACTCTGTAGCACACTGGCAGCCAGTGGAGCTGACATAACATGAATTGTATTTTCCCTGTACACTTCTCTGGTGAGCAATCTGGCTGTTGCCCAATGAACTATTTAAGGCTTCTGGGTAGTCTTCAAAAGGAGCCCCTGTAAAATGTGTTTCATTAATCTATTCAAGAGGTAAGGAGAGTGTGGACTAATGTGGCCAAGTCTGCCTTCCCAAGGTATGGACACAACTGGCACACAAGCTTTAATTGTGTGAAAGCTCCTCAGGTACTAACAAGACCTGGGGTTCCAGGCTCAGTGAGGAATTCAGAAGAACTCAAAAGCTGTAAACCTGTTAACAGCCTCCTTAGTTGCAGATGAAAAGGAGTGATAGATGACATCAAACTCCATAGCTCCGGATTATCTTTCCCAATGGCCTCATGTAGATGTTAAACAACATATGGGACAGTACTGAACCCTGCGGGACACCACAAAACAAAGGTTGTGGGGCCGAGCAGGTGTCCGCCAACACCACCTTCTGAGTACAGCCCTCCAGGGAGGACCAGAGCCATTATAGGACAGTACTTCCAAATCCCATTCTCATGAAGCATCCCAGAGGGATACTGTGGTCTACAGTATCAAAGGCCACTAAGAGGTCCAAGAGAACTATCAGGCACACAGTCCCCCTGTCCAGTTCTCTGCGTAGATCATCCACTAAGGAGACGAAGGATTTTTTCCAAGAACCATGGAAGTTGAGAGGTGACCACACATTCCAAGGTTTTGGTCAAAAAGGGAAGACTGAAAACTAGCCAAAAGTTGTTCAATTAAGTGGGATCCAGTGATGTTTTTTTCAACAGTTGTTTTATTACAGTCTCTTTTAGACTGGGTGGAATATTGCCTTCCTGAAGGGAAGTATTGACCACAATTTCCACCCATTCCACCAAACCCCCTCTGACTTGCTTTATCAGCCAGGATAGGCAGAGTTCTAGGATGCATGTGGTCACCCTCACTTCTCCAAGGGTCTTTGTCCACATCCTTGGGTTGCACCAATTGAAATGAATCCATTAAAACAAGGCAAGCAGATGATCTTAATACATCTTCAGAGACTGCAGTTAAAGTGGTATCCAAGCCAGTGAGGATCAGAGTGACTTTATCCACAAAGAACTGAGCAAATGCTTCACAGTGAGCTGCCAAATGGTCAGGGATCCTGTTTTGTGGGACAGGATTTAGCAATATTCTGAGCTGGATGGTTACTTGCAGACGCAATGTTGGCCACAATGAGAGATTTCTTTGTGGCCTCCACTGCCATGAAATATGTCCTTATGTAGGTGCATACCATGTTCAATCTGATTAGCTAGGAGTTGAACTTCACATGTGCTCTAGTCTCCATCTCACACATTTCATCACTTCATCAAAATGTGTATGCAAGTATTCTTACAAAGAGTGCTATATTTTTTTTTACCTGAAGACATGTTTTAATCTAAAAGTCCAGTTTATTTTCTTATTCAAGGAGTCCCAGATTAGGTTAGTGTTTACACTTTATTTTACTTTTTACCCAAAGAGTTTAGTCTCAAGTAGGTTGCTAAGTAATTAAGACAGAAATGCTTTGATGATTTCATTCTTGTTAGGGGAAAATATTTAAAGTGATTTGGCTGATCAGTGAATTGGCACCCATACAAGTATGTTTCTACTTGGAATATCTCTAGCCAAATTGATTTTTCACATAAATATTTTGAACATGTTTGTTAGATGTGGTTTAAGACTGACAAGAGCAACAGGCTTTTATATCTTTGCTATGTTTCTAAATGGATGATTGATTACTCTTGCATTTCATATGCCACTGAAGTTTTCAAAATAATGCACTTAACTTGTGTATCTTCCCAGCCCGCAATGCTCAGTTTTGCTGATAGTTAAGCTCCCTTGCTCTCAAATTCTTACCCCATTCACAATTAAAATCAAACATATTCTATGCATATGCCAGTTTGGTGCCTCTGCAATTGGCATTAATCAAAATATGTAGCAACGAATAACCACCATTCATGCATGCTCAGCTGTTTGCTGCCTCTGACATTTTACTCTCAGGTAAAATTAGCCTTGATTTCTGGAATCAAGTTGAGTTTTGGAAATAAGATATATTAACACCACAGTTAGATGGATCCTCAATAGTTCACTATACTTGAAATATCACATGTGTTTTGTATTTAACCAGGCCAAAGCATGGCATGCTTAAGTGGAACCCATTACTGCAACATTCTTGGAAGTTACCAAGAAGACACACAAGTGTTTTGTAATTGCCTCCTACTCTTATATAGTAGCAGTCTAGTGAGAATTGAGTTTCTATCTTTGGAAAAGAAGACAGTAGGGATCTTACAATCTCATTCTCTCCATACATGTGATAACGATGACAAAAAATGTTTAATGTCCAGAAATGACATTTACAGGTTGTAATCTATTTCACTTCAATGCACAACAAATTGCACATTTGTATTTTACTTTTGATACAGAAACACAGGTGTGGAGGCTTGCCTTTTAATCATCGATCAGTAAATTGCACATTGAAAAATCAATTAATTAATTAAGTTGCAAATATTTAGTGTAAAGTTATAATGTTTGTATTTTCTGGATGTGGACATGAATCAGAAAATGCAAAACTGTTCAATCTACAGGTGGGGAACGGGACAAAAATGTACATTTGAAAAAGTTGAAAAATAGTTTGAAGCAATATGTATATTTTGAGGAAAGGCATAGAAAGACATTTGAATGGAAATGTGACTTGAAAATAGCATTTTTCAGAAAGAATATGCAAACAAAAATGCATAAATATGGAAAATGCATATGCAAACTCTCTGTCACAGTGGGGGTCATTCAGCTGAGGTGCCTCCCTGTTCTCTTCAAATCAAAATGAGAGCCATTTTTTGCTGTTAATTCACACCACTCTTTCAAAGATTTTGTTCATTAATAAACAAATGAAATTTTTTGTTACATTTTATAGCCTTCCATTCTTCTGTACAGAGAAACTTCTAAAAATTCACACAAAGCTTGCTATCCCCATTTCCCCCTTAAAAGTAATTTGTAAAAGGCTAATCTGCTACTTTTGATCTATGGTATAGCTTTTGTGATGGCAATACAACTTGAATTTCCCTCAGGAGCTCTTTGGGGTCATACCCATCACTACCCTATATATCATAAGACTATTTGAGGAAGCAAGATCCCTGCTGAAGTCATGTGACTACTGATTTGATATGTTTTTAATGTCACCATCAGAGTTTTCTTACTGTCACATAGCCTCACTCATATGAAGCTAATGTGGCAGTATTTTCACAGTATGCTTCTAGCATGTCATCTCCTTAGCACATACTGTGAAATCTGGAAATATTGGCTCTTGAGGGTGAAGGAAGAAAGTACATCAGCTGACAAGGTGAAGATGACACCATGTCATATTGCATGGCCTTAAATTTGATAACATTATCAAAGGCTTCAAAATCTTTGTGAAGGGATAACAATCTCTACAGCGTGTTGTCGAAGGCTTTCATGGCCGGGATCACAGGGTTGTTGTATGTCTTTTGGGCTGTGTGGCCATGTTCCAGAAGTATTCTCTCCTGACGTTTCGCCCACATCTATGGCAGGCATCCTCAGAGGCTGTGGGTCATGGATAAACTAGGCAAGGAAAGGAAATATATATATATATATCTGTGGAGAGTCCATGGTGTGGTAAGAGTCCTTTGTCACTGGGAAGCCAGTGACAACATTAAGTTGTGACAACATAACTGCCGGAGGGAGAGGTGATTCTCCTATGCCCACAGTTTGGTGGTGATGATCGTGCTAAGCCTACTATTTGTAGAAACTTTAAACATTTCCTAAAAATCATGGAAACAAGGATTGCTGATAAAGCTTCAGTGTAGACACCTTTTTCCCATTATAACTCTTTCAAGAGTGAATTTCCCTTTCTAAGTGTAGGTTTCTTTTCACTTCCTGTTGTCTGAACCCCATTTGAAACTAGGAGTTGTATATAAGTGGGTTGTTTATAAATTGGGGACTGCCTGTACATTTATTTCCTGAAGAAATCCATGGTGACACTTGCCTTAACACCGTCTTGTTTAGATTTAGATTTACAATTCTGCTAGACATGGAAAGAATATATTTTAAAATTTACAAAATGGCCTAAAAATGTTTGCCAAGTGTTGGGAATCCCTGATTAAGGAAATCCTGAATTTATGAGAATCTTCACTGTTTAGGATTTATTCTTTGTAAAATTCACATATGGCTTTTTTGCACAGACAACAGCATTGGCAGAACCAACTATCACAGTTCTGCAGTTATGTGCTTATAACTATTGTGTATTCATGGCTCCTATGTAGTTCCCAATTTACATTTACTAGGCAATACCCACTGCTATTGATAGGGATCTGTTCCTCTATCCTTTGGAAAGTAGCTGGCTGCTATTCCCACTGACTCCATTGCATTAGTGATCTTTGATGATAGAAATGTTTTTCACAGGGATCCCCTTTCAGCCCATCACATTGAAGATCACTTATGGGAGATGTTGGAAATAGCAGCCAGCTGGTTCCTGAGTGACAAGGCAAAGAAATACAGTGGCTGATGCCTGAGAAGTGGTGATGGATGGGTCACACCAGAATTCAGTTAATTGCACTATAATTAGCATGTTTATGCATATATACATAAGATGGTGGATTCAGAACATTTTCTATCAATATTATTTAATGAGCAGATAATGCTGATTTTTCCACAGAAGATGCCGTGCTTTTGGATTCTTCCTATATCAAACTGGCATGTGGCTGATTTGTGTGGGAAATAATATTTTCTACAGAAGATATTCTCTATGCAAAAAATTGTTTCCTTTTCAAAAAATAGTCTGTGAAAAGCAATCATGTATACATTTTGTGCAGTGTAGGTCAAAGAATGTGAATAGAATCTGGAACAACGTGATTTTTGCAGCAGGAGTTAAATTGTTCAGACCATCATGGTTTCCTTTCAAGAGAAACATAATGAAGAATGGTACCCCTACTCTATGTGGGACTGCATTTGATGTGGTTTTAGAAAATATGGTTTGCACAAATACTTGCAGCTAGAGTCTTAATAGGGAATGATTACAGGGACCATACAATACTCCTATTAACAACAGCTCTACAGGTTGCTAATCCGCATAATTCAAAGTGTTACCTATGATCTTTAAAGTCTACTAGGGAGGGTCTAGGGAGAGTCTTTATTTTATATCTTTTGGTGTATCTATGTTTGTGTGTGTGTGGGGGGGTCACACCTGTTCATTCATAACTAGATAGATAGATAGATAGATAGATAGATATGCTTATCCATTGTGGTTTCCTGTGTATCACTGATCTGTAGATTGCAGAAACCATAACATTGCCCCTAAGTAACAAACCGCAAAGTTACATTAGAATAGGTGCAACTATTTGTCATGGTTCAAACCATCAAAGGTGAAGGGTTTTAAAATGTTGAATTCACTGAAAAAAATAAGTATTTCTTCCTCTTTTCTTTAGGCAATTTGACTGAATACAGCCCACAGCATAGAACTGTCCCTAGTCAAGAAATGTTTCAGGTTTCAGGGGAATATGTACAAATAAATATGAGAACTACATGAGTGAAAAATCGTTTTTTTCTTCAGACAGTGAACAAAGAGGAAACTGAAATGTTCTTTTGTGAAAGCTTCAATTCTTCCTTATTCCTTTCTCAAAGCAAAACAATTGGAAAGCCCTGAATAAAACAGATCCTAGATTAGAACTGTCAGTTATTTAACTAGTCCACCCATCTCTGGCATCTTCAAATAAATAAAACTTAAAACCCACAAAATGCTAAATTTTGTGAGGTTTTTCTTCTTCCAGACTTTACAAAATGTGAAACCACAATTAAATATATTTGGCTTGCATTCTATTAATTTCATAGGGACACCTATTTTACCTGTTTGACTTGATTGTGGTTTTTTTTGGTGGAATTTGATACACACATATTAGGCTTGTGCATTTTGGCTGAACCTTGAGCTGTTTCTGCTATCCAGATTTTGGGAGGCCAGCAGATCCCTTTTCACGCCCCTCCAAAAAAAGGGTGGGTGCCAGAATGGATTTTTGGGTCTGGCACCAGAAAATGCAACTCTATCCGGCCTATTGATGTGCAATGCGGGGCTTCATGGGTTACCTTTCCCATCATTTTTAGGGGCATCAGGATGAAAATGACCACACTTGGAAGACACATCTACGACTGCTGGCCCACTAGCTGTGAATCCTGGGGAAGTTTTGGGAGGGTTGACCCAAGCCTTTTGGGAATTGTAGTTCAGCCACATCCTTAATACATTTTTCTCATGGGAGCATTCATAAAAACAAAAGACTGAGGTTTTAAGCCTCATAGGAAGAAACAGGGGGCAATTTTTGGGACAGCATGGTGTAGTGTAGTGGTTTGAGAGTTGGACTATGATTGTGGCTTCATTCCCCACTAAGCCATGGAAACCCACTGGGTTCTGAGGTAGTTTGGCGCTTCTGTATTAACCTTCCAATTCGAAGCGTTGGTGTCCATGCCTTGAAATATCTTCAGATAACCTTCAAATATATGAGAAAGTGTTTTAATTCAACCAACCGTTACTATATTCAGGAAAGAAATCCCCTTCCCTGTCCTGGATTTGCAAAGGGCATTGCTGGCTGGCTGGCTGGCTGGCTGCTATTTTGCCTCTGCAGGATCTCCCTTTCAAACCACTTCCTCTTCCCACTCTTAAACTGGGTTGCAGTAGTGGAGTGAGCCTGGATTTGTAATGCCCCCACCTCTGCAGGATCTCCCTTGCAATGTGCTGGCAAAACCCCAAACTAGAACTCTCCACCCAGGTTGGTGTGTGACTTTCTTTCCACTTCAGGGGGAGAAGAAAATTAGAATTTGGCAGGGAAAGCAAACTATCATCCTGCTAAGGATTTTCCACAACTCCCCCTATTATTTTAGACACTCTCATCCCCAGAAAACACAATGAAACTGTTTCAAACCAGGAACAGATTTCCTTATTCAGAGGCTGATGGCCATCTGTCAGGAGTGATTTGATGGTGTACTATGATTTCTGTTTCTGGGTGATACATATCTTCTCCTAATTGGTTCTGTTATAGAAACATGGCAAAATTTTATTACACTGCCAAAACTTTGTCTTTGCGCAAGGGACATGGTGCTATGATAACACATTATGGTTTCCTGGGACACTATCCACCAATTTAACAAAGTTTCAGCCACAAAAACAAAAGTTTCTGAAGTAGAACAATGACTTTCAATATAAAGACAACCCAATGAAATGGGAAATAACACATTCAAACCAGGAACAGATTTTGTTTTTATAAAAAATGTTTTTTATAAAAAATTTGAAAATTCGCCAAAAATCTGAGGATATGTCAAATGTTCTTAGATTTTGTGAGTTAACAGTGGTTTTTGTGTTCTACCACTGTAGCAAATTTCATTAGGATAGCTCAAAAAAGGAGGGAGAGAGAGGCCCCTCAATTTTCCCCATTGACGATAATGTTTTCCTTTATGTGCATGCGCACACATCATTAACAACGTACATACAAAGATTCTGAAGTTTTGGAAAGTTTTGAATTTTTTTGCTTCAAAATTCAGAAATGATTCTAGAAATGAAGCACCAGCGCCCCCTACTTTTGAAGCGAGTATAGAACCATTTTTTTCATGGATTGATGTATTGATTTTAATAATGGTCATGTTATGTTATTTTATAACTATGTTATTATATTGTGTTTTAAATTTATGGACTGTTTTTCTTATGTAAGCCACCCCAAGTCCCTTCAGGGAAATTGAGGTGGGGTACAAGAATAAAGTTATTATTATTATTTGAAACACAACAAGATGAGTCCACAGCAGACACTCTGCTGACTGTTGTACTGGATCACATGCCGGACACTTCCCAAGTGTCTAGGGCTGTGTGATGTATCAGTGAATATTGCGTGCAGATCCCAGCAAGGTGGCCTTCTGCAGCTGGCAGGTAGTAATTTCGTCAGCACCGATTGTGTTCAAGTGCAGGCCAAGGCCTTTAGACACTGCACCCAGTGTGCCGGTCACCACTAGGACCACCTTGACTGGCTTGTGCCACAGCCTTTGCAATTTGATCTTTAAATCCTCATATTGTGCCAGCTTTTCTAGTTTCTCTTCAATCCTGCTGTCACCTGTGATTGCAACATCGACAATCCATACTTTGTTTTTTAACACGATCGTGAGGTCAGGAGTATTGTGCTACAACACTCTGTCTGTCTGAATTCGGAAGTCCTAGAGTAGCTTGACATGTTCATTCTCTGTAACTTTTTCTGGACACAATGACATAGTATGACACAGCAAACATACTAATTTCATATCACAAAATCACAAGTTGAACACTTCCCAAGCGTTTAGAACTGTGTGACGTATTTTCGGATGATGCGTGCAGATCCTAGTAAGGTGGCCTTTTGCAGTTGACAGATCGTAATTTTGTCAATGTCTATTGTTTCCAAATGCCGGCTGAGATCTTTTGGCATGGCACCCAATGTGCCGATCACCACTGGGACCACCTGTACTGGTTTCTGCCAGAGCCTTTGAAATTCAATCTTGAGGTCCTGATAGCGGCTAAGTTTTTCCTGTTGTTTTTCATCAATTCGACTGTTCCCTGGTATGGCGACATCAATAATCCAAACCTTTTTCTTTTCCACAACTGTGATGTCTGGTGTGTTGTGTTCCAGAACTTTGTCAGTCTGACTTCAGAAGTCTCACAGTATCTTTGCGTGTTCATTTTCCATTATCTTTGCAGGTTTGTGATCCCACCAGTTTTTTTTACAGCTGGGAGGTGCTACTTGAGGCATAAGTTCCAATGAATCATTTGGGCCACATAGTTGTGCCTCTGTTTGTAGTCTGTGCGATTTTCTTACAGCATTTGAGGATATGATCAATGGTCAGCTTCCTTGCACAGTCTTCATTTTGGATCATCGGCTGATTTTTTGCATTTGTTCTGATGGCTTGCTCCTGGGCTGCAAGGATCAGGCCTTCTGTCTCCTTCTTCAGTGTACCATTCGTGAGCCATAGCCAGGTCTTCCTTCAATTTTGTCAAGGAACTTTCCATGCAATGCTTTGTTGTTGTTGTTGTTGTTGTTGTTGTTGTTGTTGTTGTTGTTGTTGTTTTTGTTGTTAAAACACTCCTGTACAATCCAGAAATGATTAGGTTTTGGTGGTAAGTTTAGATAGGTAGGTAGGTAGTTTTTCTGAGAATGAGGCTTTGCTGTTTGCTGGAATTCCTATAGTTATTTATAACTATAATCTTTTAAAAGTACTACTTTGATGAAAGAGAGGAGGGAGAAGAGATAACTGAGGAAGTTAAAGGCTTTAGAAGAGGCAGGCTAAAAGATGACTCAAAGCCCAGAGCCACCCTAAAAAAAAAAAAAAAAAAGCATACTCTCTCACAAGTGCCCAAATGCACACCCACCCACACTTTCCAACTTCCAGTCCCACTAAATAAAGAATAAAAAAATAAGGAAAAATAAAGAAAAATAAAAAAGATTGAATGCTAGAAGTCAAGCCAAGCCAAAAGCTAAAGCTGAGAACGAGTGGCAAGGCAATTGGACTGAAGCACCTCTCTCTAAAGACAGGATGCAACTGAGCAATGGAGGAGGCACTCATCCTATTAAACAGACCCAGCTTGTGTAAGACATGTCATGGTTTTCTTCTGTTATGATTGGTCCAGTAGGCAGAACTCACAGGGAAACTCTGTGCATGCTTACAGCAGCCTCTTCGCGTGCCACATGCTCCTGAATATAGCAGATTTTTTTGGGTGGGTCTTCAAAGCTGTAGTCATTGGAGTTCTATCTCCAATACTCAACCAAAAGTCTTATTTTTTACAGCTGTGTGAACCAACACGTAGCTGTGTGATTCTACTATCGACATTCAATGCAGATATACGAATACAAAACATTTCCATATTAGTTACATTGAGCCTGTTCTGTCCCCTGAACTAACTTTCAAATGTCCAATTCTCAGTGAGAAAAGAGTTGGAAACTCACAACAATGTGTAACAGTAAACAAAAATAATTTAATTGTATTAAATATCAGTACCGTAACTCCTCTGAATACGTTGAAGAAACAAATGGGGGCTCAGAATGTAACTGATATTCTCTTGATTGCTTTCAAAGATATCTTCCTTTATGGTCTCTTTCTAGTGTCCTTTATCTTCTTAGTTTCCTTAACCTTAAATGTGGAATATGTTGCAGCCTACAGACTCCTGGCATCCTTTGACTAACTAACGACCTCCTCACATTGGGGTTTTTTTATTGCCCCTCTGTGCTCTTCAGGATGGGGCCTGCTGCACACAAAGGACACTGGCTTGGCCCTGCCCCCTTCCTCCCGAAGTGGAGAGGAAGTGTCGCAAGACACTTCATTTATCCCAAAGCAGAGGAAAGCTCCAACAGAGCTACCCAATTATTTTGCCCTTTCCTCCATCTGATGGGGAAAAGGGCAATGTGCATTGTTACTCTTTCACCCATATGATGGGACAGGGAGCCAATGCATCTTGTCCCATCCTACCACGTGATGGGGGAAGGAGGGAGGATGCATGGGGTGCCACAATCTGCCCCATGTGCTTGCTATTTCACTGGCAACTGCCAGCAGAATAGCATGGCCTCAGGGGCCATCTGAAGAGGTCCCTCATGGCTGGAAGGGAGCTCCAGAAAAGGACTGCAATCTCTTAACTTGGGAAGGGGGGTTCTTGAAGGGAATGGGTCTAAAAAAGGTTTTCTCCCATAGAAAGCTATACAAAAGAGAACTAAGCCCATTCTCAGGTGACGACTGAGGCTTGACAAAGAAAACAAAAGTCTCTGCAGGGGCATTACAGAGCTTATTGCTTTTTCAGGTTGTAGAAGCAATGCTAAAGTTTTTTGATCACACAGAGAGTTACTTTTTATTTGATCTTTTACCTTCTGGACCAATGGTTGTCTGATAACCAGACACTTAATTGCCACACTTGCTTCAGTGATTTTCTTCATGAAAATATGCACTAGTTGCTTTGGTAAGCAAATCTGCAATATGTGTTTGTGTTTCTAAATTAACAATCAGGACACAACCTAATTTACACATTGTGTTACAGCAAAATTGAATTGTGTTTTTTTTTATAGAGAAAATTGAAACTGATATCTAAAGTCTCTGTCACTGTTGAATGAAACAAAACAAACAGTTTAACTTGCAACACTGGATTAATTCTACAGAACAATGAGGTTATTAGCAGGGCTGTCTTGCTTATAATATTTTCTCTGCCCAAGCAACATTAAAGACAAACCAATTAACCAATGCTACATCATTTACAGAAAAGAAATAACATTCTTATATGCAGTGGGATTATATGTTAAAATTTATCACCCCGATGGCGTAGTGGACTAAAGCCTCGTGACTTGAAGGTTGGGTTGCTGACCTGAAAGCTGCCAGGTTTGAATCCCACCTGGGGAGAGTGCAGATGAGCTCCCTCTATCAGCTCCAGCTCCATGCGGGGACATGAAAGAAGCCTCCCACAAGGATGGTAAAAACATCAAAAACATCTGGGCATCCCCTGGGCAACGTCCTTGCAGATGGCCAATTTTCTCACTCCAGAAGTGACTCAAGTTGCTCCTGACACAACCCCCCCCCCCATACAATTCATATTTTAGAGACAATGATATAAGTTTAGGTGAGGGGATAATGTTTTCCTAATATATCAATTTCTATTGCCAAAGAATGTCTTTTTTTTTTTAACCAAGGACACCTTGGAAACTGAAGAGCTCTTTTATTGTAATATGAAAGTGTGCCTTATGGCCACAGTATCCACAAATTGATGTCAGAGCATAGATCTGTTCTCATACTTCTCTAATACTATAATCTTTTACTTCTGTATTTGAATTAGATAAGCAAAAATGGAGTTCAAATGGCAGGCAAATAAACTAAATTGTGCAATGAGACAATAATTAGTATGATTCACAGGACTTGTATGAGGACAAAATCAGGAAGATGACATCACACAGGTCTATGAAAGAAGGACAGGATAAAAATATCACATTTTTGCCTATTTCTCTTTTATCCCTCAATCGGATTGGCATATTTTTGGCAATTGATATCTTCGCCATCAAAAGCAGTGACAACACTTGCGATAGTGAAGATATCCATTGCCAAAATTTTATGGCATGGTTTGGAAACCAAGTTGGAATAGGAGGACCACCTTGCTTTGATCTGTTGTTCAGATATTAGCAAAGGGCATGGGCCAATCCCTGGTATAATGGGTAGAATCATGACTCTTGGAATCATCAGGAACCCAGCTGAAGCACATATAGAATTCTGTCACCAGACACTTTATCTGGATATAACATTTTACTTTTCTTCACTGTTTCCTGTATCAGAAAGTGTCAGGATAAGAGAAATGAAGCACATTCAGACTTTTTCTTGGACATAGATGAGCCCTGGATCCTTTAGGATCATAAAAGCATTAGCTGAGAGCAAGGATTTCATTGTGTAGGCGAAGGTTGATGGAAACTCTATATGGAGAATGTTAGCCCCTCAGGGTGAAAGCTTTTCCAACCTGGTTCTATAGAACTTCAATTATTGTCTTCTACCCATGGAATTGCATTATTTTTCATGTTTGGCTGCTTTGGACAAAGTCACAAGTAGTTGAAAACTAGTTTACTGTAATAACTGGAATCTCAGGTTCAAATCCCCATTTTATTTATTTATTTCATGACAAAAGCATTGCATAATAAATAAATTTAAAGCGATAAAATAAAGGAATCACAAACAGCTAAATAGTTTTAGACCAAAAGTGGGCAACAGCAATCGCATTGTCTGTAGCTTTAAACAACTCCTCTTCCGTGCATGAGGCAGGGCATTGTGGGCAAGCATACATATGTGGAGTTGTTTGTTCTGCTCCACAGTCATGCAAGGTGGAGGATTCCTCCAGGTAGTGCCATCTTGCCAGGTTGTCTTTTGATCTGCCCACTCTGCTTCTGAGTCTGTTCAGGGACTTCCAAGTTGCCCATTCTTGGTTTGCCCCTGGAGCTAGACCTTCATGGGGGCCATCCAGTTGGAATTGCCTGGTTTAGCTGCCCAGAGGGATACTCTTGCTGTTGCTGAGGGAACATCAAGAGGAGTGGTGGTTCTAAAATGGGCCAGGCAGGTGGTTTATGCAAGATATCCACCTTGCTTCTCCCCTATCGGTCCGCGCCCTCCTCGGCTTCACCGGATCCGGCTTGCCACCTACTTTTGGCAGGGGGCTTCAGATTGATGGTGGCTGCACCAGAGGCTTGCGTCCCTCCTCGACTCAATCAGCAGGGAGAGGGGAATGAAAGCTCTACCAGACCGTTGAGTTTGATGGTTTGCTAGGAGCCCCGAGCAAGTCCAGCCTGCTGCCATCGCTGCCCACCGGAAGTCTTCATTGAATGATCCTAGATTGGAAACTCTCTATCAACAGTGGTAGCTGATAGCTTAACTTTAAGTGGGGTAATATATTTTCTCCTAATTTTAGTACAGACTTTAAAGGACCTATTTTCAGAATTGCATTCCATGTTTAAAATTGCTTCACGTTGGATAGTTCTATAAGTCAGACTGAAATCCAGGCTGAGTTCACCACCCCAGTGACAAAAGTCACTAGCCAAAAATGAGCCTATGCTATATTATAAAAATAATAGGGGAAAGTAAAGTATGTGTGACACCATGAACCTCAAGGAAAAATGGTGGGATATATGTGGCATATGTAGCTGACATAGGTACAAAATTTTGAAATGAATTTCACATTATGGTTGCACTTTGAAAGGCTACAGTATTTAATTTTGCAAAAAACAAAAACAAAAAACAAACAAACAAACAAAAAACACCAACACATACATTGTATAGTTAGAAAGAACATAGTTTATATAGAGAGTAGGTGTAGTTTGAGTGCTGGAGTAAAATTTGGAGAGACTGACGATCCTGCTTGGCCATGGAAATGTACTGGATTACCCTGAACAACTCACATTTTCTTAGATTTAAGAGAAGCAAATAGCAATCACCTTCTGAACAAATCATACCAAAAAAAACCCCTCGTGATATGTTTGTCTTACCATCACCATAAGTTAGAAACAACTTTAAGGTACACAACAACAATGAACAGTTTCAGACCAGAGAATTTGAAAGTATATACACTTAAAGTATTCTGCTGTTTAGATTCTTAGAAATATAGTAATACACAGTTCTTCCTTGTCTGCCCTCCAGCTTAAACTGATATCCAGGCTGCCATGTGTGCTTCAGAATATTTTTGTGTATAAGAATAAAATGTGCCAAAAAAAACCCTAAAATGCTGAGAACCACAAATTAGTCCTGGGAAAATGTGCAAATTTACCAATGCTTGCTTGAGGCTTAAAAAGGGCATACAGGAGAGAGAACGAGAAAACCTATTGAGATCACTCTCTTACACACAAAATATGCAGCTCTCTACTATCTAAAAGAAATAGTCTGGAATGCACTGTAGTTGCTTTTAAAGCCTCATAACATCTAGACATTTTGATTATATATTCTGAGGTATCCAACAGAAATCAAATGCTCCTGATGATTACAGAAACCAAGATACACCTGAAGACAGTGGGATTGACAAACAGCTCTTCCTCACACAGGTCATTTTAATGCATTTCTCATCACTGCCATCTAGCTGAGCAAAGGTTATAGTTAAAGCTGCTATCAAGTTTTTCCTAAAGTTAAACATTCAGAAAAATCTGCTATTTGTATAAAGCACTTCAGTGACTTTAAGGAATAGAGAAAAACTCATACCCTGTCAAAAACCCACTATCTTTCTACATATAAATTGATTTACTGAGTTTGAATGACATACTTCTTAGCCATCTTTAAAACAGTAGTCTTCCCAAAGAAGCTTACAATATGGAAAAATATGTCTATAGACAACAGCTATAGACAACAAGGAAATGACAAAGTAAGAAAATTTACTCCTTATATCATTTTTGAATGACCCAATATCCCCATAAGCCCCATCTCTCCACTATCACTGTGGTCTAAAGAGGATACATTACCATCATCTTCAGAATCAGGATTTGAAACAATTTCACAGTTGGTGAGATTTCATTGAGACACTTCACCTCAATATGTTCGAACAGTCTGTTTAGAATTCCTTAAAGTCCGAAATAGGTCTCACCTCCATAACACCAAAAAGTAGTAGTTTTGTTCTGCAAGCTGTTCAAAATGTCATCACAGAAGTAGTCTTTTCCTCCTGTTTGAGTAACCAAGCACACCAGCTCATGTGTGGCAAACACCAAAAGGGCAGGTTGAATGATCAAAAACCTCACCCAATGGTACTACTTTTTATTAATTAATACAATACAGCAACATTTTCATCACATGTGCAGAAATGTTCCAAAAATAGTCTTGAAAATGTTTATATTCTGCATGAATTCCACAGTGTAAATGCTCTAGAGCAATTTTCCGCAAGCCACTTCATTTGAAATCTCTTAGGCCTTGTTTAAACAGATTAAAAAAATATCATACCTTATAGGTATGATATTATACCTCTGATCTTGACACATGTCTACAACAATTCATTTGCTATGTATTTCTTTGGGCTTTAAACCATTTCAAAAAGTCTTTTACCCAGAGGTTTTACAAGAAAAAATCTGGACATTTATAGATTTGTGGCCATCCCTCTGTGTACTTGAAAGTACCGCCATGGTGCAACTCTTTCCCCCTGGTTGAAGATTTGTTTGTGTGGGTACTTCTATATCAATATATTAACATTAGCACACCTCAATTTAACAGAAAATATATTTATTTGCATACATGATGGAAAAACCCAAGCATCTCCAGTTGTGTGGCAGAAAATAATGTGTAAGATGGAAATGTGGACAGCCCCCTAACAGTGAGATGAGTTCACTAGTAGAAAGTATGTAGTCAGTTATGGCAAGCTCACTATGTTATGTCTGATGTATGTGGCATTAACTAGGTCAATGCAGGACAATGTGGACTGGGAAAACATGGTGCCAAACAGATCTTTTTAATCAATGTAGACAAGTCTATTGCCCAAGCTTTTAACTCCAGCACATGGTTGAGAGTATGATTAAATCATAGGGCCCACATACTCACTTTTAAATATTGGTATATACATACATGTAAACAATGCCTGTGACTAGGTGCATGTATCCACATGTACATATGTTCTCCCATGCAACCTACCCACCATTAAATGAAGTCAGAAAAAATGTCGTAAGAATGAACAGATTTGCTGTAATCTTGTATGACACAGAATAGTGCTCATGTAAGACCCACACCACCAACAGCCTCTGAATCCCCTATCTGCATGAGCATTTCCTGTTTCCTGGGGAGCATACAGAATTGCAGAAGTGTGTGTTTATCTTCCCACAGCCAGACACTGGATTATTATAACAGCATAAATGCCTCAGAAGATGTCACTGATGCTATAATTTTACATCTAGATAAGAGGAGATGTGATCTTGCCTGCTCCCCATAAAGTAGTGAGTGCCCATGGAGGGAGCTTCAGAGGTTGCTTAGTTTTTGGGTGCTAAGAAGGGAGAGAGGAAATATTAACCTCACACTACTTACAAATGGACATAAGGAAAGCTGTGTGTGTGTCTCCAACAGGAGGCCAGACACTTATCTTTTATGCACAGGGGATTTATGACATCAAAAGTTTAATCCCATTGCACAAATGATCAAGTTCAGAGATCACAATGTCTGGGTGAGTTTTAAATTTTGGATACAATCTAAAGTTCAGTACTTTTAACGCCCACTGATTTCAATGGGAAAATGTTAAGCTCATGTTTAACACTCCCAGTGAAATCAATGAAATTTAATCAATGGCACTTTAAAGTTTTTAGCTTTCACGAACATTTTCTGTCTGCTATTTATTCACTGATGGTTGCTTTTAAAAGAAAAAAAAACCTCACATTTTTTTCAAAGGTCTTGAAGAAACTAACACTATAGGGCCTTGTGACGGCGTGAGTGGTGCCATCTATGTGTTGGAACTATAAGTTGCAAGATTTGAATTGTTGTATCATGCCTGATTTTGCCCTTACCCTGTAAATGTAGTTGGATTGGTTATTTATATCTGTCAATCAATGTTGTTTGTACCTGTTATATTGCTCACTCAGCAAAACTGTTTGGCTCCACCTCTTCCTGGAGTAGGACTGTGTTTCCTCCTTTTCATTCCATCAGCAAGTTCTCTATCGGATGGACGTGAAAGAGAGGCTTGGCTCAAAAAGCCCTTCAAAAGTTACCTCTCAGCATCAGTTCTGAGGTTCTTACCCTTGGGACTCACACTTCATGTTCAGGGCCAACCTGAACAACGTTGAGGAGTCCCAAGCGCCTTCACATCAGTCCTTTGGCAACAGAGGAAGACTCTTGTCTTCAGATATAGGTCATTGGACTGAGGCTGAGTTTGCTCCAGCATTCACAGCCAGAGAAAGAGGGATCTGGACAAGCTTCATGGACTTAAACAATCAAAGACTGTAATGTATATTTTCTTTTACCCCCTTTGTGAACAATAAACCCAGTTTTTGAGTTATCTACAGTGTTTTGGTCCTTGGGAGTTCCAGTTTCCCTAAAGGAGGGCAAGAAGCAATCCCCTGGGGAAATATGTCACGTCCATGCCTCTTTCACTAAGAGTTTACAGCCCCAGGCACGACGGCACAGGCCTGTATCCTTTCAGTTTCCAACAAGAAAACCAATAGGACCGGTTCCACTAATGTTTTATGAAACTAGATTAATTTTCTGAATTCCAGCTATTCTCTTTATACTTTGGAGGTTTTTAAAGAGAGGCTGGATGACCATCAGTCAAGAATGCTTTGATTTTGTGTTCCTGCATGGCAGAATGAGGTTGGACTGGGTGGCACCTGTGGTTTCTTCCAAATCTATAGTTCTATGCAGAAAAGCTGTAAAAGTGTCTGTAGGAAGTTCTAGAGATGGTTGGAATGCATATGATGAATTTACAGTGTGACCTAATACAGAAAAAATAGCTGATTCCACTGCTTTCACAACACAAGGCAGATTGGTTTTGAGCTCCAGAATGGCATTGCGGTTTGGGAATTACACTATGACTCTGGAGACCATGAGTCGAATACCAGCTCTGCACTAGAAAACCCATTGGGTGAGCTTTGAGAAGTTATACATATTTAGTTGTAGAGGAAGGAAAAGGTAAATCCCCTCTGAACAAATCATGCCAAGAAAAACCCATGATAGGGTCACCTTAGGATCACAATGAATAGGAAATAACTCAGTGGGCAGAACAACAATAACACTTATTTTGGAATTTGTCTTCAAAGCAATAAAATGTTCTTGGAGTGTACCACTTCAAAGAAGCATGTGAATGATTCACATGAGTGTAAAAGAAGTGTAAAAATTTCATGAAACTAGGTCTAAGAGAGAAAGAATCAAAATTAACCTCCCTGTTGTGTTAGGCTTTTTTTCTGATATGAAATAATGTGTTTCTAAAGTTCAATCATGCAGCCCCTTCAGCTGAAATAAAGTGTGACTACAGGATAGTCTACATGTACACTAGGTCTTAATAATGTCAGTGATTTGTTATGCTGGAAACATCTAAGTAAAGACAAATAGGATTTGGTTAAGATCAGAAATAAACTTTGAAAAGGCTCCCTCAGAGACTATTTTACTCTGGGAGACAACAAAGTGTCAAGATAAGTAACATTGTGATGTCTCCTAGCACGAAAGATTAAAGAGAAAGCAGCTAACTAAGCCAGCATAATTAATTTAGTACAAGACAATGAAGCGTGTGCTTTATCCTGTAATACAAATAAAGGCGTTTATAATTTATTTTGTGAATCTAAAACAGAGCTACATCGTATACTAGAAACATTCTGTTTCTTGGGGAAAACTGAAGTTCTGCAAAACTGATATTTGCATCTGGAAGTTCAGTACAACAAAGGGGTTTTTTTGATGGAATTATTCAACTTGTTATCAAATGAATGTATGATTATCATGTTTTTTACTAGTTACAATTAATGCAAATCAGATAAAGAATCAGACCTTCCTAACCCTTAAGTATTTAGATTGTGTGTGTGTGTGTATTACACACACACACACACACACACATGTATACCCCGTATTTTTAGGGTATTTTCAGGGTGCAGTAAGAATATACATGTAATTTGGACTATGCTTGGGAAAAACAGTGATTCTGAAATCTTGGTCCCAGAACCTTCCAACAATTATGACAGTTTTTTTTCCAGGCTCTGATTTGTGTTCATGTACATATGCAGAATTGGGTGGGGATTTTATGACATAAGACATTTTAATGTTTCAACATTGGAAAACATTTCAATTTTTCCTTAATGGTACCAAGCTACTATGAACAGAATCTATCACATCCACTTCACCACATGGCTTTCCAGAACACAATGTGGAATAAGATTTGTCCCTGCATATTACATTGGATAGGAAATAAAAGTGCCTAAATGACAAAGAAGAATATCTTTACTAGGGGAAAACATATGGGAGAAATACTTACCACTGTGTAGCTGACCAATGTCATTTTTTCTTTGTACGCTAAAGCCCATTCTCTCTGGAGTTGTAATTCAAACAAATATAACCACCCTCTCCACAGGCTCTATTCCTATAGAACCAGCTAGCATGAAATTATGACATAATGGAAGAGGTCATTTCCATCTTGTTTCCATATTAACTGTATGTATATGTATGTATGTATGTGTGTGTGTGTGTGTGTGTGTGTGTGTGTGTGTGTGTGTGTGTGTGTATATATATATATATATATATATATATATATATATATATATATATTCTTTTGATGATGGGATAAGGAAACTATAAAAATGCCTAGATTTCTGGAATACTGTATAGCAGTTTTGTGTCCTTAACTACTGGGCTTGTTAAAGTCCTTCTCATTTTGCTAAATGAAACAAAACCTAAGTGTGCAAAGACAACTCTCACCAAGGATTCCACAACTCAGCTATCCATGGCTTAAAAATAGTTTTTTTTTTAAAGTCTAAAAGCAAACCATGATTTTGCATTTTATATATATGGGACAACATTTTACTCTACAATTGTATATAATAGGACTTATGCATCCACAGATTTTAGTATTCATTGGGGATACTGTAACCAAAATCCAGCAGATACCAAAGCCCAACTGTATAACAAAGTTTCTTCAGCTCCATTACATTCCTCTGGTTCATTATAATGTATGGCAGATCTCTTCCTGAGTTTTTTTTTTTTTTACAAAATCTATTCAAAAAGAGGTTGTTATTGCCTTCCTCTTAGAATGAAGGATAATGTGTTGCCCAAGTTCATTGAGTGGGATTCAAATCTTGGAATGCTGAAGTCTTACTCTAACACTCAAACCAACATTTGGAATGTTATTCACAGTTGCCACTTCAAATAATAAAAAAATTGAAGACACCTTTTGCTGGCTGCAGTCCATAAGCAAATCTGTCAAAACTGTTATCTACCTGCAGTTTGGTTTCCTTAATTTAGTATCTGGACACAATAGCCCCTCACTTCAAACTGATGAAACTTTAAAAAAAAGCTTTGCTTGAAACATAATTGTAAAGTTTATTCACAAAGAAATACAGCCTCAAAGTGACAAAATATACAACAATAATATTACTGCTACTGAATGCTGAATACCCAGCATTTTACAGCTATGGAGCAAATATAGCAGTGAACACAACAGTGTTTTTCCTGAAATGTTCAAACATTCTTTGTTTCACTGACTTTTAAATGATCTTAGAAATTAGACTGGAATATTATTCACATATTATCCATGAAGAATTTTGTCTTGAAACAACTTGGACAAAGAAGTCTATGGCTCCTTCTACTTTCTTCTTCTTAATTCACGCAGTCGTTTCCGACTTTTCATGACCTCATGGACCAGTACATGCCAGAGCTCTCTGTCGGTTGTCGCCACCCCCAGTTCCCTCAACCTCAAGCCAGTCTCTTCAAGGATACCATCCATCCATCTCACCCTTGGTCGACCTCGTTTCCTTTTTCCTTCCATTTTCCCCAGCATCATGATCTTTTCCAAGCTTTCCTGTCTTCTCATGATGTCGTCAAAATACTTCATCTTTGCCTCTAATATCCTTCCCTCCAGTGAGCAGCTAGGCATTATTTCCTGGAGGATGGACTGCTTGGATCTTCTTGTGGTCCATGGCACTCTCAGAATTTTCCTCCAGCACCAAAGTTCAAAAGCATCTATCTTCCTTTGTTCAGCCTTCCTTATGGTCCAGCTCTCGCAACCATAGGTTACTATGGGGAATACCATTGCATTAACTATACGGACCTTTGTTGACAGTGTGATGTCCCTGCTTTTCACTATTTTATCGAGGTTGGCCATTGCTCTCCTCCCAAGAAGTAGACGTCTTCTGCATCTGCAGTGATCTTCATGCCTAGAAATATAAAGTCTGTCACTGCCTCCAAGTTTTCTCCCTCTATTTGCCAGTTATCAATCGGTCTGATTGCCATGATCTTGGTTTTCTTGATGTTTAACTGCAGCCCGGCTTTTTCGCTTTCTTCTTTCACCTTGGTGATAAGGCTCCTCAGGTCCTCCTCACTTTCAGCCCCTTCTACACTGCCATATAAATCCCCGATTATCTGCTTTGAACTGGATAATATGGCAGTGTAGACACATATAATACAGTTCAAAGCAGATAATCTGATTTATTGGCTTTGATAATCTAGACTACATGGTAGTGTAGAAGGGACCTAAATGTCCTAATGAGCAAAGATACACATATAAAGATCTGCTGCTATGCAACATGGCAAGACATATCAGCATTTTGCATTATTTGCACTTTTGCCATTCTATTATACCATTTTAAATATTCCTTACTATAATCACTGTAAATAACATCATACACAAACTAAAAAAAAGGGAAGAAAAAATGTGGGAAATGCTTGTGCAACTGCATTAGTCAAATTCAAGCATTGTAAGCAGGGAATAGACTATTTTGTAGCCACTTGCAACATGATAGTTGAAGCTCAGGAGCCAAAAAAGGAAAGAGAAGAAAGAGAAGCAGCAGCAGTAAAGATGATTGAATATAGATGGACTCAAATGCAAACTTTTAAGAGGAACACAACATGTCTGTTTTCTGAATGGATAGATCCATCATTTTTGCTTTGTCTGACTTCAGATGTCAAGTTGCCTGATATAATTTTGCAAGGATGATACAATTTTGGCAAATTCTTATTGCAAAAATAATTGAAAAAAAATAGTTACTCTTTCTAACTAATACATGCATTCTCCACATGCATTGTTTATGTTTGCATTGTCATTCTAACCAGGGATTTGTCAAATAAGCTATAACTAATTACTACAATTCCGTAGCAATAAAAGCAATATCTTACTCTATCACACTACATGATTATGAGGATTAAAGATAGGCAGATCATACCAAAAGTGATTTGTAAAACAACAGTTTTATTTTTTTATTTTTTAAAAAATATGTTTTTATTGTAAATACCAGCGGAACAACAAAATCCATCAACATACACATCCAATCGCATATTCTCGGTAACATTACACTTGCTAATTCCACTTTTATCTCCCATTTATGTCAAGTAGTTTTTCACCCCTCCCCCCTCCCCCCTCCCCCACCCTCTGGGAACAGTACTTTCTTTCATTCAGATATTATTTTAATTGATCAATCGTAAGTAGAGAATGATTCAATTCTTTATATTTTCTTTGTCCTTTGACTTTATCTATCAATCTTCCCCAGTATATTAAGTTTTATATTAAGATCAATAAAAGTTGGAATTAATAAATGAAAGCAACTGTCCTGGAATGTGGTTAGATTGCTCCATTTTTGATGATGAGAAACATCTTTTATGGACTGCTGAGGATCTTGACTTTGATCATTCACTTTCCAGCTGAGTATTCTGAACATGAAGCTTTTAAAAAAATGATTAGCATTGCATACATACAGTAAAGGTAAAGCAAAAACACACAGAGGAAAGAAACACACAAGAAAACACACACCCAAATTAGGAAAATAAACAAAGAATGTGTACTAAACAAGTACTACAATACTTTTTAAGTTTCTCTTCACCACACCCCTCTTTTAAATATATCTTGTTGCTGTGGACCACCGTGTGTGTGTGTGTGTGTGTGTGTGTGTGTGTGTGTGTAGTAAAAATCTCCTAAGCAGAGCTGACTGAATCCTGTGTATTCATTCTTCCTTTTGCCACCAAAGATCTGTTTTATGTACATATGCCCACCACTGTGTGTGAGAGAGGGTAGTCATGTCAAGTGGTGCAAAAAGTTGGATTTTTTTGTTGGGTGGGTGTGCATATGTTTGCACATGAGATGCAAACCAATTTTGGTTCGATGCACATGGGGGGAACTATTTGAAGGCAGTGCCACATACAAATAAACAAGGACACATGCACAGGCATGGACATATTCATTCCATTGCTCACAAACATTGATAGCATTGGCTCCGACTGCTCTAGAACTCCCATCCTGTGGGAGGCTTCTCTCATGTCCCCGCATGAGAAGCTGGAGCTGTTAGATGGGAGATCATACCACTCCCCGGATTCGAACTACCGACCTTTCAGTCAACAGTCCTGCTGGCACAAGGGTTTAATCCATTGTGACACCGGGAGCTCCTAAGAAGTCCAATAACAAATGAGTTAAAAGAGATGACCAGCTGAGGCTGCAGAGATTTTTTGGACAAGATGTCTTTCCATAGGGGTAATCTTCTTAAAGAATTATTTTAATTACTACTATTTTACAGTACCTTTTCATTCTGTAATATAGTCTAAGACCTTACTCTGGAGCAGTCCTGCAATTAGAGTTGGTTGAAAAAGGTGGGCTGGTTATAAATAAAACTGGCCTAGCTATTCACATGAGCCAGTGACACCATCCCATTTTCTCCATGCTCTGCAGCAAAGGGAAAAGGGAACGATGCTTACTTATTTTGTTGTTTGCCATCACAGCAGTGGCTATGGAGGCCTAGAGAGTTCCTGGCAGTTACCAGGCACCTTTGCTAATGTCAGCAAATGCTCTCACATGATTTGAAAAAGGAGTAGGATTACCTCCCCTTCCCCAAGTCACAGGAACCTTTACTGATGTATGGAAAAGGATCTGGGGTGGAGGCTGGCTGTATAGCCTCCACAGAGTCAGTCCAGAGAATTGCCACATTTTGTGATGGGGTCCTGGCAAACTAACATTTGCAAGCTTACCTTAAGTCAGAGCTAACTTGTCAGTAACTAAAAACTGTCTTCTAAGAAATCCAACAGGTTTATTTCTATGCAAGTGTACATATTAGCTTATGATCCTAGAAAAAACTAATAGGAAAAACTCTCAAAGGTATCCAGATTGCTTCTCATAGCAAATGAAACATCTGATAAACATCTTCAAGTACTCAGTGAAGCACATGTGAAGAGATACACAAACCTTCATTGCCAGATTATACACCGAAGTATATAAGAATTGCTAGCACACATATATTTTCTGTCTCATGAGAGCTGTGTAATGTGTGTCTCAACTTCATGAAAATTTAGATAAGTTGAGAATGCATAACTACTCATGGGATTTAGATTTAGTAAGACCCCAGAATCCTTATTTGGAAAAGAAAAGTTTCTAAGCATGTTTGTAAAGATATTTTGTAACTATGTGGGTAATATCCTAGTGTTATTGGATGTGATATTTCAGGTTATTGGAGACATGGGATTTAATGCCTTATATGAGCCAATGTAACATTGCATGACTCAAGAGAAAATAAAGTATGTCAAATAGTGAGTAATGGTGAACAAAAACTATTGAAAGCTGATAAAACCAAGTCAGATTGTTTAATTTGCACGGTGTATGCAGGTAATAGAATTGAATAATCCTGTTGCCAAATGTTTTCCTTTTGTTTGTCCCAGCCTAGAGTTTGCATAGATTTGCTTTCTGCATGGAATTCCACATTAGTAACCTGTGTGAACTACCAAAATTCATACAACTCTCAAATATCAAATAAGTCAATATTTCTTCCTGCCTCCAAAAATGCAGAAACATGGGAGAGGACATTATGACAGATCCACATGATACTCTGTGCCATCAGAGTCCCATAGACCACAATGCAGAAAAAAACAAGTGAGTAAATCACATGATATTAAATTTATGAGGATGCATATTTTATTTTTTCGAAATGGATTAATTCCAAGATATATACTACCAATTTCTATTGACATTGCCATAGACTTAACATTAACCTTAAGAGCCCTGTTTCTACAGTTCCTTTCTATTCTATTGAAATTGATATCTCTGGTAACCTACAACTGGGAAGAAATCTTTTTGAAGCCCCCATGTCTCTCAAACACTAAAATCCCCATGAACCATTTCTGCTTCAGATTTCAATGCAGTTAAATCTGGTGTATAACAGAGACAGAAAATGGTCTTACACCTTCAAAAGAGATGCCAGTTTATCACTTCAGATGCTTTGCAATGAAAGCTGTCAAGCGGTGACACCATCAAGATGTGTGGAAGAAATGCACCTGAGACCTTCAGTGAGACAAATCTTTTTTAAAAAATGAAAAGGTTATTTGTAAGCCAGACACAAGCTGGACACAACTTAGCTGTACCTGAGCTTTATCAAATCAATCAGGGCAGAGGAGTGAAAGTCAAATACTTTTCTGAGGTCAAATTAATGCATCACATCTGCTGCACTACCTTTTAGCTCGAAGACATATATATTCACCTTTGTTCCAACTCTATATAAATACAAGTAGAAAAAGGTCTTTGCTGAATCAGAATTCATTTTGGAAAAAATTAATTTATTAGATTATTTATTTATTTAGTATATTTACGTACCGCTTTTAATAATAATAATAATAATTTTATTTTTGTACCCCGCCACCATCTCCCCAAAGGGACTCGGGGCAGCTTAGAGAAATAAAATCAGCATACAGTAATATCAAATACAAAAACACACAAATAAATTTAAAAGACATTAAAAATCACAGTCATTATAAAACACATAAAAAACACAGCAATAAAAACATAAAATGAGCTGGGCAAAGTGCACTGAGTGGAACTTGTAAACAAGAAGGAAGTTAAGGTGCTACAGGGTCATGGGAAGAGCCTTAAACTGGGGTGAACTCTGAGGCTATATCAAGGAGTTAACCAACAGGTACAACTGGTCAGAAGAAATTGCTAGTACAAGCGTTTAGCATACAGTGGGCGGTACTTCTTCAAAGGCCTGTTTGAAGAGCCAGGTTTTCAGGCTCTTCCTGAACACTTCCAAGGTGGCAGCTTGCCTAATTTCCCTGGGGAGCCGGGGGACCACCACGGAGAAGGCCCTTTCCCTCGTCCACACCAACCACACTTGTGACGGAGGCGGAAGCGAGAGGAGGGCCTCCCCCGACGAACGAAGGGATCGTTCGGGTTCAGAGGGGGAGATGCGGTCAGAAAGGGCTTTGTAAGTCAACACTTTGTAAGTCAACACCGAATTGGGTCCGGAAGGTGAACGGCAGCCAGTGGAGCTCCTTAAACAGGGGAGTAGACAGCTCCTTGTAATTCGCTCCTGTTAGGAACCTGGCTGCCTTTCTCACCCCTGGGAGGACTCAGGAAGTTTACAACATATTAATGGCAAGAATTCAATGCCAACATACATATAATACCATAAAATTACAATAACTAAACACTGACATATAACTATAAATTAAAACCATTAAAACAATTAAACATAGACATATACAAAATGTAAGCACTAAGACACAGCATTAAAAACATCCTAATATAAATATTAAAATCACATGATCCAAAAATGCTACACCGTGGCCATTCCGATTGTCATAGCACATATTTCCTGGTTATTCTTTGTATTGCATTACTGGCCAAAAGCCTGGTCCCACAGCATGTCTTTGTTTTTGTGCAGAAGGCCAGGAGGGAGAGCACTGAACTAATCTCACTGGGCAGAGAGTTCCAGAGCCGAGGAGTCACCACTGAGAAGGACCTGTCTCTCATCCACATCATCCACACTTGTGACGCAGGCGGGACTGAGAGCAGGGCCTCCCCAGAAGATCTTAAACCCTGAGATGCTTCATAGAGGGAGATAGGTTTAGACAAGCTGGGCCAGAAATGTTTAGGGCTTTATAGGCCAAAACCAGCACTTTGAATTGTGCTCAGTAGCAAACTGGCAGCCAGAGAAGCTGGCATAACAGGGGAGTTGTGTGCTCCCAGTAAGCAATCTGGCTGCCACTCATTGGAACATTTAAAGCTTCCAAACAGTTTTCAAAGGCAACCCCACATAGAGCATGTTGCAGAAATCCATTCTCAATGAAGAAGAGCATAGACCACAATGGCCAAATCTGACTTCCAAAACTATAGGCACAACTGGTGCAGAAGTTTTAATTGTGCAAAAGCTCCCCTGTCCACCACTGAAACCTGGGTTTCCAGACTCAGTGATCACTCCCAAGCTGCAAACCTGTGTCTTCAGGGGGAGTGTAACCCTATTCAACACAGGTTGTAACCCTATATCCTGTTCAGCCTTTTGACTGACCAGGAGTACCTCTGTCTTGTCTGGGTTCAAATTCAATTTGTTCACTCTCATCCAGGCTGTCACAGCTGGCAAGCACCAGTTCAGAACCTGAACAGCCTCCTTAGTTACAGGTGAAAAGGAGTGATAGAGTTGTACATCATCTGCGTACAGATGACATTGAACTCCATAGCTCTGGATGATCTCTTCCAATGGCTTCATGTAGATGTTAAACAACATGCAGGACAGTACTGTCTCTTGCGGGATAGGGTACCTGGTCAGGGAGATGGAAATCCTATAGACCACTGCGACCCCACCTCCCCACCCTACAGATCTCAGTTGGTGCTGCACAAAGCATCCTGGTGGCCAAAGCTGAGTGAGATTGACTCCCCTACCCTCATCCAACAAGGTCTCCATTATGCACACCTGATCTGCACACTCATGCAGAATTAAGTCCTGGATGATTGCTGTTTTTCCGTTAACAGATCTGGCATTTAACAGCACCACCCTTTATCCAGAGGTAACGCCATCCTGGGGATTCAGTTTTACCGTGTCAGGAAACTGTTTTAGAGCTATAAGTCCTTACTCTCTTTCTCTAGGTCGAATTGATTTAGGTCTCCCTAAATCTCCCCCTCTCCAAAATTACTCCTATGGGGTCCCCAGCAAATGGAATTCCCCCCTCCCCTAATATGCCCTACCCCCCTCCCCACCTTCTGCCCAGGAACCAATGGTGATTATTTGGCTTAATTGTTCACTATCAACAACTGACACTTCTCCCACATCTTCCTCCACTCCCACTCCATTTCTAGTCCCATCCATCTTCTGGCCAGGGTGGAACCTTTAGTGGGAAATGTAGTATAAAGGGATGCTGGGGCTTTACAACAAAAATCCTTCTAAGTTCTGTATCAAACTAGTTGGGTATTTTTTCCTTCATCGTCTTTCCCAAATGATCTAATCAACAGGGCATGATAACAAATACCTTCTTCAACAGTTACTCTTTTGATAATAGTAGGCAGGTCTGATTCTACTCATTCCAGCTCTGATTAAAAGTTACCATTAGACTAGTATACATACATAAATTTATCGAATCTCCTTTAAAATCCACCTAAGCTAATATCTGTATCTCCATTATGTGGCAAAAAATTCTATATACCAAATAAGTGTTGTATAAATCAAAGGGCCACTTGTATCTCTTCAAATGTTTCTCTACTACAACCATCTTTTCTTTTTACTATAATGGTTCTGGTTAAGGCTCATGGTAATTGCACCCCAAGAACATCTGTAGGTGCACATGTTATACAAACCTTTCTTGTATGTGTTCTGAATTGAATGCTAATCAATTTAGCTCAGTGCTCTAGTTTCATAAGTACTCTCCACACTATCTGTCACTTGCTTTGTAGTCATACTTGAAACAAATACATTCATATTGTTGTACTTTCCCCCACATTTCTTCTATCTCCACAATATTGTTTCTAAATTAAGACAACTAAAATGGCATACAGCATTATAAGTATTTATTAGGCATGAGCAAATAAATCAGAAAAGTTGTTAATCATAATAAATTCATTAATCGTAATAGATTTGAATGGGGTTCCAAGGTGGTTTGGCACTTCAAATTTAACCTTCCAATTCAAAGCGTTGGTGCCCATGCTTCAGAATACCTTCAGATAACCTTTGGATATATGACAAAGTGTTTTAATTCAACCAACCGTTGCTATTCAGAAGAGAAATCCCCTTCCCATTCTGGAGTGGTTGGTTGCTATGGGGCTCTTAAACCGGGTTGAAAGCAGAGGGAGCCTTGTTTGCAAAGGGTTGCAAGTGGAGGGAGCCTCGTTGCTTTGCCAGAAGCTTTAAATGAGGAAAGGGGGAAAAGGAGGGGGATCAATCCCAATCCACGATCCAGATCACTTCACTCCGGTTTTGTGCTGGTAAAACCCCAAACTAGAACTCACCATCCAGGTTGGTGTGTGACTGACTTTCCACTTCAGAGGGAGAAGAAAATTGGAAATGGGCAGGGAAAGCAAACTATCACCCTGCTAAGGATTTTCCATAACTCCCCCCTATTATTTTAAATTACCCTGATATTATTATTATTATTATTATTATTATTATTATTATTATTATTATTATTATTATTGGCACCCCACTTTTCTCTCTAGATTTGAGACGGAAAGGAACTCACATTCTGTTCAATGCTAAGGCTTCCTGCCAAATTGGACTGTAGAGGAGAGTCTACTGAACAAGCCAGTATCTGCCGCATACCAGTACTGCTATCTGTTGAGGAGTTATGAAGATGGAGGCCTTACTTTTCATTCAACCCTCTTAGCAGAAATAGCAATCCACCAAACTGCACTTCAGTCACATGTCACTATGAACATCAGTGGGTGATCTTGGATAAGCTGTTTGTGTGTAGGGAAAAATAACTATGTAATCTGACACCCTTGAAGAAAAAATAGGCATTTGTGTATGGGGGGTCACATTTATTATATATTATATGATTGTCCAAAACAAACTCCAATATACTAAATTTTAAAATCAAAATACAGTTCAAATCTGTATTGGCAAATAGGCTTCAGACTAAGAGATTAGTGGTGTACAGTTTTAGAAGATGTTTGTGGGAAGGAAAGCTATGTTCACAGACTCAATTAGAATGTCAATTAACTCATTATAGTGAACAGCTCCTGCATGCAACCTTTGTACAAGAATGAGGCCAAGTATCACAATGGCCTCTGTGATGCCTCTTAGCAGAAATATGCAAACTGTAGAATTGTTCATTCAAACAAAAGTTTCAAAAGCATTGTGATACCGCTGGATTCATGTCTAATTGCTTGCCTTAAAGATATTGCCACACACATAAATGCACTTAGATCTAGGGCATATCAGACCTCAGAAAATAACAGGTTCTATGAATGTAGAACAATTGTTCATCATCCAGTGAAAAGACATGATGAGATTTGTGGAGTTTATAGGGATCAGGTGTGTATCCAGGAGAGGGCTTCAAAGATAGAAAAGATATCTGGTAATTAGTTATTCTCTTGAAACAGTGAATTTGTCTAGTCTTGGTAACTATCAGGAAACCAGTGTATTATGAAATGGCTGACATTTCAAACATGCCTACATTAGAGTCATTGGAAATATTTATGGAAGTCTCAGAAAGAGGTTACTAGGGCAGACATAGTAGCAGCTGAAATCTATTCTGTTTCAGAGCATCCAACAAATAGTGTAAGCAAGAATAAAAATTCAGCATCAGCTACAAATGACAAATCTGATATTTGTATATGGTATGATCCCCCTATCCATGGGGAATATGCGCTTGTAGTTACTGCAGAAACAGGAAACTGTGGATAATAGTAAATCATACTGAAATGAACAACTTCCACCAAAACCTACTATAAAAGTGCCCTGGAGAACCTAGAAAATTCCTAGAGAGAAGACTTCTTATTTTTTGTTGAGATGTAGGCAAATAAACTGGTACCCTGTTTCCCCGAAAATAAGACATCCCCGAAAAATAAGACCTAGTAGAAGTTTTGCTGAATTGCTAAATATAAGGCCTCCCCCGAAAGTAAGACCTAGCAAAGTTTTTGTTTGGAAGCATGCCCAGCGCCTGCCAAAAAGAACACCAGAGCATGCAGGATTAGTAAATGTACATACCAGTTGTACATGGAAATAATGGTAGTAACAAGGAATTCTTTATAGGATTCACAGTTTGTCTGGTTATGCTGGTTTATGATGACAACTACTGTACAGTATATAATAAATGTTCATGTTTTTGTTTAACAATAAATGTGAATTCTTCTTCATGGAAAAATAAGACATCCCCTGAAAATAAGACCTAGCACATCTTTGGGAGCAAAAATTAATATAAGACACTGTCTTATTTTCGGGGAAACACGGTAGATACAAAAGTCATACTTTTCTATAATTATTCAGTGGCCAAAATGTACCATGACCAGATACAATCTTGATCTTATGAGGGAAGAATTGATACACACCCACAGAAGGGAATTGGTGAGAGAAAGGTTCTATTCTTTCAGCAGTTTGTGTTTCTCTGGTGAACAGGCACATCTGCAAGCAAATTTAGGTTTCTAGCTTTGTCAAGATTAGGAAATCTGTCCTTATATGTCAACAAATAATAGAAATTTATGGTTTATGGTGATTGTGTTGACGTGAGTACTGTGCATCGTTGGGCGAGTAAGTTTAAAGATGTTGAGGTGGGAACATCTGACTTGCATGGAAAACAGAGTTGGATCTTCCGATAGCCAATCAAAGCAATAATGTTTCCCACGTGTTCTTGTGAAATGCCGATTATGCTTGAAATTTCTCTCTGAGTGATACAACGATCATCCTGAATCAATCTATCAACCTTTTGCTTGTGAAACTCCGTGGTTGCTGTCACAGGACATCCAACTTTTGCATGTAATTGACAGCTTTTTAACCAAGTAGTCTAGCAGTCACAGCCAGCCAGTAAGCTGGCTAGCATCAACCAGCTAGCCACAGCTTAGAATCCCTTAAAGATCATTTTGTTAGCCTAGCATCCAGTCAGCCAGCCAGCCAGCAATCAGGCACTGCAGCCACAGCTTAGGAGCTCTTTGGAATTATTTTCTTTGTGTGTTTGAGAGTTTTCCATTTACTAAGGATTAATTTAGAGAGTTACTTGACAAAGGTGCTGAAATTGAAAAAAAAATCTTTTAAAATCAATTGATGTTTGAACCTTTCTAAACTTTGAAGGATATATGCCCTGTTTATGTTCTGTAATTGTAGAGAAATTCAAGGGAATAACTCTTGTAGATTTTTAAAAGTGTTATTTGTTAAAGAAATTTAAAATTCCCAAAAATCAGTGGATGGATGAAAAGTTCTGAAACTTGGGGTCTTACAGTAGTAAATATGACCTACAAGTGTAGCAAGTTTCATCCTGATAGCAATAAATATTTTGGGAAAACGAGTCCTGGAATTGTTTCTACTGGTGCAAATGGGAACGAAACAAAATATTAACAAATTTTTGGTGTTTTGAATTCGAAACAAAATGGATCCTTCAATATAGTTTTAAAACACTTACAAAATGAAGCAGGGGGCATATTAAATTTGTATTTTGAAACTAAACAGTTGATGTTTTGTGCACCTCTGAGATATAAGTCAGATGTTTGTACCTTGGGAACTGCTTGTATACTGAAAGAGTTTCTACTGTCAGGTAATGACTAGCTAGGATATAGATCTTGAAGTCATGGTGGATAGCTCAGAGGTAACATGCATATATTATGCAACAGCTGTGAATACACAATTTTCATTCTTCAGATTTTTATGAGAGGGACTGAATTTATCAGGACAACTGTATAATGCTTGTAACAACAACAACAGCAATATTAATAATAAATACTTGTATAAATAGCTGTGGTGCAGGCTGGTTAGTAGCCAGCTGCAATAAATCACAATGACCAAGAGGTCATGAGTTCGAGGCCAGCCTGGAATGAGCACCTGAAAATTTAAATAAAAAATAGCCCTGCTTGTTGTTGACCTAAGCAACCTGAAAGACAGATGCATCTGTCAAGTAGGAAAATTTAGGGACTGCTTATGCAGGGAGGTTAGTTTAACTGATTTACAACACTGGATGAGGAAGTACTCCATCAAAAAAGGATTTGTCGTCACAGTGGATGATGACGCAGCAGCTCCTCCTGTGGCCGGAATTGAGCATACCCTCACAAAGCCAGAAGCTGGGAAGTTAAATAGCCTCTGTGTCTGTCTGTCTACGTGTTGTTTGTCTAATGGCATTGAATATTTGCCATATATATGTACATTGTGATCCGCCCTGAGTCCCCTTCGGGGTGAGAAGGGAGGAATATAAATACTGTAAATAAATAAATAAATAAATAAATAAATAAATGTGTGATCCATGAAAAAATGGTTCAATACTCGCTTTGAAAGTAGGGGTCGCTGGTGCTTCGTTTCTAAAGTCATTTCCAAAGTTTGAAACAAAATATTCAAAACTTTCCGAAACTTCTGAATCTTCATATGTACCTTGTCAATGGCGGATGTGCATGCACATGAAGGAAAACATTATCTGTCAATGGGGAAAATATGACTTACATGACAAACAAAGAGTTGGACATCCTGTAACAGCAACCACTGAGTTTCACAAGCAAAAGGTTGACAGATTGATTCAGGACAATCGTCGTATCACTCAGAGATAAATTTCAAGCATAATCAACATCCACAAGAAAGTGTGGGTCACATTATTGCTTTGCTTGGCTTTCAGAAGATCTGTGCACGATGGGTACTATGAGATGCTGGTTGCGGAAACAGTGTCGGCTTCTTCTGTGACGGCTTCAGAAAAAAACATCTTTTCTTATGGTTTTTATTACCATTGATGCTTTCAGTTGTATTTTCCGTGTTTTTAAGAGACTATTCCATTTAGAAATGTAATTTATTTATTATAAACAATTGCTGGCATCCTATTGATGTTAAGCTAGCCTTTGCCATTTGTAACTGTTCAGTATTCATGGTTATAACTGTACAATTGTTGCTATGATTGCTGTTCGATATGTAAAAACCAAATATAGGTATAATAACTCACTTCCAAGGAAATAAAACCATACAGATAAATATTAAAGTGGATTAGAAATTTTGAAACATGCAAACCAATTTATTTCTAAAAAATATAACAGAAGCTAGAGAAAAATATTTTTATGAGGTGTCAAAGATATATATATATATAATTATTTTAAACTTTTTCTCTCGCTCTCTGTATTTTCTGCTTCTGGCTACTTTAGAGTGTGAAAAGAAAGAGTCTTTGATGTTGTCAGCTTGATGAGCATAAAAATGAGGCAGAACATGCCAGGCCAAAGATATTCACCATCTTTTGTTGCTGCTTATCATTAATGTGCTTTTTATATTGGTTTGTTACCCTTTTTCCAAGACCCCCTTTTCTTTGCTGCACTCAGTTTGATGATTATTTTTAAAGATGTACATTTATAATGCAAAATGTTTATGTTTTTATAATACTAATAATTTGGAAATCTAGTAGAATGTACAGTATATTCTGAAAATAAATGTACACAAGCATATTTTAATCCATGGAAAATACAATAAATATGGGCAATATTATCTTGTGTGCATCACTTAAAATGTGCACCAAACATGCATACATTTCCATTGAGATATTCCATTATCAAGTCTTCTGAAATGATGTGGGATGACGACAGAATGGGAATATGCATTGATAAATTGGAATCTCAACAAGAATGAGACGAACCAGGGCTGATAGTATTTTGCTTATTTGCACATTTTAAGTAATTAAATTATGTAGAGACTGGGATCAGTTTCCACACCAGATTCCATAGTGCCATGATTTATAATGTCTTTTTGTAGTATGATTTTATGATAGACACATGGTATTATAAATGTTTATATTCTAAGGGTCTGCAAAATCTGCCCCTTTATTGCTGCCAATCTTTCTGCCAGCATGCATGCTGGTATAATTCATGCAGTTTTTACAGATCCAACTAATCACATGCATTTTATTATAAACAATTGGTTTTATTTAGCACCCTTTCCCTCATCTTAATGCAGTCTTTGCGAGAGACAATGCAGATTTGAGCTATTATTGTATACTGCACTGAAAAGTTTTAATCAAAAGCTTTTGCATTCAGTTTTCTCTGTGAGGATCAGGGTTTCCAACCTAGGGTCCTCAGACATTGACATAATATATCAAACATCCTCAAACAGTATCCTGGTTAGGAGCAATTGAAGTGTCGGTCCTAAGTGAGAAAAGCTTTTATGAAAGATGCTCAAGAATCTGCAAACAAGGATCATAATATTGGCAACATTTAATGAAACTACATGACCGAATTGCACTGCAACAATCTTTCCAAAAGTGGTGCCTTCTTGATGTGTTGGACTCCAACTCTTTACAGGACCAGAAGGCTGTGCCTCCAAGAGTGCGTATACAGGACAGAAAGAATGCTATTTGACACTATTTTAACTACCAGGGCCAGGCCCGTAGCCAGGATTTTGATTCGGGAGGGGCTGGGATTTTGGTTCGGGGGGAGGGGGCTGAGTCTGGGTGAGAGAGGATCTACCCCAGCAGACCTTTTGTATCATTATCCCAATATCCCCATGCATATGGGATATATTGAGCATGGTGATCAGATCATGATATGAATAAAGATAGCAGTTTAAATAATAAATGTAAAGCCTTCTCGTAGACCACCCTGAGAATTTCGGGGGGGGGGGGGGTCTGAAGCCCCTCAAGCCCCCCCCCCCCCGGTTACATGCCTGGCCAGGGCTCAATGCTATGGAATCGTAGGTGTTGTAGCTTGATAAATCACCAGCACTCTTCTGCAGGGTAAGCTAAATATTTGTAAAACTGCAGCTCCCATGGTTTATTAGCATTGAGCCCTGGCAGTTAAAATAGTATCAAACTGAGTGTAGATGTATCCTAGATTGGGGGGACTGCTCTATAGAAATAATGCATATAATTTTTGTTATCATAATTACATATATTAACTGTCAAATTTAACACGGCAATAGTGTGAGAAATATATCAGTGGTGCTAAGTATGATTAACCACAACAGAAGCACAAAAATAAACCCTAGACTAAATTAGTCATACATTTACTGCTTCTTCATAAATGTACCATATTTCAGAACTCAACAACATTGCTTCTCTTCCAAGAGCTTCCAATCCCTTATTGTTCGTGATAGAAATTACATTCAGTAACACATTCTTTTCTTTGAAAAAAGAGAACACTCTTGTTTTTCAGAAAAATTAATTGTGTTTAATCCATTTCACACTCTTAATAGCATAATTAGCCTCTTCAAATACACAGACATTACAGGAGATCCCTAATATATGTGATTTTACACATCTGTCAGCTCAGTCTAGTCAACTGCTAAATATAACACTTAGAAAGACCATATTATTTGCAATATAGCTAGGTTGGGACTACAAAGCAGTGAATGAATGACTGTCCACTGAAATAATAATAATAATAATAATAATAATAATAATAATAATAATAATAATAATAATAATAATTATTGTTATTATTATTGTATGACACAGCAAACAAGATAGATATGCGGGATTTCGTATCATAAAATCACAAGTCAAACACTTCCCAAGTGTCTAGGACAGTGTGATGTATTTTCGGATGATGCGCGCAGATCCCATTAGGGTGGCCTTTTGCAGTTGACGGATCGCAATTTTGTCAATGTTTATTGTTTCCAAATGCCGGCTGAGATGTTTTGGCACAGCACTCAGTGTGCCGATTACCACTGGAATCACCTGTACTTGTTTGTGCCAGAGCCTATGCAGTTCAATCTTGAGATCCTGATAACAGTTGAGTTTTTCCTGTTGTTTTTCATCAATCCGACTGTCACCTGGTATGCAACATCAATAATCCAAACGTTCTTCTTTTCCACAACAGTGAGGCCTGGTGTGTTGTGTTCCAAAACTTTGTCAGTCTCGATTCAAAAGTCCCACAGTATTTTTGCATGCTCATTTTCCACTACCTTTGCAGGTTTGTGTTCCCACCAATTCTTTACTGCTGGCAAGTGGCATAGATTCCAATGAATCATTTGGGCCACATAGTTGTGCCTTTGTTTGTAGTCCATTTGTGCAATTTTCTTACAGCAGCTGAGGATATGATCAATAGTTTCATCAGCTTCCTTGCATAGTCTGCATTTGGGTCATTAGCTGATTTTTCAATCTTGGCCTTAATTGCATTTGTTCTGATGGCTTGCTCCTGGGCTGCAAGAATCAGGCCTTCTGTCTCCTTCTTCAGTGTCTCATTCATGAGCCATAGCCAGGTCTTCTCCTTATTAACCTTTCCTTCAATTTTGTCAAGGAAATGTCTACCAATGATTTGTTGTGACAGCTGTCAACTCTAGTTAGTAGTGCAGTTTTCTTGTACTGATTTTTGTCTCCTGTGCGTTGAGGAGTTTCTGATTTTTGACTTCAATCAAAGCAGGTTCTTCACTTTCCTTTACATATTCTGCCAGGGCATGTTCTTCTTCTTTGACTGCTTGTTTTATTTGTAAGAGTCCACTGCCACCAGACCTTCTAGGCAGATATAGCCGGTCAACTTCACTGCGAGGATGAAGTGAATGATGAATGGTCATGAGTTTTCTTGTTTTCCTGTCCAAATTGTCCAGTTCCATCTGCGTCCAATTTATGATGCCAGCAGTATATCTTATGACAGGTATGGCCCAGGTGTTTATGGCCTTGATGGTGTTGCCTCCATTGAGCTTGCTTTTGAGAATTTTTCTGACTCTTTGAGTGTATTCTTTGCTGACCAACAGTTTTCACATGTTGATATTTGATGTTGTCCTGCTGCAGTATGCCCAGATATGTATAGGCCTCTGGCTGGTTATCATTTGGCCATTAGGCATATTTATGCTCTCACTTTCAATGATTTTTCCCTTCTTTAATGCCACTGTTGAACATTGTTCCAGACCAAACCCCATGTTGATATCAGCGCTAAAGATTTGGACAACATTAGTCAAAGACTCAATTTCAGTTTCAATTTTCCCATACAGCTTCAGGTCATCCATGTACATCAGATGTGAAATTTTGTGAAATTTCTTGGAGGTTTGATAGCCAAGGTTTGCTTTTTTGTAAGATTGTTGACAGAGGGATCATGGCAATAATGAAAAGCAATGGGGATAGTGAGTCTCCCTGGAAAATTCCTCTTCTGATGTTGACAAGTCTGTAGCTTTCATTTCCAACAAACAGTTCAGTTTTCCAACGCTCCATCATGTTTTCAATAAAAGTGCCCACGTTTTTAAAAATCTCGATAGCGTCCATGCACTTGATGATCCAGCTGTGTGGGACTGAGTCAAAGGCCTTTTTGTAGTCAATCCACATCATGTGAAAATTAGTTTTTCAGCTTTTACAGTTCTCCAGAATCATTTTGTCAATTAATAACTGGTCTTTTGTGCCCCTGCTTTTCTGTTTGTTGCCTTTCTGTTCATCTGGCAAGATGCTCTTTCCTTCAAGATAGTCTTAAATTCTGTCAGCTATGATGTCAGTCAGTAGTTAAAACATAGTGGGCAGACACGTTATTGGCCAGTAGTTTCCTGGTGCTGCTCCTTTTGCTGGATCCTTTTGTATCAGGTATGTTCTTCCAGTTGTTAACCATTCACTGATACTTCCTTTTTGCAGCATCTCATTGAATTGTTGGGCCATTTTCCCATGTAAACTAATCAGACATTTGAGCCAAAATCCATGCAGTTGATTACTACCAGGTGATGTCTAGTTCTTGACTTTTTGCACTCATTTGCAGATCATTTCACTTGTTATTTCCATCTGTTTCATTTTGTTCTGCGAGAATTTTCCTTCAAACTCCTTTATCCACCCAGCGTTTTTATTGTAGTTCTTATTATTTTCCCAAAGTTCTTTCCAGAACTTTGTTGTTGCAGTTTTCCCAGGCTTTGTGCTTACTGTGTCTGTTGTTTGGTTCAGACTCTGGTAGAACCATCTTTGGTCTGATTGAAACAGTTGATTTTGTCTGTACTGGATGATTCTGGCTTCATATCTTTCAATTTTTCTGGCTGTTGCTGTAATGTGTTCTTTCACGATCTCCAAAGCTTCTTCAATTTTTCTGGTGTTCAGCCAGTACTTCCTGATGAAGTATTGCTTGATTTTGTTATTCTTCAGTTTCTTTTCCTTCATATTTTTCAAGTTACTTGCATCTGATTGTAGATTTTTTATTTTCAACTCTAACCTGACCTTCCATTTTGGTTTTCCAGTTGATTTTCTTTGGGTCTGCCTTGGTTGTAGGAGTCCAAGCTCTTCTGTTACTATCACTGCTGTACTGTAGGCAAACTGGTTTGTTTGTTCAATGGATGTTATATGGACAGTAGAAAGTAATGTATTCTCATCTTTCATGAGAGGTGCCAAATAATTTACTCTGCAGATTTTCTGAATTTCTTCAAGTTCAACTTCACTGAACACTTTGTTTCTGATTATGAATCTTTGTTGGTCAGCCAGTCAGGGTTCTGTTATCTGTGAGTCAGGATACTCTTGTTTTCACAGTTTATGCATCCTTTTTTGGTAGCCATGCTTATTATTATTATTATTATTATTATTATTATTATTATTATTATTATTATTATTTCTTATTAAACCCAGCCATTTATTAAAAAAAATATCAAAAATGGAAGAAAGCAGCCAAGCAGAGAATGTAGCACCCTTAGACTATGTATTTTAGATCTGTACATAGTCAATGTTTAGTGATTGTAATAGTAATGTGTTTTTATATTAAGAAAACGTATCTTTACTGCTGTAGTTTGTGTTTATGTTTTATGGTTTATAATTTTGCTTTTTTGCCTGCTTGTAGGTTTGGTGTTAGCTTTTCTGAATAAAAATTATTAAAATTGGCATCATTTTCTGTGCAGGAAATAATATTTTCTGCACAAAAATAGTACTTCTGCACAGAAAAGGCTGCCTTGCATAAAAGAAGTCCTAAATTGTAAATAAGTTTTGGGAGCTATGTGGTTTTCAGACATTCTCATAGTACTAGCTCAGGCAAGCAAACAAAAATGTGATGGAATCTAACATTTTGAAGACAATTGAGAAAAAGATATTGGACTTGGTATGTAGCTAGAGTGTAAAAAGAAAGCACAAAAATCCAAGGGAGAATGAGGAAAGTAATTAAAAAAAAACTTATGATGCCACAATACATAACATAATAAACACATACAGTTCTGTACTCTATGCATCTATGTTTTGGCAAGGTTAAATATTTTCCTATTTTAATTTCCAAAGTTCTAATAAAATCGGATGGAGAGTGTTACTTAAGCATACTTAAATAACACTCGTAGGGGAATGGACCTTATGTTATGGCCTGTATGGGGCTCATTGAATTTCTGAAAAGGATGGTTGCTATCCTATGTTTCAAACTCTTTGCTTTTTTTGGGAATATCTGGAATGTTTGTCCTGTTGGATTAACTCCAAATCAGCTCTGAGTTGTGCTTTAGGCAAAATTGGTGATGTCCTTGAAACATACTTCTCATGTTATTAGAACTCCTTTGGCTCCATTTCAAAATACACATAATGTTTAATTGGAGATGATAAACCTTTCACATTAGCTTCTTTTTTTTCTGTGAAATTTCTATTGCAAATCACAATTAAATTACTAGAATACCTTGGAAAGGGATGTTCTTTTGCTACTTAACTTCATTTAAGTAGCAAAAGAACCTTACAGTAGATTTGGAAGTTTCTATTAATCTTCTGAAGAAATTGAAGAGTTTAAGAAGATTAGAAACATTTCCTAGTGGCAACTTTTCTACATTGTAAATAACAAGCTTGCATGGACAGCTGAAGAGTATTACTCACTTAACAAAGTATCTCTTTGGTTAATTGATTTATATTCCACTCATCTCCCATTAACACATTCAAGATGGTTTATGACCATTTTAAAACTCAGTGAAACAAAACAAAATGAAAGCAAAGTCTCCAAACAATATTAACACGAAAGTGAGCATAATCACATCAGCATTTTATCTAAACAAAACAAGCTAATCATAAATTAAAAGCAGGTGGTAAGTCTCCGCCATCATTAAATTCTACTGTTCTCTCACATGGAATGTAAAAGCAATTTACCAATTATATTTCATAAGAAGTATCATTAGAAAATATATGAACCATTACAATTATATATGATTTGAAAAAATAATGCATTTTCCATTTCTGAGGATATTGCTCTAGCTTGAGTTGACCTTTCTGAATTATGTTTTACAAAGAAAAAGAGAGTCATGGTGTTGTTCAGCTGCTATATATATATATATATATATATATATATATATATATATATATTGGAGCAAGGTAGGAGAACAAGTATAATAAAACTGACTCACTCTATTTTAAAACTTACTCTGCCATATTACTCAATTTTATATACATACACACCCAAAAAGCAAGATAGAAAGTTGTGTGTGTGACAGAGAGCAGGACTGTATATTATCATAATGCTAAAATATTTTATTTGTTTCAAGATCTCAACATGTCTACTCAGAAATAAATCCCCATTGAGTTTAATGCAAGTTTTTTAAGCTATACTTCAGAAGAAGAAAATGGCAAACCACCTGAGTATTCTTTGCTGAACAAAACTCTATGCAATTTATGAGGTTATCATAAATTGACAAGTGACTTGAAGGCACATACACACACAAGTTTGTACAGGAATGCAGTCTCAAGTACCATTGCAGACTGATGAATATAATTTTAGCTCTGACCAGTAAATCTGTTATCTAGGCAAAACAAAAGCTTTTTTCTGGCAAGGTATAAGTACCATGACCTCCAGTATATATCCCAAAGACCATTTTCCCCACAGTAGGCATTTGTACTTTCTTACGAACTTTATTTTTTCCAGTGAAGCTTACTAAATTCATGCTGGCACTAAAGCTAGAAAACAAGGACTTGCAATTTACAAGCTTCAAACAAAGATGGAAAAGAAAATGTTGGATAAATGCACCATTTGTCCTATAGGTTAAAAGTCTTTTCTTTTTTTAACTTTAGAGCTGCAAGCATTTCGTTTATACAAGACATATATTGAGTAATACATGATTGTGTAGTCCACTGGCACGATCAGCATTTTATCATTATTACTTCTGTTTTCTCTTTTAAATTGTGTGTGTGTGTGTGTGTGAAGTGGGTAATAGGAAGGACATGTATCTTGCACTGAGTTGAAAATGCCTCACCATAAATTTCCCATTTTGGGCTTTTGTTCCAATGGATCTTTCCAAGCAGTTACAAAACCACAAAATTTGTAAGATTTGGGTATTTGGGAAGTCAGACACCATTGGCCACAACTCTCGTTAAATCTCACATAGACTACTGCAATGCACTCTACATGGGCTTGCCTTTGAAAACCGTTCGGAAGCTTCAAGTAGTCCAATGCGTGACAGCCAAGTTGCTCACTGGAGTGGCATACAGGAAGCATACAACTCTCTTGTTACATCAGCTCCACTGGCTGCCAGTCCACTACTGTGCTGGCTTTGGTTTATAAATCTCTAAACGGTTCCAGTCCAGCTTACCTGTTCAAATGTATCTCCCTGTATGAGCCAGGTAGAACACTAAGAAATGCCAGGGAATATCAACTCATACAAATTAAAGAGGCCTATAAAAAAGACAAATTAGAGAGTTTCGACCTAGAGCCAGGTTTTTGGGACAAAATTCTGCAAATAAATAAGAAAAATATAACTATATTAGAGTTTCACTTATCCAACATAAATGGGCCGGCAGAATGTTGGATAAGCGAATATGTTGGATAATAAGGAGGGATTATGATTTTACAAATTAAGCACCAAAACATCATATTATACAACAAATTTTACAGAAAAAGTAGTTCAATGCACAGTAATGCTATGTAGTAATTACTGTATTTACAAATTTAGCACCAAAATATCATGATGTATTGAAAACATTGACTACAAAAATGTGTTGGATAATCCAGAACGTTGGATAAGTGAGACTCTACTGTATATAATAAATTATTAACATGGGAAACAGAATCAGAAGAGATCACTAATTCAATGATTAAATTGGCAAGAAACATAGGCAGATCAATTCAAATACACAAATGGGAACAAATCCGGGAAAAAAAATTAAATATACCTATGCCATGGATCTTAAGGAGAATTGGCTCCTGCATAGGTGGTATCTGACCCTGAAAAAACTGTGTATAATGTATAAAAGTGCAAATAACAAATGCTGGAGATGCAAAAAAATATATAGGATCGTATTTCCACATGTGGTGGAGCTGCAAAAAAATAAGGAAATTCTGGAAATTAATCAATGAGGAATGCAATAAAATCTTTTAAAAAAATTGAGATGAGACCAGAGCTTCTCCTGCTAGGGCTATATGATCCCCAACTCTTGATTGACACAAATACTGATAAACTCTTCACTTTTTATCACGGCAGCGAGAATGGTGTTAGCAAGATTATGGAAATCAGAAAACATACCTACGAAAGATCTCTGGATAGATAAAATCATTGAAATAAAAGAAATGGACAAATTAACCTTTTTGATTAAGAAAAACAGGAGAATGATGAAGGAAACTGATTGGACGGCTTTTGAGGACTATCTTAAGGAAGAATATAACAAATGGGAAAAACTCTATATAGAATTATAAACAATTATAAAGAAGAATCGGAAGCAATTTTCACCCCCCTTTTCCCCCACACCTTTCCTCTCCTCTTCTCTCCCACACCACATCTCCTCCCTCCCCTTTTCTCCTAATTCCCATCCTACTGTGTCCAAACCCCCCTCCCCAATTTTTATTTTTTTTCCTCTTTACCCCCCTGTGTTTTGTTTGTTTTGTTTGTTATTAAACTGTGAAAATCTCAATAAAAACTATTTGATCAAGAAATGCCAGGGAAATCCTGTGCTTGGTTCCACTGCCTTCACAGGTGTGATTGGTGGGAATGAGAGACAGGGCCTTCTTGGTGATGGCCCCTTGGCTGTGGAACTCCCCAATAGGATTAGATCAGTCCCTTCCCTCTTAGCGTTTAAGAAACAACTTAAAACTTGGTTGTTCAAGCAGATATTTAATGAATTACAGAAATCAGAAATATGGAAGTAGCTCAAGATTTTAATGAGAACCATCACTCCTCTTGATGTTCCTCCCTCTGGGCAGCTAAACCATGTAATTCCAACTGGATGGCCCCCCCATGAGGGTCTTCCTCCAGGGGCAAACCAAGAACGGGGAATTTGGAAGTCCCTAAACAGACTCAGAAGCGGAGTGGGCAGATCAAAAGACAACTTGGAGAGGTGGCACTACCTGGACGAATCCTCCACCTTGTGTGACTGTGGAGCAGAACAAACAACTCTGCATATGTATCCCTTCCCACAATGTCCTGCCTCATGTATGGAGGAGGAGTTGTTTAAAGCTACGGACAATGCGGTCGCTGTTGTCCACTTTTGGTCTAAAGCTATTTAGCTGCTTGTGATTTCCTTTATTTCATCACTTTTAAATTTATTTATTATGCAATGCTTTTGACACGAAACAAAAAGCTCAAGATACTCCAGGATCTTTTGTGGCCAAATTTGGTGTGATTTGGTCCAGTGGTTTTGTTGTTTACTCCATTGGAATTATGCACACTACACACACACACACACACACACACACACACACATTCTATTATTATTCTATTATTATTGTAGTATATTATCATATTATTACTATTATATTATTATATTATTATTCATTATTCATTGACTACATTTTTCATTATATTACATTCAGAATATTCATTATTCATTCACTACATTGAAACTAGAATAGAGAGAAATCAGCATGGAAACTGCAAGAGGTACCATAGCTTGTTGTACATGGAAATAATGGTAGTAAATAGTTTTTGATGTATTGAATACAGTTATATATTAAAATTATATATTTTTGTTATTTAAACTATACATATTGCAAAATTATGATTTTTTTCTCAAAGTGACACACCACCCAAGTGAATTTTGACACACCAAGCGCAAAAGGTTGCCCATCACTGACCTACTTTTATCCCATGTTAGCAGAAATTGGGGAATGTTCCAGGGTTTTTTTCCCAAAACTCCAGTGCACCCCCAAAATTAGTGTGGAAAAAGTAAGAGTGACCATCCAGCAGTTGGTTCATGAGGCGAAAGGTGAAAACATCTTTGGAGAATCTGGGGCTAGTCCTAAGCTATAATGCTTCAAATTTAGCTGCCCATATTGATGGGCCACGAGTTGTTAGTGACTCCTCCCCTAGTCCCATCTGCCCAAATTGCAAAGGATAAATGTTTCTATTTATATATGTAAGATATATGTAAACTCTACCCAATATTAAATAATTTAAATGTACAATTATGTTTTTATATGGCATGGGGACGGTGGTGGTACCTTGCTTCAGGTTACTATAAAGCTTGCATAAGTTGAAGCAAAGCTCAAAACAATTTCTTGTCCTAGGTTTCACACAGCTCTCAATATTTGTACAGGTTACCTCAGTTATATGTTAGGTTTTTTTATCATGTTAGAAACGAATTGAGGCAAGTCGCTTCTGGCATGAGAGAATTGGCTGTCTTCAAAGACATTGCCCAGGTGACGCCCAAATGTGTTACTATCCTGCAGGGGGCTTCTTTCTTGTCCCTGCATGAGCTAGAGATGTTGGACGGAAATTCACCTCATCTCATGGATTCGAACGACCAAGTCAGTAGTTCAGCTGGCCCAAGGGTTTAATCCCTTGTGCCACCGCAGCTCTTATTACGTTAGTGAAGTCCTGATTCTACTGCAGTCTATTTGTAGATTGGTGATGGTGTGAATCATTCTAGTATTTCAAAGCCTTGTTCTTAAACCTAAGTCACAAGCGCCTACAAGAAAACTAATAGCCCTGTACATCTCTTTCTTCATTTTCCCCAGTGCATCCACTTCTCCATTTCATTCAGAATATGTGTACAATCTGGGAGCACAACAGGGCATGTAAAGATTGGGAAATTCCTCCCTGCCTTGCTTTAATAATTCTCTGAGGAACAGAAGAGAGATTTCAGAAGCACATCTGTGCAAAGTATATTTGCTACCCTTTATATAAGGCTTCTACCAAGGTGCACCTTTCATTGTTTGCTATTTTGATAAAATCTACAATGCAGACGGATAACTTTGTTTATTTTAGGAGCCTGGAGGTAAATATAAAAAGACAGACAACTGGGAAAAGCAAAGATGCAAGATTCCTTAGAAAAGATTTAAATTCTTTACTTCAGGCAGTTTACCTGAAGTAAACCAGTTACCCTGAAAAAATATTTTTATTTTACTTCATGCTGTGAAATTTTTAAGAGGAGGAGGAAATGAAATCATTCTCAGGGAGAGAGAAAAAGAGAAGTAAAATATTACAAAATAAAATAGATGATGTGAAAGAAAGAAAAGAATCAGATAAGCCTTGAAAAATGGGCAAAGCTAGAGGAAATGTAGAAATAAATAGCTTAGGAAAAGCAGTATATAGTAGTAGCTTAAAAGCTTGTTCTGCGGGCTCATATAAGATTATGCTTAATGTTAGGAATATATAGACAGGAAGCAAAATGAAAAAAAAGTTTCAAGTGGTAGGCCAGACTGAATGTACAACTTCTCACTCACATGGTGAAACCTTACTTTGAATGGTGATCTACAACAATAAAACAGTGTATTAGGTTTCAGGCATTTGGTTAGTATTGGTCACATCCACATTGACCACTTAGGTCAGTTTGGACTCGGTTTGGGAGGAACCGGTTTTGCTGTGCAGGTGATTAGATTGATGTCTATGGGACTCAGGCCAAGAAGGTGATTACATTTATGATAGAACCTGGCCTCTAAGTGCATGGCAGTTTCTCGCCCTTCCACCAGGGGGTCAATTAGACCCCTGGTGTCCAACCATGCACTTGTGGCATTATTTTGGCAGCCCCCTCACCTCATGTTCAAAATTATGAAAAGCGCTTCAATGAGGGAGGATGTCCCCCCCAAAAAAAATTGGTGCTTCAAAAGCTTTATTTTTAATCAGATAATTAGATATGGTGCATGTGTTTTTAATGTACTTGAAATATTTGCTGTGATCAACTGTGATTGACACTTAATCATGTAATTCAGCTCCCACCACACATTTTGATTTAATTTTCCAATACAAAATTTTGCATTCAGTTGAATGCTATGGAGGCAGAGTTTCACAAGCACTGTCACTGCACATGGCACATGCAGATGTTCATGATACATTCACAATGGCTGGCACGTTCAATTGTGTAATACTACAGTTCATAGGATACAATTATCACATAGGTCTGTACGTTTAAGATTGTACTCCATCTCCAAGAGCTCTGAACAAGCGAGAAAATTGTATATTGACTTTAACATCTTAGAGTACAGTCAGGATGATGGGGAAAGATGGGAATTGCTACAAATAGAGAAAAAAAGTTTTGCCAATTTGCTTCTTGAAAGCAACAAGCGTATTTGATATTTTTTTTGTGCTATAAGAAATTTCAAAATCTGCAACGTTTGTTGAAGTTGATTGAAACTTTGAGATTTATTATGTGCAAAAATCACTTCTCGTTGTTTTGCACAGAAAGAATTTTCTGTACAAGAAAAGTAACTCATACAGAAAAATAATATTTCTGCACATAATATGCTGCTTTCCTTTCTACAGAGGCAGCAGAGGTTCTTTTGTGCTTCATTAAAAACCAAAAAACAAAGCCCTACCCTCACCATTCACCAGCGATTCCTCCTTTTCTCCTCAGTTATTTACCATTTCACTCAGCTGGACCTAAAGAAAGGGGGACTAACAAATGTTTTAAAATTAGGTAGGTAGAGTGTCAAAAGAAAATTTTTGGGAAAGCCACAAAATATGACAACAGCTTCATAAAAATGAATATGCAAAGAGATGGAAGGAACCAGTTATCCCAACACAACAAAAAAGACTGTTGAAGACATTTGAATCAGCCAAGATTGAAATTGACTATGTTGATGAAGGAGAAATCTTTGGCCAACTTTAGTAAAGATTGGGACTGTTTTGGGCCTGTAAATTGTATTCAACTGTAGGGTTTATAAATTAGTAGAGTGTTACCAAAATTTGAAGTGTGATTACATTATCATTCAAAAGAAGTAGACTTAACAAAGGAGAATAACCATGACTTAGAAAGTGGAAGTTTATAGCTCTTTTAGTTTCTTTCTTTCTTTTTTGTATCTCTCTCTGTGTTTTGTTCTTGTCTTTCTGTTTTGTTAATTTTAATAGTCAATTAGTTGTAGTTTAGTAGTAGTGGAGAGTACGTAGTTGTGTAGTTTTATGTATTTTTTAAAAAACAGTTAGTGTGTTTTATTTATTTTTTTCATCAATAAAAATTACTTTTAAAAGATTGGCATAGAAGAATTTCAGCATGCTATGGATAGTCTATGTAACAAGCCACCTTGAGTCCCCTTCAGGGTTGAGAAACGCAGGATAGAAATGTTGCAAATAAATAAACAAATAAACAATGGTGGCATGGACGAGGCAAGCTTTTGCTCGCTGTAGCCCAATGAGAAGTCTTTCCATACTCTTATGATATTCAAGTTAATGGTCTATATCCAATTATTCCAATGTGCCAGCACAAGACTCACTTACAATAGCAACTGGACATTTTAAAAGGTAACATAATGATGGTATCAAGCACTGCTTTTATTTTAAAGAAGGTATGCAGAACAATTTCACAAGTGGTTGCACAATCTCTTGTGTGAAAATATGATCTCATACAACTGTGGGTATTTTCACTCCATTAGCAGTAAGATGGCTTTAAGTCAACATTCTTTTACTTTTAAAGAATATTACTCCCTATTGCTTCCTCTCTTTGGAGATTAATATTTCCCAAGAAAAGCACCACTGAACAAAAGAAGGAAAGAAATATTCAGGTAATTCACATAGCATGAGTCTTGCTATCAACTCCAAGGACTTGGAGTGCTGTTCAGAATTTAGATTGGTGTCAGGCATATAGCAGTTTGAATAGCTAAATCTAGGAGAACACATCTATCTGAATAAAAACAGTACTGAAAATGAGGGTTTTCTTTTACCCTGCAGATGAAAGGGATGACATTTCTAAAATGAGCCTCACCCTTTATAGAGGCAAATACTCTATGTAACATCATACCCAAATCATTAGGAAGTATAATGATGGAATGAGAATGTGTGTAGGGATTTTTCTTCTCAGTACAATCAAGAATTGGCTACGCTTTAGAAATATTTCAATAATGGCATCAGTTGACCTGTTTTGCATTTTTAAACTAAAATTTACATTTAATGGGTGGAAAAAATGATTTGATACTTTATATTGAAGGGAAGAAAGGAACAGAGAAAGATGCTGAAAAGGAAACAAAAGTTATTTCAGAGCATTTCTATTACCATGCTAGACAAATTGGCACCTATGTGAGTTTTTTCCCCTGACAAGTTATCTTTCCCCATGTAGACTGTCCCCCAAACATTTCATATAACAGTTCTTAAACTCCCCCTCTCTCTCCCCCCCCCCCCAACCAACAAGGTATTTTGTGTGGATGTATAGTGCTTGGGAAGGGGGGAGTGGGAGTTTAGGAGGCCTGGAGTTCTCCTCCAGTTCTTATTTAAGGCACCATCTACAATGTCATAGAATGCAGTTTCAAACTGCATTATATGGTCATTGTAGGCTCATATAATACGGTTTAGCTGCATTAAACTGTATTATGAGTCTACACTGACCATACAATTTCAAATACATTTCAAACTGCAATATATGGCAATGTAATAATAATAATAATAATAATAATAATAATAATAATAATAATAATAATAATTGTAGACCACTCTGTCTCCCCAAAGGGACTCAATGTAGATGGAGCCTTAGCCTGAGGAAAGTAATAATTCTCTCTTTTGGTTTATTTTAGGAGCCCCGGTGGTGAAGTGTGTTAAAGCACTGAGCTGCTGAACTTACAGACCAAAAGGTCCCAGGTTTAAACCCCGGGAGCGGCGTGAGCGGCCGCTGTTAGCTGCAGCTCCTGCCAACCTAGCAGTTCGAAAACATGCCAATGTGAGAAGAGCAATAGGCACCACTCTGGCGGGAAGGTAACGGTGCTCCATGCAGTCATGCCAGCCACATGACCTTGGAGGTGTCTACGGACAATGCCAGCTCTTCGGCTTAGAAATGGAGATGAGCACCAACCCCCCCAGAGTCAGACATGACTGGACTTAACGTCAGGGGGAAAACCTTTACCTTTACCTTGGTTTATTTCACGCCTGGAAAAATGTACCCAGTTCTGGGACCCACAATTAAAAAAAGAATATTGACAAGCTAGAACGTGTCCAGAGGAGGGTAAAGAAAACCATCAATGGTGGGGAAACTATGCCCTGTTGAAGTGACATAGGGATATTGGTATATTGGTTAGGAGAAGAGAAAGTAAAGCAGTGACATGATAGCCATGTTTAAGTACATACTGATTACATACTGAAGATGGAGCCAGTATGTTTCCTGCCACTCCAGAGACTAGGACACGGAGCAGTGCATTCAAACTACAAAGAGATTCCACGTGAACATTAAGAAGAATTTTGTGTCAGGAAAAGCTGTCTAACAGTGAAAAGTACTCCCTAAGGCCCCATCTATCCTGCTTGAACTACATTATAATGGCACTGTAGATGAGGCCTCAGAAGGTGGTGAAGTCTCCAGAAAAAAAAATCAGAAGTTAATGGCTGTCTTTCAGGAATGATTTGATTCATGGCTGGTGGTTGGCCTGCATGGTCCTTAAGGACTCTTCCAACTCTATAATTCTATATGATCTTCCATAGGAAGGACATCCCAACAAAAATGTTCTATGAGTTTACTAATAAAGCCAGTCGTTTAAACTTTCTTTGCCTTACCTTTCAAAATGATAGCCCCTTGAAAATGGTAATTGAACATGCGCAGAGCCGGCCCAAGGTAATTTTCAAGTGTAAGCGAAACAGAATTTTGGTGCCCCCCCCCAAAAAAAAACCAATCACCAAGAAATAAAAGATGGAAGGTAGAGGTGAATAGAATGGATAAAAGAGTTTACCTTACAAACCAGAAGTTTATTAACAACATTATGTTCATATAGTAACATTACATAGAATTAACGCCAATTTTGCATTTTAGAATGCAAATATTTTAATAAACTTTGCAACAATTTTAATTTTTTTTTGTTATTTTTAGTCTACAAGTACTACACTAAGGTTTCCTGGTCATGCTGTCTCAGATTTTTCAGACTTCGGACTTGCTAATAATCAGTTTTGTTTTGGAGAATGCAACCCCAGGAGAATAGACACTTCCTTTTTCAGGAAGCGAACTCTTGTCCTAAGAAGTGCCACGCCAGCCTGGACCATTGTCATGGGGGTGGCAACCTATCCAGCCTCTGGCCCCTTCACTTGAGTGGATATTTCAACATCCAGTTTTCCTTTATACAAATTAACTTGAACACTTTTAAAAATTAAAAACTGATTTTTCTGGCTTTCAATTTTGAAAACTCCTGTACTAGGGAATCTGTTTCCATTTCATCCAACAAGCTATTTTCAATGGCCAAGGTTGTTAGTCCACTCAAGCGCTCTTGACTCACAGTAGATCTTAAGTAATTTTTTATAAGTTTTAATTTTGAAAAACTTCTTTCACCGCTGGCCACGGATATTGGAAGTGTTAAAAGAATTCTCAATGCAATGTAGACATTTGGGAAAGTATCCTCCAAACCACAATTTATGAAAGACAAGGCTTCAGCTGGGAGACTTCTAGGGGGTAGCATATTTGCAAGTATTTGTAGCTCATCATACAGATTATCACCATTCACATCATGGTCTTCTCCATCCGTCAAAACAGTTTGAAGGTGTTGACAGGCGTTCTTCAATTCTTTGTCATTCAGACATTTTCCAAGGCTTGAAATATCATACAGAAATTTGAAACTTTCACTATGGTTGTCCATAAGCTCAAATCTCTCCTCTAATGAGGATATTGCTGTGTCAAGCACAACAAAAAAGAAGTTCACTTTAAAAGAATCTTTACCAGAATGTACAGTTTTGTCAGGACCCAGGCTGCAGAGCACCAATAACCTTACACAGAGGCCAGTCTCTATCTAATATCTTTATTAAGGGAATATATAAAGTCAATAAAAACAAGTGAAGAATAAAGTTCGGAAATAGACCTTTCAGGAAAGGTCAAATATAGTCCAGGAAATTAATGTCCAATATGTGATATTAAGGTCCAAAGTTATAATCCAATAACCGAAACACACACTTTGCCGAGCAAAGTGTGGGGAAATGACAAGGTCTTTTAGTCCATTGGAGCTTGACAACAAGGCTGGAAAACAAACTAGATTCTTGGCAACAAGACTTGATACGAGGCAACAAGAAGCAAGAACAAGGTCCGTGGCGAGGTCCGGGGAACAAGGCAGGCTTGGAACTTGGTCCTGGAAACAAGGAACTGGGGTTGCGTAGTCCACACACGATCTCACTCCTCAAGCTGACGAGTTGACTCCACAAGGTTTCCTTCGCGGCAAAACACCTAAATAGGTTCTCGTTTCCCGCCGAAAGAACACTTTCCCTGGAGAACTAGAAGTGAAACCCAACTCTGTCCAGATGCATGACTCCTTAGAATTTCCCAAGGGAAGCAGACCTAATCACCTAATTGTTTGGCTGCGATTCTGGTGCTCCGGCGATTCGCCTCCCTAGTTCCTCTATCTCTATTATAATTGTCCCTACGAGAAAACGGGGGAGAATTCTGCCCAAGGCTTGTTTGGCTGACTTCTTGAGGGCAAACATCCTCCAGGTGCAGGGGCTCCGATTCTGGCTGAACCGGTGGAAATCCCATGTTTTCCTCCTCATCTGCCACAATAGTACTAGGAACGGGACTACAAGGCCCATGAGACATCACAAGTTTCATCTTTACTTAGGAAAACTGTCTGCTTACTTTTCTCGGTCGAGGTAGTGGTTCTTTTTCAAAGTCGGAAGTAGCATCGATTTTTCCTGCAAGTTCCTTTGCATCTGTAATGACGCTATTTAGACCTTCAGATCTCATCCTTTCTAGGAATGTTTTCACACTCTTAATAAGATCCATAGAACTTTGAAGATCAATTGTCACTTTTTGCATCTGTTTACTAACCATATTGATCTTATTCAGGATCTCATGCCATGTCACTAAACTGCACAGAAACGTGAAGCTTTGCAGTCTTTTAAGAAGAGCAACAGCATGGGTCTTATAATATCCATCAAATTTCTGACATTGAGAAGCTTCATATAAGGCGTCATATACTTCTTCAATATGGTACCTCAAAGGCAACAATGCCTCGATTCTACTTTCCCACCTAGTATTGCTGAGTGGTTTGAGTGTGAGAGTTGAAACATGCTTCAACAAAATACTCCATCTTAGAGGAGAACTTGAAAAAACGTTATAGAGGTCTTGTATGGTGGTGAAACACTCTGCTGCAATACTGCAAGACAGAGCTGCATCATTTACGACCAAGTTCAGGGAGTGGTTTCCACATGGTACATAAAAGGCTCTAGGATTTAAATCAAGGATCCTCCTCTGGACTCCAACATGTTTTCCCTTCATTGCAGAACCATTATCATAGCCCTGGCCTCTCATGTTTTTAAATGGAATGTGTCGTGCTTCCAACTCTTTGAGTAATATTTCTGTGAGACCTTCACCTGAAGGATTGGCAACAGGAACAAAGCCTAAAAATGTTCCTTAATTGAGGCATCTTCATTTGCTTCACATTTAACGAATCTTACCACCAATGTCATTTGTTCGGTGTTGCTAATATCAGTAGTGCAGTCTAATATAATAGAATAATACGTTGCCTCGTGTAGTTGTTGTAAAATATTATTCTGGATCTTGCCTGCCAAGAAACCAATAAACTCGTTCTGGACATTTTTGCTCAAATAGTGAACGTGTGTTTCTTTGGAACTGACTCTTCTCACATGTTCGGCCATCGGATCATCAAACTGTGCTATATGTTCTACCAATTTTAAAAAGTTGCCATTATCTGGTTCAAATAGAACATCTTTTGTCCCTCTAAATGCCAATCCTTGAACCCCCAAAAACCGTACAATACATAGCAAGCGTTTCAGAACTTGCTGCCAGTGTTTACTTTCACCATAAATAAGTCTTTCATGCTCTGCATCAATAGTTTTCTTTAAATGTAAATGTTGAGAGAGTTCATGCCAAGATGCACGGTTTTTAATATGAGTACGGGATTTCTCATGACTGGTCAAAAGCTTGCTCAAGTTACTCCAGTCAGAATACCCTTGGCTACTAGCAAAAACAGATTTGGCATTTCCAAAAATTTTGCAAGAAAAACAAAACACTGCATTTTTTGATACAGAATACAGTAGCCAATATCTGTTGACTTGCTCTCCATTGCACAGCTTCCTTGTATAATGATATGAGGAAAATTTCCTTCCATTAATGTCCTTTGGGAAATTTATGCCTCTGACTTGCTGAGGTCCTCGTTCAACAAGTAATTTCCGTGCCTCGTCATTTATTTTGAGTGGCCACTCTCCACAGTCATTTGAAAGCAATAATAATGGGTCTCTGCTTTGTTCCTGAAAAAAAAGTGGTTTATGATAACTTCTTAAAGTTTTTCTAAGATGTAATGCAATGCAAGATCAATAATACCTCATTATGCAATCTTTAATAAAAAATGAACTGGACAGGCCAAGGCCAATTATATTTTCCTAAAATGTGTACTAATAATTTTAAATTGAATCTACTTACAGATTCAATGGTTTGCCGACTTGTAGATGGCAGGACTGCATCTCCTAATAAATCATCATCCACATCTTCCGTGTCGGTCCTAGTTATGTCACGACCAATATTTAAAGGTGCTAATGGTGTTGCTGAAGTCGCAGTGAAGTCTTGACTTGTTGATGGTCCAGGTAGAGGCTCAGATATTGGTATCTTGCCGTCATCATCATGATCTGATTCAGTCAATTTTGTTGTCTCTGGGTTTTCTGTCTCACATGATGGTGAAGTCGTTAAAAACCTTTGCAATGCTTTAGCTTGATTCTCATCTTCTTTGCAATGCTGCAACCTCCTTTTACGATGAAATGCTCCTGATGGCTTCTTCTTGCTTGACATTTTCTGCTAAAAAACCCAACTCGTCATACAAGGAAGGGAAATGACATAGAACAACTTTCAGCTTATGACAACACAGCAGAAATACAGCCTGCTGCTCCATCCAAGTACAGTAGTCTCAGTTATCCCACATAAATGGTCAGTTGAGCGTTGAGTAAGCAAAAAATGTTGGATAATAGGGCAAGTGTGAATAACTGCAATTGATCACCTTGATTAGCATAGAATAGCCTTGCTAGACATGGTTATGGACCAAGCATTTGAGCATTATTCCTAGCAGTGCAATACTTGAGGACTTTTTAAGTATTGACCACTGGACTAATTCTGGACTATGATTTTGAACTTGTGTGATTGTAATTGTTGTTTTTAGTAGTTTTTGTTTAAATGTTTGAGTTTAATTGTCATTATGTTATTGGAATTTGTATGTCGGTCATCAAATTGTTGCCAGTTGTGAGGCCACCCTGAGACCTCTTCGGGTGAGAAGGGCGGGACAGAAGTATGGGAAATAAATAAATAAATAAAATCAGGACAGTGAAAAAAGAACACTCAAAAACAGGGGAATTCCAAACATGAAACAATCAGGGCCAGCTAACACCTCTCAACAAAGATATACAAACCCCACTTGCCTAGTTTCCAACACACCTCACAACCTCTGAGGATGCCTGCCTTAGATGTGGCCCTCCTCTGGACACTTTCCAGCATTATTTGGCAGAGAAGGAGAAAGAATTTGGGCCCTTCCACACAGCTCTATAACTCAGGATATCAAGGCAGGATAACCCACATTACCTGCTTTGAACTGGATTGTCTGAGTCCTTACTGCCATATATCCCAGTTCAAAGCACGTAATGTGGGTTATTTGTTTGAAGCCATTCTTCCAAGTTCTAGTCTCCAAGGCAGAAGGCAACAAGCTTGGTCCATCCTCCCTATGACTTCCTCTCACATTATTATACATGGCCGTCAAGTCTCCTCTCAACCTTCTCATCTACATGCAAAACATGCCCAGATCTTTAAACCGCTCCTCATAGGGATTATTCTCCAAAGCCTTGATCATTTCAGTCACTCTCCTCTAGACAGATTCATGTTATCATTTAGTATTACAGTAGAGTCTCACTTATCCAAGTCTCGCTTATCCAAGCCTCTGGATTATCCAAGCCATTTTTGTAGTCAATGTTTTCAATATATCATGATATTTTGGTGCTAAATTTGTAAGTACAGTAATTACAACATAACATTACTACGTATTGAACTACTTTTTCTGTCAAATTTGTTGTATAACATGATGTTTTGGTGCTTAATTTGTAAAATCATAACCTAATTCGATGTTTAATAGGCTTTTCCTTAATCCCTCCTTATGTCACGACCCAGGCTACAGAGCACCAATAACCATACGCAGAGGCCAGATTCTATCTAATATCTTTATTAAGGAAATATATAAAGTTAGTAAAAGCAAATGTAAAAGTTAGTCCAGAAGTAGACCTTTCAGGGAAGGTCAAAATTAGTCCAAAGAAACAATGTCCGATATGAAATATTAAGGTCCAAAGTTGTAATCCAATAACCGAAACACTCACTTTGCCAGGCAAAGTGAGGGGAGATGACAAGGTCCTTTAGTCCATGAACTTGAGCAAGGCTAGGAAATAACTTGATACTTGAAACAAGGCTTGAAACGTGGAACAAGGTAACGAGGAACAAGAACAAGGTCCGTGGAATAACTTGGTAAAATCCGTGAAACAAGGCAAGGTTTAGTCCTGGGAAACAAGGCAAGGTCCGTAGGTAAACAAAGGCTGGGAAACAGGAGCGAAGACTGGAAACAAGGCAAGGCTTGAGCAGGAACGAGGCTTGAAACGGAGCGCGCTGTCCAGACACAACTCGCTCCGGAGGCTGACGAATTGACTCCGCAAAGTTACTCCGCGGGTAAAACACCTATATAGAGTCTAACTTTCCCGCCGAGAGCAGTTCTCTGGGAACCAGAAACGAAAGCTAATCTCTGAGACCAGATGTTTGACTCCTTAAAGATTCTCATGGAAAGCGGGCTTAATTGGCAAATTCTTAGCAATTATTCTCGCACTCCTGCGCGAGGCTGCTTCCAAGCCTCTCTGTTGTTTACAAAACTCATGGCGAGAAAACACTGGAGATGTAGCCTCAGTATTTGTTTGACATACTTCTGGAACATAATCCTCTTGCAGGTGCAAGGTTCCCAGATCTGGCTGGGAAGAATCTGTCTGGGAAGAATCCAGTTCTGACTGGGAAGGTAAAAAACCCAAGTTTTCTTCTTCATCAGGCATCACAATGTCATGAGCAGGACTACAAGGCCCATGGGTCATCACACCTTATTATCCAAGATATTCGCTTATCCAAGGATTAGCTTGGATAAGTGAGACTCTACTGTACTCATTATTTTTCCTGGAAACTTTCCAAGGCCTGAAGATAGGAGGTATGGTGGCACAACGGGTTAAACTCTTGTGCCAGCTGAACTGCTGAACTGAAGGTTGGGTTGCTGACCTAAAGGTTGCCAGTTCGAATCTGCAAGACAGGGTGAGCTCCTGTCCGTCAGCTCTAGCTTGTAGGGACATGAGAGAAGTCTCCCAGTAGGATGGTAACACATCTGGGCATCGCCTGGGCAACATCTCTGTAGATGGCCAATTCTCTGACACCAGAAGCAACTTGCAGTATGTTCTCAAGTCGCTTCTGACAAGGAAAAAAAGCTGATGGTTTGTAGATCAGTCATAAAGAAATTACCATAAATAAATGTCTCTTAAATATTTTGCCAATATCTGCTTATTATTCCTTCTATCCAATAGAGAAAAGTTCCATAATAACCTCAGGCCCATCATGAAAGTTGGGCAAGGTTACCTTCCGTACAATTTACAGAATCTTTCACCTAGCATGAACACAGAACTTTTGGTAGGTAAAGGTAAAGGTTTTCCCTTGACGTAACCGACTCTTGGGGTTGGTGCTCATCTCCATTTCTAAGCTGAAGAGCCGGTGTTGTCCATAGACACCTCCAAGGTCATGTGGCCGGCATGACTGCATGGAGCGCCGTTACCTTCCCGCTGGAGCGGTACCTATTGATCTACTCACACTTGCGTGTTTTCAAACTGCTAGGTTGGCAGAAGCTGGGGCTAACAGTGGGCGCTCATTCCGCTCCCGGGATTTGAACCTGGGACCTTTTGGTCCACAAGTTCAGCAGCTCAGCACATTAACACACTGCACCATCAGGGCTCCCACTTTAGGTAGCTGTGCTCAAATGAAATCATCCAAATGAAATCATTACAAAGGAAATCCAGTTAGTTCATCCTTTCATAGACCAAAACAGTTTAATGGAGACACCCAACCCACATAAACTGGATTACTCAGGATGAGGTCAGAAACAACCAGTCAGCTAATCATAGAATCATATGAGACATCCAGTCCAAAACCCTGCCATACAGGAAAAGCACAATCAAAGCACCCCCAAAAGATGGCCATCCAGCCTCTATTTAAAAACCTTAAAAGGAGAAGCTTCTACTGAACTTTGAGGCAGTGAGTTCCACTGCTGAACAGCTCTTACAGTCAGTAAGTTCTTCCTAATGTTCAGTTGGAATCTCCTTTTCTGTAATTTGAACCCACTGCTCCATTGAGTCCTAGTCTCCAAGGCAGCAGAAAACAAGCCTGCTCCCTCTTCCTTAAGACATCCTTTTAGATCAGGGGTCCTCAAACTTTTAAAGCAGAGGGCCGGTCCACGATCCTTCAGACTGTTGAGGGGCCGAATTATCATTTGAAAAAAAAAACGAACAAATTCCTATGCACACTGCACATATCTTATTTGTAGTGCAAAACAATAACAATAACAATGAAAGACCAATACAATATTTAAAAATGAAAATAAATTTAACCAACATAAACCTGTCAGGATTTCAATAGGAAGTGTGGGCCTGCTTCTGGCCAATGAGATAGTCAGGTTAATTAGGATTATTGTTGTTGTGTGTCTTCAAATCATTTCAGACTTTGGGCAAGCCGAAGTCCAAAATTATTTATTTATTCATTTACTACATTTATTTACTACATTTATATCCCACCCTTCTCACCCTGAAGGGAACTCAGAGCAGCTCTATGTACATACAATATATTATATTATTAGCATAGCACAATATTAGCATTATATATTACTATATTGAACTATACCACTATATGTAACATTATATGTAATATATAACATATAATTAATATTATTATATGGTATTATTATTAGTATTATATTGTATAAAATGATAATATTATTATCAATATCATATGTATATACAATATATTATATTATTAAAACTGATATAAAAATATTATATTATAAATGAGGGTGGGGGCCAGGTAAATGACCTTGGAGGGCCGCATCTGGCCCCCGGGCCTTAGTTTGGGGACCCCTGTTTTAGATATTTAAACATGGTGATCATGTCTCTTCTCAACCTTCTCTTCTGCAGGCTAAACAGACCCAGCTCTTTAACCTACTAATCATAGGGAAGGTGGGAGCCCCCAATAGCACAGTGTGCCAGCAGGACTGATGACTTGCCCGTTCGAATCCAACCTGGGGAGAGCACGGATGAGCTCCCTCTATCAGCTCCAGCTCCATGTGGAGTGGTCTGAATCAAGGTAAATCAGGATGGTGGCGATGAGGAGAGCAGCCAGTTAGGGAACATTTAAAAAATGGTAATCAAAGATATGGGAAATAAAGAACATGGACAGACTGACTTTCCTGATGAAGAAGCATAATGGAAAACCAATCAAAGAAACAGGAATATATAAGAAAAGGACAGACACAGATTGAAGGAACTCCATAACTGAAATAAGAAATAACCAACCCAGGCAACATAAAAGGGGGGCAAAATCTGCCCCCTAAAAAAATAAAACGACTCCTCTACATCCAGCAACTTGCTCCACAAAGAGACTAGACTCATTGAACCGAAGATCCAATGGAATATACCGATCCTCTCCCCCTCACCCAATCCCCCCTCCCTCACCACGAATTCCATGTTTTTTCTTTTATTTTTAATTGTAAATTAAAAAACATCAATTAAAAATATTCAAAAACAATTTTTTTATCATGACTGTATACATTGCATTGCTGCTGCTGCTGACTGACCTGAAGGTGGGCACTGACTGGGCAGGCAGGCACAACTGAGATGGTTTTAACAGCAAGATAGAAGCTGCTCTGCTACGATCAGTCAGCCGGGCTCTATCACCTCCTGCCTGGCTGTTCCACGTGGTGGGTGACTGGAGGCTATGCCTGCACAAAAACAGCCAAAATGGCTGATGGGAGTCCTGTGCGCATGCGCATAGAAGTCCCATCAGCCATTTTGGGCGATGGCATACCAGTCCTGTGCATGCGCTGCACTCAGGGCCTCCATTGCCGGCGCCAGGACAAAGAAGCCCCATCGGCCATTTTAGGCGATGGCATGCCAGTCCTGTGCCGTTGTGTGCATGCGCTGCATGCAGGGCCTCCATTGCCGGCGCCAGGACAATTTGGACAAACACTGTGACCGGAGCAAAACGGGGGTGCTGCCAAGGACTCCACACAGCGCCCCCCTCGCCTGCGCCCGACGCCAAGGTGTAATCTACGTACTGCATTTGACCAGGCCTGAACATGCGTCTTAATACATAGACAAGAAAGAGAAGGACCATCTTTAGACAGTTTTAGACCTGTAAATTGCATTCAGAAATTGGGCCAACATCTTTATATTCTTTTTGCTGTTCTTATTTGTTCTCCCCATATCTGGGTGTCCAAGTTTGGCATTTATCTTCTGGCTAGTTCCAAATAGAGTAGCTTTATTGGGAAAAATGAGTGTTTTATCTCTGTTAATTTAGCATTTGACTCTAAGCCCCTAGTGAAGAACTTTCTAAACTGTGAATCACAAAACTGTGTGCCATGCCATACTAGTGTGTTCACTGTAGTCCACAGGTGTGTCACCCCAAGCAAGGTCTGTGCCTTGAGACAGCTGTGCTGTGCCTTCTCATTGACCATCTTTATAAGCTGGACATTGACTGTAATAAAGTGAACTTGAACATTGACCATCCTGCCACTGACATCAATGAGGAAAGGTTCACTTCCCCTGCTGCCACCTCTGTGACCCTGGCACTGAGTCCCATTGAGCTGGCCCTGTAGCTGCTCCTCACTGTCACCCACCATCCCACCACCCATCACTGCTGCCCTCTCTCCATTCAGAGCCCAGTTGCATGAGCTTGTGCTGAGGACCCTTCTCTGGATCTGATTTGGGAGTCTGGGGGCTTTTTTTTAACCATCTTAGGAGTCCGGGGGCTTTCCTTTCCATCTTGGGCAGGGGTCCCCAAACTTTTTAAACAGGGGGCCAGTTCACGATCCTTCATATTGTTGGAGGGCCGGACTATAGCTGGCCACTGAGCAATAATAATAATAATAATAATAATAACAACAACAACAACAACAACAACAACAACAACAACAACAACAATAAAAAAGAGGGTTGGAAAAGACCCTTTGGGCCAATCCCCTTCTGCCTTTGTGCACTGAAAGCACAAGCAAAGCACCTCTGGCAGATGACCACCCAGCCTCAATGCTAATAATAATAATAATAATAATAATAATAATAATAATAATAATAATAATAATAATAAGGGTTGGAAGAGACCCCTTGGGCCATTTAGTCCAATCCCCTTTGTGCAGCAAAAGCACAAGCAAAGCACCCCTGACAGATGGGCACCCAGCCTCGATTATGATAATAATAATAATAATAATAATAATAATAATAATAATAATAATAATAAGGGTTGGAAGAGAAGAAGAGACCCCTTGGGTCATTTAGCCCAACCCCCTTTTGCCCTTGTGCTGTGGGGCTTTGATAAATGGCTTCGATGGGCCGCATCCGGCCCCCGGGCCTTAGTTTGGGGACCCCTGATCTTGGGTGTTCAAAATTTTATAAAGTGTGTGGGTCTTTATAAATCTTGGATAGAACCCTGCATTGAACCCAGTAATACATTAGCAACAGGTGAAAACAACTCAGTGAAAGTGGAGCATACACATCAAAACATCTGTAGATGAAATCCACATTAGCAGATATTTTAATGTAATCTTGAAGGCCATCTCCATATCTAGGACATTACAATAACCTAATCTAGAAATCATTTAAACATGACTGATAGCAGCTAGATCAGAGCTTTCCAAACGGTGTGTTGGCTGCGGTGTGTCAACATGAAAATAACAAGAAACTTCTGGGTCTATGTGAAAATAAGAAAACACACACATTCATTATGTATCCAAGTCATTTATAAGGTGTTTGGTTTAATGTCTGATTTGTTAGTAAAACTGAATTATCATATTGAGAAAGGATGCATATCTTAAAAGTATGTCACCAACATGAAAAGTTTGGAAAGTCATGCCCTGCTGTTTCATTTCAAAACCCTAAAATAACACCAAGCAAGATCTCAGTTAGTAGCTTCATGGATACAGATAGTTCTTATCAACAACATTAGGAGATGCTATTTTATTCTATATCACTGTAGTTCCAAATCAATGACATATAATAGAAATTAAAATGTGAAGTTCATAATGCATGAACTGCAATATCCTGTGATCAAATAAAGAAAAAAAATCAATGTGCATTACATAGGCAATAAATAACTCAGGCCTACAGAAGCTACGCTTGACTGTAGCCCAGCAGTCCTATGTATATATTGTACATGATAATTAAAAAACACAGAAAACATATATCTTTGTGTAATGGTCTGGACAGGTTTTCTGAACTCCAGCATCATGGTTTCCTCTTATATAACAAACCACAATAAACCAATATAGTTTTGTCTTCATGATGCCAACATTGAAGTTCTTGTAATCCAATTGTCATTGGCTTTTCCATTGATTCATCTGTTTTGCTTCTCCAAAGAAAGCCACCTACTTGTTTGAAATTGATCCAGGATCTTCTTTTTTTATTGCTTCATTTTAAAAACTGTATGCCGATCAGACTTCCGGTGCAGCGGCATGGCGGCTGGCAGGGCTCTCTAGAGCTCCCTAAGAGTCAAGCCTCAAGCGACTGGGTAGAGCTCTTGGCTCCCTCCCCATCTTTGGATCGAGGCAGAAGGGGACTGCAAAACTCAGAGAGCATCATCTGATGGCATAGTACAGGTCTGCTCCTCAAGAATGGACTTCTGGGTTGCCTGGACAAGTTGCCTGCAGAGTAAAGTGGGTCGTGAAGAAGGTGAGCTGCACTCATGGCTGGGAATGCTAGCGAAACAGCCGATCGCCGTACATTTAAAAAACATAAGAAAGGTAGTTGTGCAAGGTAGTGTGTAGGTCCCCTAAAAAGTGTCCCTGTTGAAGTGGATTGTGTAGGTGTAAAGTGTTGTCCTCCTCCTCAGCATCCCCAGTGCATTCGTCAAGGACAATCCATTGAGATGCATCCAAAAATATGTCTTTTTCCCAAGTGTTTTCCTGCTGTATATAATAAATAAAGAAGTATTTATTATTTCAATTGTGTATTTCTATGTTATGTTCCTTCATGAAAGGCTCAATAGTAGAGAATGGAAGAACTACCTGACAACTTGACAACTTGTCTATTAAACCTTTTACAGCCTCAGGAGAAGTCTCCACAGGCCCCACACCTCCTGGAAAAAAAAAACCTGGAATAAACTTGGATTTCTGGGTTAAACTGCATTATTATGAGGCATCATTTGGACACCTCATGATTATTCACCCCTAACACCACATTTTAGTGTTATATAAAAGGGGCCCAAACGTGAAGGGAGGAGATGAACAAGCTTGGCTGTTGCCAGTCAATCACAATTCAGGGGATGCTGTGAAGGTGTGAGGGTTAATAACACAAAACAGAAGTGGGAGAGTGGAAAGAGGACACAGGCATAAGCAAAAAGATGAGGTAGACACAGGTAAAATCTGTAATAGTGATAGGATGACAAGCAATGAGGAAGAACTAAAAAGATTTTTGATAAAAGAGTTCAAGGATAAATGCTAGGGTGGTGTGATCGATAAAAAACCATTTCAATACTCATTACAAAATTAGGGGGCGCCAGTGTTTCATTTCTAAAGTGTTTATAAAGTATCATTAGTGAAATTTTTGTTACAATAATAAGAATAACGAAATTTTGTTACTTTTTCGTTCTAGTTATTGTGCAAGTCGGGAAACTTCACGAGCTCTTTTCTATCTCATTTGTACAGCTAAACTTGCTACAATGGTAGAACACATTTGCCACTGTTAGCCATTCTAATTTCTGAACGTTTCACTTATCCATGGAGTTTTTGGGAATTTCCAAAAAAAATTATAAACAACGTATTTTTTAAAAACTACAAGAGCTATCTCATTGAATTTTCTATACAATGACACAAAATGGCAGGGGATCATTTCCCCCAACTTTCAGAAATATTCATAGATTTATTGATTTTAGGGAATTTAAAAAATGTTAGGACAAAAATGGTTTTTTTTAAAAAAACAAAGCCACAACTGTTATTTCATTGAATGTCTCCCATATTAACTAATAGAACTTCCATTTAGGGGTTTATTTCCAGCCCAGCACAGAAATGTACTTACTAGAAGTATCAGTCAGAGTCAACCGATTATTGGAACTCTAGCTAAATGCTGCTGTGGAGGGACAAATCTCTCCCGTATCCTGATCTGGGCTTTCTGATGCTGAGTAGAATTCTGGGAAATATAGTTTAGGGCAGGACCTTTGGAATTCTCTGGCATATGGCTCCTTGCTTTCCCAAACTACATTTCCCAGAATTCTGTGTTTCCTCAGTATCTTTCCCAGCAAAATGAAACCCACCCTGGGAAGCTTCCAAGATTTACAAAATTCAAACAAAATAGTATTGGGTAAGTTTTGATTAAGTTTTTGGCATGGGCCATGTTCACGTGTTGAATATCGTGTCGTAAGTACGAATTTAATGAATTTGATATGATTTAGACAACTAACGAAAAAAATGCACACCCCATATATATGTACCAAACTATAACCAGATAAGCCCATAGACATTCACCTCCCTGTTGAAAGCTTTCCTGGTCAGGAAGGGTGCACAAACTCCTGGTCTTTTTTCCCAAACCAAGGCAGTTAACCAGACCCATTGTTCATGTGCATGCAAAAATAGGTGGTTTCCTGCCAGCCCAGATAAACCCAAACCTGTTTGTCTACTTATATGGTTCACTCGAAGCTGAGAGATTGCTGCCTACAAAAATAGGGGCTTATAATGTTCATGTGTTAAGCCTTTGAGTACACAAGATCAACTTCTCTGTCATACATTCTTATTTTCTTAAAAAGTCCTATCATTGTTTGACATAAAACTAGACATTGGTGCACATCATAAGCTCATCTTCATATCTTTACCCTTTGTTTTCCCAGATTGTTCCCTCCTTGGGGGGGGGGGATGACACATCACTGCAGCTGATTGGTCTTTCCAATCCCTGGCTGCCATTTTTCCCTTCCAGCTAACTCTGGCGTGGGTTCTAGCCAGCCTCTTAAGGGGAGGCGTGGGAAATCTCAATAGCTATCAGAACTGTATAAGATAACTGCAGTCCTAATTAACCACAACAATGGGAGTTAAAATGCTGTCAAACTGTATTAATTCTACAATGTAGATCCACCCTGAGTTGCCAAGGAAACACTTTGTCTTAGGGTTGCCATAATTTGGAGATGATTTGAAGGCATGCATTAGTGATGAAGACTATGCAATCAGCAGCTTTGTTAAATAAGGTATGCTTTTATTATTCATCTACATGTAAGCATTAGGCATGTCCGATTGATGAAAACATTGTTTCAATTCTCGTTTCTAAAGTAGGAGACGCTGGCGCTTCGATATAGAAAGTATTTCAGAATTTTTCACCCAAACATTTTGGTTATTTCTGAAAATTCGTAATGATTCTAAATGTTTCTAAAATTACATGCGCAATCGTCCCCCCCCAAAAAAAGGAACCTGGGGGGGACTTTTACAGGGCTCTACTGCCCTCATTTCTTGAGCTATCCTCATCAAATTTGGTACAGTGGGAGAACACATTCAACACTCTTTGCTCAACAAACTGCAGAACGTTTCCTGTCTCCTATGATTTTTGGTGAATTTTCATAACTTTTTATAATACACTAATTTTTAATATTTGAAGAAACCTGTTCCTGGTTTGAAAGTCTTATTTCCTGTTAAATTGGGTTCTTATCACTGTGAAAGTCCCTCTTCTACTTGTGTATCTTTGTTTCTGTGATCGGAAATCCGCGAAAATTGTGGACATTTGCAGACACTGGAAACGCGGGGGCTCCTATCTAAAAATAAGCAGGGTGGGGCGGTGATATTTCAGCTTCCTAAGACATGGGAGCTAGTGTCCCACTCCCTTGGGGGGCCGGCCACCGTTGGCCAGCCCCACACTACACACCCCGCCCCTATCTAATAAAAAGCAGTGCCTGGAGGTGGTTTTTTTGGGGCAGCCAGGAAAAGGGGTGGCTCGGGTCCCACTGCCCAGGAGGGCCGGCCACCATTGGCTGGCCCCACACCACCCCGCCCCATCTAATAATAAGCTGGGCAGGGGGTGGTACTTTGGGGGCAGCAAGAAAAATAGGGGGCTCAGGTCACACTGCCCAGGGGGGCTGACCACTGTTGGCTGGCCCCACACCACAACCCCCACACCTATTTAATAATATGTGGGGGCAGGGGGTGTTGCCTTTTGGACAGCTACAGACATGGGGGCTTGGGTCCCTCTCCTTTGGGGATCTGGCCAACCTTGGCTGTCACCCAGCACCGCCTATTTCTTCCAAGAAACAGGAATTTGCTTCTTGAGTGTCTGTCTCATACCACCATGTTTGTTGCACCCACAAGGGCCTGCTCCCTTTGTGACATAGAAAGAAGATAGCTCTGTACTCAGAGAGGCCTGACTATTTCTGTGGCCTTTGCATGATGCTCTAATATACATACCTCTTTTTATGTTTTGAACCTTTATAGTGTTTGCTTATCTCTTTGACAGTGCCAAATTTCCTACCAAGTAGGATTTGAGTTTAATAGTATGAGAATGGTGATCTACTATGTCCGAATGTATCAGGATGTCTCTGATGTTCTGTGTAATTTTGAGGGCGAAAATCAAAATCAACAATTTTGTAAGATGACAACAAGGGAGTAAAGGTTAGCCACCTGGGACAAGGAGGAGACCTACAGTCTAAGGCTCATGTCATCCTGGTCAGTATTGAACTCTGAAAAAAAAAACCCAACCTGTTCTCTTAACGCACATGTGCCAAACTCAAGACCCACGGGCCAAATCAGGCCCTCCGTGCCATTTTACATGCCCCTTCAAGATGCTGGGCTACAACTCCTGTCTTCATCATCATTAGACATCCTGACTAGAGCTGATGAGGGTTGGTTGGGATACAGCTTGGCCAGGAGAGTGGGATTTGAATTTAAATACAAGGCCTTTGGCTATGATGTCTGACTTAAAAATATCATTTGATCTTTCCCCAATCTCAGAGCCACAAGTGCTGCTGGGTCACAATTCCCATCATCCCCAGTTGCATGGCAGATAATCAAAGGGGATGGGAGTTCTTGGTCAATAACATCTGGGGACCTAAAGTGGGTGAAAACTAAAAAGCAACAATAACTATGTAAATAAAAATTACACTATGCAACATGATTTTTGTTCCTAGGTGATAAATGTCATTTCCTAATTGGTTCATTCATAAAAACAAGGGGAAAGTTGCAAAAACTGTCTTTGTGGGAGGGACATCCTGCAGTACATGTTGCAATAGCTTTTCAATGAATACCTCATAGTGTCTCAACCAATGCAACATAGTTTGTGGCATGAAAACAAAGTTTTCAAACCACTTTCAAAGACAGGACCATGCAATGAAACAGGAAATAACACTTTCAAATCAGGAACTTTTTTTTTAAATTTTCTTATCTAGTGTTATAGTTGGCCCTCGATATCCACAAATTCTCCATGAAAGCAACAGCCCTTTGAAGGCAACCCTTGGCTGGTTAAGGCTGATGTGGCATCAATGGGAATTAGCTGGACACTCCGGCCTCAATGGATAACTTTAACCCTTTAAGGCTTTTTAGGGGGCGTAGAGAGAAAAAGGGGCAGTGGGCATGGAAGAATGAAGCAACTACATTCACTACCTAGACCAGGCATGGGCCAACTTGGGCCCTCCCTCCAGGTGTTTTGGACTTAAACTCCCACCATTCCTTGCAGCCTCAGATCCCTTCCTTTCCTTTCCTTTCCACTTAAGTGGCTGAGAGGGAAAAGGAAAAGGCCTGAGGCTATTAGGAATGGGAGTTGAAGTCCAAAACACCTGGAGGGAGGGCCCAAGTTTGGAAGTCCACAGTCAAGTCTGAGTCAATCACAGAGTAATTAATGAATGGCACCTGTAAGCAATAAAGAATAGGCTGCAGCAGGTGATTTGGTTAAAGGAAATATAAATTAAGCAAGCAACCATGAGAGAGACTTTGGTGTGTGAAGGTATTTGTCTGATTCTGTGAGCCAGTGTGTCAAATATTGCTTTAGAACTGAAGGTACCATGAAAAAGAATACTGTAAGTAGAAGGACAGATGATAGATAGATAGATAGATAGATAGATAGATAGATAGATAGATAGATAGATAGATAGATAGATAGATAGAGTACTAACTGTATATTTTGGATTATGGAACTATAAAGAGATAAAAAAGCCTTTGTGGTTGGAATGTTTAATGCTTCTAATCCTGAGATTGCCAGCACTCACTTCTGCTGTGTAGCCTGAAGTTGTACAGTACAGTCTCACTTATCCAACTTTCACTTATCCAACCTTCTGGATTATCCAACGCAGTCTGCCTCCCCCTCAGATCCACAGCTGTTTGTCTAGGCAGCAAGGACTGAACTTAACTTCGGACAAGGTTGTTACTGTAAGTTCATTTTATGCAATTCTTCCTTTATTTTAGTCAATTTTAGTAGTCAATGTTTTCAATACATTGCAATGATTCGTAAATACAGTAATTACTACATAACGTTGAACTGTTTTTTCTGTCGATTTGTTGTAAAACATGATGTTTTGGCGCTTAATTTGTAAAATCTTAATGCAATTTGATGTTTAATAGGATTTTCTTTAATCCCTCCTTATTATCCAACATTTTTGCTTATCCAACATTCTGCCAGCCCGTTTATGTTGGATAAGTAAGAGACTACCAGATAGATAGATAGATAGATAGATAGATAGATAGATAGATAGATAGATAGATAGATAGATACTGTGCAAACTGTATATTTTGGATTATGGAACTGTACAGAGATAAAAAGCCTTTGTGGTTGGAATGTTTACTACTTCTAATCCAGAGGTAGTGAGATTATCAGCACTCACTTCAGCTGCGTAGCTTGAAGTTTGTTAAAGTACTTAAAGGCTAGAAAATTTTATTGTTTTTTGTAGTTATAATGTTTTTAATTGATTGTTCTGTGTTTTAACTTGTGTTAAGTTAATTTAAAGCACCTAGGTAATTCTCCCATGGAGGGCATTTTTATTTTATTTTCTTTGTTTTGTCTAAGGATCCCTCTATTGCCCCATTAAAATCCCCTATGATAATTAGATTATCGTATTCTTGTTCCATTACCTTTGTACTTAATAATTCAACAAATTTTGTCTTTGCTTCATTTGGAGCATAAATATTACAAAGCAGTAATTCCCTCCCCCAAATTCTAGTTTTACTCCCATCATTCTTCCCTCAGGATCTTTAAATACCTGTTTGGATGTCCAATAGTGTTGCATAGTCTTTGGGGGATTTTTCTCTTAGCCTTTTCTTTTGTCTTCCCAAACTCTTCTTGTTGTTGATCATCTCTCATTTCCCCTTTGTATTGGGTCTCTTATTTCTCCTGCTTCCCCCTTCTTTCCTTAAGTATCTTTCATAGAAGGCCTTTGCTTTATGTTCCATTGTTAACCAATGTCTGGTACTTTCCCGGGTTACCATTAGTCCTTCTCTTCTTTCCCATTTGAATTTTATATTCTTCCTTTTAAGTTTGTATGTGAGGAAAAAGTACTTGTGTCTTCTTTCTAGGACTGCCATTGGATGTTTTAGTATTGTTGTTTTATTTCCCTTGTAATAAGCTGGAATTTTTTCATTGTTTAGTATTTCGTCATGTGTACTTTTCTTTCCAAAGAAAACTATCGTCTGGCATAATTTGATTGTATTCTGAAGACCCTATCTGTTGGGAGTGCGCCTTCGGGGATTATGGTTGATGGGGATGGAATTCGAAGAGGAAGAAAAAACCCTCGTGATGAGGGTTCACTGGAGGAGTTGCGCAGGAAGCGACTTAGAGAGCTATATGGGGGATCTTCTGAGGAAGATTCAGATGGGGAGATGGATGCTGAGGAACAGGTGGTGGCTGGGGAAGCGGGCACTGAATGGGCACAGCCACCGGAGATGTCTGGGGATTTGGGGTCTATGGATACTTCTGAACATGGGGTTTCTGCAGGAACTGATCCCAATTGGGATGCTTGGAGAAGGGAGGATGGTTCTTTAAGTGTTCATGGGGCTAAGTGTGGGCAGGATGATTGGGACTCCGATGAATTGCTAGGTACTCCAGATCCACGAGCTCTAGCTGTGTGGAGCTCAGACTCTGAGTAGATTTGGGACACCTGGTGTTTGGGTGTGAGTGTTTGGTCACCCAGGAGGAAGGGGAATAAAATGGGAATGTTTGGCCACTGCACTTTGCGTGTGGCAAGGTGTTGCTGAGGCACCATTGGGATCTCTGTGTTTCCATGAAGACTGGACTTGGACTATGATTTGAATCTGCTGTTATCACCTAGCTTGGCTCTCGCTGTGTCTTATCGTGGACCTGTTATGGATGACTGCACCCTCTTCAGACCTTGGATCGGAATTTGACCTTGCTACTGCCTTCGCCCTGTGATTGATGACTACTATCGGCTTTTGACTCCTGGCTTGCTCTTTGGACACCGCTGTTATCTCCTGACCTGACCTTGGAATCCTGGACGACGTCTTTTCACCATCCTTTTGGAGCCTTCGGCTTTATCCACATTGTGGAAGCAGTCTACTGCATTCTTAGTTTGTTTGTTTGTTTCCTGACCAATTTGGTGTTTCCTTTTGGGAACTGTTCCTTTGAAAACTACAGAGCCGGCTGGCAGGGCTTGGACTCAGAAAGTGCAGTTTGCACTAAGTTTGTTTAGCTTTGTTTTTACCTGCTTGTGTTGCTGAATTATATTTTTGTTTGAACTGCTCTTGAAGCACTGATAGTGAAGTGTTTCAAGGTTTTTTCTGTGTTAACATTACTTTTTGGCTTATCTGCTGAATAAACTCTATTTTTGTTCGCTAATTGGCATCTGACTCTTGACACTATCTATGTTCCCTTCTGTCTTTTCTTTGGATTTTTTGGAGATGTGTGCCACCATATTTATTATGTCCCTGATATTTTTTTCTTACTCTTATGTGTTTCTAAATCTAAGTTGATATTCTTTTTCCTTGGATTCTAAGATCTCTTGTTGTATTTTGAGTACAGACACCATTTTTTCTATTGAATGCATTGTCTTTTCCATCTATTTGTTGACTTTTTATTAATTTGTTATCTTTAATACAATCCTTACTTGTTTTAATGAATCAATGTCTTTTTGAACTATTCTGAATTCTTCTTTCACAATTGTTTGTAACTCATCTTTAAGTTCCCTTTTCATTTCTTCCGTTTGTACTTTAATTATCTTATATTGATTGGCTTGTTTCTCTTGCATTCTTTGTACTTCGGTTTGTATTTTCAAAAGCGCTCTTATGTCCTACATAGTGAACTCTTCCATTATTCTTTCCTTGTTTGGCTTTTCTTATCCATTTCTTTCCCTAGGCTCGGCTTTGCCCGTAACAGATTTGCAAACTGTTCGGTAAATCCAAATGGAAAAGAGTTACCTAAACTAAAAAAAGGAACGAGCAATCCTTTTCTTAGCCTCACATCCACCTATGTCCAATTTATAGGTGGTCAAATAAATCCAAATGGTAAGGAATATTTACAACTAAACAAAATAGTATGCAGTTTCTTTAACTTGCCTCCACTTGTGTCCAATATAGAGACAATTTAATAAATCCAAATAGTAAGGAATTTGCAAAACTAAACAAATCAACATTCAGTTCCATTCATCACAGAGCCCTTCCTACAATGCAGTTCCACTTATTGGCCTCTAATTTGCCTTTTATCCTAGAGGGTCTTTAAGATTCCTTACTTTCAATGCATAGGGAACTCATTTTCTGGCACCTTCATTACAAATTGTGGGATAATTTGATGCTATTACCCTGTGGTCTCTTATCGCTTGGTGAAATGTCTCACCTCTTAAGGCAAGGAGTAAAAGGGAGGCTAACCTTGAGAGAGATAGTGGCGTCCTCTGATGTTTTTGCGGGTCCAGATTTTCACTTCACCAAAGTTCTTTTTTATGTGTGTCACTTTTCCTTCTATTTCTGCCCTTCCACCTCTGTCATCTGTTCTCTGCCCACACTCTCTTGCACTTATTAATTATGTTAATTACATTAATTACGTTGCTTACGTTGCTTGCGTTGCTATGTTGCGTACTCTACCCACTTCTGCTTCCTTGTCTTCACTCCACCTCTTATTTTATTCTTAGCCAACAATGTGATGCGGCTACTAAAAAAGCCAATGGGATTCTGGCCTGCATCAATAGGGGAATAGCGTCTAGATCCAGGGAAGTTATGCTCCCCCTCTATTCTGCCTTGGTCAGACCACACCTGGAATACTGTGTCCAATTTTGGGCACCACAGTTGAAGGGAGATGTTGACAAACTGGAAAGCGTCCAGAGGAGGGCGACTAAAATGATTAAGGGTCTGGAGAACAAGCCCTATGAGGAGCGGCTTAAAGAGCTGGGCATGTTTAGCCTGCAGAAGAGAAGGCTGAGAGGAGACATGATAGCCATGTACAAATACGTGAAGGGAAGTCATAGGGAAGAGGGAGCAAGCTTGTTTTCTGCTGCCCTGCAGACTAGGACACGGAACAATGGCTTCAAACTACAGGAAAGGAGATTCCACTTGAACATCAGGAAGAACTTCCTCACTGTGAGAGCTGTTCGACAGTGGAACTCTCTGCCCCAGACTGTGGTGGAGGCTCCTTCCTTGGAGGCTTTTAAGCAGAGGCTGGATGGCCATCTGTCGGGGGTGCTTTGAATGCGATTTCCTGCTTCTTAGCAGGGGGTTGGACTAGATAGCCCATGTGGTCTCTTCCAACTCTACTATTCTATGATTCTATGATTCTATTATTCTTATATTTATTTATTTTATATTTTATATATAGTCCATAGTTACTTAGCTTACTTGGCTTTCTTCAAGTCACTCCCCTTCCCTCCGTGTCGCCAGCAACTTAGCAAGAGGTAGGATCAAAATGCCTTTCATTTCCTTTACTCATTTTCCAGCCGGTTCCTCAGGTCGTCCTTACTCTCCTGTAATAACCTGGTAACAGAGCTTCTCCTGTCACTCCATGTCTCTTTTTTATTCTGTTACCTTCTTCCCTCTGTCATCTTTTTCGTTTAAAATAGAGGCTGGCGTTCTAGCCCATGCCAGTGCTGGGCATCCTTTACAATCCGGCGGGATGGATTGGCTGCACCGCTTCGACCCCTAATGCGAGGTTGACTATGGCAGACACCAATCCTCTACCCTGTGGGTTTTGGCACCACATAGACTTCTCTCCGTCAGTGTGGGGGAGCTAAACACTCACTCTAAGCACCAGGCAAGGTTGGTTTGCCAAGAGCAACTCAGTGTTCCGTGGAGTCCACCATTTTGCCTCTACCAGAAGTTATTATCCATCTTGGTCTGCTTTTTATTTAACCCTGGCTCTTTTGTCTTCCTCTCTCAGCCTTGTTTTCTTCAACCTAAACATAGCCAACACACTATGCTATTTCTACTGATGGCTTGGCTTCCAGACTTTTGATTCTTTTGGTAGCACCATTGCCCAGTTCTCTTACTATTTTAATTTGCTGTTTTCCTTTTATATGACGGAAATTACTACATTATTGCTCAAAATGGTGTTTTAGTCTGTTTAAATTTTCTTGTTGATGATGCTTGTTTTGTTCTGTGTGTATTTTATCCTGCTTTATTGTGGTTATTTGGGCTTGGCCCCATGTTAGCCACCCCGAGTCTTGGCGGGGAGATGGAGGCAGGGTACAAAAATAAAGTTGTTTTTGTTGTAATAATTATAATAATATATTGCTTTTTCTCTTTCAGCTTGTCAATATCTTCCTTGAATTGCAGATACAGTATTCTAGGCGAGGTCTGACAAAAGGAGACTACAATGGGATTATGGCTTCCCTCAATATCGTCACTATACCTGCCTTGATGCAGCCTAGAATAGCACTGGCTTTTTGTTCACTTCTGCATGGTATTTTTCAGCTTATGATCTATTTAAGAATCCCAGATCTCTTTCATAGAATCTTAGAATAATTGTTGGAAGAGACCACGTGGGCCATCTAGTACAAACCCTGCCATGCAGGAAAAACACAATGAAAGTATTCCTGACAGATGCCTATTTAGTAGGCTTGATCGATTCGCGAAAAATTTGATTCTAAACTCGTTGCAAAAGTAGAGGGGGGCAGCGTTTCGTTTTTGAAGGTATTTCCGAATTTTGCCCCCCAAAAATTTCGAAATTAACGAAAATTCGTTATCTTCAAAATTAATTCGTTAATGGCGGACGCGCATGCGCAATTCCCAAAAACAGCACAGAGGGAGAGGACTTTACAGGACTCTCCCATCCTCATTTTTTGAGTGATCTTCTTCAAACTTGGTACAGTGGTAGAACACATTTAACACTGATAGCTCACCAAAATTTGGAACGTTTCCCTTATCCTCTGATTTTTGGCGAATTTTCATAGCTTTTATAATAAACCATTTTTTAATAATTGCAGAAATCTGTTCCTGGTTTGAAAGTCTTATTTCCTGTTAAATTGGGTTGTCTTTACTGTGAAAGTCATTGTTCTACTTCAGAAACTTTGTTTTTGTGGCTGAAACTTTGTTAAATTGGTGTGTGTGTGATATATACTGTGTATATATATATATATATATATAGTCCCTGCATATGTGTGTGTGTGTTTGTGTGTGTGTGTGTGTATAGGTAAAGGTAAAGGTATCCCTTGACGTTAAGTTCAGTCATGTCTGACTCTGGGGGTTGGTGCTCATCTCCATTTCTAAGCCCAAGAGCCAGTGTTGTCCATAGACACCTCCAAGGTCATGTGGCCGGCATGACTACATGGAGTGCCATTACCTTCCCGCCAGAGCGGTACCTATTGATCTACTCACATTGGCATGTTTTCAAGCTGCTAGGTTGGCAGAAGCTGGAGCTAACAGCGGGCACTCACTCTGCTCCCGGGATTTGAACCTGGGACCTTTCGGTCTGCAAGTTCAGCAGCTCAGTGCTTTAGCACACTTCGCCATCGGGGCTCATGTATATATATATAATATACATACACATCCACACAATGTGGAGAATATGTGGAAAGGTAGATAGATAGATAAGTTGGGAGCCACAGTGAAGGCACCTTCCTGGGAGCAAGGTCTAATAATAATAATAATAATAATATAATAATAATAATAAAAAATCCCTTACAATATCCAAGATGGGTACCATTATTGGCAGAGAAAGCCAAGCTGTAGGAGTTGAAATCCAATCATTTATCCTCCCTATAGAATCAATTTTATATGCATTTTTAGCTACAGAAAAGCTAAAATCAGGACAGTAAAAGAACAACACCCAGAAAATGGGAATTCCAGACAGGAAACAATCAGGGCCAGCTAATACCTCCCAACAAAGGATTCCCCCAGGTAGGAAGCAGCCAGGCTTTGAAGCTGCAAGGCTATTCAATGCTAATCAAGGTGACCAATTGCAACATTCACACTTGCCTCCCACAGACAAGAGTTCTTTCTCCCACCCTGGACCTTCCACAGATATATAAACCCCACTTGCCTAGCTTCGCACAGATGTCAAAACCTCACCGCCGGGCCCCTCTCTGTCTCTCTCGGTCTCTCCATTCCCGGCTCCATCCGCCGCCTTCCCGCCTCACAGAGAGACACCATGCCTGAGGCGAGGCGGCGGCGGCGGCCATTTCCCCCCTCCGTCTTCCTCCTCCTCCTCAGCCTCCTTCCCCCTCGCCCCCTCCCATTGGCTGAGCCCGTGACGCCCCTTTTGCTGAGGGGCAAAAGGAAAGGGCCTGAATGGTGGGAGTTTGGGTGATTTGCAAAAGCTTTTTCTTCCTAACGAAAAAAACGACAACATAACGAAAAACGGCCTCTCGCGATTCGAAACCGCGATATCCAGACGTGTGGACAACCAATGCCGTATATTGCTTCAAAACAAACGAAAATAACGAATTAATAACGGTTAACGGGGAAAACGAATTATTTGAGCAAGCCTACTATTTAGCCTCTGTTTAAAAGTTTCCAAGGAAGGAACTTCCATCTTTTACAAACACAGCTGTCAAGCCAAGTGTTGCATAAACTCTGCATTTCATTTCTTGCCTTGCCTAAGTATCACACTTTTCCTGTTGACCTCTGGCGTCAGGAGAGTTGGACAGGGCAGAATCCCATTTGTTAGCAGTTCAAGCCTTATTTGTTTACTCTGTGTGTGCATGCAGCTACAGCCTGGCACCCAGTGTCAGTGGTCAATCCTGCAACGTCTTGCAAACTCCATCTCACTAATTTACTGTTTGGTACTCTTCACCAGGAAACAATGCCCTACTGCTCACTGGAGGGAAGGATATTAGAGGCAAAGATGAAGTACTTTGGCCACATCATGAGAAGACAGGAAAGCTTGGAGAAGAGAATGATGCTGGGGAAAATAGAAGGGAAAAGGAAGAGGGGCCGACCAAGGGCAAGGTGGATGGACGGTATCCTTGAAGTGACTGGCTTGACCTTGAGAGAACCGGGGGCAGCGACGGCCGACAGGAAGCTCTGGCATGGACTGGTCCATGAGGTCACCAAGAGTTGTAAGTAACTGAAAGAATAAACAACAACATACTCTTCACCTGATTTAACCATCTTAGAGGCAAATGGTCTGTATAAATAGAGAATTCTGTCCCCCATAAATATGGTTTCAGCTTACTGATGGCCCATATAATAGCCAAACATTCTCTCTCTATTACTGCTAAATGTTGCTCGCTCTCTAATAATTTTCTACTTAGGTAGAATATGGGTTATAAATTCAACACCTGTATCTTCTTAATTCAATATGTCTGTCATACCAAGTAAATAAAGCTCTGGTTTCATTTGGTATCTTTCCCCTATTATTTTTTGACATTCTTCATGTATTTCCTTCCAGAAATTTTTACTTTTCTTCCAAGACCACCACATGTGGTAGAAGGACCCGTGCTCACTTTGATCACATTTCCAACATCTCGTTTGTAATTTCTTGTTGTATTTGCCTAGTTTTTGTGGTGTGATGTACCACCTATAGATCATCTTCAGACAATTTTCCTTCAAATCATAGGCATATGTGAACTTCATTTTCCTATTCCATATATTTTCCTATTCATATTTTATTGATCTCCCTATATTTTGGGCCCATTGTACCATACATTCTTTTATTGGTTCAGTTTCTGTGCGCCACTCTAGTAATTTCTTATATAGTTTTGTGATTGTTTTTTTCTCTGTCAGAAAGACTTTGTCACAGTAAGTTTTTTCCCCATAAATCCTCTTTGCCAATCAATATTATATTTCTCTTTTATTTGTCTATATTGGAACCAAGAAATATTTTCAAAGGTTTTGCCAATCTCTTCCTGTGATTTTATCTCATATTCCTTTCTCTGTTTTCTTAAGATGTCTTCATAGGTAAGCCATCTCGTTCCACTTGTTGTCCTCCTTTGCAAAGCTTCCAAGGGCGAGACCCAGAGAGGAATTTTAAGAAACATTCGCATTTTGTACATCTCCCATATTTTAATCAATGAAGATCTAATAAAATGGTTCTTGAAATGATTTTCTATTTTCTTTTTGTCGTACCAAGCATGCAAATGCCAACCCAATATGAGATTAAATCCTTCTAGATTTAAGGTCTTTTCTCTGTTCAACAGGAGCCAGTCTCGTCCAAGTAAGCACACAGGCTTCATAATATAATTGGAGGTCTGGTAAAAGCCATTCCCCTTCTTTTGTCATCTGTTAGGTTTTTGTACTTGATCCTTGGTTTTTTCCCCAAGTCAAATGAATTTTGTCAATTCTCTTTTCCAATCTGTGAAAGCTTTCTGGTTCTGTAATATGGGCAAATTTTGAAATAGGTAGAGTAACTTCGCGAAGACATTCATTTTGATGGCAAAGATCCTTCCTTGTAGTGACAATTTCAGATATCTCCAATTATTCAATTCCATCTTAATTTCCTTCCAAATTCTTTCATAATTTTTTTTTAACAGTTGAAAGTTTTTTGCCTTATGAACATGCCTAAATATTTAATTTTGGTGACAATTTTTAGTCCTGTTCTTTTACTTAATAGCTCTTGTCTCTTCTTTGTGACTTTTTTGTCAATGCTTGTGTCTTATCCATATTTATCTTGAGACCTGCTCCATCCAATTTTTAAAATTATCCATTGGGGTCCTTGATTACGCAAATTACATCATCAACAAAAGCTCTCATCTTGCATGTTTGTCCTTGTATGTTAGCTCTTTTTAGATTTGTTTCCTCCCTTATACTGTTCAATATGATTTCTAGGGCCATTATGAATAGTAACGGTGAGAGGTAGGCATCCTTCTCTCGCACCCTTTTGTATCTTTATCTTGTCAGCCTCCAGTCCATTTACAATTATTTTAGCCTCTTGTTCACCATATATGACCTCTATCGTGTTTCTTTGTATCATCACTATGCTTCTTCTCTATCACTATTGTATCTCCTGCCTTCTGTATCATGCTAACATTTTTCTGAGGTAAATTGACTTTCTTTTCAGGATTTAACTCTGGACATTTGCATCTGGCATCCCGGTTCTTGACAATGAAAACAAGTAATCTTTTCAAAACTTGTTGGCATTTCGCTTCTGAAGTAATTATTCCTTTCTAGATTTGAGCTATCATCTCTCTTCTATTAGCATTACTATTTCTGCCATAGGCTTGTGTTGGCACTTCCCCTCCCACAGAATTTCTAGTTATAAAGGTTCCCATCTTTTCTCTGTAATGCTTCTTATATGGTATATTCATAACTCCAGACACATTGTCAATTCTCTTATCCCTAATGTACCATCTCATTTGCATGGGCACTAATTTATAAAATTGTTCTAAGGCCATTAATTGTTTAAATTGTTTGAATGTCGTAACCTGGCTTCCTTCTATCCACTAATCCAACGCCTTATCCAATCTTGCTCCCAATTGAGTGTATGTTTCTCTCATTTTCCTCTTTATTTCTCTAAAATTCTGGTGCTATGCTGAATCTTACCTTCACCCTTTCTTCCAATAATTGGTAATCTGTTATCTCTTCATCTCTCATATCAGCATATACTTGGTTTAACTCTCCAGAGATCAATGGTTTAATATATAACGTCTTACTCTCCTTAGAAATCTCTGGTTCCACACACGTCAGTTCAACAGAAGTCAGAAAGGCTTCTATGTCATCTGCTTTTTGAAATTTTGAAAATCTCTTCAGCTTGGCTGAGAACTCACTAGAAATATGTGGATTAAGCATTTCACCAACTGTGCCTCTCTCTTGCAATCTCATTTGATACATCATTCTTTCATGTTCTCTTTGCTCTCTCTCTCTCTCCCTCTCAGCTTCCATTTTGGCTAACTGCAACTCCTTCTCTTTATCTGCCTCCATTTTGGCTAGTTGAATTTCTCTCTCCATTTCCATCCTTTTCATCTCTAATTTCAATCTCAATATTTCAACTGACTGTTTTTGTGATGCTTCTTCCTCATCTCCAGTCTGTACATCTCCCTTTTCAGTAACATTTTCAGCACTCACCTGCCTTATATTAGGAGGTGCCATTACTCTTTTTCTGGGGTAAACTTTAGCACTGGACTAGATTTTATTCTTATCGTGTAGCTGCCACTAATTGTAACTTAAGGTCATGGGGAGATAAGCACATAATACACACGAGAGGCATGAGAGAGAGGCATATGAGGTCTTTCAGGCGGGGCGGGGGGGGGGAACTTTATTATTTTTGATATCCCACCCTCTGCCACCAATGAACATACAGTAGAGTCTCACTTATCCAACATTCACTTATCCAATGTTCTGGATTATCCAACACATTTTTGTAGTCAATGTTTTCAATACATCGTGATATTTTGGTGCTAAATTTGTAAATACAGTAATTACTACATAGCATTACTGCATATTGAACTACTTTCTCTGTCAAATGTGTTGTCTTTGGTGCTTCATTTGAAAAATCATCATCTAACTTGATGTTTAATAGGTTTTCCTTAATCCCTCCTTATTCGCTTACCCAACATTCTGCCGGCCCATTTATGTTGGATAAGTGATACTCTACTGTATATGTATACATGTGTGTTTGTGTGTGTGTGTGTGTGTGCGCGTGTGCGTGTGAGGCACTGAGGCCAATAAGGGGAGAAAGAACTTCCATGAACTCAGTGACTTGCAGGTCATGCCTGAAAATACATTATCCCTGTCTCAGAGTCACCTTTCTTTATATGTGTTTGTTACAGGATTCACTTTTAAATATCTATATATATTCCTTCAAGGTGTAACCCTGTTCTGGAGCCAATATGTAGCTTCCAACTTCTCCTCACAGGTTACATCAATACAATCTCCCACTGGCTTTCAGATATGTAGCCCCAGTCCTGTAACTTGACACAAGACTCTCATAATCAAGTTGAGACAAAGAAATATTTATTCATGAATTCTTTTGCACATTAAGCATATTTGTTACAAAGCACTTTACTTCAATTCCACTTGGATGTTATTGTTATTATCGTCCACTCTTTTGGATACATAAAATGGATATTATACAACTTTCAGTACAGTCCAATTTATTTCAACTTTGTTAGGCAACTTTCTTCTCTTTATATTTTTCTCCTCAGTCTTTCTGACTGGATAACTTATACCTTACAGGCACTCATTTCCATCAATATTTGAACTGAAAACTTAGCTGTAAAGGACTCTCTGTCTCTCAGCTTCACCTGACTGAGGACTCAAATTAGTCTCTTTTTTACTTCAACACTACAATTGAAAGCACAATCTTTTTAAAAAAATATTTTTATTACGTTACTATTAATTTGTTACAAAGAAAAGAAAAATCTTTACAATTCATATAATTAAGTCTTTTCCTTCCCCCAGTGTTCTACCCGTTGTTCTCCCCATCACCGGAGTCCATTTCTTTATAGTCCAACCAGAATCTCATTTCTTCTGGTGGGGGTTGATTTCCATCTTCTCTCCTTAATGTTTCTTCAATAAATTTCTTCCATATACTTTCAAAATCATTTTTCTTCCTTAGGCCTTTTTTGACATTTAAATTGCATGTTAATTTATCATTTATTAATTTCCAAATTTCCTTGTACCGCCTCCCCTTTCCAATTTCTTGCTTTTAATAACCTTACAGCCGTTAGCAACATTGTTACTAAATTCTTTTCATTTTCTTTCAATTCCTCTGTATTATAAATAGATACTATTATAGTCGCCGGGTTTATATTGATTTTTTTTCTTCATGATACTCTCTATTTCTACTATGACCTTTCCTCAAAAACTCTGTACATACTTACATTCCCACCACATATGAATATATGTCCCCCTTTCTTGACAACCCCTCCAACATTTCTCTGAACAGCTCTTATCCATATTATGTATCTTTATTGGGGTCAAATACCACTTCCATACTATCTTGTAGTTTTCTTTTATTCTAATTGATAAATTTTTGAGATCCCTTGCTTTCCATAATTTTTCCCAATTTCTTTCTCCTACTTTTATTCCCAGTTCTTCCTCCCATATTTCCCTTGTTAATATCCTTTTCCTCCCCCCTTTAATCTCTATTAATATTTTATATATCATAGTGGTTATCCCTTTCGGATATTCATTTCCTGTCAGAGACAGAACGCCAGCAAGTAAAACAAAACTCAGTTTATTGAGGTTACAGAACTAAAAACGCCCATAGGAAACAAAGAACAGGGCAAACACTTGACTTCAGTGTGCTAAATAACAAAAAGCAGCTCAGTTCGAGCTTAAACAGTTCAAAGGGATAAACCGGGTTAAACAGCAGTATAATCCGGATTAAATCAAAGAGCTTACTTCAGCTTGGCAAACAAAAGAGGATCAACAGGAGTTAGAATGTAAACAAAAGACTGGTGGCAGATTCCTCTCTGCTACTCAGGAACAGCAGGGGAGTAAACCAGGCTTGTTTATTCCTTCCTGCACCGAACGAAAGCGTGGTCGTAGTCAGGATTCAGGTTTAGGGTAACGGCAGTCAGCAGGGTCCCAATCCGGTCCAGAGGACCAATAGCCAAGCGTAGTCGTCAAGGAATCCAAAGGTCTCACCGATAGCCAGCAGAAGGGTTAATCCGGAATCGTAGTCAGTCAGTCCAGCGTCAATCCAGTGAAAGTAGGTATTGCCCGTCAAAAAGACGACGGAGGTCCAAGCTATCAAGATTAAACACAAGTTGCACAGAGAAAAACCCCGCACAGTTCCTCCCGCCGTCAATGCCCAGTGTCCTTGGTAAACTTACGTATCCAGTAATGAATCACACCCGTCTTCAGGAAATTCCCCAGCAAGAGCCCAAGCGTCCGTCCAGATTACCTTGCCCAACGCAATTAGACATTGGTCCAAACCTTATTTTATCACAGTTCAAGCTCATCATCGCTGTCAGCTGCCATCCCAATTCCAGACGCCCCAACATCATCATCCTCATCAGAGCTTAAGCACCTTCGACTACGCCCCACAGCATCCCCAGCTGTGGATCCCGCTCCATCCCTCCAACCAGTCCATGGGTCTGATCCTGCAACCCGCCAATCACCTCCCATGCTTTCATTGCCTGTTTCCCCAACACCCAAATCCTCCCTCACACGAGTCCATTCCATATCATCCTCCTCCGAGCTGGCCATCTCTTCCTCCAAACCCTGAGAAAAACCCTCAAATGAGTCCTCATCTGTCGGCTCTGCAAACAAATCCCGGAGCCGTTTCCTTTCACGCTCCTCGAGAGTGTCTGACTCTTGAGGAGTCTTACGACCCCTTCTTTCATTACCGGAGCCCAAAGGCTCAACCATAACATTTCCCTCTTTAGTCTGTTCTTTTAATACTATCTTTTCAAATTTTGTTGGTTCTCTTTCCTCCCAGCTCTTTCTTTGCCAATTTTGGAACCATTGATCTAGTTGGACCCAATGAAGCCATGATATATTTAAATCACCTGCAAGGATCAGGCCTTCTGTCTCCTTCTTCAGGGTCCCATTTGTGAGCCAGAGCCAGGTCTTCTACTTATCAGCTTTTCCTTCAATTATGTCCAGGAACTTTCCATGCAATGTTTTGTTGTGCCAGCTGTCAGCTCTAGTTTGTAGTGCAGTTTTCTTGTACTGATTTTTTGTCTGCTGTGCTTTGAGGAGTTTCTGATTTTTTACTTCAATCAAAGCAGGTTCTTCACTTTGCTTTACATATTCTGTATTCTTTATGTTGTTTTCCTCCTGTATTTGTTCCCCCCAACTTCGAATTTTGTCTAATTTCTTCCTTTTCAATTACTTATCCATCACATTTTTTAAGTTTTTAGGAAATTTCTTCTCCATTATCACTGGCATTATTTTAGAATTCTCTTTAATGAGGTGGCTTTTATATTTATTCCATATTATTAATACGTTTTTAATGATACATTTCCCATTTGGTTGATTTCCTTTTTTGAATATTCCTTAAAAATATATTTTCTAATCTCATTTCTCTATCTTTAGTAATTATTTCCATCCAGTCTATTTCTACTTTATTTAGCATCCCTTCTACCACATGTCTCAACTGGTTTGCTTCATAATAACTTTTGATTTCGGGTAATCCTAGTCCTCCTTCCTTTTGTGGTTTGTACCAATAGCATTTGTTTGTTCTGTTTTTTCCCATTATTACAAAATTTGTTTGTTAATTGTTGCCATTTGTTCAATTCAATTTCTGATATTTTAAGGGGTATCATTCTAAATAAGAAATTTACTTTAGGTAGTATTTTCATTTTGAATAAAACAATTCTACCAAACCAGTACAAGTGTACATTGTTATATTCATTTAATCTTTTTTTCTGGCTCTTTGCTCAATGCCTTTAAGTTTTTCCTTTCCATTTCACTTAGGTCCTTAGTTACTACTATTCCTAGATATTTTATGTTTTCTTTTAAAGTTATTTTTATATCCCTCCGATTTTTGAATTCTTCCTCTTCTTGTTTTTTGTAATTAAATAGTATCATTTCTGATTTTTCCAATTTATTTTCAGCCCTGTTATTTCTCCAAACTTCCTTATATGCTCCCCTATTTTTTCCATTTTATCTGCTATTCCTTTTAAAGTCAAAATTGTGTCATCGGCAAACAAGCTAATTTTATCTGAGTTTTTTCCTATCCCTATTAATTTATTGTCATTTCTAATTACATTTGCCAATATTTCTATTGTGATTGCAAATAATATTGGTGACATAGGGCATCCCTGCCTAGTCCCTCTTGTTACTTTTATTCTATCAGTTATCCCATCATTTACGAATACCTGAATGTAACTGTCTGAATATAGTTGGTTCACGAATCCCATTGTTCTGCTTCCCAATCCAAATTTATTCAAAATGCATTTTAATGTTGGCCACTCCACGCAATCGAATGCTTTAAATATGTCTAAGACTATAATTCCTGCTTTTCTCTGTTGATTTTTTATTATCTGAATTTTATTTATTAATTTCCCTACTAAACTTGATATTTGTCTTCCTTTTATGAAGCCACATTGGTCATTATTAATATATTTATATATCCAATTATTCATTCTATTTGCTATAATTGCTGACAATATTTTGGCATCCTGATTTATTAATGAAATTGGTCTGTAAGACCCTGGGTCTGTTTCATCTCTATTGATTTTAGGGATGAGTACTACTAATGACTGTTTCCAAAATTCCGGAATTTTTTCTCCATTTAATATTGTGTTATATAATTCTGCCAATTTTGGGATTAGCTTTTTCCCAAATATTTTAGAATACTCTGGTCCAAATCCATCCCACCCCGGGGCTTTCCCACTTTTCAGTTTCATTATTATTTTCTCTATTTTTTCCTTTTATTGGGGCTTCTAGCAATTTCCTATCCTCCTCCCTTAATCTTATATTCCAATTACCATCCACATATTCATTTATTTTGTCAATTGAATGTTCTCCTGCTTGGTATAACTTCGAATAGAATTCCTCAAATATTTTTAACTTTTCTTTCATTTGTCTGCATATCTTTCCTGATTTATCTTTTATCTCATTTATCGTGTTTTCCATTTTTTTCCTTTGTACTGCCCTCACCAACATTTTTGAACTTTTGTTACTTAATTCAAAGAATTCTCTCCTTAGGTATATCAAGTTTCTTTCTACCTGGTCCATCTCCATTTTGTTCAATTCTTCTTCTTTTTTGTCTTTAATTCATTGTCTATGAGTTTAGTTCTTTTTGTTATATACAGATTTTCCAATTTTCCTATCTCTTTTTCTAATATATTTTTCCTTTCTTCCTGTTTCTTTCTTACCTTTGATGCTTTTATTATTAACCCTCTCATCACCACTTTGATTGTATCCCATAATAAAGCTCTTGATATCTCTTTGTTATTTAAATCCCAAATTTCTTGCCATTGTTTTGCTAATTCATTTACTGTTTCCTCTTGTTTCAGTATACTAGGATTGAATCTCCATCTTTTTATCTGATTATAATCTTGCTTGATTTCAATTTCTATACTAACTGGAGCATGATCACTAATCCTTATGTTTTCTATTTCCATATTTACAACTTTGTCTAGTATATTTTTTGTAATAAACATGTAGTCAATCCTTGTATATGTTTTATGCACTTCTGAGGAGTATGTATACCTTCTCTCATCCCCTGTAAAAAGTCTCCAAACATCTTTCAGTCCCCATTTACCAATAGTCCTACTTAGTTTTGTCATGTTATTACCTTTATCTCTAAATGTTGGATTAGATTTATCTTTTACCGTGTCCATTACCATATTCATATCTCCTCCCAAAATTATATATTTTTGTTGCCAGTTAGTTATTCTCTTTAACACTTTCTCATAAAATTCTTCTTGTTTTTCATTGGGAGCATAAATATTTACTAATACATATTTGTCTTGTCCAATTTCCCCTTCCATTATTATATATCTACCTTCTGTATCTTTTTAACACCCCTGTTTTCACAAAATTACATTTTTTCGATATGATTATAGCCACACCTCTAGATTTAGAATTGCCACATGCTTTCTCATAGTATTTTGCCCAGTTTAATTTTAGTTCATTCACTCCTTCCTGTTTTTGGTGAGTTTCTTGGAGAAAGTAGATATGTGCAGCATTTTTTAAGCAAACCTTCAATTCTCTTCCTCTTAAACACATTCCCAGGACCTCGGACATTTAGTGTTGTCACTTTTAGTTTACCCATCATTCTTATACCATATTATATTAACTTGTGGACTTCATACTGTGTTTCCCATCCCACTTCCCCTTGATCCCATTACATAGAATCATAGAATCATAGAATCATAGAATAGTAGAGTTGGAAGAGACCTCAAGGGCCATCTAGTCCAACCCCCCGCTAAGAAGCAGGAAATCACATTCAAAGCACCCCCGACAGATGGCCATCCAGCCTCTGCTTAAAAGCCTCCAAAGAAGGAGCCTCCACCACGGCCCGGGGGAGAGAGTTCCACTGCCGAACAGCCCTCACAGTGAGGAAGTTCTTCCTGATGTTCAGGTGGAATCTCCTTTCCTGTAGTTTGAAGCCATTGTTCCGTGTCCTAGTCTGCAGGGCAGCAGAAAATAAGCTTGCTCCCTCCTCCCTATGACTTCCCCTCACATATTTGTACATGGCTATCATGTCTCCTCTCAGCCTTCTCTTCTGCAGGCTAAACATGCCCAGCTCTTTAAGCCTCTCCTCATAGGGCTTGTTCTCCAGACCCTTAATCATTTTAGTTGCCCTCCTCTGGACGCTTTCCAGCTTGTCAGCATCTCCCTTCATCTGCGGTGCCCAAAACTGGACACAGTATTCCAGGTGTGGTCTGACCAAGGCAGAATAGAGGGGGAACATGACTTCCCTGGATCTAGACGTTATTCCCCTATTGATGCAGGCCAAAATCCCATTGGCTTTTTTAGCTGCCGCATCACATTGTAGGCTCATGTTTAACTTGTTGTCCACGAGGACTCCAAGATCTTTTTCGCACACACTGCTGTCAAGCCAGGCGTCCCCCATTCTGTATCTTTGATTTCCATTTTTTCTGCCGAAGTGAAGTATCTTGCATTTGTCCCTGTTGAACTTCATTTTGTTAGTTTCGGCCCATCTCTCTAGTCTGTCAAGATCGTTTTGAATTCTGCTCCTGTCTTCTGGAGTGTTAGCTATCCCTCCGAGTTTGGTGTCATCTGCAAACTTGATGATCGTGCCTTCTAACCCTTCGTCTAAGTCGTTAATAAAGATGTTGAACAGAACCGGGCCCAGGACGGAGCCCTGCGGCACTCCACTTGTCACTTCTTTCCATGATGAAGACGACGCATTGGTGAGCACCCTTTGGGTTCGTTCGCTTAGCCAATTACAGATCCACCTAACCGTAGTTTTGTCTAGCCCACATTTTACTAGTTTGTTTGCCAAAAGGTCGTGGGGGACTTTGTCGAAGGCCTTACTGAAATCTAGATATGCTACATCCACGGCATTCCCTGTATCGACCCAACTCGTAACTCTATCGAAAAAAGAGATCAGATTAGTCTGGCATGACTTGTTTTTGGTAAATCCGTGTTGACTATTAGCAATGACCGCATTTGTTTCTAAGTGTTTGTGCCCCTTACCTTTGTGCCCCTTGTCCCCCCTCCCCTCGTTCCTTTCCTCCTCCCCACTTATGAGGCACTCTGCCCCATACCCTGCCACAAGGGCCATTGTGGGGAGTGGAGCCATGTTTCCTCAAAAGTCCAGCCAGAAGACCCCCCTCCCCCCATGCTCCATAGTTTCTTTTCTTCTTTGTTTAGACTGTGGAATGTCTTATTGCCTAGTCCTGTCCTCCAACAGCTCCTATTAGTTCTCCTTCGCCTCCTCCTTCTCCTTTTCCCTTTCCTTTTTCCCCTTCTTCCTTTCCTTCCTTTGCTTTCCTGGCATTGGTCTCAGCCTCACTTTTGTCCTTACAAATTCCTAGTTCCTTCAGTAGCTGGAAGCCTTGTCTTTGAGAGTCAATTTTATATTTTTCCCCTTGAAAAAAAATTCAAGTGTACTGGGTAACCCCAGTGATAATGAATCTCTTTGTCTCTTAAATATACTGTACGTGGTTTCATTGATTGTCTCCAACTTTTTGTTTCGGCACAGAAGTCGTTGTAGATTTGTAGATTCACTCCTCCAGATCTTAACCTTTCAGGTTCACTCCTCAGTATTGCCATCAGCTGTTCTTTTTTCTTATAGTGTGTGACCTTGACTATTATGTCCCTGGGCATTGCTTTACTCCTCCCTCCTGGGAGACTGTGAGCTCGTTGAATGTCCATCTCAGCCCAGTTTTGCATCGGAGTGACTCTCTGAAGCCATTTTAGAATCTCCTCTGCCAGGTTCCCATTCCGTTCATTTCTCTCTGACTCTGGCCAGTTTTTCAGAATAAAGTTGTTCCTCCTCTGTGCATCCTTAATGTATATTAGTTACTTCTCTATTTCAGAGTTTAATTTCTTTTTCCTTTTGTAGCTTATCCTGTTGTTTAATATAGTCCTTTTGCTCTTGACATAGAGTTTGCAGTTGTTCTGATGTATCTTTTTAAAGAGTTTCAAACATTTCCATAGTTCATTGTTTCTCTTGCATTATCAGACTCTCAAATTTGGATACAGTGTCCTTAATTTTTTGGTCAAATCTCATTTCCAGCTCCCGTGTCTGATCTGCGAATAGAGCTTCTATTCGTTTCATTTGTTCCTCATTTTGCCTCCTCATTATTAGAGTTAGTTTTTCCATCCAGTCTTCTTCCCCCCTTCTCTTCCCCCTTCGGATGGTTTTACTTCTCCCTGTTTAGGGTTTGTTCTGTTGCTATTGCTATTTTTAGCACTACTCCAATGGGGGAGGGTGGGGGTCTTTGGTGGACTCTTTGACATATTTAATTGACTGTGATCTACAGTCTCAGAATCCTCTCCTTGTTCCTGCAGTCTTTGTAACCTCTGGTCCGATGGTCTGACCCACTTTTTTTCTGCAGTCCCTTTTTCATATAATTTAAATGGGAGATAGAGGAGTCTTATCTGTTGCCTGTTTCAACTTCCAGAGGTTTACTTACTTTGTTGTTTCCTTATTGGTGTCTTAATGGCATCTGGTTTATGTCTCTCTCTCGGGGTTATCTTCTCTCTGAGTGTACTTTTCCCAGATCACCATTGGTAGATCGCCTCCTCTTTTCTTCCTTTAATTCTCTGGAGTTTTAGCAGCAGACTCTCTCTTAAACAGAGCTGGAATCTCTCTTGTTTATTTTATGATTCCACAATGTTTATATAACATTCCAGAGCTCTGGGAGAATGCTGTCAGCTGGCCATTCTCCTAGGCCATGCCCCAAAAGCACAATCTTAAACATGGATCCTCTTCCCTCTAGCTCCCCGGCTAGAGACTGAATAATTTTCAAACAGTTCCCGCTTTTTCTTTTCAGGTGGCTCCGCCCCTTCTCTAGCTAGCCACTCTCAACTGGATACCACTACGTAGCCATGGTGATGTATTGACCAATCAGATGTAGTCCACTCCTGCCTGCCCTTGCCATACATCAATCTTAATAAACATAGACAAAAACTCCATTATAATTAGTTTTTCTGTTACAGGATCCTTACTTACTTATTTACTTACTTAGGCTATCCCTCTTAGTTCAAGGATGATGGTCTCCATTTCTTGGAAGATGCCTGTGCGTGATTTTTTAAAAATGTGTGGAGGTCAGTTCACAGCCGGTCTACACACAGTCTTTACAAATTGAGGTCCCAGCAGTGGTGTGATTAACACAACGAGAGTGGCTTTTCAGTCTGTTGCAGCCTTCTTCCACCTTCCCAGCCGTTGTAACATGTACCATGTTATCCTCCGCCTGCTCCGCCGTTGAAGTCTTTGGGTATTCGTATTGTTCTTGGTCTGGATCCTCCCCGTGGCCACTCCTGGGAGTGTGTGACTCCCGTGTTTGTGCCCTCAGGTTCATTAGAACACGCAAGCCCCCTCACCACGTCAAGGTGACAATCCATTAAGGTGGATCCAAAATGAAGTAACAGGTTAAAGAACTGAGCCAAAACTGATAAAATGAATTTCAACAGGGAGAAATGTATGGTACTCCACTTAGGTAATACAAATGTAATGCACAAATACAGGATGGTTGACACTTGACTTGAAATCAATCAATTCTAAAGGGTTTTATGAGTCTTGGTGTTGCCGAGGACCCCCGGGTAAAATTATTGTTTCCTTCATGTCTGTAGCAGAGAGTTCCAAAGGCTGCAGGCACTTGTTTGGCTCTGCGCACGTTCAGACAATCAGGAAACTAGCTACAGACTGCCTATAATTCCTTAATAAAATGGTTACCCTGAACTCTGTGCTTCTCTTGTCTTTCCTTGCTATAATGTATTTTCCCCAGCCATCACGTATCTCTCCTTGCTGCAAAGCAGTCTTTCCTCACTTTCTTTCTGGAGAGCAGAGCTGAGCCGAGCCAAGCCAAGCCCTGTGCCGTGCCGAGCCGAGTGCCGAGCCGAGTGCCGTGCCGAGCCGAGCGCTGAGCCAAGCACCGTGCCAAGTGCTGAGCCAACTGCCGAGTGCCATGTGCCGAGTGCTGAGTGCCGAGCCAAGTGCCAAGTGCCGTGCTGAGCCGAGTGCTGAGCCAAACGCCATGCTGCGCCGTGCCATGCCGAGTGCTGAGCCAAGCCAAGTGCCGTGCCGAGCTGAGCGCCATGCTGAGCGCTGAGCCGAGCCGAGCGCCGTGCCGAGCCGAGCGCCGAGCCAAGCCGAGCACCGTGCCGTGCCGAGCCCCGTGCCATGCGTCGTGCCGAGCTGAGTGCCGTGTCATGCCGTGCTTGTTCTTTCTCTATCATTTCTTTCCCATTTAACCAGACTAGGTAGGCCACAGCACTGCTTCTGATTAGATAATCTCCTAGATAACTTGTCTTCAATTAGGACATAAAATCCTGTCATTGCACTTTACTATTGTTCTCTACCCAAAGACCAAGGCAGAATAGAGGAGGAGCATGATTTCCCTGGATCTAGGCACCAGACTTCTATTGATGCAGGCCAAAATCCCAATGATTTTTTGAGCCACAGCATGGCATTGTTGGCTAATGTTCCCCTTCCTCCCCATGAGGACTCCAAGATCTTTTTCACACATACTGCTTCAAGCCAGGCATCGTCCCCATTTTGTCTCTTAGCATTTCCTTTTTTCTGCCTAAGTGGAGTCTCTTGCATTTGTCCCTGTTGAACTTCATTGTGTTAGCTTTGGCCAATCATCTCTCTAATCTGTGAAGATCATTGTGAATTCTGCTCCTGTCTTAGGGAGTCTTGGCTCTGCCTCCCAGTTTGGTCCCGTCTGCAAACTTAATGATTGTGCCTTCTAACCCTTCATCTAAGTCATGAATAAATATCCCGAAAAGAACCGGGCCCAGGGCCAAACCCTGCTTCTGGCCCTCCACTCCTCACTTATTTCCAGGATTGTCACCTTGTCGTGGTGAGGGGGATTGCATGTTCTAATGAGCCTGAGGGCACATCCACTGGAGTCGTGCACTCCCAGGAGGGGCCACAGGGGAGGATCCAGACCAAGAACAATTCAAAGACCCTAAGACCTCAACAGCTGAGCAGGCAGAGGGTAACATGGCACATGTTACAACAGCTGTGAAGGCAGAAGAAAACTGCAACAGACTGAGAAGCCACCATCATTGTTTTAATCATGCCACTGTGCACCGACCTCCACACATTTAAAAAAATCACGCAGAGGCATCTTCTGAGAAAAATAAAAAACCAACAAAAGTCCCATGGCGATCAGCAAGTGGCAACAGGGGCAGGATTGTGACATCTGGAAGCCCCTAGTCACAGACTGGCACATAGGCAGTGGATACGGACTCAGTCATTCTATCTCAAGGTCCGAGGCAGTTGAGTAGTCCAGCAGCTGTATCCATGACTGAGCAGCCCTTTTTAGGATCCGCTGTGCTCAATCCACACAGGGAAGGGGCTAGAAAAGGTGCCCTAAACATAGTCTGCCTCTCTTATCCCTGTCTGCACTGCCATGTCCAGAGAGGTCACCACCCTGCAGCCAAAAAAGAAAAATGAACTTGGGAACATGGAACATATGAACAGTGTTGGACAACACTGACAGTGAACGCCCCGAATACAGGACTGCTATCATTGCAAGGGAGCTGGAACGCTTTAACATTGACATAGCAGCCTTTCAGGAGACCCGGAGAGCAGGAGAGAGACAGCTGAAGGAAGAAAATGGAGTTTACACCTTCTTCTGGAGGGGACTGCCTGAAGAAAAGCGAAGAATACATGAAGTTGGCTTTGTTATCAGAAATGACCTAGTGAAGCACCTGCCCGAAGCACCAATTGGCATTAACAAATGACTCTCAACCCTCCAAATAAACCTTGCCAAGCAGCCATCATAAGTGCCTATGCACCAGCACTAGATGCTGACGAAGACATCAAGGAAAATTTTTACTGTCAGCTGGACACCGTCCTATCGGAGATACCTAAGTCTCCTGGGGGACTTTAATGCAAGAGTCGGATGGGACTCTGACCTGTGGTCAGGGACCATAGGAAAAGATGGGGTTGGAAACAGCAACTCAAATGGCATCCTGCTTCTCATCAAATGTACAGAACACAACCTTGTCATCACCAAGACATCATGGAAGCACCCCCGGTCAAAGCATTGGAACCTCTTGGATTATTTATTTATTTATTATTTAAACTTGTATGCCACCACTCCCTTAGGGTTCACCTAAGCATATTCCTAGCCAGATCATGGCACCGATCTCTTGCCTTCATTTGAAGAAGTTATGAAATGTAATAGCTATTTACCAAGATGTTGAAAAGTGGCTCACTCATTGTTTGATAAATAGACAGACAGACAGACAGTTCCTGTCATTATGATCCAATTAATAATTCAGATCATTTGATATTGCAGCAAAACATTTAATCCTATGAAAGGCAATCACAGATTTTTTGTTAAGATTTTTACTCTCTATTTGGTAAATTTCAGTTTTGATGCTCATCATTTTTTCCTTCACTTTCATTTCAGAAACTATCAGAGGACAAAAATCAATGAGCAACTGAAAGCCAAGTATGACCTACTATTACACGTCATTTTTGACACTTCAGTCAATATAGGCCAAGTGTTAAAAGACATGGAGTGGCAGGAATACATTAGGTGGCCACTTATTAATTGTTTCTTTCTCACATACTTGACCATTTCTTCATCATTGTTGGGAACATAGCAACCATTCTTGGAAGCCCAATTCCTGGAAACCATATTTTAAAGATGTAGACAAGATTTCCTCTGTTTTTCTTAGCATCACTTAGCATCAGATTACATTGGATTTTTTGATACACAGGTTTTAACACTTTTCAGTACTGTCAAATATTTGGTTTTATTATGTATTATGTATTGTTTTAATGTTAGTATTGTGTGTATTTTAAAAATGCTGTTAGCTGCCTTGGGCCCTTAAGTGGAAAAAGGAAGTGAGGAAAGGTGGAATAAAATTGCCTAAATAAAAAATAAAATAAATAAATCACCATAGTAATTGCAGCAGAAATCAACTTTTGGAAATATTGTAATGAGTATAACATATTTAGTTATTAATGACATGGATAGAGTAGCAATGAACTACTGTATATACCTAAGTATAAACCGAGTTGTTCAGCTCTTTTTTAAGGCTGAAAAGGTGCCCCTTGGCTTATACTCGGGTGAGGGTCCTGACAGGAAGGTGTGTGGGACTTAAAGACCAGGACTTTCCCTTGAGAAAGGAGGAGAGGAAGGCCCTTCTCCACCTCTCTCACGCACCATCCTTCTCCTCTCCCGCTCCCAAAGTCACAAGTCTCTTTGCTTTCACCTTTCTCTTCTTTTCCTTCTCCTTCCTTTTTTCCTCTCCTGTGTTGTCCCTGCCATATTGGGTGTGAGGCAGGAGGCCAGGGAGAGTGAGGAGAGTGAAGGCATGCTCCTCCTTCCCACCTTCCCTTCCCCTCCATTCACTGCTCTTCTGCCTGCCTGCAAAAGAGAAATCCGAGGCAAGTCCTACTGAACTCTTTCACTGCCTTCTTTTTCTCCTTCCTTTTTCCTTTTCCTCTTCACTTCCTCTTCTTCCTTTTCAAGTCTTCCTCCTTCCTCTTCTTATCTTTCATCTCTTACTTTTTTCTCTTACTTCTCTTCACCTTCATCCTTCTCTTCTTTTTCTTCTCTCTCCTTCTTTTCCTCTCCTGTGTTGTACTTACCATACTGGGCGTGAGGCAGGAGGGAATGGAGAGGGAAGAGAGAGAAGGCATTGGTTGTTGGGAATCTTCCAGGCTGTCTGGCCATGTTCCAGAAGTATTCTCTCCTAATGTTTTGTCCACATCTATGACAGGCATCGTATGAGGTTGAGGGGTCTGTTGGAAACTAGGTAAGTGAGATGTATATATCTGTGGGAGGTCCAGGGTGGGGGAAAGAACGCTTGTCTGCTTGAGGTACTGTGAATGTTGATATTGGCCACCTTAATTAGTATTGGCTGGGCTTGCAGCTTCAAAGCCTGGCTGGTTGCTGCCTGGGGGAATCCTTTGTTGGGAGGTGTTAGCTAACACTTCCCAACAAAGGATTCCCCCAGGCAGCAACCAGCCAGGCCTTGAAACTGTGGGCCATTAAAATGCTAATCAAGGTGGCAAATTGCAACATGCACATGTACCTCAAGCAGACAAGAGTTCTTTCCCCCACCCTGGACATTCCACAGATATATAAACCTCACTTATTGATTGATTCTTGTCTGGAATTCCCCTGCTTTTGTGTCTTGCTCTTTATTTACTGTTCTGATTTCAGAATTGTTTAATACTGGTACCCAGATTTTGTTCATTTTCATGGTTTACTCCTTTCTGTAAAAATTGACCACATGATTGTGGATTTCAAGAGAAGACATGCTCCATGGAGGTAATAATAAAGTAGGAAGAGACCCAAAAATGCCATGTAGTCCAACCCCCTCCTGCTCCCATGCAGGAAAAGCACAATACAAGCCCCAACAAGTGGAGAACCAGCCTCTAATAATAATAAGAATAATGTAGGAAGAGACCCGCAAAGGCCATGTAGTCCAACCTTCTCCAATTAAAGCCTCTAGGAATGATGATGATGATGATGATGATGATGATGATATAATGAAGGAAGAGACCTCCAAAGGACATGTAGCCCAACCTCCTCCTGCATTCATGCAAGAACACCACAATAAAAGCCCCAAAAATTGACAACCCAGCCTCTAATAATGCACTTCATTTTTTTCTGCCTAAGTGCAGTATCTTGCATTTGTCCCTGTTTAACTTCCTTTTGTTGGTTTTGGCCCATCTCTCTAACCTGTCAAGATCATTTTGAATTCTGTTCCTGTCTTCTGGAGTATTAGCTATCTCTCCCAATTTGGTGTTGCCTGCAAACTTGATGATCAAGCCTTCTAACCCGTCATCTAAGTCATTATTAAAGATGTTGTACAGAACTGGGCCCAGGACGGATAAAGAGAAAGTAAAGCAAACACACAGGAAGGAAGGAAAAGAAAGAGGCAGATACCATTTTTATTTTTGAAATTTACCAGTAGCTGCTGCATTTCCCACCCTCGGCTTATACTCGAGTCAATAAGTTTTCCCAGTTTTTTGTGGTAAAAATTTTTGTGATAAAATCTGCTTATATTCAGGTTGACTTATACTCGAGTATATATGGTAAATAAATTCTCATTGCTATTTTCTCTAACATGTATATTTTGCATGATTTTCAGAACTGAGGGGTGTTAATGTTCTTTTTTTATTGCCACAGCTATCTGGGTGAAAGGGACTCAATATCAGAATAGACAGAGGATGCAGGAATTGACTCCTTTTGCTAGTCCCTCTAAGTTTGTATAGGTGTATCTTCACTTGGTTGGATTATGACTTGTATTTTATATTACATTTGGAAATAATTTCATGTAAAATAAAATGTTTTGGGGTTGGGTGCACATCTTTGCAATGGATGAATATTCTCTCACATCATACTACCAGAAAATGTGTATTGTTTTTGTGTCCCTTCAAATTGCTTTCTAATTTGTGGGATTTTCTTGACAACGTTTGTTCAGAGGTTTGCCTTTGCCTTCCTGTGAAGCTGAGAGAGTTTCCAAGGCACAGTGGAGATTCAAATATGCTTTGCCATGAATCAATGCTATGGAATCCTGGGAATTATAATTTTACAAGGTCTTCAGCCTTCTTTGCCAAAACGTTCTGGTGCCTCTCAAATTACAATTCCCAGGATTCCATAGCATTGAGCTATGCCAGGTAAAGTAGTGTCAAACTGCATTAATCCTACCAAATCATACCATGTAGTTGAACCATGTAGTTTACTCTTATGATCCACTTTGTTGCTGTGGACCTTCAAGTTGTTTCTTACTTATGGTGACCTATCACAAGTTTTCTTAGCAAGTTTTGTTCAGAAGGAGGTTTGCCTTTGCCACCTTGTGTTAAAAATTATTATTTTAAAAAGCTAATGGACTCAGCTATGTGTTTGCTTTGTTAAAATTGGCTCAGAAGATTATCTAAAAATTGTTGTGTTGATCTTAAAAGTGAATAATAATAATAATAATAATAATAATAATAATAATAATAATACCAAGCAAACCTGAAATACAAGATTCAGAGAGGAAAATATGTTGTTATTTCTCTTTGGAGTTATAAGAGGAGGAAAAAAACGAGGCATCCTTACATGTACAAGAAAGTTGTGTCAATTTCCTTTTAAAGGAAGGATGTCCTATTTGGGAAATGATGCATTTCCCTGACTCCATAATCATAAGACAAAATTAAAGACAAATGGGGAAATTAATATTTATCTTACTAAAAAGTGCAATTCCCAGTGAAATGGCAATATCATGGTCTTATACTCGTCTTTCTCTTTCTCTTTTCCTCTTTAAGTGATTATTGTTTTCCTTCACTTTACATTCATTTCATCACTGCCATCTTAGTCATTAGGAAATATAATGCATAGTTAAGAAATTAAATATCTGAATGACTGTTCCATGCACTCTCTTTGTGTAGCACTCTGATTTTTAGCTTGTTGCTTAGTGAAAAAAGGCAAGGTGGGTTTCCTAACTCAGACTGAAAATTCACATAGGAGAGTGTTTAGTCATTCAGGATACGTCTATAATGCTCACAAACAGTTAATGAAAGAAGTAGCCATCTTTCAATGCTGCCACTATATAAATAGTATTCTGCAACACATAGTCTTAATTATGTTAGCTGAGTAGAGTGGATATAAACATATATACATTTAAGTATGCAAGTCCCATCTACTAGGTAAAATCCAATATTAGTTATAGCTAAGTTATGTTTGGGCATTTTCATAAATATGTAGAGGTTCAATGGCTGATACTACACATCCTGTTCCAGCCCTTATGACTGGGACTGGGTTTTTTTGCACCTTTTTGCCAAAAAGATGAATCACAATTCCTGTATGACTCTAGGAATAGCAATTCTCCTTTTAAATAAGCCAATGCAATTCTAGGCTGCATCATGGTGTCTAAACTGAAAAAAAAATACCACTCTATTCTGATTTGGTCAGACTCACCTGGAAAACTGTGTCCAATTCAAGAAAGATATTGACAAGCGGCAACATGCTTAGAGAAGGTCAACCAAAAGTTCTGGAAGTCAAGCCTATGAGGATTGTCTTAGGGATCTGGGTATATTTAGCTTGGATAAGAGAAGGAAATATGATAGCTATGTTTAACTATTTGAAATGATGATGAGGAGGAGAAAGCTTGTTTTCCAAAGTTCTAAAGAACAGGACATGGAGAAATATATTCCAATGGCAGGAAAATAATAATAACAACAATAATAATAATAGTAATTTCTGCTTTATCTCTTGACTGAGATACAAAGTGCTAGAATCCACCTAAGCATTAGGAAACAAATTCTGATGATCAAAACTGTTTAACAGATGAATATACTGCCTTGGAATGTGGTGGAGTATATTTCTCTGGAGATTTTTAAACAGAGACTGGATAATCATCTGTTGGAAGGGCTTTGATTGTATATTCCTGCATGGTACTGGATGGCCATTGTGATCTTTTCCAACTCTATAATTCTATAAAGTAGGTTGGAAACACCATTTGACATGTAAGATTTTAAAACTATTTTTGAAATTTCATTTGTATAGTTGGGTTGGGGTTTTTGTGTGTGTTAAATTTTTGGACTTTTAAGGACAGTCCATATCTCCCTTCCACAGAGACAAATCTCAAGATCAGAAAATCGATTCTTGATCTATCAAAACTTCCCACTTGTGCCATGTAAACTGGTGTACACTAGCCCCTGTTTTCTCAAGACCTCCATAATTCTCTGACCACATTGATGGGCAGGACTAGAAGGCACACTCCATACACATGCACTTAAATATTATTAATACTCCAACATGAGCAGGTACCCATATTTGGATGAAAGCAATACACATAACAGAAACGCTATGAAATGGATGCTCTAGAATAATGTTGTCACTAGATTCCCACCAAAAATGATGTGTGTGCTAATGCATTATCTCATTTTAATAAAGGGTGACAGAGAGGCCAAATAATATTCTATATTAATTTTATCTTTTAAAATATATGTCAGAATCCTCTGTAATATTCTTGGTTTGCTGGCAGCCCACTGTTATTGTGAAAAGCATACTGACAATAGAATTTTTTGAAAATATTGAAACAGTATCAGCTAATAAATGCCATTTTATGTGCCAGCTATTTTTCTTTAACTGTCATATATCAAAATTTAAATGTAAACACAGTTGAGTATAAAAGCAGAATTGACATATTAGAAGAATATCTGGCTATGAAACTGAACTGAATATTTTTTTCAACAGAATTAAAGAAGGAAAATATCAAAATACATTTTGAAAAATTCTTTTTCAGCAACAAGCATAGCAATGTACCCAACCACAGTTTTGTATTTTATTTTTATTAAAAGACTATAAAAGATTATTAACAAAAAAGACATACTCAAAACTAGTATAGATGAAGAAGGAAACATGAAAAATAAAAATAAAACAGAGAAAATATATGCTGTACAATTAGAAAGAAAAAAATCCATAAAGGGAAAGTATATCTACCATTAAAAGGCTAAGACTAAATACATAATATTATTAGGAATGTTAATACTCATAATCATGATTTATTGTATTGTTACTGTTCTTCTTGCTAAAAAAAAATCCATGAATCATCAATGGTCACCCACTTCTGCCCAGTTCCATAAGCCCCCTGACTAGACGCAAATGGAAGGAGCTATAAATATTACTTGATTCTCTCTGCAGTAAGTTGTGGACATGGATAACTAGACTTAATGCCAAGGTGTATGACTTGAAAAACTGAAGTAGATCATGAAGGAAAGTGTTTTGTTTTTTTTAGATAGAGAGGATGGGAGTATGGCATAGTGTGCACTAGGTTGTCCTATCTCATTAGTGTAACTGTAGTGGGTTTAAAAGATTTCTTTCCCAAAGTACAACTTGGCTAAGGTAAAAAATAATGGGCACCATAGATATTATCATAGTTCTTTACGAGGGTAATTATTTTCTTCTCAATCTGAGGCATGGGTTCAATCAAAACTGGACCAAAACTTTTACTGAATGTGGTAGCATAGGATGCTCACCAATGCGTCGTCTTCATCATGGAAAGAAGTGACAAGTGGAGTGCCGCAGGGCTCCGTCCTGGGCCCGGTTCTGTTCAACATCTTTATTAACGACTTAGACGAAGGGTTAGAAGGCACGATCATCAAGTTTGCAGACGACACAAAACTGGGAGGGATAGCTAACACTCCAGAAGACAGGAGCAGAATTCAAAACGATCTTGACAGACTAGAGAGATGGGCCAAAACTAACAAAATGAAGTTCAACAGGGACAAATGCAAGATACTTCACTTCGGCAGAAAAAATGGAAATCAAAGATACAGAATGGGGGACGCCTGGCTTGACAGCAGTGTGTGCGAAAAAGACCTTGGAGTCCTCGTGGACAACAAGTTAAACATGAGCCAGCAATGTGATGCGGCTGCTAAAAAAGCCAATGGGATTCTGGCCTGCATCAATAGGGGAATAGCGTCTAGATCCAAGGAAGTTATGCTCCCCCTCTATTCTGCCTTGGTCAGACCACACCTGGAATACTGTGTCCAATTTTGGGCACCACAGTTGAAGGGAGATGTTGACAAGCTGGAAAGCGTCCAGAGGAGGGCGACTAAAATGATTAAGGGTCTGGAGAACAAGCCCTATGAGGAGCGGCTTAAAGAGCTGGGCATGTTTAGCCTGCAGAAGAGAAGGCTGAGAGGAGACATGATAGCCATGTACAAATACGTGAAGGGAAGTCATAGGGAAGAGGGAGCAAGCTTGTTTTCTGCTGCCCTGCAGACTAGGACACGGAACAATGGCTTCAAACTACAGGAGAGGAGATTCCACCTGAACATCAGGAAGAACTTCCTCACTGTGAGAGCTGTTCAACAGTGGAACTCTCTGCCCCAGACTGTGGTGGAGGCTCCTTCCTTGGAGGCTTTTAAGCAGAGGCTGGATGGCCATCTGTCGGGGGTGCTTTGAATGCGATTTCCTGCTTCTTAGCAGGGGGTTGGACTAGATGGCCCATGTGGTCTCTTCCAACTCTACTATTCTATGATTCTATGAAATGAAATAATTTAGGTTGGAACAGGATCAAACAAATCAAGCACCTCCCCATTTTCAACAGTTAAAATATATAACAGTTAAAATATATAACAGTTAAAAATATATAACAGTTAAAAACAACTTAACAAACAAGGTTCTTTCATTTCATTCTGTCCTACACCAGCTGCTTCACTCTGTCTAAAGATATAACAGTCCTGAGTTCAACACACAATAGATAAAACTTAACTAGATAATCATCTTATACAGGGTTTTTAAAGGAATGAAATAGGAAGTCATTCATTTTCCAACTAGGGTTACATTTGGAGTTCCTGTCTTCTCTATAGAAATTTGGATGGAGAAAAAATGGAATGTCAAAAATTCCCACAGCTTGTGAGAACTTCTTTTTTTATTCTAGGCACATTATTACATTTTGAAAACTACACAGGCGAACTTTGCTTTGAAAACCTAGGTTCACAATTTGTTTTCAGTATGAACTTTTACAAATAACACCCATTTTTCGTTATGAAATTGGGAAAATTGCGAACAGTCTGGAGAAGAGATTGACATCATGGCTGTAGCCTTTGCAGTTACACATGTTGAGGGACACAAATATTACATAAGTGGAAAAGAAACTCAATTGAGGCTGCAGACTTTGCTGATTTCCTGGGACGTAGGTGGGAATACTCTGCACTTACTTTCCAATAGAAGCTGGCCAGAAAATAACTCAATTATCAGATTGTTCTCAGGTTTTACACAAAGAAAGACAAAGGGGGTAATCTAGGGTAGGTATTTGACCTCATCTGAATCCACATTTCTTCCCCCTCTTGTTCCTCCCAGATCCAATCAACTTAAATAGAAAGTAAGTCAAATAAAGTGGCACCTATTTAACCCAACTTTCTGTGTATGGTCTCATTATTCTATGGTTGGTCATCAAATGTATTGGTCTACTGTTATATATTGTTATAAAATCTGCCCCCGAGATACACATACTTCAAAAGTGCACCTTCTGTAATGGCACACTAATAAGCTTGGTAAAATAACATTATCAGAGCATGATTGCTAATTACCCCATATCTTCAGCACTGCTTACTTCAGACTGAAGGAAGTAAAAGCATGTCTTTTACTTGCCTTAATGTTTACAAATCTAAAAAAAAGCCAGTCCAGAAATATTTATTTGGAGAAGCATGGCCCTGGTGTGACAAAGACAAGTAACCACACTTGAATATCATGCCCTGCCCGTGGAGCTTCCTTTAGATTTATGTTTTTATAGTTAAAGTGTAGAATTTTCTGTCATTACTTATGACAAACGGTCATTATCTTAGAGAAACAGCATGTTGGGAGTAGCCTTTATTGCCTTTGAGTCATCATTGTGGACTTCTCAAACACATCTGGCTGGTCACTATATGAAGAACATCCTGGATTAAATAACAACCAGGACAGAGCAGTACATAATATGTTCTTCTTATATTCCGATCCCTAAATTAAATACATTTTCAAAATGTAATCTGGTTGCCTCTGCTGAAACTCTCAAACATAAAATGCTCAATGTAATAAAGAGACCCCTCAAAAGACTGGGTTTGAAAACTATGAACTTTCTGAGCTGCCTTTTGTGAACTAGCACATTTATACACCACAGGTATGAAATGAGAAATTTTAAGAACTATTGATTCTACCATTCTTTGAAGTGGATCAGCACAAAGTCATTTAGAACAATTGTTTCTGTAATAACAGTACACTGAAATTCACAATGTTCAATGTCTTCCAAGCATTTCTTCACAGCCAATGTGATTTGTCGGCCTACAGTTAGCAAACTGAGATGTAATAAAGATCGTACCTGGACTGAACTGGAAAATAGGAAGTAGCCTTATGGCAAATCACGCCATTGATTCATTTTGATCAGTACCAAGTTCAGCGAATAAGGGTTTGAAAGGATTATATCTGGTACAGGATGATACAAGAAGGACCAAACAAATGATACAAGCAGGACCATAGTAAAAAGAGATGTTAGATATTATTAGTTATAAGAAAACAAAACAAGATAGAAGAGAAGGAAGCAAATAATTGGGAACAAGGCTAAACAAAGAAATAAGGCAAAAGTAGACTTACAGACAGTGCAAAGATATATCAAGAGGAAGCAAGCAGGTGCAGAAAGAAACTCCTTTCTATGAAGCAATTATTCAGGAAGAAAAATGTACCATCTGCCAGCCAACATTTTTTTTTACTTTTTTTTTAAAAAAAATTATCTGTTTGTGTGGAATTTCCAAACTGTATCTAATTTCAAATCCGACACTGAATCCAGACAGCTGTCAGAATTTGACCCTATAGCTCACCCATTTAATCTGATTGTCCGTAAAATAAACCCCATTGCCTTTCTTGGGCAAAAGTAGTGTGTGCAGTGTTTCACACAAATCCCATGTTAATCAAGTCTGAATGCACACACACACACACAGTCACTGCAAAGTTTGGAAGAATAAAAAATTCAAACCTTCCAGTTTAACAATCATATATCTGTCCTTTATTTCCAAGATGTATCTTCCTCTGGGGATAAGTGATATGTGGGTGCAGTTTCAGATATCTCTTTTTAAGGTAGAATAGATTGGGTGTATTTTGTACATTATCTCCTATTCCCTAGTAACAAGAGAAATTCACTGTCACTCTATATTCCTCCTGGTCTCTCCCACATTACTGAACCCATGCAGAACAGACTTTATGAACTTTGTAACCTAAAATGGGATGAAAACTGCATTTTAATTTTTTATAAAGTTCATTACTACAACTAAGACAAAAGAAAAGTAGAACTTCACCCTGACCTATCAAAAGAAATAATTTCTCAAAGGATGCTACATACACAGAGAAACTGGTTAGAAATATCTGCAAACTGCATGAGAAAAAAACCAGATCTGTCAAGACCATTTCTATAAATATGACATTTCCACTTTAGATTTCACATAGGGCATTCTCATTTTCTCCTCTGGCAATGAGAAACAAAATTGAGTATCAGCCATAGATATTCTCCAGTTTTAGGTTGCAATGGTGAAATGTGGCTAATCACATTACTCTTAACATGTCCCTGCATGTTCTTCCATTAACATCCATTTATTCCGTTTCAGGAGTACCATCCACATAATAATAGTAACAACTATTGTTGAGAATAATTTTTGTTACTGTTGTTGTATTTTAAGCCTACAATGAAATATATCATTATTTTCCCAAATCACTAACAAATGTAGTCTTATGCAGTTTTCTTTTCAATCAGAGTAAAAGAGTAATATAGAATTCACAGCTTTGCTTTTCCTCCCTCCCTTTATTATCACCTTACTTCTGACACTAGTGCTGTGCTATGTAGTGCTACAGAATTCAAGCCTGGGGCTGAGAGTTAGCTCTAAACCTGAATGCTTTATTGCTATCACTGAACTCGAAAAGACTAAACTCAAAGGAACTTTGCACAGAACTGCAGTCTGAATCCAAGAATCTAGACTTGAATTCCCACTTACCTGTAAAGCTCGCTATTTGATCTTGGTGCAGTGACTCGCTGACAGCTAAGTCTCTGAGCTGTTATGGAGATAATATAGGATTAATGAATGCATACTACTGCACAAAGCTCCTTGAAGAAAGGGTAAGAGTGCCCCCTTTATGTTTTATTGATCTTTGTTTTCTATCACTTCTCTGCATTTGTGTGAAGCCAGGGAGGGGCATTTGCAAATTGGGAGAACTTCTGCTGTCATATATTCACCTAACTATATTGCTCATACTGAGATGTTTCCAAAGAAATAAACATTTAATATTTTGCCTTCTTTCCCTTCAGAAACCCTATCAAATATTACGAGCTATGCTCAATAAATATGACTTTCGAGCAAGCTTTTGGGCAGAGAGTTAATGTTGTTCTGAGAAATTAAATCAAAGTGAGATTGGCAAGTTTTGAAATCTCCACATGTGAATGACAGTGACACATTCCTGACTTTGTTGCACCTAATGATGAGCAGCTCTTCTTTTCTGAAAGACTAAGGCCCCTTCTACATAGCCCTAAAATGCGAGATGGGAAATGGATTAGCCTGAGGCATCCAGATGACATTTCAAGCTAATATGTTTAAAACTGGAGTAAACTGAATTTACTCAGTTTAATTCAGATTTTAAAAATACCTCTAAAGATCTGGACCTTCCCTGAAGGTTTGGATCTTTGGAAATATGGGACTTGTGGAAAATCCTGGAATTACCATCTGTGTTCCCAGTGTCTGTTTCCACAGCAATCCATCTTCCCCAACCTCAGGTAGCCTGGAGAAGAGGGATAGTACTGCCAGCCTCCCCTCCCTGACCCCCATTTTCCCCTCAATTTACTCCAATGGAGGCCTGCAGGCATTTTTCCTCTCCCTCCTCCATTGAAGAGCCAACAGAAGGTCTTGCAGGAGTAATCCCCCATGCCTTTCCCAAAGCCTGGTGTCAGCCCTTCCAAGGGAAGGGGGAGGAAAAAAGGCTCCATGCTTAAATTGGAGCCTTTCTCCAGTAAGTGGAGGGGAAATGGAGTGTCTGGAGGAAGAGACAGGCAATCCCTTTTCCCACCCATGCTGATCTAGGATCAGCACAAATGGGTATTTGAACACCAACCCTTCAAAAGTCCTGGGTGTGGGTCAGCTGTGTGATCTCCATCTTAAGAGAAAGTGGGATTCAAAGTCCCAATTCCTACTGGATTTTTCGCCTGGCTCAAAGAGCCTTTCATCTTCAAATTTTAGCAAAGTCAGAAATAAGCAAAACAGGTATGCTATTGGGGAGGAGAGGTGTTTACATGCATGCCCTCACTTTCTGCCCACACTTTTAGCCATCATGTGTGTCCACCAATTCACAACATATATCACCCTGTTTTGAAACTCTAACATTATGTGTCTGTGAATATGGTGGGGCAGATATTTTTACAAATATATTTTATTATTTATATTTATTCCTTTTAAATGTTGTCCACCATAGGATGCTGATTTAGCAAGCACTAGTGACAGTTGTGAGCATTCATTCAGAGACTGTAAAATATGATTTCCTTCATCATGCAAATGCTTGAGGAGGGGAAAAAAAAGAGAAATACCAATTTTATCAGAAACAGTGACCTAAATCAGTCTGACAGCACTACATGTGCTGAAAGTATTTTCAACAGGGTTAGAAAAAAATCGTCACAGGCTGTCTGAACAATCAGCAACTGTTTTGTCGGCAAACACAGTGAGACAAAGGTTAGTGGAGTGAGATGATGAGAAACTGCACATTTAAGCCCAAATTAAAGGTTCGTGGAAAATAGCTCTCTTCTGTGTAGGTATGGCACATGCTAGCTGCAGGATTCAGTAACTCATTAAAGGTAAGCTGCTTTTCATATTGTACCTGCAATGTGGCTGGAATATTTTACAGATAATTTAGACTGCAGAGAATTTTGCCCCTTCTGTTAGGTTAATTTAACAGAATGTCAGCAAAGTAAATATAGTGTTGCAGCTTGCAACCAGACAATGCACTACATTTCCAGACAAGCAGGACAATCAACACTTATTTAAAACACGAATGTCCTATTTTGTTTTTCCCCATCTGCAATACAAATAATAGCACAAATCATGGGAGGAGGCGGGTTTGCTCTGTTTTTATAAATTGCAGACACCTAAAAAGCAAATCATTAATCTTTAAATGACTCCTATTTGCTTCATGACAATGCCATTTATTTAAATAAGAACTACAGTCAGCCGTCCACATTTGCAGGTTTCACTTTCATAGATTTGATCACAGATTTGGTTATTATATTCTCTCTAGGAATCTCTGCATTCTCCAGCATGGCTTTATGGTGAATTTCTGCTATACAGTTGCACTGGAAGACCTAGAGGTTCTTAGAGAGAAAACATTTGCAGCCATTTTTGATCCTACAGTGTGACTCTATGGTCAACCTCTGACTGACGTTGGCCATAAAGTAATGCTGCAGGATTTGGATATTCCTAAAGAAATCTTCTCTCAGGTTAAAAAATACTGGATTTTATTTATTTTTTCCACTCTTGTGGGAGTTTTTCCCCCTAACCCCAGCAATTGCAAAGAGCTGTCTGTATATCATGAGTGTAGAGATATGTTTGTATTTCTAGCCAGTTCTCATGGTTCCCCCTCTGTTAGCATATCCACAGCTGGTAACGTACACCTGTAATTTCATTTGTTACCAACTTCAATGTCGCAATCCTTCTTTTCAATTTTAGATAAGTGATTGTTTGGTATTTGTGATAGTAAAAGGCACCAAGCCCTTTAAACCAGTTGGAAAAGTCATATTTCCATATCAGGAATAACAGTGAAAGCACGAAGAGGCCAAAAATAGCAACTCTGCCTCAAATATAGATATCTATAAATTTTCCACCCACTAAGATTAAAGTTATTAATCCAGTTTTTTGAACTGGGCAATGGTACGAATGCACATCCCCATCACATTACATGCAATGCAGATTTCTTTTGGTTATTGGACCAAGCATCTATTCTTACATTTATCTTGCCATGCTGGAAAATATACTACCATTGTCTCTGTAAATTCTTGATTTCTTCACTTGCTGACATTTTCAGAAGATTGAAAGACATGAATGATATCTCAAATGAGAGTATCTGACAAGGCAGATGCAGTGACAGGGTTTAAATGGCAACCGTCTCATAATAAAACAACAGAAATAGTTCTAATACACATTCTTTTATGCAGTAAAGAAAATGATGGAAGAGGGAAACATAAGTATAAAAATTGGAGCTGGGGAAAAGATTGTAATGTTTGTTAATGGTCTCAGAAGAAACTTGGTTGATTGTGTCCCTACTGAATCTTCAACCATCCAGTTTATCTGCATATTCTTATGCATCAGAGAAGAAAAGTCTGTGTTTCCTTAAACTTAGCTGCACCCCTATCCTTTTCTATTCCCGTTAGATTGGTCAGGAATAGGGTTTGAACTCCAACCATGAAATAAAGAGACCAGATACCAGAAAATGGATCTAAAGGGCCATTTTCTGATCTATTTATTGAAAGAATTCATAATAACCTGTAAAGGGAAAATCTGTAAACACATACAATTTAACTCATGGGTGGTCACCTAGTGAGCCTTGTCCCTGGGCCAGGTGTCACTCCTTCCGACCACCTCCAAGAACATGTGTGTACCAAGGATCCTAAAGACGAACCAAAATTCTTTGGCTGCACCTATTGGTTGATCATAGTTGGAAGCCATCCTGAGGGTGCTCTCTTCCAAATCACAGTTTGGAAATTCTCAATCCAACCCCAAGGATAGCTCCCATTTCATGAAACTTATAGGAGTCCACCTTTCACCCCCTAAGGCGAGGGTGCCACAGTGCCTACAATGACTATTTAATCTTTATTTTTTTATCAGCTTGCCCTCAATCTGATTCTTCTCTTTTTTTAAATTATTGTGGTGTTTTGCCCCTGCAAGTTATTTGCATGAAGATGTCCTGGTCTTACTGGGAACAGAGTTGATATGCTCAGAGGAACAGTTGATAAAGACTTTAATAAAACAATATCAAGGTTCAAATCACAACTCCTCCTGATCTAACTGGCAAAAATCTCTTAAAAGATTGGGGATTTGCTCTAACAGTAATCTTTGCCTACTTTGGCTATTGTCTTTTTTTCTTGTTCTCTGTATCTTCAGCAAGGCTACTTTGCTTACAGAATCAAATGTTTAATTGTTTAACTTCTATTGATCAACCATTGCCTATCAACCTTGATGTGGAATATTTTTAGCATCTTCACTTCTCTGACACCTCCTGGTGTAATGGCTGACTTCCAGAGATGCTATTAAGCCTAGCTTAGAGGCTTCGCCCCTGGGGAAGATTCTAAAAGAGGAAGGGGAAGGAGATCTCTTAATGGGAAGGGGCTAACTCTAGATTCCTCCCATAATGTCTATTTGCAATATGCAGGCTAACCTCTTCTAACTAAAGAGGAAAACAGAGGAGGTTTCTGTGGGGGCATAACAGTTGGTAATTATCCATTTTAAAAACCTGTAGCACCCTCCAGAGTGTTAGTGACTGGGAAAGTTTTTCTTCAAACCAGTAAAGTCGTCACACTGCTCCTATCAACCCCACAGTAGTTCCTTGATTATTATGGATTTTGCAAAACTGCTCAATTCTATTTCCTGAGGATGTAAGTCTACTTAACTCTCACATTGAATACTAGACACAGGGCTCTTCTAAATATGTCTAAAACCTGGAAGTAAATGGGTTAAAAGTGGGGAGGTGCTAAAAATGTATATTCATGCTGTCATGCAAAACACATGCATTCCTTCACTTCCCTCTGTGTGGACTGCTCCAACTAGATTTCAAATCTTAAATTGTATGTCTATCTATAAAACCAAAGGATTCAGAAACTTTTAAGGAAGGTCAAATCTCAGATATAAATGTCTACTGCATAAGGGGCTTTCCTCCACCAGCAAAGCTGGGGGAGGAGAGTGATTTGTCTCCTCCCACAAGGAGAGAATCCAGTTCCAGTTAGAAATGGTTTGAGGGGGCGTGGCTGATCTAGGATCAGTCAGTACCCTCACCTTCATTCCTGTTTTGACCTTCAGCCCACCATGCCCACCCGTATAACAATATAGCTTAAGTGGTTGTTGTAAGGGACTGGGTAGGAATTTTTTCCCTCCTATGTTCTAGAGTTTTTTCCCTACCCTATACTGTCCTCAGGGGCAAATTGGGATGGTGTGGCAATTAAATAGGCTTCACCAGACATTTGATAGAATGTACAATCTGGCGTACACTTAGGGCAGCATCCCCTTTGGGATGAAAGACATAAGATAAAACACTCATCTGGTATCCGTCTTGAACTGGTGAGGTGAAACTAAAGGCCCTTGGAATGTGGAGAGTTTGGCCTCAACAACTTTGAGGGAGGCTTCTCTGACACGTTCCCCTTAAAGGTTGCTTGGGTTCAGACTAACCAGGGACCAGGTTTTTTCACCCTTGTCAGCCGAGGGGTAGGCCAAGTAAGCACACTACCTCGGTTGGGTTTTTCCACCAGATTCTCAATCAGAATAGAGTTAGATTCAGTTTCAGAGTTAAATAGGTAACAATAAATAAAGTTGCCCATATTTAAACCCATTTTACTTGTATTGTCTTATTATTTCGGGGGTTGGCAGGCAAAAGGATCTGCAAATTCACTTTAATTCATTTTGTGTAGTGTCTTTATAGCATTAAAGTTAAAACTGTATTTTGTGATTGTGCATGCCTTGAGTTTATTTTGTAGGAGAAAATTCATTAATTAATTGAAAACATAATTGGGATTCAGAATTTGTTTTAGTCCTATCTACATTTATTGAAATGCCCAATAAAAATGTGGGTTTTTTATTATAAATAGATTTCAAATTAATATAAAATACCTGTTATGATTGAGCCTCATGGCTCTGCTTCTGGCAGACGTGGACGTAAGACTCCTCGAGAGTCAGATACTCTCGAGGAGCGAGAAAGAAAGAGGCTGCGAGATATCTTTGCAGAACCATCTGACGAAGAGTCTTTTAAGGGGTTCACGGAGAGAATGGAGGAAGAGCTGGTTAGCTCGGAAGAGGATGAGATGGATTGGACTCGGGTAAGGGAGGAGTTGGGTGCCACTGGCAATAATGGGATGGAAGATGAATGGGGACCTTCAGGATTAGACCCATGGACAAGCTGGAGGGATGGGACGGGATCCACAGCTGGGGATGCTGTGGGGCGTAGTCAGAGGTGTTCCAGCTCTGATGAGGAAAGTGATGAGGAAACGCCCGGGTTAAGGAGGGCAGCTGATAGTGATGAGGATTTGTAACTGGCATAAAATGAGGCTTGGGAGCAATTGCAAATTGCGTTGGGCAAGCTAATCTGGACGAACGCTTGGGATCTGTGTGGGACGCTTTCCTGAAGACTGGTGTATTTTCGTGTGCTGATACCTTTGACCTTCCGTCGTCTTCTTGACGGACGCCATCTGCTACTCTGGATTTACGGACTGAAAACTGACTACGGGCTCGCTTTCTCCTATTGAACTTGGAAAACTGCAAACGTCTGATTCTGCCTCTCGACCTACGGAACGAACTGGGACTACGCTACTGCTTCAATCCTTGGCTGCTGAGTTTGTATTGGAAATTTGCCTTGCTGTGTGAAGGAGTGACTCCTAGTTACTCAAAACATAGTGCTGGCAGCAGAGAGGCATCTGCTTCCAATTAGTTGCATTCTTTTGAACACTTTGTTTCCCAGCTTCTGTTTGTTTTTCCCCAGGCTGAAGCAAGCTGTTTTGATTTTACCCGGATTAAACTCCGGTTTAATCCGGTTTATCTTTTGAACGTTTTTCTTGCCCCTTTTTGTTTTTAAAGGCTAAAGTTGCCTTGCCCTTGTCTTTTACGGGCATTTTGAGTTCTGTAAATCCAATAAACTCTGTTATCTTTGATCTTGTGGCGTTCTGTCCTTGACAATACCTGTAAATAGATAGTTATTGCAAATTAGTAATTTCCTCTGCACATTCCCTCTCACCCTTCATGATACATACTTACAATTGAACAATTCCTAGGGGCCATTCAGTGCAACCCCTTTATGCCATGAAGGAAAAGCACAATCAAAACACAGTCTTTGAAACAGTAATAATATTAATGATAGTAGTAATAAGAGCAACTCCATCCAAACCAAAGCACCCCCTAAGCAGTACAAGGGAAATAGGTTTTTGGAATCAAGGAAGGTGAGGGGGAAAGGATCTGGGCTGCAAGGGATGTGGGCTGGAAAGGCTTTTAGGGGTGAGGGACAGGAATGAAAAAGGCTTTTAGGGTGGAAGGCAAGGGGAAAAGGTTTTTGGTGGCAAGGGAGGCAGGGGAGGAGAGAGGGGTGGAGGCCACAGTGGAACCCCTCAGTATAACTCGCTGAACCCCAAGGGCTCCTCAGAACACACTTTGAGAACCTCTGATCTATGGAGTTTGTTTCCAAAAGGTACCAAATCAAAAAAAAAAAGAGTTAAAGGTGGCAGGACATTTTTGGCTACGAGTAAAAAATAATGTAAAGATCAAAGCTATTAAACTGTATCAAATCACTGGTACGGGTCTTTGAAATTGCATTTTATATCAAAAGATTACTCAGCACATTTTTTAATTTCTGTAAAATTTGTTCAAATGGATTTGGTATTTTTGGAAACAAGCTCCACATCTATTCCCATAAATCCTATCCTTGTTAGTGTACAAGTCTCCCCTTAATTTACAGTAACCATGACATAGGACCAGAAGAAATTTTGTCAACCAATAGCATTTTCAACAAATATATAAAATCTGTTATCTTATGCCTATCCCACTTATTTCAAAGCCCCATAGATAGTCCCTATCAAAGTTTAAAACCTTGCCACAATGACACGCACGCACACGCACACGCACACACCTTCCTACCTCCATCAGATGTCTATAAACTGCTAAAGAAACTTACAATGAAGCGATGGATAGGTGGTTGCAGGTAGCTGGTTGCAACATAAAGATTGAATAAAGAGCATCTCTGAATTTTGCCAGCCTGCTTGCCTTCCTTTTCCTGTACTTTTTGATCTTCAAGAGACCAGACAGTATTGTGCAGGCCTATGTAAAACCTGAAGAAGATCTGGCAAATGGTGTACCTCTCAAGAAATTTCCAAAACCCATGAGACCATCATCTCTCACAAGATGATAATCAGCCATGACATACATGTTTAGCTGAAAAGGCAGTTCAACTAAACAGAAGGTGCAGTGAGGGACATTTTAAGGATAAGAAGTCAAAATTATGTAGATATATTTCTCCCATCCTTTCGGTAGTACACTATTCCCTGCCCCTCTAAATATTGTTTTATTAAATGCCTATCAGAAAATCTTTAAATGTTAATCGGTTTAATATTGGATAGGAATGATGAATAGTGTGATCTAACATTTTTGAAAAACACTGCTGTAAACTGAATAAGCCTCAGTTATAACCTATTATCTTGCTGCAATCTCTTGTAAAAATGTGTGAGCTACCTTGAGTTTGATATAAGAGCAGTAAACACCTTTTCATTAAATAAACAAAACATCAACATTGAATTTCTGGAGTTTTCATTTCAGCAAGTGTCAAAGCTCTTGCAGAAACCTAAGAAGAGTTGGAAACAAAATTGAAAAAGATAACATGTCCATGGTACATTTAGTGAGAGGATTTACATCTGCTTTCCCTGACTGCTAACTATCTGTTAATACCTTCATCTTGGTGATTTTCAGCTACTGTAGGACTTATATTGTAGGGCTAGTATGATCTCCGGTTCTTAGAATTCTTAAGATTTTCATTCTGCTATTGGCTTATCTTTAATGCAACAACCAGACAGAATGACATTCTTAGGAGGTGGATAGTGTCAGCAAATATTCTATCAGAGGTTTCTAACAGGAAAGCAGATGTAGAGGATGAAGGAGAAAATGAATTCCTATTCTTCTAGTTAAAACTACTTAAACTATTTCCATTTCGCTAGTAATCTGTAAAAATGGGATTGATAAAAGTAAAAGAACATTTGTAACGTGATTAAACTGGTGACAGTGAAAAGTGGAGATATGTAATATAATAGCATATAATAGCTTTACAGATTGTGAAATTGCAAGGCTCCATCAGGTGTCAGGAATGCTGGAGGAACAGAAACATGCTAAGAATAATAGACAACCATTACACTTAAATGGCTTAATATACATCTCCTTCCCTCCCTCCCTCCTTCCTTCCTTCCTTGCCTCCTCAATTGAAGGCAGTGTGCTGTAAGATCTGGAGCCTTCAGGAGCAAGCTGATGCTGCTGAAGCCCAGGCAGAGAGACCCTCTGACATTGGAGATGGCCCTCTGAGAGCAGGTAGTGGGCCTGGGTTAGTTGGGGCAGCAACAAGCAGGGTACCCTTTCCTCCCTCTTTTCCTTCCATCCATTCCTCGCTCCACGCTCCACGTTCCACGTTTTGCACACAGGGAGGCACATACTTGCAAAATGCGCCCCTTCTCTTCTACGCATGGCTTTCCCTGCTTCCCTTCACCCCTTTTGCCTTCTTTCCCTCCTTCTCTTCCATGAGTAAAAATGCTTCAGGCTTTCTTTCTATTGGTTGAAAACGCTTTCTCATATATCCGAAAGTATTCTGAAAGGTATTCCGAGGATGGGCTCTAATGCATTGAATTGGAAGGTTAATTCCAAAGGGCCTAACCACCTCGGAACCCTGTTCAATTGTATTACAATTAATGATTTTATTATGATTAACAAGGATTCTGATATTTTTGCTCATGCCTACTGGATAGCCATGTGTTGGGGGTGCTTTGATTGTGTTTTTCCTGCATGGCAGAAGGGGGTTGAACTCAATGCCCCCTGGGGTCTTCCACTGAAATACAGTTCAGTTTCTGTTGATTAAAAGTGTTCTTCATTTGAAATACTGTATCTTTCTCTCTTTTTGCACTATAAACAAAATATGTGCAGTGTGCATAGGAATTGGTTCATGGTTTTTTCAATTAGTTCACACAAACATTCTCCATCCATCTGCTACTGGCCTGGCTCATCTGTCAAATTTTAAAATGTGTCATGACCTTTGTGTCCAAAAGTTTCTAGGGGCTCCTCCATGAGAAACCTTTATTTCAAAAAGGGTCCCACAGCTTTAATAGTCTGAGAACCCCTGGACTAATTAATAGACATTGGGTTAAAAAGAAAAAAGAAAAAAGTATCCAGTTGTATCTCACCATAATCTATTTTGTGTGGATAAAATGCACCCCCCCCCCGGACTGGGAAGCAGAGTATATGATTAGAGATAAAGGTAACATTCTTTTACCTTCTGAATACTAATTGTCATTACAATACCATGATGTCCAAGACACTATGCAAGTGCCTTCTGTAAGCCGCCTTGAGTCCCTGTTGGGGTAGAGAAAGGCGTTATGGTAAATAAATAAATAAATAAATGTTAAAGAGGAAAGAAATGCATGTGTCTGGACCAGTGACTGTGCCTAGACCTCTAGGATGGCCATGGTTTAATCATAGTTTCTTATTACAAGGAAATAACCAATATCTATACAACACAGTTTATTATGCAGATAAATAAAAGAAAATTGCTCAGTTAATGAATTGCATAGAAGATTAACAAGCCTATGCATATAAATACATGCTTTTATAATTTCAGTGAAAATGTGCCCATAAAACAGTATGTTCCCAGTTATTGCTCAAGAAAAGATGTGGGTAGTGCAATCAATTCAAAATGTGCCATATCCAATTCTGAAAACAAACCTAGTATAACTCCCTCTTGAAAGCACAATAATGTTTTGGGAGGGAAGAGGGCTGCTGATAGACCTTGTTGGATGTTCTGCAGCTGTTCACCAGTAGAATTTGAAATTAGAAAGACAGCCAACTTCATGGATAGAATTCAAAACATCCTCTGTCTTCTTAACACCCCATCGTTAGTGATACGTACAAACATACGTCTTTACACTCTGTGTAGACAGAATCAGAAGTGGTGTGAATAAATATGACAAAGTAGACTGCCACTCTAAAGAAAGAATGCTGAAATTTGTACCCTGAAGTTGATAAGAACATTAATATGTTGAAATCTTGCAGAATGGCTTTGGAAACAGCTGTAGCTTGACCTAAGACCTTGTTTCTGATTTGAAAGATTGAGAAGAACTGTCCTTTTTTAAAAATTAAATATTGGTGATGGACTGATTATGATTATACTGATTCCTGAAAGTCTTCAGAAACAGAGGCAGAGATACTTAGGATAAAACATGATTTACCATATAGGCTTTTGTATAAAACATGATTTAACATAAAGGCTTTTGATCTTAAAGCCTTACATCCTAGGGCCTTTCCGGACAGGACCAAAAATGTGGGACCTGCCACATTCTTACCTGAGGCAACCAAACGACACCTCAGGTAAAGACAAATTAATTCAGAACAAAGCAGGTTTTACCTGCTTTATTTTGAATTAATCAGATACCCCATTAGATCAGGGCTTTCCTGAAAGGCCTGAGTCTAAAGGCATATTGTGCCTGTATGAATTCACCCCCGAGTAGTTCCACAAATACCCAGAACTACCTGGGGGTAAGTAATGGAACATTTGGTTGCTGCCAATGTCCTTATTTTGATTGTTGTTGTTTATTCATTCAGTCGCTTCTCACTCTTCATGACCCCATGGACCAAAGTTCCCTGTCAGTCACTGTCACCCCCAGTTCCTTCAAGGTCAAGCCAGTCACTTCAAGGATACCATCCATCCATCTTGCCCTTGGTCGGCCCCTCTTTCTTTTGCCTTCTATTTTCCCCAGCATCATTCTCTTCTCCAAGCTTTCCTGTCTTCTCATGTGGCCAAAGTATTTCATCATTGCCTCTAATATCCTTCCCTACAGTGAGCAGTCGGGCATTATTTCCTGGAGTGTGGACTGGTTTGATCTTCTGGCAGTCCAAGGCACTCTCAGAATTTTCCTCCCACACCACAGTTTAAAAGCATGTATCTTCCTTCACTCAGCCTTCCTTATGGTCCAGCTCTTGCATCCATAGGTTACTATGGGGAATACAATTGCTTTAACTATGCAGACCTTCGTTGCCAGTGTGATGTCTCTACTCTTCACTATTTTATCAAGGTTGGTCATTCCTCTCCTCCCAAGAAGCAAACATCTTCTAATTTCCTGGCTGCAGTCTGAGTCTACAGTAATCTTCATGCCTAGAAACCTTATATTGATAATGAAAGCTTTAAGGTCTTCTTATTGAAATTTTGCCTTGCCCAACATCAAACTGACTGGAACAGGAACTACAAGTGTGCTGAATATCTTTAATCTAAAGAACATTAGATATGGGGTGTGGGGGAGAGCGAAAGGGAGGGGATCAAACAAATCAGAACTAGAAAAGGCAGGTAGAGACATATTTTAGAAAATATCACTTTTCAATTTGTCTTCCGAACTCTCCAATAGTTCTTCACTACCTCCATCACTTTGGCTCCTTTCTTGCAGGAAACAAGTGTTCCCTCTCATTGTTAGACATCACAAGGCAGTATTAACTGTATGATTCTCCTCCTCTTGAGACCATCGTCTGCAATACATAACAGATTCCTTTCGTCATAGGAATCGTGAATGCTGTCAATTTAAGTCCCTTTGGTGGTAAGGGGAAACAAATTAGCCTGTAAGTACATGTTGTTGGTTTTAGCAAATTATGGTGCCTAGTTATTTCCATGCTCTTGTAGCAAGCATTTGATCCAGAATTAACTTGTTCACTTTTGGGCAATCAGCTAAATAGCAAATGAAGACTTACATTTATGTACTTATTTCCATGTTCTGCAGAAATGGTGACTGGCTGGGAAACTAAGTTATTCTAACATGTTGAAGACTATGTGGGTCCTCCTGTTAAGAAATATGCTATTCTCAAAGTATGTGAACCTAGTGATGTACTAGAAGCTCTCTTAGTATAATCAAATGGCAATACAGAATTGAGTGGCACTACTCTGGTACATTAAAATATTCAGTATTTACTTCCTATCCTCAGGGTGATCTATGATTGGCAAAAGCAGGCTTCTGTGGAGTTATTTCCACTGTTCTGATGCATAATGAGCAGATGCTGGCTTCACTTAATGATTGTCTTATAAGCTTAGCCACTGTTGACAGCTGTAATTACTCAAGGGAATCCACTTACTGCTCCCTTGCGTTTGCCTTATCAGTGTCATAAATGGTCTCATTCAGGGGAAAATGTGGCTTTTCAGGGATATATAATCCCAAACAGTGAAGGATTTAGGGAGCTTATGACTAATTTCAATTGACAATAGTCAAGGCCTTCCCTTGTCAGACTTGCCTGACACTTCCCCCACATTCCATCACAGCAGGAAATTCATAAAGTCATTCTTTTAGTCCTCCTTTGAGTTAACTGTCACAACAGTGACATCCACTACAGGTTTTATGTCCAGCGTGGTATGCCCAACAAGCAGGAAGAATAATGCCAGTGTGCCAGGGAAAGATCATATTGGAATAGAGTCAACTGGCCTGATGGTATGCTTGTAATTTCTCTGTAGCTAATTATATATGCATATTAATATAATATAGATTTACAGAATGATCTTATGCAGTTTTATTCAAATTTAAAACCTGCTGTGCTATGGGTTTATCCCAGCTAAGTGTTTGCAGAATTGCTGCATAACAGTATGACCTTCTGCATGTCTGCTTAGAAATAACACATACCGAACAAGATCAGATTTACAACCTCATCACACATGAAAAAATAAGCTTCCTAGGATGCTTCCCCCAGTTCACTCATGGAGCCCCATGCCACCCATCAGATGATGTAGGCTGACTTCTGATGGGGTCCTGTGGGTGAACTGGGGTAGCAGCATGGTAGGACACTAGGCTATGAATATGGTAGCCTCCCTGTGTTCCACTGAGAACAATGGGATTAATGGGGGATTAAGTCATGCAGCGATGCTTCCCCATATGTGATGAGGAAGCATCAGCTACTGGACAGAGCACTAGAATTGCCCTGCTGCTACCTTGATTTGCCACAGAATCTCAACGCTGGACCTCATCTATGTGATGAGGTTTTTACTCACTCAATTATATACAGTAGGGGGTCAAAATTGTGTGTTTCTCTACATACTCTTGCGCTGTAAATTCCAGCCTTGTCATTAGTGTGGAATGCTGGGAGTAGTGATCCAACCATATGGGGTGGGGGGAATATATGATTCCCAATCATGTATAGGATTTGTCATATAGCATAAGATAATGGCAGGTATATTTTAATCAAGAGACTATCATATCACAACTTCATCCTATGTGAATCCTATTTGTTTCTTCTTTTCTATCACCTTAAAACAGCAATAGTTTGAAAAAAAAATCTTATACCACCACTTCTTTTTTAAAGAAAATACACAGAATTATTGATGTTAGGAGAGAAATTATATTTATGATGACAAATAGACAGGAAGCTTAGGTAGAACTATTGAAAGATAAGAGGATTATTTCTATTTCTCAGGACAGTTATTTTATGGTCATAGAGATTTTCAAAATAAACTGCATTTGACACTGAGGAAAACAGGTGGTTTTGAAAAAAAGAAAGAAAAGTGCATTAGATACATCCATGTAAACAGCGTATTTCCTCCAGTTTTCAAGTTTAACAAGTAAAATGATCACCCATTGTCCAGCCTTCCACCTTAATTAATTGCAGTTTCCTATGAGTCTCTTACTCCTTCCTACTATCTCTTCAACCACTTTTGGTAGTTTTTTTTTTTAAAAAAAATCAATACCAAGACAGAAGTATATATCCCATCTTAACTCTCACACACCCACTCTGAAAGTTATTGTTTAGAAATCATGATCAGAAGATGAGGAGCTAGCTTTTGACTTATGTTATTGACCTTTATTTGGAAAAGGTCTGAACACACCTCTGATGGGGACAGAATCTGGTGCTTCTGGGATCTCAAACTTGTCCAGTGTTTCCTCAGACCACCATAACCTCTTCCCTATTTTAGCATCATTTGAGGGGTTCCCAGCTTTGTACATTCTTTTGTCATATAAAAAGTCTCAGATGTGTCTTCAAAGGCACTGACGTTATGTGCCTTGAAGTCATTTCCAACTTAGGGCAATCCAAAAGTGAACATATCTCTAGGTTTTCTGGGGCTGAAAGTTTGTGCCTTGCCCAAGGTCACCCAACAAATTTTGATGCCTGAGCTGTGGACAGAACCCTGGTTTCTAGAGTTATAGTTCAAAGCAGTAATTAACCATTACATGACACTGGGCTAGTTACTGATAAAATATTCTGATGTTTTTGATTCTGTGTCCTTGCTCGCCATTGAAGTATTCTTCCCAAGAGTATTTGTGAAATTTGACCCTCAAGCTGGAAGCAATTCTTTAACACTGACTAGGAGGCAATATGAAGACAATTTCAAGACATGAATATCTGTAAATAACAAAACTTATTCAAATCTATGTATGATAGGTCCACAGTAGCTTCTGGAGCTCTATCTTCTAAATCAGGCAGAATTTTTGATTGGGGTTAGGAAGTTCTAGGAGAACAGAAATCTACGAAGGCACAGGGTGATTGAAGGCAAGGGGTAATTCAAAATTTCAACCCTTGCAAATTCCAACATGAATTTAGAATCAGATTGATAATTTCTAAAATAATGTGAGACTTAGGTGCTAGTTGTTCCAAGGCTTTTGCTCTTCTTGAAGGTTCTGAAATTCTCATCTGAAATAAAAAACAATCCTATTAACATGCATATGAAATGTATAATTGGGAGAAAACACATTTAGGCTTCAACCTTATATATGTTTAGGAAAAGTTAGTCCCACTAGATTTGATGGAATTTATTTCAACATTGGCATCTTATACATAAAACTATTAAAAATGCATACTTTACAGAAAATACATTTAGAACTGCATATTTGAGAAAACATCCCTTTAAATTCCAGGAATATATGTTTAAACACATAATGCACAGGGGTTTTTTTTCTGTAGGTTTTCTTAGAAATGCAGATTAACATGGAAAGTGGATGGAACACATTTCTACATCCACATAAAACTGACACAGACCAGAAATAGACCAATTTGTTTAATTCAGCTGCTGTTCCAGCCCACTATTTAAGGATCATGTGTATGTGTGTGCGTGTGTGTGCATATGCACAAATTGCACACACATATCTGAAGAAACAGAAATTATAGACATTCAAGTTGCTGAATAGGCTGTTAACAGATGTCAGTTTCTGAATAACCATTTCCAGGCTGTCCTCCTTTCTCACTGTCTTTCTCTCTACACACACACACAAGTAAGGTATATTCTAGATGTTCAAATGACTGGATAAAATGTTGAAAGATGTCAAAATTCTTGGGTCAACCAAGACAAAAATGAAGAAAAAAAACCCAGATAATATTTATTTTGTATCGTCAAACATAAAAAAAGCTTGCAAGAAAATAAGAGAAAGTCAGAAAGTTCTCTCTTACAAGGGATCAAAGTAGATATTTGCATAGATATTTACACAGATATTTTCTAGATATCTGTGTAAGACAGTTTATATGCTCTCAGGTGCTTCCTCCATATATGGCTTTCTTTATTTAACAACTTGTCCCACACAGTTTTTACCCCAATGGAAATTACTTCTATTCTGCAAACCCTTTGAGAAGAAAAATGACTGAGGGAGATGAGCTTCATGTGAAAAGAAAAAGCAATGGTTCAGTATTTCTTCTACCCATCCTTTTAGAATTTCTGTGCTACTGGTACTAATAGTCAGACATGAACTTATATCTATAAAAACAATAAAGTAAGTATGAGAGATGTGTGAAAAGCTGCTCCACAGTTTATTTATTTATTTGGAGTGGATTTAGTCCAAGACCATTGCTAGGATTAAACACTTCACAAGCCTGCTTTAATGTGAGTCCTGTTCTTTATTTCTAGTTTACACATTTCATTCTCTCCCACTATGACACTATTTTTGGTTGGGGATCATCTACACTTAGGTTGGTTCGAAGCCAGATGATTAGATTGCCATTTCTGGAACAGATTCAAGCCCAGGATGGTGATTACATTAACCACAGATGATAGCCTCAGACTGGTACCGAATCCACAGTAAGTGTGGCTTGACATTTGTTTGTTTGTTTTCCAATTGCTAGGCGATATTTTTAAATGCACTCTGGAAGCACACAAAGTGGAAAAAATGAAGCAAAAGTGATAGATAGCAGAAGAGGTATTCAATTATCTATCCCAGGTCAATCAGCCACCTGCTGTCCAACCATATCCATGGGTGTTTTTCATCAATCTTCCTCCCATCCTCTCACTCTCCAAATTTTAAAATGCACAACAGCACACACTGTTTCCACAATGAGCTTCACATTCTGCAGACCCAATTTTGCCATGTAATGTGGTTTACAGTGCACTTCAGCAGCATGGGTAGTATAGCCATTAGCCAGCACAGTTTGAAACTAGCCCAAGACTGCATTATATGATCAGCTCCGATGAGCCCATACTAATGAGACCAGTGAGTTAACTTTTTCATAGCAGTTTTTACCAGAATTTGGATGTAACTAATCACAATGAATTGTAACTAATTCCTTTCCCCCAGTAACTAAGGAGTAACTGCCTTGCATCATGATTATGATTTAATCCCTTAATTGGGGATAGCCTCACCCTTTTCTGGATGTAGATTTTAGTTACTTTTACAGTTATTGGGAAAAACCCTCAAAGCATAGGGTTTTTTAAATATCTATATTATGGCTTCTGCTCTCAGCAAATGGCACTGGGGGAGGGGGGCTTATTGCATAATTCAAGTGTTGCCTCATGCTGCATATCATCTTCTACTTGATTCTCTATACTGGGCTTTTAGACAACAATACAAAGAATTTTTGAAATCATCCAAATGTTGCTAAGTCCAGGGGTGTACCTGTAGTGAAATTGCCCTTCAGTCCCCAGATTTCTAGCATTACAGCAAAAAAAACCCCTAAAACATCAAAAATAATTAACATATAGAATTCATATGTGTTCTATTCATATTCTCTTCATAACTTTGTGTGCTTCTATCTTTTAGAGACATAAATGGTGTGTTCTAAATACCCATATGAATTTTTAGGTTACAGCAATGCTAGAAATGTGAAGGCTAAAGAATAATTTCATGCAGAATTTTTACGTGGAGGACAATAGACTTACCCCACCCCTCCCCTCTCCCCAACTACAACTTCAACTAGCTTTCAACACCCATTTGCTTTTTTCATCATATGAAAATGGTGAAAAATCATGCAGGGAAAAGAAAAGTGATGGTGTTACAGTTCCCGGTTGCATTTAGTTTTAGTCTGATTTGTAACTGAGAGGGGATCTCTGCAAGCAGCAAGGTTCGGTCACACACCATATGGCCATAAGATGACTAGGAACAGAAAGGTAAAAGTAAATCAATAAAACATTTCCTTCTTCATTTGCAGCAACAAAGCACCTCCTTTTTGAGTCTTATTCTACAATGGAGCTAAGGAAGGCAAAGACAGGTTTTTGCTGGGAGCACTATTCCTCCATAAAATTCAGGGAATTCATCTTTATAGTTTGTTGATGGCCCTAAGCTAGGTGAGACAGATGTGGTGAGCATTGCAGAAAATATGAAAGAAAACATGGAAAGCTAGACTGTGAAATCAAAAGGGGGAAAGAGCCAGAAATTCTAAAGTGGATTGTTGTATAAGACTAGTCAGTCTCCTTAGAGATATCATTTGGTTTATTCACAGCTCCTGGTTTGTTTTAATGAGGGTCTTTAGAAGCAGTCTGTATAGAGACCCTGAATGCTCTTAATGCCCCTAATGTTTTACATAGGCACAAATAAGACATTCTTAATTTGCTAAATATGAACAGCCAAAGTTCACTCTCCAGCATCACCAGCTGTGTGTGTTCTGGATTTGTATGCAACTATTACATTTTTATAGAAAATGTATTGATTGATCTATTTGTTTTACTGCAAATATGTGTGTGTGTGTGTGTGTGTGTGTTATCCAAGTGGTAACACCCCTAAGGGGTTTTACAAATACAAAAGCAAAATACAAACAACATAAGTTCATAATTTTAACAATACATAAGAGTTGTCTTATCATTTGGATAGCCCAGTTTTGCCCAGCATGTAGGCATGATGCCCAGGGACTGTTTAGAGCATTATTAGTACCCGAACCCATTTTTTTTCTAGAAAAGTTCTCCAGCCCTTCTAGAAGCTGAAAAATGGGTGAAATCATGGAGATATTCCTCTGTCCTTTTTTTTTTTTTTTTTGCAAAAAAAAAACCCACCTCAATTTACTCAGGAATTTTAGGCATGAATGCAAGAAGCAATTGAGGTGGGTGAGTAAGAGAGACAGGAGTGTGTGCAATGTAAGAAGTTCTCTGAAAGAAGCAAGTAAGACATTAATCATGAGGGTTTGAGGTAATATGATGGAGAGAGTTGGGGATAGGAGAGTGAGCAGTGTAACTGGAGGTGCATAAGAAGCACACAAGGTACACTGAGTGAGTGCAACATGAAGCACAGGGGGAATAGAAGAAGTGAGGAATTAGTGGTATAACCAGTGATAAAGAAGAAAAAGGAAAATGTTCATTGTAAGAGCACAATGAAATGCATGGGAAGGAATAGGTGAAAAGAGGGTAGAATGATGAGAATCTGCATGCAAGAAGCAAGAGAGGAGCTCATTGCTAAAGCACAAGACAAGACAATGGAGGGAACAGTAGCAATGGACGATTCAGTAGTACAAACAGCATTGCTCAAGAAACACGCAAGGTGAGGAGTGGGTGAGGAGTGTCATACCCAGCTTACATAACAAGGACAAATAATTGCTAGAAGGGCCAGCATAGGAGATGGAGGCAAGCAGTTCCCATCAGTCTGTCATGCCTACCTTGCCACTGCTGATGATGAGACTAAATCAAGTACTTCATAGCAGTTTGTGAAAGCCCTAGTGCAGTGTTTCTCAACCTGGGGGTCAGGACCCCTGGGGGGTCATGAGAGGGCTTCAGGAGGGTCACCAAAGACCTTCAGAAAACATATATTTCTAATGGTCATTGGAACCCAAATCCCTCCAGTATTTTCTGTTGGTAATGGGGTTCTGTGTGGGAAGTTTGGCCCAATTATATTGGTGGGTTCAAGGGGCTCTTTGATTGTAGGTGAACTATACATTCCAGAAACTACAACTCCCAAATGTCAAGGTCTAGTTTCCCCAAACTCCACCAGTGTTCAAATTTGGGTATATTGAATATTTGTACTATGTTTGGTCCAAGTCTATCATTGTTTGGAATCCACAGTTTTCTCTAGATGTAGGTGAACTACAACTCCAAAACCAAGGTCAATTCCCACCAAACCCATCCAGTATTTTCAGTTGGTCATGGGAGTTTTGTGTGCCAAATTTGTTTCAATTCCATCATTGGTGGAGTTCAGAATGCTCTCTGATTGTAGGTTAACTATACATCCCAGCAACTACACTCCCAAATGACAAAATCAATACCCCCCAACCCCACCAGTATTCAAATTTGGGTGTATCGGATATTTGTGGCAAATTTGGTCCAGTGAATGAAAATACATCATGTATATCAGATATCTATATTACGATTCATAACAGTAGCAAAATTACAGTCATGAAGTAGCAACACAAATAATTTTATGGTTGGGGGTCACCACAACATTAGGAACTGTATTAAGGGGTCACAGCATTAAGAAGGTTGAGAACCACTGCCCTAGTGGGTGAAACTGAAGCAAGCACATCTCTGCAAGCTGCAGAAAAGTTCAACATACCCAAACCTTTAAAGTGTTTGTTACATAGAGTGGGGCCTTTCATGTCTCTTAGTTTATCTGAAAAATGCTCATTATTCAAGCAGCACATGATATCCTGACTGAGACCTATATATCTAAACTAGTATTGGCCCACACGTGGTCCAGACAACATTGTTATCTGACTTGACTCCAATGCCCATTTGTTCCTGATATCAGACTGGACTGTTGCTTTTCTGTCTTGACTTCAAAGGAATTCTGACATTCACTTTTTGGACGTTGGATCTTGGCATTGGCACACATGCTTCTGTTTGTTGATTATATTTTGTGCTTCTGGCTTCCGACCTAACATGTGGACATTCCAATTTGATTTTTAAGGACTCCTTTATTGGACTTCTAGCCATTGGGATTGATGGTATTGTATGACTTATTTGTTTCTGTTGTTTGTTAGTACTGAGCTTCTGATAAAGGTGGCGGAGAGCAAAAGATCTGAGATGAGAAGAGCAGTGCAAACAGTAGTGCACAAGATCAAGTGAGGACTAATGATGTAGAGGAGGAACAAGGAGAAAGACTGGAGAGTGAAGGTATGTATGACTGAACAAGAATCAATGGAATGGAAATGGAGAGAGTAGGACAGGTGGGAGAGTGAATAGTGTGAGTAGTAGTGCACAAGAAGCAAGTGAAATATGAGGGATTATCAGGAATAGGATGAATGGGGAGATGAGCTGTGTGACTAGCAATGTAATAAAAGCAAGTGGCTCATTGTGAGAAAGCAAGGTAATGGCACCCACCTCATGGTGCTTCTCTGAGGGAGGAGGGAGGGAAGAAATGGGTAGGGAAAAGCAAAAGTTATTAATAGATTATTTTTGGTGGAAGAATTCCATAATTATTTAGCTTAGATGTATGGGCAGTTCTCTCACACATATATTGTACTATGGTAAATGCTCATTAGAGAGAAAAACAATTCAAATTATCTGGGAAAGAAAACAGAAGTAATAAATATGAATATTCAGAAAAGGCTTCCTCTGGTATTTTCATGTAGCTGCACCTTTTTGCTACTCATGAAAAATTGATGAGGAAAATATATTGGCATGATGAGAATACTACCAAAATATCTCTGAGGATGCCTGCCATAGATGTGTGCAAAATGTCAGAAGAGAATGCTTCTGAAACTTGGCCAAACTCACAGCAACCCAAAATATCTCTGCATGGCATTATATATTTTTTAAATAGATCTCCTCCCTCTACTATGAATTTGTCCACTTTGCACCATTTCTCTCATCCCTAAAATAGGATGGTAAGATGGAAGAAGGACCATAATCACATGGTTAAATTCATGAATAATTATAAATTGAATTTGTGTCTCCTTTTCCCCCCCATCAGGAATTTTAAACGTCGCTCTATATCATCTTTCATATCATTGTAACTGTAAAAGGTTACATGAGCTTTGAAACCTAGTTGGCAGGGGAGAGCACCAATTAAGGTGTTTCATTGGTATGATCTGTAAATTTAATGCCTGGGTTTGATGAAGTGGGATATAGCAACCCAGCAATAAGTGGAATCAAGTTTATGTGTTAGAATAGTAAGATATTAAAACCATACTAAGGGACATCAATAAAACCAAAGATTGAATGCCTACCTGAAGTTAAAGACATTTCAAAGTTAAGATAAGCCTCCATGCTTATTGTATGTTTTCATTTTAAAACCTACAACAGAGCAAAACTAAAACATTTCTTTATGTCAGTGCAGTGGATGAAATACTTCTGTACATTTGGCAGTACAGCAAGATTTACTGGAATGCCCTAGTGAAGGAATTACATATTTTTGTACATGCACTCCACAGAGTGAACTGGCCAGGCCAGAACAAGCTATCCAAATCTGTTTTCTTCCAATGAATGCACAAAACTTAGTCAGGCGGAGAGGGTATTTCAACTTTCCTCATCCACCTATTTCCCTCAGAATCCCTTCTTTGCTGTTGTCCTCCTTTCTTTTTAAAAAAGTGGGTTTCTCTTTTTTGGAACAAATAATCAATTCACTGGAGGAATCAAAGACATAAGTTCTCAGCAGCATTATTTCCTATTTCATCTTCCTTGAATAACTTGCAGGTGTGAGTAAAAACTAGTGGTGTGCATTTGTATGGGATCGCTGTTAGTTTTGTCAAGTTTCATTTGTTTTGTATCAGTTTTGTATTTGTCTCCATTTCTGAAAATGGAGTGCCTATACGAATAGAATTTTCATCTCACTTACAAAAAAACCCGAAAATTTTTGAACCATTTGTTGCAATGGGAGGGTTTCCAAGGCTCACCCTCTCCACCCCTGCTCAGTTTTTAGCCTAGAATGGTGAAAATAACCACACACGGAGGACATTTCAACCCCCTTTAGCCCCCAACTTTTAAAACATTTGGGTCTTCCCAGAGTACTATTGTTATTAGTATTAATATTATTATTAACACCAATTGGTACACATCAGCTATCATGGGGAAGCAGACCTCTGTCAGTGCCTGCTTATTGTTACATGGCCAAAATGAAAGGAAAATGAAAGCAAATACGATGACTCCGTGGCTTTCATTTTCATGTCACCCCTAGTTTCCTATGAAAATGTCTTCATTCATTTTGTGTAGACGAAAAGGTCAACACGAACGTATGCATGAAGGAAACAAAGCAAACATATATCACACACATCCTGTTACGAGTCAGACGCCAGCCAATATAAAAAACTCAGTTCATTGCAAAACAACACAAAAGAGCCTAGAAAGTAACCAAAAAGGGCTCAAAACACTTTCTCTTCAGTGTGAAATAACCATGTCCAAAAAGAACTCAAAAAATCTCAATTTGGAATATAATCCGGATTATCCTGGAAAATAATCTGGATTAAAACAAACTATGCCGAAATGGCTGGAAACTCGCTCCACCTAGTGGTTGGAGCTTAGCAAACACAAGAAAGCAACCAGCAACAACCCACAGCGACCAGCGGCCACACCGTGCCCCAAAACGTCCTTGAAGCAAATTCGCATCGTAAAGGAGAAGTCACAGCCACCACGTCCAGTCCGCATCATTAGGAAGAAGTCACAGGCATCGAGTTCCAATCCGTGTCATTAGGGAGAAGTCACAGGCATGGAGTTCCAATCCGCGTTGTTAAGGAGAAGTCCCAATCACCGAATTCCAGTCCAAGGACAATCACAAAGAGCCAAAGCAACGGAGGGAAGCCAGCAGCTAATGCATAAAACCAACACAGGACAATCCAGTGCAAACCCACATAATGCCAGCCCTCATTGCCACTAAAAAACCCAGGTTAACACTTACGTCCCAAAGCAGTCTTCCAAACACGGCTTCTGAAACAGAGATCCCGAAAGCACCCAACAAACACCTTGCCGATTGCAAGGTTACATGAGCAACAAACTTACTTTTATTTACAAGTCCTCCTCTGAGCTTGAGCCAGCTAAAGCCCTTTCTACAGCTGAACCTTGTTGCTGCAAATCCTCATCGGAGCTGGAGTCAGCAATGCCCCACCAATCCCTCCTCCAGCTGCTGCCCTTCTACGGTCTCTCCAGCCAGTCCACCTTCTATCCAAACCCATAACTCCCTGAGATCCAGCTGTATCTTCGCTGTGCCATCCCTCAAATGTACCACTGCTTGTGGGTTCCTCAAAAACATCCTGGATCTTTTGAACCCTAGTCCAATCCATCACTTCACTCCTAGAGACCGATATCCCATCCTCCTGATTCCCAGCCCCAAAATCCCCTTCAAAACGGTCAAAAGATTCATCATCAGTGGGTTCAATAAGTATTTCCCAGATTCTCTTCCTTTGTTGCTCCTCATCGGAGTCTTGCTCACGAGCAGTCTTCCTGCCTCTTCTAACACAACTAGTAGTCTCTCTACTTGAAGGCTCCATCACAACACATCCCTAGTAAAGACTAGATTTAAGGTTAAGGTTTCGCTGCTCTTCTGAGATTTAATGTGGTGTCTCCCACATTATGTTCAATATCAGTTGTTCCTCACTATGACTTAATACAAAAAGAGGTAAGTAAGCAATTAATTCAGTTTGCAATTGGATAGGAGATGCCCAGAAATAACACACACATTGAGATGTGGTTGGAAATCCCTGAATTTATGTTCTTACAGTGTGATTCACTGCAGAAGAAAGAAATATGCAAAAACTTTGTAGGGCTGAAGGTTTATATATGAAAATTAAACACCTTTCAGACAATAAAAAATAGATTCATTTTTCAGAAGTACACATGAAAATATATGCATGTGTACGAGAAAAAGACCACTATCCTATCGTCACTCAAGCTCCAAGATGGAAATCAGAAAACTAATATTTATTTATTTATTTATTTCCAACATTTATATCCCGCCCTTCTCACCAGAAGGGACTCAGGGCGGCGTACAAAATTGGCAACAATTCGATGCCTATACATAATTAAAACAGCTATAAAAATCCAATAAAACAATTAAAACAATATAAAAAATATATAAACATATGATTAAAATCCATTCCTCCAAAATCCTCGTGCTGTAGCCGTAAATCAGTCCGGGTCGTCATTATCGTTTAATCTTCAAAAGCCTGGGCACATAGCCATGTTTTCAGGGCTTTTCTAAAACTCAAAAGGGTTGGGGCTTGCCGTATTTCTCTGAGGAGGGTGTTCCACAGCCGGGGAGCCACCACCGAGAAGGCCCTGTCCCTCGTCCCCACCAGCCGTGCCTGTGAGGCAGGCGGGACCGAGAGCAGGGCCTCTCCAGATGACCTTAGGGATCTTCCTGGCTCATAGGAGGAGATACGTTCGGACAAGTAGATTGGGCCAGAACCGTTAATATATATAATATATAATATATAACAACATTGAATGTGCTAACATTGTCATCAAATTCAACAGTTCTTATCAGACAATTTCTTCACTGTTTCATTGAACTTGAAGCAGTAGAAGAGCAATCCATTCATTCAGGTATATCTAAGAGATGTCTCCATATATTAAGCAAAGGATATTTAAATCAAATAGTTCTTCCCTCTTTTTCATATATGACAATCAAAGGCATTCTATTAGATTGCTATCCTTTGGATAGCTTTAATTCCTCACGCTTTTCATAACTTGTTATGTAGCTGGTAAGGTTATTTCTTAAGTCATGTTAGTACTTAGCACCATGCTAGGTCATTTCTATCAGAAGGTTCAAACCTTCTTTACCACAAGAAAAGCATTTCATGTGCTGACTCTCTAGCTATGATTGACATTTCAAATAAGAAGAGTGACAGTATAGCACTGGTATTAAATCCAAAACCGTCACTCTGGATGGGTGATATTTTGATGAATATCTGAGAATTGTCATGGTACACGATGACCAATTTCAGCTTCTGAACTATTAATCATCCCAAGCCACTCATGTGTACATTTCAGTCTTAGAATATATCTTCAACATACATATTGTACAATAGCAGTGTACTTCAAGACTTTTGAACCTGAATTGTAAGAACCCAGTATAGCTCATACACCCAAACTATCACTGAGAATTCCTTCTTCATAAATCAAGTCATACAAGAAAACCACTGACAGACCCATCTTGTAGTTATTGGCCACCAGCTTTGATTTCTACATTCACAATGCCTTCAAATGTTTTAATTGGTAGTTTGCAAGCTTTAGGGAGATATGTCCTATATTTTACACCAAATGGAAATGTTCTGAAGAAACAAGCAGTGTTACACAGGGACAAAAACCTTTTCAATTCTTTTTTAAACAACTTCTCCTTTCTATGTCACATAGGAAATGACTTTTGATAATGAAAGGAGATTCTTGTCTTAATATTCAAATATTTATGTCTGGAAGCTTATTGTAGGGTCCTGTATTGAAGGTGCAGAATTTCTGGTCTGAACATTTAGCTAACTATTCAAACTTTTGATTTCTCCTCAAGTTATCTGTCCACATAGCCAACACAGAACTATTAACATGGAATGATCTCTCCATAATCAATAGCTTTGTCTGAGAAGATTTTTGTCTCCATACATTCATCTCCATGGAAATTTAAGACAATTCTAGCTTTATATTTATTAAACTGAAAGGCTATTGTGCCATTCTAATTTATAAGTGTTCATAATAGCAGCAGCTAATTATGGAAAGTGTGAATGTGCACTTTTGAGTATGTGCATGTTTTAATGAATAGATTTTTCTATTGTGGAACCAATATGAAACATCTGGAAAGGAACTAACTAGCTAAAATATAAATCTAAAACTTGGCGATCTGTAAAAATTTAACAATTGAAATTTGCAGAACTGGAAATGGTCTAATGAAAGAGAAACAGAATGATCAAGTAGCTTGAGTGTTTTGCTTATTCATTTAAAAAGCTTCCATATAGTTAAGAGATTATTAAAACATATTTACAACATTATCCATAAAATCAATAAGGAGAAGTTATTCACACTTTTACCTCTCTTCCCATGGGTGTTACCCAGTGAAACTAAGGGCCCTTCCAGACAGGACCATATCCTGGGATCTGTCTGGGTTTTACCTGAGATGTCCAAATGAGGCCTCAAGTAAAATTGAATTAATCGGGAGAAAACTGGGATTTCCCAGTTCCCACAGGGTTCATAAAACAGATCTGGATTTTAAGCTAAGGTCCGGATCTTTTCAGGTATGAGCTCTGTGGGGATGTCATACTAGAGTTCCAGTCCAGATCAAAACTCTAAAATTCCTTTTGGGTAAGGAGAAAAACACATAACTAGTTAGTTACATCTTTAAAACAATGTGTATAGTCAGATCCTCTATATTCATGGATTCTGCTTTCACAACTTAAAATATTAACAAAATAATTCAATAAGCAAACCTTAATTATGCTATCTTATATAAGGGACGCATTTTATTATTTAATTCTAGATAAAGTGATTTGAGCATCCATTGGAGATTCTGGAACTAAACTCCATTGGATATCAAGTTTGATCTTAGGAGCTTTTCCAAAGAAATAAGCTAGAATTGTGTGTATGCTTACTCAGAAATCACTACTGTAAAATTTGGTGTGGATTATTTATTTATTTATTTATTTATTGAACTTATGTCCCACATTTGTCAATGTGAGATCTCACTACAGATGAATGTGATTTTGTTTCCAGAAAAAAAAGATATGGATGATATACATATCAGTGATTATTAGCCTTGATTGCTAAACAGAGTCTTTAAATGCAACAAGTTATACGTTTTATACCAATATCTGGGTTAAACAGGAGAATCTATTTCCTTTACATGTGATCTGTGAATTCCAGTAGTGATATACAGTGATAAAATAATGAAAACATTTGAATCTAAATCTCAGATGAAAACAGAAAACTTAAATGAAAAGAATCCCAGACAGAAAAGAATCTTCACAGCTTGGGACTTATTCTAAGAGAAAAAAAGATCCCTATAATATTTTCTGGATGTGCAGGAAACAGCATAAAATGATATTTTCTGCACAGAAATTTAATTTTCTGCATTGAAATCAGGTGCCCAGTGCAAAAATGTGATTTTATGCATAACATATGCTGTTTTCTGCACACACAAATCCAAGTGTATGGTAGTAGTAGTTGTTATTTGCAAAATAAATCCCAAACTGAGAACATAATCAGGTATTGTACAGTTTATGAGACCATTCTTACAGAGGGTATAAAATAGGGCTGTGCCAAAAATCATTTCTGTGTTGGATTTTGGTTCTATTTTGTAAGGATTCTATATATACGAATAGATATTAAATAACTCGAGAGGGGGACACCCACATAAAAACACTCACACAATACCAAATTCTGTAAACCTTGGAATTCTCTCAAAGTCTGCTTCATTTTCAGCACAAGCAAGTGAGGCAAAGCGAAAGAGGCTGCCTCTTTAAATAAAGAAGAAACAAACTACATGTCGCCATGAGGGCAAGCAGCTGGGTGGGGTGAATTGAGTGATCTGGGAATGAGACTGAGAGATCACTGAATTCTAGGATATGTAATTTGGGAGGGTGAGGACCCCTTTGGCAGAGAATTCAAAAGGCTACATTTTCTAGAATTCAGCATCAGAAAGCCTCTGTAGCAGCAGCCAATCAGCCACACAGTTTATAATTCCAATAAATTATTGAATCTGCAAAGAGGACTGATAAATCTATGCTGGTCTGGAAGGAAATCCCTAAGTTGGAAGTTATATGGTTATATTGTATTGTCATATTCAAGGAGATTTTTTAAAGTATTTGTGTTTTTTTAAGTATTTGTTTTAGTCAAAACTTTTTTTAAAATCCCAAAAAATCAGTAAATGTGCTAATCTTTCTGAAACTTGGGGGAATGATCCCCTGTTGTCTTTTGTCATTGTATAGAAAATTTCAAATAGCTCTAGTTTTTAAGTTAATTTTTTTAAAAAAATCAAAAATTCTCCAAAAAACAGGATGAGTGATATGTTATGAAACTCAGTTAGTTAACTTTGGTAAATAATTCATCCCAATAGCTCTAAAAATGAGGGAGAAAAGAGCCCCAGAATTTTCCCCACTTACACAAGTACCTAATGAAGACATAGCAAAAAAGTATTTACCTTGTTATAGTTCCGACACAGACCCCATCGAATTTCTGAAATACTTTAGAAATGATCCTCCCACACATCCTAATTTAGTAATGAGTATTGAAACTTTTTTTTCATTGATTGCACAGGCCTAGTATAAACTACTATAGTATATATTTTTCTTGCCATCAGGAAGGAAATGTATGGAAGTCTAGAATTCTACTGTTGGAGAACCAACAGGGGCACCTTATACCCATCTAGTTTCTGGTGTAGGTCAGCAACTAAGGTGACCAAAGCTGTCTCTACTCCTTCAACAGGTCTGAAAACAGATTGAAATGGATCTAGATAATCCACTTAATCCAGAAACTCCCAGTAAAGGGAGGCCACCATACAATACAATACTTTGCACCAAAACCAGAATGTTAGAGACTGACTAATAATAATCTAGAAAGGGGGATCCAAGGAAATAACATATATGTGGTGACTCCCATCTCTCCCAAAATAATGTTCACATTCTGAGGTTGCTTAATTTTTTAAAAAAAGATGTGTGTTATTACTGTCAAGCAGGAATAAAGATCACAGCCACTAGATCTGTATCAACCCAATTTTTTGCAATCTGTTTTTCTGTATGTCTGTCATTTTGATAATACTAGATTTATAGGCAATCACTTATGGATGAGTATGATTGTCTTCCAAGGGTAGAGTCTTGACAGTGAGTCCATAAGTGATTGTAGAGAGCTACTCTGGATCCACATGGTATTTCAAAAGTCAGTGAAGAAGCTTACTATATTTCTCTCTTGCTAAGAGAGCAAAATCCTATTGGCTATATCTTCTTTTATACTCTGAATCATCATACGTAGCAAAATGCTGAAAAAGAGGTTGAGATTCTTGTTTAAAAATTTGCTTTGACTTCATCCTATGTTCTGTGTACTTTTTTTATGCTTCTTTTTCCTGGACCTAAATCCAGTTATTATTAATATTTCTGTTTCAGGATTTGAGCAAAAGGAAGCACAATGATGACTGATTGAAAACACAGACACACTAATCCAAAGCTATGTTTTTTTACCAATAAAATGATTTGAATCTAGATTGAGACATGTTCAAATAAAGTGGTGTTTTCTGCTCATTTATCTTTGCAGTTTCTTATTTAACCAATAAAAAGATAGCACAGTTTGGCAGTTGGAAGACAATGTAGAATGGATTAGATTTATACGCAGGGTTTTGAAAAGAAAGGAGCCTCTTACACATTGAGAAGGATAAAGTAGTAGGTGAGAATATCTCCACCAGCCGATTTGGTTGCATCTAAACCTGGATTTAGCCCAATATGTAACGGAAAAAATGTTGTGTTTTATTCTTTAGGAATTAGAAAAGAATTGTAATTTCCCTTGGACTTACACAAGGATGGGTTTGACTTGTCAGTTCTGCTGACTGGACATCTGGGCAATGTCTTTCAGTTGGAGAGGATCAGCATAGAGAACATGAAGGAGCACTGATCTGACCAATGAAACTGTATCCCTTTCTCCAACCTGCCCCCTAGCCTTCTATGAAAGCTTCCACTTTTTCACCACTTATAGATAATCACAGTTCCATAAGTACTGAATGGAAAATAACATAAGAATGCTTTTAAGCAAGCATTACCCACAGCCCTGAAATAATAATCTAACCACTTGGAACTATGCACTTTAATAGAGTTTGACATTTCATCAAACCTTCAAAGATATTTGTAGAATACTCAGCACTTGCTCTTGTAGTTTTAACCATAAGCATGTTCTTTAAACTGTACTTGCTGAGTGTACAAAGCTGTCGGAGCTTGAAAATATATAGATCTCCAGCTTTAAGAATAGGATGAACTTTTGCTGATGTGGTATTATCATTATATGCATTTTAATATAAAGTTTTGCTAGTTTAATTCAGTTCTTTTTACAATTACAGTGACAGCAGAAAACATAGTGAAGAAATTTGCCTTTGGTGAGCCTATTAAATATTCACTTCATCTGAATAGGAGGCTGTCTGAATGGCATTCATCTTTTCATAACTGTAACCAAAATACATTCATCTATAATATGCCATTAAAATTAGTATTGCCTATTGAATGAGAACTAGATTGATGTGATAGACCACTGTCAGCAAGTGTAGAGCTGTTGCTTCATCTGAGCATACTGAACCTGTCTAACAAGCACAAAATATCAGGACTTTGTTATCTTATTTCACAGCATTAAGATAAATTCTGCTAATTTCATTGTGTGGTGAAAAAGGTCAGTGTAGTATGAGTTTTTGGGTTGCTTCAGAGCCAAGTACTGGAATGTGGGTGGGAGTATCCTGGAATTACCTTTCAGTAATAGCCCAACTAGAAAGCAATACAACTGTTGAATTGTCCTTAGGTCTCAAGTGTTTCTCAGAAGAAGGTAGTCTATAGGGGACACCTGGCCTAGGTTGTGCACTCCTCTGATTGCTAGGGGAGCTTTTATGTCCTGGTCAGCTCTGACAGTGAAGACAAGGGGTTGTTGGTTGGGGCAGTGTTGCAGTTGGAGACCAGGAGCTTCCAGCAGCCCCTCCAGTAAAGCTTAGGTATTTCAGAAAAAGAGCCTTCAGCAGTAAGCTCCTTCAATAATTCTTGAGCACTTCCCAGAAGGTTGAGCAAGCAGAAGCCAGTACATCAAGGCAGGCTGATGAAGGGTGAAATGCACCATCCCTTTTAGAAAACAAATAATAGCATGCTACAACCTGCAAGTCTGCATAATTTGAAGACAAACAGGCTCTACAGAAGCAACACCTGGGGACATAGGATAAAATGTTCTCACGTTTTCAATCTTATTGCAGGTGGCAATGTCTTTGCTACATGGTGTAACTCTGGACTCTTTGGGTTACCAATCTTGTTGACACTGGACTGTACCGTGGGTTCTATGTTTTGAATTCTGCCTTCAACCTCAGACACTAATATTTTCAGACTGATGGCTTTGTTGACCTTGAGCTGAAATTTTGGTTGGTGTTTGTTGCTGAATGAACTCTGGAACTCTTTCAGCATGACCACAGCAACTTGGACTCTGAACTTGGGCTTTATCTTGCTTCCAATGGGTGGAGTGTGTATGCATGCTAAAATTATTAAGCCTATAAAAACTTTAGTATTTGGCCAGTCTCTGTTAAAATATCAGGACTTTGAGTTTTCTGCCATTTGCTTAACCAGGACTTGACACAACATTTTGCCCCTTTGGGATACAATTAACTTAAATAAGTTTTAAGTCAAATAATTTGGCACTTATTTAACTGAATTTTCTGTGCCTAGTGTCATTATCCCATGGTTGGTAGTAAACTACAGTTAAAGTAACTGGTCAACAAAGTCACCTGTCTATTAGAATTAAAGTATGTTTTATGCCCATTCATTGTTAGCACACCATTTTAAACCTCATCAAACAAGGTACTTTTCAGCGGTATGCACCCATTTGTCTACACTTTTATGATGGAGCCTTCTGGCTTCCATCCCACAATGCAGAGCTACTTCCATCAGGAATCCATTGAAATAGTATAGATGAACCAGTGCAAGCTGCTGCACCAGTGTATTGGATCACTGGTTGGAAGCTGGGATGCTGATGCTTCCACCCATGAGATGGGGCCACAAGTAAGTCAGGTGATGTGGGGTGTGGGGAGACAGGTTTCTCACACTCCCCAACAGGCACCATTGGATTTGCCACAATGCTTAGCAATTCCAGCAGCCCATCTGATTAGGTTGTTAGTCTTCATAGTGCACTACATTTACACAGGTTACTTTTATTTTATCATTGCACATTTAGGTATTACTCTTTATTATTGTTGTCTCTCAAATGCAATAGTGTAATATATACTGATTAAAGTAACTACTACACTTAAAGCAATAGCTGTTTCTTATGTCAAGGCATGAAATATTGCTTTTTCAATACTACATCTAGAATTAATTGTCCTTTGTAATTATCACTGACATACCACATTTTATATTTAATTTCCACATAAGATGTATTAGTGATTAATCAAGTGAAACCAAGATTTGTAAAAAAAATCAGCTGAAAAATTTTCCAGAATATTCAGAAATCTATCCTATTCAATATATCTTGTGGAGCAATCATTGCAATTTTTAATCCAAATTTGCAGAGTTAATCTATTGGTATATACACATCACAGGAAAATGGGTGGGATCAATTAGCAAACTTCAAACACAGCCCAATAGAAATATCCAAGTCCATAGTATGATCTGATGTCATTACAGTTGATATGATGACCAAGAATATCAAAGTGAAACACCTCAGTGAGTCAGATTAACAGTGCTGGAGTTTCCACTATAGTGTCCAGGATTAGCTTGCCTAATTTAGACAAGGTGGATGGGTAGTATAGTATTACCATCCTTGTTAGGGCTCTTTGGACCAAGACAAACCCTCAAAGCCTTTGTTAGATTTTATGGATGCTAAAATCCAAATAGATTATAACTGCTTCATCTTGAGCCACCCCGTCTAGTAATGCACTGCACTGAGTACACTCATTATTAGATTTTCAGTCCTGATCAGCCCATGCACCTCTCACAATAGTGAAGATGTGCACAGCCCCTTAACCCTTAATCGAACTGCTGATGGTAGTGTTTCTGCTATAGACCAAACTGTCATTTAACAGCAGACTAGATAATGCACTGGCAGTGCAATTTAGTTCTCAAAAAGTGCCCAAAATATATCAGCAGTAGAAACAATGTGGAAATAGATTTCAGGCATTTGCTCTCTCTTACTTCATTGGAATATCCAATGGCTGAAGCCATATGCAAGACGTTAAAGCAGAGCTTTTAAAATTGCATGCAGTGACACATTTTTGTGTCGGCTGCATTGTGTAGATGCACCCTGCGAATGTATCAAGAAACCCTTGAGTCTATGTGACATAAGCAATAATTTCACATTATTTTGGAGGTTTTCATGTTATGATTGAGCCTCATGGCTCTGTTACTGGCAGACGTGGGCGTAAGACTCCTCGAGAGTCAGATACTCTCGAGGAGCGAGAAAGAAAGAGACTGCGAGATATCTTTGCAGCACCATCTGACGAAGAGTCTTTTGAGGGGTTTACGGAGAGAATGGAGGAGGGGCTGGTTAGCTCGGAGGAGGATGAGATGGATTGGACTCGGGTGAGGGAGGAATTGGGTGCCACTGGCAATGATGGGATGGAAGATGAATGGGGACCTTCAGGATTAGACCCATGGACAAGCTGGAGGGATGGGACGGGATCCACAGCTGGGGATGCTGTGGGGCGTAGTCAGAGGTGTTCCAGCTCTGATGAGGAAAGTGATGAGGAAACGCCCGGGTTAAGGAGGGCAGCTGATAGTGATGAGGATTTGTAACTGGCATAAAATGAGGCTTGGGAGCAATTGCAAATTGCGTTGGGCAAGGTAATCTGGACGAACGCTTGGGATCTGTGTGGGACGCTTTCCTGAAGACTGGTGTGTTTTCGTGTGCTGATACGTAAGTTGTTTTGGAATTTGGGGTCAGACGGCGGGAGGAATTGTGTGGGCTTTTGTTTGTGCAAACTTGTGCTTAATCTCATTAGCTTTGACCTTCCGTCGTCTTCTTGACGGACGCCATCTCCTGCTTTGGATTTCGGACTGAACTGACCACGGCTTGACTTCCCCCTACTCGGACTTGGTGAAACTACTGCTTCTGGCTTGAACTACGGAAAGGAACTGGGTCTACTCTACTGCTTCAATCCTCGGCTGATCTGTGTGTATTGGAAATCTTGCCTGCTGTGTGGAGGAGTGACTCAAGTTACTCAAAGCACAGTGCTGGCAGCAGAGAGGAATCTGCTGCCAATTAATTGCATTCTTTTGAACACTTTGTTCCCCGGCTTCTATTTTGTTTATCCCCAGGCTGAAGCAAGCTGTTTTGTTTTTACCCGGATTAAACTCCGGTTTAATCCGGTTTATCTTTTGAACGTTTTTCCTTGCCCCTTTTTGCTTTTAAAGGCTAATACTGCCTGGCCCTTGTATTTTACGGGCATTTTGAGTTCTGTTATCCAATAAACTCTGTTATCTTTGATCTTGTGGCGTTCTGTCTTTGACATTTCAGGTGATAGAGTTTATTCCCATACATTTTGCATTTACAGCCTATGCATGTATTTCTTATAAGGGGTTGGTTTAACCTCTGGTTTGCTAGTAAAACTGGATTACTGTGTTGTGAAATGATGCATATCTAAAAGGGTTTGTTGGAACCCTTTGCTTTAAAGGGTAAAATTCAGCCCTCCAGATATCATTGGCCTGCAGCTTCTGCCATTCCTCGCCATTAGTTGCTTTATCTAAGGCCAATGGCTGTATTGTACATGGGCTAGTGCAACAACATTTGAAGGGGCACATTTTGCCCATCTCTGCTTTTATAGTCAAAAACAGCATTGGAAATAATGCCCAGAAATGTGACAACAGCCAGTTTGGAAATGCCATCTGTCTCATCTAATCCAACAATATAGTTCCTGCCAACACTTAGGCTACTGCATTCTGTTCATGCTGAAGTTTCTGAACTATCTTAAAAGGCAGATTCATATACAATACATTAATCCAACCTAGATATTCCAAATGCATGGGTAATTGAGGCAAGGTCTGTGTTAAAAATGTTAAAGTAGTCCATGTTAAACATTAGCTGCTGACTAAATCAGATCAGATTGATTTTTCAGGGTCTAAGCTACTCAGATGGATGCAAAAGATGCTGAATTTATTCAGACAGAAGGGATTTATTAAAGTAAGAGTGTATCACTAAGCTTCAAAAAAGTATGTTCATACTTTTCTTCATGGATAAGGGTGCATGAGAATATCAAATTTCATGCATTTTTAATAACTTTAGCTCTTAATAAGTAATGTAGTCGCCTATTACTCCAGATCATGTCATAATTATTTTGCCCAGAAATTGGGATTACAGCTGACATCTGGCTATTATAGAGCTATGCTTTATATGCAGGATATTTTGGGAGGATATTTCAAAAGATAATTTTGAATTGAAGCCCGCATGCACAATATGTTATTATCTCTGTAAATCACTTCGGTGAAATTTTATAATACCATTGAGAAAAATGTTTCCATTTAAAAGGAGGAAAAACAAACAGTGTTATCAGACAGGAGACAGCCTATGTGGGTTGCTGATGCCAAAAAGAGAGAAGGAGGGATGCAATTTTGTGGCTGAATATTAATCTTATTAGAGACTGAAGTGGTACTTGTTGGGATATTTTTCCTTTTGGATACTTGAATAGGCAAATATTTGGATGCCAAATGTTCACAGAAATAACTGGCACTCTCAGGCCAAATATAAATGTGTAATATTATATTGCAGAGTGGTTTGCACATTAGAGTGAAACTAGAGTGCTTCCAGAGATAATAACATGCTTGCTTTTTCATTTCAATCAATAATTATCATAAGGATTGTCATTGAAATGGTGTGTGGTGAAAAGTTGATTTGAATATCAACCCACCTACTGTTTGTGATTTCTGCATCACATCCCTCCATTGCATTGACTTGAAATGTCAGCATAAGAGAGAAAAGCCATCTTATGTTATAGAACCAAAAGAATGATTGAACTTGAAGTCTTGTCTGATTTACCCAATATGTCCAATTTGAGTGTGGGACAAAGTGAAATTAACAGAATGCCACACCTTACAGGAGAATACGGTAAAGTTTTTGCAAGAAAGCTCTACATTTATAGGAACTTCATATCAGCCTGTATACACCCCTGTATTAAAGTTACATAAGAGGGAAGCATAGCATTTTATGGGCAAGTCTCCCATTGGTTCCACTGATGTGCTTGTACGCATGATCCCTGATGGTCAACACATTTAGTGACTATTAGAAGGAAGCTTACATATGTTCTCACATAATTAAGCCAAGCTCCACATATGAGAGGTACATAACCATAAAATATATGTAGGGTCCTTTCTCAAATTTGTTGGCTGTACATTATCTAGTGCATAGCTTCCTAAACTGTGGGTCCTGACCCGAAATGTGGTTCCCTTAGGTCAATGTTAGGAGCATGAAAAATTCTGGCAATAGTAAAAGGTTTCTGAGTGCTACCCATTTACACAAACCTATTAGCAACAACATGCAGTGCTTACAGTGGATTCTGCAGAAAATACTTAAACTGTATTCCACAGAATGGAAAATCAATCTGGTAAGCAAGCCTTGCAAATGCTGATTGGTATTAAGTAGGTATTTGATTTTTTGCCTATTTTAAATATCTCAATATTCAGGCAAAAAAGGATTGCGAATGAAAAATATTTGAGAAATGCTATATATACATTATAAATAAATGTTGATAGATACATGATGCATAGATGATATGGAGAAATTTCATAGGCACTTGAGATGATTAAAGGTAAAGTCCAGTCATGTCTGACTCTGGGGGTTGGTGCTCATCTCCATTTTTAAGCCGAAGAGCTGGCGTTGTCCGTAGACACCTCCAAAGTCATGTGGCTGGCATGACTGCATGGAGCGCCATTACCTTCCCGTTGGAGCGGTACCTATTGATCTACTCCCATTTGAACCTGGGACCTTTCGGTCTGCAAGTTCAGCAGTTCAGCACTTTAACGCACTTCACCACCGGGGCTCCCCTTAAGATGATTACTTAGGCATAAATGGACATAGTAGATGTATGTAAATAACTAAGTAGATTGATAGATAGGTAGGCATATGATAGCTATATAATAGATGATGATGATGATGATGATGATAGATAGATAGATAGATAGATAGATAGATAGATAGGACAGACAGATAGATAGATATGTGGTTCAACTGGTCAAGTTATCACTTTCTACTAGCAATTAGTCTCATGTTTCCTGACTAAATTTCCTGGGGTCAGGAGTGTGAAACTTATACTCCTCTTTATATTGTTGGACTATGTCTCCTGACTCCCATCTAATAAAATCCTGAAGGATGAAAAGAGCTCGCAGTAAGTGGACCAGGAACTCAGTTTCTGGAAAACGAACAAACATTGTTCATCTTTTATTACACTGAACTCACCAGGAATTACTCTCTTATCTGACTATTAGACATGTGCGAATTTATCAGAATCATCATTAATCGTAATAAAATCATATTTATATTGGGTTCCGAATGGGGTTCCGAGGTGGTTTGCCACTTGGAATTTAACCTTCCAATTCAAAGCATTGGCACCCATGCCTCGGAATACCTTCGGATAACCTTTGGATGTATGAGAAAGTGTTTTAATTCAACAAACTCATTGCTACACAGGAGAGAAATCCCCCTTCCCATCCTGGTTGCAAAAGCGGAGGGAAACTGGTTTGCAAAGGGTATTGGTGGCTCTCCAGGAGAGAAATCCCCCTTCCCTCTTGGTTGCAGAAGCCGAAGGAGCTTGGTTTGCAAAAGGCATTGGTGGCTGCTGTTTCACCTCTGCAGGATCTCGCTGGCAAACCACTTCCTTTTCCCTTTCACAGTCTTCCCCTCCTGTCTTTGCGAGAACCTTTAAATGAGGAAAGGGGGAAAGGAGGGGGATCAATCTCAATCCACGATTAACATCACTTCACTCGGGTTTTGTGCTGGCAAAACCCCAGACTAGACCTCTAACTAAACCTCCTTCAGGTTGGTGTGTCACTTTCCACTTTAGGGGGGAAAGAAAATTGGAAATGGGCAAGGAAAGCAAATTATCACCCTGCTAAGGATTTTCCACAACTTCCCCCTTTTATTTTAAATTATCATGTTGTTGTTGTTGTTGTTGTTGTTGTTGTTGTTGTTGTTGTTATAATTATTATTATTATTATTGGCACTCCAATTTTCTCTTTAGATTTGAGAAAAAAGGGACTAACGTTTATATATATAATAGTATCATTCTGGGAAGGGAAAAGGTTGCATATTAAATCTATGTTTTAGTAGTATTCCTTTTAAAAATTCTCTCTATATTTGTCTGTATGTGTATGCCCCATTAAAAGAAACCCACTCCTGAGTGCTTTTGCTCCTGGTTAGAAGCAGGGAAGAAACCCCCTCCTAAATTATCTTCTTATCCCAGATTATCTGGCAGTGTAGACTCATATAATCCAGTTCAAAGCAGATAATCTGAGATCAGATATTGGGATATAGCAGCAATGTGGAAGGGGACCCAGGCTGGATCTACACTGCCCTAATTCCCAGGATCTGATCCCAGATTATTTTCTTATCCCATATTATCTGGCAGTGTGGACTCATATAATCCAGTTTAAATCAGATAATCTGGGATAAGATCCTGAGATATAGGAGCAGTGTGGAAGAGGAATCAGGCTGAATCTACACTGCCCTATATCCCAAGATCTGATTCCAGATTATTTGATTTAAATTGGATTATAGAATCCCCACTGCCATATAATTTGGGATAAGAAGAAAAGTGATGGATCTGGACCAAGCTTGGCACACAGCTGTGAATCCTGGAGTAGTTTTGGGAGGCTTGACCCAAGACTTTTGGGAATTGTAGTTCACCCACATTCTTATATATTTTCTCATGGGACCATTCATAAAAAAACAAAAGACTGAGATTTTTTTCCTAAGACATAATGTAACATCAGAAGAAACCCCCTCCTGACCACTTTCCCTCCTGGTTAGAAGCAGGCTAAGCCCCATAGGAAGAAACCCACTCCTGAGCATTTTCCTTCCTCACTAGCAGTGGGCCTGTTTTGAGACAGCGTGGTGTAGTGTAGTGGTTTGAGAGTTGGACTACAATTGTGGCTTGATTCCCCACTCAGCCATGGAAACCCACTGGGTGATCTTGGACAAGTCACACACTCTCAGCCCCAGAAAACCCAATGAAACAGGAAATAACACTTTGAAACCAGGAACAGATTTCCTTATTCAAAGGCTGATGGCCATCTGTCAGGAGTGATTTGATGGTGTGCTATGATTTCTGTTCCTGGTTAATAAATGTTACTTCTTAATTGGTTCTTTCATAAAAATATGGCGAAACTTGATTACACTGCCAAAACTTTGTCTTTGTGCAAGGAACATTGTCCTATAAAAATAGCACATTATGGTTTTGTCGTAGTTCAGCCTGAGCCTGAGATTGGGCCCATTCAGCCAGTAATTGTCCCTGCACCTGCTTTGCCAGAGGACTCTGGGTTTGGGCCTGACCCGGAGAAACAACCAGATTTGCCAGAGTCTGTTCCAGTGGAGTCTGGGACCAGAGACGGAATGGTTGCAAGAAGGCATTCTGAACCACATTCTTCCCCGCTGTCAAGGCCAGTTCACCAGCCGCCAGGTGGATATTCTAGTTTGGAAGAGGATGATGTATTTGACAGAAGGGAGGCAATCACTTACAGAAGAAAGGAGCGCGAATGTTTACGAAGGAGTAAATGACTTCTTTTGAAGCACGCTAATGAGTAGTTTTCTCATGAGATAAAGTTTTCTCATGGAAGGAAGACCTTGGGTTTTCCTTAAATGCCTGGTCCTTTCTCTGCACAGCAGAGGTGTCAACTTTGCAATTCAAGAACGAAAGATCTTTGCTCGTGTTCTTGTATGCTTTGCAGCCGTGGATTTTGATTCAAGTTCCTCCCTTGTTTCTGCCTTTGAATCTGGTTGAATACTCCTGTGACTTTGTCATGTGGATTTCCAATACCTTGGATTATATTGGAGATTGATCCTGCATTCTAGCCTTATTTCCTGTGGTTTCAAGATTGTTTCATGCCTTGGAATTGAATTCTGTTTTGACTATTCTTGATACTTCTCGTGGAACTAAGTTCGAGTTCTGGTTTGGACTATAATATTTGAGTGACTTTCTTGGACTCTTCCTTATAGACTTTCAAGTACACTGCTCTTGTGGATTTAACCCATTCTATTTACTCTGAACTCTATTTGCTTGTGCTTACTTATAATCTTCAATAAACAGCTCTAGTGTGGTTTCAAGGTGCCTCTGCAGCCTAGGGATCTCTTTCCACCAATTTAACAATGTTTCAACCACAAAAAAAGTTTCTGAAGTAGAAAAATGACTTTCAAAGTAAAGACAACCCAATGAAACAGGAAATAATACTTTCAAACCAGGAACAGATTTTTGTTATTATTAAAAATGTTTTTTATAAAAAATTTGAAAATTTGCCAAAAATCTGAGGATAAGTCAAATGTTCTTAGATTTGGTGAGCTAACAGTGGTAATTGTGTTCTACCACTGTAGCAAATTTCATTAGGATAGCTCAAAAAATTGAGGGAGAGAGAAGCCCCTCAATTTTTCCCATTGATGATAATGTTTTCCTTCATGCACATGTGCATCCACCATTAACAAGGTACATATGAAGAATCAGAAGTTTTGGAAAGTTTTGAACCTTTTGCCTTCAAAATTTGGAAATGACTTTAGAAACAAATCGCCAGTGCCCCCTGCTTTCGAAGCGAGTTTTGAACCATTTTTTTTCCTGGATCGCACATGCCTACTGACTATATAGAACAGCAGGGATAAAGAGAGGGGGGGGGAGGAGAAGGTTCTTAAGATTGTTGAAATTTTTAAAACTGTGAAGACGATGATGATGAAGAAGAAAAAGAAGAAAAATTTACATATCTGAATTTTAACTGAGACAATCATTATAATGTCACCCTCCTTATAAAGTCCTCTAGAATTGGGAAAACTAAATTAAATTAAGAACTTTCTATTTATTTATTTATTGCTCTCTTTCATGCTTCAGGAAGCATGAAAGATGAACCCCCTTAAACATGTCTGACATAATCATTCCTCCCAAGCAAAATGATTTTAAGTGTGTTAAACCTTCAAGTAATTATCCATGAAGATGGAAGGGGATTTTTCCATTATTCAACATTGTCCCATATAATTTTGGAGGTCCAATGGGTTCCAGAACTCAGCACATAACAAAATTTAAGTCCAGTTATAACAAATTTCCATCAGTTTCTATCCTGGCACACACACTAATGACATCAGTGACATCTGCCAAGACCAAGAGGTCTCTATGCCTGTTGCATGCTCCTGAACATTCAGGACATATAGCATCATGGAAAGCCCTGTGCCTTCTGCTTTGTCTAAAAGGATGAATGGCTTCATACAATTATGCATTTACATAAATAAATATTAACCAAAGAGGTTTTTTTGTGCTACCACTGGGAAGCAACTGGGAGTCAGGTTGCATTATTGTACCAAGTTGTTTTTTAAGACACAGTGAACAGAAAGTTGTATAAAATACCTCTGAAAGGAACACAAATTATTCCTGACATTTGTTGTTTCTTCAGACATTTATATTAATGCACTTTTGATTATTTCAGTGTTCCTTAGACTTTTGACAGCTGAGGGACTTTTTGTGCACTAAAATTCGAGGCTTTTTTCACTCCTACTCTTCAACAGGTTTGTGCTATAGCAGAATTTTCATTGTGTTCAAATTTTGGCACACACTGCACTACGGGAAGTGTAGACCAAAATATAAGGGGAGAACTGGCTCAGAGACAATTGTTTTAGAGTTGAAAGAGCAAGATGTGTGTGTTATTTGAGGAGACCACTTCCTGTGCTTCTGTGTATCACTGTGTTTTGCCAAAGGCAAAGGTTTTTCTTGGATTCAGAGACAATGAGCACACAAGTGGCTGAGACTACAAGATTTTATTAAAAAGTATGCAAAGCATCAAAGAAAAAACATACAAACCTAACAAGCTTACCCCCCCCCCATTTACCACTCCAACACATTGAAACAGAGAAGTGTAGAGCTCAGTTTTGACTCAGTGTTGGAATGAAACGGATGATTTCCCTATCTACATCACACTGTTAAATGTGTTAGTGGCATTCAGCATTCTTTTACTACATTTGCCATCACAGTTTAATCGCTAGGCACCGCCCACCATCCCTCCCCCACCCCCCGTTCTTTCTGGGGGAAAAATCAATCTACAGCAGCCATACTGATTTGTAGTGGAGTTCAACATAAAGCTGAATAATCCAAGTTTATATAGAAAATTAACTAACCACTTTGTTTTACTGAAGTGTGTTATTACACAGGTGTGTGAAAACTAAACAATTATTGTACCATTTAATTACTAAAATCAAAATATAGCAATTATTTTTGTGCATTTAATTGGGCTACTCAAAACATAATCCAAACAAGTGAACAGTGGTCAAGTTACCCAACAGGGTGGGTGACAACCAAACTTAATAATTGGTGGGAATTCTCCCACACTCCCAGGCCATCCCTTCTTAATTAATTTTGACTTCAAAACATATTCAGCCAAAATAGTTCTTAAAGAAACTTTAACACTTGAGGTCTTTCAGGGGAATTGGCAGAAACATTGTGACACACCAGATTTATCTCCTCAATATACAACAGTCTTCCACTATATTTCCACTACACACTGTTTTCAGTTTCCTCAGTAGGAGATGGACTTATTGGAGTGGCAAAAAACTGTGATTCGCCACAAGCTGCTAGACTATACTTCTCATAATTCTTGATCACTTGATCCTCTAATCCACACTGTCCTAACCTTTGATCATGCTAACTTTTGCTCTTGGAAGTCTAGATGTTCAACAGCAGCCAGATGGCCACAGATTTTCACCTTTATAATAGTTATTATAAAGGTGGAAAGAGCAGTGGTTCTTAATCTGTGGGTCCCCAGATCTTTTGGCCTTCGACACCCAGAAATACCAACGGCTGGTAAACTGGCTGGGATTTCTGGGAGTTGTAGGCCAAAATACCTGGGGACCCATAGGTTGAGAACCACTGGTTTAGACTTAACAGTTTTCTACAACAGTTGGCATGTCTCCTCCTCCTATCAGGCAGGGCTTGAGACATTACTTTTACAGCAGGAATGAATTATTGCCTCATGCCTCTAGATAGTTATAGTTATGCTACTGTTACATTTTAAAAAGTAAATATAGCTTTTATTTCTTCCTTTGTCAAAAGCAGGTAACATTATTTTGAAAAAAACTATGACTGTCATAGACAAGCAAACCTTTTGCCCTCCTTGTTTTTACTCTAACACTGACTAAACAGAATATTAGGCAAAAGCACAAACGGAATTGGCCAACACTGGAATGTAATCCTTGAACATTTAATAAAGGCATACCTTTGGAACTATGACATTGCAAATTTTAATTTAAAAATGCAATTCCTTGTTTAGTAACAATTGTGATATAATTATAAAGGAATAAGTAGCAAGCTAAACTTTCTGACTGAAAGGTTGGTAGTTTGAATCCAGGGAGTGGGATGACCTCCTGCTGTTAGCCCCAGCTTCTGCCAACCTAGCAGTTCGAAAACATGCAAATGTGAGTAAATCAATAGGTACTGCTTTGGTTGGAAGGTAAGGGTCCTTCATGCAGTCATGCTGACCACATAACCTTGGAGGGGTCTACAGACAACACCAGCTCTTTGGCTTAGAAATGGAGATGAGCACCAACCCCCAGAGTCAGACATGACTAGACTTAATGTCAGGGAAAAACCTTTACCTAGAAAGTAACCCATTTTTAAAGCAGGTCATAGAGACATGATGATATGTTCTAATGAAGCTGCAGCACCAGTGAAACTTTTATAGACTCCATGACACTTATTTAGGCTTCTAGACTAAGAAATATTAGAGAGGCATCTCTGTACCTTCAGCATTAGCACTCTGCTTTCCCAGTAAGAATGAAAGGGTTGCCTTCTGTTTTCTATCTATCTTATCTCATCTGATAAGTAGGAACTGGTGAGCATAAGGTCTATTACAGAAAGAGTATTGGTTATTCTTGGATCAGAGGACACTGTCTTTTGTGGCTCATTGGTCAGAGATTTTGGTGCCAAATATACTTGCTCTCATTCTTGATGTAACTGCAGTTTAAAATCTAGATTATGATGAAGGATATACAAAATACACCTTACATTTCTAAATGACAGCCGTTGATGTTATGGAAGAATGTGGTAGAAGACATTTCATAGTGAGTAATCAAAATATGCTACATGGTGATTTCTATTCATGTCTTCATAGAATGCTGCATCCAAGGTGCATTACACACACTCACAAACTGAACCATTATTATTGGCCATGCTGCCACCACCTCCAAAATGTCCATTTGAGCAGGGAAACGTGAGTGGTGAACATGACTAACTGACTAAAGATTCATAAAGTTATTTTAAGAATTGGACCATGTAAATACATAAACAAAACCCGTAAAAAATGCTCAGCCTGTCAAATATAATAGTCAGAATGTGCTTTTAAACCATATTCAACCCACCTCAAATAAATGGCCTAATTTTTTTTGCCTTTTAGAATATTCAGTGGAGCAATAATTATTCAAATTGAGTTCCATTTATACACAGCTATGAGGGAGGGGCATCCTGTGTGAATGTATTTTATAGAGTGCAGTCACTCTGATTTCAGAGGAAAAAAAATAAAAAGTTACTGACAGATGTTCTTTCTCTAAACAAAAATGAAAACTGCTTTTAGATCTGCAATCATCTACTGCTTTCACAGAAGGGAAGCTCGCTTGATAGAACAGCCTTTTGATTATCTGAAGCAGGTATATTGCCTAGATTGATTAAATAAATGTGACATCTAAGAAATTCACAAACAACATATCAAAAAGGAAAAAAACACCACAGGAAATAAGTCAAATGAGCAATTAGTGACAAATTAGCAATTGCTGAAACTAGAAGATAAAGGTCACTATCTGTTTGGTTTTTGTTTTTAAAAAGCTGTTTTCTGGTTTTGGCTTCTTTTATCAAATTTAGTAACAACTATGTGGGCATCTCAATGGAGAAAGCTAAGTAATATGATATGGTTCTCACAATTGCAAAATAATAAAAAAATCAATAAAATCTATGTAGGAAACTTGAATTCAATGTGTTCACCATGTGACATAAAGAAACCAACTAGGGTATAAGCCAGTAACAGAGACAATGAAATTTTGGACTTGTGAAACAATATGTGTTGGTTGGTCCTGGTGAAGGTGGCACAAAATAAGGGGAAGGGAAGAGGGGGAAAAGGTATAACAATAATAACTATAATAATAATAATAAATAAAACATGTATAAGTAGATAAAAAGGTGTAGTAGAGAGATATGTAGTAAAGTTGTAATGGAAAAGTCTAAAACTGATAAGAAATATGCATAAAGATGTTTTGATTCTGAAAAAAAAGAAAGAAACCAAATAAGATATATACTTATAGAATAATAGAATCATAGAATAGTAGAGTTGGAAGAGACCTCATGGGCCATCCAGTCCAACCCCCTGCCAAGAAGCAGGAAATCGCATTCAAAGCACCCCCAACATATGGCCATAGGGCAGATAGGTTTCCAATGACATCATTTTGGGAGTGATGGATTTCGAATTTTTCCCACAAACAGAAGCTCCATCTAGAACATTCTTGGAGAAAAGAATGATAGTATCCAACAAACAATCATGCACAACAGCTCCTAAAAGAAATGGAGAGAGAAAGAGCAATACTATTACATGTTTTGCATTGGCAATTGTAAGTCCTCTTCCATGAACATTTTAAGAAAGAAAGATTTCTTTCTCCCTACCTATTGATAATTCCTAACTTGGATAGACTTTTAAGTAGATAGTTGAATCAATTGTTGAATGGTGAATCAACGCTCCTGTAAATCCCATCGATTCAATTATCTACACTAATTGAGAATACCAATAGAATTCAGGGAAAGTGTGATTAATTGCACTGTGCCATTAAGAACTGTGACAAAATCCAGAGCATCACAGGAGTAAATTATCTGATTTTCCATTTGTAGTGAAGGAGGCGGGGAAAGTGGTACCTATGACTACTTTCCTATATCATTGTTTAATTGTCAAACATTTTGGAGCATGAAGACAGAGTCGGGGAAAAGCAAATCAATGTATATAAGTACTACAGGTAGATGACAATTTCATAGATTAATAAAAACTTTTTATCATTATCACATTGTGTTCCATACATTATTAAGAATGAAACATTGTGTGAGAAAGCAAAATGGATACATTCACCTCTTCGGTCCAAGGACATGAAGTGCAAAACTTTTAAAGATCTTGTTTGTGGTGTTGAGTTAGTATTGACATTCCTTTTTTTTCCTGACAAAGAAAAAAATATTTTTAATAGGGGCATGGGAGATGGGCACAATATGTGGGGAATAGTTGTACCTATTATGCTTGGCCTTTACAGATCTCTAATGATTTTATCATCTAGTTCCTTCTGATGACTACTTTCTGAAATCCAAATTAAATATTTGGGAGTGAAAAAATAAGACATACATTTAAATTGGAGTGGGGAATCACAGCTGAATATGAAAAAAGCAAAATCAATATATTTGTCTACTCCTAGCACACACAGCACAAGCATATTAATAAAGAAATCAAGACATTACTGTAGAATAAAGAAAAAATAAAAAAATAAAACATGTAATTCAGCTCTAGCTCCTCCACTGCTTTATGATCTACTGGATGAAGTAAGCCATCTTTGTCTTGCAACAGTAAGCACCATGATACAGGAACAAGGTTTTCATGAGGCATAAAGCCTACTCCAACTCTGCTTCAGCTTCCTTTTCTGATGAGCACCCTATAATCTCAATCTGTGGATCAGTATAAGTTCTGACTGACTGTCTTCAGGGACCAGATATTGGGTTTTGTCCCAGTCCCCTCATTGGCAAGAAAAAGAGTTGCTGGGATTTTTTTCTCTACCCAACATTGTAGCACATAGACTATTGCGAGAAGGATCTTTAGGGGATGAGCAGAAAATATGGAACATGGAAAAGGAGTGGTGATTAAGTGAATACCTACAAAGCACTCTCGGGTGAAGGGATGTGTTACTATACTGGCACCTACTTTAAGATGGGATCTCAATATTGTTTTAACTTTTGTATTGTATGTTTTTATTCCATTGCAACTGCCTTGGGTCTGTGCTCAGAGAAGGGCAGGATATAAATTTCTCAAATAAATAAATAAATATTGTGAATAGAATGAATCTTGAGGCCAGCTTTAGGGAAATCTTTCTTTAAAGACTTTTTACACAAGCACTACAAATGGATGACAATTTTGTTTAGTTGATAAAAAATATCTTTCAAGCTTTGCATTTGGGATAAAGATGTATGGCAGATCCATTCAATTTAATGATGAACTATTGACATGCTTTAAAGAATACAGCATGATGACCTAGGTGGATTGCCTCTTTATTGAGATAGAGGGCCTTTGGAAGACCTCTAGCTTTGGTCATTTCTTCTGCACTTGAGAAGTCCCTCTGCAGGTTAGGGATTAGTAAAGTGTCACCCAAGTGTTTGTCTTATTATTTCTGAATGAGTAAACAGTGATTGAGATGTTGGGACTCAGGAAGGTGGGAGGAGAGAAAAAAACTATGATTTTTATGAGCTGTTGATTGATTTCAGTTTTTCTTCCTTCAGCTGGGAATGAAATCAACAAACAAAATGTTAAGAAACCATAACCACTCATCATGAACTGTGAAACATTTCATTTTTTTTTAAAAAAAAACCCTCTGCAAGTGGCTTGTTGATTAATAGTTTATATATCTCTTCCTTCAAGCTCCACCCCAGTGTTTGTCTGGAACATTTCATATTTATTCATTGTTAATTGATAAAGCAAGTAATATTTCTTCATTTAGGAAACTTAGAATAATTTACAGGAGTTAAACCCACTGTATTGACAAATAAAGTATTTTGTGGATGTCAGGCAGGTAAGATGACAGACACCATAAGTGTGCACTCATTGAAAATTAGATCAAACTGTGAGCAGTTTCACACAGACTGAAAATTGTGCCTAAGTATGTATCATTTACCAAGTGTCTAGAAAAATTGGAAATATATCTTAAGTATAAAGGGGGTTTTACTGTGAAGAAAAAGAAGAAGCAAATTGCTTTTCTCCCCCACTCACCTAGTTCAAATAAACTTGTGCTCCCAGCATACTATTTTCATAGTTAAGATACATGAGCAAATGACACCAGAAAAGTAAAGTGCATTACATATTAACAGCAATCTGTGAGTTTTACCTGCACATGTTCTTCAACAAATGGGCCATTATCCTGTCCACTGTGTCTACACCACCTACGTATGAAACACTTGCACAATTTTAATAGAGATCTGGTGCCTTCCTTGACCTACATGTATACATGGGCTTTCAGGCTTTAAGGACACATTGGTATAAGTGGAAGTTCAGGTCTTACTGCCCACATTCAACATGCAATTATAAGGTAAACAGTTCAAAAAGGGGGAAATGGGTCAGAAAGAGTTAGGAAGTGAATTAAAAGGTACTGGTTCTTCTGTGGAGTGCCTACACAATCACCCCAGGAACAAGTTGGAAGTTGGGACAGTGGCCACAAATAGCTGCTGATTGTAGATTAATCTGAACTCAGGAATGCCTCCCCCTTTACCTGGTTCACTGGGCTCTACTGATATGCATAACCATGACAATTTGGGATCAGTATTGGATGAAGGCATGGCACATGAAACGGAGACAAATGGGTAGAAAGCAACATTTCCATGAAAACAAAGTAGTTACTGTTCAGAGTATATGTGTGTTTACTTTCTGGCTTGCTGTGTTCCTGAGCTTGTGAAATGCATCAGCTCTAGCCCTGTTGCGATGAGTGTTCTGCATTTTTCAGTCTTGGATTCTAGATCTGCATAGGATATGCTCTGATCAGCTGAAGATGATTTTGTGACTTGTTTTGGCATTTTAGTGATTTTTTAAAAAAATATGCTGTTTCTGTTTTAATGCATGCTGCAGTGTACATTTTGTAAATACCCCAACTTTAAGTCGGCTACAAGCTGCATTATAGTGCCTGTGTAGAAGCACCCTGAGATAACAAGTCACCATTTTGGATTCTTATTTATTTATTTCATTTATACATTTAATTAATATTGTATTTTTATCCAAGTTGGCTTTCCACAAAATACAACTTACAAACACATAGGCAGATGCTATAAAATAAATCCAATTAAAATTTTTAAACAGTAAAAAAAATTCAAAACATGATCAAGATATAAATGAAACACACATAATTAAAAGATCCTTCTGTCATCAGTAATTAATAACTAAAATTGTTTAAATAAAAAGGTCTTTGCCTACTGACAAAAACAGAGTAGAGAGATCCATTCCATGAAATGGCATTACATAGCCTGGGAGCAGCCACCAAGAAGACATTTGTTGCACTCTTTGCATGCTATGTGGTGCTGGTTTGGTTGTTGAATAAGGAGATACTTGGCAAAATTCTATAAGTGGGAGAGATAAATCATATGACGAAGGTGCAGCTTATTTAAGCTCCCAGCGAAAGGACACAGTCCATCTGTGATCACATTTTTGTTTCTTATGAATCAAGATCAACTGCTGTTTCTTAATTTAAACTGACCCCAACCCCTCACTATCCAGTGGCAATCAGCAACAATTTGTGGGACTTGACAGCTGCCAATGTGAAGATAGAATATGGAATTGTAGGGACAGAGAATTAACTTGATGTAGAAAACCAACTAGTGTCCAGTGAGGTTAGAAAAAAGACCTCAAATATTTACTCATCAGGCCCTCAGAGGGCCAACTTTTGGTGCTTTAAGACCTCGCCTCTGCCAGGTATATAAAGCTGAGAGGAGCAGACAAGATCTGACTGTTGCACTTTATGGAACCGAACTTTAACGTGCTACCTCTTATATCACAAACCCCCTATTAATTAGAACTGGCTCGATGAACTATTCCCAGATTGAGTAAAGAAAACTACAGCATCTATTGTTCGGAATAATAAGCACTAATGCACTGTAGAGATAAACTGTATAGTTGCTATTATAATTAACATCAGCTGTTGGGTTAGTGCACAATTAGGGTAATAGTGGGGAGCAGGGAGGGGTCATTTAGGGGGTGGGAAGGTTCGGTGGGTAATTGGTGCAAGAAGTGACCTTAAAAACAACACAAATAGTACAAAGTACAGATCATAGTGATGCATGCGGGCACTGTACTAGAGGCTGCGATCGTTTTAACAGTAAGCTTGATACTTCTTAACCTCCAGTCGAGCCTCCGTTACCCCAATGATTTTAATTTAGCTCCCGCCACCTTAGCACATAGCACTTTAACATTTGGGAGACTAGAAGGGAGAAAGTTACAAAGCCTTCTGGCATATAAGACCTGCGCGGCCCCCAAGGTGAAGGAGAAGGGGAAGGAGAGAATTTTAATTAACCTGAAAGGAGGGAGAGGTACGATGCAGCAAATACTAGATCTGTGCCCTGATTTAAAAGCTGATATTAACATAATGATGGACCATGTGGCGAGAGGGTGGTCATCTAACAGCCGAGGAGTCCCCATAGAAGTAATTCAGGGGAGGGGGAGATACGGGAAAGGGAGGCATAAATTAATTCGGCCTAGGGCAAAAAAAAGAGTTCTTATAGATTTAAAACGGCCTCCTGGTATGGTAAACTTGGGTGCCCAGGCTGGCGGTCTCTCCAGGTTAAAGGTGGTGCTGTTGAACGCCAGGTCTGTCAATGGAAAAATTGCTATCATCCAGGATCTTATCCTGGATGAACAGGCAGACCTGGCGTGCATAACGGAGACCTGGCTGGATGAGGCTGGGGGTGTCAACCTCACCCAGCTTTGTCCACCGGGTTACACCGTGCAGCACCAACCAAGATCTGGAGGGAGGGGAGGTGGTGTCACAGTAATCTATAAGGAGTCCATCCCCCTGACCAGGTGTCCCATCTCACAATCAACCTTGTTCGAATGTGTCCACCTGAGGGTAGGTGACCGGGACAGACTGGGGATTCTGCTAGTGTACCGACCACCCCGCTGCACTACAGTCTCCCTGCCTGAGCTAGTGGGGGTGGTCTCTGGCCTGGCATTGGAGTCTCAACAGCTCATTGTGCTGGGGGACTTCAATGTCCATGCCGAGACCAACCTTTCAGGCGTGGCTCAGGACTTCATGGCCTCCATGGCAACCATGGGGTTGTCCCAACGAGTATCTGGTCCCACCCACAGAGCTGGACACATGCTTGACCTGGTTTTCTGTCAGGGATGGGAGGAAAATGGAGGTGTGGAGGAGCTTACCATCTCTCCTTTGCCATGGACCGACCATCACCTGATCAGGGTTAGACTTGCTGCACCCCCTAACCTCCGCAGGGGTGGAGGACCCATTAAAATGGTCCGCCCCAGGAGGCTCATGGATCCGGACGGTTTCCTGATGGCTCTTGGGGAGTTTCCCGCCACCTCGGCTGGTGATTCTGTCAATGCCCTTGTCGCTCTCTGGAATCGGGAGATGACTAGGGCAATAGACATGATCGCTCCGGAACGTCCCCTCTCGAGTACCCGAGCTAAACCATCTCCTTGGTTTACTGAGGAGTTGGCAGCGATGAAGCGAAAGAAGAGGGGACTACAGCCCGTGTGGTGTTCAAAACCGAACGAGTCAAACCAAACACGGCTGGGCTCTTATCTTAAGGCTTATGCCGCGGCAATAGACGCTGCAAAGAACTCTTTCTTTGCAGCTAATATTGCGTCCACACAGAACCGTCCGGCGGAGCTGTTCCGAGTTGTCAGAGGTTTGTTATATCCCGTCCCTCAAGACGGGATCCCTGACAACTCGGCAGCCCACTGTGAAGCATTTGCTCAGTTCTTTGCGGACAAAGTCGCTTTGATCCGCTCTGGATTTGACACCATATTAACGGCAGTCTCCGAGGATGTAACAAGTGCACCTGCTTGTCCTATTTTGATGGATTCGTTTCAATTGGTTCAGCCCGAGGACGTGGACAAGGTGCTTGGAGAGGTGAGGGCGACCACATGCATCCTAGACCCCTGCCCATCCTGGCTGGTGAGAGAAGCCAGAGGGGGTTTGGCCGAGTGGGTGAAGGTGGTGGTGAATGCCTCCCTTCGGGAAGGCATTGTTCCAGCGAGCCTTAAATTGGCTGTGATCAAACCGCTGTTGAAGAAGCCATCACTGGACCCCACTCAATTGGAGAACTATCGGCCTATTTCCAATCTCCCCTTTTTGGGCAAGGTCGTGGAACGTGTGGTGGCTGCACAACTCCAGGCATTCTTGGTAGATACTGATTTTCTGGATCCAGCGCAGTCTGGCTTCAGGCCGGGATATGGTACCGAGACAGCCTTGGTCGCCTTAGTCGATGATCTACGCCGGGAACTGGACAGGGGGAGTGTGTCCCTGCTCGTTCTGCTGGACCTCTCAGCGGCCTTCGATACCGTCGATCACGGTATCCTTCTGGGGCGCCTTGCCGGGATGGGTCTCGGGGGTACTGTTCTTCAGTGGCTCCGGTCCTTCCTGGAGGGTTGTTCCCAGATGGTGTCATTGGGGGACACCTGCTCAGCCCCACAACCATTGACTTGTGGGGTCCCGCAGGGGTCAATACTGTCCCCTATGTTGTTTAACATATACATGAAGCCGCTGGGAGAGATCATCCAGAGTTTCGGGGTGAGGTGTCATCTGTATGCAGATGATGTCCAGCTCTGTCACTCCTTCCCACCTGTCACTAAGGAGGCTGTTCAGGTCCTGAACCGGTGTCTGGACGCTGTGTCGGACTGGATGAGGGCGAACAAATTGAAACTTAATCCAGACAAGACAGAGGTCCTCCTGGTCAGTCGCAGGGCTGAACAGGGAATAGGGTTACAGCCTGTGTTGGATGGGGTCGCACTCCCCTTGAAGACACAGGTTCGCAGTCTGGGGGTTCTCCTGGACTCATCGCTGAGCCTGGAGCCCCAGGTCTCGGCGGTGGCCAGGGGAGCCTTTGCACAACTCCGCCTTGTGCACCAGCTGCGCCCGTTCCTTGGGAGGTCTGACTTGGCCACGGTGGTCCACGCTCTGGTTACAGCTCGTTTGGACTACTGCAACGCGCTCTACGTGGGGCTGCCTTTGAAGACGGCTCGGAAGCTCCAACTAGTACAACGGGCGGCAGCCAGACTAATAACAGGAGCGGCTTACAGGGAGCGTACTACTCCCATGCTGAGCCAGCTCCACTGGCTGCCGATATGCTACCGAGCCCAATTTAAAGTGCTGGTTTTGACCTACAAAGCCCTAAATGGTTCTGGCCCATCTTACCTGTCCGAACATATTTCCCCCTATGAGCCTTCTAGAACTCTTAGATCATCGAGGGAGGCCCTGCTCTCGGTCCCACCAGCCTCGCAGGTAAGGCTGGTGGGAACGAGGGACAGGGCCTTCTCGGTGGTGGCTCCTCGGCTGTGGAACACCCTCCCCAGCAACATACGGCAGATACCAACTCTCCTAGGCTTCAGGAAAGCCTTAAAGACATGGCTGTGCACACAAGCTTTTAATGAATAAGAACATGGACTTTACATGACCTGTACGAAGAATCGAGGATTCTGGATGAATGGATTTTAATCTTGGACATTCTTAAAATTTTATATAATGTGATTTTATTTTGTAATGGTACTTGTTTTATATGAACTGTTGTTTTGTAGATTGTTTTATATGAATTGTTGTTTTTACATAGTTTTTAGGCATTGAATTTTTGCCTGTTTACTGTAAGCCGCTTTGAGTCTCCTCGGAGAGAAAGGCGGGGTAAAAGTGATGTAAATAAATAAATAAATAAATAAATAAACTTTTCCAGGCTGCCACCACCACCATTTTCCCACTTCAGCATTCAGAAAGGACTGATTTAATGGTAGATATTTATTATGTATATTGTTTAATTTGTGTTTTTATTGCTATTTGTCTCCTAAATGGCCTCAGTTTCCTCCCTTCTGGGCTCAGAGTAGAGAGGGACAGTTTGTTCTTTAGTAAGCATGTGGAAAAATTACCCTTTCCCACCTCCTTTGCTCAAGGTGCCTCTCCTCTCACCTGTTGCTGCTGCTGCTGCCACTCTTCCAGAGCTGGCCAGGCCTACTACTTGTGTTCCTGTTTCCAGCTCATTTCCTGACTGCAGCCACCACTGGTTTTTATTTATTTACTAGCTTGGGGGCCCGGCGGTGCCCAGGTTATTTGAGAATGGAACTGTTTGCCTTTGTTCCAAGTTTAGTCTCAATCCAGTGTCAGTTGGCTTTAGTTGGTGTGGGTGAACTACAACTCCCATATGCAAGTCCATGGTCCTTGCCCCTGCAAACAGCGCCAGGATGTAAAGTAGGTCATGGGGACTCGATGTGTCAAGTTTGGTCTTGATCAGACATTGGTGGGGATCGCAGTGGTCTGGGAAAGTGAGTGAAAGTACTGTAAATCCCATCATCCATGGTCCGTTGTTCCCTCAAATGACAGGAGGATGTAAAGTGGGCCACATTGCACCTATATGTCAAGTTTGGTACAGTTTCATTATTCATGGGCATCACAGTGGTCTGTGGGAGGTGAATTGGATGAAGGTACTGGAAATCCCATCATCCTTGGTGCATTCTCCTGCAAACCACACCAGGTAAAGATGTCAAGAACTACCGACCAATCTCTCTCATATGTCAACTATATAAAGTATATGAAATGACGCTATTAAATCAATTAGGACCTGTCATCGAACCTAAGCTTATTGCATAACAAGCAGGATTCAGACCATGGAAAAACTGTACAGGTCAAATTCTTCATCTGACTGAGCATGTCGAGGAAGGCTATGAGAAAGGTTACATTACGGGAACAGTTTTTGTGGACCTTACGGCAGCCTATGACATGGTGCAACATAGAAAAATGCTGCATAAAGTCTACCATATTACACGGGACTTTGACTTTGCAAAAACTGTCCAGACTCTCCTGGAAAACCGCAGCTTCTATGTTCAGTTTCAGGGCAGGAAAGGTAGATGGAGGAGGCAAAAGAATGGTTTACCCCAAGGAAGCATTCTTGCACCGACTTTGTTTAACATCTTCATGAACAATCAGCCACAACCATCACTCACAAAGAGCTATATATATGCCGATGACCATGGCCTAACAATATAAGCAAAAGATTTTGAAAAAGTTGAAAACCAACTCACAAATGCCTTGAAAGATCTCTCCAGCTACTACAAAGATAACCACCTGAAGCCTAACCCTGCCAAGAAACAAGTGTGTGCTTTCCACCTACGTAACTGTGAAGCCAACAGAAAACTGAAAGTTACTTGGGAAGGCCAAGAGCTCTAACACAGTTTCCAATACACGCAATAACATCCTGCGGAAACTTACTGGCAGTCCATGGGGCGCAGATCCACAATTAATAAGAACATCAGCCCTGGCTTTGTCTTACTCAACTGCTGAATACGCCTGTTCTGTCTGGCACAAGTCTGTCCATGCAAAGCAGGTGAACATAGCACTGAATGAAACATGTAGAATAATCACAGGATGCCTTAAACCTACACCTGTCGATAAACTCTACAAGCTAGCAGGCATTGCCCCCCCCCCCCCGATGTGTGACGGGAAGTTGCTGCTAATTGTGAAAGAAATAAGGTCAAACATTGTGAAAGGCATCCATTGTATGACTATCAACCTGCTCCCACTAGACTCAAATCAAGGAAAAGCTTCATGAGAACCACCACTCTTCTTAACTTTCCTCCAGCAACAGCAAGAGTATCCCTCTAGACAGCTAAACCAGGCAATTCCAACTGGATGGTCCCCCATGAGGGTCTGCCTCCAGGGGAAAACCAAGAATGGGCAACTTGGAAATCCCTAAACAGACTTAGAAGCAGAGTGGGCAGATCAAAAGACAACCTGGCAAGATGGAACTATCTGGGGGAATCCTCCACCTTGTGTGACTGTGGAGCTGAACAAACAACTTCTCATATGTATGCTTGCCCACAATGCCCTTCCTCATGCACGGAGTAGGAGTTGTTTAAAGCTACAGACAATGCGCTCGCTTTTGCCCACTTTTAGTCTAAAACTATTTAGCTGTTTGTGATTCCTTTATTTTATCGCCTTTAAACTTATTTATTATGCAATGCTTTTGACACGAAATAGATAGATAGATAGATAGATAGATAGATAGATAGATAGATAGATAGATACTGATAGACTTTGTGGTGCAGAGGGTGAAACCCTTGTGCCGGCAGAAATGATGACTTGAAGATTGGGTTGCTGGCTTGAAGGCTGCCAGTCCGAATCCAACCCAGGGAGAGTGCAGATGGGCTCCCTCTATCAGCTATAGCTCCATGCAGGGACATGTGAGAAGCCTTCCACAAGGATGGTAAAACTGTTTCATGTAACAGTTTTATCTGTTTTGATCTGATAATATATAAAACCACATGAAAGTAAGAAATAGTTTTAATCTGTTTGTTTCCTTTTAACAACAGCATCTAGAAAAGGTTGTATAGCGGACTAAAGAGAATAAATTGATCATATTACTTGACAGCTTTATACATGCCTGTTGACTCCTATAACCAATTCAAGGCATTGTTCCTCTTGCTTTAATTCTTCCCAACATTGTCTATCACACTTAAATGTAGCAGGTGATTTCCTGATTGGTGGAAATAACTTTGGAAGTTCCCAAGAAAGCTTGCAGAAATACAATACTTACAAAAAGCATTCAAACCTGGAATTTCCTGATTTAAAAAACACTGATGTCTTAAATGAAAAGGATTAAAGGTCTGGGTTTTTTATTGTTAATCTAAATAAAAAACAGAGCACCATTCTATCCCTTTTCTTCGGATAGGCTTCCACATTCAGGGTGCTGCCACAGAAAGATCATTCATCTTATTTCTACTTATAATTTTCTCCTAGCACACAGAGAAGAATCTTTGACAACAAAATCATTTATGGGAATGCTTATGCAGATAGAGGCTAGACTTCACATGGGTGGTGCTTTTTTTTTTTTTACTTTTTAGAATGTTATGGAAGCCACTATAGTTCTCATAAGGACAACATAAAATGGTCAGGGGAAAGAAAAAGAACATGCACAATTTATTTTATTTATTTATTTACAGCATTTCTATCCTGCCTTTCTCACCTGAGGTGACTCAAGGCGGCTTATAAAATCTGGCAATAACACAATACAATAAAATAGAACATAGCACATTTAAAATAATTGGACATTAGTCAATAAAAACAGTATACAAAGCTTAAAACATATAAAGTGCTTGAATCCATTCATCCAGGAACCTTGCGCATAATCCTTAGTTCAGACCGTGTCTAGCCGTAAAGCTTATTCATTAAATGCTTGCACACATAACAATGTCTTTAGTTTCTTCCTAAAGCCCAAAAGAGATGGAGCCTGCTGGATATCACTAGGGAGGGTGTTCCACAACCAAGGAACCACCACTGAGAAGGCCCTGTCTCTCATCCCCATCAGCCGTGCTTGCGAGGCAGGTGGGACCGAGAGGAGGGCCTCCCCAGATGATCTTAAGGTTCTCGATGGCTCATAGGAGGAGTTACATTCAGACAGGTAAGTTGAACCAGAACCATTTAGGGCTTTATAGGTCAAGGCCAGCACTTTGAATTGAGCACTGCAAATGTTTCTAAATTCTTCAAACTAAATTCAATGAATTTTTGTTCTAACTAAATCAGTCAAATTATGTAGAGCTATTCCTAGGATTGAGCAGAGCATGTTGCACATATTTATGGTGTAGCTGATAAAGAAAGGAATCTTCTAGGGAAGAAAGAAAAGTGTTAACTTTTATTTAGTACTATGGACACACAAAGATTGAAAAAATATTGTGAGTGTTAATCAAAACCTTTGGTCTAGGTGGATAAATCAACATGTTTAGTTTTTCTCATAAAACATTTAATTTCAAGTTATTTATATCTTAAATATGAAGAAGATATGATTTTGGTCAGTTCTTTCGAAATGGACCAATCAGTGATTGTCAGACATCTGTAAATTTTACTAAACTGTTTGGTATGCTCTGCTATATTTTGGAATTTAGCAAGCAGGAGATGAAGTAATGGTGCCTTCTGGATATATTATGAGCAAAGATTGAGGAAAGGACTTTGCTTTGTTTTATACAGCTTCAAATCACCAGGATGTCTGTCATTTCTGTGTTCTCTGTGATTGAACACTAGGAGAACTTTCTTATATTATCAACACCATCCCCCCCCCCCCCGCCCCCTGTCTGAAAGCACAGTAGCTGAATTACTAGGAAACAGTCCATCATTTCTTTATCTGTACATTTTGTGCTACTATGTTTGTGTTGCATCATTTTCCACAGACTCCTCAGTTTCAAAACACTTTAAAGGAAATCAGAACTGATCATCCATCATTGAAATATGATTAGGGAGACAAATGTATTACAGGTTTGGTTGTGTTTTCCAAAAGCTTTTACCAAGGTATCTTTCACAGACACTGCATAAAGCAAGGAACAACTTCATTTTAATATTTATGTGTAATGTCATCCATCATAAAAATAGTATAATGCTAAGTCTAATCAAATTTGAAATAGGATTATTTTCTGTTCCTTGAAAATAGAAACAAGCAACTCTGAAGACTTGCAAACATTTCTATGAGACAGCAGAAACCAGAGCTGGAACTCTAGAATATAGCACAACCTGGGTTAGTTATTCAATATTTTATTATCTCATTTTTCATTTTGCCATTGAGGGAAATCATTCCTAATAGTAGGGAAGATGTCTAAAGGGGCAAGGAATGGGTGAACCTTTAGCTCTTAACAGATAAAAAGGGAAAAGGGAGTGGTATTTCTTATATGGTCTTCAGATTCTCTTTGACCTTTTGTTTTCTATGGGTTGTATTCAATTGATTGGATCTAAAACTCCACAAATCTCCTGAGTACCCAGAATTACCAAAAGACTTTGCATAACATGGTCTTATTATAACATATAGTGTATAGAGAAATCATGCATGACCCTGGGAAAACTTGTACTAATGTAAGCATATAGTTTGCCTTTAGCTCTCCTATCATGAAAAAGCTTGTGCATTATGAGTTAAAAAGCAGACTTTTTTCTTGCTAGGAAAACATACATCCGCTGCCCACAAAAGGGAATTTTTTAGATCCAACACCTTGTATTTTACTTCAAAATGGATAGGGTTGGGGCTCATGACTGACTTATTTCACTTTTGTCATCATCTCAAATGGGGAAAAAACAAAGTGTTTCTTCTTTTCTGTTTGTAAATATTTATGTTTCTCTAAGGAAACAAAAGTCCAGTTTTCTTTAGAATATTACCATTCTGCTATTCTCGCATTCCCTTGCAGTAAATGGCAACAGTGTTCCAAATGTTTGACAACTCAACATCAATGAACTTCCCAGTTCAGTTTTGTACACAGAAAAGTGGTCTTGCACCATCAGGTCTGTTGTCTCCATGTGAATCACAGCACTAAAGGCAGCACTCCCTTTACCTTCTTAATGTAATTTGTGAACTTTCCAGATTTCTTTTAGCATGACACCATTATTTTAAGCTGTGACACACTGTACTTTTCTTCAGATTGTGTCTTTTTGACAGACATCCCACAGGAAATGACAGGCATATTAAAAGCTACTATTCAGTTTTTTCATAGCTGATTGACTTGACAGTTATTCAATAGTCCCCACAATTATGAATTGATTTGCAGAGTAGATAGGAAATAACAGTTTCCTGTTAAGCCGGTCAACACAAATCCTATTTCTTAGCCCCTCTTTTCCTACTGATTGTCTATATTTTGCCATGCTGAAGATGATGAAATAGCCTTTGTTATTTCTAACAAAGGAAGTTTTTGTCTACAGATACTAAAATGCTTCCTTTCTAAAATCAAGAAAATCTTGGACTTGATGCTTTGGCTTAACCTCTCTTCATCCTATGTTATCCCTTGTTGGATAGCTGTAGAACAAGTTGTGCAACAATTTTGGTTATACTTGGATATTATCTATTTTCTTTGACCCCTGGTACTTGACGTTTCACACTGGGAACATCACTGAGACTTGACCTGTGATCCTAGTCAGTTATCTGTATGCCTCAAGATAAATAAGGGGTGTTAGACAACCATAGAAGCTGAAAGAAGCTTACAGGGTTGCCATTCATGGAAAGGTTGTGGAAGTCATTACAGAGGGGTTTTAAAAAAAAGTCCCGCTGTTTCCAAAACATGTATTTTTCAGGTCTCCAGAACATTCAGTTCCAAACATCTTCTTATGTATGTTTATTATGCATCGGGAATCACTGTTTGCAGCTCTGAGGCACCCTGAAGTGACTTGGTTTGATTTTGATCTTACTTCATCATGTTGTTTTGATATTCGTCAGATTCAGTTAGTCAAGGGAACAAGAATTAAAATAGGGACAGATTAAAATTTGGCTTGCTTTATTTCTTGAAAATTATTTTCCAAAAATCATAAGCTTCTTCATAAACATGAATGACCTTGTCCCCAAAATAAAACTGAATACCAGAGAAAAAAGAAAGAAAGAAAGAAAGAAAGAAAGAAAGAAAGAAAGAAAGAACGAAAGAAAGAAAGATGTATCCACCCAGCCAGAAGGTATTGACTGCTTAGCTCAGATAACCCTGGCTTTCAATTACTGTGGATTAAACCTGTTTGCCAAATTAAAGTTGGATTTCCATATTTGTTTTTTTTTTTCCAGTCAGGCTTTTCATTTAACAGCTGCGTGTCTCGCAGGTATAACAATTTGCTGCCCAGCTGAGGAATAAAGAAACAAAAGATGGGATAAAATAAGGGCATCTTTATTAACTGTTGCCTATTTAATTGTTTGTGAGGTTTTTTGCGGGGTGACAAGCAAATCTAAGTCAGGAAAGGAATTTATTGCAGGAGCAGCTAGAGCAGTTGGTCTCTCCAGATGAGACCCCCCAGCCCCCCGGTTACTTATGGGTATGGGGAGTCAAAATCCATACAGAAAATACCTATGCCTTTTGAATTTGGGCAGTGAAGATGACCCAAGAATTTGATTTGATTCTTTTTAAAAGGACTTTTTAAAATGTGCAAATTTTATCATGAAGGTGACAGAAAGAACTTGAGATATTTTAAAATAATTAATTATAGAATAAAGTTAAACCAACAAATTAATCTATGTTTGTGTACAATGCATTTTGATTAATTATCTTCAAAATCTTTTTGGATGAAAAGGAGGGAGAATATGTGATGGTCCTTTAGTTCATCTCAATTCCCGTATTGCATTTAAGGTTTCGGATGTGTATTCCACCTGTTACCCCATCTGCAGTGCTCAACATGCCAACCTGCCTGTTGATTCAGAAAAATCTGCTTTTGAAACTATTTGCCAGGTACATCTAATATAGAAGAACAAAAATGCTAAAACAGCTCCCTGTGTTCCTGATGGGAATAGGATCCAGGTGGAGAAGTTGTTACATTATATCTTGTTCCTATAACAGTATTTTATCCCCAGAACAGGAAAAAGGCTTCTTATACTGACATTTGTGGATGGATTTCTGGGATAAGAAATGTTAGACCCAAAACTAATATGGAACTAAACATTTCAGTAGTTCATACATACCTATATCTGTAACATAATCTCTCTCCAGAAAACTCCCATCTTCTTTGGGTGAGAAAGAGAATTCTCACCGCATTAGATGGAATGTAGATTGCCTGATCTGGCTAGAAGGCCAGAGAAGAGTAGTGAACAGGAGCTTTTATATATAGATAGATAGATAGATAGATGCCAAAGCAAGCATTCTTCAAAAATCTAACTTTTTAGACTCACTCCACACACTATCCAGTCCCCCACAGAACCTGTCTGATTTCTATAATCCTAAATGTGTCTTCATTATCTATCTTCTTTGTGGTCTTGTACAAATCTTAGTACATGTAAATAAAAATGTTTTTATAGCTGTAGAATTATTTTCTTCTTCACAACAAGGAGGTTTTTTTTCTCATGGAGAAGATATTGTAGTTGTCATGAGGGCTCATCATTTTTTCAATTGAATTTGAATCTATTTTAAGAAGTAAAAAAGGAGTTTGTCTTAATTAAGGAAGTTCCCAATTTTCATTCTTTTATAATGATTTCCAGGCAGGTAAAGATGGTGGTCTGTCTTTTTCTGAATCTTCCAATTGGAATCATGAGACACTGAGACAAATATTGGCATGTCTGATAGCCCTATCACTTTCTTCTATTTCCTAGAAGTCTTTAGCTAGTTTTGCAACCCCAAAGCTAGCTTTTTTTCTCCCTCTGCCACATTATCCAATTTTTGACAATGAGTTCTATCTGGGTCTCTAAATAAAATTGCATGAATTCAGAAATGCTGTGTGTAGACCTATTTTGTATTTTTCCTGATTGAGAAAACATATCTTCTCGCCAGGAGTTTCGTTAAAAATTTACATCAGGATTTTTGCTTAGGATATCGGGGGGGGGGGGGGGGGAAGCAGCTGGTGGTACTATTGTCTTTATCCAGATTGAAACAGCTTTTCTTAAAACATAGCATCCAATACAGTAGAGTTTCTCTTATCTGCCTTCCACTAATCCAACACTCCGTATTATCCGAGGCCCTGGGCACCCTCCCTCTCTCCCTTCCTCAGTCACCCTTCCCTCCCTCCCTCACTCACTGGCTCTCTCAGGAAGAGGAGGATTGCTGGGAGCAGCGGTGGAGACAGCCTGGAAGCCTCTCTTGGGAGCTGCACTGCCCCCACCACGTGTCCTCTTTCTCCTCATCCTCTCCCATGATAGCCAGCCTGCCGAAGGAGAAGAGGAGCAGGGTCTCCAGGAGAAGCAGCGGGGGCAGTGCAGCCCCCAAACGGGGCTTCCAGGCTGCCCCCGGCACTTCTCCCAGCAATCCTCGTCTTCCTCTTCCTTGATAGCCAGCCTACCGAGGGAGAAGAGGAGGAGGATTGCCGGGAGAAACGATGGGGGCAGTGCAGCCCCCAAGCGGGGTTTCCAGGCTGCCCCCGGTGCTTCTCCTGGTGATCTTCATCTTCATCTCCCTCGATTGCCAGCCTGCTGAGGGAGAGGAGGACGATGAGGAGCCTCTTCCCCAGAAACACCCTCCCTTTTATGTGACAATTTTGCTTATCCGACATTCTGCCAGCCAGTTTAAGTTGGATAAGTGAGACTCTACTGTAATTCTAGTCAAAAACCATTCGTACAGATTTTGCTCTGAGAATGTCTTGAACTCTAGTGAATGGCATAGATGTTATACTTATTTTACACAAGTTGCAATTTGAATATAGTTCTATTAGCAATGAAATTGAACTTCAGAGACATTATTTTTAATATATGTTTTCTGATTGTACTTTAGATTGTGTTAAATAATCAATATATTTTTTTAAAAAAAGAAAGGGTGGGAAATTAGTATGACAATCTAATCCAAAAGAAACAGGTTCTGTATATTAAAGATTTCATTACCTATTTGCAAATGCTACTGGACTTTTTTCCCATCTCTAATCCTGTGTTTTAGTTAATGTTTTCAAGTACATCCCATTGATTCTGGACTAATGGGCTAACACAGATCCGTTTCTTGAAGTTGGTACATTTGTTAGTTTTCATATTTGAAAAGAAAACTGTATGTTATTTGTTGGAGTCTTTCGTATTAATTGGTATCTAATGATGACTTTGCATTAAAGCAGTGTTTTTCAAACTGTGCTCCTCCAGATGTTTTGGAGTTCAGCTCCCAGAAATCCCAGCCAGCATACCAGCTGTTGGGAATTATGGGATCTGAAGTCCAAAACATCTGGAGGAGCACAGTTTGAGAAACTCTGCATTAGAGGAAAGCCCCTTCACTTATACAAAGGTGAGCACCTGATTTTTGCCAACACATACTTTCCTGTTCAGGCAATAAAACACAGGTTATTTACAATTCAAGCACATAGAGATAATCTCCCGGGATATATTTTGCTACCAGTGCCTTCTGGTTTAAGAAAGATCCATTGTCCTGAACCTGCCCTTTAACTATACTTTCAAGTTGTAATGGAGTATTTTTCTGCATATATTTCATAATATATTAAAAACATACTGCTGCAGCATGAATGCTGTATTTATTATAAGATCAGCTTGTCTTATATTGGATTGTGTTTCAGTCTCTGATGTATTATACAACTGAAATGATAACGCTTTTATATTATTTTCTCTTTCCCCCTTACTGCCATCTATGCCTCCCAGGCTTCTAATGTAAACTCCCAATCATTCCAAGATTTATGCAGGTGCTTAACTTTACTCTCTGTGAACACAGCATGCTATTTCGCCAAACCCCACAGTCTTAAGTAAAATAAAACCTTTTATCCTTAGCTACCCTGCTTTTTGATAGCTGTCTAGGACAACACTACACAACAGGGTCTAATAGTCTCCTGAAATTGCAGGAAAAGAATTCCCAAGAAAAAACACATGTGTACAAGCTATTGCCTTATAAAGCTGGGCTAGCTGGTCAAAGTTTAATCAAGGAGATTGAATGAAAAGTAATTGATTTTGAAGCAGTTATCTATTTTTGCTAAAGAGCCATACACATAAATTCCAGGTAATACCTAATGGATTCTTTGACATCTCATCTGTCATCCAGCTTTTTTGCAAGGTTTTAGCAAAGACTTTCTTTTTATTAAAAAGTAGTCTATGATTACTTAAAAGGCTGCTATCTTGTGACATCATATTTCCTGCGCTAAGAGCCAGCTCTTGCCAACACATACAAGTGTAATAAAATACTGCTCAGCAAGGGGTGAGATTACTGTTTTCCTTCCATTCCATAGAGCTCTCTTTCTGGGGTTTGTCAGCAAGCATGTTTTTGGTAAAGAGTGGTGCTGTCTAAATGACCTTCTGTGGTCAGAGCTTAGAAAACCTTAAGACAATTTGAGGGAAAATATCTCAGTGCATTGCTCACAGAAATCTGTGAAATGAGAAAGATATGTGTAATTGAAGCAGATGAGTCTGAGTAGATGTGATAATGTGTGCTGCATACTAATTAATACAGAATAATGTATGCCTTCTGTACAATGGAGGAAAAGACTGTCAGTTGGTCTGAAACTGAATAAAATCCTTTGGAATTTAAACTGAATTCAACTTTTGGAAGAAGCAATCATGTCTGAATTTTGATAGCATAGACTTACCACCTTTTTAACAGCTATTTCTATCATATTGTTTTTAAAAAATCCCAACCACATAGATATATTATGTTTCTAGTGTTAACCATAGTGTCATCATAATATTAGTTAACATTTTCAGTTATATCAAATAAATGTTAGCACTTTGATTGATAAGATACATGAGGTTTATAGTAAAGCAGATTGCATTGTACCATCAGGGATCACGTCACTTAATTTGATCTATGAAAGTGATAAATTCAACATCTGTGAGCAATCATTCAAACAAGGTTTGTTCAGTTGGAAATCTGACTATCATGAGCTTCCTATCTTTTATGGACTGCATATAGATATTTTAAATATGTTGTTTCTGTTATTATTTAGACAAAGCAAATAATAGAGCCACTCTAAGATGCTTTGGTCAGACCTCAACTGGAGCACTGATTTCTAGTTCTAGATAAGTGTTAGAAGGTTATTGATAAGCTAGAACATCTTTAGAGGAAATAAGTTAAGATAGCATCTAATGATATACTTTTAAGGTTCGTTCCTAGACCCAATACTGTTCAACATCTCTATTAAAGACTTGAATGAAGGCTTAGAGGGCATGCTTATCAAGTTTGCAGATGACACCAAATTAGGAAGGATAGCTAATACTCCAGAGTACAGGATCAGAATTCAAAAGGACCTTAACAGATTAGAGAGATGGGACAAAACTAACAAAATGAATTTCAACAAGGGCCGAGCTGTGGCGCAGGCTGGTGAGCAGCCTGCTGCAATAAATCACTCTGACCAAGAGGTCATGAGTTCAAGGCCAGCCCGTGGTGGGGTGAGCACCCGACAATTAAAAATAAAAATAGCCCCTGCTCGTTGCTGACCTAGCAACCTAAAAGATAGTTGCATCTGTCAAGTAGGAAATTAAGGTACCACTATAAAGTGGGGAGGCTAATTTAACTAATTTACGACTCCATAAAAATCATTTAGCTGCTGTTGGAATGAGGAAGTGCCATCACAATGGATGATGAAGCAGCTGCTCCCCCTGTGGTCAGAATTGAACATCCCCTCAGGAGATGGTTAAATTGCCTCTGCGTCTGTCTCTGTCTTTGTTCTATTTGTATATGACATTGAATATTTGCCTTATATGAATACAATGTGACCCGCCCTGAGTCCCCTTCGGGGTGAGAAGGGCAGAATATAAATACTGTAAATAAATAAATAAATAAATAAATAAGGTCAAATGTAAGATACTACACTTAGGTAGAAAAAATGAAATGCAAAGATACAGGATGGGTGATGCCTGACTTTACAACAGTTCATGTGAAAAAGATCTTGGAGTCTTTGTGGACAACAAGTCAAACATGAGCCAACAGTGTGATGCAGCAGCTAAAAAAGCCAATGGGATTTTAACCTGCATAAATAGTATAGTGTCTATATCAAGGGGAGTCATGGTGCTTTTGTATTCTACTTTGGTTATACCTCACTTGGAATACTGTGTCAAATTCTGGGCACCGTGGTTCATAAGAGATTTTGACAAGCTGGAAGGTATCCAAAAGGAGGGTAATTAAAATCATCAAATGTCTGGATACCATGCCCTATGAGGTGTGTCTTAAAGAAATGAATATGTTGTTTAGCCTGCAGAAGAGAAGGCTAAGAGGAGACATGATAGCCATGTATAAATATTTGAAAGGGTGACATAAGAAAAGGGTGAAGACTTGTTTTCTGCTGCCCTTGAAACTAAGACTCAGAGCAATGGGTTCAAATTACAGGAAAAGAGATTTCACCTGAACATTATGAAGAACTTCCAGACCATATGAGCTGTTCAACACTGGAACCCTCTGCTTTGGAGTGCAATGGAAGCTCCTTTCTCTGAAACTTTTAAACAGAGGTTGGATGGCCATTTGTTAGGGGTACTTTGATTGTGCTTTTCATGCATGGCAGGGGGTTGGACTAGATGGCCCTTGTGGTCTCTTCCAACTCGATTATTCTATGATTCTATGATTCTAGTATACCGGATTCAAGATTGGATAATAATAAAATAATAATAATACCTACTACTACTACTTTATTTTTGTATCCTGCCTCCATCTCCCCAAAGGGACTCAGGGCAGCTCACATGGGGACAAGCCCAACAACATAAGTTAAAACACAGAACAATCAATTAAAATCATTATAAGTACATACAACAATAAAAACACACCAACAGAATGTAAAACAAAAACAATAATAATAACTGAACATTTAGAGGGTAAAATTGTGTAGAACTCTGAATAGGGCTCCTAGGAGGTATAAGGGCAATCAAAATAGGGGTGAAGGAGCAATCTCAGTAAACACTAGAACCATAAAGGGGTAAAGAACAGTGATAAAGTGCAATAACTGACAGTGAGTTGTAAACAGGCTGAGTATTTGGTGGGACTGCTTACCAGACTGGAGATCAGGTTCAAATCCCCACTCAACTATAGAAAACCACTGTACCTCATAGAAAGGCAAAGACAACCTCTCTCTAAACAAATCTTGCCAAGAAAACCTATAACCTTAGGGTCACCCTGTATCAGAATTATCTTGCAGGCACAGAAGGAAGAGGAGGAGGAAGATGAAGAGGAGGAGGAGATTGTTGTTCTGAAATAAGTGAACTACCTGAGAGTAATTACATATAATAGTTATAGTTATGATGCAAGACTATGGTATATAAAATGAATATATAGACAGACACCTCCAGTTCATGAAACAGCTGCCTTCTGCAGACACTGCCCCTGTCTACGGCTGCTTTATGTTGATAAATCAGTTTACTACTGCAAACAAAGCACATCTCATAATGGATGTGTTTAATGGCACATTATGCTATGATGAATGGGGTTGAAAAAAATGCCACATTATGCATGCCACCTTTCTGTGATATACTTTGGAAATACATATGCAGAAACAATCAAATCAAGACAATCCAGTTTATAAAACTGAAATTAACTATGATTTATGGCTGTCGGTTGGATCATCACAAATTAATATGGTTTGAGTACCCTTGATCAGAAATCCAAAATACTCCAGAATCTGAAACCCTTTGCCACCAGATACCCACTTTTTACCTCTGTTCATCCTCATGAAGATAAATGGATAGCTATTTCACAGAGGAAATTAAATAGGCATCCGTTTATTTTAATCAGAACAAAAAATAACAATCCTTCAGCATCAGCCTGCTCCATATTAGAAATATAATGGGAAAGCTGGGATCTTATCTCCAAAATATCTCTTTATGTATATGCAAACACAAGATACATAGACAGACAGACAGACACACACACACACACAGTGTCCCAAAAATATATACACACTTTAAATGCTGATAGCTCAATTGATGTTTGTTCCACCCCTCTAGGTTAATTAATAATGGAAGTCAGATTAAGCTTTGAACAAAGCAAATTCATTTTAAAATGTTACTGGAAGTGTGAAAACATAGTTTAAGTGCAAAGACATTTTAGGAGGAAGTTTCAGTGAGATCCACCAACATGACTTACCATTAGACGAATTGGAGATAAGTTTGAATCTGATAGAACTGTTCAGAATGGCAAACCTTTTAACAAAGAATGTGTGGAGTGATGAGGCTACATTTAAATTAAATTGTTCAATTAACCATCACAATTGCACCTACTAGGAACTTGATAACCCTCGTGTTATGGTGGAACATCATGTTAATTTACCAGGAGTTACTGTGTAGTGTGGCTTATCATCAAGAGGATTAATTGGACCATTCTTTTTTGACACTACTGTGACTGGTCTCATTTACTTGAACTTGCAGTGACAGCCTGTCATGCCAAGCATTAGGGATGCCTTTGAAGATGAGGAGTTTTATATTCAGCAAGATGGGGCAGCCCCACACTACCAACATGATATTAGATCCTACCTTGAGATCTTACCAAACAGATGGATTGGACAAAGGGGTTTTGTAGAATGCCCTGCGTGTTCACCAAACCTCACACCACTAGACTTTTTATGGAGATATTTAAAAGACAAAGTCTATGCTATGAAACCTGCAACAATTGCTGAACTGAGGGCAGCCATTAAATGAGAATGTGCACAAATACCAAACAAAATATTTTGTGATGTTTGCAATTCCATTGCTTCAAGTTGTCAGCAATGCCTGTAACAGAACAGACATCAGTTTGAAAACAGGCATTGACAAAATAATTTAATCATGTCTGTAGATTCGATTGTATCTTTAAAATGAAATGTATTTTAATAAACACAGATGTTATAGTTTTTAAAATTGTGTATACATTTTGAGGAAACCCTGTATACACTCACTCTTTCTGAAACACTTCTGATCCCATGAATTTTTGATAGGGATACTCAAACATTACTTACTGATTTCCAGCGTTTCATTAATCTTGCACAACTGTACATAATTGCTAGATAGCACACATAATACCCATTGTCAATACATTTTCAAAGGAAATGGACTTTTTCATGGGTATTGAATATCAATGTTTACTGACAGAAACATACAAGTTTTTTTAAATAATCACACATATTTTTAAGATTATTGCAAGTTGCTAATAAAAGCTTCATTGGAACACAGGATTATTTTCCAAGTAGGCCTTTTGATTTTCCAGCTCAGTGACTCAGCAGTTACTGACTTATTTTAGAACTAAAATAGAAAAAAATGAAATGCACAAAGCAATCATGAATTATAAAGCACTTTATGTGGCTTACTGTGTGCAAGAGATGTTTGCACATACAATTATGAGAGAAGGTAAGGTTAATGTACAGTATGTGTTCTAGGGAGATAAAATGGGTCACCTATTATATGGGCCGTCAAACTTTGACAATTAGCTTGAGTTTTTTGTTATCAGCAAATTGCATCTTTCTACAAATTACATTATTTACATTATAAACTTTTTTATCTAATGATGATGTTAAATGAACTATATGAAGAAAGTATTTTTTCTGCAAAGTCAGTCAGGTCATTATACTGCTGTTTATACCCATGTATAACTGATTTGATGTAAAAGTCCAGGGCAAGTTTTGGGGCCAAAATTATGGACGTTGATATAACCGATGGCTAAGATGAGGGTCATTTTGTGGTGTCAGGAAAGCATCAATGCCACTTGAGGGAACCTGCTACCTTTGACCATTGCTGTCAACATTTATTTATTTATTTACAGTATTTATATTCCGCCCTTCTCACCCCGAAGGGGACTCAGGGCGGATCACATTACACATATAAGGCAAACATTCAATGCCTTAACATAAGACAAAGACAAACGCGGGGCTCCGAGCTGGCCTCAAACTCATGACCTCTTGGTCAGAGTGATTAATTGCAGCTGGCTGCAGCTGGCTGCTCAACAGCCTGCGCCACAGCCCAGGCCCACCCATTTACCCACCCAGGCTTTCAAAAAGAGCAAAAGTACCTCCATGGCTGACAGAGTAGAGAGGCTTAATGGTTCTTTTGACTTCTCCCCACCCCCAGATGACCTAAACCTTTGCTTTCACCACTCTACTCAGAGAAAGGGATGGTTCTAATTTTTATATAAGAATTAAGGTATAATACTTACATTGACCCTTGGATAGGTTGGCTCAGGTTTTTGGGATTGATTTTTAACTAAAATTTCTAGACTTATGCATTAGTATATAGGGGACCTTCATTTTGGTCACCACAATCCTACAGTTCATTAAATGGCATGGCTACAAACACAGTTATATGCATGTGGACTTTAAGCATAAAAAGAAAATACAAGACAAACATATCTTGTTTCTATGAAAATTAACAATGAGGGTCACTGTGTCACCAAGCTAATTTCAGACAGGTGTCCTATGTCAGATTATCCTACCTAAAATATGAGATGAATCTTGAAAACCCAAGTCATCTCATTCTATTTGGATCAACATATGCATATACAGTAGAGTCTTACTTACCCAACATTCGCTTATCCAACGTTCTGGATTATCCACCACAGTCTGCCTATTAGTAGTCAATGTTTTTGTAGTCAATGTTTTCAATACATTGTGATGTTTTGGTGCTAAATTCGTAAATACAGTAATTACTACATAGCATTACTGCGTATTGAACTACTTATTCTATCAAATTTGTTGCAAAACATGATGTTTTGGTGCTTAATTTGTAAAATCATAATCTAATTTGATGTTTAATAGGCTTTTCCTTAATTCCTCCTTATTATCCAACATATTTGCTTATCCAATGTTTTGCCGGCCCATTTATGTTGGATAAGTGAGACTCTATGCTGAATATTGCTACACATTAGAGGTGTTCGAAGTGGCTGAAATCTCATTAGTAATTCGTTTCGGAGATTCAAATGGCCCCTGCTTCATTTCATAAGGATTTGGAAGAGTCCCATTCTGATTAGTAATCTGAATCTCTGAAGCTTCATAATTGTTTTGTTAAGATCTCTTCCATTAGTGACAAAAGAGAAAATTTCAAGGCTTGTTTCTGTCATTTTTATGGTTATCAGGATGAAACTTGCCACACTTGTAGGCAAAATTTATAACAGAAGCAAAAGTTCCCCCAAAAAAGATAGTGTGCTAGAGTTTATGAAGGGTCTTCTCCACATAGTCCACGTTATCCAAAATTTGCTTCCTTGCCTTCTCACAGTTGATAAATACCACTTCTGCATCTTTAACCATCCAATTTATCCAGATACCTCTTCACATCAGAGTATGAGAAAATGCATGTGTATTTTAGTGTATGGCTGCATATCCATAGCTCTCTTAGATTGGTCAGTAGTAGGGGTTTAGCAACTGCTTTTTTCCTTTGATAAACAGCTTGTACTAGACACCTACTATTCTGTTGAGTGTCTATTGCCATCTTTTATATCTCATTAATGAATACATAATTGTTTTTACTCCAAAATGAACTTATCCCAAACATGATTTTTTTTCTTGGCACTACTCTGGTTATTTGTGCATTTTAAAAATGTTTAACCTATAAGACCCTGCATAGAATTAGTGCCCAGGAAAGGTTTTTTCCCCAAACCAGTAAATTCAATCCTCTTATCAAACCAATCAAACAATCAACCACTCTTTCTTTTCAAACTGGGAATCACAACACAAATAATGGTACAGAGACAATCCAATATGTGTTAAAGCATGCATGTGTGTGTGCGTGTAGAAATTAGAAGAAGACTGAACCTACCCATTAAAGGTCCCTTCCCAATCAGCTAGTCAGTTGCCAAAAGCCCAAAGTGTAAGTTTACCTTTTCTAATATGTAAAATGTTTTTAGGCAGATGTTACATTATCAAACAACATTCTATGGGTGTAAAATAGTTTCAATGTGGAATTAGAGTTCTAAAGTGGTGAGAACCTATTTCCTTTCACATCTAGTTTTGTGTCTGAAATTGTGAGTAGAAACATCAGCACAAACCTTTAAGATCAAGTTGAACATTTACATTTAGCAGACCAATGAACCTATACCGAATCATGGAATATCTGTTCAACCGTTTTGGAGTACCTGAAGGAATTTTCTCTTTGATAAAATACTTAGTCAATACAGGGTCTCCCGGCAAAATAAAACTGACAGCTGGATAAGGGAGTTCAACTTAGCATTTCTGTAGTGCTTTTTTTTTCACAGTTTTAATGAAATAAATACTTTTTACTGAGAATTATAACTTATCAGACTTTAAGAATTCTTAGATCTAATTTAAGAAAATGCTACTTTGAAGCTGCAATATTTCTAGTAAGCAGGTGTTGATAACCATTACAATACAGAAAATATTAGCACACATGCATAGCTCACCTTTTCATGCATCCTACGGTTAGTTCCTTAGTACAATTTACCCATTACATCAATTGGATTTACCTATGTGTTGTTTCATAAAGAAACTCTTGAATCAATGAGACTACTTCAGTCAGGGCCGACTTAAAATTCTTATATTCTGTTGGAACCTGTGCGGTTCTAGGTAGGACTACAACTTCCTTCATCCTTCATCAGTAACCATGGTAGCTAGGGATGATGGGTACTGTAGTCCAAGAATGTTGCAACAGTCAACCTTTCCACAGCTATATTCTTCTCTGATAAAAAAAAAATCTTCTGTTTCAAAGGAGAGGGTTTTATAATAAAGGGCAAAAGGCAATATTGCTTTTGTGTGTGTAAGTTTCTTGAAGTTGTTTGTTAATTTATGGTGACCCTAGAGTTTCCTAGGCAGAGATTACATAGAGGTGTTTTTTTTCCAGTTCCTTCCTTTAAGGTATAGCCTACAGCACCTGGTATGCATTGGCAGTCTCCATCCAAACCAGGGCTGACCCTGCCTAGCTTTCAGAATTAGATAGAATCTGATGCTTTTAAGATATTTAGGTTCTACAGCAATTTTAGTCTATGGAAGATGGTGGCAATCAGAAGCAACCACAGACAATTTAAAATGAAATAAAATGTGGTTGGTTGAGTTAAAAAGGACACTGCATTAAAACGGTTACATGTTTTCATCTATAGTTTCATTTTCATACATAGTTCATGCCTTAAACATTTAACATGATGTGTTTGCTGTAACAGAAGAACCTCACTGATGAATGATATATGAATAAAGCAGGGTCAAATAATTAGTAAAGTATAGGAGCAAAGAAGGAGGGGATCACTGTCAAATTACGGGAAAGTATCACAACTGTAGAACAGAGCAAATGTTTTGCATTTAAAATATCTTAGAGTGATTTCTTGGCATCTCTTAATAAAATGATTAAGTAGCAGATGAAAAGTGAGATCCTGAACAGCTCTGCCAGATGGATTAGACAATTCTAAGGCAGACTACCTCATCTACACAAGGCAGTTTAAACTAGTCTAAATCTGCCCTGGGGAAGTTCTGGATGCAGAGAATCCAGGACCATTGTTCAGACAGCCCAGATCTATATGTATCCCATTGTGCTGTCACCACTGCTGCTACTAGCCAACCACAGAGATCTGTCTGAACTCCTAGCATTATGGGATGTCAGAACAAGGCACCTATGTGAACAGCAAGCAGGAAGGTAGATTGTTCCCTCCTTCTTGGTCATGCAGATGTCCTGTTCTTATATCACCAGAGGTGTCCACAATGATTTACTTTGAATGATTGATTTTGAAGAATAATGTTACATAGCTTGAGAATGTGATCAAGACTTTAATAAGACTACTTTGTGTACCAATAATTACATATGTTAGAATTGGACATTGAATTATAACTGGTTTGTTATATTGATATTGATACTATATATAAGTCTAGCCAACATTATTCATTGTGTAAACAGGAACGGAGTTATGGTCAATCATCAGGTTTATTTAAACCCAATTTAGATTTGAGACAATTTTGAATCATATGTATTTACCTGTACAGTTGGAATATATAAACTGATACTACAATCATAATATATAAGTGACTATATCACTATAGAAGTATATAACTATAACATAACTTACTTTATATTATATTATATACCATACTTTTCCTTTTTTACTTTTTACAACAAGAAAGGTCACCATATACTTTAATTCAGTGCTATAGTTGTTAGTTCTATCCAACTGAATGTTTAATCAATGCTGATGTCATGAAAGAGTGGTTAGTAGCCTGGTGCTCTACATCACAGCATTACATCTGGATAGCTTCTGCAAAATCTAAACTAAAACCCAGAGTGGATTCATTTCCCCAGTGATATGAGATGATTCTTCCATTACATTTAAGTGGTTTATTTGTTCAGCAGATTTTTGGCATCATGAATAGGCATCTTAGATATCAATGTATTCTTTGTTCATTTTTATTACCAGGGAGGGGAAGCAGTGCTTACAGGATTTTCTGTTTCAGATGCCGAAATTATTTGATTATGAGTTCGAGATCACCATCTGCTATTCTGCCTGGTTGATTTTTGCAAGGCCAATAGTTTGTTAATTGCAAATACAATATACAGACAACCCAAGAAGTGGACCATATACATAAACATCACCTGAAAGCCAATACAGAAATCTAATTGACTACATAATGAGAAGGAGAAAATAGAGAACTCCATTCTCTCTGCAAAAACTAGACCAGGAGCAAGTTGTGGCACTACTAATGAAAAATAAATTACTACTAATGAAAAATAGAATAAAGATGTAGGAGAACACTAAACCAATGAAGCTTGAACTCTCACTGGAAGCCAAGATGAGCAAACTAAAACGGTCATACTTTGACCATATCATAAGACGACATGATTCATAAGAAAAAAACAATAATGCTCGGTAAGATATAAGACTGCAGGAAAGGGGGAATACCACATTCTAGATGGGTAGATTAAGTAATGGAAAGGAAACTGGGACCTTGAGTCTGCAAGACCTGAGCAGGGTTGCTGCTAATAGGGTCATTTGGAGAGGTTACCAATGCCATCAGTCAAAGTTGACATGATGACAGTTAACAAGAAGTCAGAAGACATTCCAACACAAATGCATCCACACTAGAGTATATATTCTAGCCAGCCAAGACAGGGATGCACACAAAGCAAGAGAAAGGGTTAGATTCTGAAGCACACATTATATTAGGCTAGCACCTAGGACTATGACCATTCCTCTTCATGGCTTATCTGAGATTGAGAATAATATTTACTGAAGTTATAAATGAGAAGAACAGTGTCCATGGCAAAATTATCAGTTGATGTTGATCATGCTATGTGGTGCTAGTCTGACTGATAGGGAATGAAAGCCCGGTTTGCTGAATCATTAATGTTCATATCACAGATTCAGCATCATCATTCATTCATCAACACTTAGACCACAGGGATATTTCTGAGCTCTTCAACTGGGGAAATACTTCTATTTTCATTTTCCAAACAGTTTTCTGTTTTCCTTTGAGAAATAGAACACACAATTGTTTGTTTATCCCTTTTGATATATTTGTCATTGTAGCCTGTAGCCTCAGGATAGTTTAAAATATTTTAAGATTTCCCCCTGCTCATCTTATTGAAATCTATTTCTTTTTTCTCTCCTGCTATTGAATCTCTTTTAAGGTTGTATCTGCATTGTAAACTTTATGTAAACTTTATACGTGGTGTGTGTATTTAAAGATGAAGATTCATGCTATTGTTTTTTGGAGGGGTTGTATTTTTGTAATATTACTTAACATGGATGACACAAAGTTTATGATTCTGTCATTACAGATGTACAACATATTTTTAAAAGTTGTTTATATAGGTCAGGATCTTTGAAAAACATACACAAAGTATTATATTCATTTTGGATACCACAGATATACTTTGTGTTTAGTGGAAGTTTGTGGTCTTCATAAACAAGGATGAGGATAAGAATTGGCATTGCCTCTTTTTCTCAAATTATCAGTGCTGAAATATAGTATATTGGTGATTGCATCTTCATCTTTGCCATTACAGTATTTACTGAACCAATATTTTAGTCTACTATATAACACAGCCCAGCAACAACAACAACAACAACAACAACAACAACAACAACAACAACAACAGCAGCAGCAGCAGCAGCAGCAAATTGTTGTCTTGGTTTTTAGGCCTGTTCCTAGGGTTATTTGGGGTGCTGATTCAGAAAATTGTATTGGATAGACCAAATCAACTTTTGTCTCTTAGTTTTGGTCTAATTTATAATGGAAAGTTTGTATAATATAAATATGCTTTTGGTATAATTTTTTTTTCATGTCAGGAGCAACTTGAGTAGCTTCTGGAGTGAGAGAATTAGCCATCTGCAAGGACGTTGCCCAGGGGATGCCCGGATGGTTTTTTTAAAAAATGTTTTTACCATCCTTGTGGGAGGCTTTTCTCATGTCCCCGCATGGAGCTGGAGCTGATAGAGGGAGCTCATTCACGCTCTCCCCAGGTGGGATTCAAACCTAGCAGCTTTCAGGTCAGCAACCCAACATTCAAGTCACGAGGCTTTAGTCCACTACGCCACTGGAGTAGATATTCATGTAGTACACTTTTCTTTTAATGTCTATTATATTCCCTTCAAACTTAAAATATATTAATTTAAACACTATATTAAAATGTTCCTTTTTATTGGAAAGCAAAGAGTGGACTATGACATGCTTTTGATCACAAACTAGAGCTGATAGGGGGAAACTGATGCCATTTTTGGAATCAGCAGGTCAAATATACACAGTCAAAGGTCTAACATTTGAAGCACCAAAATATGTGTTGGCCAGTGTAAACAAGACATGAATTCAGTTTAGAGGCTCTTACACATTTTGGAGTCTTCATATAAACATCAAGAGCATCTGTGAGACTGTGGACATCATCCCATGGGGGAGGGAATACCGTGGTGTTATGTTCCATTTCATTAGAAAGCAAATCATATCATTTCTCAGATCCCATTGCTTGTTCTTTCTTGCCTTTTCTCCGAAAATCATCTGTTTTCAGATTTATTACACAAGTGAGTGCAGTTCTTGCTGACAAAGTTTTTTAAAACTTGGAAAAAAAACCTTTGGGGGTACTTGATTTTCCTCTCCAGTCCCACTACTCCTGAGTAGAACTGAGGCACTGGTTTTAAGATGGACACCAATTTGGGGTTACTAGACTTTCCCTTCAATCCTGAGACAGAAGATTGTTCTTAGGCCAGACTTCCCTTCTCTGGATCCCTTTCCTTTCTCCCAAACTCATTACTCTCAATCATGATGGTCCAAAACGTTAAAATGCTAGCCGTAACACAATTTCTAAAGCCAAGATTACTATGAAGGAGAAATGACAGGAAAAACAAAGTGGTGATGTTTTGAAATTTCAGTATGTCCATGCTTGGTAGGAGAATGCCCAAAGGGAATATCCATTACTCCATGTCACAGAAATGATTCAACATGGAAAAATAAAATGACAGATATCGCCTCATGTGTGGGGTTTTTTTGCTATTTTCTCCAGTTTTATAGCAATCTCTTAGCTCAGAAGACAATTTCTGCCCATCTTCTCCCCCCCCCCACCTTTTCTTAAAAATTTGAATACACTTCCCTGATAAAGCATGATGGACACAGATGGAAGTTTCCTTGCATCATGTGAAGGGCTGTGTTGAACTTCGTGTTTAGAAATTTGGGGAGGGGGGTTGCATGAGATAACGTCCATGGTGCATCTGCATGTGCCATGTGTCGTATGTCTACTCCATCAGACATTGATAAATCCATCATTTTTTCCATTTAATTCGACTAGCAGTGGTCAAAGTAATATTACATGAATCCTTACAGCTCACAATAAGGCAGAAGATGTAAAATAATCAACCTCACACTCAATTTAATCAGACAATTCATTCTAGAAATCTCATGTAAACACTGTTTTGCTCACTAATGACCTGTACTATATTTCCTGATATAGGCTGCTCCAACTCACAACAATGAAGGTCTTTCTTTCACTTGTAACTCAATATCCTATGGGAAAATTGCATGTGGCTGTGTTTTCAACAAAATAAAGAATTATGCTATTTCATTTTCTTTCTGGTAAGGTAAATGTAGGGCTGGGAAGAAGACAATTAAACCACATTATTTCCCTTCATTTGCTCACCAATTGTATGCTCTGGTTCTCCCTTTAAGCCGCTGCTGAATATTTTCCCCACTGTTCCATTTCACCAGAGTACCAGCATGAAGCTTTCTTTACTCAGCTAGATCCCCAGGGATTTAGCAGTTTCTCCTGCTCTTTGTCATGTCTTTGTTGTAGATCAAGCTTTTGAAACACAAGCCATAACAAATGGTGTGAAAGTATAACTTAAATGGTTGGTTTCCACCTGCCTCCTCTGTGTATAAGGTCCACTAACTGAGTTGCAATAGCAGAATAAATCTTCCAATACTGGTTGGGTTGAAATAGTGTGACTTGAGTAAAAGTGACATGTTTCTATACAGAAAAGAATGCAAAGACATGCATTTTGGGTACCTGGAGAATAATAATAATAATAATAATAATAATAATAATAATAATAATAATAATAGTGCGGTTTTCTGACATTGTATAATTCTGCTGCTTCTGTGGCTGTTCATTTGTATTTTGATTCTGTATCCCACTTATCGATGGATGTCCAGAATCGGCAGCATCCACCTGGATCATCTTAACAACATCCACCCAAACATCCAATTCACAATGGAAAAAGAAAAGGAACGAAAACTGCCATTTCTAGATGTTCTGGTCATCCGCAAACCCAATCAACAATTGGGCCACACAGTTTACAGAAAACCTACACACACAGATAGATACCTTCATAAAAACTCCAACCATCACCGAAGTCAAAAAAGGAGCACAATCAAAGCCCTGACAGACCGTGCACAAAGAATCTGCGAACCTCACCTCCTCCAAGGTGAACTAAACCACCTAAACTGGGCTCTACAGGCCAATGGATACTCCACCACAGACATCAGAAGAGCTGCAAGGCCAAGAACAAGCCATGAGAGTCAAGACAAAGATCCATCCAGAGGAAAGGTGTTCTTACCATACATCAAGGGAACCACTGACCGCATAGGCAAACTGATGAAGAAACACAACCTACAAACTATCTACAGACCCACAAAGAAAATCCAACAAATGCTATGGTCAGCGAAGGACAAGAGGGATCCTCTCTCTTCTGCAGGAGTCTACCGGATACCATACAGCTGTGGACAAGTATACATAGGGACCACCAAACGCAGCGCCCAAACAAGAGTAAAAGAACATGAAAGGCACTGCAGACTAATTCAACCAGAGAAATCAGCCATAGCAGAGCATTTGATGAACCAGCCTGGACACAGGATATTATTTGAGAACACAAAAATGCTGGACCATTCCAACAACTATCATGTCAGACTACACAGAGAAGCCATTGAAATCCACAAGCATGTGGACAACTTCAACAGAAAGGAAGAAACCATGAAAATGAACAAGATCTGGCTACCAGTATTAAAAAACTCCAAAATCAAAACAGTAGATGGGAACCAATATTTTGAGGGCTTGACTGAACAAAGGATGCCCTCAGGCAAGGGACAAAAACATTTCCAATGCTAATTAGGGTGATTAACTGAAACATTAATGCTGGCTCCCAGTGACAAAGGACTCTTGCCACACCTTGGACTCTACACAGATATATATTCTTTCCTTTCCTTACTTAGTTTATCCATACCTCACAACCTCTGAGGATGCCTGCCATAGATGTGGACGAAACGTCAGGAGAGAATACTTCTGGAACATGGCCACACAGCCCGAAAGACATACAACAACCCTGTGATCCCGGCCATGAAAGCCTTCGACAACACGTTCGACTTGTGATTTTGTGATACGAAATCCAGCATATCTATTTTGTTTGCTGTGTCATACAATATCGTTGTGTTAATAATAGTAATAATAATAATAATAATAATAATAATAATAATAATAATAATAATAATAATAATAATAATAAGCATATACACTGATGGTATCTACGTTTTCAGTAACTGCCTAAGAAAGCAATCTTGGCATTGTGGTGGATAACTCAGTGAAAATATTGGCCATTGTACAACTGCTGAAACAAAACAAACAAGTCCTATCAAGTTCATGCTGAACTTCATCGGAAAAGGAATTAAGGTATGTGTGTGCCAAAATGACAATGCTTTTCTACAAATCAATGGTGTGATCACATTTGGAACAATATTCACAACTGTTCACTTTATTAGAGAAAAAGGCTATTGCAGGACAAGTAGCTGGGTGCAAAAAATGCAATCAACCGGCTGAAGGGACTAAAGTAAGTTGCTTACTGTATATGGAAAGTTTGGTTTAGCCTAGAAAACAAGCAGGTTAAAAGAGACAAGATAGTTATTTATCAAGCTATGCTTTATGTGAGAAGAAAACAGAATAGAGAGACATTTTCCTTTTTTTCTCATAAATCTAGAGTACAATGTATTCAACCAATGGTGAAAGTGAGAGATTTCTAAGCAGATAAAAATGAAGTACTGTTTCCAAACTATCCCATAGTTTAATCGGAAAATGCACTATCACAGAAAGCAGCTATAGCCACCAACTTGAATTGGATGAATCTATGGATATGGATATCAGTGGTTAGTAGTCATGGTGGCTATTTGGATATAAATCTGCATCCGAAGAACAACAGAGCACAGATGTTTGAAGCCATGATCATAATCAGCACACCAAGGAGATTGGATTGGGGAGAGGGGAAATGATTTCCTCATTGCCTTTGTGCACTGGATATCTTCATTCCAGGAGCCAAGCAATATCCACTGCCATTTTTGTACCTAGTAGCCATTGTTAAGGGAAGCAAAGCAAGGGGGTAGGTGAGCAGCACTAAACCAGTTATGACATCATTCACCTGTGCAGCCACTAGGCAGTTACCAAGTCAGTTCAGAAGTGTGTAGTTCAGCTTCCACGTAGCTTCTGTGTTAACTTGGGGGCTACCAGTCATGCTACATGGAACAGTCCACTCTGAATCAGCACCACAGTATTGGCCCTGTCAAGATGCACCCTTGAACTCTGCAATACCCGGGTTAAAATGCCAATTTCATTAGGAAAATTCACTTGGGCAAGTCACACTCTTTTATCCTCCGAAGAAGGTAATGACAACTGTCCTATTAAAAAAATTCTCAAAGGAAATTTATGACCAGGATACTATAAATCAGACTCAACTTGAAGATATATAAAATAGCAGATCTTCATTTATGTGGTTTTTCACAAAAAGTGATAGTATGTGAGTGTATGTTTTCATAAATTGCATTTTCCCACACACACACACACAATATAAAAATAAAGCTTTTGTATAGACTATTACTTGATATAAAATAATAATCTTTTTAAAACACAATTAAAGAAAAACAGATGCATGGTTGTGTTTCCTATTTTTTCTTTTGGCTCAAGGAAGAAACTCTTATAGTAGTTGACTGTTTCATCATTTTAGTGGGGTGTCGTGACAATACTCACTGGGAATAAATAGTGATTTCACGCTGTCTCTATCCCCTCTGACATAATTTTATTTTGTCCATGAATGACCTCCTGAGCCATAACCAGTGAGCCTCAAGACAGCTGATATATAGCACAAGCACAATTTCCTTGCTCACTATAATTTGGTAGCCTTCATGGCAAGTCTCAGGAATAATCCTTTAACTTTCTTCATGTCTCTGGGTTTTCATTACTAGCCCTACACCACACTGGTATGGTATTGTAAATGAATGCTCTGACCAATGCAACGATCACCACAACTAGGTTTTCCAGATGTCAGGGCCTGATTGTTGTCCACTGGGCCTCAGTGTGAATGGAAGAATGTCAGGGGGAGGGAGTTGTTTCTTGAAAATTATTTATTTCTCATTTTGTCTGTTTGCCTTGTGCTTCTGCTATAAATTCTCATGTGGACTTCAGAGCCTGGGATGATCATGACCTCTCAACCCTGTCTGCAAATTGTAGGAAAAGTAGGTTTACCTTAGATAAAGGATTACAGTGCTGACTGAAAATATGCTACTTTTTGCTAGGGTGAAAAAAACCCAATGCATTATCTTTAAGAGACTAACAAATATATAAAAGTGATTGGCATTAAAGCTTAACTGAGACTTTTAGTAGATTGTATTTGTTGCTGTTGTTATTTTTTTTTCTTTAAATCTTTATGTGGTAAACTGGGAAAATAATATTTTATTTTATTTATTTTTGTGATTTAATATGTATAAATTTAGTTTAGGTGTCTGACTAACTTATAGCCACTAACACAATGTTGGACCAGAGCCAAACAGATTTGAGGGGTAGACCTGCTCAGCCATGGAATTAATAGGTAGTCTTTGACAAATATTTTATTTTTACCTTTACCTTTCAATCTATGCACCCATATAACCATCTCAATGATCTATCTTATAAAAGTATTGCAAGAAAGATGAAGATCATTAATCACAACACGTATTAAAAACATAAAGAATAACATCCATGAAAAATTGAGGATCATAAAACATGTAAAATTTATGCTGGTTTTTGCACATTTACCCCAGCGTAGAACAGTGAAGGTGGGGTTAAATCAATTTGTTGGTATCCAGGAATGGTCAGAAAGCATTTCACTGTAACTATGGGGTGAGGGGGCATTGTCTGTGTAGTATATATATATATATATATATATATATATATATATATATCAGAAGCGAACTGAGGGTACAATTGTAATGGATTTGAAAACACAAACAAAGTTTAAAAAACTTGGCATTATACTAAATGCCCTTTGACCAGTAGCTGCCCACTTGGAGTATCTCTGCTGTTGCTATAAGAATGTCCTCAATTGTGCATGTGGCAGGGCTCAGGCTGCATTGCAATAGGTGGTCTATGGTTTACTCTTCTATATGGCTGTGTGGAAAGACCCATGCACTTTCATCTTCCTCTTTGATATACGTTGGAGCTGGTATCGGTTGCTACCTCAGGTTTTGTGGGATTTTTAAGATCGATAGCCTGCTATTTGGCTATGTATTTTTCTGTGCTTTCAATTTTTTCCTTTAATTATATTTTATTTCACATTTAGCTAATTATTTTGCATTTAATTTGCTTTTTTTTGGTATCTTAGGATCTTTTCACAAAGCCATATAACCCAGAATATCAAGACAGAAAATCCAACAAAATTTTTGTTGTGATAATGTTATGGTCAGCCAAATTTTCCAATTCGGCAGTTCATTTCTGGTGTATCAATTTGGCTGTAGTTCATATAATCAACTATTTGACATCTCGTTCCAAGAGGGTCATGGTTTTAATTAGGGAATTCACACTACATTGTTTGTGATTTAACTTTCTTTTTACAGCCTGGCATGTTACAGGGCTGGATAATATTAATACTATATTTGTATTCTGCCCTATCTCCCTGAGGGGATTCAGGGCAGATTCCAGCATATGCAAACACAAAGGCAAACATCCAATGTCTAGAAATAATGAATCACAGATAAAGGTAAAGGCTTCCCCTCCGGCTCTGAGGGCTAATGCTTGTCTCTGGCTTTGGGGGTGGTGCTCATCTCAACTTCTAAGCCAAAGAGCTTGCATTGTCCGTAGACACCTCCTAGGTTATCTTAAAGGGGTTGTATCAGATGTGGACATCACTTTGTGCTTCACCTTTCACAGCAGCCCTGTTTCATGCTGCCTCATTGATAGCTTTTATTTGCTGCCCTGCGTATCAGTGAATTGGGCATGGGGTCCAGGGGGTAAGGTAAGGCCCTGCACTTCGATGATGTTTCCTTTACGGGTAATTCCCTTTTGATTAAAATCCAGTCATCAAAAACTGTCTAGAGGGGATGTGGTACCAAATTACAGATACAACTTTGTTCTAATACTGAATTATGTCCCGTTTATGCCATTTATCATTTTACATAGTTACAAAGTCATTACTCAGGTCTTCTGTTTTGTCATGCCAACTGGTCTTTATTGACTAAATATCAGTTTTGGGCTATGACATCCAAGGGATGGGAAATATAGGACTCAATGGACACTGATCTCTTATTTGTGGCAGGTATTGGGTGAAGCTATAATCTGGTGTTCACCTGTTGGCACTTGGGGTGTTGAATGGGAATTTTGAATCTTCTTTGAGGATCAAACGATCGAAAGGGGGATTAATCTCTTGTCCTTAGGGCTGTTTTTGAGGTCTTTGCCCTAGTTAGAAGACAAAACAACTTTGTAGGCTTTGATTAGCTTTTCAGTATGTGAGTTGGACCTTTGAACAACCATGTAAATCAGAGATTACTCTTAGGGGCTTTGGTAGCTCCCCAAATAGCTATTTGCTATCCTCAAGAAACTGCATAAAATAGGTAACTAGTTAATAAAAGTTGCCCTTAGTTCATCGATTACTGTTGTCTGGTCCCCTATTTACCTGATTTGTCGGCAATAAGGATTTGACATTCTAAATCTAAATTTATGTCAGATTGGTTCCATCATATAGATCTTTTTCACAACTTGCTTTCACATTTCCATATTGTAAGATGTTACTGAAAGAAATTAGTATTGGAAATTAGTAATGGGATTTGTGAAACAACTGTATGTAGTACAACATTTTAATAGCATTGAGTTCAGCACCCCAAAATGCATTAAAAACATATCAAAAAGGGTGTTTTTCTATTGCATGCCTGCATAATTAGAAATAATATTCATTGGCATAGCCCCAGGATGACTTATTAAACTAAGAACAACCACGGATAAAAAAGAATAGCCCCATTACTACTTTGTAGGCCTCCCTGCCTATCTCATTTCATCTGAACATTTCCTTTCTATTGATTTTTGTAATACTTACCAATGAAATACAGTTGACACAGTTGGTTTCATTGGAGAAGAAAGAAATAGAATCCATCTATTTGAAATGAATAAAAGCATTAATGAGTTACAACTGGATATTGTTCCAGGGAAGCAACAATGAGAAAGGACGTTATACCTGAATAATGTTGCAAATTTTTTCAGCAAGGGAAATAAACTCAGACACTGAACAACCATAATGAATATTATCATTTTCCTTAATGGGAAAACACGTTCTTTTCGTGAAGGTTTACAGGGGATGATGTGCAGAAAGTAAAAGCACACAAAAGAACAAAACGCTATATGACTTTAATTCATAGGTTTGGTAAGATACTTAATCAGAAGATTTAGCATAAACTATAGGCCTCAGAGAATAATGGTGCAAACTCATTACAAATTTTCAGATACTAATTGCCATAGCAATAAAAAAACCCATAACTATTTTGAAATTTGTATCCATGTCTAACTCAGGGCATTTCCACACAGCCATATAACCCAGTATATCAGGGCAGATAATCCACAATATCTGCTTTGAACTGGGTTATCTGAGTCCACACTCAGTCCACACTCAGATAAGGTGGGATTTTCTGCCTTGATATTCTGGGATATAGGGCTATGTGGAAGGGCCCTTAATGGGGTTGTTGTGTGTTTTCCGGGCTGTATGGCCATGTTCCAGAAGTATTCTCTCCTGACATTTTGGCCACATCTATGGCAGGCACCTCAGAGGTTGTGAGGATGCCTGCCATACATGTGGGTGAAACATCAGGAGAGAATACTTCTGGAACATGGCCATACAGCCCAGAAAACACACAGCAACCTTGTGATTCTGACCATGAAAGCTTTAGACAACACAGGGCCCTTAATGTTTGCAGCATGAGTAGTATCAAGTTTTATTGCAGGAATTTCCCATGGAATTTGACTTTCTTCAATCATAATGTGTCTTACTTTGAAACATACATAATTGAAGATAGGAATAGAAAGAATATTCTAAAAAAAATCCAAACAATGTTGAAAATGTGTTTCTCTTGCATTAGGAAAATCCTGCAAAGCATCCTGGACTGACAAGCATTTTTAGTTTGAGGCTTAAGGTAAAGGTAAAGGTTTTCCCCTGACAATAAGTCCAGTCGTGACCAACTCTGGGGGTTGGTGCTCATCTCCATTTCTTTTTTGAAAATTTTTTTATTGAATTTTATCTGGGTGATGCTGACATACAAAGTTTAAAAAACAACAGGAGAGGGTAACGCACTGTGCCACCAGGGGCCCCTAGTTTGAGACTTATTCTATGGGAAATTTGCATGTGGTTTTTTTTGTGAATAAAACAGCACAGATATATCATTTTAAATGCCAAAAAAGTTTTCCGCACAAAAAATGCTATTTTCTATGTGAAATAATCAGGTGTAAATTTTATGAAGAATAAATACTCATCTGCAGTGCTTTTTTAACACAGAAAATAGCATCTTTTATGCAGTTTGGAAAGAAATGTTTTTTCTAGACAGCATATGGTGTTTCCTGCACAATGGTATCCCAGTAATAATACATATCCACGTTTTGTACAAATTAAGTCCCAGTTGTAAACTTATCCTTGTATTGAGAAGAAATTTTCTGAAATTATTCAATTTTTGGAGGTGAAAATGGCAAAAATACAATCCTAATAGATAGCTAGTTCCCTCCTAGAGTATGGACAATATGTTTCTCTTGAGAATTCACACATATCTAGTTTTTATCACAAACTTTGGCAAAAAAGTTACAAAATAATTTTTGACTGAATATGTGTGTTTATGCAATTTATGCAGTTTTGAAACCTATTTCATTAAAGTTACAGAACTGTAGTCAGCATCTCAAATCCTGTTATTTTCCTGCATTTGATTTGTCTGCAAAAAAAAATCTTTTTGTATAGCAATCAATGTATTCTTTCCATTAAAATTGTTTTCCACTCTCTCTTTGTGGGTTAGTTTAAGTTTTGATAATCTGGAACTAATCCAAAAAATAGAATCATTTTTTCCTGTTTTGTTGAATTTGTTTTATTTATTTATGTAGAACAAGTTTACCCAAATCTTCAACTAAAAGTTTCCCTAGAGTGACTTCCAGAGATTAATAATGAATGTGACATCCCTATGCCCTCAGGGTCAGGGGAAAAATATTCAGAAGTAAGTGGAAAAAGCAAAATGGATGGCGTATAAGAATAAACAACTCAAAGCAGAGGAAGCAAGTAAATTTAGGGTTTACATCTTATGAACATTTTTAAAAAATTAAAGCTCACTTTAAAAATAATATGAGAATCTGTAGGTATCTCAACAGAACTAATACTCCCCCTCCTTGTTAAAGATGCAGTTCTTCACAAATTTCAGCCATAAAAGAAAACTCTAAGTATCACTAAGGCACCATTGAATGTCAGGTGCACCCCATTTTTGACGCTTTGATTTTAGGAAAAAAGAATTATCTTAGATCCATGTGTAAGCAAACCTTATCTACAGTTGTAAGCAAATAAATTGTGGCTTATTGATGTATTCCAAAAATGGTGTTTGCCTGGTGATTGTGGTTTGGCATACCTGAACACACAAACACATATTTGGTCATTCTCAAGTATGTTTAAATATTCTTTCCCTCACTAAGTTGTTTCTTGGCAAAGGTGAATTTTTGTTTTTCCTCTTTGATCCCTCTGCAGTTAACACAAAGCTGAAATCATATAGGCTCATTATTTAAGGTACGTTCCATTAAACCCACTGGGGTTTTGTTTTGAGTAAACCTTTATATGATTCTGCAGCATAATAGCATTTTACAATTTTGAAAAGGGAGGGGTAATTAATGGAAATGTTTAGAAAAAAAACCCCTAACACTAGGAAAGAGTACTTATTGGGAAAAGACAACCTTTGAAAGAACACACTTGGGCTAATTGCAGGTATTGATAATTCTGTCTACTTTTGATAAATTGGCAGGTGACAGCTAGACTACACACACAATAAAAAGTTGTAGTACTTGTGGTTTTGTAAGATATTGAAGGGCCAGAGGAAGAATTGGCTGCTAAGGATGCAGGGGTGATTATAAAATACAGTATATTCTTTCCCTGGCATAGAAAACTGGATTTTTTTTTGTATTGAAAGTTGTTTCAGTGCAGAAGCACTATTTCCTCTACATGAAAAAATGTTTTCCATGCCGAAAAGTGAGACTTTTGCCCAAAGTAAGTCTTTAATTAAAATTTATTTTCTACAAAAACATTTACATCAATTGTAGTTCTAGACAAAGAAAATATCTCACTGAGGAAACAGAGAGAGTCCGATACAGCTGCTTATTCTGGGTGGGCACTAGTCAAGACACACAACCAAAGAAATAAAGCAAACTAACAGTCAAACTTTCATATTATCCTTCAACTCAGAGGGACCCCAAATGAAGGCCCGTGGGCTGGATGCAGCACTCCAAGGGAATTTACCTATCCCTTGCCCTAAACTTTAGGCCCTAAGTCTGAAACAACTTGAAGGCACACAACAACAATGCTAATTTACTTGACTATCTCATCAGCTAAAAGTAGTCCCACACTTCTCATTGACATATTGGTGAATTTATGTTGGTTAAATTGTTATTCATTTTAAATATTTCAATTTTTTTGCACCAGAAATAAGATATGTGCAGTATGCATAGTAATTTGTTCATGCTTTTATTTTCAAACTATAACCCAGCCCTCTAACTGTCTGAGGTAGTGTGAACTGGGCCTCTCCTTAAAAGGTTTAAGGACTCCTGCATTTTATTTATTTGGTTTTATGTGAGAACAAAATAAGTGAAGTTTCACCATTGTTAAATGGCCATTTCAATAAAATTCTTTGCACTTTCTATACAGAGTACTGTACAGACACTACAATTCTCGTTTTTAGAGTAATTAAGACACTGATGCACTCCCATTAAAATACTACATTTCTTGAAGTTTCTCCTGAATGCATTAGACTCCACAGATTTCAAGTTGCAGAGTTCTGAGGCAATGGCCACATTTTTTAGTTAAGTCTTCCAGCCATTGAAAACATAATATGTCGAAATACAAGAGGAAAAAATAATACTTAAGAATCCTCCTTCCTCTTTCCCATACCAAGTTAGAGGAAGGGCACCTTTCAAGGGATGAGAGTGATGAATGTCCAACAACTTTATTGTCCAAGGTGTCCCAGTTTTTCCCATTTTCAAGGTGACTGGACACTGATTTATTTCTCTTCTTTTCCTTTAAAAGGTAACTGTAAGCATGACAAGGTGTGCCTGAGATCTTTACTGCTTCAGAAGTATATTTTGAGCTGGAGCTGGAAATGCTCCCGGGACAAACTGACACAATGTGATGATATAGCATCATCATGTACTTTCATTTCTTCCTTAGCTGACTTTTGGCCTTTTATTTCAAAGTCCACAAACTTTAAGCATTAGAACGCCCACACACATACATGTGCAGACATTAATTTTTTCTCTCTCTCTCCTAAACCTAACCCCACTGACTGCTCATACCATTAATTTTGATAAGTGTTGTCTCCATTCCAACCATCCCTATAAAACCTTTGAAACCTTGCTAGGACAGATGTATGGTTCCGTCTTTGGGCTTCTTTGATATTATTTACATGGAAAGTTGTTAACCCATTTTAGTTGTGTTCTAGTTAATACATCTCACAGTATGGTATTCTGAGATTTTTTTTAATTAAGGAGTTGCATAACATAACTGCAAATAGATATAGACTTAAGTATTACTGTGCACTGCAATGACTAAATATTGGGAAGACATTCAAAAACTAGACAGCAAAAACAAACAGTGATTATAGTACTGTGTAAAATTTGACATCTTTTCGTTTGCTCAATTTGAACATTGTTTCCAAAATTCCTATCCCATTTTATCATAAAATCTTTCACTTGTTCTCCTTCCATTTGAAAATGAATCAAGTTTATACAATTTGCCAATCACACATTCATCATCTGTTCACAACTGTATTTCAAACTCTGATTTATTTCAACTCAAACATTATGTTTATTCTTCTTAAATTGTTAATATAACTACAAGCATGAAAACCATTGAAAAGTTTAGCCCACTGTCAAGAGGTTTTTAAACAGAGGCTGGATGGACAACTATCAGTAGTGCCTTGATTGTGTATTCTTTCATAAAAGAGTGTAGATCTAGATAGCTCTTGTGGTATTTTCCCATTCTATAATTCTATTATTCTATTGGAAGGTTATAAGAGCAAACACAAGGAAAGTGTTGAAGGGGTGCAATTTTCTATAGCATTTTTTCATGTCAGAAGTTAATTGAGGGTACATTTATAATGTATTTAAAAACACAAAGTTTTAAAACTTGGCATTATGCTAAATGTCCTTTGACCAGAAACTGGCCACTTGGAGTGCCTCTGGTATCACTGTGAGAAGGTCCTTCACTGTGCATGTGGCAGGGCTCAGGCTGCATTGTAGTAAGTGGTCTGTGGTTTGCTCTTCCCCACACTCCACTTTGTAGCCCCATTTCTGAAGATTGGTTCTGCACCACGTAGTGCCAGAGCGCAGTCTGTTCAGCATCTTCCAAGTCATCCAGTCTTCTGTGTGCCCAGGAAGAGTCTCTCATCCAGTATCAGCCATGGGTTGAGGTTCCCTGTTTAAATTAATTTAACCTGAAAGGAACAAGATAAGGGAACAACTTGATATGGGTTCAGCTGAGACCTGCATAAGATACCTCCTTGGGTAAAACACCAGAGCCCCAAGGATTAGAGTGCTCCCTTGCAGGCACATAATAGTAAGTAAATCCAGGGCACTCTCACCCAAATAGCAGGACGTCATAAATGAGAGCAAAAATCCTCAAGTCAGCCTCAATGATAAACTCCTTTTCCACCCTCAATTACTAGGTCCTCTATAGACTGTAACAAAGCCCGAACCCTCACCAAAAGGGTGCTACCTAAGTCTCAAATCCCTCCTACAAAATGACAATCCATTCACAGACACCATCTTGAGCCAATCATTAAAGTTCCTTAGACTCATTATAAGGTTGAGAGAAAAAAAAATCCTATGTGGCCCTGAAGCCATCAGAATATTGATACTGCACTGAAATTGAGAAAGTGGACCTGAAGCAATGATCCAAATAACCATGCGAGGGGGATGTGAGATCTTAAATAATATGTGGCTCCACCCTCATCACATGCCACATTCTGATGTTTTGTGCCACACACACACACACACACACACACACACACACACACACACACACACACAGAGTCTCCTGATCCCTGACCATGGAGGACAATGAAAACTAACCTCCCACACAACAATCTTTGCCACACTTGTTTGTATACGAGTGTGAAGGGGTGGGTGTGTTGTTTTGTGATGTGTGTTGAAGAAAGCATTTAATTTTGTTGTATAAAGTACAATGACAATAAAGTTATTATATATGTTGTCGAATGTCAGGAGAGAATACTTCTAGAACATGGCCATACAGCCCGGAAAACATACAACAACCCCAAAGTTATTATATTCTATACATGTTATGAATGTATCTATGTTCATACAACTGAAACATTACATCAATACTAGATTGGTGACTTAATTATTCTTCCTGGTGGGAGTTCCTGATTGTCACATTCTACAAGTGGGGAAAATTGACTGAGAATATCATTTCCATCCCCAATCACAAAGGGGGGGGGGAATCAGAAAATATAATGTTTGTACAAGCTGTGGCGGTGGGGGGGGGGGATACCAAGGCGGCATTATTTTGTAGACAGTATTGTTTTTCTGTCATCCAGACTTAGGTCCCTGTTTCAGCAACAGTTGGACACAATAAACTCAATAATGTTAACTAAATCTTCAAGAGAATTTCATTTGTTGTCTCCCCCAAAGCTTTTAGATATTGAACTAGCATACTAAATTTGTCAAGAGAATCAGCCTAAGAAATAATGTAACAGGATTTAGTTTGGCTCTATCTAGGACACAGATGGAAAACTCCATAGTCACAGGTAATAATAATAATAATAGTTCATTTTTAATCTGCCCTCTCTCCCCGAAGAGACTCAGTAAATGAAGCAAATAACTTTCCATGTATTTCTTTGAATGAGACTTACAAAAAGGATCCTCGGTACCATTTCCCATTAATTTTTCCTGAAATTATACTTGTGGCAAAATGTTCACTATATGATATCACCAGAATTCTACAACAGTGATAATATATAATCAGATTTTATAAAAACTAAAGCAGTAATAGGTAAACACAATCGGTTTGCATGCCCAATATGATTGTATGAATCAAAATCAAGGTCATAATTAAGTTAATTGCTTGTTGAGCCAGATGAGAATATCAATATATTATGTAATATGTATTAAAGAAATAGAGATAAAAGCTTGTTGTAACAATGATAATTTTGTAAAAGAATCCCACATTCCGCAACAACTTTCACCCTCTTTGTTTTCTTCTCACAGTATACCAGACATCTGTAAATATGCAACTGACTAATAATTCATCTATTATCCCCAATTCTTTTTTTCTTTTTTCTTCCCTTGTCCCCTCATTTTCTACTTTCCTAGTATATGTTTTTTAAAAAAATATTTGGAAAAAACACAGTAAAGGGGCAGGCAAAGTTAGCAAGGAAAAACTAAGGGCCCTTCCATACAGCCCCAAACCCCCTGATGGATTTCATATTAACCTGAGGTGTCCAAACGACACCTCAGGTTGATCTGAATTAATCTAGGGTTCTTCCACACAATCATATAATCCAGAATATCAAGGCAGAAAATCTCACAATATCTACTTTGAACTGAGTTATCGGAGTCCACACTGCTATATATTTTAGTTCAAAGCAGATAATATGGGATTTTATTCAGCTGTGTAGAAGGGGCCCTAGAGTAAACCAGGACTTCCAGATTTATTCTGGATTTTAAAAAATCTGAAAACATCTGGACCCTACTACAAGGTCCAAATCTTTTCAGGTGCTGGTCCTGTAAAGATTGACTCTCGAGACCGGCTTCCACGATCCCGGGGGCCAATCCTCATTGCTATCGCAGTTCATAGCTATCGCATTGCTATCCTTCAGGATTCTAATAGCCTGAAGGAGTAGGATGGCACCCCCTCCCTTCCCAGCCCCACCTTTTCTATGTAAACCTACTGGAGTGCCCTGGCTGTGACTTCAGGTCCCTCAATAAGCTTACATGAGAAACGGGGGCAGGGGGGATGGCTAGATGCCTTCCCAGGTAAATCTCTGGTCAACCCAGGAGGGCATGTAGCCACTCCCTCCCAGGGAAAACCTGGGATTTGGGCCCACTGTGTGGCCTAAATTGCAAAAGGAATCAAGATTTTAAATCCCAGTCCTTTCATGATTTTGGCATGTCTGTATAGGCCCTTACATAGAAAAAGGATCTACATGATCTAATTTATCACTAAGTAAGTCGAGAGAATTTCAGTCCATAACTACTGTCTCAAAAAAAGTACAAGAATTTAATGGATTAAAAAAAACACTTTTACAAAGCTTGGTAAGGTCAGCTGATGGTCAGGTCAAATTGAAGTTCTTTGGCCATCAAGTGTTGTTTTTGCAAATTGTTATGAGCTCAGCTGGGGGCAGCTCTGTAACGGGAAAGGGATGATGTAAAGAGTTGTGCAAAAAGATTATATATGGCCATTGTTAAACTGATTAGATATATTAAGTTCATGTGTAAATGCCATACAACCAGGGAATCAGAGGATGAAAGGTAAAAAAAAAACCAAGCATATTTGTAAAGCAAATAGTCCACTGAGCACAAGTCCCCAGATTATGTATTATGTTTATGAATCTGTTTGCTTTGGTTGCTGTATATTATACTGGCTTATTCTATCGAAGTCAGGTTGAGGTGAGGTTCAAGGGGTAGAGAGAGAGACACACAACAAGCTCTGGAATCATAGAAGAAAAATGAAACATACATGTCTTTCAAAAATAAATAAAATGAAATAAAAGTTTATTATTTAATTCAGAACAGAAAGATTGTGAGGTTTAGGGAGTGAGGTGCCAAAAGTGGTGGTGGGCTACTGGATACTGGATGATGAAAGATATGTTGCTGGTATTGAAAAATTGGAACTAAAGAAACCATCTATTTCAGGCCCAGAATAGAGGGAAATAGAAGAAACAAAGCAGATTGTCTATGGCTAAGTGGAAGAGATAGATTGGCTTTTGCTAGATGACATATGTATGAAGAAAGGAAAGGGGAAAAGAGAAAATGGGAAGAAAGTAAAATAAGAAAAGGGAGGGAAGAATGGAAAGAAAGAACATTGAGACATTGTGAGGTAGGTAGCTAGAGCTGTAGAAGAAGAAAGCAGCCAGGCAGTGGCCCCTCTGATATCTGGACAACACTGCTACAGTAAAGCTAAAGTGAATGTTGAATTCAATAATCATTTTATGAGATTTATTTATTTCATGTCAAAAGCATTGCATAAATAAATAAGCTTAAACTGATAAAAAGAGATCACAAGCATCTAAATAGTTTAAGACCAAAAACAGGCAACAGTGACTGCATTGTTTGTAGTTTTAAACAGTTCTTTCTCTGTGCATGAAGCAGTGCATTGTGGGCAAGCATACAGGCATTAAGTTGTTTGTTCTGCTCCACAATCACACTGGAGGATTCTTCTAGGTAGTGCCATTTTGCCAGGTTGTCAAAACCCAAAACCATTGATTGACAACATTTTGTGAAATGTATCATGAGAAGAATATGGAATAAAAGCAAATAAAACAAAAGAAAAATTAAAGTGGGTAATTTGCCAAAACCATTTGGCATTTGACCAAGAACAATGTAGAATCTAATCAAATGAAGAATTATAGGGTTTTTTTTCAGTTTAAGGGTTACAGTTTTCAATGGTGTTCTTTTAGAAAAATATTTGAAAGAATAATAATGGATAAAATATATGGTTTTAAATGGGGAAAATTTGAATTTGGATTATGAATATTTGATTGTAAGATTACATATTCTTGTTAAAAATTGTGTTGGGAAGAAGTTTAAAAAATTCATAACTAAGTGAGCTCAAAACTTTGGATACAGCATGCAGATGGAACAATGGGAAAATGTGGTCAGTGAAATACACATTGAAATAGTTTAAGATTTTCCATACCATGGTTCAGTCATTATTCTGAATCAAGATTCCAGTCAAAAAATCAGAAGCAGACTGGGGCATTTCACACTAACTAAGAAAGAATTATGAACCATACGAATATGATGAAATAATGTATGAAAGGAGGCAATGACATATTGGAGACTGCATCTATAGGATTGGATTTTTAAAATGGGGGGGGGGAGGTTTTTAGTCTTTTGTAGAAAAATACAGTTGTATTAAATGCACACAATATGTTATTTGGTGTGGTCAACTAAAGAGAACAATGTGAGTGACTGAAGCAGAATTGCCAGTTTCTATCTCCAACTCCTGCTGTGAGGTAAACGAAGAGCAGAATAAGAGACTGATTATATGAAAATAATGTATTGTAGAAATATTTGTTTTGTATGCTTGGAACTTTGACTTATCCATCTTGTTGAGCTGCAACACCGGCTCAGCGACTTATGTGAGGCATATCTGTCTGTAGGAGTGAGATATGAATTTTTAATTTTATTTCATAATAATGTGTTGATGTGTTTATTTTTAGGGTTTAGGGTATAGGGTTTACTGTGTGGGTTAGGCACATTTTATTTGTGGATTTCCTGAATCATCATCTGAGGTTTAGGGTTTGGAATCTGATCCGATTGTGTATATTTTTAAATCCCCAAGAATTGTGGGATTCTGGTATGGGTCTCTGTCTTTGCGAATGTGTGCATGTGTGTTTGTGAGTGAGTGAAGTGGCTGCTGTGATGCTCTTTATTTGTTGTCCTGGAATGGAAGGTTGTCTTTTGCAACTTATTGTATTGTAACTTCCACCACATCCTGTATTTACTAGTAAATGTGTGGAGAATTGTATTGTTTCTTTTGTCTATCCCAAATACTCATTTGATACCAGCATATTGAATTTTTCTTTTCTTCTTAGCCAGGTTTTCACTCTTAATTTCCAGTTGGGAAAACATGGTGTGTATAGTTATTATTCTTTAGTTTATACAACTGTTTTGTACATGTTAAATATTGTATTTCAATTTGTGTTTTCTAATTTTCACAGCTTAATTTCTAATTAAAATTAATTAATACAAGAGACATTTTGTCATTTACTATGAATACACACACACACTAGCATACATACTTGGCCTCTGTGCCCCCCCCCCTCCCTTCGTTCATTCATCCCTTCTTTCTTGGCCTCTCTCTTCTCATCCCCTTCCCCCTTTTTTCTCTTTTTTCCTTCTCCTCTTTTTCATTCCTATCCCTTCTGTTCTTCTCTTCTCCATTCTCTTATTTTTCTCATTCCTTTCTTCCTCATTTCCTCTCCCCTTTCTCCTTTCTCCATCTCCAAGAGAACATACTTCACAATGTCTCCATGGCAACATTGCTCAGTGTTTTTTTTTCTTTCTCTCTCCCTTTCCCTCATACACATGCCATCTTTCTTCCTCAGTGACATCACAGAGGGCCACTTCACCTAACAACAGTCTTTGTGGTGCAGATAGACTTACTTTGATTTTCATATATATATAGATTATACACAGACGCCTCTTTTATATTCACCATTGAGCCAACCCTTCCATCCCCTCAATATTTATATTTTTCAATCCCCATAAAATTGTTTTACTACACTGCTTCATGGGCTAAACATTGGACTATGAAACCTAAGTTGCAAATCAGTAAAAAATGTTTCACCTTTGGAGAAGTTAATATAAGAAGGTAATGTAACCCCAGTGTAAACCTTTTCATTATCTCAGTCCAACTGCCAACTCATTTTACCATGTCTTGAATTTTATGCCATTTATGACATCCGAATGTTAAGTTTATAATTAATCTAAGATTTCTCCATACTAGCAGAATGACCAATACATTTCTCCAATCATCCTCTTGGCTTTCTATGCTGACACTTATACAACTATATTACTTTTTCTATGGAGCATCTGGCTGTAAACATCAAACTGAAAGAAATTCTAAAATGGAAATGATTACTAATCTTGAATGTAAGGGATAACTAAGATCTTTTCTATCTCTGTTTTGACATGATGGAATCTTGCTGCAAGGAGGGAATACCTTCGTGACTGCATTTCCCCCTACGAACCTGCACGATCTCTTCACTCATCGGGGAAGGCCCTCCTCTCGCTCCCATCACCCTCGCAGTCACAGTTGGTGGGGACGAGGGAGAGGGCCTTCTCCGTCCTGGCCCCCCGGCTCTGGAACTCGCTCCCCAGGGAGATCAGGCAGGCCCCTACCCTTCTCTCCTTTCAGCCCTGAAAACATGGCTTTTCCAGCAGGCCTTTGACAATTGATCTAGTGAGATTGACCTGTCGCTTTCCACTAATTAGTTCCTTATGTATAGGTTAATACCGAATTAACCTTGCCAAAAACCAACAGGCAACCATCATATGCACCTATGCACCAACTCTAGATGCTGACGAAGACATCAAGGAAAAATTTTATTGTCAGCTGGACACCATCCTATCGGAGATACCTAAGAAGGACAAAATCATCCTCCTGGGGGACTTTAATGCCAGAGTCAGACGGGACTCTGACCTGTGGCCAGGGATCATAGGAAAAGACGGGGTCGGAAACAGCAACTTGAATGGCATCTTGCTTCTCACCAAATGCGGAGGGCACAACCATGTCATCATCAACATGCTCTTCTGCCAGAAAAACAAGCTCAAGACATCATGGAAGCACCCTCAGTCAAAGCATTGGCACCTCTTGGACTATGTAATTACACGTGCCAGAGACCGCTGCGATGTGCTTCTCACAAAAGCCATGACAGGTGCTGATGACTGCTGGACGGACCACAGGTTAATCCGATCCACAATGGCTATCAAGATCGTCCCCAAATGCAGACTCCAAGGAAGAAAAAACAAGGCACAAAATGAACACCCAAGCCCTTCAGGAGCCCTCCAAATGAGCCCTTCTCCAAACAACACTCAAAGATCATCTACCCACAGAACACCCCGAAAATGTTGAGGAACATTGGAACAAACTGAAGACCTCCATCATCACAGCCTGCGAAGAAACCATTGGATACCAAACTAAGAAACATCAAGACTGGTTTGATGACAACGACAAAGAGATCCAACAGCTAATTGATAACAAAAGGAAAGCCTTCCAAACATGGCAGAGAGACACCAACTGTGCTGCCAAGAGGTCCAAAGAAGGACCAGAGAACTCAAGAACATCTGGTGGACAAAGAAGGCTGAAGAAATCCCACACTTTGCAGATACCCATGATGCTCAGGGATTTTTCAAAGCTATAAAGATCATTTACGGACCAAGAAACCATGGCATACAGCCTCTACGCTCATGATGGCAACAGTCTTGGACAGCAACGGCTCCCAAAGTGACCCATTTAAGGTGGAATCAGGTGTCAAGCAGGGATGTGTTATTGCCCCCACCTTATTTTCCATCTTCATCGCTATGATACTTCACCTTGTTGATGGGAAGCTTCCCACCGGAGTGGAAATCATCTATCGGACAGATGGCAAGCTATTTAACCTTAGCAGACTGCAAGCCCAAACCAAGGTCACCACAACATCTGTTATAGAACTCCAATATGCCGATGACAACGTAGTCTGTGCGCACTCAGAAGAAGACCTACTCTAAACACCTTCGCAGAAGCATACGAGAAGCTCGGCCTCTCATTGAACATCGAGAAAACCAAAGTGCTCTTCCAACAGGCACCAGCTAATCCCTCTGCGATGCCAGGAATACAGCTTAATGGTGTCACATTAGAAAATGTTGACCATTTCCACTACCTTGGCAGCCACCTCTCCACAAAAGTCAACATTGACACTGAAATACAACACCGCCTGAGCTCTGCGAGTGCAGCATTTTTCCGAATGAAGCAGAGAGTGTTTGATGACAGGGACATCCGTAGAGAGACCAAGGTGCTTGTTTACAAAGCCATTGTCCTCCCAACCCTGCTCTATGCCTGCGAAACGTGGACTGTCTACAGACATCACACTGTCGGGACCCAGGCTGCAGAGCACCAATAACCATGCGCAGAGACCAGAATCTATCTAATATCTTTATTAAGAAATATATATAAAGTCAATAAAACAAGTGTAGAATATAGTTCAGAAGTAGACCTTTCAGGAAAGGTCAAATATAGTCCAGGAAAATAATGTCCAATATGTGATATTAGAGTCCAAAGTTATAATCCAATAACCGAAACACACACTTTGCCAAGCAAAGTGTGGGGAGAAGACAAGGTCCTTAAGTCCATAGAAACTTGGCAATTAGGCTGGAAAGCAAACTTGATACTTGGCTAGAACAAGACTTGAAACAAGGCAACAAGAGCAAAAACAAGATCCGTGGCAAACGCGGGACAAGGCAAGGCTGGAAACTTGATCCGGGAAACAGGGAACTGGAGTACGAAGTCTACACACGATCTCACTCCTCCAGCTGACGAATTGACTCCGCAAAGTTTCCCTTGCGGCAAACACCTAAATAGGGTCTCGTTTCCCGCCAGAAGAACACTTTCCCTGGAGAACTAGAAGTGAAACTCAACTTAGTCCAGATGCAAGACTCCTTAGAATTTCCCAAGGGAAGCAGACTTAATCAGCTAATTGTTTGGCTGCGATTCTGGCGCTCCGGCGATTCGCCTCCCTATTTCCTCTATCTCTATTATAATTGTCTCTTCGAGAAAACGGGGGAGAATTCTGCCCAAGGCTTGTTTGGCTGACTTCTTGAGGGCAAACATCCTCCAGGTGCAAGGGCTCCGTTTCTGGCTGAATCGGTGGGAAGTTTTTCTCTTCGTCTGTCACCATAGTACTAGGAATGGGACTACATGGCCCATGAGACATCACACACACCAAACTCCTGGAGCGTTTCCATCAGCGTTGCCTCAGGAAAATCCTGCAAATCTCTTGGGAAGACAGGCGGACAAATGTTAGCGTGCTGGAAGAAGCAAAGCCCACCATCATTGAAGCGATGCTCCTACGCCATCAACTCCGCTGGACTGGCCACGTTGTCCGAATGCCCGATCACCGTCTCCCAAAGCAGCTACTCTACTCCAAACTCAAGAATGGGAAATGTAATGTTGGTGGGCAGGAAAAGAGATTTAAAGATGGGCTTAAAGCCAACCTTAAAAACTGTGGCATAGACACTGAGAACTGGGAAGCCCTGGCCCTTGAGCGCTCTAATTGGAGGTCAGCTGTGACCAGCAGTGCTGCGGAGTTCGAAGAGGCACGAATGGAGGGCTTAAAGGAGAAACGTGCCAAGAGGAAGAAGCGTCAAGCCAACCCTGACCGAGACCACCTTCCACCTGGAAAACGATGTCCTCACTGCAGGAGAACATGCAGATCAAGAATAGGTCTCTTCAGTCACCTGCGGACACACCCCTAAGACCCTATAACTGGAGAACTATCTTCCTCGGCCTACGAGGAATCACCTAAGTAATAAGTAAGTCCTTATGTATGCTCTTCCTAGCACTTTTGATGACTATGACACTTTGGATTACCACTCCTCCTTGAGGAAAGCGAAATAACTAGCACTTTGGCCCTGTTTCTTACAGATTTTATCCATGATTTTATCACTATGTATTGTATGAGTTTTAAACTTGTATTATTCTGTTTGATTTGTTTTATTGCTTGTTTTATACTATTGATGACTGGGTTTGGCCCCATGTAAGCCACCCCGAGTCCCTTCAGGGAGATGGGGTGGGGTATAAGAATATAATAATAATAATAATAATAATAATAATAATAATAATAATAATAATAATAATAGCTTACATTTTTTTCTAGGAAGGAGACTTGAGTATTTTTATTTGAACTTATGGTGTCAGATGTAAAGAAACTGAGGTGGAACAAGCATGTTTTATAAGTCAGTTCTACCTACTTTTCATTTGATCTTCTTACTTAAGACTGTAAGTAACTCGTGGTTGTTTAGATATTCTTGGGCTATAGATATCATAATTTCTCACCAAAACTATATTAAATAGGGGTGTTGGAAGGAAAAAATCAATAATCTGGAGAGCTGCATTTCTACTTCTTCTGTAGATACTGATGTCTTTTTCTCTAAATTTTACTCTTATTGACACACTTTAACCCCTGACCTCTCATATACACTTGTTAGCCCATTTTATTTTATTTCCTTTTCCTGTTTAATTTACAATTTTGGATATTGAGGATTCCCCCAGTGATGTAAAAAGGCCATCATAAACTTTGAATTGTCTTATTTCTCTTTCAAAACAATAGGTAGTCAACTATTCAAACCTATTATTATAGAGAACAGTACTGTTGTTAAAATATAAAGGTTAATTTCTACAGTGAAAATGCAGGAATAAAAATAAATAAGGTGAAGTAAAATATAATGAGTTTTAATGATGAGTAACTAATAGTGTAACCCTATTAGTATTTGTTCAGAAATAAGATTGACCTTGTTAAATAAAAGTTACTCCTAAATATGGAAAGCATCATAAATTTTAATGATGCTAGTAACTTAAAGAAGCCTTCAGCCCAACAAATGTTTTCCTAGGAGTGCATCTCATTGTACATGCCAGAATCTATTTAGAGAAAACATATTTGAAGTATGTTTTTCAAGGCAGCAGTCCAATAGATTAATGCATCTTCACATTTTGCCTTTATTATAGGGATATTCATTGCAGGATGGCAACAAATATTGTAGTTTTACAAATTTCTGAGTATGAATTCAGTTCTGTTTCTAATCCCTCAAAAGTGCTAAAAAGGTGTGCAAACAGTTAAGAGAAATATGCCATTTTAATCAGATTGTAGTGATTATTAGTTGTGAAATTAATTTCCTATTATACCCTGACCTTACCAGGCACTGGGATCTTGATTCATTAGTTTGTAATTTTTCAATAAGGGGAGGAAAGACATAGTCATAATGTTGTTTTTAAGTGTTTAGAGCAGCGGTTCTTAAGGTGTGCTCCGGGGAGGCCTCCCCCCATTATTGGTATTGTTATTACTACTACAAAGGCAGGACAAGTCAGGAGTGCATCTGAGGAATCTCATCAAAACTGAATTATATTTGTGGTCCAATTAAAACCATCCATCCGGGGGGGGGGGAATGTCGTGGTGGTGAGGGGGCTTGTATGTTCCAGTTAACCTGTTGGTGAAACCATCAAAGTTATGTGTTCCAGGAGGGGGGGGCAAGGCAACAGGGGGGAATCAGACCAAGCACAATCTGAAGTCCTTAATAGTGTAGCAGGCAGATGATAACATGAAGGCTGTGAGGGTGGAAGAAGGCTGCAACACATGAGAAGCCACCAGTTTTCAGGTTAACCATGCCACTGGGTGTGTGTTGATCAGCTGTGCACTGACCTCCACACATAAAACAAATTCATGCATAGGTGTGTTCCGAGAAAAAGTAAAAAAAAAACACAACATGTCAAACATGGATGTGTAATTGCTTCAACTTTATTTTCCACTTCATAGCTGCACTTTGTTGATGGAAAGCTTCTCACCAGTGTGGAAATCATCAGACAGATGGGAAGCTATTTAACCTCAGCAGACTGAAAGCCAAAACTAAGCTCACAACAACATCTCTTATAGAACTCAAATATGCTGATAATATAGTCTGTGTTTATTCAGAAGAAGACCTTCAAGCCATTCTAAACACCTTTGCAGAAGCATATGAAAAGCTTGGCCTCTCACCGAACATCAAGAAAATCAAAGCGCTCTATCAACAGACACCATCCAATCTCTTTACTGCTTGATGGTGTAATGTTAGAAATGTTGACCATTTCTTCTACCTTGGCAGCTATCTCTCCACAAAAATCAAAATCAACATCGAAATACAACACTGTCTGAGCTCTGTGAGTGAAACATTTTTTTTTCAAATGAAGCAGGGAGTGTTTGAGGATCAGAACATTTGTAGGGATAGCAAGATGCTTGTTTATAAAGCTATTATCCTCAACCTTTTTATGCACCTATGAAACATGGACCGCCAACAAATGTAATTCCTATTTCTGGAACAACTCCATCAGCATTGCCTCCAAAAAATCCTGAAAATCTCTTGGGTAGACAAGCAGAAAAATGTCAGCATTCTGAAAGAAGCAAAGACCACCAGCACTGAAGCAATGATCCTCTGCCATCAACTTCACTGGACTGCCATGTTGTCTGAATGCCCAATCGTTATCTCCCAAAGCAGTTACTATACTCTCCATTTAAGAACAGAAAATGGAATGTTGGTGGACAGCAACAGAGGTTTAAAGTTGGGCTTAAGATTAACCTTTAAAACTGTGGCATAGATATGGAGAATTCGCAAACCCTGCCCTCAAGTGTTCTAACTGGAGGTCAGCTGTTAACAACAGTGCTGTGGAATTAGTGGCATGAATGGAGGGCAAAAAGGAGAAACGCATCAAGAGGAAGGCACGTCAGACCAACCCTTGTTGGAACTGCCAATCGATGTATTTATTGTGAAAGAACATACAGATCAAAAACTACTGTCCCACTGTCAAGACCCTACACTTGGAAGGAAATCATACTCTACCATGAGTAATAGCCTATGATGACGAATATTTGTGGTTGAGCCAATAGAAACAAAACTCTTCACCAAGTCAAAAATATCAGTCATGTTAAAAATATTTATGGGAACTGAGGAAGTATAGGAAAAAGTAAAATATTTAGCAGTTAATTATACTTATTTTTGGACTTTAGGATACTTCCCTAAAAATAAATGAGCATGTAATTTGGTAAAATGTTTGGCCAGCTACCCATGAGAATTCCATTTTCCTTGGGTCCTCCAACATGATTGCAAGGTTCTGCAGCATAAGCACAAATCTCTCATTGTTTACACGGTATTGCTTATATAAAGTCAACAGTTATAAGGTTTCCTCTTTTCTATTATGAAACAAAATAGCAGCAATGATTAAATGACACGTTCAGAATGCTGAAGGTTAATCCAGTGGAAATCTCCTTTAATGAAAAGAGGTTCACATTTGTGAAAGCAACAGCAGATGTAACACTTCAAGTATGAAATTCAGACTAGGAGGCACATCAAGGAGACTTGCTAGAATATGCAAGAATCCATTAAATAGCATGGGTTAGTAACATGTACAGATTGGTTTACATCCCTTGAAAACAGTTTGCTAAATCTCATTTTTCTTTTCTTTTAGAATTTCTATTTCAGAGGCTCAAGAACACACAGCAGACTGGAAAATATCAAAGTTGAACCAAGTGAATAAAAAGATAGGAAGAAAATCAATCTATCACACACTTGAAAAAAATCCCTAGAAGAATTGAAAAAGCAAAACACAAAAATATCATGGTTCTAGTACTATCATTTTACCAAAGATGCCAAACTCGGATTTGAAGAGAAACAAACAGCATGGGACAAAGTACTACTCAATGGGAAGAAATCAGTAAGTAAGATCTACAAAATCCTCCTAGAATGGAGCACAGAAACGGAATATGTTAAGTCATGTATGACAAAATGGGCCAAAAATATAGGCAGAACAATTATGCTTAACGAATGGTAACAAATTTGGAAAAAGAAACTGAAATACACCTACGCATATGATCTCCGAGAAAATTGGCTTAAAATGATGTATCGCTGGCACTTGACACCAGAACAAAGAGCAAAATATTCCAAGGACAAAAATAAAATAATAAGTTCTGGAAATTGAAGGAACATACTTTCATATGTGGTGGACGTGCAAGAAGACAAGAATCTACTGGAAAATAATACACAGCGCTTGCCAAAAAATCTTGAAAGTAAACCTACCACTAGCGACAGAATCCTTCCTATTGGGAATGGTAAACTTAGAATGGTCAAAAAATGAAGACAAAATCTTCATATATCTAACAACAGCTGCCAGACTAGTATATGCAAAAGTATGAAAACAAAAAACCATCCAAGAAAAGAACAAACGGATAAGAAAAATAGTAGACATTATGAACATGGACCATTTAACCTACTTATTATCAAAGGCCGAAAACAAGCCAAGAACTGCTACCAACTGGAAACCAGTTAAAGATTGGTTGAAAAAAGAAAATATACCAATATTAATATAATGACAAACCGCATGGCTGTTACACAAGGAAATAAGATAAGACCTAAACTAAAAGAATGGAACACAACAAAAAGGAGAAGAGTGGAAATCAAGAATCACCCCCCCACATTCCCTTCCTCCCTCTTCCCTATTCTTTCCCATCCTATCCTTACTCACATCCACACTAGCCCGCACATCCCCCCTCGCCCCCTACCCCCTCCTCACCCCTTTTACTGTTTTTTGTTTCTTTTTGCTTTTATCTTCTGTTAAATAAATCTTTTAATAAAAATTATATTTAAAAAAGAAAAAAGAGTCACACAAAGGGCACATCTACACAACCCACTTACCACAAGGCCAGTCCAGAGGGGCAGTACTCCAGATTATCCCCAGAAGTGTCAATGCTACCCACCTACATCTATATCAGCCCCAGAACAGAGTACACACACACATCATCCCAGCCTACATCTAGGTGCAGCACCAGGGCAGAGTACACACACATACGCTATTCCAGTGTTTTATCTGAAAAGGGGAACTCCTCCCTCCCTCCTTCTCCCTCCCTCTCTTCTCTCCTACTGTGAAAATGTGTGTGTACTTTTGCACATTTTTAAAACAAGGTAGACAATTTAGTGTGAATTTCAACAAAGTGTATTTCCTTTTTTCACATTTTAAAGATATGCACATTTTTATTTCTCGACTTTTTCTAGCTTTATCTGGTTTTGTGCACTTTTTTTCTTTTCCAGAACAAGCCTCAACCCTGTACATATTTTTCAGGCATAATGTGCTATGTTCCAGTGACTGTCACTGGAGGTATGGAAAAAATAGTTCTCTGGACAAATGTTTTTCCAATAAATTTCTTTTCTCTCATTACCCTCTACTTTCCAATAAACTTCCAATAAAAATAAATGAAACTTTGCTGAAATGTGTTGAGAACTATTTTTAGTAGAAATGGCCAAGATCTTAGCGAAATACATGGATGCACTAGTAATTTTCATACACAATTCATTAGAGCAGAGTTTCTTAAACTGTGCTACTCCACATGTTTTGGACTTCAGCTCCCACAATTCCTAACAGCTGGTAAGATGGCTGGGATTTCTGAGAACTGGAATCCAAAACACCTGGAAGAGCACAATTTGATAAACACTGCATTAAAGTATAGCACTGAATGTATTAGGAGTTGAACACTGACATCATTTTGGAAATTTTTGGGAATCAAGTCTTGGCATGCAATGTTGCATCCACACAGAGAATATTTTATTTTTATTTTCCCACCTCTAAAAAGTATTAAACATTGGAGTCTGAGTTAAGAGATTTTGACTCCTTTTATCCCACATCTTTTATATTCACTTTTCTTTTTTCTTTTTTTTGCTAGACGATCCCTAGTGGCTATTAGGAACTGTGGGAGTTGAAGTCCAAAACACCTGGAAAGCCTGCTATATACCATGATCAGGCCTGTAGCCCCTGTTCAACCCCCCCCCCCCCCCCGAAATTTTCAAAAACCCCTCCGAATTTTTTTTCTGGCTATGGCCCTGACCATGATAGATAGTGTTTTCAGATAGTGAAGCAAAGACACTATTGGGAAGAAAACTATTTGATGGCCATCACAATCAGAGACTAGGGATCCTTGTGATATGGTGCCAAGGGCCAAAATGCTGCATGTTATAAGTTTGGGGTCTGCGGGCTACTTAAGGTTTGACAGTCCCCTTACTTTCCTTTTCAAGTTTTGAATGTGAAGAATGCTATATCATTTCACAAGTCATCACTGGTCATAATTTATATGCTTGTTTTACAGGGCTGGAGTTTGATTTGGCATGGGAGTGAAGGTGGAGCATTCAATCGGCAAGATTACAGGAGGTGAGAGGAAGGTTGCTGTTTGTGGATTGGTTCTTTATCTCTCTATTTCCTCTCTTTCCCTGTTTCTTCTATAATCAAGTCTTCATCTGGCAGGTAATGTTGGGTGAGAGAAGGTAAGAGTTTGGAGTTCACTTTGACACACCTTTGAGTGTAGTGTATTGGTTTAACACAGTCTCCACAGCACATGTGACTGAGGTATTGGGAAGGAGTATATGCTTAAGACAAACCTTGGAATTTCACTCTCACTTAGAAGCTTATGTGGCTTGGGTGATTGAGCACAAAGTTTAATTTCCAAATGTTTGGACTGCCCTCAGGATGCAGGGAAACTGGGGAGTTCATGAGGTAGACAGTCACATAGGTTCAGCTGGAGCTCTATTTCCTTCAGCTTCAAATAAATTTATAAGAACTAGGCTGAATAAAGTAGCCCTTATTCAATTCAATCTTTGTATCTGGTCTTATTATTCGGTGATTGGTCATCAAATATAATTTAATTTATATCACAGACATTTAAAGTTGCAAAAACATTAATGAGGATAATGCATTAGTTACCCAGAAATATATATACTGTATAGAGTAGGTTTCTTTGAAAAAGTGAAGCCTTGCCTGGATAGTAAGTTTCAAAACTCATCACAAAATTGGGGGGTGCTGGCATTTCATGTCTAAGGTATAGTTAGTAAAATTGTTGTTACTATAACGAGAGTAACAAAATGTTACTTTTTCATTATAGCAATTACGCAAGTGGGAAAACTTCAGGGGATCCTTTCTCCCTCATTTTTACAGCAATTGGGGTGAAACTTGCTACAATAGTAGAACACATTTAACACTGTTAGTCCATCATGTTTCTGAATGTTTTACTTATTCAAAGATTTGTGGGGAATTTTCATTTTTATAAAAAAAAACCAATGCTATCTCCTTTAATTTTCTATAAAATGAAACAAGATAACAAGGGATCATCCCCCCCCCACCACCACCACAACTTTCAAAAATATTCATGCATCTGATTTTAGAGATTTTTTTAAAAATGACAAAAATGTTTTTTTTAAGCCACAATTGCTATCTCATTAAATGTCAATCATATTAACCAATAGAACCTCCATTTAGGGATTTCTTTCCAGCCAAGCACAGAGATTTACTTACTAGAAGTATCAGTCAGTTCTCCTTTTTGCAGATTTAACAATTTATTGGAACTCTGGCTGGCTGCTGCTATGGCAGGAAAAAAGCCTGAACATCAGATATCACGCCGTAAGTATGAATTTAACAAATTTGATATGATTTATGATAACTAACAAAAAAATTTAACACCACTGCTGCATAGACCGATAAAATAGATGAGGGACCTCTTCACGCAGACTTCTTTCTGGCAGCAGGGTTTTTAACATTCAGCCAGAGTCCAACAGCTCCCATCACATCCAGTACAACTACTTATAGGTAGCTCTGTGTCCAACCTGGGGAAAACCATGCCACTGCCAAAAATAAGGTGGCAGTGGCCGGCGGGAGGCTCCCCGTCTTTCCATTAGGAAATATGGGTCAAGCCAGATTTAGCAGGCTTCCCTGTGTGGTGACGCAGTGGAGAAGGCAAAGTGGTGCGTGACACAGGGCAACAGGTTCTCACACCCACTGCATGTGTGCAACTAGGATGTGGCGAGACTGGCCGATTCCAGTGGCACATGTGACAAGATGAAAATACCAGATTTTTGTTGTTGTTCTTTCAAATTTTATTGTGGAGATCCATAGAAATATTATTTCCAACAGAATGTTTTGGGCAGCTTCTCATACATTTAGAGACTTTTTATATTCACCAAATCAGTGTATTTTTATCAAAAAGAACAAGTACAAAATCTGGGACTTTTTCATCAGTTTGAATGTGCCCTAATAAAACTAAAATACAGTACAGTGTTCCCTCGCTACTTCGCGGTTCACTTTTCGCTCCCTCGCTGTTTTATGGGTTTTCAATTAACATTAATGTACACATTTATTGTGGTATTTTTGCTGTTTTGTGGGGTTTTGCAGTATGCAAAGGGTTTTGGAAGGGTGGAATGCAGAAATAAAGGGAGAGGGGGAGAGGGAAGGGTTGGAAATAAAAAAGGGTTATTCTTTTTCTCTGCCGGTGGACTGTATATTGTAACTGTTAAAATAAAGTACAGACTGCATTGTAGGAAGTGGTCTGTGGTTTGCTCACTTCCACACATAAAATAAATATAGTGTCCCTACTTCATGGATTTTCATTTACTGTGGGTGGTCCTGGAACATAACCCCCATGATCAGTGAGGCAACACTGTACAAACCTGGGCAAAAGTAAAGTTGATGATAAGGCAAGAAAAATAATGTGTGTGTGTGTGTGTGTGTGTGTGTGTGTGTGTGCAGTATACACAAAAACAGATGGTCAATTAGATAGGAAATACGTAAAATCATAAAAAAAATGATAGAGAGATTCTGGAGAAGAAAAATTAATTATTCTTATTAGTTGTCACAGGAGAAAATGTTAAAGGTGGATTCACCATGAGGTCATCTGAAGAGCTACATCAATTAGAGGTGAGGAAGGTTGGGTTTTAAGTGTAATTAACAACTTGAAATTGAAAAGTCCACAGAGCTAGATGACATATTGCCAAGAGTAATTTAAGAACTTACATGCAAAATTGCCCATTCTCTACGAAGTAGTGAGCAAAATATCATTAACATCCTCATTTGTGGGGAAAATATTAGAGAGACATTGTGGCAACATTTAAAAAAAAATAAAAAATAAAAAATATTGAAAAGTACATGCCTAGTCCTCTCAGGGCATTGCTAAGAAAATGAAATGCAATGAGTAGTAAAGAAAAAGGTAAAGGTTTCCCCCTGACACTAAGTCTAGTTATATCAGACTCTGGGGGTTGGTGCTCATCTCCATTTCTAAGCCCAAGTGCCAGCGTTGTCCATAGACACCTCCATGGTCATGTGGCTGGCATGACTGCACAGAGTGCCATTACCTTCCCGCCAGTGTGGTACCTATTGATCTACTCACACTTGCATGTTTTCAAACTGCTAGGTTGGCAGATACTGGGGCTAACAGCGGGAGTTCACCCCACTCCCCGGATTTGAACTGCTGACCTTTTGGTCAGTAAGTTCAGCAGCTCAGTGGTTTAAGCCACTGTGCCATCGGGGGGCCCTGTGCAATGAGTACTAGTGGCAAATAACTCATTTCTTACATAAAGAAAGATGAATAGTTCAATATTTGTCTGTTAATCCTTTTGACAAGCAATGGGTCATCTTATCTCATTTCTGCCACAGTTAACAACTTTTTAAAAAGAAAATAAATCGTGAAAATACATATGCATTTTGAAAAAGCTCTCCCACAAATAATTGTTGGATAAATACAGCAGTTTGGGGAGATATTGATGGATCACTTCATTGATTAATACAAAAAGCTACATCAAACAGTTTAAACAAATGGGTGGTTTTTATATTCAGAGTCTCTAAAGATCCTCTGTTTACATCATTCATGGCCACTAGTAACTACAGTAGTATTCTGAAGACACACAGACACACAGAGGGGAAGAATGGGCAAGGAGAGAATGAGTGAAAGGCTTTAAAGTTTTACTGAAATACCACAACATGCCAAATGTTCCCTGCATCTTATTCCTCAGTCACAAATCTGCTTCAGATGGAAAAAGGAAAGGGCTGGAGAGAAATTGTGTCTATTCAACTGTGTCCTTAAATTGTACAAATTTCTGGTCTTGCTGAATAATGGAGTAGGTAGAGATATGAATGTAGGGTCCTTTTAGACTGACTATACTGACTCAAGGCCATAGTGGCCACAAAAGTGTGCTGCAGCATGGATTAAGCCAGAAACACAACATTTTCAGAAGTCACAAGAAAGCCTGATATAAGTCATATAATGCACTGCAGCTTATCCAAGGACATACTAAATCTAGAGGGAAATTGGCTCCACAAAATGTGGAGCACATTGTAGACACCCGCTCCCACTGAAGCACAAAAAAAGAATCCCAAACAGAGGCTGATAAAAAAAATGCCCTAAAGGCATGGCTGGGCAGCAGAGACTAATCTAACCCCTGGGAGGGGAAATTGACTACTAGGCTTGCTCAAATAATTCGTTTTCCCCGTTTACCGTTATTGATTTGTTATTTTCGGATTTTTTGAAGCAATATTGAATCTTGGCTGTCCACACGCCTGGATATCGCGGTTTCGAACCGCGATTGGCCGTTTTCCGTAATGGCGCCTTTTTTTTCGTTTTTAAAAAATGCTTTGTCAAATCATCCAAACTTTTTTAAGTCCACTGGGGCAATCTAGTGTGTTGTTTGCCCCTTGTAGCCAATCAGAGAGCACGTTTAACCAGGGGGAGGGGCTGGTAGGACGTGCTTAATGAAAACAGCGTGCACACGCCTCGTGGCTCAGTCGCACTGGGACTTTTGGAGAGGGTGGAAGGGTAGAGATTCATTGGTGTAGGCAGGCAGGAAACATTGCTGCGTCACAGCATGGCTGTGTGAAGACCAGGACAGGAGAAAAGGTGGGGTGGTCTGTGGCTGAGTTTGGTGGTGTGGGTCTTAGGTCTTTCTATTTGTTTTGTTGTTGCAAACTTGCAAAGGGCTGTCCTGTGGGTGTTTTTCCTGTTCAAAATACAACTCCTTTTGGGGAAAGAAAAGCTTGCCTTTGTGCCTTGCCTTCCTTGTGTGTGTGTCTGCCAGGGACGCTTTGAAAAAGAGTTGCATATCCCATCCTGTTCAAAATACAACTCCTTTTGGGGAAAGAAAAGCTTGCCTTTGTGGCTTGCCTTGTGTGTGTGTCTGCAGGGACGCTTTGGGAAAGAGTTGCATATCCCATCCTGTTCAAAATACAACTCCTTTTGGGGAAAGAAAAGGTTCCCTTTGTGGCTTGCCTTGTGTGTGTGTCTGCAGGGACGCTTTGGGAAAGAGTTGCATATCCCATCCTGTTCAAAATACAACTCCTTTCGGGAAAATAAAAGCTTGCCTTTCTGCCTTGCCTTCCCCTGGGCTACGGGTGTGTGTGTGTCTGCAAGGGACGCTTTGGGAAAGAGTTGCATATCCCATCCTGTTCAAAATACAACTCCTTTTGGGGAAAGAAAAGCTTGCCTTTCTGCCTTGCCTTGTGTGTGTGTCTGCCAGAGACGCTTTGGGAAAGAGTTGCATATCCCATCCTGTTCAAAATACAACTCCTTTCGGGAAAATAAAAGCTTGCCTTTCTGCCTTGCCTTCCCCTGGGCTACGGGTGTGTGTGTGTCTGCAAGGAACGCTTTGGGAAAGAGTTGCATATCCCATCCTGTTCAAAATACAACTCCTTTTGGGGAAAGAAAAGCTTGCCTTTCTGCCTTGCCTTGTGTGTGTGTCTGCAGGGACGCTCTGGGAAAGAGTTGCATATCCCATCCTGTTCAAAATACAACTCCTTTTGGGGAAAGAAAAGGTTCCCTTTGTGGCTTGCCTTGTGTGTGTGTCTGCCAGAGACGCTTTGGGAAAGAGTTGCATATCCCATCCTGTTCAAAATACAACTCCTTTCGGGAAAATAAAAGCTTGCCTTTCTGCCTTGCCTTCCCCTGGGCTACGGGTGTGTGTGTGTCTGCAAGGAACGCTTTGGGAAAGAGTTGCATATCCCATCCTGTTCAAAATACAACTCCTTTTGGGGAAAGAAAAGCTTGCCTTTCTGCCTTGCCTTGTGTGTGTGTCTGCCAGAGACGCTTTGGGAAAGAGTTGCATATCCCATCCTGTTCTAAATACAACTCCTTTCGGGAAAATAAAAGCTTGCCTTTCTGCCTTGCCTTCCCCTGGGCTACGGGTGTGTGTGTGTCTGCAAGGAACGCTTTGGGAAAGAGTTGCATATCCCATCCTGTTCAAAATACAACTCCTTTTGGGGAAAGAAAAGCTTGCCTTTCTGCCTTGCCTTGTGTGTGTGTCTGCAGGGACGCTCTGGGAAAGAGTTGCATATCCCATCCTGTTCAAAATACAACTCCTTTTGGGGAAAGAAAAGGTTCCCTTTGTGGCTTGCCTTGTGTGTGTGTCTGCCAGAGACGCTTTGGGAAAGAGTTGCATATCCCATCCTGTTCTAAATACAACTCCTTTCGGGAAAATAAAAGCTTGCCTTTCTGCCTTGCCTTCCCCTGGGCTACGGGTGTGTGTGTGTCTGCAAGGGACGCTTTGGGAAAGAGTTGCATATCCCATCCTGTTCAAAATACAACTCCTTTTGGGGAAAGAAAAGCTTGCCTTTCTGCCTTGCCTTGTGTGTGTGTCTGCCAGGGACGCTTCCTGATTTTCCCAAGACAACTTTGGGAAAGAGTTGCATATCCCATCCTGTTCAAAATACAACTCCTTTTGGGGAAAGAAAAGCTTGCCTTTCTGCCTTGCCTTGTGTGTGTGTCTGCCAGGGACGCTTCCTGATTTTCCCAAGACAACTTTGGGAAAGAGTTGCATATCCCATCCTGTTCAAAATACAACTCCTTTTGGGGAAAGAAAAGCTTGCCTTTCTGCCTTGCCTTGTGTGTGTGTCTGCCAGGGACGCTTCCTGATTTTCCCAAGACAACTTTGGGAAAGAGTTGCATATCCCATCCTGTTCAAAATACAACTCCTTTTGGGGAAAGAAAAGCTTGCCTTTCTGCCTTGCCTTGTGTGTGTGTCTGCCAGGGACGCTTCCTGATTTTCCCAAGACAACTTTGGGAAAGAGTTGCATATCCCATCCTGTTCAAAATACAACTCCTTTTGGGGAAAGAAAAGCTTGCCTTTCTGCCTTGCCTTGTGTGTGTGTCTGCCAGAGACGCTTTGGGAAAGAGTTGCATATCCCATCCTGTTCAAAATACAACTCCTTTCGGGAAAATAAAAGCTTGCCTTTCTGCCTTGCCTTCCCCTGGGCTACGGGTGTGTGTGTGTCTGCAAGGGACGCTTTGGGAAAGAGTTGCATATCCCATCCTGTTCAAAATACAACTCCTTTTGGGGAAAGAAAAGCTTGCCTTTCTGCCTTGCCTTGTGTGTGTGTCTGCCAGGGACGCTTCCTGATTTTCCCAAGACAACTTTGGGAAAGAGTTGCATATCCCATACTTTCCTGTAGAACTGGAAAGTACAGGTATCCCCTTGTAAATAAATAAAACTAACTAAATGTTATAGACTACGCTTTTGCAACAGTAAATTGGCCAGAATATAACACGTTGCCAATCAAGATTCAACAAATATTTCCCACCAGTAACACAACACCTAACCATCATCCCTTCTGTTACCTGAAAACACTCCCCTTGACATGAAGCGCTCAGCTGTACGCGGGTCTGGGGGAGCAAGTCCTAGTAGTGGTCAAGCCACGGCCAGGACACTGTGGGGGGCCAAAAAAGTTAAGGTGGGTCCCATACGTCTGGAACGCCGAACTATGGGAGTGGGTGGACTTGATGAAGAACCAGGCTGTTCTAATGCAGACAGTTCACAGGCATCCACCCGGAGCCGGCTGTCGCATGGAGCTGAGACAACTGGACGATCATTGGAACATACAGGTGTTGCCGTCCTGGAACTACAGGTGGTGGATAGTGAGGATATAGATAACCCCACCCCTCCACCCGCTACTGACAGTGAGGAGGAGGTAGAGGAGGTACTACCATCAAAACGTAGACTTCCTCATGCTGCTGAAAGGGTGCCCACGACTCCCATCTCTGAGGGCGTCGCCACAGTGGCTGTGGGGAGGCCAAGGTCATTTATTTGGGACCATTTCCATGTCCACTCTCAGAGTTCTACTTTGGCAGTTTGTAGACACTGTGGGGCAAATATCAGCAGAGGCAGAGACACGAGACATCTTGCGACCTCGGGGTTGAGCTCTCACATGAAGCGACACCATCCCTCCATTTCGCTGGGAGGGGGAACTGCAAGCCCTTCCAGTGGCAGCCTTAGCACGCAAAGTTCACCAGGTGAAGATAGTGGAAGGCGGACACAGTCCACCATGGAGGATTGGGCCATTCCATTACCCAGAAAGAAAACGGGGGAAACATTGCTCACACCCCAGCAGATAACCCAAACTGTGGGAGAGATGATTGCCCTAGATCACCATCCCTTCCGCCTGGTAGAACAAGAAGGCTTTGTACGCCTTATGAAACGACTGTGCCCCCGCTACAAAATCCCCTCCCGTCACACCTTTTCCAGAAAAGTAATCCCCGGCTTGTACGAGGGCTGTAAGGAACGCATTATCCAGATGTTGCGTAGCGCCATGGGAGGACACATCCATTTTACCTCTGATATTTGGTCAAGCTTGGGAGGAGGCCACTCCTACCTCTCTCTCACGGCACATTGGTGGGAGAAGGAAGGCACTATGGATACATCCCATCGTTGGGCACTCCTCGCATTGGAGGTAGTTGATCGTGATCACAAGGCAGAGACCATCTGCAACTATCTGGAAAACATGATGGGGGAATGGATGCAGTGTAGGCCGGAAGAAATGAGGAGGGGCTTTATGGTGACGGACGCAGGGAAAAATATGATCAAAGCGGTTGAAAGTGCCGGGTTTCAGAATGTGTCCTGCATGGCCCACTTGCTTCACAATACCGTCAAGGAAGGTTTAAAGAGCCAGGAAGAGCAGTCGGGCAGCAACACAAACATCTCCCTGCTGATCGAGCGCTGTAGAAAGATCGCGGGCTACTTCCACCGGAGCATCAAGGCAGCCCGGCAGCTGAGAGACAGGCAGAGCCTTGAAGGCCTCCCGCAGCACAAGCTGCTCCAGGACGTCTCGACTCGGTGGAATTCAACCTTAAAAATGCTCGAACGCATGGTCGAGCAGCAGAAGGCGGTACACGGCATCTCCCTCACTTTGGTTGCACCTGTTAGCAAGCTTGTTCCAACTAAGCAAGAGTGGGACACCATCTCCCAGCTAGTAGACGTACTAAAGCCATTCAAACATGCCACTGAGACACTTTCGGAATCAAAAGCTCTTCTGAGCCAGGCAGTGCCCATGGTCTTGAGGCTAAGGAGGCACCTAGAAAGGCTTGGGGCCGGTCGAACAATGGACTCCCTGGCTGGACCGCTGACACCGCCGGTCCAGGAGGTGGTGAGGAGGTTGTCCTTTGCTGTACGGAAACGGCTAGAGCCACTTCTTTCCAGCAAGGTCCATATGCTGGCGGCCTTGTGTGATCCACGGCTAAAGTACAACGTCTGCCCAAAAGACTTTACCATGTGGAAGGCCCAACTTGTTGACCTTGTGAGGGAGGTCTTTGCTGCCAGGGTGGAGGAAACGGGCACAGCGGCCCCTCTTCCAGAACTGCCTGTCACCCCAAGCACTAGCGCTAGTGGCGAGACGGAAAGTCCCGCGGAGCCGGTAGGGGGTTGCCGTAGGGATACGGATCTCCAGCCGCGAACAGGAAACGTTTTCTTTGCAGAGACGGTGGCCATACTTGCCTGCTCTGAAGAATCCTCTTTGCTGGCTTCTGCTCAAAAGGTAGACTCGGCCGAATGCTCGGTCAACAGGTACTTTGAGGAGCCTCCGGAGATAATTTCTTGTGATCCATTGTCCTATTGGGCTTCACGCGAACACATGTGGCCGGATCTGTCGCACGTAGCCCGCCAGTTCCTCAGCTGTCCTCCCACCAGCGTCCAGAGCGAAAGGGTCTTCAGCATAGCGGGAGATGTAGTCACGCCCCACCGCAGCTTGCTGGACCCTCAAACAGTTGAGAAACTTGTTTTCCTGAAGGCCAACCTTCCTGTGTTGAATTTCCCAGATTTGGATTTTGAGACCGACTGCTCCTAGAGCAACAGTTCTCCTCCTTTAACCAACTCTGCTTCAGAGTAACTTTGGCCAATTTTTTGGGCGTCCGGGCGGGGGGGTGGCCCCTTTGGACTCTGTCCAACAACTCTCTCCTCTATCCTACAATGCTTTCCTCTCTCTTTTCCCTTCCTTTCTCCTCTTTTTCATCACTCGACGTTGCCCCACTGACGTTTTTGGGTTCATCCATCTCAAGGGGCCGTTTCACGAATCATGTAATCATGGAATCATAGAAAAGTAGAGTTGGAATAGAACTCATGGGCCATCGAGTTCTCCCCCAAGAAAGACGCAGGAAGTATCATTCAAAGCATCCCCGACAGATGGCCATCGAGCCTATGCTTAAAAGCTTCAAAAGAAGGGGCCTCCAACACAGTCCGGGGGAGACAGTTCCACTCCCGAACAACCATCGCGGAGAGAAGTACTATCTTTCATTTGTCCCTGTTGAACTTAATATACTTTTGGCCCATCTCTGTATTCGGAAGTTACAAAACGTTTTCTCTCTTGTAATACTGGCTCTGTAGAGGTTGAAGGATATTCTGTGGAAAATTAGACCATAAAAGCCAAGGTAGATAATGCTTCCTCTTTGTGTTCTGTTCGGATTTCATTCAATTCCCTTTTTATTTGGGGGGGGGGAAATATTACCATCACGAGCCATGACTGTTTGGTCTTCTACAGATCCTCGCAGCTCCTGTACAGAAAGAGCACTGTTATATTTGATGTGGATACTTCAGATAATCATTTCAGGTGTAGGAATACGCCAGACTCTCACTTTACAGAGGTATACTATCTGTCCATCTGAACCTTTGAGGATGTCTTTATCCACTGGAATTAATACACCTCGACTTGGGACAGAACTTCTCTAAATTGTCATCTTTCAGTGTCCCATTGTCTAGAGCGGGTGTGGTTGCCGCAGTGGTCATGGGACGGCCGCCTTTGGGTCCCCTAGCCCTCTGCCCGCTTACGCGGAGGGTGCCTTTATAACTCGGAGGGGGGAATCATCAAAGACAGTGGTACTCCTCCGCCTTTGCCAGCATTTCTCCAAATGGTTGTCTAGTGTCCCTTCTCCTTTATATGCCGTGGTCTACGCTGTGGTCGTTAAACGGCCGCTTTTGGGTCCCCTCCCCCTTTGACCTGGCACGCAGAGGGTGCCGTTCCCCCTTCAGGACGTGTGCCTTGCGGCTGCTTTAGATGTTTGGGCGCAGGTTACGCCGAGTGGGAATTGCCTTTTGCTGGCTTGTTGGGAAAACGATAGAAGAGGTACACGGCCTTCCCCTTGGGTGGTGGGGTGTTGCTGTGGGTTGAGGCTTAAGTCGCAAAAACAAAAAACTTTGTGGGAGGGCCGTGCCGAATTCTCCGGGATGCATGCCGGTCAACTGTGGCCGGCTGTCTCAGGGTGGGGTCTTTGCTGCCCTTTGTTTTTTTCCCTTACTTTTCTTTTCTTTTTGCTGCCTCTCGGACTACGTGACGCCAGACTCGTGTTCCTTTGCGGCTGCTTGCAATGTGTGGGCGCAGGTTACCCAGAGTGGGAACTGCCTTTTGCTGGCTTGTTGGCAGGACGATAGAAGAGGTACACGGCCTTCCCCTGGGGTGGTGGAGTGTTGCTGTGGGTAGAGGTTTAAGTCACAAAAACAAAAAACTTTGTGGGAGGGCCGTGCCGAATTCTCCGGGATGCATGCCGGTCAACTGTGGCCGGCTGGCTCAGGGTGGGGTCTTTGCTGCCCTTTGTTTTTTTCCCTTACTTTTCTTTTCTTTTTGCTGCCTCTCGGACTATGTGACGCCAGACTCTAGAGGTATATGCCCTTCCCCCTTCAGGGCGTGTTCCTTTGCGGCTGCTTGCAATGTGTGGGCGCAGGTTACCCAGAGTGGGAACTGCCTTTTGCTGGCTTGTTGGCAGGACGATAGAAGAGGTACACGGCCTTCCCCTGGGGTGGTGGAGTGTTGCTGTGGGTAGAGGCTTAAATCGCAAAAACAAAAAACTTTGTGGGAGGGCCGTGCCGAATTCTCCGGGATGCATGCCGGCCAACTGTGGCCAGCTGTCTCAGGGTGGGGTCTTTGCTGCCCTTTGTTTTTTTCCCTTACTTTTCTTTTCTTTTTGCTGCCTCTCGGACTATGTGACGCCAGACTCTAGAGGTATATGCCCTTCCCCCTTCAGGGCGTGTTCCTTTGCGGCTGCTTGCAATGTGTGGGCGCAGGTTACCCAGAGTGGGAACTGCCTTTTGCTGGCCTTTGGGTAAAACGATAGAAGAGGGTGGAACGATCAAAGACAGTGGTACAGTCTCCCATCACCCTGAGAGGTTGTGATTGACGCTGTTGCTGCGGAACGGCCGCCTTTGGTTCCCCTTGCCCACTGTCCGCGCACACGGACGGTGCCGATTGCCCGTCAGGGCGTGTGCCTTTGCGGCTGCTTTCAAGGAGTGGGCGCAAGTTCCGTCTCGTGGAAACTGTTTCTTGCTGGTCTGTTGGTAATAACGAGGGTGGAGTGATCACAGACTGTGGGACAGTGTCCCATTCACCTTAAAAGGAAGTGTACTCAACGATGTGGCTGCGGAACGGCCGCCTTTGGTTCCCCTTGCCCACTGTCCGCGCACACGGACGTTGCCGATTGCCCGTCAGGGCGTGTGCCTTTGCGGCTGCTTTCAAGGAGTGGGCGCAAGTTCCGTCTCGTGGAAAATGTTTCTTGCTGTTCCCCTCGCCCTCTGGCCGCGCACGCGGAATCACTGAAAGAAGTGGGACACCTTGGCCTTTACCACTTCTCAAAATTGTCTTCTTTTACTGTACCATTGCCTTGTGCGGGTGTAGTCGAGAGCATGTGATGATAATCTTACGCAGAGTAAGAAGTAGAGAATCAATCCACTCAGAATCTCTTTTGCTATTAAAAACAATTACTTAATAATGCCTTCATGTTTCCTTTGGAATCAACATTTCTGCTTTGTTTCTACTTTGAATTACTTTCTACTACATTTCACACTATATCTTTCATAATTGTACTTCCTCAAGTTTACTTAAACTGTATGTATACCAACTGAAGTCATTTCCCTCTATCCAGGTCATCTGCAGGAGAACTTTAATAACCCCTGAAGAACACACTAGTCTTACCTGCAGTGGAACTGCATGGAAACATGTGCCTAACATCAGAGCCTTAAAACCTTCCTCCTCCAAAAAGCATTATAGGTCTGTGCTGTCGTTTGTAGCCTATTTAAGAATAGCTTGACAGGCCAATAGTATTTCGCACTGTATAGTTTTTTAACTGTCAAACTACCTCCTCTTCAGTCCTCGGACTCGAGCCGTGTTTTTACACCACTGTTTTTTAAGCTGGTAATGCTGTATGCTGACTGTGACTTCAGTTATATCTTATGTCTTATTGACCCAACATGAACACAGAAGAGTCTCACTGATCAAAGCCAAACGGGCCTACCACTGCTGAAATAAGCTAATTTCTTGGATTGGACTTGTTGAAGAAAAGCATATAACACATCATATCAGGTTATTATTATCCAAATAAAGCACCATAAATGCATGTTATACAACCAAGGAGACATAAGAAGTCGTTCTATATGCTGAAATGATATGTTGCTATTGCTTACTTTATGAATTTAGCTGCAAAATATCACAATATAATGGAATCATTGACTACAGAAATGGCTAGATTTTTCAAGAGGCTAGACGGTTTGCTGTTATGGAGTGTATCTTTGTGTCATGGGTTGTGGTGTGTGGGCGTGGGGCCGGCCAACGGTGGCCGGCCCCCCGGGTCTGATGGGCTTGGGCCCACATTTTGAAAGCAGACGTGAAGAAAGCATGCCCTTCCCCCTCTGGGTTCAGCGGTGTGGGCGTGGGGCCGGCCAACGGTGGCCGGCCCCCCGGGTCTGATGGGCTTGGGCCCACATTTTGAAAGCAGACGTGAAGAAAGCATGCCCTTCCCCCTGTGGGTTCAGCGGTGTGGGCGTGGGGCCGGCCAACGGTGGCCGGCCCCCCGGGTCTGAGGGGCTTGGGCCCACATTTTGCAAGCAGACGTGAAGAAAGCCTGCCCTTCCCCGTGGGTTGCGGCGTGTGGGCGTGGGGCCGGCCAACGGTGGCCGGCCCCCCGGGTCTGAGGGGCTTGGGCCCACATTTTGCAAGCAGACGTGAAGAAAGCCTGCCCTTCCCCGTGGGTTGCGGCGTGTGGGCGTGGGGCCGGCCAACGGTGGCCGGCCCCCCGGGTCTGAGGGGCTTGGGCCCACATTTTGCAAGCAGACGTGAAGAAAGCCTGCCCTTCCCCGTGGGTTGCGGCGTGTGGGCGTGGGGCCGGCCAACGGTGGCCGGCCCCCCGGGTCTGAGGGGCTTGGGCCCACATTTCCTTTTTTTTGTTCTTCTCTCTCTTTCTCTGGGAAGGGTGCCGGCCAACGGTGGCCGGCCTAGTATTTTAAAGTGTGGGCCTTTTTGGCGGTGGCTTTTTCTGTCTTTTCTTTGGTCTTTGCTGCCTCTCGGCCTACGTGGCCGAGTTTCCCCCGATGCACCGCCTCTCTCTTCTCTCTCGGCTGTCGTTCTTTAGCCCTTTATGCGAGTTTGCACTGAAGCCTCCTTTGGGGCGGTGTCCTCTGGTTTTTTTTCTCTCTCTCTCTCTCAGGGATGCGTGCCGGCAAACAGTGGCCGGCCCGGCTTAATGTATGGGCCTTGTCGCCTGTGGCTTTTTTCTTTCTTTTCTTTTCTTTTCTTTTCTTTTTGCTGCCTCTCGGCCTACGTGGCCGAGTTTCCCCCGATGCACCGCCTCTCTCTTCTCTCTCGGCTGTCGTTCTTTACCCCTTTATGCGAGTTTGCACCGAAGCCTCCTTTGGGGCGGCGGCCCCTCTTTCTTCCTGTCTGGGAATCGTGCCGGCCAACGGTGGCCGGCCTAGTATTTTATAGTGTGGGCCTTTTTGGCGGTGGCTTTTTCTGTCTTTTCTTTGGTCTTTGCTGCCTCTCGGCCTACGTGGCCGAGTTTCCCCGATGTACCGCCTCTCTCTTCTCTCGCCGGCTGTCGTTCTTTAGCCCTTTATGCGATTTTGCACAGAAGCCTCCTTTGGGGCGGTGTCCTCTGGTTTTTTTTCTCTCTCTCTCTCTCAGGGATGCGTGCCGGCAAACAGTGGCCGGCCCGGCTTAATGTATGGGCCTTGTCGCCTGTGGCTTTTTTCTTTCTTTTCTTTTCTTTTCTTTTCTTTTTGCTGCCTCTCGGCCTACGTGGTCGGGTTTCCCACGATGCACCGCCTCTCTCTTCTCTCGCCGGCTGTCGTTCTTTACCCCTTTATGCGATTTTGCACAGAAGCCTCCTTTGGGGCGGCGGCCCCTCTTTCTTCCTCACAGGGAAGCGTGCCGGCCAACGATGGCCGGCCTAGTATTTCAGTGTGTGGGCCTTGCCGGATGTGGCTTATTCTTTCTTTTCTTTTATTTTCATGAAATCAGCGGGGGAGGATGGGCGGGTTGTGTTTCCACAGAACACCACTCAAAGAAACAGTTAGCGGTATCCTATACTGTTCTAAATTGCTCGACAACAAAATGATAGAATCATAGAAACATGGCACCAAACATCATATAATCATATAGCTAGAAGAGACCATCCAGTCCAACGCCATTCTGCCATGCAAAAACAATATACAGTAGAGTCTCACTTATCCAACACTCGCTTATCCAATGTTCTGGATTATCCAACTTATTTTTGTAGTCAATGTTTTCAATATATTGTGATATTTTGTGGCTAAATTCGTAATTACTACGTAATATTACTGCGTATTGAACTACCTTTTCTGTCAATTTGCTGTTAAACAAGATTTTTTGGGGCTTAATTTGTAAAATAACCTAATTTGCTGTTCAAAAGGCTTTTCCTTAATGTCTCCTTATCATCCAACATATTTGCTTATCCAACGTTCTGCTGGCCCGTTAATGTTGGATAAGCGAGACTCTACTGTATCCAGAAATATCTGATGCTGTAACCGATATATCATTTACCGTCCCGGAATACTAGCCAGATGGCCGATGAATGGTCACAAAAGTCATAGAAATATGGTCACAGAAGTCATTGAATAATAGAAACATGGTCCCTAAAGTCATAGACTCAAAGAACCAAGTAACAGAATCATCCCAAAAGTCCTAGAATCCTAAAATGATAGAATCATAGAGTCATGGCGCCAAACATCATAGAATCATAAAGGTAGAAGAGACCATCCAGTCCAATGCTATTCTGCCATGCAAAAGCAATATAACACTCTTGCAGGCTTCATCATTACTGGATCCGTCCTTCAGGACTTTGGCAAACGTTGGATGTGCAATGTTGCTATTTCATCCAAGGCAGAAATTCAACTCATTCTTGGATGGACAAACAGAACCACAACTGCTAACGTTCCCTTAAGGCAGTGTTTATCAACCTGTGGATCTCCAGGTGTTTTTACCTACAAGTCCCAGAAATCCCAGCCATTTTACCAGCTGTTAGGATTTCTGGGAGTTGAAGGCCAAAACATCTGGGGACCCACAAGTCGAGAACCACTGCCTCAAGGGAGAAACTGTGGCATTACCTCCGAAGTTAAAAAATTGGAAAAACCAAACTCTTCCTTGAAAAGCTGTGATTGTCTAGACATGTGGGGGTTAAATCTAGGGCAAAGGAGGGTAAAAATAGATGGGAGGGTCCAATGTGAAAGGTTTGGAACCCCTCCCCTTATATATAAAACAAAGACTCCGCCTCCAATATGTGGCATTCAGTGTGTGTCCACACCAGGGTAGAATTGGCACCATGCTCTCCAGATCAGCCATGCACGTGCCACATTATGCCCCTTCCATGTTCAGGGAGTTTGACAGATGGAAGGGCTATCTGAGCCTTGCGAAAGTGGTTACGGAGATCATCGCGGAACGCAAGAAGGTCCCATTTCCATCTCAGAGTTGGGACACAATGGAGTACGACATGCAGCTAGTCCTCAACGAGGACAACTTTGAAACAGCATCACAATGGGTTAATGGAAGCAGTTCCAGCAGCAAGAGCTCCAAAGGTAGTGCCAATGGCCAGGCTTCCCAAAACAAGGAGATTTGCAATTTCTGCAAACACAACGGGGAATCCAAGCAGGTCTATTCGTCCCACCGGCTGAAGGGGATGGACGGCACCGTGGAGTGCCCCATCTTGCGCAAATACACCTGTCCGCTCTGCGGTGCCACGGGCGAAAAGGCCCATACTTTAAAATACTGCCCACTGAGCCAAGGGAAGAGGTCGCTGTATCGCAAGTGCGGACGTAACTCGGCTGGACGCAAGGTGAGGAGATAAGAAGATCAGGAGAAGACCGAAGCATTTATTCTTAGTTTTAGTTTGACTTTGTAAAAGAACAACATTTGATTTCGAGCATCATTAACACTCTTTACATTTCCTCCCACTTTGTTTCAGGTTTGGAGAATGGAAGCCCAATTCTCTTAGACTACATTTGTGAGTCCAGAAATGTTTTTTTATGTATATTGTTGCCTTCTTTCACATTTGTTGTACCTAGGTTAATTATATTGTGTTTCTTTTAGATGTGTCAGTTGCCTAGTGTGATGACTCATGGGCCCTGCAGTCCTATTCCTGACAGTATTGTGGCAGATGAGGAGGAAAATATGGAGTTTTCCCCAGATTTCCGGTCGGAGTCAGAGCCTTGGCAGCTGCCTGAAGTTCTAGTCCAAGAACCAATTAAACCTGACCTTGGTGGGAACTCTCCCCCTTATGGGAGAAAACAGGCTTACACGACTGATAGAGGATCGAGAGAAAAATTTAGAAGTAGTGCTCGCCTTGCTGCCAAATATGCCACTGATTAGAAGTATTTCCCCTGAGAAAATACGGGGAGTCTTGCACCTGCAAGCTGGTTTCCTTCGCTCCCTGTTCTCTAGGGAAAGTGATTGTTGTTTGGGGAAACGAGACCCAATATAGGGAAATTGCGCGAAGGATTCCTTGCGGAGTCAATTCGTCAGCTCCTGGAGAGAGGTCATGTGTGTGTGGACTTCGAATCCTGTTCCTTGCCTCCTGAATCTAGTTCCAAGCCTTGTCCTCGTCTCACGGATTTACCACAGATCTTGTTCCATGCTTCAAGTTGCTTTGCCTTTAGCCACAGCTCCAGCCACGTTCCAAGTAACTTTCAGCCTTGTGTCAAGCTTCATTGGATTCAAGACTTTTTCTGTTTTCCCAACGCTTTGCTTGGCAAAGCGTGTGTTGCGGTTATTGGATTATAATCTTTGGACTCTAATATTTCATATTGGACAATAATCTGCTGGACTATATTTGGCCTCATTTGAAAGGTCTGCTTCTGAACTTTATTCTACACTTGTTTTTATTGACTTTATATATTCCTTTAATAAAGATATTAGATAGAATCTGGCCTCAGTGTATGGTTATTGGTGCCCAGCAGCCTAGATCCTGACACCTTGTATCATGCTTTTTTATACATATAATCATGTTTTTTACATATGTAATATCACGTTCCTTTGACATCTGTAATTGCCTTATATCATATTTTATATTGTGTTTTATATATGCAGTTACTTTACATGTTTCTTTTATGTATGGATGTATAATTTTTACATGTTTAATTATATTATTTGCAACTATAATTGCCTAATATCATGCTTCTTTTATATATGCAATGACATCATGTTTATTTAACGTATATAAGTGCCTTATATCATGTCCGGGTTATCATGTGTGTCTCCAGAGGGATGCAGCCCTATCCTTTGCAGGGAAAATATAGAAATATCTTCTAAATGGCTACTGTCTAGAATTTTGTTTTGTAAAGAAAGGAAAAGTTTATATGCTATTGGAAAGAAAGATACTATTTTATGTTTAAATTTTGGAAAGGAATAGAATTGGTTATTATTACTGTGGTCTAACCTTCAATTGTTTGCAAGTTGTTCTAAAGTTTGGATCGTAGAGTTTAATAAACAGAGTTTATGGTTTTGGCATCAAAACTGTTCATGTTGTGCTTAAATGGGATTGAATTTTCTTTAATTTGTGGCCCATAATAGGCTGGTTATAAGCCTGATCTGGAAGGCAGCCAAGGCAAAGACCATTGAGCTGCTGAACTTGCAGACTGAAAGGTCCCAGGTTCAAATCCCGGGAGCAGAGTGAGCGCCCGCTGTTAGCTCCAGCTTCTGCCAACCTAGCAGCTTGAAAACATGCCAATGTGAGTAGATGAATAGGTACCGCTGTGGGGGGAAGGTAATGGCACTCCATGTAGTCATGCCGACCACATGACCTTGGAGGTGTCTATGGACAACACTGGCTCTTGGGCTTAGAAATGGAGGTGAGCACAACCCCCAGAGTCAGACATGACTGAACTTAACGTCAAGGGATACCTTTACACACACACATATGCAGGGACTACACCAATTTAACAAAGTTTCAGCCACAAAAACAAAGTTTCTAAAGTAGAGCAATGACTTTCACAGTAAAGACAACCCAATTTAACAGGAAATAAGACTTTCAAACCAGGAACAGATTTCTGCAATTATTAAAAAATGGTTTATTATAAAAGCTATGAAAATTTGCCAAAAATCAGAGGATAAGGGAAACGTTCCACATTTTGGTGAGCTATCAGTGTTAAATGTGTTCTACCACTGTACCAAGTTTGAAGAAGATCACTCAAAAAATGAGGGCGGGAGAGCCCCCTAAGTCCCCCCCCCCTTGGGCTGTTTTTGGGCCACCGCGCATGCGCGTCCGCCATTAACGAATTAATTTAGAAAATAACGAATTTTCGTTAATTTCGAAAAATTTTGGGGGCCAAATTCGTTATTAGCAACAAAAACGAAAAACTGCCCCCTCTAGTTTTGAAACGAGTTTAGAATCAAATTTTTCATGGATCGATCAAGCCTATTGACTACCTATGCTCTTAACTTAAATAAATAGTAACTTTTTATCTTCACATCATAATCCTATAGTGTTCTGATGTGCATCTCTCTAGTAAATGGGGAAAAAACTTCAAAGCAAGTTAAGGTTTGTAGTTAATGTAATCACCTTCATGTCTTTAAACCAGTTCCAGATCTGCCTCACATACACACATACACAGCAAACCGATTCCCCTCAAACTGGCACCAAACTGGATGATAGTGAGTGTAGAATATAATAATAATAATAATAATAATAATAATAATAATAATAATAATAATAATAATTTTATTTTTATACCCCGCCTCATCTCCCCGAAGGGACTCGGGGCGGCTTACATGGGGCCAAGCCCGAACACCTAGTGCCTCTGGCCTTCCTTCACATCAGATGAATCTTGAATAGACTAGTATTTGTGCTAACATGCATGCAATCATTTGTAATCCTAGAATCTGCTTTTGTTAGCTACAGTGTATTCAAAGCTGCATATTTCTTTCATGAGTGATGCATAAATACTAAATCATTTTCCGTAATAAAACAAAACACTATGTATTCCTTAGCCCTTACATGAACTAGTATCGTTACAAGATGTTGTAAAGCTCTTCAGGTCAACATTATACTATGTAGGCTTGATCGATCCATGAAAAATTTGATTCTAAACTCGTTTCAAAACTAGAGGGGGGCAGCTTTTCGTTTCCGAATTTTCGTTATTTTCAAAATTAATTCGTTAATGGCGGACGCGCATGCGCAATTCCCAAAAACAGCACAGAGGGAGAGGACTTTACAGGACTCTCCCACCCTCATTTTTTGAGTGATCTTCTTCAAACTTGGTACAGTGGTAGAACACATTTAACACTGATAGCTCACCAAAATTTGGAACGTTTCCCTTATCCTCTGATTTTTGGAGAATTTTCATAGCTTTTATAATAAACCATTTTTTAATAATTGCAGAAATCTGTTCCTGGTTTGAAAGTCTTATTTCCTGTTAAATTGGGTTGTCTTTACTGTGAAAGTCATTGTTCTACTTCAGAAACTTTGTTTTTGTGGCTGAAACTTTGTTAAATTGGTGTGTGTGTGATATATATTGTGTGTGATATATATAGTCCCTGCTTATGTGTGTGTGTGTGTGTATAGGTAAAGGTAAAGGTATCCCTTGACGTTAAGTTCAGTCATGTCTGACTCTGGGGGTTGGTGCTCATCTCCATTTCTAAGCCCAAGAGCCAGTGTTGTCCATAGACACCTCCAAGGTCATGTGGCCGGCATGACTACATGGAGTGCCATTACCTTCCCAGAAACACCCAGAAAATGGGAATTCCAGACAGGAAACAATCAGGGCCAGCTAATACCTCCCAACAAAGGATTCCCCCAGGTAGGAAGCAGCCAGGCTTTGAAGCTGCAAGGCTATTCAATGCTAATCAAGGTGACCAATTGCAACATTCACACTTGCCTCCCACAGACAAGAGTTCTTTCTCCCACCCTGGACCTTCCACAGATATATAAACCCCACTTGCCTAGCTTCGCACAGACGTCAAAACCTCTATGTCTGCCACAGATGTGGGTGAAACGTCAGGAGAGAATGCTTCTGGCACATGGCCATAGAGCCCGGAATACATACCACAACAGTGTGATCCCGGCCATGAAAGCTTTCGACAACACAACCACAGTATCCATTCAAGTTCATGTAGCGTGGTATGGACTGGAGACCTGTATTGGGGGGAGGGAGGGTGCGAATCTGGGCCCCTGGGAGCCATAGTCCTCCCTCCCTCCCTCCCCGGGAGCAGCCGAGGACGGGCCTGGCCCACACCCCCTCACATCCCGGGCCTCTTCCTCCTCACCGCCGGGCCCCTCTCTGTCTCTCCAGGCCTGAGCTGAGGCGAGGCGGCGGCGGCCATTTTCCCCCTCTGTCTTCCTCCTCCTCCTCGGCCTCCTTCCCCCTCGCCCCCTCCCATTGGCTGAGCCCGTGACGCCCCTTTTGCTGAGGGGCAAAAGGAAAGGAGTTTGGGTGATTTGCAAAAGCTTTTTTTTCCTAACGAAAAAAACGAAGAAATAAGAAAAAACGGCCTCTCACGATTCGAAACCGCGATATCCAGACGTGTGGACAATCAAGGTCGTATATTGCTTCAAAACAAACGAAAATAACGAATTAATAACGGGTAACGGGGAAATCGAATTATTTGAGCAAGCCTAATACTATGAATTCATTGCTTTCCATACTTTCATGTTTCTACAATGTATTATGTGGCATTGATATAACCCCCCATCAAGCAGTAGTAGAGTAGGTTCATTTTGGAGTACCATTAACACTTTACCTGAAATTGCCTGGCAAGTTATTTTGACAGAAGATGAGTTTGCTCTCAGTTCCTCCCTCACTAGAGATAGGGACATTCCTGTTGTCTCTTAATTGAAACATAAAAGCAACCCCATGTTCTTTTCAACCCATATTCTATTCCATTAAAATGTGTTTCAAATTGGCAAAGATCATAATGATGGAGATAATAATGGGTTATAGTGACCTAGCACAAAGCTTTACTTCTGCATACTGAGACAGGTAATGGCTCAGATAAGCTCTTTTTATGTATTAGATCTGTGGGAGGAAGTGGTTTATATTGTTCATAGAAAATGAGTTGAACCTGTGCTTTTCAAGATGGGAAGTCAGAACACATGCTGCTGCCATCAAAGTACTGTTTAAAAAAGCTATGTAGGGAAAAATGTTGGTCATTTCATTGTTTGCTTTTCAGGTGCAAGATACATTTTTCAAAACTAGTGATGCTGCTAGTGAACTGACTTTTTTATAGATCTTCAGCCTTGAGCGATCTTTCCCCCTCTTTCCATAAACTATATTTTGTACTGATCCTGGACATTTATTCAAAGCAGGATGCCTGTGTGTTTAGTGAGTTTTGCTTTTCGTATTGTTCTCTACTTCTAGAATCTCATCAAGTGTGTTCTTTATGTGTCTAATGGACTTTGGCCTTCACCTTGTGTGTTTCCTCTGTGGTGGATATAATGAGGTGGTACTGCCAATAGCCTCAAGCTATAAGCAATCCATTTGAAGAAACTGAATTTTTTTTTATATTATACCTAAACATCCCAGGCTCAAACCCTGGGAGCGGCATGAGCGGCCGCTGTTAGCTCCAGCTCCTGCCAACCTAGCAGTTCGAAAACATGCCAATGTGAGTAGATAAATAGGTACCGCTCCAGCGGAAAGGTAAGGGCGCTCCATGCAGTCATGCCGGCCACATGACCTTGGAGGTGTCTATGGACAATGCCGGCTCTTTGGTTTAGAAATGGAGATGAGCACCAACCCCCACAGTCAGACATGACTGGACTTAACGTCAGGGGAACCTTTACATTTACCTAAAGATCTTTATTATAAATAAAACAGATGACTGTATTGATATATCAGTGCTTTGAGTTATTCTAAACTAATTTATGTTGTTATGTGGCACTCCAGTGTATTGGGGAAAGGACACTGGTTTGCTAGTGAGAATAACATTCCTCACTCTTCTCCATGCAAAACAAAAAACTTTGCAAGCAGAAATTAACTAAAAGGAAGGAGAAGGAAGAGGAGAAAGTGTATCTTTCTGGATGTTATATAGTGATTGTGTTGTTGTTGTGTGTTTTTTTAAAAAAATCCTCTCCAGATAATTTTGTGTGTTTGTTTTTAAATATACATAATTAGTTTTAAAAAAACCACTGCTGTAGTATAATATGAAGAAATACAATCTGCTCTATCACTTAAGAATTGTATTTTCATGTTCATCAGAATATTTAGAGTGGGGTAAATAAGCTGATAAGCTTGGAATTCTCATCATGGAAGATCTGTAACCATACAGCAGCCAAGCAACAAAATAATTGCAGCATCCTATACGGGTCTTTATAACCAACGTAAATAGGGGTAGGACAATGTTAGGGACATGGAAACACATGGGGAGCTATATCTCCCTACCAGCACACAGTCAAGTAAAGGTCTGGATATGGTTAGACCATTTCCACAGTTCGAACGGTAACATCAGCAAGGCCAGTTCTAATGGGATGTGGTGTATTGGAAATATTGTGAACTTTGTTTAGTATATAGATTCAAAATAAATCTATCTACTAACAAATATACATGCTGTGTATGGGGGAAAAGCAAGCACAGATACATGCTGAGGCACAGTTCTATCTGGGTAGAGGCCACTAGGGGGCACTGGAGAGAGAAGGGTAGTCCATTTTATTGGAGTGGAGGGTGAGTTGAAGAAGTAAAATCATTTTCACCTGTTTTCCTGTTATTTCCCCCACCCATATCCCTGTCGTGGATCCAACTTTCATTTATCATATGGGAAAAAGGGCGGGATAAACAGCAAAAACAGTGGAAATGTTCTTCCTCCTTCAACTCCCTCTCCGTAAAATGGACTTCTCTCTATAATTTATTTATTTACAGTGTTTATATTCCGCCTTTCTCACCCCAATGGGGACTCAGGGCGGATCACATTACACATATAAGGCAAACATTCAATGCCTTAACATAGAACAAAGACAAAGACAAACACGGTGCTCTGAGCTGGCCTTGAACTCATGACCTCTTGGTCAGAGTGATTTGTGCAGCTGGTTGCTCAACAGCCTAACACCCCCTAGTGGTCTCTGAATAATGGAACAGTACTCATGCTGGCTTTTATGGTAGCATCAGTTTTATTTGAAATAAATAATGCACACTTGGATAGGCCAGCTGCACACTGGTTTCCTATTATCTTCCTCCTTTGGTGCAGCCCCTATGTGTAAAGGCCTATGATACTTGTAGCTACCACTTATTAATGTCAATTAAGCAAGTACCTTTGTATCTCAAGACCATTACTGCCTGTTATTAAGCATTCACATTTGCCAAAGATGTCAGATTCTTAATTTGACATAGAACATTAGTTGTCCTATTGCAACCTTACCAGATTGGCTGAATTCCTGATATTCAGTCAAATGCTTCTCCAGTGAACTCTCTCAAGAGGAACTAGATAATCAGTGAAATAATGTGATTTCTCTTTTTGCTAATGTTAGTGACCCACTATGGTGATAGAGAAGGGGTGCTGTTGTTGTAGAGAAGTGTTGCACATTTGCCGGATCTACATGGTTGCCCTTTGCAGCTATTAGCAAATTAAAATTGGAACTACACAAGGTGTATGGGGAGAACCAATTGCCCTACTTTCTATAATGCAGAAACCGGACCTGTCTTGACAAACCTTTTATGCAGTCCTATAAGTGATTTCTTTCATGAAGCACCTCAAAAGAGGACACCAATATTTAACTGTTTCAGAAAATCTTCAATATCGTCTTATCACTATGATTTCAATAATAGCATCAAATCTCTCTGTTTTCTCCCTCTTCATTCTTTTAGCAAGATTTTTCAGTTAAATATCTAAAAACAATATCTCTGGTTTTGGTAAGACTTTTATAGAATGAACCAAGCCAAATTATTATCCCATTCCACACATACAAAATTAAACAGGTATAATCATTCCTGGCATAGAGAAGATGATATTGTGTTTTACTCATTTAGACTTCTGTATGGCTTGGTGTTGGTAGATTCTCAATCTTTTTTTTTACTGTATAATTGTTATGAAAAACAACAGCTCACATCTAGAACAAGCATACTTTTACAATCTCCTTGTAAACTGCTTATTTTTCTGTTTAAATATTGGTGTCCCACAGGCAATGTGTTTATTTCTTAGTAACAGTAACGAATACTTCATTTGAAAAAAAAAAGGCATTCATTGGTGTTGTTCCTTAGCCAAATAAATCAATTTATGTTAAGAAGTGGAAAACAGATTTATAAAGTGTTGTATCTGACATTTTATACACTTTGGAAGAATTATTTAGTCATGATGATGGACCTGACAGAATAGTAATCTTTAATACCAGTTGAGCTGTTTTGTTTGTTTGTTTGCTTGCTTGCATAATTACTTGATGTAGTGGGGGTTTTTTTTATCTCAGAAACCCTGGATTTAGCATACCTTAAAAACACATACCTTATCATATCCCATAGCCTTTGCCATGAGATGATGTGTGTCTTCATGGGACTATTTATATGCTTGTTTGCCTAATCCTATAGTTTATTTCTTTTTAATCATAGTTTGTTTCTTTTTTAATATTAATGTACCATGCTTAGGCCTCGGTTCTCTTCTGACACGATAAATAAACCATGCTTAGGAGGAAGATTCATTTTTATACTATTTTGGTAATAAATATGATTTTAAATATATAAAACAAGACTCGGGGTATAACAAAACCAGCTATCTACTGCAGGCTACACAGACACAGTAAACTAAACTAAGACACATATACTTTAAACTTCAATAACAACAATAACAAAGGGAAAGAACAAATGATTTCAAACTGTCCAACCTTTGGCTATAGGTATTAAAACAGCTTAGTTCCTGTTATTAACTGTTAATTAGACTTCTATATGTTATTCAGTTCTTCAAACACTACTATTGATATTCCCCCACAGTATTGAGCTTACTTACAGCAATATCTTTCTAAACCAATATAATGTATCCAATAGCCTCTTTAGCTAACAATCAATTCAAAACTTATAAAGATATTCATAACTTCTCCTACCATTGTGTAGAAGCATGCCTAACCTGCGTCCATATATAAATCCCATTGTTTAGTAAAGCAGAGTTTAAAAAATATCATTGATTATTAGGCTTGGGCCCGGATCAGTTTGATCAAAAGTGATTTTTAATATTGATCAGTTTTGTGTAATCCCGCAAAAACATAACAAGGAGGAGGGAACCAAAAAGCTGGGCAAAACAGATCAAGATAGCTGGATTTATCAGCTACTAAAGATGATGGAGTTAAGTCTGCAATATACCTGAGGCAGGGGTCTGCCACAAGGCTCTTGGAGAAGATGGGATTACCTGCAGTGTCTTTTCCCCCGCCCAAGCAGCAAAGTGACCATTTCTTTTGGAAAAGTTCCCTAGGCTCCTCCTCTAGAGAGGGTCCTGCTAGGAACTGGCTTTTCCAGCAGCTCTTGCATGGGGTGAGCATTGAAAAGTCTCTGAGTTCCTCTCAGAGTATGATGGGAATTGAAGTTTTTTCTCTGTGTCTGTCAGCCTAATTGTGTCCATGCTCTGATTAGCTGAGAATAGACACAACCAGAAACTACAATTCCCAGAACCCTCTCTTGAGGTTTGTCTTACTTTGTAAAAAACATTATGGTAAAAACTTAAAATAATTTTAAAAATCTGTAGATTGGTTAATTGTTCTGAAACTTGGCAGGCCTGTGGTTGTAAATGGGGTCTAAAATTGAGGTATGTTTCATGCAGTTAGGCCTTAACATGACTGAAGATTGAGCCTTTAAAGTTTCTAATTGTAGCCAATAGACCTAATTTTTGTCTAATGAAAACAGCAACACTCCTCCCAATTTGAGTACCTTTCTGGTAAACAGAATGAGGGGTTAGCCAAAATGGACCCCAAAACGGCTGAATTGCACAAGCCTATTGATTATCAAATCATAATTTCTCTTTAAATTTAATTTCAGTATCATGCTTTCAAACATCTCATATTACATTCCAATTTTCAAATCTCAGACAATCCAGTAACCCTTTATATTTGTCTAAAACATATTAAATCAAACCCAGATGTTGATCGTAATATGTATGCTTTCTTGCCAAAATTGACTTTTAATCAGAGGGGACTTTTGCCTCCTCCCTCAAGGAGAGACATTCTGTTCTAGTTGGAACTGGTTTGAGGGGGCATGGCTGATCTAGCCAGCCCCCTCAGCTTCATTTCGTGTTGGACCTTCAGCCCACCATGCCCGCCCATATAACAGTATAGCTTAAGTGATCACTGTAAGGGGCTGGGTAGGAATTTTTTCCTATGTTCTAGGGAGGTTTTTCCCCTACCCTATACTGTCCTCAGGGGCAAATTGGGATGGAGTGGCAATTAAATAGGCTTCACCGGACATTTGATAGGGGAATATACAATCTGGCATATACCTAGGGCACCACCCCCTTTGGGGTGAAAGACATAAGCTAAAATACTCATCTGGTATCCATCTTGAACTGGTGAGGTGAAACTAAAGGCCCTTGGAATGTGGGGAGTTTGGCCTCAACAACTTTGAGGGAGGCTTCTCTGACACATTCCCCTTAAAGGTTGCTCCGGTTCAGGCTAACCGGGGACCAGGTGTTTTCACCCTTATCAGCCAAGGGGTAGGCTGGGTAAGGGTACTACCTTGGTTGGGCTTTTTCCACCAGATTCTCCACCAGAATAGAGTTACATTCAGTTTCAGAGTTAAATAGGTAACAATTAATAAAGTTGCCCATTTTTAAACCCATTTTACTTATGTTGTCTCATTATTTCGGGGGTTGGCAGGCAAATGGATATAACCACTCCAAAACCTAAATCTTTCAAATCTAGCTTTCTACTGATGCTCTTAAAACACGAGTTCTTTCTCCTTTGTCCTCTTTGAGTTACATGCTCACTGTCTTCAAGACACTATTTTTCAATAGTTTTTTTAAATGCCCACTTTACACCCAAAGTACAAAATTTATTCTCATTGATCTTCTCTGTTTTTTCCTTTATCCACTCAGTATATTCAGTCTCCATCACCACCAATTTCAACAAGGTTTTATGTAAAACTAAACAATCTCATTATTTGCTTCTACTATTGTATTCCCTTCATCACTCATCTCCTCTCCAAAACTGGCACCTTCTTAAAACAGAAATTTAGCATTCTGAATCTATAATTGTAGTTTGCTCTAATGTCCTGAACTTGACTTTCAAAGTCTTCTCTCTGCCAATTGCTAGTAATTCTTTTAAGTCATGCCTTATATGATACATATCTAGTCCCATCTGATGTTTATCATATAAGACATTCAATCTCAGCAGTTTTAATTCTGTACCATTTTTAAACATTAAAATCAATTATTTTTCTGTCTGTCCTATAAATATACTTCCTTTAATAGGCATCTACATTTGTCAAAGTACTGTAAAAAAACAATGTTTTTTTCCCACTAAAATGTATGTTCTACACCATTGGATATCTCTGTTTAACACTGCCCTGATATCCAGCTTACTGGTCTTGATATCAGAAGTCTTGAGTCACTTCAGGGAAATAGGGTGGTCTACAAATAAAGTATTATTATTATCATCATCATCATCATCATCATCATCATCATCATCATCATCATCATTGTAATCATCAATATTAGTATTATGTGTGGAATGGCTGCCACTATGACTAAGAAGTGAGGCCATAAACTACATATTTTTGGCATTTTTCTGTTAAACTAATGTTAATCAGGATCTAGTGGAGCTGATGATCTAAATTTCCAAGTGATGAAAAGTGAGGAGCTGCTCAGTCCCACTGATGGAATAAAAATATTCACTCTGTGGCAGATTCTGTGCAAAAAGATACATATAGATTCTGTTGTGCTAATGTTTTGTTTTGTTGTTTGACAAAATCCAGCATTTTTATTTTTTTATTTCTATTGTATTTCATGTATTGTTGAAGGCTTTATTGTATTTATTTGAAATGTTTGAATATATGGAAGGAGAAAATTGTCAATGATTTATATCCCCATTTATCATCTACTACTCAGACTACCAATTTTGCACGGAGACACCATAGCTAAGGATACAATCGCAGTCAGTATCTCACTGTAAAATGTGTAGTCTGATTAGTATATGTAGAGTGGTGGTATAAATCATCAACAATTTTATCTTTCAAAGTTCAAATAATTCTCTTTTTTCTCCTTGGCAGATGAAAATGATTATTTCCATGCAATTGTTCACTTATATTCAAACATTTCAAAGTGTTTCAATAAATTCTGCACAGAATGTGTTTTTGTGTTTCTCCATACAAAAATTATATTTTCAAAAGCAGACTTGCTTGAAAACCCAACAGCACCAAATTTCTTCTTGGAAAATGGAAGGGAAGGCTGACACAGGATATCATATAATCAAAATTAAACCCATTACAATTTCACTGATTTCATTTTAAGGGTTACATAAATGGGATCAAACACAACTTGGGGTATTTTGAGCTATTAATTTATTTATTTTGTTATTTATGAACTAGTTATCATTTTGACTCAACACTTTATGCAAACTATGGCATAGGTATGTTTGGAAATACTTTTTATTATTATTATTATTATTATCATTTACTTTACTCGTATCCCACCTTTCCCTCAATATAGAAACCCAAGAGAAATATGTAGGACACCACATAGGGTGCTTAGGAGTTAAAGGGGTGCAATTATAGAATTGAACTTAATTGTGACTGAAAAAAATAGTGATATCATCTGGTGTTTTTCTCTTGTGTGTTTATTTACAAATAAATACATTGAGAATGCTGGAAAAGCAAGATATTCAGGCAAATAGTACTAAAGTACCATCTGCTCCCATCCCCCAAAATAAACAGCATTTAGCCAGAGCCCCTCAAGCTTTGTTCTTCCAACCAACTGCAAATCACACATCTGTGTCCTCCTCACTAGCTATGTTGCCACTTATCAAGCTGTTATTCTCTGTCACACAACAATTCTCAAATCTCACTGTCATCCACAACAGAACAAACATGCTGCTGGTAGTAGATTCCAAACCTAATGGGCCATTGAAGAATTGGTGTCTGTCATTCTTAACCCCTTCTTATGATCCTACCATTTTCCAATTTCAGATTATTTTTTTTGCTCAAGCTTTTCTTAGAATGCTATATTTTATTCCATCTGTCATTTTTCTGCTACATAACATGGACTGGCATAGCATTACCCCCAAATTTAGAATCTCATGACAGGAAGTCAGGACAATGGAGTTGGAAGGGCTTGTAAGCCCACTGTACACACATCTCTTCCTTTTGGGATGATGATGCTCAGCATGTCCTGTCCACCCATCATTCAATTCATTGTAGGCTATGTTTGGTCAAAATACACCAGGTTGAAAAATTTTCCCTCCTTTTCTTGGTGATTTTTTGGGTATCAGAAACCTGAGGAAGTGACATTAGATTTTACCACTAACTTAGCAGGTAGTGGTGCTGAAAGAAAATAATATGTTAAGGACTGGTGGGCAACTATTTGGTGATAGGAATACCTCTGGAATTGCCCTCTATTTGGTTATGAATCCTGGAAGTGGGAAAGGAGATTGTCTTTGAGGTTTGTCTGGGGTAATTTAAATCATAGCACTTGAAAAAGGAGCTCCTTGTAAGGGTTTCCCGATAGGAAGATTGGATGGGAAGCCACCAATTTAATTTGGAGTACTAAGGAGCTAAGCATTTTGCATGGAGGTAGTTGAAAAGGAGGCCAGGAATGGACTTTCTGCTTGAACATAATCCCACCCATGCCAATTGTTCTTTAAATTAGAAGAAGTAATAGATGGAACCACATTTAATCCAGTGCCCACAGACTGTTTTCTTCGTTCCCTGCGTGGATCAGCAGTCAACTGCCTCCCAATCTGCCTAATAGAACAAAAGCAGAGATGAGTTAACCTAGTTTCCCTTGGGAGGGAGTTCCCAGTCTAATAACAACTATCAGAAAGATTCTCTCCCACATTCTCACCCAATAAATGTTCCCCAAAGATTGTAAGACAGGCTTATCTGAGGTCCTTTCTAGTAGCTCTGTCCTATATCCCAGAATCTGATCCCAAATTATCTGCTTTAAACTGGATTATATGAATCTCCACTGCCAGATAATCTGGGATAAGCAGATAATCTGGAATAAGATTCTGGGATGTAGGGCAGTGTGGAAGGGGCCCAGGAAGATCAGATAATTTGGACCTAAACTATAGATTTTATAGATCATAACCAGCACTCTGAATTCTGCCCAGAAAAACATCAGCTAATATAAGACAGTCACTATTTTAAACTATTTTAATGGACTGGTGCCTCTGGCCTCATCTACACTACCATAGAAAATACAGATTATGGTATCTGTTTTGAACTAGATTATATTGCAGTGTAGATCCAACCAAAGAGAATGAATAAGGGTAACTAAGGTTTCCAGCCTTCAATGAGATCTTGATGCCTCCTTTATTTGCCTATTGCCAGCCCTCTCCCATATGCTAATGTCTTACAACCACTAGTGAATGAGAATAGTGCAGATGAAAAGGGAATAGTCAATGTGCAGGAAGAAGTAGGGATGCCATTAAAATCTGTCATGAGTGATTTTGAAAGTAGATTTCCTAGATTTCCTCATAGCTTTCCAAATGGTTTGGTGATTGCATGAAAAATCCATGCACATGTGGAGCTTTTTCTTTATATTTATGAAGAGGCAAGAACAGCTTTTTAAAATACTCAGTGTTGTGCACCTTTCAAAAAAGAAGAGATTATACTACTTACAAAGTTGGGTTGTGGGAGAGTTTGCATCAGAATACACAGATACAAAAACATAATTACATGATACATATACATGTATATCTTCCAATAACATTCTCTCAGTCAGAGAGCAGATTAAGTCAAGATCTACACTCTTATTATGACTGCAGGCTTCATGACTGCTCCTATGAAGTGGCTTTATTACTTTACTTGTAACCATGAGTGAGATAATGAATTTTTGGCAAAACTATATTTTTGCTATGATATTTATTATCATGTCACAGGTGAGGAAACTGACATGGAGCTATTGGGTCAGATCCCACTCAAGGAGCGTGGATTTTCCAAAATTAGGAAGGGGTGCTTGTAAGACAATTCAATAAAGAAACAATCTAATTTGAAAGGTGGTATGTTTGCCTCACACCAATGCAGCAGAAGGAGCTGGCATAACTGGTGCCCATCTAAATGAGCTGAAACCCCTTCTTTAAACCATTTCCACTGGAAGATTGTGAGTAAAAAATTAAAGGAATTGGTTACTCAGGGGCTGGTAATAGAATCTACCCTGGGTTAATATTTTCAGGCAAACTACATATGTGTGATTAGTAGGGATAAAAAAATTAACCAAAATTATCCATGTTGGGGGGGGGGGGACAAAAACAAATGAAACTAAGGTTACAAAGTGTTCCTATAGTATTCGGAAATCTTGAAATGATGAAAATTTGAGTTTAGAGCTCCATCTATCCCAAATTTGCATATGTTCATGTTGTACAGACAACATGTTGTTTCCTGGGCAAAAATAAAATGGTAAATTTTGTACATCAAAGTCCCCATTTGTTGTTTCTGCACAGAAATTCTGTGTAACCCTCCCCTCAAAAACTGTGTAAATTTTACACAGAATAAGTTTGAAATTGCCTATAGGCTTTGAATACTTCAATTTTTCTTGCAGCAGAAAAAAAGCTGTTGTAATTAGTTTTCCCTTTCATCAAGAATGCAATTAACAAAGAATTACCTTCCTAGTCAATAACATGTGCCTGTCTCACTTCCAAGCAAACACTGCAATGATCCAAATACACCTCTTGTGATGGTAAATCTCAAGTAAACATGCAGGGGATAAGACTGCAAACACAAACAAATAAACAACTTACAAAGCAGATGTACATAATTGTGTATAAACTTCCAAAGGGCATAATGCAAACATACCTAGAAGTACTTAGAAAAGATGCACTCTGAGAACAGAGGAGTATCACTAGAAAGAGAATCAGATATTCACCGTGTTTGTCATCAGGGACATTAGTTCATTTAACATTTGGATGGGAGACTGCCAACTAATACTATACACTGCCTTACAGAGGGACTTCCCAATGATCTCTGAGTATTCATTGCCTAAGAAAACCCTATGAAAATCATGGGGTCACAATAAGTCAAGTGACTTGAAGGCACATACACATAAACATTTTCATGTAGTTCTCCCTTTCATTGCAGAACTTTGTTCACCTCCTCCATGTCAAATTCTATTCTGGATTTCTAGAAGATCCAGCAGAATAGGAAAAGTCTTCAGTGGGAGAATGAGTTTTACTAAATGCTACCTGCTCATTGAACCAGCCATATCTTGCTGTATTGTAGAAGGAGAGGCCATGCATTCATAACTCCCTAATTAGGATCCAGATTCATGATGATTCGTTACGCTTTTTCATATTCAGAATGAAAAGGAAAATGAATGTTTCTGATATCTTGACTAATTTGGACACTGTGTACTTGGAGTCAAATGAAACGTGGTGTCAGTGTTAGCAACCTTTGCATCCCCATACATATTCATTGGTAGTTTGCATGCCTATAAAATCCATTTGGTTCCTTTGCCATGTCTTCACTCTTTCTTCATCACTCTATTGTGTAGTCATTTTCTTCTTTTCTCTGTCTTCTATTAGATTATGCATTCGAATATGCACAAGTGACACTGTTCATATATATGGAAAACTAGGGTTATTACTTTTCTCTGCTAGATACAGTGTGGAAAGTGGAGTGGTGGTGGGATGAGATCAGTTCCTTGCTAGTTTTATTGTTCTACTTACCAGTATTTGGTTGTATTTAGAACAAAATATTTTGGCTTTCTGCAGACCTGTTTTCCAAGGAAGTTGGACTTGCATTAAATATGCACAAACTATCATTCATTAGTCCATTTCACCATTTGAGTTGGTATGATGGGAAAGGATGAAATTATTCATTAATTTTATTATCACATACAATAAACAATGTAAAAGAAATTTCTCCCCACTAGGATGATTGTGAGAATTGTGCATATTTCAGAAGTTTTTTCTTGTGTTAGGGCTTTTCCACACACACAAAACTTTCTGACAAACATGTTTTCAGTGTAAAAAGAGGTACACAATGTGTTTCCATTTTCCCAAGGGGGAAAGATAGTAATATTTGGCAATATTTGAACTTGGTTCAAATCCCTAATGTGTATTGGTTCAGAGCCCTAACAAGTACTAAACTTGTTTGATAGCCCACTTTAGTTGAGCTTTTTGACAAACATGTTTTCAGTGTAAAAAGAGGTACACAATGTGTTTCCATTTTCCCAAGGGGGAAAGATAGTAATATTTGGCAATATTTGAACTTGGTTCAAATCCCTAATGTGTATTGGTTCAGAGCCCTAACAAGTACTAAACTTGTTTGATAGCCCACTTTAGTTGAGCTCCATTCCAGCCTCACACATCCCTATGAGGAAGGGTCAAGCTAAAGCCCCTAGTGAGGTAGAATTGCTTCTTTCAGCTGCAGTAGACAAGATTAGCACACCATGCTGGTGAATCAAGGATGTAACTGTATTTAGAGAAAGAACTGCATTTCCACCCGCGCCCTTTCAGGAGATCGGAATCAGAAAAGAATGAAGTCATACACTCTCATATAGTTTGTCAAGACTGTCAGGTCCCTACTATAAAACAAATGTGCTGGAAAAATCCATTAAGCTAACAAATCTGATAGAAACGTTGACTTCTAGGCATCCGTTGGTCATGTACTGCCTCCTTTAAGATAAACAAACATTCCCCAGTCCTTGCTAAGCAACCCATTCTTCAGTCCCTAGGCACTGTAGAAAACAAGTTATATCATGTAATCTTCACAGTTTGTTCTTTTGGAAGACATCATTGGAAGACCAATGTACACAATTAAATAGAGATACAAACATTTGTTTTGGTGGATTAACCCGCATGAAGTCATGTGTGTTTCTCTTCCCCAGCTTGTGAGATGTAATGTTACAGTATTTTGAATTAGGGCTAATGATACTTAATTTTGAATTCCTTCTTAGCTATGAAACTCTGACACCACTCTCTTTTCTCAGTCATACAAACCTAATGGAGTCTATCTTGATAATTAAACTGGATAATTTAATGGATGACATCCTGGGTTGCTTAACATAAGGAGGAAAAAGCAAAACATATATATAAATGTAATGGACACATTCAAAGTACAATTCCATCACTTACTATTTTTGGCAGCCCTGCAGTAGAATTGCAAATGTCTGGTTAAGCAGAAAGCTAAATGCTTGTGAAGCAATCACACATCTGTTTTAGCCTATCTAAATGTTGGATAGCTATAGTCATTTGGGTAATGTAGCAAAAGCAAGGAGACTAAAATATTTCATTGGATAGATCTCAAAAATCTATTACTAACGTGTACTAAAGCTTGGATATGGATCCAGCCATATTCAAGTACAGACTATTTTTGCTTAATAGAAATCTCTAATAGGTCAGAAATCACTCTCATGAAAGAAACAAGAAACCAGTTCATGCCTTCAGTTAGTCATTAGCATTCTTTTCAACCATACAAAAAGGGAGTGACTACTTAAATCAGCAGGATCCCGTAGAAATTTATGGAAATGATGGAGGTAGATGCATGAAAAGATTATGTGTGATTCAATAAAATAACTAAAAACTAATTAGAGTCAGAATCCATGTTACAGTCAATTCAGGAATGAATATATTTATCAGCATGTTCTCTTCTGTCTCTTATTATTTATTTATTTATTTTATACCCTGTCTTCCTCATTGAGGAGACTCAATATGGTTAACAGTCACACATTTTAATCAATTTAAAACAAAGCAAATAGAAGAATTTTAAAAAGTTAAAGGGTATTGTGTGTATTAGGTGTGTATTGTGTATTGCCTGTTCCCTGTAGACAGCCAGAGTTAATAACCTGACTGTTATTTTTTGGACTAACTGAAGTTTCTGAGATCTTTTCAAAGGCAGCTCCATGTAGAGCACATCACAGTGGTCCAACCAAGATATAACCAAGGCACGTACCACCACGGTCAGGTCTGAGTTTTCTAGAAACAGGCACAGTTGGTGCATTAGCTTTAATTGTGACAAAGCACTCCTGGTCACCACCATTACCTGTGCTTCCAGGTTCATAGTTGATTTCAGGAGTATCCCCAAACTGTGAACCTACATTTACAGGTGGAGTGTAACCCGTCTAACACAGGTTGAATCCCCATTGCCAGATCTGTCTTTTGACTAACCAGGAGCACCTCTGTCTTGTCTGGATTAAACTTTAATTTGTTTGCCTTCATCCAACCCATTACAGCTGTTAGACATTGGTTTAGCATGGGAACAGCTTCCTTAGAATTAGCTGAGAGAGAACCTTCTACAACTCTCCTCCACACTGTTGGCCTCTTTAAAACCTTGCAGCCCAGACTGGTAAGAACAACTGAGAGAGAAGCTTCTCCAACTCTCCTCTACGCTGTTGGCCACTTTAAAACTTTGAAACAACTGAGAGAGGAGCCTACAGTGAGTGGACGCATTGGGCTGCCTCTGATGCTGGGCCTTTTCCATCGTTGCTGCCTCTGGCATCACCGCTGCAGCATTAAGACCAGATAGGCAGTCTTGGGGCCTCCTCCACCATCGCTCTCTTGGCTTCTATGTTCCACCACTGGCTTGTTCTACCACCATTGTCATTGTTGCCTTGGAGAAAATGCTGTGGCTTACCATCGCTCAGTTGTTGTACTTTTATTAGCAAACCACCCCCTGCCCCCCCCTCCCCCGTATCAAACGGACTGGTCTGGGCTAACTAGACTGGACCAGCTGGATGTCTTTTTGGGAATCTTTCATCAGCCTGCTGGACATTTCTTAAGAACATTTGGGTGTGGGGTGGATTGGACTAATTTTAGGTGTGGGTGGGCTGTATGTGACAATGGTTTAAGGATGCTGAGCTGCTATTTATCAGGGTTTGGGAAGTTTAAGCCACTGGATTGTAAGACCTGTAATTATGCTTCAATGCAATGTAAGTTTGATTTGTTTGATATATTTAAATGTTTTAATCATTTGAAAGACTATTTAATTGATATGTATGTTGATATAGTTTTATAATATTGTGCTTTATTGATATTATTATTATCTGAATCTGGCACTGAATAATTGCCATAGTTTGTAAGCCGCCCTGAGTCCCCCTTCGGGGGTGAGAAGAATGGGGTATAAACACATCAAATACAAATAAAAAAAATAAATGGAAAGAAATAATAGAATTGAGTGTCATCTGCGTACATATAGCACCACATTCCAAAACTCCAGATGACTTCTCTCAGCAATTTCATGTATATGTTAACAGTATGGGGGGGGAAACAGAGCCCTGAAGGACAAGTGGCCAAAGAGTCAAAAAGGAGTCCCCCAGCACCATCTTCTGAGAATGTCCCTCCAGGAAGAAATGGAGCCACTGAAAATCAGTATCTTGAAGCCCCATCATAGAAAGGGGACTCAGAAGGATATCATGGTTGGTGGTATTGAAAGCTACTGAAAGGTCTAGGAGAATCAACAGAGATATACTCTCCCTGTCCAGTTCTCTGTGTAGGTCATCCACTAAATGACCAAAGCTGTTTCTATCCCATAACCAGGCCTGAAACCAGAGTGAAATGGATCTAGATAATCTGCTTAATCCATGAACCCTCTTCCTCCACCTCCATCTCCACCTTTCTCTATTTAGTTCCAAAGCCACATTCAGTATGTGAACTGAGAGAGTGAAATAGTGCCCAGATTCAGAGGATTATATAGATTTATCATTTATCTGCTTAAGAAAGGATGAAAAACTGAGACAAATATATCCATCATTATGGAGATGTAATATCACTTTAGGTCAAAAATGGGGAACATCAGGTACTGGTGCCCTTCTGGCATCCAAATCTAGCCTAAGGACTACGCTGCTTCTGAATGATATCATTGTCTGGCAGTTTTTCAACTTTTGTACATTTATTACTCTTTGAAAAAGTTAAAATGTCTCTCCATAGCAGTTAAAATTTTAAATTAGAAGATACTGATATTACTGTTTCCACCAGTTTACCTTTAACCCTGGAATGTGGCCACAATGGGCTTCTCTGATGTTGAATTCAGCCTTCAGGCAGAAAGTATTTGGGTGATGACAAATGAAGTGGAGTAACCCGTAGGCTCACACACATACCATTCCCTTTCATCCTCCTTTGCTTGCAAGAAGAAACAAGTAATACATTCTGTTTGATGTTACATATGAACATGCAAGAATCAGCAGAATTAAACCACAGCTGAACTGGGTTTGATAACATGGCTTATTATCTAACCACAGTCCCCTGAGCTGTCATGTAATGCTGAACTGCAGCTTGTTGCAAAGTGAAACTAGTGCATTCATATTCTTCTTTTCCACACACAGTGAAGGAGAGGATGAAGCTTGTTTATTTCAACTGTTTGTTTAGATTCTTTTATTTGACTGCTTAGTATATTAATTTATTTTGTATGTTTCATTAGATAGTTTAGATTCTTTATTTGGATGGTTTGTTCCAATCAGTTAGACTGTTCATTGGACAAAGAAGCAATGGTCACCTAAACATAACATGGGTGATTACCTATATTAGTGAAATTTATTTTCTTGTTCTACATCATTAATTTTGCTATAGAAATACATTAACGTGCCTGATGAATTCTGTCAGTTGTTGTTACTGGGTGGCACCACTGGATTTTTTTTTTGCTTTTTGAAGTCAATTCTGTGAGCAAGAGGTTTATTTTATTTATTGTGTCAGAAGCAAATTGACGGTACAGTTATAATGTATTTAAAAACACAGTTAAAAATTTGGCATTATACTAAATGTCCTTTGACCAGAAGCTGGTCATTTGGAGTGCCTCTGGTGTTGCTATAAGAAGGTCCCCCATAGTGCATGTGGCAGGGCTCAGGTTGTATTGTAGTAGGTGGTCTGGGGTTTGCTCTTCTCTACACTTGCATGTCGTGGTCTCCATTTGTAGCCCCATTTCTTTAAGTTGGCTCTGCTGAGGAGGGCAGATATTACTTTGGCAGTTTCTGTAGCAATATGATTCTGTTCACATATCATTTGCTTGGCTTCACCATATCAATATGGACACCCAGTTCCAGCTTTCTGGATCATAATTTAGCAGGCAGGAATGTGTATTTGCTTCATCCCTCTTTCTGTCTCCCCCTCTCTCCAACTCACTTGCACCTAAATTTGATTAAACCATTAGTAGTCATTATGTTTGAAGTGGCTATGATTGAATATGTGTGTGTGAGTGTTTATCAACAATCTGAGGCTGGTTTATTATAGAAAATGTTAGACTACTGCAAAACATCAAACCATCAGGCCTAGGGAGGAATGACCTACAGCATGACTGGGCACATGACACTATTGTTCTTTCTGAGATACTAAAGTTCAACTTAATAACCCAAGAATGAAGTATCTAGTGGCACATAGTTATAATAATAATAATAATAATAATAATAATAATAATAATAATAATAATAATTGTGTGGTTTTCTGGCATTGTATATTTCTGCCGCTTCTGTGACTGTTCATTTGTATTTTGATTCTGTAGCCCACTTGTCGATGGATGTCCAGAATCAGCAGCATCCACCGCGGTCCTTTTTATCCTGGGCGACGACTGAGCCAGTATAGACTTCGTTTTGGTTTCATTCTCCATAATGCTAATGGATTAGGTGCTCTTAGTTCTACTCCTCAGCTGAGACCTCTCTGGCTTGGTTGGACCTGCCGGTAGTTACACTACCGCCAGCACAGCTCTCAGTCATCATTGGAGTAGTTAAGCCCCCCCCCCACCACCACAGCAAGGTGGCACCTATTGGGGGGGGGATGCATTGGCCGGGATTGGGTTCCATGCCAAAAAATCTCAGCTGGCATTTGGAAACAATAGACATTGACAAAATTATGATCTACAACTGCAAAATGCCACCCTACTGGGATCTGCGCACATCATCTGAAAATACATCACACAGTCCTAGACACTTGGGAAGTGTTCCACTTGTGATTTTGTGAAACGAAATCCAGCATATCTATCTTGTTTGCTGTGTCATCCAATAATAATAATAATAATAATAATAATAATAATAATAATAATGACAATTTATTCTTATATCCCACCCCATCTCCCCAAGGGGACTCAGGGCGGCTTACAGAGGGACCATGCCCAAACAATATAAAAATACAACAGTAAAAACAAATCCAAACACAGCAATAAATACATCAAGAAAAAGCATACAACAACAACAATTTTAAAACAATTAAAACATGTTCAATGCCCTGGAGTGGTATAGTTGGTACTTCAATCTTCAGACTAAGGGCAATGGAATAAGGTTAACATGGTGCAATGCATTATAACTTCTAGTGGAATGGTATAGCGATAAGGTGCAAAGTGTTGGAATAAAAAGCGGTAGGGGCTCACTTTGATGTTCTTCTTAATTAAAAATGGTTTGAAAAAACCTGGTTTTCAGATCTTTCCTGAAGGAGGTCAGCATGGGCGCTAGTCTGATTTCTTTCAGAAGAGAGTTCCAGAGCCGGGGAACCACAACCGAAAAGCCCTTTCCCTCGTCCCCACCAAAAGCGTTTGAGATGATGGCGGGAGTGAGAGAAGGGCCTCCCCAGTGGATCATAAAGTTTGTGCTGGTACATAATAGGAGATACGATCACAAAGATAGGCAGGGCCTGAACCGTTTAGGACTTTATAGGTAATTACAGCACTTTGAATTGGGATCGGACATTTATCAGCAGCCAGTGGAACTGTTTCAATAGAGAAGTAGTCCTCTACCTATAATTTTCTCCAGATAACAAACTGGCCGCTTCTCGTTGGAGTTTCCGAGCCGTCTTCAAAGGCAGTCCCACGTAGAGTGCATTACAGTAATCCAATCTGGAAGTAACTAAGGCATGGACCACCATGGCCAAGTCAGGTTTCTAGAGGTATGGTCACAGCTGGTGCACATGTTTTAACTGTGCAAAGGCCCTCCCAGCCACCACCAACATCTGAGCTTCAAGTGTCAATGCAAAGTCTAGGAGTACCCCCAAGCTGCGGACCTGTGTCTTCAGGGGGAGTGTGACCCCATCCAACACAGGTTGCCACTCAATACCCCGATCGGCCATACGACTGACCAGGAGGACCTCTGGATTAAGCTTCAGCTTGTTCACCCGCATCCAATCCACCACAGCGGACAGGCACTGGTCCAGAATGCAAGGGGCTTCCTTGGAATTTGATGGAAAAGAGTAGTAGAGCTGGGTGTCATCTGCATTGCCTGGGCATGGTCGACTGTCTCCGCCGTACGATGGTGAACAATAAACACACTGACAATAACTGTTTTTGGGTAAACTGGCCACAACATTTTTATTGGTTACAGGAATGAAGGGTTGGCTGCCCTGCATGGGTCCCGGATCAAAGATCTGACAGCCCCTTGCTGCCTGATCCAAACGAGTCACGGCGCAACTGACACCTGGCCCGGTAGTCGGTCTCCAGCGCCACCTGGCGGTAGCTAAAATATCCCCTCCCCCCTGATGCCAATGAAAAGGGGGGGGTGGAGTATTTTACGAGATCCGAGACCCATGTCACATGCCAACAACAGTTGTGACAAAACAATGAAAAACATGAAAGCAAGCAGGGTGGGCGGGATGGCAAGCTGCAACCTCCGAATGGCTGCTGAAGAGCCTCTTGGGGGCGGAGCCTGGTGCGGCCCCGCCCTTGGAGGGGCGCTGACCAATGGCAGCCCAGGAGTGCTGGCCTGCCATTGGCCAGTGGGTGCTGGCGGCGGGAAACTTTCCCGCCGCGCCGAGGGGGCTTCTGGGAACAAGAAGCCCCCCAGTCCGCCGCCATGCTGGGAGGGAGGGGGCGCCCTTCCCAGCAATCTGCAGGGCCCGGTAAGTCGGGCCCTGCCCTTTGCCTGGGCATGGTCGACTGTCTCCGCCGTACGATGGTGAACAATAAACACACTGACAATAACTCTTTTTGGGTAAACTGGCCACAACATTTTTATTGGTTACAGGAATGAAGGGTTGGCTGCCCTGCATGGGTCCCGGATCAAAGATCTGACAGCCCCTTGCTGCCTGATCCAAACGAGTCACGGCGCAACCGACACCTGGCCCGGTAGTCGGTCTCCAGCGCCACCTGGCGGTAGCTAAAATATCCCCTCCCCCCTGATGCCAATGAAAAGGGGGGGGGGTGGAGTATTTTACGAGATCCGAGACCCATGTCACACGCCACAAAAGGAGGGTGGGGACCCCCCACTCTCCTTGCCGCCAACCCTACCTTCCGTAGCCAACAAAAACGATAACGTGAATAACAATGCGTGTAACTGGATACCGCTTGCCCCAACGGTGGGCCGCGAGGCGCTGCCATGCAGCTGTCTGACGACCTGAGTCCTCTCCCACCTCGCATCTTGATGCGAGAGTCCTCATCAGTCCGTCCAGTGCCTAGCGGGTAATTTAGTCTTCCTGTGGCGGCCACGGCGCTCGGTTCCTCTCGACCGACCGCTGCTGAATGACGCCATCTCTCTCCCTTCGACTGATCTCCTCGACTCACGGCGGCGCACCTGAGGAAAAGGAGGAGAGGGGCCGGCAGACCTCGTAGCCTCCAGGAGAAGGCCAGGTCTGATGTATGACGAGTAAGCTGCCGATTTCCACCTCCCCATGGCTTTTATGATGTCCACTGGCACACCTCCCACCGCTGCAGTGGTGGCTGCTCCTATCCTGAATGAATGCCCTCCGTACTCTGCAGCGGGAAGGCCCAGGCCTAGTAGGGCGCTGCGGAATATCGCCATGAACTGGTACCTAGATAGTGGGGTACCATTGCGATGGATGAAAAGCGTTCCCGGGGATGACTTACGCAAGTGTAAATATTCAGAGAGTGCCCTGACTGGACATAACCGCCCCGGTTCTAACCCCTGGATGTTGAGGGATGCCCCTCTTCCCCCTTGATCAGTCTTGGACTGCCTGATTCGAATGACCAATGAATGATGCCTGATGGAAACATCCCTGAGCTGTAGTGCCCTCCCAGAACCATCGGACTTGGAGTCGGCCACCACCTCCCCCAGTCTCAGTGCCCCGAAGAAGGCTGTGGTATAAGCTGCAGTGAAAAGTTTCACCTCATAACGTGAAGCGCAGATTCCCTTCAGCGACGAGATGAGCCTGCTAAGAGTGTTGTAGGAGAGGGGGCGTCTTCCATCTTTCTGCTTCGGCGCCCGTTTGCTCCATCCTCTCAATAACTTCCTTGTTCTGTAGTCATTGCATGGGTCTCCCCATCCAGCCGCTTTGCTGTGGAAGGCGATGCCTACCAGTTGCCGCCGCATGGCGTGTGCTGAGACGTTGGCCCTCCTCTGATGAATAATGAAATGTAGCACCTCGTCCTCGTTGGTTGGCCATCTGTTGCCGTACCCCGCTTCCAGCCTGAACTTGATGAATGTAGTCATAGCTGCACGGTAGGCCCTCCTGGTCGCGGGTGCAATGGTTAGCATCAGTTTTGACCAGGCTTCTCCTCTCCAAGGGTCCACAGCTCCTGTGGGAAAATGGTGGGCTGGAGATCTGCTCCTGGTGCTAGCGACCGAAACCTGTCGTCCTGGAAACGGGACAATGCATCCGCTACTTCATTGTGAACACCTGGAATATATTGGGCTAAGAAAGTGATGTTAGCTTCCAAACAAGTTAGTACAAATTGCCTTACAAGCCTCATGACCCTAGGAGATTTTGATGTTTGTTTGTTGATGACCCTGACTACGGCCTGATTGTCACACCAAAATCGTACTCTCTTGTTCCTGAAGTGGTTGGTCCAGGTTCGCACGGCCACTAATATGGGAAAAAACTCAAGGAAGGTGAGGTCCCGCAGTATGTTTCCTCCCGCCCAACTGTCCGGCCACCTGGCCGCGCACCAGTGCCCTTGAAGAAATACTCCGAAGCCGCTGCTGCCCGCCCCGGTGACACCACTTTGCAGGCAAAGTTGAGGTGCCCTAAAATGGCCTGCAATTCTTTGAGTGTGACCTTTTTCTTGCCGATGGCCTCGCACACTAATCCTTTTAGCTTGGTCAGTTTGTCCTCCGGCAGGCGGGATACGCCCCGAATTGAATCTAATTGTATACCTAAGTAGGTGATGCTGGTTGAGGGGCCCTCAGTCTTTTCTTTCGCCAATGGTATGCCAAAAACCATGGCCATAGCCCTGAAAGTCCGGAGAAGGTGTCCGCATTCGTCACTGTCCCTGGCGCCCACAAAAAGGAAGTCATCAAGGTAGTGAGTAATAAACTTGGAATGAGCAAAAGTACACGCCACCCATTCCAAAAAGGAACTGAAGGTTTCAAAGGCAGCACAGCTGACTGCGCAGCCCATGGGCATTGCTTTATCAAAATACCATTTCTCATTAAATTTGAATCCCAGCAAATTGAAGTCCGCCGGGTTGACGGGGAGTAACCTGAATGCGGACTGGATGTCGCATTTTGCCATGAGGGCGTGTGGACCTTTCTCAAGTACTAAGTTGACAGCTTGGTCAAATGAGGCATATTTGACTGAACAGAGCTCAGGGGGGATGGCATCGTTGACAGATGAACCCTTTGGATAAGATAGATGATGGATGAGGCGGTATTCGCCTGGCGCCTTCTTGGGCACCACCCCTAGCGGTGAAACTCGAAAGTTCTCGAGAGGTGGCGCCTGAAAAGGTCCTGCTATCCTGCCTGCCTCCAATTCCTTGGCAATTTTGTTGCTAAGGACCTCCGGCATTTGCGCCGCCGATTTTAAATTGCCTGAGGTGAATGTGGTTCTGGGACATTGTGCCGGTATGTGGAAGCCACGGGAAAAACCCTCACTTAAAAATGGTGCTGCAGCCTTTAAGGGATACGCCTTCAGCCATGGCTGCATGGCGGTGAGGCGCACTGGAGTGAGAGCCAGTGTCTCAATAGAGTCGCGGGAGTTACTTGGTGCGAGCGGAGCTGCTCCCGCTGGATGCTGCACCTTCTTTTTTGAAACCGGGCTGTGCACCAGCCCGGCCTGATCGAAAGGGCTGCCCGTTGCTGCCGTACTTCCCGCAACTCATCTTGGTGTGACTTCCCGAGCAGTATTCACAAACATGGTCGAAGCGGCAGCGTGCCCGTTGGCATTTTCCTAGGTTGAACTCCCAACACACCGCCCACCTGCTGTCCTTCCTGCCCCAGCCGCGGTCTGACCTGCCCGCATCTGACTTGCTTTTTATGCTGGGTCCGACTTCGGTGAGCCATATGTCATGGTTTTTGAGGTCCCATCTAACCCTGGCGCTCTGGGACGCTCTTTTCTTGAAGGCCTCGTCATAAGCAATGGCCGCTGCCTCGCCTGCCATCCTCCTAGCCTTAATAACCGTCTTTAGATGGTTTGCAAGGTGCCACGCCCGGTCTGGAAAGGACGTGGCCACTACCCCAAGGTATTCGGAAAAACCGGCCATCCAGTTAACAAAGTTCTGTTCCACCGGTCTATCCTTCTCCCCTTTTTTGTGCCTGCTTCTTTGATGGGGTTCCCTACCTTCCTCCCCCTCTGGTTTTATAAGTGAAAAAATGTCCACGTAATAGCCTTTTAGTATCTTGCTGATGATGCGGGGAGACAGGTGAGTGCCAGGTGGGTCTTCATTGTCCTGAAAGGGGCCCGGTAGCGCCGGAGCAGGAGCCTTGCGCTTGCCCCAAGCACCACATGGGGCTCCCAACGCTGCCGCTGTCTCAGTTCTGTCCCTGATGGCCCATTCGGGGAGTCCCGGCACAAGGGCCGCTGTCCTCCAATAGTTATCTCTGTCAACTAGGTCAACACGGGCATACTCACTCTCCGCGGAGTCGCTGTCTGTAGTGGTCTGGCAACATCTCCTTGAGGACCTGCGTGACTTCTTACGAGCGCTGCCGCCACTCCGTTCGGTCCGCTCGGTAGCTGCTATGGATTCATTGCCGCTGTATGCCGGACTGATCGAGGGTGTCCTGGAAACGTCCTTGTCTCTCATGCGTCGCCTGCCCCTCGGTGCGTCCCTTTGCGGGGATGCTGATGCCCTCTCCGACCTTTGGTAAACTCTCGACTCGAGTTTACCCATTCTATCAACCAGGCGGGCGAGATTCTGAGATATCCCTTCCAGCGCACCCCCATCCTGCTTACCAGCACGTTTGGGAGCCGCCTTGCGCGTGGGTGCCTTACTAGGTGTTTTTCTTCTCGCCTCCCGCTCCGCAGTTGCCTTGCTCCTGGGCGGCCTCACTGTTCTAGCCGGTAACTCCTTTTCAATTCCTGCTGCCGCCCTTGTGTTCCTTTTTGGCGCCATTGCCCTTCCTGAAGAGCCTCTTGGGGGCGGAGCCTGGTGCAGCCCCGCCCTCGGAGGGGCGCTGACCAATGGCAGCCCAGGAGTGCTGGCCTGCCATTGGCCAGCGGGTGCTGGCAGCGGGAAACTTTCCCGCCGCGCCAAGGGGGCTTCTGGGAACAAGAAGCCCCCCAGTCCGCTGCCATGCTGAGAGGGAGGGGGCGCCCTTCCCAGCAATCTGCAGGGCCCAGTAAGTCGGGCCCTGCCCTTAGTCTCCATTATTTAGGCACTAGATAATACTTCTGTACTCGTGTAACTATATTCTCTAAAGAATCTTTGGAATGTTTTTCATTGGCTTTACAATAAGTTACCAATCTAGCTACTACATATCTTCCACAAAGAAGCTGAGAGTATGCCTCATAAGCCTGTAAACACACACAAGTTTCTCATCTCTCCTTCCCTACTGGAGACATCAGTATCAAAATACACTCAAAATAAACTTGGCATTACAATGAAGGGGGCTGTTTTGGCAGCCTTTGACCTCATTTCAATATCCCAAATTGTCATCTATTTCTCTCTAAGGCCCCTTCCACACAGCTGAATAAAATCCCACATTTTCTGCTTTGAACTGGAATTTATGGCAATGTGGACTCAGATATTCCAGTTCAAAGCAGATATTGTGGGATTTTCTGCCTCAATATTATGTGTTATATGGCTGCATGGAAGGGCCCTAAGTGGAGGTACCTTCCCTAGATAGCTCCACAAGCAGAATATTGTTGTTTCAAAGGCCTCCCTCTATTCTATTAAATGCTTTTAAAATGCCGCTTTTGTATATTGGAAGAAGACTATTTTCAAATTTATTCATTTTCCCCTGCTTTTTTTTTTTTTTTTTTGCATTTCAGCAGAATATGTGGCTCCAGAGGTCCACAGCCAAAAATATAAACAAAATCCTGGCCCCCAGAGTTTCTGCATTTGCCTGCCATTGCATAATGAAGACATCTAGCTATTTCTGCTCTGTTCTTTGCTTAATAATAAAAAATAACTGATCTGAAACGGAACCTTCCCTCTGCATGGAGAAGGGATGAATTAAATAATAATTATATTTTTCAGAGAAACAAGATAAACCACTTAGGGCTTAATTAAACATTGCACACAAATGCATGACACAAAAACAAATAAGAAGTCCCTTGTTGGCCATTTTTGAAAGATGGATGGGCATGATATGAAGTAGAAAAATAGTGAGAGGAAAAGTACTTAACTCTTTCTACTTGTCAGTACACAACTCCAAATCAATCCCATACAAAACAGTTCTTTTTATTTATTTATTTCTCAATATGTTTTTGAAAACTTTATTATAAACATTAGAGTTCAGTAAGCCTTTTTTATTTTCAAATGAGATCAAGCACCTATCAACTCCTGGAAGGAAAACAAGGCTCCATCTACAGTGGTATTCTGACTTGCACTCCTGATGGATAGTACAGGCATGCAGAAGACTATAATGTCTGGTTCAAAAAGTAGAACACCCCATGGCATCTTCTCTATTGGTTGTGGTTGCCCACCAACTAGAACCAAAGCAGAGTTGGGCGGAAAAAAAGATCCCACCTAAATATTTGAAAAAACTTCCTAAGAGTGAAGGGTGCTGGAAAATGGAGCAGACAGGTTAGTAAAGACTTCTGTGGAGGTATTTAAACAGTTGTAGGGCCCTTCCACACAGTCATATAATCCAGAATATCAAGGCAGATAATCCACAGTATCTGCTTTGAACTGGATTATCTGAGTCCACGCTGCCATATAATCCAGTTCAATGTGTATTTTGTACAGCTATGTGGAAAGAGCCATTGATAGCCATCTTTTTGTGACTGATTTAGTTGTGTGTTTTATGGCAGAGAGTTAGACCAAATAAGCATTTAAGTGATTGTAGTGATTTCCAGCTCCATTGCTAATTCTCATCCGATGGGCTGCTGCAGTTCAGCGCATTTCTCCAAGAACAAAATAAGTCATTCATTTGGATAGATTGGGCATGATGGGAGCTTTGTGAATGCTGAAGGAGCTTTTTCACAGTTCTAGGGTTGAACTGGATTTCTTTAATCCACATTCTGGTCCAGATTATGTGGCTATGTAGAAGCAGCTTCAGTCATTCAAGATTGGGATTACTATTTCTATACTCAGTTGCTTCCTACCCCAGGCTACTGAAAGGTATAAACCATCTGCCTATAATGTTAACTTAGATAATTCTCAGCAATCATTGAACTGCTAATTCTGGAGTACAATTACAAAATATTTTGTATCTATGGATCAGGTATTGTCCATTGAACTTGTCATGCTCCCACATAAGCTTTTATTTTTTCTTTGTCAAGCCTCAGTTGTCCTCTTAGTTATAATGGGTTCAGTTCTCTTTTTATAGTTTTCTGTGGAAGGGAAGCTTAATTAGACCCTGTTCCTTTAAGACCTCCCCCCAGAGGCTGAGATTGCAATCCTCCAGTCCTCTTCAACAGCTCCTTTGCAACCATTTTACTTAGTCAAAGGATTACAGGAGTCTGGAGGTGACAACATATGATTTAGACTTGTGCGATTTTTAAATGATGTTTTTATAATTGATGGTTAATTATCTGTTTTAATAGTATTGTTTTTATAACTGTTTGTTTTCGGCATCTAATGATTGCCGGTTGTGATGCCGCCCTAAGTCGTCGTCCCCTGGGATGAGTAGGACAGGATACAAATGTATGAAATAATAATAATAAATAACATATTCCATTTTAAAAGTTTAGGAAACTCCAGTTTAAAGTTTAGGATACTCCAGTCTATGGTTTAAGAAGACAAAGTGAAGAAAATAAGCTCAAGACTTGGAAAAGCAAGCTTAAAGTATTAAAGAACCAGGTCTGCAGTTTAAAGAGGCGTTAACAGAAGACAAAGCCAATAAAAGACACAGAAAAGAGGCCATAAAGCAAGATCTCTTCAATAGTAATCAAGAGAATTCTGAGTTTTCATGTGTTCCTTTAAAGTATTTGTTCATTAGTCAGACCCTGGGAAAAATTAGAGTTCTGAACTTTCATTTTTTAAAAATTGTTGTACATTTTAGTTGTAAGTTTCCAACTCTGTTCTTACTTAGAACTGGGCACCTGAAAGTTAGCTTGAAGGGATAGAACAGAGCTGGTATCTATACTTCATTCACTGAACAGAGAATACACCTTGGTCTTGAGAGTGCCTTTTGTATCTCCAGGATCAGACATAGGTAAATGCTCTCGATGTAACTACAACTATCCATTCTTCATCACAACCTACAGGAAGGCATTTCAAATACACTGCTTATCCACATGTGGGTGGGAGATCCTCAATCTCCACAAAGTTTCCAATCTAAATAATGTGATGATGGATATTTATTTGTTTTTGGGGTTTTTTTTGTATGACTAAAACAGTTGTTTTGTCAGAAATCCAGAAGGCATTCCTGAAAGATCGTATTTGACTATGAGAAGATAGAAGTGGACAGAAAAAGGATTAGAAAGGCAGTATCTAGACATCTTGTTCAAAAAGAGAGTTCTCTTCCATCTCAATATAGCTCACACTTCATGAAGTCTATGCATGACATTTTGCTTGCATGGACTTTATTATAACCTCTTGACTCAGCTACAGATAGGGAGAATCTAGTAGGATTCAGAATGTTTCTGGCTTCCTCTCATGGAATCAAGAATATTGGATTGGATTCATAGAGCAAAAAAACTCAGAACCCTCATGCCGGTCTTCTTCAATGTTAGGGACACCCTTAAGGGGATTTGAGGATGCTCTGATATTGTGAAAGGAACAAAAGAATACAAATGCATCTTTCGTATATCTCTTCATTTCTGTAGCTTAAGGCAGTGATTCTCAACCTGTGGGTCCCCAGGTGTTTTGGCCTACAACTCCCAGAAATCCAGGACAGTTTACTAGCTGTTATGATTTCTGGGAGTTGAAGACCAAAACATCTGAGGACCCACAGGTTGAGAACCATTGGCTTAAGGAGATGGTATTAAAAAGCAGAGGAAATAGCTATAATTTAATAAATTCAAATAGTTGGAAAAAGAACACTTTCCCATGTTTTTAGTTTTCTCATTGATTGTAACACCTTATTACATTAGTCTGCAAACCATGAGCACTAGAATACTATGTTCCTCAGAAAAGAGATGAATTGTTTGTTGTTCTTTTTTAAAAAAGAAAGTTTAATTCAGATTTTAATTTAAACCAGATTTCCCTCATTGTTCACTGTGTGGTGTGGTGGACAATATAGATATGAACTCTAGAAAGCACAGTAGTCTATAATTTAGAGAATTTCCATCAGCTTCTGAAAAGGTCAGAGAAAGACGTAACTCCTTAACCTTATTTTATATTTATTTGCCTCACTAAGCGGTATATAATATCTCTTATTTCCTTATAATGGAGCAAAATATTCAGAATAGTGGAAAAATACTCCTTATCTTCCACTTCTATGCCTTTTATTGTTTCTTTAATATTCTTTAACACATAGCCCATTGGTGGTTAATTAATCAAGCAGCAGTTATAAATTGTTCCAGTTGCTAAGAAATGTTAAGTACAATTAGAACATGCTGTATGATGCAATGTAGACTTGCCAAATGCTTTTTACAGGCTATGCAAATTAATGAGTTGGGATGGTGCATTTCAACTATATTGCAGCTTTACTCATTTTTATCTATATTATTTAACATAAACTTAGGTTATACTTCCATTGAAAATGAAACGCTTCATTACTTTGCTCTTTACATTATTCATATTGTATTATAATTGAGCTCCAATGGCTTAAACCAGCACAGAATGAATTACATATTATACAGCATTAGTTCAAGACTGCAACTTATGTTAGTGGGAAAATAATTTTCAGCTACCGCTCAGTGGGACTTTTTGTTCATAACTTTACAAACATTATTTGCTTTTGCACTTATCATAAGGTTACATTAACCATGGCTAAGGACCGGTTCTGTTAAGCGGCATAACAGAATACATAACTATTATGTGATATATTTCTGTAATATAATTTTCTATTCTTCATTTTTGCTTCATTTCTTCAATAAGAAATATTTATTCATGTGAAAAAATAATAAGACAAATGAGGTACCAAAAAGTAAGTTTCTTACTAAAATGAATCAGACATTGGAGAAAGTGGTTCCATCTACACTGACTATTTAATGTGATTTCAAATTATTATTGAAGAAAATGGTTTTACTGTGTATATGATAACTGGGAAATTCTGGAATCAGTCAGTGACTTGAATGGATATTACACAAGCCAAGAAGCACTGATGTGCATTAAGAGCTTTCTTCAACTCATTCATAGGTCAGTTTCAAGGAAGCATCTAACTTTTTTTTTTCAAATTTCTGTACCCATTGGAAAGAGTCCCCTAGCTTCTGAAGGAGATAGCCACTTGCTCACTTCTGGCCCTTCCACTGCACATATCTGTAACAGGATACTAGGCAACTTAGTAAGGTTAATTTATTATTAGGGAGAAAGTTGACATTGAAGGCATTCACACTGTAGAGTTATAGTAGTCTGACACACTTCAACTTTCATAGTTCCATCCTATATGACCCTGGGATTTGTAATTTGTTTCAGCTCCAGAGCTCTCTATCAAAAAAGGGAGAAATATCACACAAAACTACAAATCCAATAATATAGCACTGAGCCATGGCAGTTAATGTGCTATAATTCTGCAGTATAGATACAGCTATTGATTGGGCAGAGACAATTTTTTCTCTGCTTGCTAAACTAAGAGTTCTTTAACTCTGGTATCTCAAAAGAGTAGCTGTCTAGAAAAAGCAGTATTCGTGTATATACTATGTGGATATGTTGGTTCACACTAATGTTTCCTTCATGTTAGCATGAAAAAGATGTAGGCTGACTATAAGGCTTCTAATAATCTTATTCGCATCCTTGATACCATTTTATTCAATTAAGCATGTTACTTCTCAAGAATCAGCCTCTACAGCCAGTAGCTTTTGCCATGGCATCACCTTGTGGAATTACTGCTATCTCACAGTCTATACAGCCAAATAATTGCAAAAGGCTACTTATACCCACAAAACTTACTAAAGTAATATAAGAAACTATTCAGAGAAGGTAAGTATGCTGCACATTTAAAGAGACGGTAGAATGGCAGGAGGGGACTATGAACAAGAAAACCATAATAGTATTTCCAGACTTCAGTTGTTGCTGTTTTTTAAAGGGAAAGATCATTGCACAAATTATTGTAAAATGCAGGCAAGTCTTGAAAAAAAATAGGACGAAATTGCAAAAGTGATTTGCAATCTGACTTTTTGCATGCACATTTTTCAATGCCTTGGGAACTTTAGCAATTATATCAAAAAAATGTTTTACTGTTATATCAAAGACAGTGGATGTAATACAACCCAACAAATATTGCAAGGTAGATTCCAGCAATACATGGAGTGAGAGTTGCCAGATGTACAAGCTGGGTTTAGAAAAGGCAGAAGAACAAGAGACCAAATTGCCAATATCCACTGGATAATGGAGGAAGCTAGGGAGTTTCAAAAAACATATCTTTCTGTTTTATTGACTATTCTAAAGCATTCGACTGTGTGGATCATGATAAATTGTGGCAAGTTCTTGGTGGTATATATGTTAAAATATTTACATTGCAGAAGAGATGCAAGACGGCAATCTGGGAAACCAGCTTGAAAGCATCTGGATAAGAATCAAGGGAACCGGGACTCAAAAAGATCTTGCTGTGGGTGTCTACTACAGACCTCCAAACCAGGATGAAGAACTTGATGAAGTCTTCTGTCAGCAGCTCAACAGGCACAAAGAAGAGATATAGTAGTCATGGGCGATTTTAACTATCCTGATATCTTCTGGGAAAGAAACTCGTCCAAAAGTACAAAGTCCAACAAATTCCTTGCTTGCCTTGCAGACAATTTTATGGTCCAGAAGGTAGAAGAGGCAACAAGAGATTTTCCTACTTCTCGCAGGGGGTTGGACTGGATCGCCTGTGAGGTCTCTTCCAACTCTACGATTCTATGATTCTAAGTCATTTGTCTCCTGAGAAATCTATATAACGACCAAGTAGTAACAGTAAGAACAGACAACGGAACAACATAATGGTTCAAGATTTGGAAAGGAGTACGGCAGGGGTGTATACTTTCACCCTATCTATTCAACTTGTATGCAGAACACATCATGTGATGTGCAGGGCTTGACAAATCCAAGGCTGGAGTTAAAATTGCTGGAAGAAACATTAACAATCTTAGATATGCAGATGATACCACTCTGATGGCTGAAAGTGAGGAGGAGCTGAGGAGCCCTATCACCAAGGTGAAAGAAGAAAGTGCAAAAGCTGGGCTGCAGTTAAACATAAAAAAAACCAAGATTGTGTCAATCAGACTGGTTGATAATTGGCAAATAGAGGGAGAAAATATGGAGGCAGTGACAGACTTTATATTTCTAGGCATGAAGATCACTACAGATGCACACTGCAGCCAGGAAATTAGAAGACGTTTACTTCTTGGGAGAAGACCAATGACCAACCTTGATAAAATAATGGAGAGCAGAGACTGGCAATGAAGGTCCACATAGTTAAAGCAATGGTATTCCCTGTAGTAACCTATGATTGCGAGAGCTCGACCCTAAGGAAGGCTGAGTGAAGGAAGATAGATGCTTTTGAATTATGATGTTGAAGAAAAATTCTGAGAGTCCCTTGGACCACAAGAAGATCCAACCAGTCCATACTCAAGGAAATGATACCCATCTGCTCACTGGAGGGAAAGATATTAGAGGCAAAGATGAAGTACTTTGGCCACATAATGAGAAGATAGGAAAGCTTGGAAAAGATCGTGATGCTGGGAAAAATGGAAGAAAAAAGGAAGAGAGGTTGACCAAGGGCAAGTTGGATGGATGGTGTCCTTGAAGTGACTGGCTTGACCTTGAAGGAACTGGGGGCGGCAGTGGCTGACAGGAAGCTTAGTGTGGGCTGATCCATGAGGTCATGAAGAGTCAGAAGCGCCTGAACAAATAAGCAACAAAACAACAATTTCTATTAATATTAGCACTCTCTAATTACAGTTATAGTTCAATCTACTGAGTCTATTTCTTCCCTCTTGCTTTTTTCTTTGCTGTTACTCAATTTAATTTAAATTATTATTATTATTATTATTATTATTATTATTATTATTATTATTATTATTATAAATAAATAATAATATTGTTTCTTACTCGTTTCTCCTCATGGCTCAAAGTGGGTTACAACATTGCTAAAATGCATAATCAAAAACACAATCATTTAAAAACACTGTCAAATACACATATTAAAATATATTTTCATAAAAACATATTAAAATACACAAAACAAAAGTTAGACGTAGAGCAAAAGTTTAAAATTCATCATTAAAACTATCTGGGTGGGTCTGTTAGAAGAGATAGGTCTTCATTTGTGTTTTAAATTTTGACAGCTGATCTTGCTGTTAGAGCTCTACTGCCAGGACTTTCCACAGTTGTGGGACAGCCGATGAAAATGTTCTCTGGGTGATGGTCACCAGTTGGGTTCTAGCAGGTTGGAGCAGACGCCCCCCAGGGGACCTCACTCTTTGGGGTTGCATTGTATAGGAGAAAACAATCCTGTAGGTAATCTGGACCCAAACCATATAGGGCTTTAAAGGTCAAAACCAACATCTTATAGTTTTTCCAGAAACTAATTGGCGGCCAGTGGAGTGTCTTTAGAATTGGTGTAATATACTCACTCCTAGATGTTCCTGTAACCCATCTGGCTGCCATATTTTGAACCTACTAGAGATTCTAAACTTGGTACAAAGGAAGCCCAATATAAAGTGCATTGGAGAAGTCCAACCTTGAGGTTACCAACGCATGCACTACCATCTTAAGGTCCTCCAAATCTAGGAAGAGGCACAATTGGCATATTAGCTGATGCTGATAGTAAGCACTCCTGTCCATCACAGCTACCTGGGCTGAAATATGGAGAGACAGAATCAGGAGCACTCTCAAGCTGTTTATACAGTCTTTCAGGGCAGAACAATCCCATCCAGAACTGGTTGACAGGCCTCCATCCCCAGACTAAGACCAGTTTAAAGCCCTAAAAACAGAAAAAATAATATTAGTATTAACATTAAAATAAGACAAGTTGTGGTAGTTATGTCTTGAAAGTATCATTTTGCAGGGAACCTTTTCTCTATAAGAGAATATGTGTTACCTCCAAGCTCTCCTCCAAAGGGATATTGCACTAGCATTTTCTCAATTTCAACAAGATCTCACCTCAAATTTTTTATGTTTTTTTAACAAACACAGTTTCTAATACCAATATTGCCTTGTGCCTTTTTTCCCTATTTCCTTGTAGAGTCAGTTCAAAATACTAGTGTTCAGCTTTAAATCACAACTTGATAAGAGTAAATTACTGACTGTGTTCTCACTTGTGAGCCTGCCCATTCTTTTGGGTCTGTAGCCAAGGCTTGCTTCCGCGCCCTTCTCATTCTACCATGAGAAGTCAGTAAGCACTTACATGAGACAGGGCCTTTGTCATCATTGCAGCTAGAATTTGGAACTCCGGTTCTTTAAAAAGCCATGTGCTTCCTCTACATTTGTCAGTGATCCACTTCTTTTAACAGTTGCATGGAAGAAGGAATTTCAGCTGATGATCAGTCATGTTCCTTTTTTCACTTGGCAACTCTAGCTTCTTCCCTTGTTCTTATTTTTCCTCACAGTGTCTTTGAACTTTTATTCTGAACGGCTTTCAAGGTACACCTTGAGTCCCCTTCGGAGTTGAGAAAGGTGGGGTAGAGGTATCGTAAATAAATAAATGCTAGGCTAGTTCTTGCTGACTATGTTACTCTGGTGGCACAGTGTGTTAAAGCACTGAACTGCTGAACTTGTGGACCAAAAGGTCCCAGGTTCAAATCCCGGGAGCAAAATGAGCGCCCGTTGTTAGCCCCAGCTCCTGCCAACCTAGCAGTTCGAAAACACGCAAATGTGAGTAGATCAATAGGTACCGCTCCAGTGGGAAGGTAACGGCACTCCATGCAGTCATGCCGGCCACATGACCTTGGAGGTGTCTACGGACAACGCTGGCTCTTTGGCTTAGAAATGGAGATGAGCACCAACACCCAGAGTCGGTCACGACTGGACTTAACATCAGGGGAAAACCTTTAACTTATGTTACTCTACTCTTTTCTTTCAGTCTCAAATATGTCTCATCTTTTGGTTCAGGTATGATGTTCTTTATTTCACTATGATATTACATTTTTTCTGTGGTGTTTGGTTGATTTTAGGAATTTGATAATGAAACACGCTGGACATTTTTGTAAATAATAAATATAGTATATGAATATAATGCCATACAGGAAAAACACTATCAAATTGACTGTGCAAAACTTCATTTGTAACTCTTATGTTAGATCTAATGTGTTAGATACATATATACAAAGTGATATTAAGAATCACAATGTGCAGCCACACAAAAAACTTAAGATTCAAAACACTGACAATTGACTTTTGAATGAGTTCTGTATGTGTTGTAAATCGCTCTAGGTTTCCATTGTGGGTGCCGTTTTCCTCCCAAAAGGGCTGGGTTTGGTTCCCCCAAAGGATCCTAAGGAGGATGGTGAAACTGAAATGGAAAGATACATTTTCCCCAAAGAGGGCAGCGAGGGGGAGAGAAATGCCTGGCTGGATGGCCAGGCAAGGAAGAAGCCCCTCCAGCACATGGATGGCCCAGAGTGAGACAGGCAGAGACCACACTCACATTGAGACTTTAATGTGGGCAGTTCCAGTATTCTGAAGTGTGCTGAATTCTGGGAAATGTAGTTTAGGGTGGGGCCTTTTGAATCCTCTGGCATTGCTGACATGGAGGTAATGCAGCACATGCATTTTAAAAGTAACTTCTTCAACTTGGAAAGGGAAAACCCAAGCCCTGCTGAGCAATACAGCATCTGTGTTTTAAAAAGTAACTTCTCCAACTTGGAGAGGGAAACCTAAGTGCTGCTGACCTAGAAACAATGCAGCACCATAGGATCCTATTGTTCTGACCCAAATCCCAAAAGATACAAAAGACAGTGATCCAAGTCGAAATAATTTCTTTCCCAGGGATCCTATGGTTTTGCATCAAACCCCTTAGAATACAAGAGACTGCTAACAGCTGGGCAATGAAACAGGATGGGAAACTTCTGATGGTTCCCATCACATCTGTTTTTCATTTGTAAACATGGGAGTAAAGTATGATAAGAGGTAGGACTGCTGAACCATGTTCAGAGTTCCCTCCTTTTTTGACATTTCTGCCTCTTTTCAACCCTGGAAGATGTGATGAGCTCTGTGCCTTTCCATGCTTGAAAAGAGCCTGAAGTGTCCTATGAGGGGGGAAATTTCTCAATGTGATGAGGTCAGTTGCTGGAGTTCCCTCCTTTCAGGGCACTTCTGCCTCCTTTCAACCTTGGAGGGCTATGGAAGCAGTTTAACTCATGCGATGAGCTCCATGCCTTTCCATGCTTGAAAAGAAGCTGAAGTGTCCTACGATTGGGAAATTTTTTCAATGTGATATCGTGGAATGTAATGAGATGGTTTGTTAGTGTAGTATCCTTCATTTTGTTAGTTTTGGCCCAGCTCTCTAATCTATGAAGATCATTTTGAATTCTGATCTTGTATTCTGGAGTATTAGCAATTCCTACCATCTACAAACTTGGTAAGCATGCCCTCTAAAACATTCATCCAAGTCATTAATAAAGATGTTTTAACAGCATTTGGCCTAGGACACTTATTCGTGAGCACCCTTTGGATTTGATTGCTTAACCAATTAGAAATCTACCTAACAGTAGTTCTGTTTAACCCACATTTCATTAGTTTGTTTGCAAGAAACTGGGGAGAGGGGGCTTCTCAAACCCCTTACTAAAATCAAGATATGCTACATAAACAGCATTCCCTGCATCTACCAAGCTTGCAACTTGATCAAAAAAGAGGTAAGACATGACTTATTTTTTATAAATCCATATTGATTTTTAGTAATCACAGCATTCATTTCTAAGTGATTGCAGACTGCCTCCTTAATGTTCTGCTCCAGAATCTTTCTTGGTATTGATGTCTAGCTTCCTGGATGGTAATAGTTTGGGTTTCCTTCTTTTTCCTTTTTGATGATTGGGACAACATTTTCCCTCTTCTAGTCTTCAGGGATTTCTGTTCTCCCGGGATTCTCAAAATTATTGATTGGAGGAGGGCGAATGTGGTCCCTATCTTCAAGAAGGGAAAAAAGAACGACCCAAACAATTACCATCCGGTCAGCCTCACATGGATACCAGGAAAGATTCTGGAAAAGATCATTAAGGAAGTGGTCTGCGAACACTTAGAAACAAGTGCAGTCATTGCTAATAGTCAACACGGATTTACCAAAAACAAGTCATGCCAGACTAATCTGATCTCTTTTTTCGATAGAGTTACGAGTTGGGTTGATACAGGGAATGCTGTTGATGTAGCCTACCTGGATTTTAGTAAGGCCTTCGACAAAGTCCCCCACGACCTTCTGGCAAACAAACTAGTAAAATGTGGGCTAGACACAACTACGATTAGGTGGATCTGTAATTGGCTAAGCGAACGAACCCAAAGGGTGCTCACCAATGTGTCATCTTCATCATGGAAAGAAGTGACAAGTGGAGTGCCGCAGGGCTCCGTCCTGGGCCCGGTTCTGTTCAACATCTTTATTAACGACTTAGATGAAGGGTTAGAAGGCACGATCATCAAGTTTGCAGACGACACCAAACTGGGAGGGATAGCTAACACTCCAGGAGACAGGAGCAGAATTCAAAACGATCTTGACAGACTAGAGAGATGGGCCGAAACTAACAAAATGAAGTTCAAAGTGCAAGATACTTCACTTTGGCAGAAAAAAATGGAAATCAAAGATACAGAATGGGGGACGCCTGGCTAGACAGCAGTACATGTGAAAAAGATCTTGGAGTCCTTGTGGACAACAAGTTAAACATGAGCCAACAATGTGATGCGGCAGCTAAAAAAGCCAACGGGATTCTGGCCTGCATCAATAGGGGAATAGCGTCTAGATCCAGGGAAGTCATGTTCCCCCTCTATTCTGCCTTGGTCAGACCACACCTGGAATACTGTGTCCAATTCTGGGCACCGCAGTTGAAGGGAGATGTTGACAAGCTGGAAAGCGTCCAGAGGAGGGCGACTAAAATGATTAAGGATCTGGAGAACAAGCCCTATGAGGAGCGGCTTAAAGAGCTGGGCATGTTTAGCCTGCAGAAGAGAAGGCTGAGAGGAGACATGATAGCCATGTACAAATATGTGAGGGGAAGTCATAGGGAGGAGGGAGCAAACTTGTTTTCTGCGGCCCTGCAGAGTAGGACACGGAACAATGGCTTCAAACTACAGGAAAGGAGATTCCACCTGAACATCAGGAAGAACTTCCTCACTGTGAGGGCTGTTCGACAGTGGAACTCTCTCCCCCGGGTCGTGGTAGAGGCTCCTTCTTTGGAGGCTTTTAAACAGAGGTTGGATGGCCATCTGTCGGGGGTGCTTTGAATGCGATTTCCTGCTTCTTAGCAGGTGGTTGGACTGGATGGCCCATGAGGTCTCTTCCAACTCTACTATTCTATGATTCTATGATTCTATTGCCAGCGGTTCTGAAATTAGTATGCCATAAAAGAATCATATTTTATTTTATTTTTGCATTTATATCCTGCTTTTTCTCTTATAGGTTCATTGTAGCTTTTCTACCTTATTCTAAGCTAAGTCAGGCTAATAAAATGACTGGTCATGAACGGGTCTAAGAGCTTGGTCTGTGTATGATATTTGAAACTATTTGAAATCTCTCTTTCATTGTTTCAAATAATAGTCTAAATAATGTTATGCTGCTATGACTCAACAGGACTGCTACATAGACAGTGAAAAGACTGCCCACCTAGGAATGTCCTAGACATCCATCTACATTCTGAAGTAGATTACTTGTCTTAAGAAAATTCCATTAGCCTTCTCTCCCACAAACAATACTTTCTGCTAATCGTATCATAGCAAATCTTGCCTTAAGAAATAGTAGCAGATAGTTCAGAGAAGAGAGTATGTGATACTGTCCTATTTTGAGGAAATGCACCCTTACTACTTCATTATACTGGATGGATATAAGAGCAAGGAGAGAGTAGAGATGTAGAGAGTAGAGATGCTTATTATGAAGACTGTATACAGTTCAGAAATTAATGTACACAGAAAACCACACTTTTCTGCATAGATTACTCTGTTTCTGCATAGATTACTCTGCAGTGAAAGTTCTATTTTTCCCCCCATCACAATTGTCACCTACCAGTTTTGTGCATAATCACTCCCAATTGCAAAGATTCCTGTTAATCCAGGATTCTCTTTATCACAGTTTCCAAACTCTTTAAAAACATGTGTTTTTTTTAAAAAAAAAAACAATTTCCAATATTGTTTCACATTGTTCACATTTGAAAGTAAGGATAATGATCAGAGGCTCCCTCCCATGCATTTGTAATGCTTTTAACAACTTCAGAATATGGGAAGCTAGGCTGTGAAATGTCAAACTCTGGAATTAGCTGATGGGTTTAAGGAATAGGAAATACCTTTTAAAATCTTTTTGAGATAGTCATAAAATCTTTCAAGAGAACGCCACAGCAGTCGCTCTGATGGTGGTGCCTGGAGTTGTTAGTTAACACATAATACTTGTTTGCTTTTATGTTTGTTTGTTTTTCGTTCGGCATATGGCCATTATTTTTTCCCATTGGAAACTTTTTAAACAATACTCCTTTGAAAAAGAGGTTAATGACAATGTAAATGCACACACAGCAAGATGCCATTCCATGTTCTGGCATCCTCCAATTAAGTTCCATTGTGCTGTTTAGTTTTTGAGCCAATTGTTTTACAATGAAAATTTTGAAAGATATGGAATGAAATCGATGCAATACCCTCTGGCTAACCAAGGCTCCATATTATCTGAGGTTAGCCAGAGCTCAGTTAACCGGGGCTCTACTGTAGATAATCATTTCAATAATTTTATATGCTTTGCTTATGCAAATAACATATTTTGTAGTTATTCATCATCAACATTTTAAAATGAGTCTGCAGCATTTATTTTAGTCTTCAAAAATAATTTTATACCATTCAATGGGTTCTGAGGCAGCTCATAAAGCCATGCCAAATATTTTTTGGTTATAGTGAAATGTAACTCTTCACTTCTATAATCTAGCTTCATCGTTTCCCCTCTTAACTTCAAAAAAAATTAACTTTGAAAGAATGAGACGATTTTTTTGTTCTCAGTAGTGTTTTGTCTGAGGTTAAAAATACTTTAGAAGAGTTAAATCCTAGATTTAATGAACAAAAATTCTTGTCCTGCTTGGTAAAGAGTCTTCTCGTCTTCAGGAAACACTTCTTCATTGTTTTATTTTACAACGATTTCATCAAATTCTCATTGCAAAATGAATTGCTCACAAATTTGCCATCCAAGTAGAAACCTAACTTTAAAGTCTCAGATTTTGTTTTGCCTTACTCAGAAATTTTAATTCATTACTGAGAACCAATTTTGAATATAGATGTTACACAGAAAGCTGGTATTGTCATTCCGTCATACTTGCTGTGAAAAACAATGACAGATTAAAAAATTGAACCAAAAAGGTCAACTGAACATCAGAGTTTTGAGGCAGAGGATTATTTCATTAATTTGCTATACTATTCATTCTGTAGATTTCTTCTAATGGTGCCAAAATAGCCTGCTCAAGCTGAAGTTATTCCTATATTTAAAAACATTTGTTAAGTTGCTACATTATTTTTTGTAATGGTGATACCCCCTCTGTCAAAATGAATGAGACCAGGATGTATGGGATATTATAAAGGGATCCTGCTTCACAGTTTTCTTTATAAGAAGAGAAAAACAGAGAATTTGATATTAAATCTAATTAGCTGAAGAAGGACATGAAGAAAAAATATAGAGAGAACAATTGGAAGAAGAAATGAAATGTAAGATAAAACCTTTCTTGGAATAGACAAAAAGGATGGATATGTGCATTAAAATCTGAGCATTGTGCTTGGCAGGGGATCCTTAAGTAACCAGAGTCCTTTTCAAATGTCAGGCCCTTTTGAACTGAAGGCTATTGTGTGTTGGTCCTGATGGTTAGGAGCATTGTGGCTCTCTTTAGTTTCCCTCCTTTATTTTTTTTATTACATTCTGGAACAAAAAGTTGGGGAAGGATAAAAATGAAATGAGTTCCAGAATCAATGCTGACAACCTCCATGCATTCATTGTGAATCCTGTGATCTGCTCAAATATAATGTATAATAAATAAAGTGATTCAATTTAGTGAATTACCTCATTTGAATTTTTAATGTTAATGGTAATAGCTTGAGGTTGCTATTCCTTTTATATTTTTTGAAACTGACATTTCAGGTACTGGACTGCATCCATAAATATAGTTGACTGAGTTACTGCCTCATCACGTTTTCCATCCAGCAGGCAATGCTTTTTCTTGTACTGAAAAACGGTTCTTCGGAGATTCAGCATTAGGGTCTCTTCTGATCCTGCTACCTTAGATGTAGCCTAAAAGCTGCATAGCAAGACTTCTGATGTATCTACTTTGATTTGTTTTTCAAACAAACACTTCATATCTGCCAACTAGAGTCCAAACCAAAATAGTGACTGAGAATAGCCAGACAGAAATCCTTATAAATCTACTTGAGATGGCTAGCAATATATCTGATTACTTTTGCATAGCCAAATCCAAAGGAGACTTTACAGTATAACTCATACAAAAGATGTGTCCTTCCTATATTCCGGTTTCAAATTAGAATGGTAATAAACTTATGGATTAAGCAGCAAACCAGTATTTTTTTTCTCGTCCCCTCTGTTTTGATTAACATTTAGTCTGCTGGAAAGTTCAAAATAACTCAAAATGACCACTAACTATTTCATGATGTTTAGAATGTTCCTACAGAAAATATTGGCTATAACCTTCTCTAACATATTACAATATGACAACTGTCAGTTTTGTTTCAAGCTACAAACTCTTGAAGGAAAATCAGTGCCTTTAAGCAGATGCAAAAGCTGGGTTCTTCTTTCTGTCTCTTTTTTTAAAAATAAATAAATAAGGGAGTTGGTGATAAAATGAATTATTTTGATCTTATGCATTAGTATTTACTGCTTAGATTTTGTCTACAGTATGTAATAAGATACTGTGGCATTTGCAGTCTCAAAAAACATTTTCAGCACTTTTTTTTTCTTATGCCAGGTACACTTTCCACACGATTGGGAAAATGGCAAACATACAAGATATGTTGACTTTCTGTTTATTTTTCCCCTGAATATCATTTCTTTACAAATCAATTGCATCTTACTGCTGCAATCTCCTTCTTTTGACATACTTGAAGTATGGCAGGTGAGGGAAATTGTTGTTTTGGCTGTATGTGGCCCTTAGGGGATATATGTGTGTGGGTAGATAGATGATAGATAGATAGATAGATAGATAGATAGATAGATAGATAGATAGATAGATAGACAGACAGACAGACAGACAGACAGACAGACAGACAGAGGTTCAGGGGTCTATAGGAGTCTTATTAGAAAGAGTCTGCAGGAGTCTAGTAGTTTCAAATAGCCACTAAAGTCACCTAAGGGATCACAAGTCACTTCCAGGAAGATCCTTCCTATATGTACTGCCATGGTTTGCCAGAGAATTGAAGAAAATAATTATGACCCTATAACTGTTAGGTTATTTATTTATCGTGTCAAAAGCAGACCAAGCGTACAAGTTGTAATGTATTTGAAAACACAAAAGTTAAAAACTTGACATTATATGAAATGTCCTTTGACCAGTAGCTGGCCACTGGAGTGCCTCTGGTGTTGCTATAAGAAGGTCCACCATTGTGCATGTGGCAAGGCTCAGATTGCATTATAGTAGGTGGTCTGTGGCTACACTCACCAAAATATATGGTGACAATTGTTATAAATACTGTATATAGAAAGTTAATATTGATGCTGCTAGCTATGTTCTAATATGGTGCTGTTTGTCTTAAGCCCTTACTGACTTTTTTCAAGAAAAAACAATTAAAATCCATTGTCCTCACTGAGGCAGAACTTCAGTTTTGTGCAATGTATTAGTATGTGAACATATAATATTCCAGCTCAAGAGTAATATTCCTCATCCATGATTCACTGATGTATGAACAAGCTGTATGGATTACTGAATTTTCATGTTGCAGTTCAGGTCACCGTCTTGTTAAGCTTAAACACAACATGGACATTAGTGCTAAACTAGCTTAATTTAAATCAGATGTTTTTGATTTCTTTGTGCCTGCGCTGGAAGAATAGAATGAAGGGGAGAACATATATATTACAGAGGAGTACATGTAATGCTAACCATAGCTCAATACTATACTGTAACTAAGCCATAGTCATTAACTGTGGGTTCACATACCTGTCCAAGATAGAGAGTAGAAATAAGTCCAAGGGTCAAAGAGATTTCCACCCATATGCAGAGGTCTTGAATTTTTTGTGCAATACATATCCATCCCACTGAAACCAATTATATTCCATGTGCTACATGGAGTAGGAACTTGTGTGTGAACCATTGCAGAGTCTACAAACAGGAGTAGAATATGAGTCTTCATGACAGTAATGTGCGAATCTATAGATCAAAAGTTCATGAGCATTTAAGCTTCTTCCTATAAAACAGTTTGTTGATCAAACAGACTACAACTGAAAATCTATTTAACTATTCATTCTTTAAATTTGTTTCTATTCAAATCTGAGATCACCAGATGTAGGATGTAACATGCATATTACTATATTCCTCCTGTTTAGCAGAAAGAATTAGATACCCAAATGTATGAGTAAACTAAACACAACTATTAACTATTTAAACTTGATCAGCAGAAGAGCGGCACAGTGCAATTTATGATAAAGAAGTATATATTTACTTTTGCATCAATATGCAAAAGGCAAGAAACCTCAAATGTTCCCTCCTCCTCAACCTAATATATGTAGTTTCCCCTGCTTGACACAGTTTCATGGAAATCCACAAATGCTGATTTGCCCACCCATCAATGAAATAATGAGACCAGACAATGATGTTGGGATAAATATGGGCAACTTACATTAAATTGTTACAAAAGTAAACTTTCTTCATGAACTTCAACGAGCTAAAGTGGGGGTTTGAACTAAATGTTGTGTAAGCCAAGGCAGTGGCCATCCCAGACCCACTCCTCAGCGACATTGGGCAAGACACCTGAGTTCTCTGTGTTACTCACTGTAAAGAGGTTATGAGTTAAACAGAGATTATTGATATGATTTTATTTGTTTGTTAAAGGAAAAAGGGAGTTATATATTAGCAAGGAAAAGCCTAACATGGAAACCAGCTGGAAGCAGCGTTTGGTAGGTTGCCATGGTAACGCAGCTTCCCTTGGGAGAAGAAGTGGGCGTGGCTAAGTTGACAGTTGGAGCATATTCCTTTTTAAAAGTTTAGTTGCTGATAGGGTTTTGAAAAGATTAGGAACTGTGGGAATCAGCTAAGGACGGCAGCTTATTGTTCACTCAGGGGAAAGGCTGGTGATATAAGTTGACCGGGTGTTTTATTTACTGTTCGAAAAGAAGTTATTTAAGATATATCCATTCAAGCAAGACTACATTGTAACTTAAGATCCGGAACGTTTACTGATTGAAACCACACGTTTATGTACCAAAATAAACTTGAGTTTTATTGTTCATAAAGATCAGTCTCCTTGCCTCTCTGTAAGCCTGAAAGAAGACCATTACCTCACATTGGTGGTAGTTACCGTACCTATCTATATAAGTTACCGTACTTTTCTATATAAGTTACCATCTTTACTCATTTTAAACCCATCAGTTCTGTTATCCTTCCTTATCCACTAAATCCTCCCAGTCATGCATTCACACATCCTCCATCCCTCCCTCTCACACGCATGCACATCTCCTCAATTGGTGGCAGCAGTGGGATTGAAAAAGGATTTTCCCCTGCCTGAGTTGAGTTTCACAAATTGGGCTTCTCTTCACTCACCATGAGTCGTAATCAGGGCAACTGCTTAGGGAGGCTGCATAGAGTATTCAAATTCCAAGTCAAGAGACCTCAGGGATTAGAATTCCTCCACAGCTCCAACGCCATTTCTATTTGCCCTCACCTCAGTTGAGCGAACATGCTGGTGGGGCTTCCCATTCCTAGCCTTCACCAAAACAGGGGCCTTAGGTGTATACCGAAATGGAAATTGTATTCCAGTTTTCCACCATGGATTAGGGGCAGGCGTCTGTTTTTTCCCTATCCCCCACCAAGCCTGCTAAAGCAGCTTTAATACCCTCATGCAGATCATGAAGTAATTGTGAATTCCCTTGTAAAAGGCCGAGGTTGTTACCACCCAAGCGGATAACTACAACATCTAGGGGAGGGGTATTGTCCCATGGTTAAAAAGCAATGGATATAGCCCATTCCACTGCAGGCCCTGGCACCCTTGCCATTCAACATTGGCTATATCAGCCAAACCTAGTTTATTGCCAAAAGGCCCTTTTCGGGTACATCGTTCAGCCCACCAAATGTAGCTGTGGCCAATGATCATCACTCATGTCTGAGTGAATGCTGCCTGGGATCTGCAACAAACAGAACAACTACCAGCAAAGATGTAAAATATGATCAATGATGGGGGAGTGTACCTATCAAAATACCATTCAAGTTCTATCAGATCAATTGGACTGGGGCCCTTTTGGAACTGCCAACTGCCCTGGGCTTTGTTTTGTGATGCATTATTCCTCTATCCAGCCCTGAGCTGGCAAGATTTGGCACAGTTTTGTGTGACATGAGCACCATTGCAGATGAGGCAAAAGTATTGGAATCTGCATGCTCTATTTGAGCAAACTATGAGCTGAAAAATCCCAACAGAGCAATTGCTGCGATGGTTGCTGCTGTTGTGAAGTGCCTTGCTGACTAAAGGATTGAGCCCATTTGTTGTTTTGGATTGTGTGACCACTATCAGATTTTTCTCTCTTGACTGGGCAGGACATGGTCATAACCTGCATCCAAAGCTGGTTATCTATGAGATCCCACCAAAGCGTGAGGTATGTAACAGTTTCAACCTGGAAACACTCATCTTATAGGAGCCACACATCAGCAAGAAAGTTGACATATGCTCCATATATAATATTGAGGTATTGAAAAAGGGGAACTGCTCAGACTGGATAAGTTTTTACAATTAAACCAGCAAAGGTAAAATAACCAGCTAACCAAATAGCCCAGTTTTTATCTACCTTCTACTTTCTTATTTTCTCCTTTTGGATTAAATCTAGTTCATCTTTCTCCTTCTGTTTGAGTTCCCTAAATAGTAATGAAAAAATGTCTTGTTCCTTTTAGTATTTTATCAACTGTGTTCTGTGCTAAGTGTCCCCCTAACACTATTGTATTAATTTATGGAGGATCCCAATTAGCCCATGGTTGGAGGCTCCATTGGTTTTCGACTGGGCCACCAAAACTGGAATAATTAGGCCAGCTCAGAGGCTGCCATGGGTTCTGTGGGATAAAAGTGGCAGGATAGCTTACCAGCGCCAGAAGTTCGGACAGGTCTTGCTGTTCAGACTCCCCAGTTAGTGGGTCTCAAGAGTGGCAAAATATACACACTGTGCCAAATCTAGGGAGGAGCCAGAAAAAGAGTGTGGGGATGGCCCCAGGTAGAAAGTGGCCAGGCTTGCAAGCAGCAAGGCTATACAATACTATTCAACCTGGCCAACCAAGATTTCCCCTGGATAGAAAACCCACAGGCTTTGAGGCTACTCCGTCCCATTCAACTTGGCCAACGAAGGATGCCCCTATGTAGAATGCGGCCAGGCTTTTAAGATACAAGACTAGTCAGTGCATTCAAACTGGCCAAACAAGGATTCCCCTACAAAGGAAGTAGTGGCTTTTTGATTGAGGGTGCTACTCCAGCTCACCAAACAAGGATTCCCCTGGGTTTAACACAGCCAGGCATTGATGCTGCAAGGCTATTCAGTGCAATTGAAACAGATCAACAAAGGATTAACCTTTGTAGAAGGCAGCCAGGCTTTGAAGCAGTTTTATTTATTTTGTGTCAAAAGCATTGTACAACAAATACATTTCAAATAATGGAAAAAAAGAAAAAAGAAAAAAAAGAAATCACAAGCAACTAAATAGTTTTGGACCAAAAGCGGGCAACAGCAACCGCATTGTCTGTAGCTTTAAACAACTCCTTCTCCGTACATGAGGCAGGGCATTGTGGGCAAGCATACATGTGCTGAGTTGTTTGTTCAGCTCCACAGTCACACAAGGTGGAGGATTCCTCCAGGTAGTGCCACCTTGCCAAGTTGTCTTTTGATCTGCCCACTCCACTTCTGAGTCTGTTCAGGGACTTCCAAGTTGCCCATTCTTGGTTTGCCCCTGGAGGAAGACCCTCTTGGGGGGCCATCCAGTTAGAATTGCCAGGTTTAGCTGCCCAGAGAGACACCCTTGCTGCTGCTGGAGGAACATCAAGAGGAGTGGTGGTTCTCATGAAGCCCTTCCTTGATTTGAGTCTGGTGGGAGGAGGGTGATAGCCATGCAGTGGGTGGCTTTCACAATGTTCGACCTTTTTTCTCTCACCATTAGCAGCAACTTCCCATCGCACGTCAGGAGGGGCAATGCCAGCTAACTTGTAGAGTTTAGGGTTTGAAGCAGTGATACTACTCTATACTATTGAAGCTGACCAACCAAAGATTCCACTAGGTAGCAAGCAGCCAGCCTTTGAAGCAGTGAGGCTATTCATTGCAATTCTAGCAGCCCAACAAACCATTCCCCTAGAACGCAAGTACCCAGCCTTTCAAGCAGCAAGCCCATTCCAGTTCACTAAACAAGGATTCCCATAAGAAGAAAACGGCCAGGCTTTTGAGGCTGCAAGGCTATTCACTGCTATTCCACCTGGCCAACAAATGATTTCCATAAGCCACAGCAATGCGTGACCGGGCACAGCTAGTAGGTTCTAAAATTCTTCTTCCTCTATATAGTGTACATGATAAAATAATATGTATAATATCTTATTACCTTTTGTTTGTCAAGTTTTTTGCCAAAGCAATTAACTGTGATTTTTAACCATGAAATATTAAAAATGACCTTTACTTTATAATAGAAAGCTGACCTTGAATTTTTCTATGTTTCAATTGAAAGAGAGGGAGGGGAAGGAAGAGAATTGCATTCAGTCTGAATGTTTTCATCAAGCGTTCTACCAGTTTCCTTTGCTTTAGGCAATGTTAACACTTTTTTCCTAATTGTTGCCAATTTAACTGCTCTGGAAATGTGTCTAAAAGTATAGCTGCTAGCATTATTTTTTAGGTGAATGCTACTGCACTGATCAGTAGCTGAAAACCAATTTTTATTATAATTATGTAGCTAAAAATGACTTTGAAGAACACATTTCTTTTTTGTTTTACGGAATAGTCAATAGATTCTTCTGACCAGTAGGAGGTAGGGAAGAGAGGCGATTTATTTCAGAGTAACCAGATCACTTTCTAGAATAAGTGAGTGCAATAAATTTAGCATTGATATGGCAAATAAAACCAAATCAAAGCCAAATCAAACTTGAACAGACATGACTCACCCATAGCCAAAAGGCAAAGCCTAAGGTTGGGGGATGAGGGGGATGGAGAGATTTTAATACCCCATTGGAAGCTTCGCTGGCCATAGGCACATGGTGAAGGGTAGAGCAGGAACTTATTTAAGGCCAAGTTTCCCCTCATCTCCCTCTTTTGTTCCTTTTTCCTAACTTGCAGAACAGCATCATCAAATGACGTATACTGAAGTGAACATAACTCGGCTGGAATGACATAATTCACTGACTCACTCTTGGGATATTAAAGATAGTGAATGAGCCAAAATCCTCCAGGGCCTTCTTCAGAACAATCGTCAATGGTGAAACCCTTAAACTTGGAACAGGGAGGGATACGAATGTGTCAACCACACAGCCCTCATTAACTTCTTTCTCTATCTTATGAGGGACAATAGTCTCCATCCCAGAGACAGATCTGAGATTTCTGGACCTAAAAGACTGCCTGTCCCCTTGAAAAGGAATGCTAAATTAATATATAAATAAATGGGTCAGGAATGACCCTTTAGATAAATTTTCCAGTGTCAAGTCATTCTATTTCACAGTGGGAATTCAAATACAGTAGAGTCTCACTAATCCAAGCCTCACTTATCCAAGACTCTGGATAATCCAAGCCATTTTTGTAGTCAATGTTTTCAATATATCGTGATATTTTGGTGCTAAATTCGTAAATTACAACATAACATTACTGCGTACTGAACTACTTTTTCTGTCAAATTTGTTGTACAACATGATGTTTTGGTGCTTAATTTGTAAAATCATAACCTAATTTGATGTTTAATAAGCTTTTCCTTAATCCTTCCTTATTATCCAAGATATTCGCTTATCCAAGCTTCTGCTGGCCCGTTTAGCTTGGATAAGTGAGACTCTACTGTAAATTCTTTCCCAAAGCTCACTGGGGCTATCCCATTGGACATCATGACTATTCCAATGCATCATTGTGCCAGTTGTCTGTAAGGTCACATTTCATGTGATTTCTCATCAGTCCATATGAGTGTGCCTTCCTGCATCTTACTTTTATCATGTTTTGATGGTACAGGGTACACCTCCTTTTGTTGTGAAGGAGGGGATCATTAAGAGACTTCAGTAACTTCACATTAGCTTCTCTTGTGAGGGAGAAAAGCGGGATATAAATAAAGATTTTTTTATATATTATTGACACAAAGACATAGTATGACACAGCAAACGAGATATATATGCTGGATTTGTATTACAAAATCACAAGTCTAACACTTCCCAAGTATTGTCATGTATTTTCGGATGATACGTGCAGATCCCAGTAAGGTGGCATTTTGCAGTTGACAGATCGTAATTTTGTCAATGTTTATGTTTCCAAATACCATCTGAGATCTTTTGTCACAGCACCCAGTGTGCCAATTACCATCGGGACCACCTGTACTGGTTTATGCCAGAGCCTTTGCAGTTCAATCTTAAGGTCCTGATAACAGCTGAGTTTTTCCTGGTTTTTTTTTTGTCAATTTGACTGTCACCTGTCAATTTGACTGTCACCATATGACGACATCAATAATTCAAACTTTTCTTTTCCACAACTGTGAGGTCTGGTGTGTTGTGTTCCAAAACTTTTTCAGTCTGGATTCGGAAGTCCCATAGTATTTTTATGTGCTCATTTTCCACTACTTTTGAAGGTTTGTGATCCCACCAGTTCTTTACTGCTGGCAGGTGGTACTTGTGACATAAGTTCCAATGAATCATTTGGACCACATAGTCGTGCCTCTGTTTGTAGTCTGTCTGTGTGATTTTCTTACAGCAGCTGAGGATATGATCAATAGTTTTGTCAGCTTCCTTGCACATTTTGGGTCACTGGTTGATTTTTTGATCTTAGACTTAATTGCATTTGTCCTGATGGCTTGCTCCTGGGCTGCAAGAATCAGGCTTTCTGTCTCCTTCTTCAGTGTCCCATTTGTGAGCCATAGCCAGGTCTTCTCCTTATCAACCTTTCCTTCAATGTTGTCAAGGAACTGCCCATGTAATGCTTTGTTGTGCCAGCTGTCAGCTCTAGTTCGTAGTGCAGTTTTCTTGTGCTGATTTTTTGTCTGATATAATATAAAGATTTATTGCTATTATTATTATTATTATTATTATTATTATTATTAATAATAATAATAATAATAAACACCTTAAAGCCACCAGATCCCACTTTATCATGGAAGCTAAGTGGGGGCACTCCTGGCTGGTTGGGAGATTGTCAATGGAGACCAGGTTTCAGAGGAAGGAAATAACAGGACCACCTCCAAATATTCTTTAACCAAATTAAGAAAGGAAATTAATAGAACATACCAAACTCAAATTATCATAGTTTGGTAGGATAACATTAGTTAAAATGAAGATATTACCCAAATTACATTTTCTTTTTAGAATGTTACTTGTAGAAATTTCAGATCCAGAAATAAAGAACTGGCAAAGCATGTTAAATCTATATTATAATGGAAACAAAAATGCTAGAATAAACAAAAGCTAGAATAAACAAAAAAGCTAGAATATGGTATAAACCACAAAAAGAAGGAAGTCTTGGACTTCCAAATTTCAAGTTATATTATTTTTCTAATCAAATAAGATGTATAATAGAAAGCTTAGCCAAATTAAAGATCTTTGAGTGGTTAGAAGAAGATGATAAAAATTTGAATTGAAATTGGAATAAAGTTTCTATAGAGATAATAGAGGAAAGGGTTAAAAGAAATGGTATAATAATTTAAATAATACCTTTTAAAAACATTTTGGAGATTAAATAATCAGAAAACTTCACAACAAATTTTTAAAATAACTTGAAGCAGAATTTAATGGAAGAGGTATAGTGAAAGTAAAAGACTGAAACCTGAAGATGGTAAATATGGAAAGGATAAAAGATCAATTAATAGGAAGAGATTTAGAGTGGTACAAGTATCTACAATTGGGGAAATGGTCAAGTGACATAAGGAAAAGTATAATGGGGTTTGGGGAATATACAAAAATGGAGAAGATAGTAACTCAGAGGGAGGCTCAAGAAGAGAATGTTACATTAAAAGGCATAGTGATATATACACACACACACACACACACACACACACACACACACACACATATATATATATATATATATATATATATATATATATATATAAAAATTATTAATGGACAAATAGGAACATGCCCGCTTGAGGAAATATGGGAAGTAGTCTTAGGAAAAAAAAGTGAATTATCAAGAATGGGCAAGGACATTGAGTAAGTGATTACTAAAAATATGTCCATAACAATTAAAGAACATGATTTCAAAATGGTATGGAGATGGTACCTAATCCTCATTAGATTAAATCATAAAGATAAAAAATGTTCGAATCAGTGCTGGAGAGGTTGTCAAAAAATAGGCACATATCTTTATATGTGGGGGTCATGTAACATTATAAAAAAATGTGAAATGGTATTTAAAGAAATAAGAGCAATAATAAAAATATAGATAGAGAATACACCAAAATCAGCATTATTACTTATGCTTGACAATATAAGAGGAGAAGTAATTGGTCTCTAACTTCCTAACAGCAGCAAAAATTAATAGAAAAAAATTAGAAAGAAAGAAAGGAAATTCAGTTAGAAAGAATGGTACAGAGAAATCTGGAATATAGCTATTAGTCACAAGTTGATTTATGATATGAAAATTAAATAAGGAATATTGAAACAAACAGATTATTGAAAAATAGGGGGAATAATTTTGAGTATATCTTTAACTAGGGAAAGGGATACAAGCTGGCAACAGAAGTAATGAAACTTTGCACTTGTGAAACAAGTGCAATTGGTTGATCCTGGTGAAGGTGGCACAAAATAAGGGTAAGGGGGAGGGGGAAAAGGTATAATAATAATAATAATAATAATAATAATAATAATAATAATAATAATAAAGAAATAAAATATGTATAAATAGGTTTGTTTTTTTTCGTGTCAGGAGCAACCGGAGTTGCTTCTGGAGTGAGAGAATTGGCCGTCTGCAAGGACGTTGCCCAGGGGACGCCCGGATGTTTTGATGTTTTTACCATCCTTGTGGGAGGCTTCTCTCATGTCCCCGCATGGAGCTGGAGCTGATAGAGGGAGCTCATCCACACTCTCCCCAGGTGGGATTCGAACCTGGCAGCTTTCAGGTCAGCAACCCAACCTTTAAGTCACTTAGTCCACTACGCCATCTGGGGGCTGTATAAATAGGTAAAAGAGATGTAGTGTGGATATATAATAAAATAATAATAAAACTTTATTTATACCCTGCCACCATCTCCCCAACGGGGACTCGGGGCGGCTTACATGGGGCCATGCCCAAAACCATACAATATGACAGAATATAAAACAACATATCATAACACAATTTAACAATACAATAAATAATAACATACATTACAACCCAAAATTCAGAAAAAGCAGTAAATGCAATATAAAATATAAAAGCAATATATGTAGCATAAGTTGTAATTGGGGACAGTTAAAATAAGATAAGAAGTATACTTAAGGTGTGTTTGATTCTTTTTTATGGTTGATTTGTATAAAATATGGTATACTCTTGTATAAGTTATTGTAAAAAGGGGGAAAGGCTGTATACTTATACATTTTGATTGATAAATCTCTAAATATTTTTTTAAAAAATAAACAAAAAGTTTGACTATCTTTCATCTTCCAAATTATCATTTTTGGTTTACTTTCAGAACTGTCCCAGACAGTTCAGACATATTCAGACAGTGGTACAATATCCACTTTTCAGGTACAATATAATTGCACATAATTCCCTTGGGACTACAGTATTAGCTTATAGATCTGTGTATAATTTCTTTTCCCCTGTTATGTACTGGAATTTTATGAGCTGATTTTCATTTCCCTTGACTGAATGCACCAAATTGACAGTTCTCCTCAAATGTAGCACCACTATAAATTTGATTCCAAGTGAATGAATGAATGAATAAAAGGCCAAATTCTGTGTTTAGGTGGCAAATTGAAAATAAAAAAACTAATGTTTTAGGTATCTGTGTGCTATGTTGTAATGTAAATATATAGCAATGATAATTACATGTGATGTTTTATTTTAGTTCTACATTAAGCAACAAACATCTCATAGGTTAATGTTCAGTTAAATCATCTTTATTCATGCAGTTTTCTAATAGATGCAGTCAGTGCCTCACAGCGATTAGTCAGTTTCCTAAAATAAAATTCTCCATTGTCCTTCTAAATTTTAATAATAGCAACCCAATACTGAAGTGACAAAATAGGTCATGGCTATGATTCAAATAAGTAATGTGTCACATACATGAAATAATACCATATAAAAGTCCAGCCATTTTGAAAAGCTCATCACCACTGCTAAAGAGGCCAAGATCAATTATTAGACCAAGCTAAACTTGTCTCTGGAAGGTCTACTTCTGTTCTTCAGACTACCACAACTTGATCTTGTTTAAGTTGACTTCATGTGTAAGTCAACAGCAGGACTATCTCGGGGGGGGGGGGGGGGGGGGCAGCCAGTTGTGGCCACAATCATCATCATTATTTTCAGCCCAGGCATTCACAACGGTCTTTCCTGCACCTGAATTAGTAATCAGTAATCGATACATTCTTGAGCTTGAGATGCAGGCCACCAAAACCAACCAAACCAAACCAAAATGTGTGCATTTGAAAGTTGTGCCCAGAAAATTGTGTACAGTCATTAAATGCAAAGAAAATTGATTAATCAATGGGTTCATGCATACAGAAATGTATACATATGAGGAACATATTCAAAACACATACAGTTGGATTACACACAAGTATACACAGATTTCTCTATAAGAAGTACGGGAGGGGGGGGGGAGCTGGTATGAAAATAAAATGGAATGAGCTTCAAGGTAGAAAATAAAAAACCCTCAAAAGATTGAGTTTTACAAATCAGTGTATGCCAAGTGCTCATTATTTGTGAAGAGTACAACATTGTAGCCCTTGTGTGCCTTCACAGGTAGGTTCTCACAGTAGGTTAAACACAGGATCTCTTTCTCCTGCACAATTTGCCCTTTCAGACATTGAGGCCCTCTGAGGAAAGTTTACTCCAACAAGCCAGAACCCAACTGATGACTGTCACCTGGCTGCCCCACTACTGTGGATTGACCTGTTGGAAGAAATCCGACATTTCAGTGAGCTGTTCAAGTTTAAAACATACTTGACAAATGGAAGATACTTCACTTCGGCAGAAAAAATGGAATGCAAAGATACAGAATGGGGGATGCCTGGCTTGACAGCAGTACATGTGAAAAAGACTTTGGAATCCTTGTGGACAACAAGTTAAACATGAGCCAACAATGTGATGCGGCAGCTTAAAAAGCCAATGAGATTTTGGCTGGCATCAATAGGAGTATAATGTCTAGATCCAGGGAAGTTATGCTACCTCTCTATTCTGCCTTGGTTAGACCACACCTGGAATACTGTGTCCAATTCTGGGCACCACAATTGAAGGGAGATGTTGACAAGCTGGAATGTGTCCAGAGGAGGACAACTGAAATGATCAAGGGTCTGGAGAACAAGCTGTATGAGGAGTGGCTTAAAGAGCTGGGCATGTTTATCCTGCAGAAGAGAAGACTGAGAGGAGACATGATAGCCATGTACAAATATGTGAGGGACAATCATAGGGAGAAGGGAGCAAGTTTGTTTTCTGCTGCCCTGCAGACTAGGACGCAGAACAATGACTTTAAACTACAGGAAAGGAGATTTCACCTGAACATTAGGAAGAACTTTCTCACTGTGAGAGCTGTTTGGCAATGGAATTCTCTCCCCCGGACTGTGGTGGAGGCTCCTTCTTTTGGAGGCTTTTAAGCAGAGGCTGATGGCCATCTGTTAGGGGTGTTTTGAATGTGATTATTCTGCTTCTTGGCAGGGGGTTGGACTGGATGGCCTTGAGGTCTCTTCCAACTCTGTTATTCTATGATTCCATGATTCTATGAAGACTCATTTCTTCCTCCAGGAGTATCCAAAGAATTTTCAATAATGAATTTTGATTTACATTTGACTGCTAAGTATGTCAATTCTTTATTTGTGTTTGGTGCAAGTCTCTATGTATATATATTAATATTTTTATATATGTAATGTAGTGTATATATTTTGTTCATATATTTTTGAGTTAGTTGTACCCCACCTCAACCCATTAGGGAAAGCAAATAATAAATTAAATTATCATCATCATCATTATGTGTATATAACATTTTGTGTATTTGACATCATGAATTAATTGTTCAAATCCTTCTGTCAGAAGTATTCAAAAAGATTGTCCTTTGCATGCTCTGAGCTCTTTGGCAGTGGTGGGGGCAGGAGGAAGTCAGCCATAAGTTCCACATTTTATTTATATCATTAATAACCAGAGACTTAATTCCCATTGACAAATCTTGTCTTAGCTTAGAATTTTATTGGAAAGCTGTGCTGTGGCAAATTATGATTTGTAGTACTTGGCTATCATTGCTGACACATAACTGAGGCTTTACATCATTTTGAGCATATCCTCAATATAAGTAACCTACTTTTTCTGATCATTGAGTCTTCAGAACTATGATATATTCCGTTCATCTTACTGGAAATATAAAGTGCTAGGCAAATGAAAACTACCCTCTCAACAAAAAGTAAAGGAATTGTGATAATATATCATTTTCTCCCTTTCAAAGAATGCAAGTCCTATTGAACAAGAGATCCATATGTAGTTTCCCATAATCTGAGGGAGTTTGTTCTTAAAATAATAAATAAAATTAAAAACAGATATTGGCAAGATTTTTCAGTAGGATGAAATGCATAAAAACAATAAGAGTAATAAATACTTTTCTGGGATTTTTTTTTACAGGAGAAATGTCATCATAAATATTAGTAAAAGGTAGATGTAAAGTTAGCTATCTTATACAGAATAGCAATTCAGTTTTAATTCACTGCAGACATTTGGAAACACAATATGTATGAGAACAAGCCATTTTTATGAGTGTTTACAGTGTGAGTCTATGGAATTATCTATGACCTGACAAATCCTGTTGAAACAACCATGACTCCTGTGTCACACTTGAAGCACATATAAAACACCCGTATCCTTAGTCATCTAGAGTCACACATATTTTTCAGCTGTAAACAAAGGCTCAAGTGATATATTAACAAGACCATGAGAAGTTCTGCAAAAGTCAGGTAGCAAAAACAAAGCTGTAGGGAATAGTACCCCAATCGCCATGTAGTGATAAAAATGGTTTTTTTCTCATTGGCTGCCATATTTTGACTTGCAACAGCAGCTTTTGATATTTAAAAATGCACAAAAATCTATGAAATTATGTGTGCCTTATTTTCCTTGTTTTGGGCTGAATATAGGAAAATGCAGACCTCCCCCCCCCCCACACACACACACACACCCGGTGTACATAGTTTTTCATTTTAACATGTCTGGTGATGATATCAAGGAGCAGGAAAAATTGTGTAATACATAATTTTTTAAGAACTTATCAAATTAATTCTTATTGAATCCATGTTTGAAGTGGGACACATGTGACACTTAATATTCTTACTTTTCAGAACGTTGCAATAGAGGTCTTAAAGTAAAGGTAAAGGTTTCCCCTCATGTTAAGTCCAGTCATGTCAGACTCTGGGGGTTGGTGCTAATCTCCATTTCTAAGCCGAAGAGCCGGCGTTGTCCGTAGACACCTCCAAGGTCATGTGGCTGGCATGACTGCATGGAACACAGTTACCTTCCCGCCAGAGCGGTACATATTGATCTACTCACATTGGCATGTTTTCGAACTGCTAGGTTGGCAGAAGCGGGCGCTCACTCCGATCCCCGGGTTTGAACCTGGGACCTTTCGGTCTGCAAGTTCAGCAGCTCAGCTCTTTAACACACTGAGCCACTGGAGGCTGTAGGTATATGTATATATTATAGCTTTGGATAGCATAGGGAAGGGTTAACACCCATGTGATGTTTGTTTGCTGTCTGTGCCCCTGTTCAAAAGACTTCACCTCACTTTCTGTCCCTGTGATCATTGAATTTTAAAGAAATGTGGTTTTTGTGGAAACAAGGATTGGTGAGACTTCAGTCTAGACACATTTTCCCATGATAATTCTATCAAGAGTGAATTTCCCTTCCTTGAGGTAGTTTTTTTCTCACTTCCAGTTGTTTCACCCCTGTTATTAACTATGAGTCATTTGTAAGTCTGATGTGTGTAACTTGGGGACTGCTTGTATTTGTCTACAGGAGAAAGCATTGGTAATGCAATTGTCTACTCTGACACATGGAGCACAATAAAAAGTATATTGCATCACCAATACACAAGGGTAAATGCCACTTGCATCTCTTCCAATGTCATGCTGTGCCCTAAGACCCTTCTTGCCCTTTCTAGTTTTGTCAAAAAAAAAAAAAAGCTGTTCTTTCAAGCTTCCAGAACAGTAAGTCTCCTGCAGGGCAAGGGGTGGGAAATGCCTCATACCTTCTTCTAGCAGAAATGAAATTTGTTTCATTTTTGAATCTGGGAAGCTTTAGAAAGTATTTCAAATAGGGGCTGGTGCATTTCTCAGCATGATCCCCCCTCTTCATATCCACAGAGCTAGTCCACGTTTGTCTAAGAGGCAGTAACATGGGGTATGGGCTGGGTATATCCATTATGCTATAGCTATAAAACTGTATTTCAGTAACATGAAAATGTCTTCAAAGCCAATGTGAAAAAGTAATGAATTACAAATCATATCTGACATCTGAAGACATTTCTCTGTGTTTTGAGATTAAGGGTCATGCAATTCAACACAGAAAACTTCACCTTTGTGAAAATATGTCACATTGTGTTTTAGTATTTGGATAACTTTGGGTTATATGATAGATTTCCTATTACTTCTTGAAATTGTCAGTGAGTGAGAAGTACAAGTGGCATAAAGAAAATTTAAATAGTTGGTGTCTTTCACAAGTGGCTAAAACATTTCTCCTCAATTTAAATTTTCTTTATGTCTCTTGTACTTCTCACTCACTAATGTGCATGGACATACCAGAAAAAGGAAGAGGAAGGCCACATGTAAAAATAAACCAGATTCAACCAGATGCACAATGTGTGTGTCCCCCCCACACACACACACACATCTTAGTACAGCTGTGGAGGGGTGGGGGAGATGGGCTTGCCAGCCTCCATAGGGGGTAAGATAGTATTAATTTGTCAGTAGAGAGAAGGAGCGGAGCTTGGGTGGTTTACTTAAGGCATCCTACCCTCACGCTTCCTGTCACAGTGTCTTCTGGTTGCTTTGGGGTGTAGTAGGAATGCCCCCCCCCTCATTAAGGGTCTTTTTTTCTTTTTCTTTCTTTGTTTCTTTTTCTTTTCTTTTTGCCTACCCTACGTTGTAATGGATAACTTGGTAATTAGCATAGGGTGGTGTCATGAATAGGACTTCCTGGCAAATGTTGGAAGGAAATAGGAATTGGTGAGCACCTTTTGGCACAATGTTGGTTAAGGATGAAAATCTGGAACTGGAACTGGCCCTGTGTATCAAGTGACCTAGGGGTTGCATGGGAGAGTGATAAAACAACATAGAAATAAAACAACAGCAATGAAGAGAGAAGAATATATAAAGTATAGTAAACAAGAGACAAAGGCTGGTTCACACATTGTTTTCTCATTATCTGAATATCCAGCTCATGAGTGGCAGCAAAATGTGCTATATGACATGTTTGTTGAGAAACAGTGCATTTTGAGGTGACATCAGGTGATATAGAGATACTGTACATCCATTATCCAAATATTGAAAAGCACTTTTGTTCCCTATTTTGCAGCAGGAAATAATATAGATGATATCATGTTCTGCCTATAGACTTCATCCCACTGAACATGTCAAGTGTTTGGAAGAGTAGATTGTCATACAGCTCAGGCATACTACATTTTGAAATTAATTTGATGACTTTCTTACCTCCATCACAGACTGGCAAACTATCCATTTTCTTCAGGAGTTTTCAGTTGATTTGCCATCACATTGAGGAGAGTTGTTCCCAGCCAGTGTCCTCCTCTGTTTTCTTTGTGAAAAGGAACACCTCCTCTCCTGGACTATGATTTTTGTTTCTGGGTTATACGTGTATTTTCCTAATTGATTCTATCATAAACATGTGGGTAAAGTTTATTATACTACAAAAACTTTGTATTTGCAGAAGGGACATTTTGCCTCAGATTCTCAATAATTGAATATCTTGTAGAGTCTCCACCAATTTAACATAGTTTGTGGGCACAAAAACAAAGTTTCTGGAGCACAATAACTACTTTCAAAGTAAGGACTACACAATTAAACGGGAAATAATACTTGCAAACTAGGAACATATTTTGTTTAATCATTATCATCATCACCACCACCACCATCAGAGGCAGGATGGCCACATCTGTTGGGAGTGCTTTGATTGTGCTTTTGCTACATGGACTAGATGGCCCTTGGAATCAACTGAAGTAGAAGGCGGGAAGGAGGCATCTCTCCCCCCCCCGCCCTTTGCCACCATTCCAACCATTCTCTCTCTCTCTCTCTCTCTCTCTCTCTCTCTCTCTCTCTCCTTCCCCATGTTGGAAGAAAGAAGGAAGGAAGGAAGGAAGGAAGGAAGGAAGGAAGGAAGGAAGGAAGGAAGAAAGAAAGGAAGGAAGGAAGAAGGAAAAAGGGAGGGAAAGAAGGAAAGTAGGTGAAACATGGCACACACAACACAGAGAAGGAAGGAAGGAAGGAAGGAAGGAAGGAAGGAAGGAAGGAAGGAAGGAAGGAAGGAAGGAAGGAAGGAAGGAAGGCCAGCCGGCATGCAATTGCATGAGACAGAAAGGAACACAACATACTTCTGATCTTCCCTCCTCCATGAGCAAAAGGTAATGGTGGAGCTTTTTCTCAAATGAACATTTTGGCTCCTCCCGCAAATTGCCTAACTGTATCATTTTAAAGCTGAGAATGATGAGTACCATCTCATGACAGAATTGACCATTTTGCCCATCTCTATCCAGATAATTTGCAAAAAGGTTACTTGACAACCAGCTTAGAAATCAGCTAAAAAGATAACACTTTGCAACTCTTTTTTAACCCCAAGATATCTCTACCCTACACTTGAATGAACACAGTAGGTTTCCATTTCTCAAGTGGATGGCTCAGTAGTATTTCTCAGTAGTATCCTATGAGCTAGTGCGGACCTTGAGATCTTCCAGGGAGGCTCTTCTCGCGGTCCCACCACCGTCTCAAGTGCGGCTGGTGGGGACGAGGGAACGAGCCTTCTCGGCATTGGCCCCCCGGCTCTGGAATGCACTGCCAAAAGAGATCAGGCAATCCCCTACATTATCCAATTTCCATAAGGAACTGAAGACCTGGTGGTGTCGGCAGGTTTTTGAGTAATTATATTGGACTACCGCCGATTTCTGAGCCTGAATATATTGCACAAGATTTCCCTAGCCTAAAATGATACATTTTAATATATTGGGTTTATGGTTCCCGTCCCCTTGATCTGGTCATGTAAGTGTGATTTATTGTTATAATTGTATTATTTTACTTTGTTTAATAATGTGTATTATGTTGTTATGTAATGTTTGTGTTGCTTTTATGACTGTAAACCGCCCTGAGTCCCATCTGGGAGATAGGGCGGTATATAAATAAAGTTTTATTATTATTATTACTATTATTATTATTTAATGAATGTGATGAAATGGTGGGTTGACACACTGAAGCAGAGTCAAAACAGGAAAATGTTACTGTATCACTTTTATTCAAAATGTGGAAATATCTTTTTCAACACTAGCAAAATGGAACATATTATTAATACCTCATTATTTTATTTGTGATAAATATAGATTACATAACCTACAGATTACATAACACAATTTATCAAGTTATAAATCTAGGTTGTGCAACTCAATGAACACTTTAATAGCAAACATAATCACAGATTTTAGTCCAAAGGAATTTTAGTTAACTGTTGACTCACCAAGTTCCAGTTACTTTATTTGCCTGCTCTAGCTGGAACTAACAATTGTATTTAGACGATAGACAGCTAATGGGAAACCATGTGATATAAAGAGACAGAGCTTAGTTTTGTTACTCTACTATAGATGACATTGTCTAATATATTTGTTGCAATATACAGTGAAAGAGGATAAAATAATAATTTCCCCTGTTTTCAGAGTGTTGTACTTTATTTACTGTCCTGATTTTAGAGTTTTCAATACTGGGCAATTCCAATATTTAAACAGGGGAATTCCAGACATGAAACAACCAGGGCCAGCTAAAACCTCCCAGAAAAGGATTCCCCCAGGCAGGAATCACCCAGGCCTTGAATCTGCAAGGCCATTAAATGCTAATTAAGGTGATTGCAACATACACACTTTCCTCCAGCAGACAAGAGTTCTTTCTCCCACCCTGGACCTTCCACAGATATATAAACCTCACTAGCCTAGTTTCCAACAGACCTCACAACCTCTGAAGATGCCTGCCATAGATGTGAGTGAAACGTCAGGAGAGAATGCTTCTGGAACATGGCCATATAGCCCGGAAAACTCACATCAACCAAATAAGCATTAATTTGGAAATGGCTGCCACATCCCTGTATTGCATGAATGGATAACATTTGGGACTCCCAAGTTTGTCAGTTTACAACTCCAATATAATCTTGCCATTGACTATAGGGTTAGTGTGAATTAGAGTCCATATACCGAGGGCAACATGCCTCCCTCAATAATACCTCAATTTCTGTGCACAATATGTTTTCAAAATGTGGCACTGTTGTCTTCCTGTTAAGGGAGACTATGGAGATTACCACACAAGGCTCTAAAATGGGTGCTAGCATTTATCTGAGCTGGAGTATGCCAGAATTCTTATTGTACTAATCCATTCCTCAAGCACTTTTAGGTTGCCAAGGCTGCATGAGCATAACTCCTCCCAATCCATGCACTGCCACCCTTAAAACATGTTCTCTTTTTCATTTTTTTTTTCTGGAAGAATTGCTAAAATGAAGAAATTCAAATTATTTTGCTGGTTCATAAGAATTGCTATTTTAAATAATAATAAAAAAGAAAAGATTCATATTCTAATTAATAATCATTTCTTATTTTGTGTATTCTGTATTCATTGTCCAAGTCTAACTGGCACAGTCTGGAGTCTGTGCCAGTTAGCTGTGAAAAAATTGCTAGAACATTTACTAAAGAACAAAGGAAAGTAAACAAGCTGTATGAAAATGCCTACTCATGAAGGAAAATCCCTATCAGAGCCTGAAATTATCAGTGAAACTATACAATTTTGAAAATTATTATCATCATTATCATCATCATCATCATCGCTTTCACCATCACCACCATCATCACCATTATAACTATTATTTTTAAGGCAGGTAGTAGCAATTTATTTAAAGCTTAGACCATAAGTATTTCGCAAACAAAGCAAACAAATAAATACTAAAATCAGATTATTAAATTCAATATGAAATAACACAATTAAAATATTATATAAACCATTAAAATGCTGCATAAATCAATGTTGAGTTGCACCCTTTAAATACTACATACTTCATGAACTAGATCTTGGATAGTTAAGAACCAAGTAAAATTCAATATTATTAAAACTTAAGCAAGAAACAATTTGGATATAGACAACCACACTATTATTAGGTAAAAGCATCCCCAGAACAGTCATCTGCAATATCAGAGATTAATTTTTCCCTGATTTTCATTGATGCCAGAACAAAAAGAGTCACCTTGTGAGTAACCACAGGTTTAGTGTCAGCCAAGAGACAGGAAATCTTTTCTGGAACCATGTTGGATTGTAGAAGATACAGAATAGGCCCCAGAATTTTAGTTCATGGCTCAGAATACAGAGCAGGAAAACAAATAATGAGGCAAATTCTCAATTTCTGGGGTCCCACAAACACAGAGACAAAAAGCCAGGGGGTGACTGAGTATCTGAGTATGAAAGAGGAAAGCTATGGCTTTGCAGCCAGAGATTCTCTCAGTCTGTTTGCCAGAAGCAAAGTGACTAGCACTATGTCCACTGGGAAGTGAAGCAGTTCAAAGTAATGACCCCAATACTCCCAAAATGATGTGTCACAGTCCCCAAACTCATTGCAGAAGTGCTTTGAACACACATTCAAAGCATTTCAGCTGCCTAAAATTTTTGTCTTTTACAAAAGTACTCTTTTGACATGTTGAAAACTGGGTTTGAGTCATGCCAAAAATGATGTCATATAAAGAGAAGTTCTTCCATTCATGGCTGGGGAACCTCAAACCCATACTATCAGCCACAATGTGTTCTGAGAAATGGGTGGCATGCACAGTTAGTCTCACTCTGCCTTCAGAATATATGTTTGCTCTTAGATTTTACTTTCCCAGAACATGTCCGTGCAGCTCAATCCATCCTACGTTGTTACTTTTAATCCTTACCGTGGGATGAAAAACTTTAAAATGTTCAGTTTGCTTTTCATTCGTTATACACACCAGGATGAATATCATTTTGACATTTTAACTTCCACAATAGCCTCTAGTTTGAAGGGTTTTATTGGTCTTAGTAGGTGAGCAGGCACAATTGACTATTTATGAGAAAAGCGGTAGTTGGGATAAAAATATGGAATCACAGCAACGCATACATATATTTCCCAGTCATGATTCAAATATACTGTGTTTTGTTAAGAATACTAGTTCCCAACAGGGGAAGTCCATAACATTGGCTAACATCTATGCAATTGTCTATTTGTGGTGATGCAATGTGTGCTTGCAAATAGCAAAAATTATGGAACACAATGCTAATTGAAGAATGATTCTCTGTTAAGGCACAAATATGTTCATCTTAGAATAATACTTTCCAAAGTACATAAGCAAAAATAGAATGCATGGAATAGCTGCGTTTCTCCGTTAAGATATCAAATGGCTTTTACCTGCAATAGATTTTTTTTGGCTTCTCTGGGTCTTTCTATTATTGTCCCATTGAAGAACAAATCATAAGAGTCATGGCCTCAGAACTTTTTCTTTTTTGTCCGATGGGTCATACATTCTTGAAGTTTATATTATATGTAACAGTAGCAGCTAGGGGTATACAATTTGGCAAAAACCCATGCCATTTTCATTGTCTGCCCCCCCCCCCCCCCGTTCCATTTCTAGGGATCTTCCCAAATTCAGGAGGAGTTTGTTTTCATGCTGAAAAGATTCAGTCCATTGCCACCAATGGGGAAAATTTAGAGGCTAATGTCTCCATCATTTTAAAGTCTATCTGCATAAAACTCACCTCACTTGTATGTCATGTATACTTCAGCAAACCTGCCAATTTTCAGAACTTTTCGCCAATCCACTAATTTTTTCGAATTTTAAAAAGTTTTTGCCATAACATTTTTTTAAAAAAATCACAAAAGGGGTTTTCTGGGAATTGAAGTGCCAAGTGCATTCCACAAGAAGGGAGGAGAATGGACACAGGGAGGAGTATGGGCACAGAGAAAAACCTCAACTCCCATCATGCCTTGATAGGGAGCACAAGGCTCCTACAATGCTTGCACAAGTGGGCACGGGGGGCAGGGCCTTTAGGTATATATACCTCACAATCTCTGAGGATGCCTGCCATAGAGGTGGGCAAAACGTCAGGAGAGAATGCTTCTGGAACATGGCCATACAGCCCGGAAAAACACAACAACCCAGTGGTTTGAAAATTGAAGACGTCTATTAAACGTATATGTTTGAATGAAGCATTCTGCACTGTAGTAAATAATTATTGTTTCTTTTGGAGGATAATTGGTTTTATTTGTTTTTTTTTAAAGTGGGGTATTCCTGCACCCCTTGTGGCATAGTGGGTTAAACCACTGAGCTGCTGAACTTGTTGACTGAAAAGTTGGCAATTTGAATCTGGAGAGTGAGGTGAGCTCCTGCTGTTAGCCCCAGTTTCTGCCAACCTAGCAGTTCGAAACCATGCAAATGTGAGTAGGTCAATACGTACCGCTCCATGCCAGCCACATTCCTTGGAGGCATCTATTGACAATGCCGATTCTTCAGCTTAGAAATGGAGATGAGCACAAACCCCCAGATTCAGACATGACTAGGCTTAATGTCAGGGGAAAACTTTTACCTTTACCTATTCTTGAAAATCTTTAAATTGTTCCCATCAGTTCAAAGCAATGACATTCTTTGCTCTCCTGCTCTTGCCATTTCAAAAAAGATAAATTATTATACATTTAAGTAAATAAATGTTAAATTAGTAGGTGACACTGGACTGACTGAAACTGGTTGCTGTTTTAAACAAACCCATTCTAATAAATTTCAGCCAAAGGGCATTTTGTTGGTTTGGAGCAAGTTGATACCAAAATGAGAGAGAAAAATATTTTGCAATATGATTCTAAGGGCTACATATAAGCCCCAGAGAAAATATAAAATGGCAAGCTTTATCCCACTGTCTTGGGGGTATAGTAGTTATCACTATGACACAGTTGTATAATGCAGAATTTCTATTAATGCTTAAACCATAGGCTATTTGCATACAAAATGGATAAGTATAATATTAAAGTGTAAATATATAACTATGACATAAAATAAATAGCATCTTGCATGTTTAAAATGCAATAAATGAAACACATTAAATATGAACAACTATACTATAATTAGATTAGATAAGAGCATCCCAGAGAAATCATCTGCTATATAAATGATAAATCTTTACTGAATTTTCATTGCTCCCAAGCTGAAATTTTGTAGTTACCATACAGTTAATATTAGACAGGAGATAGAAAATCTTTTCTGAAACGTTAGTAGAATGTAGATAAGACAGTAGATCCCATTAATTTGATTCTGGGTTAAACATATAACCAAGAATACACAAAGGGCCCAAGGGGTATGAGAATATCTTCTACTGATCATAGCTATAGACATGATTTGAAGGGAAAGGGTTATAAAATCTTGCCTAAGTTTTCAAAATGTGAGCTTTTCCAAGTAACCAAGCTTTTGATGATCACATTTATTTACAGAGTCTTTATCACTTTAAGAAATTAGAGCTGTTAAAACCTTGTATGTCCTGTTCAGTAACATAGTTAAGAATGTATTCATGAAACTTCTCTTTTGAATTCGAGATAGAAAAACTGTCAAGTGGAGTAAGATACAATTGAAGAAACTTTTGATACCTTGAACTCCAAACTTTGCAGTTTGATATCTGTTCAAAATATGACTTGTGAAAAACCCTAGCTGAAGAATCTTTTAAAACTCTCCTTTTAAAATGAATGTGAGATCTAATAGAAGGAAAACTGACCTATGCCCAAACCAGAGCTGGAGGAGTGCAAGGTGGAAGTATTTACAGTTTCTTGGGGAATGTATTCTGAACAGCCTCCATTTTAGCCATCTGAGTCCTCTCATGACACCATACAGAATCTGGGCAATAACTTTGCCCTGGAATATTTTCAGGGCTGCAACAACCAGGTGACCCCCTATAGTGTTGTAGAATGTAAGGATTGCTCCAATAGATCTCAAAGCCATGACTCTAGTAGCTTCTATATGGAGCGTCTAGGAGAGATTTTCTGGAAAATGAATTCCCGACATTGTTTTATCTGATGCCTATTGATATATCATTGGAAATGAGAATGTATTTTTCCAAATATTATCTTTATTTTAGTATAGTTAGTGCACCACTATATATATTACATACAAGGCTTAAGTGACAAAAATTGGAAAACAGAATTTATTTAAGAGTGTGTGAATTAAAATGTGTGAATTAAAAAGCTGTGCATTTTCTCAAACACCCAATAATTGTTTGTGAATGAGGTAGGGTCACTGAAAAAGGTGAATTCTCCCCTGCTTTTCCAGCTTTGTAGTCATGGATCAAATGATTCTTGATTATTTTTGCCCCTGATTCATAATGGTGATTGTTACTACCCAGTCTTCTCCATCAGGATTTAAATCCAGGGCCTCACAAATTGCCACCAAATGGGAATCCTCTCTTTGAAACAACATGCTATTCTTTATTGGTTGTGCAATCAAGTATCTGATATGGATTGAAGTATATATGACTTTTTAATTTCTTTCCCTTCTAGATTTGAAGCTCACTCACAACTAAATGTGGCAGAAAGAAAAGGGGAAAGCAACAGAATATTTGATAAACTTGTCAGGTCAAAGTAAGGAAAAGTAGCAAGAAGAGCAGGGGAAATGAAAAGGGAATTAGACCATATCATAGAGGATTGTGGAGACTCAGGCCCCTTCCACACAGCTGTATAAAATCCAAATTGAACTGGATTATATGGCAGTGTGGATTCAGATAACCCAGTTGAAAACAGATATTGTGGATTATGATTATCTGCCTTGATATTTTGGGTTATATGGCTGTGTGGAAGGGCCCTCAGAAAATAAAGTAATGCAGTTGGAAACAGTGAATAGGAGGTAGAGGGCCAACTTTAAGAGAAAGCAGTACAGGAGCAGCAGCAGTGGACCATGGGCTGGGAAAGGACAGAAGCGGTATATCAGGGGAGCAAGTAGAATGTAGCTGGGTGATTGCCAAATCCTAGTTATGTTGCTGGTGCTATCATGATAAACTGATTATTGTTGGAGCACAAAGCCCATTGCAAGGTTCACTTCGAAAAAAGGCACAAGAGTGGCTTCTCAAACAGGCAGGGGGAAATCTCTCTTTCAAGATCCCAACCACTGCCACCATTAAATGTGGGTCACCCTGCCCAAAGCCCTTTACATTTAGGCTAAGGGAATCTTTTTCTTAATATCCCACACCTTTGCCGCACCTTTTTAATATGGGATCTCTCAAATCCCACTATGACAGGGGGCAATCCTTCTTTCCGGATCCCAGCCACTGCCAGCTATAAACACTTGAGTCTGTGCGGGTGTATGTATGAGAGGATGTGACACTGAGGGGAAGTATGTGAGACAAATCTTTCACTGACTCTAAGTAGAGCAATTCACCACTCAGGAACACTGTCCTTATTAAAAACAAAGAATTATTTATTTATGGTTTCTCTAGTCCAAAAACGTAACTTGTTGGATAGGTTTACTTCTTCAGTTTCATTTGTACATAATATAGACAATATCTTTCATTCTTTAACATTAACAACTTGACTGAAACTTTGTCTCAACAGTATTCCTTTTCCTCAGCTCTGTCTCACTGGAAACCTAAACCTAACTGACTTCAGACATCTTCTTTCTAGCTCACCGTCTAGAGAACTCCAATAACTAACTCCTCTTTTTAAAACATTCCCTCCTTTTCTCATCCAGTTAGCTCCGCCCCTTTTGTGCTAGCTTCAAAATGGTTACATTTCTACAGAAGCAGCTACGTTACCATGGTGACACATAGGCAATCATCAGTAGCTAACTCCTGCCCACCTTTATCACTGAATCAACATTAAATAACATAAACAAAAATCACCAATAAAATAAGGCTTTCCGTTACACCCATATTTCTGGATGGGACATTTCTGAGACTCATAGTCAGAAGCATAATATCTACACAGCACTTCTTTTTTGTGGAGAAATAGAAAAAAGATATTATTGAGTTTTCAAGTTGTGTGAGATATCTGTGCAGAAAAACTTTACATGAATTTCACAGGAGATGGATCAATCCCCCCCCCCCCGCACACACATGCACACACTATCATGGGCTTCACTGGTGCACTCATAGCACACCAACAGTGATATCACATTGCTTGAAGCAATCTGTGACATTCCAAGCAGTTTTGGGAACTTAGGGTGGTTGCACAAGATTTCTCTAACTTAAAATGATACATTTTAATATATTGGGTTTATCGTTCCCGTCCCCTTGATCAGGTCATGTAAGTGTTATTTATTTCTATAACTGTATTTTTACTTTGCTTAATAATGTGTTATTATATTGTTATGTAATGTTTGTGTCGTTTTTATGATTGGAAACCGCCCTGAGTCCCATCCAGGAGATAGGGAGGTATATAAATAAAGTATTATTATTATTATTATTATTATTATTATTATTATTATTATTATTATTGACACAACGACGTTGTATGACACAGCAAACAAGATACAAGAAACAAGCAAACAAGGTGGGGGGGGGGGGGGGCTTAACTGCTCCAATGATGACTGAGGGCTGTGCTGGCAGTAGTGTAACTACCGGCAGGTCCAACCAAGCCAGAGAGGTCTCAGCTGAGGAGCAGAACTAAGAGCACCTAACCCATTAGCATTATGGAGAATCAAACCCAAACGAAGTCTATACTGGCTCAATCGTCGCCCAGGATAAAAAGGACCACTGCTGATTCTGGACATCCATCGACAAGTGGGCTACGGAATCATCAAAACCCAAAGGAACAGTCACAGAAGCGGCAGAAATATACAATGCCAGAAAACCGCACAATTATTATTATTATTATTATTATTATTATTATTATTATTATTATTGAAAGGGGAAGGAGCCCCCGTGGCCTAGGGGATAAAAGCCTTGTGACTTGAAGGTTGGGTTGCTGACCTGAAAGCTGCCAGGTTTGAATCCCACCCGGGGAGAGCGCGGATGCGCTCCCTCTATCAGCTCCAGCTCCATGCGGGGACATGAGAGAAGCCTCCCACAAGGATGGTAAAAAAACATCAAAAACATCCGGGCGTCCCCTGGGCAACGTCCTTGCAGACGGCCAATTCTCTCACTCCAGAAGCAACTCTGGTTGCTCCTGAAACGAAAAAAAATAAATTGAAAGGGGAAAATGCAAAATGTATTTTCAGGTAGCTTGGAAGGACTTGTGGTGGTTTGGAGGCAAATAATTGCCTGGAAATCATCACTTCCCATTTATTGTTAGTCTATTTTGGATCCTACCAATATTTTAATTTTGGGGGAGGAGAACTGAGAGGTTGCACAGACAAGATGCACATTTTCACATTTCTGGTCAGTTTAGATACACTTTGGATGGTATAAATTACTCAAAGTAAATTTGATGAGTTTGGAGACTTTACGGTGTCTGCATGTCAGGAGTTTCATGTTGTCCAACCTGCACTAGCTTGACTGGAATAATAAAGTTACCTCTACTGATGAAACAAATTAATGGCATACACATCAATGCCTCACTTTTCATTTGAATTTTTTAGACCAAAATTGAGATATCCTCTGGCTGCTAGCATAAACATGAAAGTTTCAGACACCCAAATTGTTATTCAATACAATTGGCTTTTCAAAGACCAGTGTTATATGTTGTGTGAAACTTACAGGGAGAATAGGAAGAAAAGCAATGTTTATAAAATTGTTTTTATCTAGACATATTTCCTAACTGAAATAAACAGTCTGCTCACTGAAGCAGAACACTAAGTATCACTTTGCTGCACACTTTTAGTTGATGCACTTTAACCCCTTTTTTCTTTCCTTCTTGCTTTATAAAACTTCCAGATTCCAAAAATCATATCAGCTGATTCTTTCTGTCCCTTTCATGTCCCTCTGTAGAGAAACAGTGTTGTGATAACTTAATTCTCCATCAAAGAAATGTACACACTCTTCCAGATGAATCAATACACTCAAGTCTTAACCAACTGACAGATATAGCTTGATATCAAAACCTTTTACAAATATACCACTTCTTTGCTATCAGTAACTCTACAAAGAAAATACAATGGCCTACTATAAACTGAATGTCCATTGAGAAATTGAGGACAAGTCCATCAATCTTCCCTTCCTCCTTCTTATCCCTCCTTCTTTCCCACTCTTATTTTCTGGAAATAGACACAGCAAATGATTTCTTGAAGTTAATCACACTTTTGCCAGCAGACTGTAAAAGGCTATTTTTTGGGTGGGAAATTGAGTAATTTAATATTTTGAGTTAAATATTCACATTGTAGTGCTCTACCATAACAGGATTGGGTCGGAACTCAGGCTAAAGCAGAAGCATAGTTGGGATATTTCTTACCCTATACCATGAAGCAGCTTATGGGTCCTGCACATCATGGATCTTTGGAGCAAGCTGACCAGAAGAGAGATAATGGAATCTTCTGGGGAAAGGTTTCTTATATTACACAGTATTGTTGTTATCTCTATAAGCATTCATTCATTCATTCATTCATAAAACAATTAATATCTGAAAATATTTTGCCTTTTCTTTTGAACTCCACATAGTATGATATGGATGTCATGTTTTGCACCTTAAGTCCAGGTGACAGCTCCCAAATTAGAGTAGGTTAAATATAGGCACAGGGCAAAACAATAGTGGAGAGATTTTCCATATATTCCATAGGGTGTTCAGATCTACACAGAAAGAAGCAGAAAAGATGTCCCCCGAAGATTCACCAGCAGGGTGCCCAGAGAAAAAGAGTTCTCTTTCCATTGTCTCCTTAATCCAAAACTTGCTTCCCTGCTTTATTTGGACTGTTTTACACATCAGAGGGTGAGAAAATCTGTGTGTGTCATAGTGTGAACCCCCTTTAAAGCTTAGCTGCACTACTCATCACCTTCTTAGATTGGTCAGGATTAATGTGGTTTTTAATTTTGAATTTGTTTTAATAATTTTTACTAGGAATTTTTAATACTGCTTGTATTTAATCCTGTTTTAATGTTTGTATATTTGTATATTTTAAATGGTTATGGTGATCCTTTTACGCTAAGCCGCTTTGAGTCCCTTTGGGGGAGATAAAGCAGGGTATAAATAAATATGATGATGATGATAATGTTGTAGCACCTGTCTTTTTTCTTTTGAGAATTATCTTGTGTTAAACACAGTTCTGTTGGGTTTTTGCTGCTACCTTTCTAATGGTAATATGGGTTTTTGTTTTAACATCTGCTTGTCCTTAACCTGATTTCTTTTGCCTTTCAGAGTCACTTGTGTTAATTGTCCACTTTTAAAATCTTCAGCCTGCAAGATCCTGCAGATAGTACCTAGGAGAGCTTTTCCCCAGAACCCATAAACCCAGACACCATGCTTATCACCTCTGTAATATTTCCTGTTTGTCACAGACACCCCCCAAAATTAGGGGGATTCTGTTACCAAAACCTTCTCCATCCTGCCATTGATATACTTCTTATTTCCACATCTCCTCTTTTAACACCAGAGCTCTAGCATAAATAAATCTTTCTGCACGATTAAGGAAAATTTTTTAAAAAGACTTCTAATTATTTGATCTCTCATCAGAAAAGGGTTCCCTGATGGGAAGACCCAACTGGAATATGATAGGGATTTTTCTTATACATAATTAAGAAAGTAGGTCTTTCAAAAATACAAATTAATGCAAATTAAAAATGACACAGACTGGATGTCCACAACCAATTGCCAGTACTAGTTGAAGAAGAAGCATTGAATCAATGAGATTTACACAAGTGTTCACTTACAATTCAGTATTTAATTGAATCTGTCTGCTCTAGTTAAAAGTGGCATTTGAACTAAGTCCAAAAGTGATTTGTCCACATTTAATAGTCTATTGCTGCATATTCATACATATACATGGGATAAAAATAACTATTAGAAAAGAAAAGAGAAAAGTAATGCAGCAGAGCTAGGCAAACTTGATTGACCCTTTTCTACACTGCCATAAAATTCAGATTATCAAATCAGACAATCCACATTATCTGCTTTGAACTGGATTATATGAGCCATAAAATCCAGTTCAAATCAGATCATCTGGATTTTATATGGCAGTGTAGAAGGGACTAATGTACCTTGATAAATTTGCTTCATAAGCAGGGATTAAATTCCAGATTTTAGCTACTCCTTTCATTTTATTCAACATAAACCTATTTCATCAATCATACAAGACTAGTGATATGGAATATGTAGTCCACCAGAGATCTTTGGACTGTTTCAAGCCCAGTGAACTTTAAGCAAAGTACCTTTTTAAAAGACAAAGTAATTTAACTTCTAATGTCTTCCAGTTTCCGTAACAGGCTTAAATGGGGCCAAATAGCCTTCAGATAGATACTTGTTCCCCAAACTCTTCTGAGACAACATTTGCCATATTTCTGATGAATTATTTAACATGCAATAGTAATAGGGGGGCTTTGGGGAGCACACTGGGGGCCTTGGTGGGCCACAAGAAGCATCTAAATCACATTTTTCTTACTTCCACTATGTTAAAGGGAAAACACACACAAAGTTATCCATATGTTTGAATTTTAAAAAGCATATGAATAAAAATGGCACATTTTTTTTCAATGGGAACCAAATGTATGCAGTAGAAAATGAATTTAAAAAATTACACTACTGGGAGGAAATTCATGGAGGGAGAGGTCCTCATGTAAACAAGATTGACAGTCCTTTGTATGGCTACTAATGAATAATGGATACTTGAAACATTAAAATACATGTGCTGAGAGGGTTTTAGTTAGAAGGTGTGTGTGTGTGTGTTATTTATGTATTGTTAAATTTCTTGCCAATACCATTGGGACAAATGAGTCATAGAGCTAAGGAAGGTCTCTCATTCTTTATGTTATTTGGCAAATGAGGTGAATGAGAAATCATAACATCAATGGAGTTGAAATAGTTTCTGAGAAGAAGGTTAACTTTATGACTCATCAGCTTCTTGAGCCACTAATCATCACTTTTACACTTCTACACTACCATCTGCTTTGCAGGCCATAGAAAATATCCAGTGTAATTTATGATAAGTTTATAGTTGTTCTTATAAGTACCTCTGATAATTTATAATAGCACTACTAAGAGAGAGGCATATAAAATGCAAGCATTTGGTGAATAACTTCAAGTCATTCCTATTTTATCTGACACTCTGAAGGACACCTTGACATGCAGTTATGTCTACTTAAGACAGCATATTGCTTGTGAGAATTTAAGAAACATACTATTACCATCTGTCCTAACTGAAATGGGATGCCTTGGTTAATGTAACATTCTTTCATATTAACGGATTGACGTCCTGTTCACACAAGGCAAGAGGGAATAAAAATCAAATGACTCGAGACAGGAGATGGAACAGAGGGTTTGCATGTGCCCAACAGTGCAGTTTCAGGAGTTCATTTATAGCTCTATATGTTATTTATCTTTTCAGCTAAAATACTTCCTATAGTCCACATATCTCAAGCCTGAATCCATTAAGTCTATATAGATCCACATATAGTATATATACCAATTTTGATTCTATTTAAGGTGCTTGATGTGGAGAGAAGGGGACATGGGTAAAACATCTCTTCACTCCCATCTTAAGATAGGAGTCTTACATATGTCATTAAAATGTGTGAAGAACAGAAGCCAGAAATACCCTTATATTAGCAGGGACCATGTGAGATCCTTCTAGAATCCCCTTTCTCTGTTTCCAGCTATGGTCCCTCTGACCATAGAGAAGATCAGCATCTAGGCATCTTTTATCTTATTTGGAATGAATTACTCTTAAAAGTCACCTTCCTTCAGCTTTCAGCTAGTATATTAGGACTCTTCATGAAATTCACTATTGAGTATAACAAATAATAATAATAATAATAATAATAATAATAATAATAAGAAGAAGAAGAAGAAGAAGAAGAAGAAGAAGAAGTTTATTTATATCCCGCCTCCATCTCCCCCGAAGGGGACTCAGGGCAGCTTACAGCAAACCAGTAGCATTCCATTCCTCAGCAATCCCAATTTGGCAGGGACAGTCCCAATTAATCTTCTGTCATCTCACTTTTTCAATTCTCTTACAAATTATCAGTTTCTCTACTTTCCCCCACTTTCCCTTTTTGGCTTCAGTTAACTTCAATTAGTGCAAACTGAGTTAAAGCTGAACAAGTACTTCACACCCCATTAAATCAACATGAAGGAGATGAAAAGAGGACTATGAATCTTTCCTAACCAAGCGCAAAACTTCTGCAGCCTCTCCTAGCTTGTGCTTAGATATCATTTTAATAACGTCCATATTAATAACTTTTGCCATGTTGACCATATTCTGATAAAGTTTGAACATTTCTTTTATCTACGAAATATTAGAAGATACACAGCAAGTGTGGGAAGAGGAGAAGAGATTTTCTCCCCATGGAAGACAAGACACTTTTACTTGATAACTAACTGGCAATGTAGAAAAAGTATTTTAATGGAGAGAGGGGTAGTTTATTTTTATTGCTATGTTTATTTTTCTGAAATGATTATACACTGTTATAAAATATTGATGTTTAATGAAAGAATGAAGAAATAAGTTTATTAATTCTCTCTGTAAATTTTCCACGTTCAGTAGATACTCTAACAAAATACTTCCAGTCTTCCATCTAACTGAATGAACATCTATCATATTGAAAATATTGTAAACACTGTATAAATGCTTTCCCTATAGATCCTTTATTTCTAGAATGTCATGCATTTTTAGATTGCACAGCAGACAGCAGGGAATATTTTATCTCTTGAAAGTTACTCTGGCATATTTTAGAGTGTATAAATGCTTTAAATGAATTAATTAAATAGCGTTACTAAGAGCAGTGGACCAATGTTGCTCAAGGTCTGTTCTGATAAATTCTATGCTTTAGTTTCCCCAGAATTTTATCAATGCTTTCTTAGTGAAACAATCAATAATGGCATAGAAGCTTTTCCAGAAGACATCTTTTTCTTCCCCATATTTATTAACTGTGGTACATGTTAAAGAACTAAGGCTTGCTAGAAGAGCTCATTAAGCTAAAGAGGCTATTAAGAGGTTCTAAATGGCTCTCTAGCTGGAACTGATGAAGCCAGGAGGCAGATTCTACTTAAGAGGGGCAGCACATAGTCATTGTGTTGCTCTTGAATACAACAGACCTTGCACAGTATCGATATAGAACTATCTCGTATATTATGCAGGATCCAAGTTGCACTCCCAGTTAATTGAAACTGCTAGTGAGAACCAATGAAGAGGTTCACCCCAAAGTGATATAAGCAAGCTGTTTGGAGTTTTCTCCACTTTTTACAATAAATATTTCTTATTACTCAAACACCTATTATTGTAGCATTATTAGAACACAAGTCTAATTTGTGGGAGAAAAGCAAATAAAAAATAAATCAGTAGCAAACATTTAAATGGATGTCAATTTAGCAGCTTCAGAAAAAAAGGTACTTAGAAATTAGTCTTTCTCACTTATCATATAAGTACCAAGGCATTTTGAAATGACTTGCTCTGTTTATGATGGTCCAGTTCATGTAGTGGAACAAGAAGTATGTTCCTTACTTCCATCATGGCAATCCTGTCTCATTAACTTTGGGAGATCATGCTGCATTTAAAGAACAGATATGTAATGATGGAATCCAACAAGGAGCAATGGTTAGTAATTAAGCTTTTGCACTTTTATTGAGAGAAAATTCCACTGATATATTTTCCTAAATAAAATAGCATATTTAGTAGTCACAACATACAGAATATGTTCACTTTATCTTCTGCATGGTGTGGCATTCATATCAGCAGTTTAACAAGGTGTTAACCTGTCTGCTTAGAAGAACTGCAGAAGCAATTAACCTGCCCCTCGTAGTCAGATGGATAATCATTTAATTAAAATAGAAAACCAAACTTTAAAACAAATTGATCACAGAGGTACCCAAGACTATAGTTCAAAAAAAGGTGACAGAAAAAAGGTTAAATATGCCTTTAGATTAATTCAAAAATATGCTGTGTCTTCCATATAAAGACACAGGTAATAAAAATCAGGGAAGGTGTGTTGCCTTACTCAGTTTTTATTAAATTTAGAGTAATCCTACATTAGATGTCAAATCCATGACCAGCCCAGAAGTGGCACCTCACCCTCTGTACTTCCAACACAACTCCCAGCCAGACACAAAGGTCCATGCAAGCTCCTGGCTCTCACATTCATCCATATTGACATCGGCAGATGTGTCTCTGAAACCAGAAAGGAGCAGATACAGTCTCCCCTCCTTCTTTCTGTCACATAGGCACCTCTGTTGATGTCAAAATGGGGCACCTGCATCTGCCAGGAGTTCAGACAGACCACCATGGCCAACTGGTAACAGCAGTAACAGTGAAACAGGCACAACCCATCCTTTTCCCTGTGATGATGGATGTAGGGAATGTATGATGGTGCTGGTGTCCTATCTGGCTGATCCAAATCAGACCAAATCTCATTGTCCAGATTACTCCAAACCCTCCAGTATGATGCCACTTTTGGGGCCACATACACTTCAAATGCAACTTTTCTTAGTATTTATCTGTTTGTTTTCTCTTCAGGAAATAACAGTGAAGCTACCTGCATTCAGTTAAAGGTTCATCCCATGGGTTCATCAGTTTTTTTTCTTCTGGAAATAACAGGAATGTTACCTGCATTCAGTTACACGTTCACCCTATGAGTTCATCAGTCTAGCACATATACAGAATATCAAAATCTGCATTTCCTTAATGACTGAACATTGTTAGCAGCAACCATTAGATTAAATAATATGGACATTATTTTGATTAGAAGTTCCCACGCATAATCCAATGTATGGGATATCTTGTAACAGGAATGCTGGGAGTTGTAAAGAAGCAACATCTGGAGAGCTGTATTATACTAGTATATAACAATGAGAATGATACCAACAAAGCTATGTCACTTTTATGATGACAAGTATCCAATTATTATTATTATTATTATTATTATTATTATTATTATTATTATTATTATTATTCCCCGCCCCATCTCCCCAAGGGGACTCGGGGCGGCTTACATGGGGCCAAGCCCAGGCAAAACAGACAATATAAAACACAACAGTAACACAAATCAATCAACAATAAAGCAAATCATAAAACAAATAAAATCATATAAAACAAACAGGCTTGATAAAATCCTGGGTTGGCTCCTAAAAAGAACTGAGCCATAAAAGTGCTAGTAGTATCAGATATAGTCGGGGAGAGGACGATACAAAACCATTATCCCATTAAAGTGCTGGGAAAGGCATAAAAAAGGAGACTATGGCCGGCTAAAAGAATAAAGTGCAGTAAACACACTTTATGATTATAATATGATTATACGTATATACATGCAATACACCTGGTTCACAAATTACATTGTGAGCATAGTGAAAAGGGAGAGGTGTATCTACATTGTCTCAGTCTCCTTTCTTTTTTAGCCTGCAGTCCCTTCATCAGCAATCTGCCTAAGAATGTCAGAGAAATCTCTAGAATAGTATATAGATATCAAAAAGAGCTTCAGGAGGAGGGGAGAGATACTGGTGAAAATTAGTTTCCCTCTCTCCTGTTAGGAGATGCCTTTTCAAAATGAAATACTCTTCTGTGAACAGAAAAATTCTGTCTGGTCATGAAATAACTTAATTGGATACAACTCATGTATTTCAAGTTTTCCAAACTGATGAAGAAGAAGTAGTAGTGGCAAAAGTTCTCATTTCAAAGAGGGATGAGTCCCTTCCTTTCAAGCATATATCTTGTTTGAATTATACCAACTATTACTGGACTCAAGGGACAAATTAGAAGCATACTGTAGTTAGTTGGAGAAGGACCCCGAATTAATTTAAATAATCACTGTGAACAATATGGAGATGTTAATATGGTAATAAAATGGTTATAAATTTGAACCATGGCTTTGTGTTATAAGTTAAGTCATAACATTAATTACTTGAGCACTTCACATTGTTATATCCCTGCAGATGACTAATGAGCATTCAATTACTTTGCCCTTCAAAAATGCATAATAATATTTTCACACTGTCAGGTGCTTGTCTGTGAAGCCACTTGGGATATAGGTATAAGTTGTAGCTACTCTTTTGATGCTGCTGACAAAGTGACACAATAAATAGTAAGGAGCTTGTTATTCTACAATCCTTGCTCTATCAAAGGACTAAACAGCTGGTTACAACAAGTTGGGCAGGCTAGTATTTTGGACAATTATCTGAAATTGCTTAGTTGTGAGGTTACTCATGCCTAAATTCCAGAACTGTGATCTCGTGATTGGTACAATGAGGAAAGGGTGTTAGTGAGAGTTTGCTCCCTTAATAACTTTGAAAATAACAAGACGTGTGCTAGAAAAGATAGCAATTCAACCTGAGTATAAAGATTTTTAGTATAAAATTATTTTACCTGGGATGAGGTTGATCAGGGAAAATAATGCTAATATTGTGTACTTACAGTAACCATGTAACCTTTATTCAGTTGTGCACATATATGTGCATTAATTGTCTATGAGCCATAATTACAGGGATTAAATGGCATTGAAAGATATTCAATTATGTTTCTATGCTATACAGTAGTTTTAATAGAACTAGAAACACGGGTTCTTACTAATGACTGTATAGGAAGTCACTATAGCATAGGAAGATATTTGTTTTATTGGATTTATATTATGAGTTTCCTTTAAAATGAGAGTCAATGTGAATCAAGTACAGGATAAGATATAGATTTGGGGAAGAACACAGAATAAGATATAGATTTGGGGCAGAGGGGAGTGCACAGGCATACCATGGATTCATTGCCTGCTTGCATGTATACTCTAAAAGATATAATGACATAAAAATTGTACAGCATATTGATGATATGATGATAGTAGCTACAAAGTATGCAGCACTGGGAACAGTCCAGTTAACAAATGTAACTGATCAATCTCACCAATTGAAAACTCAAGTGGTTCTTGAATATGCTTCTGTGCTTGGGTTGTATAAGTTAAGTATACTCTCCATTGATTAAGCAACTGAAGATGCTTTTGATATGTCTCAAAATGTAAAGGACAGTTCAAGAATGTGAATTTCATACTTTTTTAATTTTAAGTGAAATTCGTCCTGTGAATATCAGTGACATAACCTTTGATGTCAAAATATGCATGAAATAGATACTTAACATTTTAGATAATGTTCTTTGGCACCTGGTATGACACAAATATTCTCCAAGGAAATTAGAAACTTTCACTATGGCCCTCTGGGAACAATGAACTTTCTATAAGCAGTATATGTAAAGTAATTTGTGAAAGACATCTATACCAAATCTGCATGAACTCTCATCATATATTGAGGTTAGTTCTCTCCTGAACTTTTAAAGAGTGATCTTGCTTCTGTCATGTAATGAAGCATTGAGTTATTTGTCACTTTCAGTTTCAACATAATTTTTTCATGGGCATATTGTTTATGAGACAAAATTATCTGCCACAAAAGGTAGTGCAGGCAGTCCCCAAATTATGAATAAAATATGTTTAAATCGAATGGTCTGATGAAAGCATAAAACATTATTATTACTTATTTATTACATGCATTTATACCCCGCCCTTCTCCCCGAGGGGACTCAGAGTGGCTCAAAAACATTACAATTATTAAAATCTAGATTAAAAGCTAAAATACAGAGGTATATTAAAAAGCTAAAACACAAGATAATGATATAGTAATAATAATAATAATAATAATAATAATAATAATAATAATAATAATACATCTAGAAGGAAAGGAAAAGAGAAGAAAATCTGAAGAGAGGGGTAGGAGCAGTCAAGGAATATGAGGGAGAATAAGGAGGGAGAGGTACAGTCAGACACTGTTGAAGTTTAGTCAGATTCTAAGTGCTCAGAAGATGAGGAAGGGGATGCTGGGATAGATTCAGAGGGCCCAGAGGGGATAGAAACGGCCTAGAGAGAGTAGTTGTGGGATCTCCTGGTAGTTCCCACGAGATTGGAGAAAGCCTTATCAGTACTCATAATAATCTGTCAGAAGTGCAGGCTGAGAGAAATGTGGGAGATGAATGTTTGTTTAGGTCAAGGCACTTGTAATTATGGAAACATGGCATGCAACAAAGACAGACTCACTTTCCCCAGAGAATTAGAGATAAGGAGAGGAAAAGCAGGTGTGTGAGGAATGATGTTATGGGAGGGATTGAGGCCTTTTTAAGTTGTTCCAGTCCTTTGGTACAATCCTTTGTAAGAGCAACATTGTATTCAGGTGAACAGTTCTCAGTTTTTTTGTCCTATGTTTTGGAATTCATGAATTCAAGTGTCTATGTTGTTCTTGCTTCTAGTTCATGTGTGACATAGGTTGCCTGCCTTGGATTCATGCTATCTTGTTTACGGATATATTTGTGGATTGACTCTGGAGACTGAATTTGCAAGGATATTGGACTCTTGGCTATCTTGGAAATAACCTTTGGAACTTTGATTATCTTTTGTGAATTTACTTATTTTATATATATACTCTTCTTCAAATAAATTTCTACTTACTGGATTATCTGGATATAGTGTAGTTTGTGGTGAAAAGGTTTTTCAGAGCTCTAGTGCAACAGACACATGTCTAGGAGACTATGGGGGGGAGCATTAAATATATCTATTAGAATCATGCAGTTGGTGCTGATGTTCTTTGAATTTGGATCTAATTAGGAAGTTTAGCACTTTGAAGAGAGCTCCGACACGCCTGCTCAATGTCCTCAATATTAAGAATTTGTATGAAAAGGAGCCTTCAATGCTTATACTTCAGATGTCTTTGGATGTAGCTGTGACCAAGCCCTGCTGGGAGGTGAAGCCAAACCTGTTGGCATGTCTTTCAACCAATCAGGGCTGATGAAGGGGGGAGGAGGAGGAGGGGGAGATTGTGCTTGTATTTCTTTAAAAAACATGTTGCTTATGTAAAGATGTCATGATCATTGTGTTTTATTCATGATTGCTATGTTTAGGTTGACTGTTTAAGGTTATATATTTCAGCTATTCTTATACAGGAGCTGGGAGCCTCTAAGGCATGGCCAGGAAAAGGGGCGTGGCTTCACCTTGCTGGTGGAAGCCTTAGAATTCAAAATTTAGCAGTTGGAATTGGACAGTTGGAGTTTGTCGGTTGAGCAGAGCAGTTGGTTCTGTTCAGTGAGAAAGGAGGGTGATCGGAAAAAAAGAGATTGTGGGAGGAAGTTGAGCAGCTAGAGAGTTTTAGCGGAGAAGGGCTAAAATTAAAGTTGCTGAGCCTTTAGTAGGAATAACTAAAGAGCTGAGGCTATATCCCTAAGTCAAGGAGGACTAGGGTTAACCAGTTAAACTCCCCAATCCAAGTTTGATCGGGTACAGATCAACTAAGTTCAAGAAGGACAATATTCCTAACTGAAAGAAACAAGTAATATACAGCTGATACCATACTAAGCTCAGTGAAACTATTGAGAAATCTTGCAACACTTACTGTACAGAAGTAACATCGTTCACCTCAAGTTATAACATTCTTGCAACCATCAAGCTTTGTGCTATAAATAAACAAGTTACTGTTTCTTCAAATGTTGCTTATTATTTGAGCAAAGCATCTTTCAAAGGTGGTGGCAGCGACAACATTGAAAAGTAGGATACATAGAGGTAGAAGTTGAATCCTTCGCAATTTGGTGGCAGAGGTGGGATCCAAAAAGATTCCGTCCCTGTCATCACATCAAGTCTTCACACTTTAAAAAAACTTTGAAAATTCTCAAAAAATCTATGAATGAGTGAAACATTATGAAACTTGATAGTCAAAGAGTGGTACATGTGTTCTACTATTGTAGCAAGTTTCACCCCAATAGCTTTTAAAATGAGGGAGATATGAGCCCTTGAAGTTTCCCCATTATAGTAATTTAATGGGAAGTTTGGAGAAGCCATATGCCTGTGCTAAACTACATTTCCCAGAATGCATAGGGCTGCAGAAGCCAGCCATGGTGTTTAGAGTCAGTCTAATTATTATAATATATATAAAATAATGGAATCTGCAAAGAGGACTGTAAGTAATAGTATAAATCTGTGCAAAGTTGTCGTTATGTGGTTGTGTGTCAATTGGGAAGTCAAACCTGTTGGCACACCTCACAGCAACTCAGGACTGACAGAGGAGCAAGTGGGAGGCAGAGGCAGAGACTGCTCTTGTTTTTTTAAAAATGTTATTTTAAAAAACTTTGAAAATTCCCAAGAAATCAATGGATGAGTGGAATGTTGTGAAACCTGATAGGCAAAGGGTGATGAATGTGTTCTACCCTTGTAGCATGTTTCATCCCAATAACTTTAAAAATGAGAAAGAAAGGAGCCCCTGGATTTTCCCCATTTATAGTAATTTAATGGGAAGTGAGGAAAAGCCACATGCCTGCACTAAACTACATTTCCCAGACTGCATTGGCCGGAGCAGCTAGCTGTGGTGTTGAGAGACAGTCTAATTATTATAATATGTATAAATCATGGAATCTGCAAAGAAGACAGCCAGTAATAGTTTGAATCAGTGCTAAGTTGTGTGGTTGTGTGTCAATAGGGTAAGTATATTAATTGGATTTCAGGAGAGTTTGGATGGTGCCTTGTATGGTAAATGTGTTCTACCACTATAGCAAATTTCATTAGGACAGATCAAAAAATGAGGGAGAGAGAGGCCCCTCAATTTTCCCCATTGACAATAATGTTTTCCTTCATGCGCATGTGCCTCCACCATTAACAAGGTACATATAAATATTCTGAATTTTTGGAAAGTTTCAAATTTTTTGCTTTAAAATTCGGAAATGACTTTAGAAACAAAGTGCCAGCACCCCTACTTTCAAAGCAAGTATCCAACCATTTTTTTCATGGATTGCACATGCCTAATATGGTTATTCCCTTCCCACTTAATAGTTTCCAAACTTTTGTGTTGTTCCCAGCAAACACTGCTCCCTCTTTTCCCCTCTCCTAATGCCAAGACTCCATTACAGAGGAAAGGCAAGGCACAAAATCAGCCTTTTTGGCTTTGCTTTCAGCTTTGCTTGCTTGCAATGAATATGCAATTGACTTTAGAAGCCTTCTGAGATTTACAAAACTAAAACAAAAAAGTACAGGGTAAGTTTTGATTCTTAAATATTTAGCACATGCCACACCCACGTATTGGATATTGCCTCATAAGTACTAATTTAACAAATTTGATCCGACTTGTGAGGACTAATAAAAAATGCACATCTCTAGTCAATACCCCTGTGGTGCTTGTTTTGCTGTCTGTGCCCCTTTTCAGAAGATTTTACCTCAATTGCTGCCCCTGTGATAATTGGATTTTGAAAAATTTGGCTTGTTGTGGAAAGTAGGATTAATGTTAAAGCTTGGGTGAAGACACCTTTTCCCCATGATAACACTTTCAGGGGTTTCTCTTCCTAGCTGGATATTTCTCTCACTTCGTCTTGCCTCCCCCCCCCTCCTTTCACTTCTAACTATGAGTCATTTGTAAATTGGATGTTTTTAACTCGGAGACTGCCTGTATATGTATGACAGCAAGACTAGGTCTCCAGCAATAGAATGGTGTTGGATCAAATCAAGTTTTACCATTCTCACAACCCATATGTTAGACCACCCACTATTAATACATCCTAAATATATAAAATATGAATAGGTTGTGTAGATTTGTACATGTTTACTCTGAAGTAAACCCTACTTAGTTCAATGGAAATAATTTTGATATCATTCTATAGCATTGCAGTCTGAATGAGTGTATTTGGAATAAGAAGAAAAAATGAGACACCAACTAATAAAAGATAATATATAATACACCTTTTAGAAGTAAATGAGTATCATCTCCTTCCCAATTTTACTAGGGCTTTGGAATTTATCTTTTTTTGAAGAGGGGAGAAAAATATTGTACCAATTCAGAGAGATTATAATCTGTGATGATACGTAATCTATTTTCCCTTCCTTTTTTTCAAAAATTATTTCAAAATTACCAACAAAATTTTTCCAATTGGGGACTTACTTTTATCTTAGCAGTAATCGAAGAGAAACCTGAATGTGACAGTAGAAATCAATTTCAGTACAAGGAAATGCACTTCAGTTTGATTGGGGTTTTCAGTGTTGTCCTCTTATGTGCAAGAAGAAATTCAAAGGTTTTCCTGAAGCCTAGGTGTCAAAACTTGGCAAGTTACCAGTTGCATAATCATAATCATGCTCATGTTGTGCAGCTAGTGTTTTCAAACAGGAGGAAGAAAATTTTGCCTTATATTGTTGTATTTATGTATTAATTGTGGTTTTCTTGACAGCCAATTGAAATATGAAAGATTTTCTAGTGAGACTAGAAAGTTATCTGAGGCAAAAGACAATATTATTTTGGCTTCCTTCTCAATTGAATTATGAAAATCTGAAGTCCATGTTTGGTCAATCTTGTGCCAATAGCCCAGTGTTATAGATATCTTCATCATAACCAGTACAATACATCAAATTCAACATGACCATTCCAGAAATTCAGACTGAATTGTGGGTGAAGGAATCTGCCCTAAAATGCATGACATTGTCTTACAGAACTAGTGTGGTGAAGTTGGGCTACAACTCTGGGGGCCAAGGTTTGAGTCTGAGCTCAATTGTGGAAATTCAATGGGTCGCCATTGGATATTCTGTTTTTAGCTACTGGGACTTGCACTCCAAAAATATCTAGAGGACTACATGATTCCTGCCCCTGCCATAGACAGTGAGCCTATTTGTTTCTTGACCCATAGATTACTTAGTCATTGTCTATGTTGGAATACCTGGTCTTATTAATGAGAAGTATCATCACAGCACTAATTCTGGGAGCCTGTATGTATGGTAGATCTGGCAGTGAAAAGGAAATATCCTGAAACTGTATTGAACTAGGGATTTGCACCAACATATTGTTCTCCTCACCCTGTCCTGGTGTCCAATCCACTCTGCCTCCATACTCTCACAGATTTAAAGCATGAGTTCCATTCCATCATTCCTTTCATCCCAAATGCATACCTGTTTTCTTCCTTTAGTACAATCAATTTTTTTCCTATGGAGTTGAAACATAGTAAAGCTTCCACATGTAAATTTTCAAAGGTACACCATTACCACCTGACCTATTACGTCAAAATATTGATTCCACAATGAAAATTATGTACATTCAAGAAAGTCAGTTTGAGATACACCTATCAGTTCTCAGACTGAGATTGGCTTTATGTATTCATCTCCTGTTGCTCCTGAATCCTAGAAGCAGCTATGGCAACTGATACCCTCTTCAGACTATTGAAAAAGAGGGATCATAACACTCAAATAAATTGAACAATCCCAACTCTGGTCCTCCCAGACTTCTCATGAAACATTGAGACTCTTCTCAGATTGGCTAGACAGGAGATTTGTAATACATGCCAAGTGAAAAACACCTTTGACTGCTACTTTGTTACAAATATTACCTCTTTTTTAGTTTTCAGGCCAATTGCAAATGTTCACTTGAATCTTTCATGCTGCTATCTTAAGTGTGTTTTCTTACAACAAATCTTATAAAGTTCAATTGAGCTTGTAATTTTAGAATTATTTTTTTGTGAGATTAACACAAGGTGAACAACAATAATAAGAAATATCGCTGGACTTTCACTTCTGGTTTAGACAAATGAGAGAGGAAGGCTACAGCCTTTTGGAAGAGTTTTCTGGAGAGACAATACATAATGGAGAAGAGCGGCATATAAAAGACAGTCCAGGGAGTGTAAAATGGTTTACATTCCTCTGGTGATCTATGGCCATATTTTGTCCAACCCTTGCACATAGGTGATTTATTTCAATTTGAGTTCGGGCATGATGAGAATGTACTAGAGTTTGCAAAAATTGAATATGGGAGTCAATAAAACTGATAGGTTTTGCAATTCTTGGTATAAGTAAATTAGAATTTAATTTTAGTTAGTTTTTGCTGAAAAAGTGATAAAATTTGTGAAAAGTTGAATCAGTTACATTCCTTCTTATTCTTTGATGTGGAGTAACCCTCCTTGATAAACATGACTGGTTTTCTTTTCATGCTCTTAGAAGACCTCATTAATCTGCCAAGATTATAATATCAATTTTGTTAAAATGTTTTGTCCTCACTGTATTTTTAGTTATTCTACAGGCCACTGTCTTCAAAAATATTTAGGTCATGAAATATTGTATGCTATTTATTAGTCTCATGCATTTGTATGGAATCGCTATCCATTTCTATTTGTCCTATTTGTATAACCCCTTTTCCATCTGCCATTTCCAAAAATGGGTGCCTATCCAAATGAGCTTTGACTTCCAAGGTCCAAAATGTTTTCGGCCCATGGATGGCAAAGCATCAGGACCTACATCCGAGCACACTGTGCGCCTGTCACCTGGCACCCTGCACTCAGCTGTAGGCCCTGAAACCCAGAGCCTGCCAGCCGGGCCTATAAGTGTTGAGCAGTCAGTGCTTGGCTGTAGGCCCTGCAAGCCAGGGCCTACATCCAAGCTCACAAAGCACCCGGTGCCCAGCTGTAGACCCTGCCAGCGCCTGCCAGGGCCTACGAGCACCAAAAATCAGCCAATCAAATTGCTACCATTTCCACTTTTTTTCCTTTTTGCTGATATTTCCATTCCAGAAGGGGGTGTACATTTTCATGCATTATGAATGAACAAAACACTATGCAAACATGAAATAAATGGATGAGATGGTAACTGGGGCCATGACTACTATTTATGTTTATGGACAAGCCATAAAAATGAAACAAGAATTAAGCATATCTTCTCTGAGCTGCTAGTAGCACAGTAATTTCTCTCAATTTTGTATTTATCCCTCCACAATACCATAAACAGAGTATATGAGTTCAATGGTCACTCTTAAGTCCATGAAATGAATAGTCAAAGACAATCAAGTAATTTGTTTAATCCAGAGTATGGACATAGCAATTAAATTAACTATCAGGTGCCCCCCTCAACCCCCTCTAATCACCTATTGTTCTACCCCAATATCTGGTGCCACTTTATAATTTATTGCCAGCATGAAGATACAACTCATTTTAATGTAATGGAGTATAGTTGGCTGTGATTATTTGTATAACTTTATCAGATTTTTATCAACATCCTTATTGACAAGATCTTTATTGCTTTGTAATTCTATGTGACCCTTCTTTATTTTTGTTCTTGTTAAATATTGATTTCATAAAGCAGTTCAACAGCTCATCCATTTTAAAATCAGCATTGATTTTGTTTTCTTCCCTCAATTTACTTACATCTTTCAATCACATTCCTTTTCCCTGGTGAAATAGTTGTCTAGACCCTTAACCTTGTTGAATGATTTTAACTAAAGGGTTTGTTTGAATTCCCCATATTAAATCTTACTGTAATGTAATACATTTTAATTAAATTAATTTGAAACACCTTGTTGCAATCCCATAAATTCTAGGTCATATGTTGTCAATTTAAAATATTTCAAGGGAGTAGAATTGAATTTCCCCCCATAACTAGAGTAATGTAGTAGGGAGGAATCATATTACTGGACTCCAATGAGAGGAAGCCATGAACAATCTTATGTCCTGGCATTCAGCATCAGAAAATTTAGACAGAGCATATATCAATTTTTGCTGCCATTGCTCTCCTCCTTTGGATCATCGCTTCAACCAACTTTCCTTCCTCTGACACACCATACATTTGATGGTGGCTTTTGTGCTGGGTAGAGTATTTTTAAACCCTTTTCCACATTTTTGCATACCCTACAATAGTGGTTCTCAAACTGTGCTCCAGGGAGTCCTAAGTACTCTGTGAAGCAAATTGAGAGATTTCATGTTTCCCTTCTCCTGCTCTTCCCCCTCCAAGTGTGCCTGGCCAGAAGCCCCTGCCTCCCAAGCCTCACTCCCAAAAGCACCCCCTCACCATGTAGAAGAGGCTGAAAGAAAGAATTAGAGAGAGAGAGCCCCAGAAGGGTGGCTTACTGCTCAGACACCTTTCCCTTTGCTTCCTCACCACTAAGACCCTTTTCCCTGCACCCTATGCCTCCCACACCCTTTCCCTTTGCTTCTATGGTACCTTGATACTTTTTCTGCATCCACTTGCTGCCCAGACCCTTTTCCCTGCACTCCCATGCTGCTCAGACCGTTGTTGTTGTTGTTGTTGTTGTTGTTGTTGTTGGTAGTAGTAGTAGTAGTAGTAATTATTAGAAAGGTTGGATGATCATCTGTTTGGGTGCTTTGATTTGTGCTTGATTCTGCATGGAAGAAGGGGGTTGGACTGGATGGCTCCTGGGGTCTTCCACTGAAATACTGTTAGGTTTATATGTTGTCGAAGGCTTTCATGGCCGAGATCACAGGGTTGTTGTATGTATTCCGGGCTATATGTTGCAGTTAATCACCTTAATTAGCATTGGAAAAGTTTGTCTCTTGCCTGGAGGGCATCCTTTGCTTAGAGTCATTAGTTGTCCCTGGAGCTCCTCTGCCCTCAGAATGTTGCTTCCCATCTACTGTTCTGATTTTTTTAGTTTTTAATACTCTGTTGAGGTTGTCCACATGTTTGTGGATTTCAATGGCTTCTCTGTGTAGTCTGACATGATAGTTGTTGGAGTGGTCAAGCATTTCTGTGTTCTCAAATGATATACTGTGTCCAGGCTCGTTCATCAAGTGCTCTGCTATGGCTGATTTCTCTGGTTGAGTTAGTCTGCAGTGCCTTTCATGTTCTTTGTATACTTGTCCACAGCTGCATGGTATCTGGTAGACTCCTGCAGAGGAGAGAGGATCCCTCTTGTCTTTTGCTGACCGTAGCATTTGTTGGATTTTCTTTGTGGGTCTGTAGATAGTTTGTAGGTTGTGCTTCTTCATCAGTTTGCCTATGCGGTCAGTGGTTCTCTTGATGTATGGTAGGAACACCTTTCCTCTGGGTGGATCTTTGTCTTGACTCTCATGGCTTGTTCTTGGCCTTGCAGCTCTTCTGATGTCTGTGGTGGAGTATCCATTGGCCTTAGGGCCCAGTTTAGGTGTTTTAGTTCACCTTGGAGGAGGTGAGGTTCACAGATTCTTTGTGCACGGTCTGTCAGGGCTTTGATTGTGCTTCTTTTTTGATTTGGGTGATGGTTGGAGTTTTTATGAAGGTATCTATCTATGTGTGTAGGTTTTCTGTAGACTGTGTGGCCCAATTGTTGATTAGGTTTGCGGATTACCAGAACATCTAGAAATGGCAGTTTTCCTTCCTTTTCTTTTTCCATGGTGAATTGGATGTTTGGTGGATGCTGTTGAGGTGGTCCAGGAACTTGCTGAGCTCCATGGCTCCAAACATGAACATGAAAGGCACTGTGGACAACTTCAACACAAAGGAGGAAACCATGAAAATGAACAAAATCTGGCTACCAGTATTAAAAAACTCAAAAATCAGAACAGTAGATGGGAAGCAACACTCTGAGGGCAGAGGAGCTCCAGGGACAGCTAATGACTCTAAACAAAGGATGCCCTCCAGACAAGAGACAAACCTTTCCAATGCTAATTAAGGTGATTAACTGCAACATTCCAACTGACAAAGAACTCTTTTCATACCCTGGACTCTCCACAGATATATATTAACCTTCCTTGCCTAGTTTCTCCATGCCTCACAACCTCTGAGGATGCCTGCCATAGATGTGGGCAAAATGTCAGGAGAGAATACTTCTAGAACATGGCCATACAGCCCGGAATACATACAACAACCCTGTTAAGTTTATGTTGGTTAAAATTGTTCTTCATTTTAAATATTGTTATTTTTTTCTTTTTGGTACTAGAAATGAGGTATGTGCAGTGTGCATAGGGATTTGTTCATGTTTTTTCAATTAGTTCACACAAACATTCTCCATCCATATGCCACTGGCCCGGCCTATCTGTCAAAATGCAATGTCACCCCTTTGTTCAAAAGTTTGTCCATGCTTGAGATATACACACACTATATGTAATATATGATATATAATAGAATATATAAATATTTCTTGGGGCTCCATGAGAAACTTTTCCTTTAAAAAGTGCATCATAGCTGAAAAAGTTTGAGAACCCCTGTCCTACAACATTAATAGGGGAAGTATTGATTGGCCAGGGTGGAGTGTTAAATAGCTTGTTATTTGGAAGGCACAATACATCCATCTGAAGCAATATAATTTTGTTTTGTCTTTCATTAAATGCACTGGTTTTAGTAGAGTCAGAAACATCATAGGTTGGATTTGTGTTTTTGAAGAAATACTGTGCAAACTATCTAATGTATTTCACAATCATATTCTGTGAATGTGACAATTATGATCCAATGTATCAAGGTCCTTGATCACTGATTTAGTGAATAAATATATCTTAGTGTTGCATTTCTTACAGTTCTGAAACCTTTTGTGCTACTGCTGCATCTCTCCTGCAAGCCCCTGTCTGGATCCAGTCCCATGTTAATGAATAAAGTATGGAATTCACATTCAGAATAGTTTAAATCAAAAATCTTTTTTTTGATTTCCTTGCAGTATTGTGACATTAGAAGTGTATAGAATTTTCATTTCCAGAAATACAGAGGTGTGATTGGCAATCCATGTGGCATATAGATTATATCTCACAAAAATAAAGACTTGAATCCTGAGTTTGAAAATCTAGAAGATCTTCATTTCTCCAAAGCTGGTTTTTAGTTCTGTTTCCTAGATAGAAAAAAGTCTATGTCTGGTTCATAGTATCATTCCTGGGTCAATTTTTGGCTCTGATCTTTTTTGCATTTTTCTGTAAGACTTGCCCATTTGAATGAAGGTCACTGACATGGTTCACCTTCCCCCTGGAAAATTAGAATTAATGTGACATGGTCTATAAGAGCAGAAGCAGTAGGAAGTCTAGAGAAATGCAAAGCAATAAAGAGGATCTGAAGAGGTCTGTGTGAGGAAGCAGGCAAGAGGGAAAGCTTGCCTTTTCTTATTGTTATTAACTTCAAGTGCCAATAAATGAACAGAAAATATACACAGTGATGCTCTTTTATTCAATAAAGTTTTATGTTCTCATCTGCTGCACAGTGGGGTAGTAAGACTTCAACAACCATACATCCTTACTTACAAAAATGAATGCTGTAACCATGAATTAATAATAAGCCTGCTTTAAAAAGAGAGAAACATTTCACATTTCCCTGGCACATTTGTATTTAGAAACAAAATTGTGGTGTCAGCCAGATTCATATTCTATGCTGAAGCAACCTTTTGTTTCAGCTTCTTTCACTTTTATCTATGCAAATAATCCCATTTTATCACTCCAGATGACATAAAAAGTAGATCCAAGCTCTTTATAGGTAAAGGGTAAACACCTGGATTATTTTCCAATCACAAAAAAATGGATCAGAATCTTTTTTTCTATCCAAATGATTGTTTTTGCAAAGAAGCTTTAGCATATTGCCTTCGTAAATAATTCTGTGTTATAATGTTCTGCATTTTGTTTATTTTTATTGTAGTGATGTGAGTCCTTGGATAACAGCAACCAAGCACAAAACTATTGATATTTTCTGAACTGCTTTATCTCACATGCAGATACATTTTGCTGACCTCATTTTGATTCCAGTCTGTGGCTCCATGTCAATGTAGCACTGAATTATTTGGATTTTAGGACTATCGCATTAGGCAGGGAAACAGGTCTCCCTATTGCAAAATGCCATGCAGTCACTGCCTTTCTGCTTCCTCCTTGCTATTAACCTAGTCCCTGCAATGGATAGGAAAACCTATCAATTGCTGGCAATGCTGCAATGTTCCTGTCACCTTCCATGTGTGATAGATCCATTCTGCTTCTGACCCAACATGCCAGCAGCGAAATGATACCAGAGGATAGGATTCTTCTCCATTCCCAGTCTTCTCCTCTCTTTTCCTGAGCTGTTTGTTTAATATTTTACATAATATTTGCCAGTTTTGTTAACCATTGCTGAATCTGAAAAAAAAATATTGGAAAAAATAAAATATCAAGCAGTGGAAGTGCAGGAATGTGAGGTCACAAGGATATGTAGAAGTACATATGATTATAGGATCACAGATGTTGAATCAGTGTAATAATGAAGGTGCTCATCCCAGTATGTATCTGCCATCGATGATTGTATGACTGATGTAATATCAGCTTTCTGCAATACAGTCCTTCGTTTGACTATAAAATAAGTTAGCCATATCACCAAAGTAGGTTTAGTGCCTTGGATATCCTCTGCAAAATCCAAACTAAAATTAAGAAGAAATTAACCACTCTACTGACTTGGGAGTCTTCTACACTGACCACTTAGGTCAGACCAGAACCTGTTTGGTAGAAACTGATTTCACTGTATGGATGTTTAGATTGCCTTTTCTGTAAAAGGGTCAAGGCCAGGATAGTGATTGCATTAACCACATAATGTGGCCTTGAACCAGTTCCAGAATTTGCAGAATCCACAGCTTGGCAGTCAGGAGAAAGTGGTATTTATTTTCCCATTTCCAGGAGAAATTCACACGTGTACATCAGAGGCACACAAGGTGGAAAAAAGCATAAGGTGACAGTTAACATTGGAGGTATTAAATTATCTATCCAGGGGATTAATCTGTTATCCAACCATGTCTTTGAGCATTTTTCATCAAACCCTTTTTTCCCTACATCCCAAATTTTGCAATACACACCAGTGTGTTGGGTGTCTACCATGTGCTTTATATTTTGCTGAACTGATTTTACTAGGGACCTCTTCACACAGGACAAATTTTGGCAACCACTCCTGTTCTGCAGCAGCTTTGCCATACAGCCCACTGGCTCCCACGACACACCGGTAAAATACTTGCAGGGCACCTTGAGTCGCCACTAAAAAAAGCCAGTGGTGGCACCACAGGAGGCTTCCTGTGATTGTGTTTCCCTCAACAGGGCAATTCAGTCGGTGTATGCTTCCCCCCATGTGATAAGGTAGGGGGGAAGCCACAGATTCCAATATAATGCAGAATATACATGTGGTCCATAATGTCGACATAAGTTTTTGTGAAAACATGATCTTAGCTATTCCTCAATAGTCAGAAAAACATGAGATGGAGTATTTGTTTTTAGTCATTATCAGGTTTCTCCTCTATTTGCATAAAGTGAAATGTATATGTCCTAAAATAACTATTATAATCAGGTCTACTTCACTACTGTTTACATTAACCACACAGAGAAATAAATTTTATATACTATATAAATGGCATGTATGGGATAACTACTACAAACTAGATTACTATACATTAACTACTACATAATAGTGTGTGTGTGTGTGGGGGGGGTACACAAAGGAGGAAAAGGTGGGGAAATAGGGCTTGGCTTCTGACCACCCTATGATGGTAACATTTGCCCTCTTAACTTACTTCCTCCAATAAAAACTTTATTGTCGTACTATTTATGCCTCAAATGAAATAACATAACCTTAGTTCTACTTATAACATCTATTTTAAAATACTATGTCTGATGACCTTAAATATGCAACAACACAAAAGCCTTGTTTTGAACCCCACATCCAAGGCAACAATATGACCACAAATAAAAATAGTTATATCTCTGCAGGAAGGTCAAAATGTAACAGTTTTATACAATACTTTTTACCTCACTTTTAGAGCAGTCTTTTCTAAAAGAACTACTTCTTTTACCCTTTATATATTCCATCCTTTATCCCACAGCTGTGATACTGTATACAATCAATAAACATTGTTCCATATTTTTGCCAGAACAATTTTCCTCCAAATGCAATCATTTCCCAATAGTTAGATCAATTCCTACTATGTGCCACTTCTAAACTTTATTAAAGCCCATATATCCTCAAAGGCAGCTGGTTTATCAATGTTCCTACTCTTGTTTTCTTGTTGCCAAATCACAGCTACCTTCCAAATTGAAATTACCTCTTCATCGCTTTGATGTATCCTGATGATTGATGTCACAATTTCTCCAAGGCTATATGGTGCACATGAAGCAGGAGGCACATATATGCTATCAAATCAATAATCTCAAGGGTTTTTCACCTTATAGTTTTGATGTTTTTTATCTCATTCTTCTTTTTCCATGCCCTAAATCTCCTCTCCCCAACTGACAGAAAAAGCCTAAGGCACAGGTAAGCTTTTGGATTATCCCGTGAAGGAGAATTGGAATTGGGGCTGGTTAGCTTGACCGGTTCCTGTCACATGAGAGGGGTGGAGCACAGGCCTATTTAAGGCCAAGTCACCGCTCGTCATACCTCCTTCATTTCTGATATAACTCCCCCCCACACACACACCTAAGGGCAGTGTGAGTGTAAAATGGCTGCATAAGGGCCAGGTAATAATTGTTTCCTCTCAAGTCTTCCTTAGGGTTTTTTTTTTTTGCCTACTCCACACTGTCTCAGTTAGGTGTGGTAATTGGCTTAGGGTAGCATCATTTTAATAGGTTGTCATGGCATGGTAAAGGTTAAATAGTCCTGGTTGGCACCATGGAACATACACACCTTTATGGGGGTGAAGGGTGAGCTTCCATAACAATCTCCTTAAGTGTAAAAGGAGGCTTCCTTTGGGACTGGAATGAGGGTTCTCACTCTTTAAAACTCTGACATTTGGGAGAGAGCTCCCTCAGGATGGCCTTCCAGTTAAGATCGGCCAAAGTGTGCAGCCAAAGAGATTTGGGTGGCCCTCAGGATGTATGGTGCTCAACCAAGTATACAGTATCCTTGGAGGTTGTCAGAGGGAGTGACACCTGGCCCATGGAAAGTTCTCACTAGGTGGCTTATAACCCAAAGTTATTTTCTTGCAGGTTAACTCCTTAATTGTGTTTTTATTCACAGGTTCTTGTAGGATTTTTAGAAATAAACAAATAGGTCAAGAAATTGCCCTTTATATCCATTTCCTGAATCTGGTCCATTTATTTCACAATAGGAATCCAAATATTTGGTATGACTTTCTATCCCTCCAATATGTTTTAAATGATGTTATGATTTTGAGTGATTAACAGTTCAAGGGTTTTTAGTACTGTTTCTTTCTGGCATTGCACACTCCCAAATGTTGTCTCTAAATGTTGTCTCTATCTCTGCCTCTTAGAACATCATTATTAATACTTTATCCTGCCTGGACAGAATCTGATGAGCATTTACCTCACTCAGGTCTTTTGACACCAGGATCATAAAACTCATCTCTTCAATATATATCTGGAAGTAGCCCAAAAGTCATCCCTTGGTCTGATATAATATTTTCTTCACATTCAGAAAGGCCTTAAGCAGGTAGCACAATGTCTTAACTCCTCACATGTGTTTGACAACTTTCCGACTCACTCTGAAAGAGTCGATCAAGAGCTTCCTCAGAAGTACATTTTCATGTCATTGCACTTTCCAAGTGCAGAAAATGAAATAAGGTGTGCTGCTTTATATTTTTCTCCCTTCCTGCTCAGTGTGAGTTGACTGTCTTGTGAAGCCATCTACTCAGTTTTGACTATGGAATTAGATTTATGATTTTCATCCACTTCACTCAGAACTTAGGAAAATAATTTCAAATCCATACTCATACAAATCAAACATTTATTTATTTATTTATTTATTAGCAACATTTATATCCCACCCTTCTCAACCCGAAGGGGACTCAGGGCAGCTTACAAGTTATAGGTAGTGCATACAATACATTACATTACTGGTACAGCACAACATAAGCATCATACACCACCACACTGCACTACACCACCACGCTGCAACACCACTAGCAATACCACATGCAACACAAAATAGTAAGGTAAAGGTAAAAGATTCTTCTGACGTTAAGTCCAGTCATGTCTCACTCTGGGGGTTGGTGCTCATCTCCATTTCTAAGCCGAAGAGCGGGCGTTGTCTGTAGACACCTCCAAGGTCATGTGGCCAGCATGACTGCATGGAGCACTGTTACCTTCCCGCCAGAGTGGTACCTATTGATCTACTCACATTTGCATGTTTTCGAACTGCTAGGTTGACAGGAGCTGGAGCTAACAGCGGCCGCTCATGCTGCTCCCGAGGTTTGAACCTGGGACCTTTCGGTCTGCAAGTTCAGCAGCTCAGTGCTTTAACACGCTTCACCACCGGGGCGAACACACAATACACAATTATAATAGTGTATTACTATCACTAACACACTGTAACATTGGGTTGCAGTGGGTTTTCTGGGCTGTATGGCCATACAGAACATGGCCACACAGCCCAGAAAACTCACAGCAACCCAGTGATTCTGGCCATAAAAGCCTTTGGCAACACATTAAATCAAACGATGTTGAGACAGCAACTGGATTAATTCTCCAAGTAGCTCTTTGTATTTTCAGAGAATTCTGAATGGTTGCAAAACAACCATTCAGAATTGCCCTTTAAAATCTTCACAATCATGATATCTTATTATCTGAATAAATTGTAATTTGTCGATGTAGGTGGTAGTGATGAAGTTGTCTTCCATATCTCTCTGTTTAAATGGGAAGGTTGTTTCTTGTCCAGGCACTGCTATCAGGTTGTTTGCATGATTTCTCAATTACAAAATGGAATTTTTTCCCAAATGCTTTATACTTTGTGTGGCAAAAAGACATCCCATTGGAGACATGCAGTAAACTGTTTTCATATAATATTTGTCCCAGCTAGTTTGTGTTTGTTTCAGAAAAAAAATCTGCAAAGATAAGATGATAGAAACTGGGAATATTGTTTTCAACTCTTCATATGAAATGTCTTAAAATATCTACCTTGTACACCTATTTCTATGTGCCTTGTTGAAAAAAATGTGAGGGCAAATGTTCCCTTGAAACAAAAGAGGATTTAATAAATATTAGAGAAGTAAAAATACATGCAAATTGTCTCATCCTTGATATGAATGGTTATGCCAAGAAACTGAACATCCTAGTGATAAAATAATCAGCCACCACAAGCTTTCAGGACTTTTTATTTGGGCAAAGAATGTGCATTGTATGCACAAAATTGTATATTTTGTTCTCACTGTAGTATTTTCTTTTGGATATTATTTCATAAAGCAGCATCACTGTGCATTTTCCCACAAATTTGCAAATTGACATTTAAAAAAAAACCCTGAAAAATGCTCAAAATTTATCTAGTGGAAAGAAGTTACTAAAAATATTATTTTGTGTCTCTGGGTGGAGATCTGACTGGGAGAGAAAATTAACACTTATATGTATTATGTCTGATCCAGCAGATAGTTTATCTGTGCATATTTATACACACTGCATATTGTTGGAACACACATATACACATACACATGAGTTTCCTCAGTATAAAAAGGGTCTTGTTGGGATTTCTGCCTAACATCACTGCAGTGAGCCATCATGAATACAATACCAAAATCAAGAATTAATGAACTGTTGAAGGGTGTAAATGATTTTATTTCCTCAAATAACATTTGCTTACTGCTCTCTAGGTCTGTACAAACTCTTACAAATATTAAATAGTATATGCATATTTTTGTCTCACATCTCAAGAATCTTGGCTCCAGTCAATATTATCAATAAATCTGTGAAAAAATATTGGCAATTACATTCAGTATTTTCTTTTGTCGATAATTTTCAAGATCTTTCCAAAGTTCATTTGCTCCCTGGGGCCTCTGATGCATTGTTAATATCAGAGTTAAATGAAGCCTTAATTTATTAATGGGAGATTAAATTAGCCAATTAAACTACCTATGCAGTAGAATCTATTCAATAGCAAAAAGCAGTTCAATTCATTTGCCTTGCCTGAAATTCATTTCACATGTTGCTGTTTTGGGGAGGCAACCATTGTTGGGGAAACTAATTGTTTGAGGTCCAAAAGTGGTAAAATAGAAGTTAAAAATAGATGGAAGAGTTGTCCCCCATTTGTGTGCTGTTTTAGGACTATCTGTGCCCTGCCAGACTTTCCGGGCAGAGAAGTTCTGGCAGTGGGCACTCCCTTTACCTGCCATCTTTGGCAAGGCTCCAATTTCCCAAGGACTTCTGCACCACATACACTCCTTTCATGTTCCTGCAGTTCAGCCAATCAAGGACAGGCTTTTCCCCTGAGCTCTGATTGGCTCAAGGAGGCAGACTTGAGGGAAGACTCCTTCTCTCTGGTCTGTCTTCCAACTATTTAAGTTGGTGCCTTTCCCCAGCCAGCTCAGTTGCCTTCGAGTTCTCCCCACACTCAGTTTCTAGTTGCTGCTGTAATCATGCTTTTAAATTCCCAAGATTTTAACTGTTACCTCACAGTGGCAAGGTTTCTGAATGAAGTCTGCAAATTGAATGTATGACAAATGTGAAGTTTTTCTATTGTTTTTGTATTGTATAATATATTCTGCATTTTACACTGTCTTGATATATATGCCAATAAAGGCTTATTGGATTGGTAGTTGTTGCTGTTACGTTTTTACTGTTTTGGTTTGTATCTTTGTCACAACTTGGGCTGATTGGCAGGGGTCCTGAATCTGGTAAAAGATAACTGTCACTTGAATATTTATTGTCGTTGTTGTATAGCAGATAGCAGACTTCTTTTAAAAAAGATTCTAAGCTAAACTGTTTCAATGAACTTCTGTTATTGCTGTCTAAGAATAAATTCATAGGGCATTATGTTCCTGATCTGTGAAGAGCTTGATGACAATGACTGTAGTTTCTGCTTATTTCCTGCTATTTAATAATTTTATAAGTCCACAGAGAAACATTAGTTAAGTAAGCATGCACACATGGTAGCTGGTTTGCAAAGGAATTTTGAAATCAAATTGCCTATACTATGAACAACTAAAGTGGGATTGTACAAATCTATTTTCAGGCATTAGTATCAGAAAGCATGATTTATGCTAGTTAATTCATGACTGAAAGGATTATATGTGCGTGTGTTTAGTAATTTAGTACTTCCTTCATTGATGTTTTCTGTTCACAGTTCTCTGTTTTTGCTCCTCTAGGAAACCACCATAGTGTAATAATGACCTTCCTGACTTACTGGGCAGGAATGTTGTGGTGGCAGGCACTCCCCTACCCACCATCTTCTCCTGGGGCTTCTCCTTACCAGGAGTCCCTTGCACCCTGTTCACTTTGGCGCCTCTCAAGTGCACAGTCATTCAGGGCCAGACTCCGCCCTGAGTCCTGACTGGCTACCCCTTCACCAGCCTCGACTTGCTGCAGCAGATTTGGAGAGACGTATTGGCTCTTGGACCAGGACCTCTGTGCTGCAGGTGAGGATCCAGGCTCAAGCAGGACATTGGAGAAGCAGGAAGCAGTGGCAGTGGCCTCCAGCCCAGCTAAATGCCAGCCTGCAGCAGCTAGCCTCCCAGTCAAGAACCACGATACCAGCAGTGCCTCCAGAATGGACCACCCCCACCAGCCCATTGGGGCTCTGTAAGCTTGCCAATGTCCAGAAAAGCACATGAGCAGTGGCCACATACTCCATTGGTGGACTCCCCCTGACTCTGACCAGGGGCAGGAGCAGGGTGTATGGCAGCACCTCTCCCTTTGCGATGGTAATGCTGGTTATCTGGCAATGTGAACAGGGTTAGACTTCACTAGGGGACTGTGATTCTCTCCTACCTTGGCAAAGACTGGGAGGGTGGCTGTACAACAGATATCATGCCAATGATAGATTGTCAGTGTAGACCCACCCCAGATTATGAATACACAAGAGCTGTACCTCTCCAATAATATAATAAATATTTTCCAGTTGCCTCCCCCTCTCACACACACATTTTGTTTTCCATTTCTGATCACTCAATACTTTTTTCTGAAGCATGGGACACCTTTAAACTTATTTTTATATCAACTGGTGGACTAGCGATTCTTCATATTTTAACTTTTTTATAGAGCAGACAGGTGATCCCTGAAGAAGACTGATAGAAAGAAAATAATCTAATTTTAAATGTGGTTCAAAAGACAAACAAATGAGTATTAGAACAAATCAAGCATGGACTTTTCCTAAAAGGTAAGATTACTAAAGTGGAGCTATCATAATTGAAACATATCATGAGAACATATGATTCACTAGAGAAGACAATGATGGTTGATAAGATAGAAAGTGGTAAGAAAAGATAAACTTCCAAACTTCATTCCAGATGGGCAGACACAATCAAGAAAACCACAGCTCTGAGTCTTACAGGCCAGAGCAGGGCTGTTGATGATAGGGTTACTTGGGTCCCATTTGCACTGACCATTTAATACAGTTCAAAGCTAGCTCCAAGCAGCAGTGACCAGACAGCAAATTCCCAAAAATGACCATGAAAGAAAGCCCTTGATGTGCATCAGTGATTTGTGTAATCACAACGGTTTTTGAAATCACTACACAGGCCTAAAACTGGTTCCAGAATTTCCTCTGTAAACCATCTGCACATCAAAACCACTTTCTTCAATATCTGTTGGAAACTGCACTTATGGTCACTGTAGATGTGGCCTTGGAAGTCTCATTCATGGGGTCAACATGTCAAAGCCAACTTGAGAGCACTTCATAACAACAATAAAGCAGAGACCTATGGAAACAGAGATTACTAGAAGCAAACATGTTCCCTAGATTTATAGGAAAGTGAAAATAATTAACATGTAGACTTTTTAAAACTCAGGCTGGTTCTACATAGCCAATTAATCTGGATGTGGATTAAAGAGATCCTGTTCATTTTGGAGTGCTTATATGGGAGCCCCGGTGGTGAAGTGCATTAAAGCATTGAGCTGGAGACCTAAAGGTCTCAGGTTGAAACCCCGGGAGCGGTGGGAGCGGCCGCTGTTAGCTCCAGCTCCTGCCAACCTAGCAGTTCGAAAACATGCCAATGTGAGTAGATCAATAGGTACCGCTCCTGCGGGAAGGTAACGGTGCTCCATGCAGTCATGCTGGCCACATGACCTTGGAGGTGTCTACGGACAACGCCGGCTCTTCGGCTTAGAAATGGAAATGAGCACCAACCCCCAGAGTCAGACATGACTGGACTTAACGTCAGGGGAAAACCTTTACCCTTTACCTATATGTGAACCAGCTAGAAGCTGCAACAGTAGCCACAAAGATCTGCTCTGTGCAGATCAAGTCGATCCATTACCCTACACACACTCTCTTACACACACACACATACACACTTCCTTGGAGAGATGCAATGGTAAAAAAAAAACCCTTCCCAGAACTTGAATAGAGCACAGAAAAGCAAGAGCTGGGAACTGAACCTTCCTATGAGAACACAGTGATTTCTTTGCCAGGAAAAAGGAGTTTGTTTATCTTTTAGCTAAGCTGTGTATCTGGTTTCTTACTCTGGCAGCATTAGCCCTGTCTACATGAGTTCACTGCATTTGGCATTTGGATTCCTCCAGTGCAGTATTTATACACTGGTGAGTTTTATCAGATTTTATGGCTTGTCCAGAATTTCCAATGAGCTTTTTTATCATACTGTTTTCAACTGGATTCATGTTGCCAATCACATTGGAGGGAAACATTTTCTAGACACCCCAACCTTGAGCTGGCTTCAATTCATATTTTAGTGCCAATGTAGAAGGATCCTAAATAGCTTCCAGAGGAGCTTGAGCAGTTTCGAATCCCCAGGGATAGGGCTAGAGAGTCCAGGGACTTCCTCACATTTACCTTTTTTTAGCAGTGGTGACAGGAGTTTACAGCTTCAAACAGAGCTCGATGATTCCCATCACACACCAGAGCCCCCTATTGCCAGAAAAATTGTGGTTGAGAGCTATGGCAAACTCCTCGTTTTTCCATAGGGAAAGATGGGTCGAGACATCAAAAAAAGGCTTCCCCTCATGTGATGGGGCAAGGGGGAAGCTGCAACGGAGTGGAGCGCAGGTCGATAGGTTCCCACTACCCACAACCACTTATGGGACACGGCAAGACACCTTTGTTCCAGAGCACTTCTGACAAAGTCCTATCTGTTTCTACCTCGATTATTATGATGACTCTTTTTTCTCCATCAAGAATGGAACCATGCTGCCTTCAATAAAAATCACCCCTCCCTTGTATCAACCTACATTAAAATGCCTTTCTTTTCTTTTTCAGCTATTTTTGACCACAAAATCATCGGTTAGCACTCTGCTCAAGGATACAGTTCAGTTACACAATTCTTTGCTGCCTATATGTCACATTGTTTCATTTTAGCTGCTTTGCCCAATTGCTTGAGGTTGAATTTCCCCTCTAAACTTTATTCCTATGGGAAAGGAATGTGCAGCAAACATATACTTTAAAGCAGTTATCAAAGAAGTGCTGATTGAGAAAGCAGACAAGCTGCTGAGTAGCCTGATGTTGGACTGGCAAAGAAAGCAGAAAATAAATCCCTATCTTTGCAAGATCAAAGTTCTGCTCTCCCCATAAGCTTTATTCTCTTTATTTCCGGCACTTTCTCATTTATCTCCACAATATTTAAGTGAAAAGAAAGCCACAGTATGTTTGGTTTACTTGAACACAATTTGTTTCATTTTTGGTGAAAAAAAGCAATCATGCTGGGTCTAATAAGGTTGGGTTTTTTTTCATTTAATATGCTGCTCCACCAAAGACTTATTCCTGTATTACAGAGAAATGCCATTTAGAAGAGACATGGATTTAATCATTCAGTTCTGTGACCACATTTTAATCTTATCCTTACATCATAGGATGTAGTATATTGCAGCTCCTTCTCATATCTGAACAGAAATATCAGAAGTCACAGACAGTACTGAAGTAGCTCCATAAAGCATTATAGCATTGTCTCTTTCATAAACTGGTAGAACAAAAATAACTAATATGGGAAAAATCTAGAGGATGGGAAAGTTATACATGTATACATTGTATACACATAATATCCAAAAGCTCCATGAAAATTCTAGCCTAGAGAGTTGACATCTAAATTTTGCCAGCTTTTGATAAGAAACACACTGTGAGCTCCTTCCATATGTTCTAGAGATGCAATTAGCATTATTTTTTCTTGAAAGAACCAATAAGTTATTTTAACAATTTTCTCTCCATTGCAAGAAAGTCTTCATAAACTACACAGTTTCCAAAGTCCAAAGTTGCATATGCTATTTTCTGTACAAACCAGCCACATGTTATTTGTGTGCTGCACACATTCTCAATTACAGCATTTTCTATGTAAGAAACAGTTGTTCTATGTACAGAAAATATTTCCGTGTATTCTGTACAGAAAATTGCTACATGGGACAACCATGTACACATTTTGTGCAGAATAAGTATTAGACTAAGCATAAGATTCTATTCATTTCAGGATACAGTTGAAAGATTCTTGGCCCTCAAAATACCTGTTCTTCAACTTTTTCTCAAGTATTGTTTGAAAATTCTTTCTTTTCCTATTATTTATTTATTTACCCAATTTATACCCTGCCTTTCTCTACCCTGAAGGGTATTTGGAGCATATACATTGGCTAAAGTAAAATCTTCACCACCCATTGTTTCTTGTATAATAATATATATTCCTAGTTCATCTATCTTTGTTTCCTCTATATTGAAACTACATTGATTTTGGATGATAGTTTCCACACTTTTTGATTTAGATGTTCCATAAAATTTTATATATGTTACACATTCCTGCATCTTAAGCTCATTCACCCCGGTCTTGATTGTTGAATCTCTTGTAAAAATACAAAATTTGCTTTAGCTTTATAAATCAAATCCGCAATGATTTTTCTTTTAAAGACAAAACCCAGACCTTTACAGTTCAAAGATATAACCCTTACATATTCCCCCATTTTTTTTATAATTCTACTTTTTCTCCTACTTGGCTGGTTTCTGGTGTATGCTCTCCCCTGCTTTACCTCCCTCTTCCTCCCTTCATGCCCTTTCCTTGTGAAGTGCTCTTCTTACCCTATTGCCTTTCCCCCACTATGTTCAAAAACTCTTTGTCACAAACTTAGTTTACTCCAAACCTCTTTCTGGGGTGGGGGGAGGGGACCAATCTTCCTCTGAGTTTACCCATTCAGATATCTCCCAGGGTAGTTATACATATAATACATTAACTATTCGAATTTCATTACTTTATACATATGATTAGTCAGTCCTCATCACAGTCTTCTTCCTTCATATTTTAGTTCATGTTAGTCTTCTCCTCCTGTTGCTGTATCCTTCTTCCCATTTTCCTCTTCCGCCTTCTTCTCTATCAGTATTGTCTCTGTTGTCCCAGTAGATGACATTCTTCTAATTGAAAAAAACCATAATAAATGTCTGATCCCATCTTTGATGAAGAATGGTAATACAAGTCTTTCTTGAACTTGATTAGAGATTTCTCCTTAATCCACTAATTCACACATCTGTGTAAACTAATATTCTTGTATTGGGGTAGTTGGTTCTTTCCATCTTTGAGCATAGATTATTTTTGCTGCCATAGTCATGTATAACATTAGTCTTCCACGTTCTCTATTGATTTGTGAATCTAGCATCCTTAGCAAATAGTGTTCAGGTTTCATCACAAATTTAACTTTAACAATTTCTTCTAGTATCAGATGTATTTGTGCCCATCATGGCTGGGCCTTTTTACGGGACCCCCACATCTGATAAAATGTACCAACGTTTTCCCCACATTTCCAGCAATTACTAGAATTACTTTTATACATTTTAGAAAAACTTTTTGGTGTCAAATACCACCTGTTCATCATATTATAAATTTTTATTTCAAAGTTAAATCTGTATTTGTTTACCAATGTTTTGGGCCCACTTCACCATCCAGTCCTTCACCTGTTCCTCCTCCATCTTATATTTTAACAACAGTTTATACAACAGTTTATGTAAATCATATTTAACAGAGCTTTTAAAAATTGTTAATTGACCATTGCTATAGCTGTATATTGCTATATCTATATATACACACAGAAATATATGACTCTATCTATATCTATCTATCATGTATAAACACACATTGTTTAACACATGGTCCTTATCTTGTTGTTTTTAGGCTTTTCAGAACACCCTTCATTGTTGTTGTCTTGTTTGGTGTCATTTCAGAAGAAGGCACTTTAAGAATATTTGTGTCAGGGACATAAAGATTGAAGTCAAAGTCAAAGTCAATATGATACTGTTAAAAGCTTTCAAACAAATGAATGAATGTGGGAATTTCTACTTTATTAATTAAATCCTCCTGTCTCAGTACAAAGGTTGACAGCAAAACACAAAGTTTGGTTGCCCTAAAGAAACCAAGTTAACTGTATTTTTAAATGATAAAGTCAAAAGTTTTTTTTTAAAAAAGAATTAAAATATCTTTTGGATAAGTTTAATATCCACTCATTTGTGTCTTTCATATTTTTTTCTTTCTCTTCATTTTTTTCTTATTTTTCCCTTCGATTTGTCAGGACAAATCTAACAGACATAAGTCTTGAAATTGGATTTTGAATGAATACTTCCTACATAAAATACTCGACTCCTGTATAAGGGAACAAAATGCTCAAAAATATTAGTTCTAATGGAATCAGATTTTTTTGTTGGTAAGTCAGTTGACACAATTCATTTGCTATCTGCTTCCATATCAAGAGAACAGATGTATATATATATATATATATATATATAGTTATATGTATTTGAAGACTACATTTTTTCCAGTAAAGCTATGAGCATCTCACCATACGTATTCAAAGTATACAATGTAGAATGAAGAAATCTTCTCTTCTGCTTCCTCGGAAGAGATCTTTTACCTCCCAGGGTTGGAAACTCGCTCTTCCCAAGCTCTTTCACCACACATGCCACAGAACCAAGAAGTAGGGCTGCAGAAAATGTACATTTCCACAAAAAAGGTGTCAGTGAGTATGAAAATCAGTTCTATGCCAAGCAGTGCTGAACCAGTTTCAGCACAGCTGGGGTGTCAGGCTGGTGTGCCGCCACCAATGTTGGGCAATATTCAGATCACAACCAGCATTTTTCATGTGCATTGTGAATTACGTTACATCTCTGTAGAACTACCCTGAGATTCAGATGTTCCTTCAGCAAAAAAAAAAGTCATTAGATGATGGACATCATTACAGAGAACTTTGAAATAATTTCTTTTTTGTCTTTGACCAATAGTGTCAGAAAGAAGACACCATCTTCCCAGAGCTTTGAGGTATCCAACTGCAACCAACTGTGGAAGAACAATTTACTGCTGCTTGGCGACTTCCCTTGGGGGCCTCCTAGTACTAAGAGAAATAAAATAAGGGCTCAGAGCATCAGTGGGCATAGTGGAGTTGAATTCTGACATTTGTGATGAACACAAAAAATGCTTGTACAAATATAAACCGGATTTATACCTATGTAGGTCACCAAGAAGATTTGTCCATGTTACACCAAATCTATTTTCAGACCAATTAAAGAACCAATTTAATTGTATAGCACTTCATTGACTGGAACAAGGGCCCTTGACCATCCACTTGTCTTCCCAGAGACTTACTGGTACATTGAGATCTTGTGTTCTTGCCTTTTGGTAGGAATCTGTTAAATAAATCATATGCTAATAACAAATATACATTTCTGCCTGTTATGTGAAGCAGTTTTAGGGAATACTGTTATCAGTGTTTTCTGCTGTCAAACTACATTGCCAACTTTCCATTTCTATAAAAAAGTTTAAATTTTCACTCCAGGCCCCTTCAACATTGTGCTCTTACCCTCTATATTTAACTTGCTTTATAATATAACTCTTGGCTTTTCCTATTACTCTGCATTTTACTTCTTGTAGTAAGCATATATTTATAATTTCATTTTACTTTGTATTTTCTTGTTGATCAATAATTCTGAAACATTTTCTTCAAGGGTGATACAAAAATATTTAGAGAAAACTAAAACTGCAAGGAAAGGAGTAGCGGAACTTGCCTGCTATATATAAAATTCTGGCATTCAAACAGTAACATGCTAAGACATTGGCTAAACTGGAGCCATTTCAATAGAATATTACTTCAATAAAATTTTGTACAGACATGAAATCTTCTACCTGTAGAGTGATATGCAACAGTAGCATTATGTATGGCTGCAGATTTCACACTTTGATTTCCATATAAACCAGTGAAAACTATATTAAAGGAAGCTTTTATTTTTTTTTTAAAAAAAACAACTAAGTTAAACATATCTAGATGGTTAAACAAAATGACAGCTGTCATTCTTAAATTCTTTCCCTTTGTCATATATTACTTTAATGACTCAGAAGGGGGACTTTTTCATATATGGGTAATAAGTACAGGATTTCATTACAACATCCAATTTTTATTCATTGTTTGCAATGTGTGGGCATCCTAGTTTTCAGGCTATTTGATCTCAATTTACCATTGTTCATTGATTGAACAAATAAAAGATTACTGAAGCAGAAGAAAATTAAATAGCAGCATAAAGATGCAAAGTTTGATTATACATAAAGGGAATATTTAGACAACCAATGAAAAAACAAAGTAGTGCCTGGAAAGAACTGTGAAACTGTGAAGCTAAATTAAATACATTTTTTTTAAAAAAAAAAGTTGGCAAATTGGGCCAAAGGGTCAACTAATGTCAATGCAACTAGAATTCATCTCTACCTGCTTACCAGACTTAAATAGCTGCAGCTTTGGAACAGGAAAGTGGAGTGGAGAAAAATTATACCTATAATATGCCCACATTGCCTAATAGATTTGCCTAATATCACAGCAGCCCCCCTCGATGGATTGTCACCTTGACGTGGTGAGGGGGCTTGTGTGTTCCAATGAACCTGATGGCACAACCACTGGAGTCATGCACTCCCAGGAGTGGCCACAGGGGAGGATCCAGACTAAGAACAATCCAAAGACCCAAAGACCTCAACGGTGGAGCAGGCGGAGGATAACATGGTACATGTTACACCGGCTGTGAAGGCAGAAGAAGGCTACAACAGACTGAGAAGCCACTCTTGTTGTGTTAACCACACCACTGCTGGGACCTCAATCTGTGAAGACTGTGTGTTGACCGGCCGTGCACCGACCTCCACATGTTAAAAAAAAATCATGCACAGGCGTCTTCCAAGGAATGGAGGACCATCATCCTTGAACTACGAGGGATAGCCTAAGAAGTAAGAAGATCACAACAGCAAAATTATCTCCTATCACATCAGTCTCAACACTGAATAACACATTTTAGGAGTATATTCCAGTGTTTCCCCCATGAATTAAAACAAGGGGGAACCTGAAACGTCACTGGTATGGAATGACCTAGTGCAATAAATGGTGTGATCAAGCATTGCTAAATAACCACAAATGTGTATCCCAATCCAAATGCAATAATGTCCTTACACAGTGATGATAAACACTGGACACTTGGATTAATGGGCAAGTTAATGAAATAAGTCAGATCTTTGAAAGGACAAGATGTGGATGGCCATTATGTACCTGACCTGGGCAAAATTTACATCTTATCACACAAATCACAGAAACATGTTTAAGACTTCCACAGATTCGTGGTGTATTGTGGAAATATTATTATTAATAATAATTACAACAAAAAATAATAACAATAACAATAATAACTTGGGACTTGGGGTGGCTTACATGGGGACAAAGTCCAGCATAAACAAAGATTACAAGCGGGGGAGCTGCGCATGCGTCAACGAGAGTAGATGTGCCTAATTGCTCTCCTAACTATAAAGGCAATTAAAGCCTCAAAAAGCCCATAAAGGGTCATAAATCTCTCCTTAACTGGAGTCCGGATCAAAGGAGAAAAGAGAGAAGGCTGGGAGGTCACAATCAAAGGTGACTGAAGCCATAAATCTCAGAATCCAAACAGAAGTCCGGACAACTGTGAGTATGGCGGACAGAAAGGAGAAGGGAGGGGAGGAAGAAAAATTGAACAAAATTATAACTACATTGGAACATCTTAAATTAAACATGGAGATTTTAAGACAGGGAAATGAGCAGACAAGAGAGCAAATCACACAGATTAATAGCAAACTCGGGCTAATAGAGAATAAAGTGGAAGAATGCCAAGAAAAGTTTAAGGAGGCAGCAGCGAAGATCAGAAGACAAAAAGGTGAATTAATCATTCTGAGAGACATTAATAGAAAACTTCTAGATAAAGTTGCTGACCTCGAGGACAGATCCCGAAGAGCCAATCTGCGTTTGAGAGCAGCAGGAGAGAGTCTTCAGATAAAGGAGAATCTGAAGGGAGTTATAACTGAATGGCTTACAACAAATGCTCAAGTCCCATCACAGGAAATCGAGAGGATACATTGGGCTTTCAGAGGAGGCAGGAAACCCAAGGATATTTTGATACGGTTCACAAGGGAGGCTGAAAGGGACATTGCTTATCGAAAATTGAGGAAAATGAAGAACCTGACCTTGGCTGGCAGTAAAGTATGGCCACTCCTGGATTTATCTTCAGAGACATTGGGAAAGAGAGCAGAAATGAGGGAAATTACAGGAACTTTGGAAAGAAAAGGACAACGTTATACCTGGGCTTTTCCAGCCACCCTAATTGTATATAAAGACAATAAATTATATAAAGCTTCCGACTTGGAAAGTGGGAGGAAAATGTTTAAACAGTTAAAACTGGATACAGACGGAAAAGAAACAGACGGTCTGGAGGAGGAATCAGATAAGACCAAGGACAAGACGACTGGACAAGAAGCATCGAGGGAGCTGGAGACTGCAGAGAGAGGCGGACCAACAGAGACAGACTTACTTCAGAGTCTATTTGCAATGGGAGATCCAAAGGACAGGGAAGAAAAGAGAACTTTAAGGAATTTGAAGGACCTGAATTTAGAACAAATTAAATCTATAGAAAAACAATTAAGAGATCTTAAAAAACAGAAAATTAGAGAGGAGAATAGAAGAATTGAAACGAGATCTTGTACAGAGACTTAAGAATGAACAGCCTAAAATTTGTGGAATAATGAAATTTGGACAAATGGGGTTAAAGGGGTAAAAGAAGATGCAGGAGGGGAGAGCAGTGGATGGCAACGCAGTCTGGGAGGGAGTCTGGGAATGGAAGAGAACAAAGGGAAAACTCTTTCAGGTCTCCCTCTGATGGGAGGAGGGAGAGGTCTGGACTCTGGGAGGCATGGGGGAGGATGGGAAGACAAGCAGACAGGGGAAAGAAACTACAGGAGGGTAAATGCAAATAATACCTGGTTATGGGTGAAGTAGTAATAATGTCTCATAATGTTAATGGTTTATCAACTCCACAAAGAAGGGCAAAAGTTATGAAAATGGTAAAGGATTATAAAGTTGGCATTCTGCTTTTACAAGAATGTCATAAGAGAAAGGACCATACTCCATTATTTAATGATAGGATTTGGGGACAGGTGTATGAATCGAGAGGTTCAAATAGAGCACGGGGTGTGGCAATTTTAATTAAAAATACAATAGACTTCCAAGTGGAAATGGTAAAAAGGGATTCAGATGGGAGATGGGTAATGATTAAAGGGAAAATTGAAAAAATTAGAATCACTTTAGTGTGTATATATGCCCCAAACAAAAATCAAAAAAAGTATTTAAAAAAGCTATTTGGGGAAATTGATAAGTTTGCACAAGGAGAAGTGTATTGTGCAGGAGATTATAACCTGGAATTGGTAACAACAAGGCAAAATAGTAATAGAAAGTTAAATATAAGGGAATACAACATGAATGATTTATTAGAAGGGGAACCAGAGAATAATAGATGGACATATTATTCGGGAAGACATGACATATATAGCAAAATAGATTATATTCTGGGGGAAAATACAAACCAATCAGTGATTCTAGAGGCAGAAACACTTCCAATACATTTATCGGATCATGCACCATTAAGAGTAAAAGTAAAATTAGAAATAGAAAGAAAAGAAAGAACCTGGAGATATAACAGTTTTAAACAGTAGAGAGGAAGAATATGAAACAATTAGGAAATAAATAAATAAGTATTTCGAGACCAATGCCAATGGACAAGTAACTAAAGATATAATTTGGGATGCAAGTAAGGCAGTGATAAGGGGTCACTGTATAAGTTTAGAGGTAAATCTTAGAAGAAGATGGAGGAATGAACAGGATAAGAGAATAAAAGAAATAGAAACCCTGCAAGACAAACATAAAAGGACTAAGGATAGACAGATTTGGAGAGAGCTAAAGGAGAAAAAAAAACCAATTAGAAGCATTGAGGAAAGGAATATAATAAATAAATATCTATACGTTAAAAGCTATTCCCAAAGTTGGAATATAAAATCAATGAAGAGGATGGCTTACTATTTGAAAAAGAAAAAAGAAAAAACATGGATAAAGAGATTGAAAGACGAAAATGGGAAAGAACAAGAGGAGCAAAGTAAGATTAGGGAGATAATGGCAAAATATTATAAAGATCTATATAAGGAAGAGAGGGTAATGCAAGGGAACTTAAATATCAGAGAAAAAATTGCAGAGGAAGACAGAGAGTTATTAAACCAACCAATAACGCAAGAGGAAACAATAAGGGCAATTAAAGGGTTAAAGGGAGGCAAGTCACCAGGGCCAGATGGATTTCCGGCAGAATATTATAAAGCATTTATGGAAGAGTTGGCACCACACCTAACAGAGTTGTTCAATGAAATATACACTAAGCAAAAAGTCCCCCTAACATGGAAAGTATCAGAAATTATAACTATACCCAAAAAGGGGAGAGATTTAACACAACCAGGGTCATACAGACCCATTAGTCTATGCAATCAAGATTATAAAATATTTACAAAAATTTTAGCAAAAAGATTGGAAACAATAATGCCAAAAATAATCAAAGAGGATCAATATGGATTTGTGAAGGGAAGAAAAATTGGGGATCCAATAAAAAATGTAGTAATTGCAATGAATCATGCAAATTTGAATAAGAAAAAAATGGGAATTCTCAAATTGGATGTTTACACAGCATTTGATAAAGTCAATCACAATTATCTGTTAAGATTATGTCAACAGTTGAATATGGGGGAAAACTTTTGCAAAACACTGCAACAATTGTACAGCAGCTGTAAAGCAAAAATAAGGGTGAATAATGGAAGGACAGGAGAGATACCAATTTTAAATGGTACAAAACAAGGTTGTCAATTATCCCCCACTTTATTTGTAATAGCGATAGAAATGCTAGCTGAAAGTATCAGGAATAGCACCAATTGGACAGGGTACAAAATAGAAAAGGAAGGAGGACAAAAGGAAGAAATAAGGCTTAATTTCTTTGCCGATGATGCAATGATTATTACAAGTCAACCGTTAATTATGGTAAAAGATATTATTAAAAAACTGGAAGAATTTAAAAATATATCAGGACTATTCGTTAATATTAAAAAGTCAGAGATACTATGTCTTAATACCCCACCAAGGGAACAACTGGAGATTAGGAAAATATCAGGGTTAAGATTAGGATTAAAGAAGCTGAAATACTTAGGAGTATGGATATATAAAAACCCAAAGAGTATAGTCAAGGGGAATTATAAACAAAAATGGAAGGTAATAGAGAAACAGTTTAAGAATTGGGAAGGAAAAACATTAACAAGAGTGGACAGAATAAGGGCACTAAAAATGTTTATAATACCAAAATTGACATATTTATTTCAAACATTACCGAACACAGTAGATAGGAAGACACTAAAGACATGGGACAGGAGAATAAGAAAATGGGCAGTCGGAGGAAAAAGGCCCAGAATAAGGGACAAATGGTTAAATGCAAAAGAGGAAGAGGGAGGCTGGGGTATTCCAAGTTTAGAAGTCTATCACGATGCGTTTCAAATCCAAAGATTATTGGAAATACAGTATACTAAAAAAAATGGGCAAATATGGAGAAGATAATAAATAATACTAAAGAAAAAGAAATAATATTTAGGGAATGGAGTAGGAGGGAAGAAGCAGAATTTAAGGAACCTTTTAAAGGAACAATAAAAGTGTGGAAAAAAAGAAAGAAGAAGCTAAGTCCAGGCAATGAGAATAAGATGGCAACTATATGGCAAATTAATTACAATAACAACGAAATTATAGATCAATTGAAAGTAGAGGGAAAAGGTTAGTGGAGGATTTGTATACAATAGATGGAGACCCTGTAGAACAAAAAGAAATTCAGAATTGGATAGGATCAGGGAATTGGATTCAAAGCTGGGCTATAAGACAGGAAATTTTTAGATTGAGAGAAAAAATTAGAGAACAGGACAGTCCATTTGAGAAGGTGATTAGGAAATGTTTGAGAGAGGAAAAGAAGGTGGCAGAAGATCTGTATGAACAAATTATAACGGTAAAAGAAGAAATAGTAGAGGAAATTTTCCAAACATGGAGAATGGACATGGAAATTGAGAGGGAAGATATACAAAGGGAAATAAGTAATATAGCAAAAGAAAAGTACAATGTATTAAGGGAAGCAAGAAGGAAAATGTTACAAAAATGGTACAGAACTCCTGCACAACTTTCACGGTTTTTACCAGGGATGAAAGATAGGTGTTGGCACGGTTGTGAACAAAGAGGGGTGTTCAATCATATGATATGGGAGTGCGATCGGGTGCAAGAATACTGGAGAATGATTGAAGGAGAAATCAATAGAATGCTAAATCTACAAATAGTAATAGTTAATAGAAATGTACTACATGCAAGGATAACAGAAGTGAAGAATATACAAAAAGAAAAAATGATTGACAAATTAATAGCATGTGCACAAATTGTTTTAGTGAGCGGTCGGAAAGATAAAACAAAATGGACTCTGACGAATTGGTATAAGTATATAATTGATATGTTAAATGTAGAAATCACAAATTGCAAATGGAATAATATAGATAAAATTGAAAATATTGCAATAATCAAGGGGATGTGGGAACCAGTTAAGAACTATTTAGAGAATGTACTAAGATGTGGAGTGGAAAAATTAAGATTGAGATTGATATTTCAAATGTAACTTCTGTAGTTTGTTGTATAAAGTGTATGTACAAGGAGGGGAGGGTGGGAGGGTGAGAGTGGGATAAAATGACAAAACAACAATAAATTTTTTTTTAAAAAAAACAAAGATTACAAGCTAAAACACAATTAAAAACATAATAAGACATAAGCATTTTAATTAAAATAATTAAAAACAGCAGAGTAAAACATAAAAATACATCAACCAACATCAACAAACAATAAACCAGTAGATGGTGGGCATGATCAGATCAGATCAGATTCGAGAGGGCAGGGCAAGGACTTGTGCAAAACACAGATGGTAGGGACATAAATAGAACACATTTAAGACTGCAAGTTAGAGTATTTATGTCCCTTTTTCATATCTATATATTAACCCTTCTTTTTCTCTTTTCTTTTTTCCTTTTTTCTTTTCCTTTTTCTTCTTTATTACTATTATATTATTATTGTATTATAAAAGAAATCTTAATAAAAAGTATTAAACACAGAGAGAGAGAGAGAGAGAGAGAGAGAGAGAGAGAGAGAGAGAGAGAGAGAGAGAGAGAGAGAGAGAGAGAGAGAGAGAGAGAGATGATAGGGCTGGGGCTAAAGTGCTGAGAAGACCTAATCAATAAATTAGGGCTGGCCAAACCTAATCAGGGACTAAAACCATCATTCAAAGGCACACTGGAACATCCAGGTTTTCAAGTACTTGCTAAAAGTGGACAGATGGTGTAATTGCAGTTACAGGAAAAAAGACTCTACTGGTATTTTCCCTATCCTTCCTTGCTTTTAAAGCCCATCACCCCTCCTCAATCCAAAGTCTCTGCTTCCCAAAAGTTCCACAACTTGTCCTCCTACACTATCTGCTGGTCCAGGCTATCAATGTCAGGGAGAGAGTTTGTGAGATTATGTCAGGACCCAGGCTGCAGAGCACCAATAACCATGCGCAGAGACCAGATTCTATCTAATATCTTTATTAAGGGAATATATAAAGTCAATAAAAACAAGTGAAGAATAAAGTTCAGAAGTAGACCTTTCAGGAAAGGTCAAATATAGTCCAGGAAATCAATGTCCAATATGAGATATTAGAGTCCAAAGTTATAATCCAATAACCGAAACACACACTTGCCGAGCAAGTGTGGGGAAATGACAGGGTCCTTTAGTCCAATAGAGCTTGACAACAAGGCTGGAAAACAAACTAGATTCTTGGCAAACAAGACTTGATACGTGGCAACAAGAAGCAAGAAGCAAGAACGAGGTCCGAGGCGAGGTCCGGGGAACAAGGCAGGCTTGGAACTAGAACAAGGTCCGTGGCAAGGTCCTGGAAACAAGGAACTGGAGTAACGTAGTCCACACACGATCTCACTCCTGAAGCTGACGAATTGACTCCGCAAGGATCTCCTTGCGGGTAAACACCTATATAGGATCTTGTTTTCCCGCCAAGGAACACTTTCCCTGGGGAACAAGAAGTGAAACCCATACTATGTCCAGATGCATGACTCCTTAAGATTTCCCAAGGGAAACAGGCTTAATCAGCTAATTGTCTGGCAGCGATTCTGGCGCTTCGGCGATTCGCCTCCCTAGTGCCTCTATCTCGATTATAATTATCCTTACGAGAGAACGGGGGAGAATTCTGCCCAAGGCTTGTTTGGCTGGCTTCTGGAGGGCAAACATCCTGCAGGTGCAAGGGCTCCAATTCTGGCTGAAACGGTGGGAAACCAAAGTTTTCCTCTTCGTCTGTCACAATAGTACTGGGAACGGGACTACATGGCCCATGAGACATCACAGATTATCCAGACATCAAAAACTTTGAATCCTGACATGATTCCTCCCCTAAAGAAAAAAAACACAAACACCAGCAGCATTGACCTCAACAAGGTTTTGTGGGATAATTTACATGAAAACGCTTAATCAACTTTGGTGCCCAGACATCCGGTGCCCTCACCCATTCAAGTCATTGAAAAGCTGTCACTTCACTAAATACTGTAGAACTCCATGACGCCTTCTGTAGTCTAGAATATCTGCCACCTCGAAATGACATTCTCAATCTATCATTATAGGATTTGGAACCTTGATCGGTGTGTGCCACCTGGACTGGACACACACAGATTTTAATAAGCTACAGTGGAACACGGGATTTGATGGGAGTCACTATAAATTGTTGTAGAAGGAGATCTAGAGCATGTTGGATGAGGACAATGAGGAGGAGGAACAGGGAAACAGCAGAGATTTCTCGTAAATCACGCTTGGTGGGAGATCCAACTACAAAAGGACGTGGAACTATTGGTAAGTGTGGACTGTGACATGATGTTATTGCAGGTTGAACTGAAGAATGAGAGAAAGGCACAAGTGTGGTGGTTACCAGCCTTATTAGACTGTGGGTGCACAAGGGAGTTAAGGATGGATGGGAGTTTTTCAAAAGTGAAATACTCAAGGCGCAAATGCAAACAGTGCCAACAAAGAAGAAAAATAAGACAAGTGCAAAGAAGCCAGAATGGATGTCCAAAGAACTTCTAACTGAGCTAAAGCTCAAAAGTGACATGCACAAGAAGTGGAAAAGGGGAGAAATCACCAAAGAAGAATTCAAACGTATAGCCAACCCCTGTAGGGAAAAGGTTCGCAAGGCTAAAGCGCAAAATGAGCTCAGGCTTGCCAGGGACATAAAAAACAACAAAAAAGGCTTTTTTGCTTACGTTGGTAGAAAAAGGAAGAAAAAGGAGGCGATAGGGCCTCTGCAAGGAGAAGATGGGGTGATGGCGACAGGGGACAGGGAAAAGGCAGAACTACTTAATGCCTTCTTTGCCTCGGTCTTCTCAGAAAAAGAAAGCCATCTTCAACCTCAGCAACACGGAATGGACAAAGGATTGGGGGAAATCCAACCCCAAATAGGGAAACAAGTTGTCCAGGAACACCTGGACTCTCTAAACGAATTCAAGTCCCCAGGGCCAGATCAGCTACATCCAAGAGTATTGAAGGAATTAGCGGAAGTTATTTCAGAACCACTGGCAATTATCTTCGGCTTTGGTCGCCTTGGTGGATGACCTCCGCAGAGAGCTAGACAGGGGGAGTGTGTCCCTTCTGGTTCTCCTGGACATCTCAGCGGCTTTCGATACCATCGACCATGGTATCCTTCTGGGACGGCTCTCTGGGATGGGCCTTGGGGGTACTGCGCTCCAGTGGCTCCAGTCCTTCCTGGAGGGCCGTTCCCAGTTGGTGAAGCTGGGTGATACCTGCTCGGACCCCTGGCCTTTGACCTGTGGGGTCCCGCAAGGTTCCATTTTATCCCCCATGCTCTTTAACATCTACATGAAACCGCTGGGTGAGGTCATCCGGAGTTTTGGAGTTGGGTGCCATCTCTACGCAGATGACACTCAACTCTACTACTCATTTCCACCTAATTCCAAGGAAGCTCCTCAGATACTGAACCAGTGCCTGGTCGCTGTAATGGCCTGGATGAGGGCGAACAAGCTGAAGCTCAATCCTGACAAGACAGAGGTCCTCAAGGTCAGTCACAAGTCTGATCGGGGTATTGGGTGGCAATCTGTGCTCGATGGGGTCGCACTCCCCCTGAAGGCGCAGTTCCGCAGCTTGGGGGTCCTCCTGGACTCATCACTGACACTTGAGGCTCAGGTGTCGGCGGTGGCCGGGAGGGCCTTTGCACAATTAAAGTTGTGCGCCAGCTGCGACCATACCCCGTGAAGTCTGACTTGGCCACAGTGGTCCACGCCTTAGTCACCTCTAGACTGGATTATTGCAATGCACTCTACGTGGGGTTGCCCCTGAAGACGGCCTGGAAACTTCAGCTAGTCCAACGTGCGGCTGCCAGGTTGTTAACTGGAGCAAACTACAGGGAGAGATCTACTCCCCTGTTCAAGGAGCTCAACTGGCTACCGATTATTTTCCGGTCCCAATTCAAGGTGCAGGTTCTTACCTATAAAACCCTAAACGGTTTGGGACCCGCCTACCTTTGTGACCGCATCTCCCGCTATGAACCCACTCGTCCTCTTCGTTCATCCGGTAGGGCACTTCTTTCGCTCCCGCCACCATCCCAGGCTCGGTTGGCGGGGACGAGGGAGCAGGCCTTTTCTATTGTTGCTCCCCGGATCTGGAATTCCCTTCCGGAGGAGATTCGGCAAGCACCCACCCTGGCTTCCTTCAAAAAGCTGCTTAAAACCTGGCTCTTCTGCTGCGCCTTTGGATAACTGAGCCCATGGCTATAGTAGTTGCACAGGCCACCTCTTTGACTTGAAACACTGCACTTTATTCCTCTGCCCCAAAGCATCTTAGAATATCACATTGTATTTTAGTTCTAGTGGTCCCTCCAGGCCAGTGGTCTTTTTTTCCCCTCTTTCTTTGCAGATTCATGTTATTTGAGTGATTATATTCCTTCTGCTTATGTGATTGTTTTAGTCAATTGTTATGTTTTGTTTTCGTTTCTAATTCTTATAGCGTTTTATAGTGTTTTCAGTGTTTTATTGTACAATGTTTTATGCTGATTTTATATTGGAAACCGCCCTGAGTCCCTTTTGGGAGAGAGGGCGGTATACAAATAAACTTTTACTTACTACTACTTACTTCGAGAGTTCTTGGAGAACGGGAGAAGTCCCAGCAGATTGGAGGAGGGCGAATGTGGTCCCTATCTTCAAGAAGGGAAAAAAGAACGACCCAAACAATTACCGTCCGGTCAGCCTCACATCGATACCAGGCAAGATTCTGGAAAAGATCATCAAGGAAGTGGTCTGCGAACACTTAGAAACAAATGCGGTCATTGCTAATAGTCAACACGGATTTACCAAAAACAAGTCATGCCAGACTAATCTGATCTCTTTTTTCGATAGAGTTACGAGTTGGGTCGATACAGGGAATGCTGTGGATGTAGCCTACCTGGATTTCAGTAAGGCCTTCAACAAAGTCCCCCACAACCTTCTGGCAAATAAACTAGTAAAATGTGGGCTAGACAAAACTACGGTTAGGTTGATCTGCAATTGGCTAAGCGAACGAACCCAAAGGGTGCTCACCAATGCGTCATCTTCATCATGGAAAGAAGTGACAAGTGGAGTGCCGCAGGGCTCCGTCCTGGGCCCGGTTCTGTTCAACATCTTTATTAACGACTTAGACGAAGGGTTAGAAGGCACGATCATCAAGTTTGCAGACGACACAAAACTGGGAGGGATAGCTAACACTCCAGAAGACAGGAGCAGAATTCAAAACGATCTTGACAGACTAGAGAGATGGGCCGAAACGAACAAAATGAAGTTCAACAGGGACAAATGCAAGATACTTCATTTCGGCAGAAAAAATGGAAATCAAAGATACAGAATGGGGGACGCCTGGCTTGACAGCAGTGTGTGCGAAAAAGACCTTGGAGTCCTCGTGGACAACAAGTTAAACATGAGCCAACAATGTGATGCAGCAGCTAAAAAAGCCAACGGGATTCTGGCCTGCAACAATAGGGGTATAGCGTCTAGATCCAGGGAAATCATGCTCCCCCTCTATTCTGCCTTGGTCAGACCACACCTGGAATACTGCGTCCAATTCTGGGCACCACAGTTGAAGGGAGATGTTGACAAGCTGGAAAGCGTCCAGAGGAGGGCGACTAAAATGATTAAGGGTCTGGAGAACAAGCCCTATGAGGAGCGGCTTAAAGAGCTTGGCATGTTTAGCCTGCAGAAGAGAAGGCTGAGAGGAGACATGATAGCCATGTACAAATACGTGAAGGGAAGTCATAGGGAGGAGGGAGCAAGCTTGTTTTCTGCTGCCCTGCAGACTAGGACACGGAACAATGGCTTCAAACTACAGGAAAGGAGATTCCACCTGAACATCAGGAAGAACTTCCTCACTGTGAGGGCTGTTCGACAGTGGAACTCTCTCCCCCGGGCTGTGGTGGATGCTCCTTCCTTTGAGGCTTTTAAGCAGAGGCTGGATGGCCATCTGTCGGGGGTGCTTTGAATGCGATTTCCTGCTTCTTGGCAGGGGGTTGGACTGGATGGCCCATGAGGTCTCTTCCAACTCTACTATTCTATGATTCTATGATTCTATGATAAGGTGTCTCATATTACCCAGGGTGGCCATGAAGATAGGGTTATGGTTGATTTGGTTAGAGAGGCCCATCATTTTTACTCAATTGGATGGGTCTCAAGCAGGGGGAACCCCTGTGGAATACGAAACCAAGTTTGTAAAAAATGAAGTTGGGGCCCCATCAGGAGCTACAACAATTTATATAATTAGTATAATTTTCTTAAGAATATTTAGGGGCTTTACCAAGGAGAAGGATAGGAGAAAGCAATGTCTACTCTGACCCCTATGATTCTTTGACTACTATGATTTTTGACCCCTGGCTATCTCTTCTCTCTCCCACAGGCATCAGCTGTACCTCTTGGTTTTGCTTATGGGATTATACTAAAATGTCAGATCTACAGTGACTGGGGCGGGGGGAGGGGAGAGAAGACTATTGCTTGAGGGGAAAAGTAGAATTTAGAATTGTCCTGCATGGGCAGCTGTCGTAGATATTAAGCTCAGAAGGCAGAGATCCAACAATGAACAGAGTGTTTGGCTAACCTATTTCAGCACCTGCTGGACACATTTTATCTTAGCCAAGGAGTAGTAGTGAAAGCTACCTGAAATTGTGTGAGGTTCATGCCAGAAGGCATGCTGCAAATGATAATTAGCCCCCTCAAATTTCCTTGGCTTAACATGTCAGATCATTTACTAGCTGGAGAGATTCAGAACTCTTTTCCTCCCATCAGAGTACAATAAAACTTTTGACCCAAACTTGGTGGATGCTTTGAAATTAATTGAACACCTTCTGCAAGCGACATTGCTGGCCATAATGACACCACTTTTTTTTAACTTCTTGCATTTTTTTCAAATGGCTTGTCTGGAGAAATGCATTAGTAACCATAAAAGTTTGTTTTAAATGCACGTAAGACCAAACAGAGATTTTATAAATCCCTTAGGTGTTTGAGTTTATAAGTAAATTGGATTCACTGATACAAAGCCATCAGACATCATAGCCGAAAGCTGCAAACTGCTAGACCCATTGTCATCTAAGAACTAGAACTTGAGTTTGTTGCCCTTCCAAAAAAGGACAAGAATTATAACATAAACCATAAATGTTTTAATAAATAATTAAAATAAAGTGCAATATTTGAACAGAAATATTTGAATGCAGTCACTTTTTAAAGGACTAATTTAACAGAATATTCAGATATAAAGGTTAGCTTCACACAGACAATATTGTAGTAAGTTGAGCATGAGAAAGATTAGCAAGGACTGGCTCAGTAATAGGGCTTTTCATCCATCATACACATTTCAACTGCACACACACACACACGAACTAGCTTACAATAGATCCTCTTTCATGGCTACATTGTATCCAGCTCTGTAAAAATACCTGGCATATTAAAATGGTAAAAGGCTGAATTACTCAGGCCTAGCCATATGGAAATGTGCTATGTCACCATGACTAGGCAAGTGGCTGATGCAATGTGGGAGGGTATAAGACAAGTAGCTCCCATGAGCTTAGTGATGATGGATGAGGAAGTGATGATGGTTTGATGAGGGGCTGATGAATTGGAGTGGAGAAAGATAGAGGGGAAAATGGTACACTATATATAGCTGCAAATATTTTCTGCAACTTTGAAGATAACACCTTCCTGCATTTGGAAAGAACAATTGTATTTGGTGTCTCTGTTGTTCCTGCAATCATCTCCTATACTATATAAGGAGATTCTCGTTGGATTTCTGTGTGGAGACACTTCCCAGCACTCTGCTAAGGTGTAGAGTTATCTGACATATTGTACGATGCTCAAGTTTTTCAGTAAAGGAACTTTAAAACTAAAAGCAAACAGAGAGGAAGCCCAAATAATTTTGCTTTATCTAGTGCTGATAAGAAGCTCTTTCTGTGTATCTCTGTTTCTCTCAGTCTCACTTGCAGACTGTCTCTCAATCTATCTCTGAGAGACAGAATCTTCTTTCTCTTTTAGTATCAGGAGAAAGAAGGAGAAGGAACAAACATCTTCTCAAAACTTCTAAAAAGGGGATATATATGCCTTGCCTAAGAATATCCATCTTGTGCTAAGAAAATATCAGTATGTCAAGCATTGTAGCCCCAGGGACCATCTTCACTTGAGGGTTTGTCAGAATTTTAGCTCAAGGAACATGAGTACCTTTCTTGACTTATATTTTCTGTTACTGAATTCCCTTTAATCTATTATTGTCACTGCGGATGAAATCCCCCCCATATGTTTATTTCATGAAGACACTCACTAGTAGGGGTGTGCAATTTGGTTATTGGCTAGTGCCATTTTTGGTGTCCAGATTTTGGTGGCCCCCTGATCTATTTTTCGTGAACCTCCCAAATTCAGGCGGGCAAAATTCCATTTGTCGATCAGGCAGCTGGAAGATCTATTTTTGCTTCAGGAAGATCTGGCCCATTGGTGGCAATGGGAACTTTCCAGGCTCCCCTTTCCATCATTTTTAGGGCATCAGTCTTAAGAAACCCCTTTTTCTGGGATTGTTTCTTCTGAGATCCTTCAATAACACCTGAGTTAAGGCATCAGACTTAAGAAGCCACTTTTTTCTGGCATACTTTCTCCTCAGATCCTACAGTGACATCTGGGTTTAGGGCATCAGTTTTAAGAATTCTTCCTTTCTGGAATCCTTTTTCCTCAAATCCTTCAATAACACCTGATTTTAAGGCATCAAACTTAAGAAACCACCTTATATGGCATTGTTACTCCTCAACACACTTTAAATGAAACTGAGTTAAGAGACCTTTTTTAAACACTTATTTCAGTGGGAGCCACATCACCTGAAGGAGCATTAGCAATTCTTTCAAAAAAGATGTACATTACTTCCTCTTTTTAGGGTGGCTTTAGAAATGGCAAGGTACCCTCTATCCCTCATTTGAAGTTTGCATTGTGTGAAGGGCTCCATCAGGGGCAGTTTCTTATGACTAGTTGAAAGAGCTGAAAGAACTGAATCAACCAAAGTCTGTTTTTTTAAAGCAGATCTTTGAACAGCCCTAATTACTAAAAGTACTTCTTGATTTGAGTTCGGTCCTAGGCCTCTTTATTAATGACTTGGATGAAGGTTAGAGAGCATGCTGATCAAGTTGGCAGATGACGCTAACTTAGGAGGAATAGCTAATACTCCAGAAGACAGGACAAAAATTCATAATGACATGAACTGATTAGAGAGTTGGGCCAAAACTTAAAAAAATAAATTTCAACAAGGACTAATATAGGATACTTCACTTAGGCAGAAAAAATGAAATGCACCGATACAGAATGGGTGGTGCCTGGCTTGACACCAGTCCATGTGAAAAAAATGTTGGAGTCTTAGTGGACAACAAGTTAAACATGAGCCAACAATGTGATGCAGCAGCTTAAAAGCCAATGGGATTTTAGGCTGCATCAAAAGAAGTATATTGTCTAGATCAAGGGAAGTCATGGCTTCTCTCTCTTCTGCTTTGGACAGACCTCACCTGGAATACTGTGTCCAATTCTGGGCACCACAATTCAAGAGAGATTTTGGAAAAAGGCCGGGCTGTGGAGCAGGCTGGAAAGCAAGCCAGCTGCAACAAATCACTCTGACCAAGAGGTCATGAGTTCGAGGCCAGCCTGTGCCTCTGTCTCTGTTCTATGTTATGGCATTGAATGTTTGCCTTTATGTGTGCAATGTGATCCGCCCTGAGTCCCCTTCGGGGTGAAAAGGGCGGAATATAAATGCTGTAAATAAATAAATAAATAAAACTGGAACATGTCCAGATGAGGGTGACTAAAATGATTAAAGATCTGGAGATTATGCCCTATGAGGAGCAACTTAAAAGAGCTGGGTATATTTAGCCTGCAGAAGAGAATGTTTAGAGGAGACACGATAGCCATGTATAAATATGTGAAAGGATGTCTACCAGAAACCCTGTCTCAACTACCCTAGATAACCCTTGTAGCCAACACCCTAGCCTATACCTGTTGCTGGAAATGTCAGGTCAGTCAATGGTAAAACCTTGACCATTCAGGACTTGTTTCTGGATGGCCAGAGTGACCTGGCATGCATCACGGAGACCTGGCTGGACAAGAGCGGAGAGGTCAACCTCTCCCAGCTTTGTTCCCCCAGCTTCGTGGTTCAGCAACAGGCAAGCCCAGGGGAGACAGAAAGGGGGCCACAGTGATCTGTCTGAATAACATCCTCCTGACCAGGATCCCCTGCTCAGAGTTTTGAAAGTGTCTACCATAGAGTGGGTGACCGGGACAGAGTAGGGATATTGTTGGTGTATTGGCCACCCTGCTGCCCAACAACCTCCCTACCTGAGCTAACGGAGTTGATTGCAAGGTTGGCCTTGGACTCTCCCAAACTGCTGGTTCTGGGAGACTTCGACATCGATTCCAAATCAACTCTTGTAGGTGCAGCTCAGGACTTTATGGTCTCCATGACAACCATGGGGCTGTGCCAAGTGATAGCTGGCCCCACTCATTAGGATCTGGTGTTTGTTTTGGAGAGTGAACATAATCGTGGAGGAACTATCAATAGTTCAGGGTTGTTGTATGTCTTTCGGGCTGTGTGGCCATGTTCCAGAAGCATTCTCTCCTGACGTTTCGCCCACATCTATGGCAGGCATCCTCAGAGGTTGTGAGGTATGGAGAAAACTAAGCAAAGAGGTTAATATATATCTGTGGAAAGTCTAGGGTGAGAGAGGTCAGTGTGAATGTGTAGTTAATCACTTAAATTAGCATTGAAAAGCTTATCTGCTGTCTTCTTCCTGCCTCTGGGGCATCCTTTGTTTAGAGTCGTTAACTGCCCTTGGTTGATTCATGTCTGGAAACCCTCTGTTTTCAGAGTATTGCTTTTTATTTACTGTTCTGATTTTTGAGTTTTGTAATACTGGTAGCCAGATTTTGTTCATTTTCATGGTTTCTTCCTTTCTGTTGAAGTTGTCCACATGCTTGTGGATTTCAATGGCTTCTCTGTGTAGTCTGACATGATAGTTGTTAGAATGGTCCAGCATTTTTGTGTTCTCAAATAGTATTCTGTGTCCAGGCTGGTTCATCAAATGCTCTGCTATGGCTGATTTCAATAGTTCAACTATCAATTTCAACTATCAATTTCAACTATCAATAGTTCCTTTGCAATGGTCAGATCACTCCTTGGTCAGGTTTAGACTCACAAGGACCCCTGTCCTCTGCGAAGGTGGTGGACCCATTAAGATGGTCCACCTGAGGAGACTTATGGTTCTGGATGGATTCCTGATGTCTCTTGGGGAGTTTCCAGCTACCAGGGTAGGTGACCCTATTGATGTTCTGGTTGACCTCTGGAATACAGAGGCTGCCAGGGCAATCAATACGATAACTCCAAAGTGTCCCTTCACAACTGCGGAGCTAAATTAAGTTTTCCAAAGAGCTATTAGCAATGAAACAGAAGGGAAGGAGATTAGAGAGCAAGTTGTGAATGAATCAAAATGAATCTGACCTCTAGAGGGAGAAGCTCCATCAAAAGGCATATAGCAAAGCCATAGAGGCAGCGAAAAAATCCATGTTTTCTACATCCATCACCATTGCCAAAAAGAGATAATCTGAACTGTTTAGAGTGGTAAAATGGCTTCTAAACCTAAAGTAGAACACCACCTGTCCCACACCCTATAACAATGCAAGGACTTTGCATGCCACTTCATGAATAAGATCAGTTGGATCTGGGATGATTTGGACGCTACTATTTCAGCATTTCCAGTGGATGTAGCCAGAGCCCTGTCTTGTCTGGTTTTAATGGATCCATTTCAATTGTTTCTCCCTGAGGATGCTGACAAAATCTGGGGAGAAGTGAGGGCCACCACCTGCAATTTTGACCCTTGCCCATCCTGGCTGGATCAAGCACTGGTTCAGGACCTGAACAGCCTCCTTAGTGACAGGTGGGAAGGAGTGACAGAGCTGGACATCATCTCTGTACAGATGACACCGTGCCCCAAAACTCCAAATGATCTCTCTCAGCAGCTTCATGTATATGTTAAACAACATGGGGGACAGTACTGACTCCTGCAGGACCCCAGAAGACAAAGGTTGTGGGGCCGAGCAGGTATCCCACAGTGACACCATCTGGGAGCGACCCTTCAGGAAGGACCGGAGCCACTGCAAAACAGTACCTCCAAGCCCAATCCCGGCAAGGCGTCCCAGAAGGATACCATGATCAACGGTTTTGAAGGCCACTGAGAGGTCCAGCGGAACCAGCAGGGACACACTCCCCCTGTTCAGTTCCTGGCGTAGATCATCGAATAAGGCGACCAAGGCTGTCTCGGTACCATGTCCCGGCCTGAAGCCAAACTGTGCCGGATCTAGAAAATCGGTGTCTACCAAGAATGCCTGGAGTTGTGCAGCCACCACATGTTCCACGACCTTGCCCAAAAAGGGGAGATTGGAAATAGGCCGATAGCTATCCAATTGAGTGGGGTCCAGTGATGTCTTTTTCAACAGCGGTTTGATCACAGCCAATTTAAGGCTCACTAGAAAAATGCCTTTTCTGAAAGGAGGCATTTACCACCACCTTCACCCACTCGGCCAATCCCCCTCTGGCTTCTCTCACCAGCCAGGATGGGCAGGGGTCTAGGATGCATGTGGTAGCCCTCACCTCTCCAAGCACCTTGTCCACGTTCTCAGGCTGAACCAATTGAAAAGAATCCATCAAAATAGGACAAGCAGGTGCTCGTGCTACTTCCTCGGAGACTGCCATTAATAGGGTGTCAAAGCTAGAGTGGACCAAAGCGACTTGGCCTGGATAAGGGAATTGATTAACACCTCATTAGATCAAGGCGATGTCCCCACAGCACTGTGGTGAGAAGCTGTGGTGAGACTGCTTTTGAAAAATCAATCCCTTAATCCCATTAGTTTGGACAGCTATAGACCATTATCAAATTTGCCTTTATTAGTAAGATCTTGGAATGGATAGTGGCCAATCAACTCCAAAGATTTTTGGAGGATGGTGATTTTCTAGATCCATTTCAATATGTCTTCAGGCTGGGGCATGGGACAGAAACAGCTCTGTTTGCCTTGGTGAATGATCTTCAGGGGGAACTAGACAAGGGGAGAATGACCCTGCTGGTCTTTCTAGATCTCTCAGCAGTGTTCGATACCATCGACCATGGTATCCTTCTGGAGCATCTGGTGGGGATGGGACTTGGAGGCACTGTAATGCAGTAATTCCAGTACTTCCTCTCTGATTGTCTTCAGAAGGTGGTGTTGGGGGAGTCCTGCTCTATACCACGGCCTTTAGGCTGTGGTGTCCCACAGGGCTCATAATTATCCTCAATGTTGTTTAACATCTACATGAAATCTCTGGGAGAGATCGTCTGGAGTTTTGGAGTTTGGTACCATCTGTACACAGATGATGCCTAATTCTACTACTCCTTTCCATCTGATGCCAAGGAAGCAGTTCCACACCTGAACTGCTGCCTGAGGGTGGTAATGGACTGGATGAGGGCAAACAAATTGAAGCTTAATCCAGACAAAACAGAAGCTCTGCAGGTCTTTTGCAAGATCAATTTGGAGATAGGGTTACAACTTGAGCTGGACAGGGTTACACTTCCCCTGAAATCTCAAATGGTAGTTTATACCATCACTGTTCTTTGAAGGGTTCTGAAGCAAAAATCTGATATATGTCTCCATTATTTTTTCATACCCATAACTCCCATTTTCACCTTTTGCTCACAAGTCTCCTTTGGAATGATAGGTAAGGAATGACCAAAGTGTGTGATTTCATGGGACTGGAAAGCTAGTGCTTTGAGCAATTACAGCCATGCATATGAATATTCATCTGAAATGACAAGACAGACCCAATCCCAGTAGGGATATGGAAAAAGGACATAAGAACTACCAAGATCTTTTCTGCATATTCCAAGCTTTCTGTGGAATGCAATCAGTGGGAGATTCAACAATATAAAACTAAAAATAAAGATTCTGGTGTTTTTCAGGGGGTTTCTGAACTGAACCCATGAAGCGCTTATATTTATTTATTTATTTATTTATTATTCAAAACATTTATATTCAGCCCCTCTCACCCCGAAGGGGACTCAGGGTGAAGTACAACATATTTACAGCAAGCATTACATTCCAGGATATAAAATAACTATAAATATACACAAACATTAAATTTTATTTATTTATTTTATTTCTCATGTCAGAAGCGAACCTTCATTTGCTCATCAGAAACAGTTTTGGTCATGTAAAGTTCAATGACACAACTTCTCCTCTTCCATATCCTGTTCTATGGTTTCTTGGCAGGGCTTGGATTAGATGAACCAGTGATAGGCATCTCTGTTTCCACCGTTTCCTCAGTTTCCATGTGCAATCCAGGTCAAATTCCCTCCTCCCACCCTGTGCCTTAGGCTTTGCCTGCCAGCCTTGGGTAGACCAACTTGGTCACTTCCACTATGTCAGCTATTGCTCCTATTGCAACGTAATTTGGTAGAAAGGTAGGTAATGATAGTATGAACAATCAAAATTGGGTTGAGATAGTGCTTGTAGTTCTGGAGGGACTCTAATTTTTGCTTACCATATATTTGGCATGGGATTTGGTTAACCAGTTAAATTTCATGAGTAAACCAGGGATTTTTTAAATCTGAATTTCTTTCTTTCTTTTTTTTTTTGGGGGGGGGGGTGTTTGAAGAACCGTTAAACCGCCCCCTTGGTTACAGGCTTGCTTGTTGGTTTACAGAATAAAGAAGCTATACGTCTTCCCACAATTGGATTAGTTTACTTTTCAGAATTGTTTTTTACCTTCATGAAATACATCTCTGTAGACTACAAAGTTTGTCCCTAATGAAAATGGGAATACTCCCAAAAACAAGTCAGAAGCAAATAATTTTATATCCAATCTATCAGGGACCAGAAAAGCTGCCAACCATGCAGAGGTCATACCAGAGTTTTGGAATGCTTTCAATAAAGATCTTGTTCCTTGATATTAGTCCAAAACATAACACACAGCAATTAAAACCCATCAGAACAATTCGGGAGCCAGGAAAATATTTATGAAGCATTTTAACCTATATCTATTTTACTAACCTGGTCTTACAGCCTGATTATAACAGCACTATATTTTAGCACCAACTTTGTGACTCTTCTATTCCATGATAGTATAGGAACCTCATTTAATAAATGGTAGATAAAAAGAGAAAAACAGCATAGGTGTCCAAATTATACTAAGTTTTTTATTGTTATTGAACTGAAGAAAGCATGTATTTGGAAATCAAAGGTGATTGTCTTATGGTCCAAACAATATTAACAAATTGACAGAGCAGTGTAAATATGGCTTTCATTGGAACCAAATCAAAACAGCATGCTGCAACATGCCTCCCAATGCCCCTTTTGGCAAAACACTTGCAAACAGAATGCTCAGCTCGCACTGTGAAATTTTCATCCTGCTCCAAGAAACTTGAGTCATGGATTTTGTTCATGGCTGTTAATGATCTCATTATGATTTAGAGACATTAAGCACATAATCCACGAACAAAGTGTCCTTTCGGAGCATTTTCAGCTTAAGAAACAAAAAATCATTTTGCTATTAGGAAAATTTGCACAAAATAATTACCCACATGTTAACATTTTGCAGAAACTACAGAAGGCTTTAATACCAGTGCAGCTGAATCAACTTTTGTGAATGAATTGGGCATCAAAAACTTTAGGAATCACCCTTGACATTCTCCCTACAAAACACTAACTGTTTTTCCCAAACCGATTATTTAATTATTTGCTTCAATTTGGAACAATCCCCACACTCTGGTTTCTCCTATTTTGTGTTCTTTTTCTATCATATTTGTTTGTCCAGCTTATTTGTTTCCCAAGCCATCTTAGCTAATGAATATTCAAGAAAATAATGACCACACTATCATTTGCACTATGAGATCTGACTATGTAATGCAATTACAGGGAAGATTGAACTTCACAATTTACAGTGGTTTGGGAAGAGAAGTATGCAACATTCTTTGGAAATTTCCATCTCCTCGATAACCTCTGCACCTGAGCCCAAACACTTTGTGTTGCTACAGTACTGGAAATCCCTTGAGATACTTCACAAAAACACAATTGCTTCTTTTATGTTTTCCTCAACCCACTACAAAAGAATTAGGGTAGCTATTTTACTCAAATGTATAAGTAGCTTTACTGATAATATTTTAATGAGCAAACATTTTCCAGAACACAGTATAGAGAAAATTGTACATTTGAGTATCATCTGAGAGACTAGAGGGTGCATTAATGCAATGAGAATAATAATGTTTCCGGCAATTGCTTGGGACATTGGATTTCTGGAAATGCAATAACATTTCCTCGAACCACATAAAAATATTATGGCAAATTGTTAGCTGAAATATATTTCCCACCCCCCCTTTAATCTCATTCAAAGCCATCTTACCAAAACCATCTTTTCCATTTCAGAAAAAAAAAAACACCTAACAAGCAAGAGTAATGGTAAACACACACTAGCCGGGCTGTGGCACAGCTGGCTAGTAACCAACTGCAATAAATCACTACTGACCGAGAGGTCATGAGTTCAAAGCCCGGGTCGGGTTAAGTCCCCGACCATTAAATAGCCTGGCTTGCTGTTGACCTATGCAGCCCCGAAAGGCAGTTGCATCTAACAAGTAGGGAAATTTAGGTACGCTTTATGCGGGAGGCTAATTTAACTAATTTACAACATCATAAAACTGCCAGCAAAACACGAGGAAAGGAATGAGGAAGTACAGCCACTAGTGGACAGTGAAGCAACAGCTCCCCCTGTGGCCGGAATCATGAAGCTGGAAAAAAATGTTAAATGCCTCTGTGTCTGTCTATATATGTTGTTTGTTGGCATTGAATGTTTGCCATATATGTGTTCATTGTAATCCACCCTGAGTCCCCTTCGGGGTGAGAAGGGCAGAATATAAATACTGTAAATAAATAAATAAAAAAATATAAAAAAATATGTGTATGTGTGCATGTGAATGTATGTGTATATATATCTCAGATGATACTGAAAGTCTACACTGTCTTGTTAACTGACATTTGTGATGGTGGCTTACTTACGGTTACTGGATTTGTGATGCATATCACTATCACAAGTCATGCAGAGAATGTACCCTGTTGTTCAGAATCCATATATCTCTACATTTTCTTCAGTGCATCAATATGTTAAGGTGCAGATTAAAAAGTCTATGTGGTGCAGACTGGAGTAGAACTAACTGAATATTTCCATGGTATTCAATGAATTAGATGCACTAAAACTGTAATATGATAAGGCACAGAGGGTGTAATTGATGTCAAAAGAACACTGAGAGGTTTGTGGGATGCTTATAATGCAGGGAGTTTTATGTTTAGATTAAACTGGTACTGTATGTGTAAACGTGTACTGACACTCTCTCGTTCTGACATGTTTATGCAGAAAAATATCTATATTTACTAATTGTCCATGAACTTAAGCCTTTCAAATGATTAGGTGGTCATTTTTAACATGACTAGAGAGATCCAGGGCCATATGGACTGCCATGAATTGCCCCTCTAAACTCTTCCTGAGAAGCACCTAATAACCATGTTCAAGTGAAAAACTGTATGGGATGAAAGCACAGCCTTATCAAAATTTCAGATCACATGGAGTAACACAATCAAGTTCAACCAGAAAAAGTTATACTTCCTTTTCATACCTTCTTTGTTAACATGGGGCAAAAGGAATAAATGGAGGAGTAGAGCTATAGATTCAACCCATTCTGGTTAAAATATGAGTGCCAGCACTGTTTTGATGACTCGTTTATAGATTCTCAGGGTATAACCCACTATAGTGCTGTAGGCTATATTTCAGAAATAGGCATTGCCAAACCATCTCTGCATATTTCTTGCACAATAAAGCATTATGAAATTCATAGGGTTGCCATAAGTCAACAAATGATTTGAAGGCACATACACACATGTATCGACACTAGCCACACTTCATTTACTCACTTTTTATGAGCCATTCATAAGGCAATTTCATTAGTTGTCATACCATACATTCCTCTTTACTCATTTATCAAATCACATAAAATCTAACTGTTCAGAAGAATGGAAGAGCAGTAAGAGCACCACAAATGTAGATGCCTTGAACACTCCCTTTTCCATTCCTTAGTACCATGACAGTTCTGACATCAGCAATTAAAAGACATGAATATTCATCTATAACAACTCAATACACATATTTTAAAAACTTTGTTTATAATGACTCAATTAAGAGCAGTCTCATAAGATCATATAGGGTAGGCTCAGTATTTCACCATAGTTTCAGAAAGGCTGTAAAGAAGTTTTGATGGAAAGAAAACAAAAAATGTATGTGTGGAACTCAGAAATAGTTGATACACAGAATAGACACTTAGTGAGAGATTAAAATTACAATAATAGAAGATGTTTTGTTCAATAAGATATAAAAAGCAGTCACAAGTGGTACAAATTAACCATATATATATATATATATATATATATATATATATATATATATATGAGACCAAGTTGCCAATATCCACTGGCTAAGGGAGGAAGGCAGAGAGTTTCATAAAAATCTATTCTAAAGCCTTTGACTGTGTGGATCATAATAAATTATGGAAAGTTCTTGGTGGTATGTGGGTACCCAGTCACCTTATCTGTCTCCTGAGGAATCTGTATAATGACTAAGGAGCAACAGTCAGAACAGACCACTGAACAACAAACTGGTTCAAGATTGGGAAAGATTGTATGCAGAATACATCATGCAACATGTGGGCCTTGATGAATCCTGAAGAAACATTAACAACCTTAGATAGACAGATGATACCACTTTGATGGTTGAAGGCGAGGAGGAGCTGAGGAGCCTTATAACCAAGGTGAAAGAAGAAAGTGCAAAAGCTGAGTTGCAGTTAAACATCAAGAAAATCAAGATTATGGCAACCAGACTGACTGATAACTTGCAAATAGAGGAAGAAAACATGGCAACAGTGACAGACTTTGTATTTCTAGGTGCAAAGATTACTGCAGACCCAAAGTGCAGCCAGGAAATTAGAAGGCATTTACTTCTTGGGAGGAGACCAATGACCAACTTTGATAAAATAATGAAGAGTAGAGACATCCCAATGGTAACAAAGGTTCACATAGTTAAAGCAATGGTATTCCCTGTAGTAACCTATGAATGCGAGAGCTGGACCATAAGGAAGGCAGAGAGAAGGAAGATAGATGCTTTTGAACTGTGGTGTTGGAGGAAAATTCTGAGTGCCTTGGACCGCAAGAAGATCCAACCAGTCCATACTCCAGGAAATAATGCCCCACTGCTCAATGGAGGGAAGGATATTAGAGGCAAAGATGAAGTACTTTGGGCATATCATGAGAAGACAAGAAAGCTTGGAGAAAAGAATAATGTTGGGGAAAATGGAAGGAAAAAGGAAGAGGGGTTGACCAAGGGCAAGATGGATGGATGGTATCCTTGAAGTGGCTGGTTTGACCTTGAAGGACCCGGGGGGTGTGACAGCCGACAGGGAACTCTGGCGTGGGCTGGTCCATGAGGTCATAAAGAGTCAGAAGTAACTAAACGAATAAACAACAACAAATATATATTTGTGCATATTTTGAAGAGATATTAGATAAGAATCTTGCTGTTATATTTAGATTAGATTAGATTAGCCCCCACTCTGTACACCTTCTATAAAGACTTGAAAACTTGGATTTTTTACTTTTCTGGTTTCAATTGTTTTAATTATATTGTTTATTTGTTATATGTTTTTAATTGTGTTTTAACTTGTAATCCTTGTTTATGCTGGGCTTGGTCCCCACGTAAACCGCCCCAAGTCCCTTTGGGAAGATGGTGGTGGGATATAAGAATAAAGTTGTTGTTGTTGTTGTTGTTGTTGTTGTTGTTGTTGTTGTTACATATTATTATATTGGGAAAAATGAAATGAGATTAGAGGAAAACTACATAGACAACAAAATATGTGTGTTTGTGTACACACACACACACACACACACACACACACACACCTTGAGCACTACTTTTCCATCCCTTTTGTTACAGCTGCACACACAGATATGTAGATATAGATATTAGGCTTGGGCCCAAACCACTGTTTAAAAAAAGATTTGTACTTTTTGGTAGGCTGTTTTTTGATAATTTTTTAAAAACAGAACAGGGAGTGGGAGATGAAAAACCTAGCAAAACAGATTTGGAGAGACAGATTTTTTCCTGGAGAGGAAAGCGTTAAGGCAGGGGATCTGCTGTGTTTTTCTCTCCTTGCAGAGCAGTCTCAGTCCATTTTTTCTTGAAAAGTTCCCTCCTCCTCCAGAGAGGGCCCTGGGAACTCGCTTTCCCAACACCCTTTCATAGGGTGGACATTGAAAAGTTCCCTCTTGGAGCATAATGGGAGTTTAAGATTTCTCTCTGTCTCTCAACCAAGAAAAGCCTGGTGGGGTTCATGCTCTGATTGGCTGAGAATGGACACAACCTGTGACTACAGTTCCCAGAACCCTCTCATATGATTTGTCTTATTTTAAAAAATGTCATGTCTAAAACTTAAAGTAATTCTAAAAAATCACTAGATTGGTGAATAGCCTTGAAACTTGCCAGGCCTTCAGTTGTAAATGGGGTCTAAAAGTGAGTCAGGTTTCATGCAGATAGGCCTTAAAATGGCTGAGGATTGAGCCTTTAAAGTTTCCCATTGTATCCAATGGGCCAAATCTCTACAGAATGAAAAATAGAAACACCCCTTCCCTTTCGAGAAACTTCCCGGCCAGCCAGCAATGGAACCCAAAGAAGCATGCCTTTTGGACACCTATAATAGATATAGATAGATCTCTCTGTGTGTGCTGCCATAACAAAATGTAACAGAGTGTTCTTGTCCTGCACACATAGCGCCCAGTTTGAAGAGTAAAACTAATGCATTAAGATTCTTTTTCATCTGTTACTCATTTAGCAGTACCACTTCAAAATATATCTCTTGAACAATAGAATGCAATGCTAAAGGAATTCTAATTAATCACTGCTTATATTGCATTAGTGGGCAGATTACATTTGTAAAGCTTAAAGTAGGAAATGAATGAAATTAAGGTATTACAAATTTTGGAAAACAGATTCAGAAATACTACTAATAAAAATTGGATTTAATGAGAATCAGTGGAGTGGGATCTGCAACAAAATGGGTTGATGGGGAATGTGCCTGTTCTGGGTTGCAGTCAGCAAGTCATACCTTTCCCCAGGATAACCCATTCCATGTTGTCTCCTATACAGGCTTTCTTCAGCCTGCCAGCCTTCTGTGCTTCCTGAACACTACAGTATGAGTTCTCATTGAGGAAGATCCCTGCTTCCCCCCTCTCCCCTTTAACACCATATTATCTGCTTTGACCTGTATTATATGGCAGTGTAGAAGGGGCCTTAGTTTCCCACAGGCCTGCTGATACTTCTCAGCCACTCTTATGCATTGCTAGGGCTATTTTAGCTACATAAAGCAATGATCTTATGCAGCATAGACAGAATCAATGTAACTACAGAGACACAATGTGGAAAATCTGGTCACTCCTGAAATGACAATATGGTGACTGTGGACACTTTAACATTTCAGGGAAGAGAACCTTTGATGATATCTGACTCAGGTTATGTCTGTGTTATCAAGCACAGACAAAAAGAAGCCATGTTGTAAAAGTCATGTTTCTGGAATCTAAACAAGGACTGTTTAGAATCCTGATGAGTTTGTCATCTTCTCAGAATCCAGATTATTTATCCACATGGTTTTCTTTTTAATGTTTCTGTAATATGTTTCATAAAAGCCTTTCTTCTTTGAACTGCCTTACTTTTTCTCTCACAGTTTCCAGCTTCCAACTGTGCTGCCAGATGCTTTTAAAATCTATTCCAGAGTATTTTATTGCAAATTCATCTGATCATCATCCTCTTCTGTGAAGCAGCCCACTTGAAATGTTTCATTTGATTCTAGTCTTTGCATGTTTATTTCCAGTGCCATGGATTCTCTTGAAATGGAAATAGCAGCAATATATTTTTTGGGCACTGTGACAGGGAGAAGAAGACATAAACTAACCTTCCCACCCACAGAAAAAAAACAGGCACGATAATTTTATTAATTAATGCAATGTCATGCAATATTAATTGCAAAAATTGCAATTAGCATTTTTCCTGGGTTGGTTCCTACTGCTTATATAGGAGGGAAAAAGCAGGAACCTAGCCAAACCAGTTATATCAAACTAGTAAGCATTAAACAATTAGTCCAAAGAAGTATTTTCATTAGGTAAGTTATATGAACACACACCCCATATTCGGTCACAACAGGCCCCTTCTACGCTGCCATAAAAGCCAGATTATCAAAGCAGATGACCCACATCATCTGATTTGAACTAGATGATATGAGTCTACACTGCCATATGATCCAGCTCAAAGCAGATAATCTGGATTTTATATGGAAGTGTAGAAGGGGCCATAGTTCATTCTTTATGGTAGCTCAGACTCTTTATTGTCTCTTTCCTCTGCCTAAGATAGGGATGAAGAACTTGTAGGTTGCCAAAAGATCCATAAACACTGTTCATGCTGCCAGGAGCCTCTGGGTTTAATAAATAGCATCAGAAGAGCCATAAACTTCCTACCACTGATCAGAGAGAACCTAGCCACAATCTTGGGTCTTATTATTCTTGAAATGAGTGCTGACAGAAACCTGTTTAATCCACCTTCTTAGAAACAACACATTTACAGAGTGTAAATTGTATTCATCAGACAACACAACCTTCCTCAATATTCTTCTGATTTTTATGGAAAAAGGACACTCCCTATTTTGCTAAAAAGAAAAAAAATGACCCTATGATGAAAAGAGATTATTATTTTGAAATGATTATAAAGGTGCATCTACATTGTAGAATTAATGCAGTTTGAAACCACTTTAACTGCCATGACTCAATGGTCTGAAAACATGGGAGTTGTAAATGTACAAGTTCTTTAGCCTCCTCTGCCAAAGAATGCTGGTGCTTCACAAAATTACAATTCCCAGAATTCCATAACAATGAGCCATGACAGTTAAAGTGGCGTCAAACTGCATTATATCTACATTCCAAATGCACCCAATGTTCAATAAAGTAGAAGGCAGTAGAAATCAAGGAAAAGGAAAACAGTTCTGAACCTGGCCAAACCTCTATGTAGTCTAGGCAAGAGACAATTAGATTTGGTAGAGAGTGCATGCAGTGATTAGAGATTCTGATTAAGAAGCAAAGACACAAATGGGTTGGAGAAGCAAACAAAAAGTTTCAGAAATTTCTTTTTTTTTCTTTTTTTAATTATAATTAAATTTATTTAAATACATTAACAACTTATAGTGAAACAAAACATAAAAAATGAACATTTTACAAACACATAACCCCACCACAGTTTTTGTTCCAAAAAATCTTCAACTAGGGGCATTCCCACTACAAATGAAAATATGTCCCTTTATGCATGCCACATCTCCAAAAGAGGTTACTTTGTTTCCTGTCCATCTGATGTAGTTTAACTGGTGTGGTATACCATCTCCATATAACTTTGTATACATTTTCTTTTAATTTTATTGACAGATTCTTAACCACTCTCCACTTTAGAACCCCTTTCCAATTGAGATCCGTCAGAGGCCCTAGGTCTCCTTCCCAGACCTTTTCTAACAGCTTCAGCCTTATTTCTTCCCCTAGTAATCCATTATATATTTTCCCAATTAATCCTTTCCCTGATATGTCTTGCTTTTTAAGTTTACTTAACCATTCTTCATATTTATTCAGCTCTCTAAATCTGGGATTTTTACCTAACCAATCCTTTTTCCAATTATACAGTTGTTGCCTCTCAGACCACTTCAGGACACCTTGTTCTAACTTATTAAAATTGCCGCATGAATTTTATGTCCATTCCTTCCAAGAAAGAGCAGTTTTCACCTCGACTTTCCCTCCAGGTTGATTGTCATTGCCTCTGTTTTCTTCCAATTAATTATTAGACCTGTTATTTTCCAAACTGTTTTAAATGTAGATTTATTTGATCTAGTGCACTGTCTGGATTCCTGACTGTCAAAAGTGTATCATCTGAAAATAAGCTGATTTTGATTTTGTTGTCCACTCCTATTCCCTGTATCTCCTTATCTTTCCTGATTGCAGAGGCTAGTAATTCCATAACTAAAATAATTAGAACTGGGGAAAGAGGACAACCCTGTCTTACTCCTTGTTTAAAGGTTTCATAAATAGCACTCCATTTTAAAATAAGAAAATTACTCAGATTAATAATCTAAACTAGCTTCCTTCTAGAGAAAAGGTGAGAGAGGACTGGTAGGAAGAAATAAGGCAGAAAACATTTCCAAGAGTAGTACTTTACTTGACAATCATTACCTGATACTCATTATCTCATAACACCTGGAGGGTGGAGATTATGCTCAGTCTGCATTAAGCTGGGTTTGTAGTCATTGCTGTTACTGCTGCTTTAGAATTTGGGGTTGAGTTTTGGAGTGGGGAGGATTGAACTGTTTGTTTTTTAATGCTTGACTGGAGTATCTGCCCCCCAGAGGAGTGCAGCGTCCTAATGGGTGGGTTGTAGGGGGAAAGTGATCCTGTAGATAACCTGGACATAAACCATATAAGACTTTAAAGGTCAAAACCAACATTTTATACTTTGCCTAGAAACTAATTGGCAACCAGTGGAATGACTTCAGTATAGGTGTAATGTACTCACTCCTAGATGTTCCTGCAACCAGTCTGGCTGCTGGGTTTGGAATTCATTGGAATTTCTGAACTTGATACATGCATTGAAGAAATCCAACCTTGAGGTTACCAGCATATGGACTACCATCTTTAGGCCCTCAGATTTTAGAAAGGGTGCAGTTGGCATATCTGCCAAAATGACTAGAACTCTTCTGAAATTATGCTAAAATAAAATAAAAAATTATAGAAGGTAAAACACTTGGATTCAATCCTTTTAAAAAAAATGAAACATACATGGAACATGTGAAATAACAAGTCAAGAAATGGATTGTATAATTGTGTATTAATTTAGTTTAAGCAGAACCACCCAGATTTTATCTTTGGAAGACATTTTCAATTTAGAGAAAAATTAATCACCATTCTATATAGATTACTGAACATGAAAAAAAAATCACAAATTTAAGGCAGATATCATAGTTGATCTAAATTATGACTAAAATTCTGGAAGGCATTAGCAGGATAAGTGGTTATTCGCCTCTCCCAAACTGCAACATTGTCTTAAAAAAAAAAGAACAAGTCAAGGTTGCCGTTTGAGTTGAGCATTATTTGAATAACAAGAGTCAGAGCAACATCTGCGTAACAGCCTAGCCACCTATTTGATCCCTTTTTCACCCAAACACCACACAGATGAACAAGAAAAGTAGGTTTATTAAGAAAAGAATATCCAATATAAATCAGTTACAAAATACATTCATGAACAAGATTTCCAGAAGCTTACTGTTGGAATCACAGATGCCTTAAAAGGCCAGACTTAAAAGTGTCTTCAAAACAGAGTTTATTGAAACAAAAGGAAAAGGACGCAGGTATACTTAAATGCAGTTCCACTGGTCAAAAACTCAAAAACCCAAAAGGGTAAACAGAAATGTAATCCAGATCAACTGGATGCAAAAAGCAACAAGTCAAACAAAATGCTCTAAGGCAAAACAAAAAGGCACAGTACACAAATGATTAGCAGAGGGAGTTGCAAGAAGAGAAGCGTTGTCAGCCGAAGTCCAAGGTCGAAGCATGAAGAATTCAAAGCAGTGTTGCTCCAGTGTCTGCAGAAGCAGCATCTCCAGCCAAACCGGTTCAGGTCCCAACTGCAGATCCGAACATGAAACAGGCAGCAGCAAGACTACAAGAAACTTTCCCAATACCCAGCACATGAACACACATCAACACCTTGCCTTCTGCAAAGACCCCTCACCCCTGAACCCACTTTTATCTACAAACCATCATCAGAGAATGAACTGACCACCGCCCCATCACCATCTCCCACAGCTGCCCCCAGCTCTTCATGTGAATTCCTTTGACTCTTCCTCCAATTCCTCCATCTCCTGTCAAGACTTAGATCTCCTCAATAATCAGTTGGATCCCCTGATTACCAGTCTTCACTCCCAGAGAACCCCATAAAGGTATCACTAGTTGTTGGTGCCTCACAAATAGCTTGCACTTCTCTTATCTAAGTCCAATCCATGGTGTCTCCTTCTTCACTCATTGACCCATCATCCCCAGAGAATCCCTCAAACAATTCTTCATCTGTAGGTGTTGTAAGTATTCTCTTTCTCTGCTGCTCATCATCAGATTCCTGCTCCCGAGTAACCCTTTTTCCCCTTCTGACACCCATACTACTGTTTGTAATGTTACTCACAGGCTCTACTACAGCACTTACCAAAAAACAATGACCAACTCTGAATAGGAATTCCAAAAATCACATAAGGCAAAAGCAAGAAACAGTAATCCAAAGGTTATTGCGTTTAAACTAGAATTATGCCCAAAAGCTTGAAAGCATGAACATGACCATAATCCAAAGACTTGATATTTATTTCCCTTATTTGTACCCCACCCCTTTCAACCCTGAAGGGGACTCAGAGAGGTCTCACATATTGGCAACAATTCAGTGCCTTAAAATAACATACAATTGGTAAACATCTACATCAAAAAACAGAAAATTAAAAATCTAAAAACCATTCGCAAAAGCCATAATCCCAAAGTCTTGAAACTTGAAACAAGATTTGCAATTCTAACAGGAAAACAAGATATATACCCAAGACCAGAACTCCTAACTCGAAGGTCCCAAGACAGGCAACTTGACACATGAAAATCCATCGTTGATCTCCCCACCGAACATCGACTCCAATTCCCTAAGAATACTCCCGCTTGCCCATGACATCACACTTTCTCACATCTGTGTTCCCTTTGTTTATCTTTCAGTCTCTGAGAACACCAAATTTGTCTTTATTTCACACTATCCCTTCCAATCTGTAAATGCTGGGAGTATTTGTAACCCTCCTGTCTCCTCCACATTCCTTTCAGAGTCCATCCCTGACTGATTCTCATGAGAATCACTGCCCGTTTCCCCGACAACAGATATACCCAAAACATTCCCAACATCTTGAAAAACACTTCTGCTTTCCCCCACAGAAACATCAGGCTCATCTAGAAAATCCTCATCCTAAGAGGTTTCACAGGCCTCAACAATCTGATTATCAAGGCAAAACCGCAGCCTTACATATGACACATACATGCCCATCTTCATCTCTTGGGTTCCATAAATAACAGTAGAACAGCAGAAGCAAGAAAATGCTGGCCCTCTGAATGTTTTAGTCTACAATATTTATAACATTTTGCTTTTGTCCATGCTGGTAGGGCTCTGGGGAGTTGAAGTTCAAAATATTTTAAGGACCAAAACTTCTCTATGGCTACACTACAGATTGATTCACCATGGTACCTCATAAGCACTTATGATATTTTTTACAAATGGTGTCCTTATATATTGTACAGAACATTTCCATACATAATGGCTCACAGTGGCATGGATATGTTTCATGCATGGTGAAAGAAAGGCAATGCTTTCTGATTCTACAGCTTGCAATGGTGTCATAGGAAAATCACTGCAGAATGTTTCCATATAATAAATATATTATTCTGTCTGGCTGAGCTTTGCAAAGTAACATTGATTTTGGTCACTGTAAATATTGTACAGGGAGGAAAAGTGGCAAGGTTGTGTTCCAACTGTTTTGTTCATAGCAGATTTTTCATTTTATTTTAATTAAAGACTAATCATATGTAACATTATTGGAAAGAACATTTTGGAGGTGAATTAAAGGGATATCCAGGACAATGTGAGAATAAAAAAATGATAATTTAGGAGAAAGCCGTGATTGTATCCAAATTGCTAAATCTATTTAACACTATTAAAGAACCCTTAAATGGATTCAGTCACATTAGATGAATTCCAAACAGGAATCTGCACTTATTTAATCAATGAAAATGAGGTTACTAATGTGGATTTTGGAAACTAGTGGAGAATAAAGTGGATTAGTTATATTATGTTAAATAGCAGTGAGGGGAAAATTAAAGGGGGAAATTTTCCTATTTTTATACAGAAATATTCAGGTCCCTGATCTTTGTGCTTTTGCGTTTTCACATGGCAAATCCCTATACATCATGATAGGTCTCTTGAGACAGTTTTTTTCTCAGAGTGTTACTATGGTCAGAAAATTAAGAGCATGTTAAAAATAAACTCATTCCTCTCAAACAGGAGGTAGCTAATAAGGGGAATGACCCATCAACATTCTTAACAACCAAGAAGAGACTATAACTGCTCTGATGGCCCCATAAGAATAATAATTTTACATGTCCTCATAGGAACTTTGAAACAGTTGTTTGCCAAATATCCCTGGAGGCTTTTCTCCTGGTTCTACTAAGGGCCCTTCCAGTCCTGAAAATGCAGGGCACGTCGGGCTTTTACCTGAGATGTCCAAACGATGCCTCAGGTAAAAGTGAATTAATTCAGTACAAAGCAGGTAAAGCCTGCTTTGTCCCAAATTAATTAGATACCACATCAGAACCAGCCCTTCCTGAAAGGCCCAGGCCTAATGGGGTATTGGGCTGTGGGTACTCACCTATGGATAGTTCTGGGACTATCCATGGGTGAGTCTCCACAGCCATCTCACTTCTTTGGGCTTCCAAAAGCTCAGACGAGAGAGATGGTGCCCATCCCCTTCTTCCAAGCCCCCCCCCAAACTCCCCTAAAACTTGTAAAAATTTACCTGGCTGCCATTATGGTGATCCTGAAGTCTTTCTGGCATATAGAAATTACACACTAGGAGATGGGTGGGGTGAGGAGAAAAATCGCTCTTCATCCCACATCTGGTGCATAATTTCTGTGTACCATGAAGTCTCCGAGACCATCATAATGGTAGCCCACTGAGCTTTTAGGGAATTTTTGGGAGGTTTGGGGGTAGCTGGGTTTCATCTCATCCCGGTAGTTACTGAGATTGCATTTAGACACCCCACCAGGAAAGTCTGGTTTTGGGAAGGGGGCATGTGGATTTTTTAAACCCATCTCGGTGCGGGTTTAAACCATGTCTGGAAGTGTCCTAAGAGGTCACTGAATTGAGTAGGATGTATGTAAGAGACATCTCTGAGTCAGCAGACTTCAAAAAGATTTCATGGTAGGAGGAATTCCTTAGGATTAGCTCATTGTTTCCTTGAACATGCTTTATGAAAGAGACTATAAGAACCATTCATTCAAAATCCCTGGCATGCGGAAAAATACAATCAAAGCACTGCTGACAGATGGCCATTCAGCTTATATGCTAAATGTAGCACTAATATTTCAGAAATTGATGAGATCTGATAACTAGTTCATCTGCCATGGGCAGTGTCAGTAAAAAAATTACTTGTGCAGGACTATAAGTACCTTGGCATAAACATTTTGAATGTAATAGTCTTTAATATTTTATTGTGAAAATTCCTAGAGAGAAGAGACACAGATTTGGTTGTGTCTAGTTTTGTTCCTGTGCATCTTTATTAGAAATGCCACATCTTGACACTTTAATAGATATGGAAAAGGGAGGAATTATGGGAATGAAACAATCATGTTCTCAAACAGGCTCCAGTGTCATGCTGATTTTCAAATGGTTTCCTATTACTAGTGCAGCAGAGTGGAAAGAGATGGCTGTTTATCACAATGTCACTGCTTATGAAATTATATAAAAGTTTATATATCACAATAATACACATGTGCATGGAATACATGTAAATGGGTTTGTTAAACACATACTAGATTTTTTATTGGACAATGGAATATTGGCATCAAGATGTGAAGGTGATACAATGGTGTACAACTGAGGCTAAGAAAATTTGATTTAAATAACTCAGTCCCTTGATTCTAATTCACTCTATTAGCTATAGCACTTGGCCCAGATCCAGCCCTCTCCCCCCCACCCCGCCATTTCATCAATAAACCCAATTATGCTTCCTCATTCAGATTACATATGCTGAAATCAATCTTTTTTTAAAAGACCTATGAACTTGCAATGGAAATTTAAAGGAGTGTGAGCCAGAAATGAACCTACCTAACCATTTCTGAAAAAAGTAAGTAAACTTATCTGTCCCAGATAAATTTCAATCTTGGAAGATTAAATTGTTTTGTATTCCCAAGAGGAAATATTTTATCTCACAGGTTAATTAACAGTGTCAGCAAGCGAGCTGTCAGGCCTAATCAGGAAATAGCTAGCTGATATGAGTCACAAATGCTATTGATTACATGCACAAGGAGACTGCAGTTTCACTGCAGGTAACCATTCACTTCTCTCATGTGAAATATATGGTTGATGCAGACTTGATACAATTTTCATATCAGCAGTGTGCAGAGAGAAGGGCAGCACTCACTCAATGGTGTCAAATCAGGCAATCTACACTTCTGCACTGGGCAGAGGAGAGCAATATTCATGGGTCAGAGGGTACATCTACACTCATCATTTTGATCAGTTTGAAGGAAGCTTAACAGCACACTGTTTTGGTGGAGCACACTGCAAATACATGTGGCAACATGCATTAAGGGTTTTAAACCAGGATAAGCAAAGTTGGGGGATACTCAAAAACAGAGCCTGTAATATGCTTCAGCGTTCTTAAGTGTGAACTACACAGAGCCGGCCCTAGGTAATTTTCAAGAGTAGGCGAACAGAATTTTAGTGCCCCCCCCCTCAAACCAATTGCTCAAAAAAGTAATACTAATAAAATGTGCACAGACAAATATTAATAATATATTATTATGACAACAACAATATAATATTATTATTAACACATTCATAATATATTATCACTAATAGTAGTACTATATTCATATTCATAATATTAATAACAGTACAAGAGACAATTATGAATAATATATTATTATTCACAATAATACACTATTATTATTAACACAGTATGCACATGTGTGCATGTGGGTCTACATATGTGTGTGTGTGGATGTATAATGTGTGTAGATATAGAATGTCTATGTGTGTATCAATAGCAATATGTGGGACTACATCTGTGGACATACTAAATAGACAGAAAGACAGACAGACAGACAGTGTATATGATTATATATAGAGAAAATATACGTGTCCTGGCCCTAGGTAATTTTCAAGTGTAAGCAAACAGAATTTTGGCGCCTCCGCCCCCAAACCAATTACTGAAAAATAAAAGTGTTGGATAAGCAAAAATGTTGGATAATAAGGAGGGATTAAGAAAAAGCCTATTAAATGCCAAATTACATTATGATTTTTACAAATTAAGCACCCAAACATCATGTTTTACAACCAATCGGGGGGGGGGAGCAGTTCAATACATGGTAATGTTATGTAGTAATTACTATATTTACGAATTTAGCAGCAAACATTGCAATGTATTGAAAACATTGACTACAAAAACATTGGCTATTAACAAATTGACTGCAAATAAAGATAGAATTGCATAAAATAAACTTGCAGTAACAACATTGTCAGAAGTTAAATCCGTAAAAACTTCAGTCCTTGCTGCCTAAAGCTGTGGTTCCAGACAGGAGGCCAACTGCATTGGATAATCCAGAACGTTGGATAAGTGAAGGTTGGATAAGTGAGACTCTACTGTACTAACTATGGCTGACTCTGCTTAGCTTCCAAAATCAGATGGGGGTTGGTACTTTTAGGATACTTAGGTCCTAAAATGTATATATCACCCTCAGTTACCAAGAGTAAAATAAATACAAATTAAAACTTTAGAAGGGTAAAGGTAAAGGTTTCCCCCTGACATTAAGTCCAGTCGTGACCGACTCTGGGGGTTGGTGCTCATCTCCATTTCTAAGCTGAAGAGCTGGCGTCGTCCATAGAAACCTCCAAGGTCATGTGGCCGGCATGACTGCATGGAGCGCTGTTACCTTCCTGCCAGAGCAGTACCTATTGATCTACTCACATTTGCATGTTTTAAAACTGCTAGGTTGGCAGAAGCTGGGGCTAACAGCAGGCACTCATTCCGCTCCAGGGATTTGAACCTGGGACCTTTTGGTCCGCAAGTTCAGCAGCTCAGTGCTTTAACACACTGTGCCACCAGGGGCCCCACTTTTGAGAAAGCAGTGTATTTTTTTGGATTGCTGTAGGTTTTTCGGGCTGTAGGTTCTTCCCCAGTCTCCAACAGACCTCAACCTCTGAGGATTCCTGCCATAGATGTGGGCGAAACATCAGGAGAGAATGCTTCTGGAATATGGCCATACAGCTCGGAAAACTCACAGCAACCCAGTGATTCTGGCCATGAAAGCCTTTGACACTATTACTTTGATGATGATGATAATGATGATAATGATGATTATTATTATTATTATTATTATTTTCTGCCAAAGAGTGCTGGGATCTCATCAAACCACAGCTCCCTTGATTCCATAGCATTGAGCCACGGCAGTTAAAATGGGGTCAAACTGCATTAATCCTACAGTGTAGATGTCCCCAAAGAGAGAGAAAAAGAGAGAGAGAGAGAGAGAGAGAGAGAGAGAGAGAGAGAGAAGAGGCAGAAGGGATGGATAAACTGGTTTTTGGAAGATGCTGTGTGTTTCTGTACAAAGAGATATCATGTTTAATGATCAGGTATGTTTAATGATAAGTCTTGCTACAAACCTGTCTGTTGGTTTTAAGTGGCTTGGCTGCAATGCGGTGATTTTAATCCTTCCCTACTCTTCCACCCAGCTGTATAGCCCAGAATATCAAGGCAGATAATCCATAATATCGGCTTTGAACTGGATTATACACTGCCATATAATCCAGAGCTGGGCATGTTTTGGCTGCAGAAGAGAGGGCTGAGAGGAGACATGATAGACATGTATAAAGATGTGAGGAGAAGTCATAGGGAGGAGGGAGCAAGCTTGTTTTCTGCTGCCCTGCAGACTAGGACATGGGACAATGGCTTCAAACTGCAGGAAAGGAGATTCCACCTGAACATCAGGAAGAACTTCCTCACAGTGAGAGCTGTTCAGTAGTGGAACTCTCTGCCCTGGAGTGCGATGGAGGCTTCTACTTTAGAGGCTTTTAAGCAGAGGCTGGATGGCCATCTGTCGGGGGTGCTTTGAATGAGATTTTCCTGCTTCTTGGCCGAATCAATTGGATGGCCCACGAGGTCTCTTCCAACTGTAGGATTCTATTTATGTTTTACTAATTGTTTATTATTGATTGTTGTCGATTTTATATTGCATTTGTTATTGATTGTGTTGGTTTTATTTTGCATTTAAGTGCATTATAACAAGTTGGAAGCCGCTTTGGGTCCCTTTATGGGAGAAAAGCGGGATATAAATAAAGGTTTATTATAATTATAATATTACCATTATATTATCACATTGTTATATTATTATATTATTATATATGATATAATATTATGATATTATAATATTATAATATTATAATATTACCCTTATATTATTATTATACTGTTACACTATATTATGATATTATATATTATATAATATTATATGGTATTATTATATTATTATAATATATTATAAAGAGTCCCTGAGGGGAGATAGGGCGGAATAGAAATAAAGTTTTATTATTATTATTGTTTTATTATTATTGTAATATTATTATTATATACTATATTATTATATGATAGTATTATATCATTATTTTATTATATCATTATTATTATCATTATTATAGAAGGGGCCTGAGTCAAAACAGAGAGAATGCCATACTTTTGAAATGCATATATATGATTGGCAGGGTCTGCTCCATGGCAGGAAGTGGGGTTGAAGGTGGAGTGTCCCAGGTGGAGTGGCCAGGCCCCAAAGAGTACCTCCCTCCCCCTCTGCCCATGCTCAGAGGCATGCCCTGGCCTACCTTCTCCTCCTCCTCTTCCTCTTCCTCTCTCTCTCTCTCTCTCTCCCCCTTCTTCTCTTCCTTCTTCCCTTCTTCCCTTAGTCCTCTATTCCATACAGGAGGGCTGGGCCCTGGATACACATGCACAGTTGAGGGAGGGAGGGGAGGGGAGGGGAGGGGAGTGAAGCCCCGCCCCATGCCCCACCCCCTGAAGGGCCCCGTTTGGCTAGGAAAAGGCTGAGGGGAAAATGGCAGCGCAAAGGCCCAGCTAAGGATGTTTGCTGCCTTGAATCTTTATGGGGAGAAAAGCAAGGTAAAAATAAAGTTAATGATGATGATGTCGCAGTTTCATCCATTTCTGCGCTTTCTCCATGGTTGAGCTCAGATTTAGGAACACTTTGGGGGGAATCCAAAGGAGAGGCCTGAGATATTTCAAGCTCTGTCAGCTTTCAAAAATCTCTTTAACAACTATTATTATTATTATTATTTCAACTATTATTGTAATAACCATCATCCTCATTCCAACTGGGGGCTCTTTTCCTTTGCAATCCCAGCCTCTTTGAGCACCGTGGGGCTTCTCACTCTGTCCCTGTGGGCCTGTACTTTTGTGTGTGTCGCATGGGAAGGAGGGAGTGGGAAGGCTGGGAGCCCTTCTGCATTGATAATATGTTTAGAGGCCACGAGGCCTCTTCCGCCCCCACCACTGCCTATTTACATTTAAAACATTGAGCGAGAGGGAGGGAGCCAGGAAGAGGGCAGGAGGCCAGCAAAAGGGGATTTAAACACAGGCACACACACGCGGGAAGTGGGAGGGGGATGAATCCCTATGACATTCAGCCTCCCTGGTCGCCAATGCCTCCTTTCAACAGACCCAAGCGAGATGTCTCCAGCTTCAGCCTCGGGAGCGTGCTCTTCCACTTGTCGGCAGCGTGCTTCCCCTATTCTCCCTATCCTTTCTTCTTTCCCCCACCGCTTTCTTTGAAGCTCGGTTTTTTGTCAAGTGAAGGCTCCAAAGGAAAGAGAGGCAGGGAGGGAAACGTGGGGAAACGATCTAGCGTGTTTCTTCCCGGCTTGGCTCCTGCACTGAAGCACCTGGGTTCTCTCTCTCTTTCTCTCTCCTTCTCCTTTGTGGGTGGCTCCCTCTCCTCTCTTCCCCAAGGTGAATGCATAGGAGGCGACCCGAGGAGGCAGGGCCAGCCTGGAAGGAAGGCCTCGCTAGGAAGGCGCCGGTTTGCAGAGCAGAGTGCCGCTTTTCTTCAAAGCACCGAACGCCTTCCTGGTGGCGCTTTGCAGAGCAGAAAAGCGGCGACTGCTCTGCAAACCGGCGAATGCCTTGGCTCCTTCCTTGCAGAGGCAGGCACAGCAGCAGAGCCAGGAGTTGCCTGATGGTGCCCCAACAAGATGGCACCACAGGCAACTGCCTAGTTTGCCTGGCGGTTGAACCGCCTCTGGAACTACAACACATGATGAAATTGATTTATGTGCTCTCTTTCCACACATATGAAAAAATAATACTCATTTTCTGTGAAGCTGTGGATATTTTGAATCCTGGAACTACTATGTGGCCAGCCTCTGTAGTGTATATGAGCACCACCCAAATTTCAAACCAGTTTCAAGACTTCACATACAATATTCTGACAGTGAACTTACGTCTTTCTCTGCCATTATCACAACAACCTAAGTGGATGGCATAGATGTGCACCTAGTAAGGGTACTGGCATGATGATGATGATGACGACGACATATGTCAGCAGGCCACAGGAGACTGTTTTTGTTCAATCTAGCAAAAGATTTTGCATAAGATGAGGGGATACTTTCCGAGACAGGGAACTGCTAACCAAAAAATGAAGGGGATGTAGTTTATTATATGAAAGCAAAAGGCTGCTCTGCATCCTGTCTGAAACCAGTGCCTGAGATATTCCATCTGTTTAATGGAAATATCATGAACACTGCCATTGCTTGCCCCTGCCACATGTAGCACTATGAAGTTGAAGTTTTAAACTTCAGCTACTTAAGTGTGAATTCTTGTATCAGCCTCATCATTTGTGTAAAGAAGTTAATGACATGAATTGTGACCTGATTGTCACACCAGAAGTGCACAGAAAGATGAGAAGTGTCTTTCCTCCATAGCCAGACTGCCACAACTACTAAAAATGGGAAGTACCCACCTTTTTTCAGACACAATTTCCTTTTAAAGTGTGTGCTATAGTTGACTGAAGCAACTGCATCCAAAGAAACGTGAATTGCATTGAAAAGTTAACTGCTATTCCATTAACAAAAGATCCTCTAAGATTCACTAATTAGTTCAGACCTTGGCAATAGGTTACCCTTTAAGGTGCCTGGAAATTGTAGAACAATTGTGCCATACCACATCTGTCTCATCAACATTCAAAGATCTTCTTCAATGTTTCCTCTATAGCAACCTCATTATATGATGTGCTGGCCTTTTTGGGACAATAGCACCCATACCTATGAGGCTTCCTATCTATGGACTCTACACCAACATCCAGTGAAAGCATTGTGGACCATCTACCTCTACCCCTAATAATCATGGTGACCAGGGGAAAAACAACTCACCATCCACTTTCTTTTGAGACACCTTTCAAAAAGAAAAAGGGCAAAGTTATATAGAGATAGTGACTGCTAGTTGTACCCCCAAGAATCTAAGGGACTCTTCAGAAACCCCATATGCACAAGTGGTGGAAGCCAGAAGAAAGAAAGAAAGAAGAAAGAAGGAAAGAAAGAAAGAAAGAAAGAAAGAAAGAAAGAAAGAAAGAAAGAAAGAAAGAAAGAAAGACAGAAATAGAGTTTCAAATAGGGCCAAATTAACTTAACTTACAAGCAACTCTCGAGAATCCCAACCTCTTTAGACCATGACCTAATGAGAACAAATGAATCAGGAATAAAGAAAAGCCACCCACTCATGCTTTAATATATTGTAAAAATGTTAGGGTTATCCTGAGGAAAAAACATTTCATCTTCTACTCCCTTCTTAGATATGGATAAGTAAGGTGTGGCAGATGTATAGAGACAATGGCTGCTTAGAGCAATATTTAAAAGTATTTATTTATTTATTTATTGTCTCTCTTCCACTTTCACCAACTTTACTGTCCTGGTAATTTGTATGGAAGGAAGTTGTATTGGCTGGCTTCCATTCCTTTCAGGAGCAACACAATCCTCTCAAAATGCTCAAACATGTCCTCTTGGGGTTCCAGAATCCCCCAACATATTGCGAGAATCCCTCCAAAACACTTAGTGCATTGGGAGGCACAACATGGTTTTATGGAGGTGGGAGCAACTCCAACATCTCTGCTGAAGGGGTGTAATGAAGCCCACAACCCTTCAACTAGACAGTGTTTTTTTTTTTAAGGCTATAAGGATTCATATGGGACATTAAGCTGTGTTTCCCACAAAACAACAGCAACTTTGGCATTTGGAAATGTCTATATGCCAAACCAATTGTCTTTCGACCAAGCCAACCATATGTAAAGTGTATATATGTGTGTGTGTGTGTGTAAAGGTACCAGGTACCAGGTAGAGACAGAGTATTTTTCTAGTAGAGACAGTTTTCTAAATTTATAGTTGAATATAATAATTGGATTGACCTTGAAGGAGCTGGGGTGGTGATGACCGACAGGGGGCTCTGGTGTGGGCTGGTCCATGAGGTCACAAAGAGTCAGAAGCGACTGAACAAATAAACAACAACTTAACAAAAAACCTTCTCTTTGAAAAATTTGCTTTCCACCAAGTCAATGGCTATTGCTCTAGTTTTCCTATTGACATTTAATGCTGGCATGACTACACTGTATTCAAATTTATTTTCTTTGAATGCAAATATCAAAATAGGCAGGGACAATGGTTCTGAAAACCTCTCTCATGGGCTGGCTGTTGTGAGGAGGATAAGGATTAGGCAAACGGCCTGATTTCCTGAAATATATGCACTTTGTTTTGCAAATGCAGTAGTGATATACAGCAATCAAAAATACACTAACGACACTCCAATCATGTTTTAGTTAAACATTCCTGAGGGGCTGTTCCCTTGTTCTCACTTATTTGTTTTACCCCATAATTGTCTTCCATCTTTGTCTTTTTAAAATAACAAGGAACAAAAAGCCGCTCATAATTGAATTCAAGGAAGAAAGGGTACTGCGTGGATTGAAGCCAACATTCCTTTGAGATAATAGCATGGTGAATGCAACTGAAGGATCATGTATTTTATTATGAGAAGCATCATTCAGAACAACGGAGAAATTGCTGTGAATCATGATACTTCAGTGTAGCAACACAGTTATGCAGTTTTGTAGCATGAGTTATAGGCAGCCATTATTAGGTAGGGAACATTGCACAATTATTTTTGATGAGTAACATATCACCTAAACATGAGAAAGCAATGGAAAGTGGTATTGGTTTTATTTGAAGTAGAAAATGAATCCCTTTATGAATGTGCTTAGTTGTTCTTGAACAAGGCACAAGCAGGAGCAAAGCTTCTCATGACACAGGGTACTGTATTTCTTATTGCTCTTTCAGAGAAGCATTTGTCTACTTAACTAGAGCTGAAATCGAATTGTTAGGCTCAGCTAGAATGGATCACTGGAATAAATTGCCAAAATGTATGTCAATGGCAATGTAGAGCACAACGATTCTGTAGGTTTTTTTCTATCCTGAACTTCAAAAGTGACCCTCCCCCCCCCCAAAAAAAAATAGGATGGGGACCTTGGTGGATTCTTTTAAACAGGATAAAATCTGAGGAGTTCCGCCACTGGAGATTCTGTCCGCATACAATTCCCAGAGATCTTTCCAGTAATGATTTCTTGTTGCTAAATCTTTGAAGCTTAAGAAACAGCCAAAAGGCAGTCCTTGCCTCTAACATCCCCCTAATCATTGATACTAGAAGGTAAGTTTTCAAAAACATGAAAGGAAAAGAGATAGAAACATCTGGGAATATCTTTATCCCCAGCTGGGAATGAATTTAGCAGAAATTCATAAAGATACGCTTGTGAAAACCTGATTATTTTGTAATAAGTAGGGTTTCTGAAATAACCCCCACCAGAATTTTGAAGCACAGAAAAAAATTACTAGAAATGATAAGAGTATCCTTCCTCATGAGGGCAATATATTGAATTTCATTGGGGTGTCTTTTTGGCAAGCACACCAGGAAGGTTTACCACATGGTAACTTAGGATATTTCTGTGTGCTTTCACAGATGGAATCTGTACTTGGAAACATCAAACTGTTGCATTACCGTCTATAAAGAAAGAAAAAAGTGTACTTTCCATAAATATCTATGGTGAATCAGTGGCGGTGTATTTAAAGCGAAAAAAAGAGGTTACAGCTGAAATACAGCACAAATGTATGCTTCAATGAGCTCAAAAACAAAACAATGACAAGCAAATCAGTAAAACATCAGGGCTCATTCACATACACAACCCATTCATACTAAATCATTGATTGTGAAATGATGCATGATCTTCTGTCTGCACAACTTGGTGATCATTTGTTGTTTGTAGGCAAACTTCTTTCCGGAAATAATTTTTCAAGACATCTTGTTCCTCTTTCTTCAAAAAGGAAGAATTGCATGGATTTTTTTCACAGCTACTGCTTTATGTCTCCAGCTACATTAACAGGTGACCTAACAACAGTGATTTGTTAACTTGGATTCCATTTTGAATGTAGAAATTAACAAAAATGTCATCTTAAGAACACTCCAAATTTCCTGTAACCCCAAACAAAGTTTGGCACTGATAACTACACCGCCCCCGGACAACATAACAACATAACATAACAACAGGGAAAGGTCAGGAATTGCAAAATTCATATTTATTATGTCATCCACATTTATTAAGTGTAAAGTTATGTCGTAACAAAAACACAAAAGTCAGACTCTCACAAGAATGACTCAAATCTCAAAATTGCACAATTATTCCAGTTAAAAATAATAAGAAAGAGGGCATGGTCAATGAGGGAAAATACACAGGTTGGGATGAGTGTTCTATGCGATGACATGCTAAGCAAAAAGAATAATCTGCACTTTGAAAGAACTTTTAGGTGGAGATAGCATGGTGACAGGAGCACCTTACTGAGGGATCTCAGCAAGGTACCACTTCGAGCAGTCAGGTCGAGCCTTAAGCTCCCCTCCCTCGCCGGATTGAGCACTGGGGGGGGACACAAAAGGAGAGATCACGGGTGGCAGACCATTCCATGGGAAGCAGGGTGAAACCTGCATCAACTGCTGACCAGCACCACCTTAAACCAAGAAGGACAAGACAACAAGCCCCCCCCCCAAAAAAAAAAATAATAATGGTGAGTGGGGAAGCAAACTTATGAAGATCTAGCCTGAGCGAAAGAAACCCCCAAGGGTGAGGGAAATTTGCAAGATTAAATCAAACTGATGGAACCAATAGACTAAATATAATCCAAATGGAAAGACTGGGGAAAAGCAAGCAAGCAAACACACTTAGTATGATAAAACCTCTATTGACCTTTAAACTCTAAGGTTTTAAATTGACTATTTGGAGACTGGAGGGAAGAAAAACAAAAAGTAAGGTTTCTTAGGGGAAGAGTCTGGGACAAGACTTTGAGAGACTTTGAGAGTGGGGAGAGTAGCACTGAAGAAGAACTTTATAAGTAAATATGTTGCCTCCCCTCCCCCCCCCCGAATGAACTACAAAATTACAGCAAACCCCTGACTTTGACACCATGATGTTTTGTCTACACTCTCCTTCTTCATAAGCAAGTCATCACCACCGGAAGAGGCAAACCCAGAAGGGGTTTTTGGACAGAAGGTTCAGAATTAATAGGAGAAAGTGGGAGAGTAGAACAAAGGGCGGAAGGCAGAAAAGACCCATAACAAGGGAGGGCGGAAGTACAGCGGGAGGCTGAAACCATAGAGAAAGATCAATACAAAGGGGAGGGGAAAGAAGACTAGAACAATACTATATAATACAACACAAAAAACATAAGAGATGACTCATAAGAAACTTAAAGACAAGGATAATCCAGAAGAACAGCAGCGGCAACCAAGGAGATATAGAGGCATCGGGAAGGAGGGATAGGAGAGCCAAGCAAAGGGAAAGGACCTAAAGAAACTACAAGGGGTCTAAGATTAAGTAGTTAAGAATCACATTTCAGAAAAGAAGGTGTAAAGAGAAAGATATAAAAATAACTATTTGTCACGACCCGGCTGCAGGGCACCAATAACCATACACAGAGGCCAGAATCTATCTAATATCTTTATTGAAGGAGTAAACAAAGTTAATAAAAACAAGCGTAGAAAATAGTCCAGGATGAGACCTTTCAGGAAAGGTCAAAATTAGTCCAAAGAAACAATGTCCAATATGAAATATTAAGGTCCAAAGTTATAATCCAATATCCGAAACACTCACTTTGCCAGGCAAAGTGAGGGGAGATGACAAGGTCCTTTAGTCCAAGAACTTGAACGAGGCTAGGAAATAACTTGACTCTCGGAAAACAAGGCTTGAATACAAGATAGCAAGGGACGAGAAACAAGAACAAGGTCCGTGATGTTTACTTGGCAAAATCCGGGAAACAAGGCAAGGCTGGGTCTTGGAAAGCAAGGCAAAATCCGTGGAAGAACAAGGCTGGAAAACGAAGGCTTGAATCAGGAACAAAGGCTTGGAAGCGGAGTAGCTGTCCACACACACTACTCCAGTTGCTGACGAAATTGACTCCGCAAGAAACCTCCGGGAGCAAGGAACCTAAATAGGCCTTGTTTTCCTCACCAGAGAACACTTCTCTGGGGAACCAGAACCGAAAGTCAATCTCTGTGTCCAGATGTATGACTCCCTAAAATTTCTCATGGGAACAGGCTTAATCATCTGAATGCTTTGCTGCTATTCTCAAACTCCTGCGATTAGCCTGTTGCACTCCCTTCTGCAGGAGAATGTAATTACGGCGCGAAAAAGGGGGAGAACTCGACCCCGGGCTTGTTTGGGAGATTTCTGGAAAACAAACCTCCTGCAGGTGCAAAGGCTCAATTTCTGGCTGAAATGGTTCCCTTTCTGGCTGAAATGGAGGAAAACCCAAGTTCTCCTCTTCGTCAGTCACAACAGCACTAGGAATGGGACTACCATGCCCATGAGTCATCACACTATCCCCCTCCTCAAGCCCCCTCTCAAACTGGGACTCTCTCCCCGAGGCGCGAGGCCGCGGCTTGGCGGGATAGGTCTGATGGAAGCGGCGGGTTAGATCAGGAGCATGAACCGTGGAAGCGTCTTCCCAAGAGCGCTCTTCGGGGCCAAAACCCACCCAGTCAATGAGATATTGTAGGCGGCGGCGGTGAAAGCGAGAATCCAAAATGTCCTGAACCTCGAACTCTTCTTCTCCGTCCACCAAAACAGGGGCGGGGGCCGGCCGGTCTGCATCAGGGCGCACACCATCCGCTGGAAGGAGCAGGGAGCGATGGAACACTGGATGAATGCGCATAGAGCGCGGAAGTTGGAGTTTGAAAGTCACGGGGTTGAGTTGCGCCACCACTGGATAGGGACCAATGAAACGGGCATCTAGCTTCCGGCAGGGACGGTGGGAGGGCAAAAAGCGAGTGGACAGAAGAACCCGGTCTCCTACCTTGATTTCGGGCCCCGGGTGGCGATGCTTGTCAGCGTGGCGTTTATAGTCCTCCTTGGCTTGGTCCAGTTGCTGGAGCAAAAGTTGCTGCACTGCTGTGAGTTCCTGCAGCCAGTCCTCTGCTGCGGGAACTTCTGAGGTTTCAATGACAGGAGGAAAGAAACGTGGATGGAAGCCATAGTTTGCAAAGAACGGGGTTTCCTTAATTGAAGCCTGGACCCCATTATTGTAGGCAAACTCCGACAGTGGTAACAGGGAAGCCCAATTGTCCTGTTGGTAGTTTACATAACAGCGAAGGTACTGTTCCAAAGTGGCATTGGTGCGCTCAGTTTGCCCATCTGTTTGAGGATGATGAGCCGAAGATAAACGAGAGTCTATGCCCAATAGTTTTTGTAGTGCCTTCCAGAAGCGAGAGGTGAATTGGGACCCACGGTCAGTGACCAAACTCTTGGGCAATCCATGCAATCTGAAAACATGTTGGAGAAATAGATCTGCAGTCTCTTTGGCCGTGGGAAGGCCTTCACAGGGAATAAAATGGGCTAACTTGGTGAAAAGGTCCACCACCACTAGGATCGTGGTGAATCCACAGGAAGGTGGTAGATCAGTTATAAAATCCGCAGAGATTATTTCCCATGGGCGAGATGGGGTAGGAAGGGGATGCAGAAGCCCTGAGGGCTTTTCCCTTCTTGTCTTGGAGCGCTGGCATACTGGGCAGGTGTTGACATATTTTTCTACATCCTTGCGGATCTTGGGCCACCAGAAATCTCTTAGGATCAAATGCATAGTTTTGAATAGCCCGAAATGCCCTGCTGGCTTGCAGTCATGACACAAACGAAGTGCCTTTTCCCTGCCCGGTCCTGGGGGGATGTAAACATGATTTCTATAGCAAAGCAGCCCATCCTTAAGCGAAAGGGGAAAATATAGTCCTTGGCGAAGTTGATCCTGCGCCCAGGCATCTGCTTGCTGACTAGCCCTGATTTCTTGAGCACAAAGGGGCCCTGGAGTAGAGGGAGTTGATTCAATGGGAGTGGATTTGGTGTTCCCCACTGTGAGCGTGGCAAAGTTCCCGGGTTGTAGCAGCTGGGACTCAACGGTCTCCTTGCGTCCTGCAGCGTATTCCGGTTTCCGTGACAGAGCATCTGCTTGCTTGGTCTGGGCTGGGGTTACATAATGAATTTGGAAGTTAAAACGTTCAAAGAATAAAGCCCAGCATTGTTGTCTCTGATTTAGCTTGCGGGCAGTTCTTAGATGCTCTAGATTCCGATGATCAGTATGGACTTCAATGGGAAATTTGGCCCCTTCTAACCAATGTCTCCAAGTTTCAAAGGCTGCCTTTATGGCCAATAGTTCTTTTTCCCAAATGGTGTAGTTTCTCTCTGGTGCGGTCAATTGACGGGAATAGAAGGCACAAGGATGAAGATGATCTCCCACCGGTTGTAGGAGTACAGCCCCAATTGCCACATCGGAGGCGTCCGCCTGCACAACAAAAGGGGTTTCAGGATCTGGGTGCTGAAGGATTGGCTGGGACGTGAATAATTTCTTTAGTTGCTGGAACCCTTTCTCTGCTTGATCTGTCCAGCGGAAGGGCTGTTTCCCACGGATGCAGCTGGTGATTGGATCAGACCAGCGGGCAAAATCTGGAATGAACTTGCGGTAATAGTTCGCGAACCCCAAGAATCGTTGCACCTCTTTCTTGTTGGTTGGCGCCCGCCATTCCAATACTGCTGAAACCTTTGCCGGGTCCATGGAGAGCCCTAGTGGCGAGACGCGGTAGCCCAGGAAATCTACCTCTTGTAGATCAAAAGCACATTTTTCCAGCTTGGCATAAAGTCCATGATCCCGCAATCGTTGTAACACCATTCTGACGTGGTTCTCATGTTCTGATTGTGATCTAGAAAACACCAAAAAATCGTCCAGGTAGATGATCAAGAACCGATCTAGATAATCTTGAAAGATATCATTGACAAAATGCTGGAACGTTGCGGGAGCTCCACATAATCCATAATTCATAACTCGGGACTCGAATAATCCGAATTTAGTCTGGAAGGCGGTCTTCCACTCGTTTCCTTCTCTGATGCGAACTAGATTATACGCTCCCCGAAGATCCAGCTTGGTGTAGACCTTGGCTCCTCGAAGTCGGTCTAGTAGGTCCGAGATTAAGGGCAGGGGATAGCTGTTCCGCTTAGTGATATTGTTCAATGCTCTATAGTCCACCACCAAGCGTAATTCCCCCGACTTCTTTTTCACAAACATCACTGGGGAAGCGGCTGGGGATTGAGAGGGTCTGATGAATCCCTTGCGAAGGTTTGACTCTATGAACTCCCTGAGAGCTTCTTGCTCCGGTTCAGTCAGGGAGTAGAGATGTCCTCGCGGAATGGGAGCCCCCTCCACCAAGTCAATGGCGCAGTCATAAGGTCTATGTGGGGGTAATCTCTCGGCCTCTTTTTCATTGAATACATCCCAATATTCTGAGTACTTCTTGGGCAAGGTGATAATGGGTTCAGTGTCTGTGGCATGGCAGATCTTGGCTACAAGGCAATGGTTTTGGCAATATTTTGAAGCAAACTGCAGTTCTCTGTTGGACCAGGAGATGCTTGGGTCGTGAAGTGTCAGCCATGGAATTCCCAAAATCACAGGGAAATGGGGAACCTCGGTAACAAAGAAGGAAATCTCTTCCATATGTTCCCTTATCCACATTCTGGTGGGTTCCGACCACTGGCTTACGGGACCCGTCTTGAGGGGGCGGCCATCGATGGCTTGCACCACACGGGCATTCTTGAAGTCATGGTATTGTAATCCCAGAGAGTCGGCATACTCTCTATCAATGAAATTGTTTGTGGCTCCTGAGTCTATCATGGCATGGACCATGACTGGCCCTTTTTTTGCTGACCACAAGGTGACCACTAGAAAAAATAGGACCCCGGTTGGCGGCTCTTGAGTGGGTTTTTTGACCGGGTTGGCGAGCCTCTCTACGCCCGGTCGCTGGCTTCCCCCGCCGGCTGTGCGCCAGCCGCCTCAGACGTCTTCGTCTCCGTGGAGGACGCCGCCGCTAGACGGGCGGGGGGCTTCCCTTTGGCTGGGCACTCTCTGGCGAAGTGGCCCCCGTTTCCGCAGTACCAACAGAGATTTAGGCGTTGGCGGCGGGCCTTCTCGGCGGCATCTAACCTGGGACGTACATTACCCAACTGCATCGGCACCTCCTCGCTCCCCCTGGGGTATGGGGCTGGTGGCGGGGGTCTCCATACTGGACGCGGCTGGACGCTGGTGGGAGCGGGAGATTTCACCCCAGCTCTACCGCTCTGGCCTCGGATCCATTGTTTTCTGTTGGCAAGCATGACTTCGGCTCGTAAACATTGATCAATGAGTGCTTCAAGAGAGTGAGGGGGATCCACTTTGGAAATTTCTTCCAACATCTCGATGTTGAGACCCTCCCGAAATTGTCCTCTGAGGGCTATATCATTCCATCCGGTGCTGTGGGCCAGCACTCGGAACTCGGCTATGTACTGGGACAAGGGTCTGTCCCCCTGAGAGAGGCGCCGGAGTTTATGGCCGGCTGCCTCCAAATTGTCTTCGATCCCCCAAGTCGCCTTAATGTGATCCAAGAAGTGTTGCGCTGATCTTAGGTGTGGGGAAACTTGGTCGAACAGTGCCGTCGCCCAGTTGGCCGCTGGCCCGTCTAAAAGGCTGTAGATCCACGCCACTTTGATGTCTTCTTGGGGAAACTCGGCATTGCGGGCCTCTAGATAAGCTTGGCATTGGCGACGGAAAACATGAACCTTAGAAGCTTCTCCAGAAAACTTGGTTGGCAATGCCAGGGCCGGGAGTCGGATTCCGCGTTCCTTCAATCCCTTTATTTCTCCCTCCTGCGCATTGAGCTTATCACGGATGCGGTCCACTTCGTCCTTGTCGATGGTGTAGCTAAGTGGCTGGCCACCCGGCACGGTTCCGGTAGACATTCTGGCCTAGGTTAATTGGTGCTTAGGGTGGCGGAGTCAAACTGTCACGACCCGGCTGCAGGGCACCAATAACCATACACAGAGGCCAGAATCTATCTAATATCTTTATTGAAGGAGTAAATAAAGTTAATAAAAACAAGCGTAGAAAATAGTCCAGGATGAGACCTTTCAGGAAAGGTCAAAATTAGTCCAAAGAAACAATGTCCAATATGAAATATTAAGGTCCAAAGTTATAATCCAATATCCGAAACACTCACTTTGCCAGGCAAAGTGAGGGGAGATGACAAGGTCCTTTAGTCCAAGAACTTGAACGAGGCTAGGAAATAACTTGACTCTCGGAAAACAAGGCTTGAATACAAGATAGCAAGGGACGAGAAACAAGAACAAGGTCCGTGATGTTTACTTGGCAAAATCCGGGAAACAAGGCAAGGCTGGGTCTTGGAAAGCAAGGCAAAATCCGTGGAAGAACAAGGCTGGAAAACGAAGGCTTGAATCAGGAACAAAGGCTTGGAAGCGGAGTAGCTGTCCACACACACTACTCCAGTTGCTGACGAAATTGACTCCGCAAGAAACCTCCGGGAGCAAGGAACCTAAATAGGCCTTGTTTTCCTCACCAGAGAACACTTCTCTGGGGAACCAGAACCGAAAGTCAATCTCTGTGTCCAGATGTATGACTCCCTAAAATTTCTCATGGGAACAGGCTTAATCATCTGAATGCTTTGCTGCTATTCTCAAACTCCTGCGATTAGCCTGTTGCACTCCCTTCTGCAGGAGAATGTAATTACGGCGCGAAAAAGGGGGAGAACTCGACCCCGGGCTTGTTTGGGAGATTTCTGGAAAACAAACCTCCTGCAGGTGCAAAGGCTCAATTTCTGGCTGAAATGGTTCCCTTTCTGGCTGAAATGGAGGAAAACCCAAGTTCTCCTCTTCGTCAGTCACAACAGCACTAGGAATGGGACTACCATGCCCATGAGTCATCACACTATTTTACCACGAAATTCATTACAATTAATTAATTTTTGAAAGCACTAGATTAACATAATGTAATTTATTGCATGGCATCAACTATTTTACCCAACCCTACTTAACAAATTATCTCAACAATTCCAATTTAAATAAATTAAAATAAAATCTACTATCCAATTAATTAAAGTTAGAAGATAATAAATTCCATATAACTAAAGGAAATTTTTATAAAACCTAATTATTGATCAATTTAATTGACCAGGAAACCAATCAACTAAACAAATTAACAAATTCATAATTTTTTTAAAGAAAGAGTAAGGTAATTAAAACTAGAAGCAAAAGAACCTTACAAAAATGGCATCATCCAAGATTAAATGGGATCTGAAAGGCATTCAACGAAGAGGCTCGCAAGGCTCTGAAGATTTTATCATGAGAGATGTAATGTTGGAAATACAAAAACTTGCCCAAAAACAAGACCTTTTCCAAAAGGAACTACAGGACATGAATGCAAAACAAAATTTACATCACCAATCTATTCAATACCAATTTCATGAGATTAAAAAAGATATAAAGGAAGAGGTAGGCGAAATAAAAAAGGATGTCACCCAACTGAAAGAAGAGTATAAAAAATTGGAAAAAGGGGAATGTGAATGGGAAGAAACACAATAGAAGAAAAGATAAAAGCCCTAGATAACCAAAATGAGAACTTGGTATGAAACCAAGAGCGTTTAGAATTTAAGGAGCTGGAATTTCAGTTGAGGCTATGTAATGTATAGGAGAGCCCAAAGAAAATATGTGATAATCTATAATAGAATTGCTAGCCTCCTCATTGAATTCTTCAATCACAACTATGGAACAAGAGGTAGATCAAATTTTCAGAATCTCGACAAATTACTCAAGGAAAAAATAATAATAATAATAATTTATTTTTCAAAACCCCAAGAGACATAATAGTTCAATTTGTTAGAAAAAGAACCAAAGAAGAAGTACTTCAAGTCAATAGTAAAACTCCTTTACAATATAAAGGTACAAGAGTAGTGGTGTTAAAGGAGTTCCCACAATCAACTCTAATTAAAAGAAGACAATATTTCTTTCTAACAGATTAACTAAAGAAGACAAAAATAAAATTCAGATGGAAAAAATGAAGGAATTATGACCACCTACAAAGATCAAAAATTCTGGCTTACCTCTATAGAAAAAGCCATGGCTTTCTCCAAAAAAAGTTACTGCAAGAAACTGATACCACACCTGGAATGGAAATGGCACAAAAGAAAACACCACCAGCGCCCAGGAAAGGAAAGAAGAGTAAAAGGACCAGATTCAATTCACCCGATTATGATGAAGTAGACACAGACCAAGATGACCCGGACATGGATAACCCCGAAGAGGAAACAGAAAAACAGAAGTACTGGCAGCAATGAAGCGAAAGAAGAGGGAACTAGAGTGCATGTGACGATCAGAGTACAATGAGTCAGACCGAACACGACTATGTTCCTATCTTAGGACACATGCTGCGGCAATCAAAGCCGCAAGGAGAGTTTTCCTTGCAGCCAACATTGTGTCCTCAAAGAACCGTCCGGCTGTGCTGTTTCAAGTTATCAGAGGGTTGTTAACTCCCACCACTCAAGGTGGGATCCCTGATAACTCAACAGCTCGCTGTGAAGCATTTGCTTGGTTCTTTGAGGACAAAGTCTCTCTGATCCGCTCCGACTTTGACACCATATTAACGGCAGTCTCTGAGGATGTAACGAGAGTGCCTGCTTGTCCAGTTTTGATGGGTTCATTTCAGTTGGTTGAGCTCGAGGATGTGGACAAGATTCTTGGAGAGGTGAGACTGACCCCATGCATCCTGGACCCCTGCCCATCCTGGCTGGTGAGAGAAGCCAGAGGGGGATTGGCCAAGTGGGTGAAGGTGGTGGTAAATGCCTCCCTTCAGGATGGCAAGTTTCCAGCGAGCCTAAAAATGGCTGTAATCAAGCCGCTGTTGAAGAAGCCATCACTGGATCCCACTCAATTCAGAAACTTTCGACCTATTTCCAATCTTCCCTATTTAGGCAAGGTCTTGGAACATGTGGTTGCCTCACAGTTCCAGGGATTCCTGATTGACACTGATTTTCTGGATCCGGCACAGTCTGGCTTTAGGCTGGGGCATGGTACCGAGACAGCCTTGGTCGTCTTAGTCGATGATCTTCACTGGGAGCTGGACAGGGGGAGTTTGTCCCTGCTAGTTCTGCTGGACTTCACAGCGGCCTTCGATATCGTTGACCACGGTATCCTTCTTGGACGCCTCATGGGGATGGGTCTTGGAGGTACTGTTTTGCAGTGGCTCCACTCATTCCTGGAGGGTCGGTCCCAGATGGTGTCATTAAGGGATGCCTACTCGGCCCCACAACTGTTGACTTGTGGGGTCCCACAGGGTTCTGTACTGTCAACCATGTTGTTTAATATTTATATGAAGCCACTGGGAGAGATCATCAGGAGTTTCAGGGTGTAGTGACATCTCTATGCAGATGATGTCCAATTTTGTCACTGCTTCCCACCGAAGGAGGCTGTCCTGGTCCTGAACTGGTGCTTGGCTGCTGTGTCGGTCTGGATGAGGGCCAACAAATTGAAATTGAATTCAGACAAGACGGAGGTCCTCCTGGTCAGTCAGAAGGCCAAACAGGGTATAGGGTTACAGCGTGTGCTGGACGAGGTCACACTCCACCTGAAGGCGCAGGTTCGCAGTCTGGGGGTGATCCTAGACTCATCATTGAGCCTGGAGCCCCAGGTCTCGGTGGTGGCTAGGGGAGCCTTTGCACAGTTAAAACTTGTGCGCCAGCTGCACCCGTACCTTGGGAAGCCAGACTTGGCCACGGTGGTCCATGCTCTTGTTACATCCTGATTAGACTACTGCAACATGCTCTATGTGGGCCTGCCTTTGAAGACTGTTCGGAAGCTTCAACTAGTCCAATGAGAGGCAGCCAGGTTAATAACCGGAGCGGCATACAGGGAGCGTACTACTCCTCTGTTATGCCAGCTCCACTGGCTGCCGATTAGCTACCGAGCACAATTCAAGGTGCTGGCTTTAGCCTATAAAGCTCTCAACAGTTCTGGCCCAGCTTACTTGTCCGAATGTGTCTCCCACTACAACCCACCTCGAAATTTAAGATCTTCAGGTGAGGCCCTGCTGGCTGTCCCGCCAGCCTCACAGGTGCGGCTGGCGGGGACAAGAGACAGGGCTTTTTCAGTAGTGGCTCCCCGCCTATGGAATGCCCTCCCAAGTGAAGTCAGGCAGGCTCCCTCCCTCTTGTCTTTCCGTAAAAAAGTTGTGGGACCAGGCCTTCGAACAATAACAGCAGCATTAGTTATTACTATGTGTGTTGGAACTCAATGACAGACCCAGGTTTTTAGACTCTGAACACGCCAATCTGCATATTTATAAGTGTATTTTTATGAATGTCTAATGTAATTAATTTTAATTTTAATTGCAATGTATTGTATTATTTTTATATGTGTGCTTTTATTGTAAGCCGCCCTGAGTCCCCTCTTGGATGAGAAGGGCGGGATACAAATGCTGTAATAAATAAATAAATAAATAAATAAACTTCTTTGCTTAACTTACTTGGTCATTCTATGTTTTATGATATGTTATGTTTTTAACTGCTTATTTTACTTGATTGTTGTACTGTTGTTTTTAGTTATTGATATGTGTTTTAATTTGTTGTTCTTTGTTTCTGTGTTGGGCTCTGCCCCCTGTTAGCTGGCCCGAGTCCCTCCAGGGAGATGGTGGCAGGATAGAAAAATAAAGTATTATTATTATTATTAGCCCGGACTGGACATTGAAAATGATTAAGGTGATGACTGATCAACAAATAAAATGTCTACCATTAAATGTGAATGGTTTTTTTAAGTTCCATCTGAACTTAAATTCAAAGACCAGGAGGGGAGATATGTTGCAGTAACAATAATCGGAGTTCAGGTTTTTTTCAATATGCAGCATATATGCTCCAAATGGCCCAAAGACAAAATTCATAAATAAGCTAAGGGAGAATGCATCTAGTGTTGAGTTTGATGAATTAATGGTGCTAGGAGATTTTAATGAAGTTGCAAATAGCCATCTAGATAAAAGCCAAAAAGTAAAGAAAGCTACAAAAAGAGGAACCTGTACACTTCCCAAAAACTTTTTTCACTTAAGGAAGAGTATGATTTAGAAGATGCAGGGAGAGGTAGAAATCCGGGGAAGAGAGATACCTTTTACTCTCATAGACACCAATCTTGGTCACGTATCAACATGATATGGATTACATTGTTTTTACAAAAATTAGTGACTTAAATATTCTGCCTAGAGAACTATCTGACCATTGTGCTTTGGAAATGATCCTGAACCATAAAAAATATTATCCAAAATGGAGACTAAATGAGAATTTGATTTTTAAAAGAAGAGACTATAAATACATATAAAAAACTGATTAGCGACTACCTACATATAAATGACACCAAGGAAATAAACTTGAATGTAGTTTGGGATGCTTCTAAGGTGGTAATCAGAGGCCATCTAATCCAACAGAATGCTAAGAAAATGAAAGCAAAAAAGGAGAAGTTTAAAAATTAATGATAGAATAGACTTTAAAGAAAAAGAGCTGAAAAGGAAGGTCTAGGACAGACAATTAGGACAATTGGTCAAATAATTGAAACTATTAAATCAGGAAAAAATCACTTAGAATTAGAAGAACAAGTGAAACAGTTAAAATTTGTTAAACAGCAATATTTTGAGAATGCTAATAAGCCGAGTAAATGGTTATCAAGACAAGTTCGTAAAAAAAAAGCAATCACAACAAATATTAAGGCTAAAAAGGGGGGGGGGATGAAACAAATACAGATAAAGAGAATTTGGAAGAATTTAAATTATTTTTAAATAATTTTAAACAAAAGATCAAATCTTGAAGGATGAGATATTTAAATATATAGGCCAGTTTAACCTCCCAAAGATATATGCCAGCTAGAGGGAGAAACTGAATAAAGAAATCACAGATGGGGAGGTTATGAGAGCAATAAATAACATGGATGCTAGCAAAGACCCCAGCCCGGATGGGTATTACAAAACACGAAAACAAGAACCTATTCCACCTCTCAAGAAAGTCATGAATGGGATATTTAAGAATCAAGGTATTCAGGACACTTGGAAAATGGGGGAAATAATCGTGATACATAAAGAACAGACGAAAAAAACAGATATACGGAATTATCACCCAATTGCACTTCTCAACATGGATTATAAAATGTTTGCAAATATTCTAGCAAAAAGAATTCTTAAATGAATGGATAGGAGAAGAACAGGTGGGCTTCCTACCGAAACGTAACCTAAAAGATAATATCAGAACAGTAATTGATTTGATTGAATATTTTGAAGTCAATCACCAAAAGGATGAGGCCTTCCTCGCAATTGATGCGAAGAAGGCCTTTGACAATTTAAATTGGGATTTTTTTTATAAAAAATCCTAATGCCGGAATTAGATCTAGGTTACCAATTCATTAATGCAATTAATGCTATCTATGACAAAAATATGCCAAAATTCAAATTAATGGACAAATCTCTGAGACATTTGAGATTATTAAAGGTACTCGACAAGGTTGTCCCCTTTCCCCTCTCATTTTTATATTGTTGCTAGAATTATTATTAAAGAATATAAAAGAGGGCAAAAATATTAAAGGCACAACAATTGCAAAACAGGAATTCAAAATGAGAGACTTTGCGGATGATATAATAGGTATAATTGAAAATCTATGCCAAAACTTAGAAAGCTGGTTACAAAAAAATAGAAGAATTTGGAAAAGTGGCTGGTTTCAGACTAAATAAGAAAAAAAATGATTCTAACTAAGAATATGGCAAAGACAAAACAAGAAGAATTAAGCAAAAAAAAAAACCTGGTCTACAAATTGTCACAAAAATAAAATATTTAGTTATATGGATTACAACAAAAAATGGTCAACTCCTAACAAACAATTATGAAACAGTGTGGAATCAAATAAGGAAATAATTAGATAAATGGAAATCATTAAAACTCTCCCTCCTGGGCAGGATATCTCTGATAAAAATAAATGTCCTACCGAGATTACTCTTTTTGTTTCAAAACTTACCAATAATTCATAATATTACAAAATTCAAAGAATAGAACAAAGATCTTTTGAAATTCATATGGAAAGGAACAAAAACCCAGAATAAAGTTCACGATATTAATGGACAAAAAAAAATAGAGGAGGCTTCGGATTTCCGGACTTAAAACTTAATCATGCGCCCTAGTCTGGATGAAGGATTGGATGAACTTGAAAAGAGAAAAATTGTTAACCTTAGAGGGACATGACTTACGGGTGAGCTGGCACTCGTACATTTGGTACAAGAGAGAGAGAAAAAGAGAAAAGTTTCGGGAACCACTTTGTAAGATCCTCATTACTAAGGACCTGGCAAAAATACAAAAACCATTTTTATTCAAAGACCCTACTATGGCTATCCACAATTGAGGCTAACCAAAGAAGGCTATTGGATTGGTCGAAATGGTCAACATATAAGGACTTAATAAAAGGCTCAACAACTTTGAAATCTCACAAGGAAATTAAACAAAAGTTTACCAATATTTCCTAGCTTCACTACCTGAAAATTAAGGAGCATTACAATCAAGATAGAATAGCTGGTTTCAATCAGAGAGAGCAATTCTAGGATAAAATTTTAGAAAGTGTAAATAAGACTATTACATAAGTTTATAATAAATTATTAGAGTGGTCAACAGAAGGGGAAACAGTGAAAACCTGCATGATTAAATGAGCAGAAAATTTGAGAATAACAATAGATCTCTCAGAATGGGAATCAATTTGGAACAAAAAGTTAAAATACACATATGCCATGGATTTGAAGGAGAATTGGCTAAAGATGTTCCATCATTGGTACATCACACAAAGGAAAATGAGCCTAATGTACAAAAACACACAAAAAATTGCTGGAAATGTAAGGATCAAGAGGGCAGTTTTTTTCATATATGGTGGACTTGTAAAGAAGCAAAAAAATTGGGAGAAAATACATGCAGCAAGTCAACACATTTTTAAGATCAAATTCCCCATGAAGCCAGAATATTACTTATTAGGCATAACAAATTTGGACTTACAAGTAGACTCCAATGATGATATTTTGTTTACATATCTGACCACAGCCACCAGAATTAGCTACGCAAAACAGTGGAAGCAAAAGGAAATACCAAATATAGACGAATGGATACAGAAAGTGAGATAGATCAAAGACATGGACAAATTAACTTTTTTATTAAAGAAAAATCCAGGAAATCCGATTAAATATATAGATTGGTCCAAGATAGAGGAATATGAAAGAATGGGAAAATAAACAAACAATCAAAAGACATATTTTTTCTTTTTAATGGAGAAACAAGAAGAGCCAATTCATTCTACCTTTATGTTATGAAACTTTACCCTCAATACAGAACAGTTACGTAAAGACAAAGGCCAAGTCACAAGACTAGATGGAAGTCACTACCAGGACTATTTCTCTCCCTCCCTCTATCTCTCTCTCTCTCTCTCTCTCTCTCTTTTGACAATTTTTGCATAAATCTCTTTCTTTCTTTCTACTCTCCTATAGTTTTTTTCCTACTATCCTATCATATTATTGTTCTCCCACTTTACTTGTATAAGAAAAATACTCTTCCCCCCCTTTCTTTATCCCTAATAAAATATATATCAAAAAAAGAAAGCACTTTTAGGTGAATAGTGTAATAAGAAGAGGGGTAATCCAGCCTGCCCCTGCTTCCCTAAGGATATTCTATAAGGGATTGCAATGTCAGAGCATGCTTTTAGACCACGGTAGGTTAAAGATCTCTAATTTATGTTGTGACAGGAAACACATTCTCTCATCTTGACTTACCTGAAAAAGATGCATTAAGAACAAAATGCAAAGGAAGGGAGTCAGGTATGGTGCCTAGTTATCATTGAAGAAGACACTGGATATAAATGAGAGGAAAGAAGGAAGCTAAATAGGTCATACACACACACAATACCAAGTCTACTGGTATTGTGCCATAATGTGCACCTGCCTTCGGAGATCTCAACATGTTTGATATGAAAATTTGAAAGTGGCTGGTAAATCTGCACTTTTGAATGCTTTCAATGATTTGAGTAGTCTTTTGAGTTGTGGGCAAGTTTCTAAATGTGTTCTAAACAATACACAAATCCATTTCAGACCTTTGCATTTTTGCCCTTCGAGATCTCCAAGAACAGTAGCACACAGGTTAAAAGGCATGGAACATTTGTGGGCATTCACACATTTTTTTTAAAAAAAAAAAAAACATGCCTGCATTGTCTTTTCTGTTTTCATGCAGTATTGAAGGCTGATTAGCAACCATTATTACAATGTAATGCAGAACAACACTGCAGTACAGATAACATCATTAATCAAAACTAGACAGTAGTGGACAACTCTAATTCAGTAAGAGACACAGCTGAGTTTCAAAACACTAAAAGCTAAAGATGTATGATTTGCATAGGTTAGTGTGAACATAGCAGAACTTTTTTTATCATTGCTTTTGTGTTTTTCTAAAGGTTTGGTTTTTTAAAAAAACAAAACAAAACAAACCTCAGAAAACATAGCAAACTACATCAGAACCTTTTGCGGAGTTAGAGATGTGAGAGGCTAGAAATTATTAACCTTAGCAGAAAGAAGTATATTTTAACTTTGTGCAAAATTCTGTGTTGCAATCAAAATGATTTTTGAGATGTGTTGCACAGTCCTTGTAAGAAATTGGGACATGCAGATAGGAGATTACGTGTTTCAATATGCTTCCAACATCATGTTTCTAAGTACAGAACTCTATCATGCCAAGTAGACATATTTCCCTTGACATGCCAACTTTACATTCCACTTGAAAGTGCTATATACCAAAGTAATGGTTTTTGAAATAACCAGCTTCAGTGAAGACATGTAATTTGCATCTCACACTGTAAGGTTTGGAGAAGAACATTTTTAGCATCCATAATCTTGAAGAGGTGAATAAAATAATCTCAAAGAGGTCAATAAAATAAAGGCTAAAGGAAAATGGAGCTACAATAGAAGCCTAAGCCTTAGTTTATTTAGGTCATGGAGCTTCAGTGGGTTTTATCAAACCAGCTATGATATTGCACAGCTTCCATTTTGCTAAAGCTTTGAAGCTTCTAGGGCTTACTCATAGCTCTCTGGAGCCTTAAAAATCACCCATTGGAGGCTTTTGTGTAACTTTGCTTCAACTGTCATTAGTGTCCAGGGTTTGCACAAGAAACAGATGACATGTTGAGTCCCAGCTGATAAAACACTATATTAAATCTGACAAAATTTTAAGCTTGAACAGAGCTTTTATGGAGTTGGGAGTAGTGTGAGGGAAGATGAGCTTTTTCTTCTTCTAAAATTCTTTAAGGAAATGGTAATACACAAGCCAGAAATAAGGAGGTACTGTGAAAACTCTACAGTGTGCCCTGGTGAACATGACAATCCATTCTTATTATCTGCCATAGTAGTGAAGCTACAGTTAGTGTTACCTCCAGCTTTAAAAACATCAGCTCAAAGATCACCTTCACTTGTGACATACTCTTGGATGCTCACGGGTGTATAAATGTTGCATGGATGAGTAGAGTACAACGACAGGCATAATGTCGTTGCTTCGTTGCATCCAAGAAGATCCCAATCCACCTAAAATCAAAACTCTACAGAATGGTGGTGAGACCGGTCACTCTACATGCCACTGAGTGCTGGCTGATCACTAAAGCCATTTGAGCAAATTCTGAACACTATGGAAATAAGGATGCTCAGGTGGTCAATTGGTGTATACAGTGTACAGTGTACTCCATATTTGGAGTTGCTCTGATCTCTGAGAAGTTAAAGGAATCCCATCTGAGATTGTTTGGACATGTGCAACAAAGTAACAAGGGTTCCATGGCTAAAACCACACTGAATGTGGAAGTGGCAGGGGCCAGGCCATGTAGCAGGCCTAATACGTGAAGGCTTGACTGTTTGAAATGCTACATGACTGAAGCAAGACTCACAATGAGAGACATAACCAATAGGGACAAGTAGCAAACAAGTGGACCCTGTGAATTTGTGGGACAAATACTAGGAAAAAGAAAAAGAACAGAGCTCCCCAACAGAGGCTTACATGTGATTTCACTTTCTTAGTTGGCTGTATGTGTTCAACAGGCAGTAAAAGATACCTAGTAACAGAGAAGGAAGATGTAACTTAAGGGAACAGTCTATATACACACCTGTTGAGAACTGGTGGAAAAGAGACTGTTAGGACTTGACTGCAGATTTATTTGGAGACCTCTTCACATGGGGCATTTTTGCCCCATTTTGCTGTTTTAATCACAGCAAGTATGAGGCCTGCCATGCGCCATCACATAATACACGACAGGCCCCATCCATATTACTTCCAAAGTGGAGGAGAAGTTCTGAAAGGCACTTTCTCCTGCAATATGGGGAGGAAAGTGTGGTTTGGTTAGCTCCAATGAAGCTACTTGCACTTTCCTCCCCTTTTTTTCCGTGCGATGGCAGAAAGGACGGTGGGGCAACACCCTCTCCTGTCCCCTGCATGTGAAGAGTGGAGGAGGGAGGGTGCACAAAGCACCATGAGCCACCCCTCATGTCTTCCCTTTCATCAGCAATTACTGGTGCAATGACACAGCTTGAAAGGGCTGTGTGAAGAGGTGGTAAGTAAAGTTTCTTAGGTTTTTTTTATATAATTCCTGCTTGAGTCTTACTGATAACTAGAACAACATGAAACACCTTTTACAGAGGGAACGTTGTTGGGCAAGTGGGCATATTATCAAAAGACCCTCCCCATAAATGTACAGCAGAGTAACTTATTAGCAGCAACGTGACCCAGCACCCGTAGCCAAAAGTGATAAAAAGAACAAAACCACACAGACCAATGTTATCTCTTACTTATGAAGCTTTTCTTAATAGTAAAATAATATGGTTGCACTAGTGACAAAAACAAAGGTTTCCATAACACAAATAAAGTTCTTTATACTTTCTTCTTTGCTTCCATACTGGGCTTCTTTCACATGCAGATAAACAGCTTCCAGCTTCGCTCTCATAGAGGCTCCTCTCACAATGAACTTACACAGGAGCTTCACACGGTAGCTTTACATGAGGTCTTTAACCTGGGGCTTCTGTCACCGAAGCTTCTCACAACAGGCCTTCTCACACAGAGGTCTTCACATACAGAGGCCTTCTCACACTGGAGCCTTCTCACACTCCTCAGGATAACACTAGCTTTGGCCCACTAACTCTAACAGACTTTGGCCTACTCACTCTTCTCAGAGCGATGGTAGCTTATTTAACCTTCTCAGTGCTTGACTCACATTTTTGTAATTAAAAATACCTAGTTAATTTTTAATATTTCTGACAAAAGTGAGCCATCTAAATGAGCGCTTACAGGATGTTTAGTGGAGAGAGCCAAGAATAATGATACCAAAGAAGGGCATAGGTTAGCTGCTTTCTTTTATGTATCGTGTTCCCTGTCATAGTACAGACTACAAACTTTCTTTTCCATAGGAAGGGAGGGAAATGGGGTAATAATGGAAAAAAATTTAAAAGTATAATACTCATAAAATTTTTGATTCATAAAAAAAATTTACAATCGTTAATCCTAGGACTTTAAATACTTCAATATAGTCAAGATTTCTCTAATTCAGTATGGAGAACAAATCTCTCTGGTCAGCACAATGTTTATATACTGAATCACACAACTAATGTTTCATTGATCTGGAATGGATTTTACCAAACAGGGTCAGACCAAAAATACTGTAGGTTAAATACTGTGGAAGATGCTTTTTAATGTGAAAACATATTTTGCTGCAGGCAGAAATGTTAGCTCCATGCCTTTCATTTGAAAACACGGTTTGGATGACACTAATACAGGAAGAATGCCACTATGATGTCTTATTTATACTACAAAATGCTAGAAATATAATTCAGAGACTTACCAAGTGTGTCTCAAGTTTGTTCTTCTTAGAAAGAAAACAAAGAGAGGGAAGATGCTAGCATGTCAATACCTCCTTCCCAGTACACATTGTAGAACACTTTAAAGTATTGTATTATTATACAGAAGATTGTCATCTGAAAACTAAAACTAATGAAATTTATCCAGTATTTCCTGTTTTGTAACTCACTTCAAGCCACAAGGGAAATGGGTAAAAATAAAATTATTATTATTAATATTATTATTTCCAAATAGACATTTTAAAAATGAGTATCTGGGTCAATTTTATTTTGAAAAAGATACTTTTATTTTGATCAACTTTTTCTACTCCAATTTTCCTAATCCCATTTCCCTGAAGTTATTATATACATTTTAAACTAAAAAACATTGGTGTGAGCCTTGTCTTTCTATTTTCAAAAAGCTTCCAGACTCATTCAACATTCTCCTTTTTTTGGTAGCATTTTTGTTTTTTTTCCATAGTCTGAAGATAAGCCTGTATCTGCTCATCCAATTAAATGACACCAACATACACACTCTGTGAAATTCCTGATATTTCAAACTATCTGTGGTGGTCCATTTAATCATTTCGCTGAAGGCTTTTGTTGTTGTTGTTGTTGTTGTTGTTGTTGTTGTTGTTGTTGCTGCTGCTGCTGCTGCTGCTGCTTCTTCCCTCGGTGTCAGCTGTTCAACATGACCAATCTGATGCACCATGACCTGCCTAGATTCTGTTGTTATATCCTTTTTATCCTTAAATTTTCTAGTTGAATTTTAACAGAGATTGTGAAAAAAAAACTTGTTCTAAATTGAGGAAGTTCCCAATATTCCCTCTCCATTTAAGTTGATTTATTATACCAATGGAATAACAGTTTTATTTCTTGCATTTGCTCAGCTTGGAAGCTGAAGAAAATTTCACATAGAAGCTAAAATGTTGGCCCAAGTTACTGCCTTCTAGATTTACAGATCACCAAGACAAATATTGACTCATGTTGATCATTCTTCATCTTCTTTTAAGCCTAGAAGGAGTAAACTGCCAGTTTTGGACATCCAAAACCAGCTTTTATCCATGAATGGCTTCTTTCCCACATCAGGCTGAATCAAGAGAGACCTTTCACTCCAAGCCACACCCCCAAAGCATGCACGAGCTCTTTGTGCTCTCCCCTCTTGGTTTGAACATAGGGTGGCCTGATTCTTGGGTTATTCACAAGCCCTGTTCTCAGGCTGCAAATGAGGTTAAGAAACTTTACCTGGGAGACCAATGTCCTCCTCAAATCAATATTGACACTTTTTCAACTAGATGTTCTATGGTCAGCAAGCTCTCAACTGCAAGGCTTCTTTATGGTAGGAAAGTTATTCTCACTCACTCCATCCACTGACACATCAACACCAATACTATGAGATACTGATCTACTTTGTAATGCTACATTATACTAATAACAACAAATATGTCTCAATGCAGCAGCTTTCATAAACTGCAAGCTTACTATGTCTATAAAGAAGTTAACTCAGTTACACCCTGCAAACTTCTTAAACTCTCCCTGCACTTACAACTCAAATGGCATGCCTGACCTGCTAAGTATGAGGAGGTCAAGTGAAGCCTAGGAAAAGATTAAGCAACCAAGAGAGGATTGGAACAACCCCAAAAATCTTAGAGCGGATGGCTTTGACCTGACAACTCTAATTGAGCACATATAGCTAGCCATTCCACTAGCATACTTGGCAGTATTATCTACTTTTTCAACTCTGTATAGGATTGTTTTGCCAAATAACTTAAATGTATACAGCACTGAAACCGCTCAAAGTCTAACAAAAGCTTTTAATTATAATTTTAAGTGTTATTTTCTGTGTTCCCCAAATACATTTCACAACCTTGCATTCTTTGCACCTATGTGAAGCCAAATTACTCTACTGTAATATTTCACTGTTGTATTAAAAACCAAACCAAACAAGAAATAACTTGATTTTATTATAGCTTTGGCATTTATCCCAAACATTGTTGTACCTTTTTCAATTAATAGGCATTTCAGACTCCCTGAATTGAAATTCAGCATTGCATGCATTAAGGAAAGGAATGGGGTAATGAGGATGTGAATAACCTTCTTAGTATTGTGTAAATAATTGTATGAAATAATAAACATGTGACTTTTATTTTCATGATGTTCAAAGGAAAGTTTCAAATTTATTGTTGTCTATCTTTGAAAGCCAATCCCGTATGTCTTTAAGTGATGTCTCCAAAAATTCTCTTCTTTTCTAAATTGGTCAGGTTTTGTTCTTTTCACTTTGCTTTGTATCTTTGAACATGAAATTGCAAAGATAAATGTAATCTAGCAATTTTATATGACTCATCAGGAAGCAGGAAACACATGTAAAACTTCTGATTTACATAATCAGAAATTCCTTTTGAAAGGAAAAACAGTGTACTTTATCTGATTCAGATAACGGAATATTATTTCTAGGCACTTATATTAATGGAGCTTTTTAAAAAAACAAAAAAACTCCAATAAATTAGTTTCTTTTGGACAATGGTAAGGCTAACTTGGGGTTAAACTCTCTATCTCAATTGTCCAGAATCATTTGTATGATCTATAGACGTTACACATGTTGCAAAGTTTAAATATTTATTTGTATTCTGCCAGATTATGTTGAAAAGGCTTTGAATTGATTGGTTCAGGAATTTTAAATAACCTTTATAAAGTAAATGATTTAATTCCTATATTACTAACATTCTATTATAATACCATTCCATTATTGCCTTCATAACTTAAACAATGGCTCAAAATATAAGAGCTAAATTGTTCTCTTACCAATATTGTTCTGACAAATGCAGGTTTTACCAGGGGTTGAGGGTTTAGGGGAAAGGGTACAGATTTTGGGATGTCTACCTTGGGATGTCCGTATGTGAATATAATCAGTAGGTCAATCATAAATCCCATCAGGTGGAGGTCAGGGGAATACATTTTGGTTTTTAAGTTGAACCTTAAAGGGACATGGCAAATCCTGTCCTCCTAATAGTTTCAGAACTTTGGACAGCTCATTTGAAGTGAATATAGAAATGTATGTCCCTGTATCTCTGTATATATTATCCAGATAAAGGGAAATTTACTGAAGTTAATTCAGAAGCAATATTCAAGAGAGAAATCTCAAAAACCATTATGAGATGCTGGATGTGCCGGTGTGTCTCAAGCCTAAGGCTTTTCTCTAGAATAAAGTGTGTGCATGAACAGTAAAAATATGACTTTGGGCACTTCAAGACATGACTCAAATCTGTGCTGAGGTGGGTTTAAATAACTCATTTTGGCATGACTTGAGACTCCACTGCACCCCCCCCAACCCAGAATTTCCCTGGAAGGAGTGATTACATGCCACCCCAAAGCCCCCAATTCACACTTACATTTTAAGTAAAGTAAAACATACCTGGCTGCGATGACTTGTCTTTTCTTGCCTTTCAGGAAATTACCCTTCAAGGAGATGTGAGTGGTAAGGAGGAAAGTCATCTTCTCGCACATCATGTCCTCGTGCCAGAAAGGTATGAGGAGGAAGGCTATTGCAGCCAGGTATAATTTACTTAACTTTTAGGGTGAAATTTGGGGTTGGGAAATGGGGCGGTTGCCATTCTGCACCTTTGGGCTCCAAATGCCCAAAATGTTCAGAATGGCAATGGGAACTCAGCCACCGGGTAGTCCCACTACTACGCAGAAGTGAGTCCCCACAGGCACCATACTCCATTGGCTCTAATGGGATATCAGATCCATTAGAAGCTTCTTGGTAGGAGATTGGACTGGATGGCCCATGAGTTCTCTTCCAAATTTATGATTCTATGGTTCTATGGGGCCGGGCTGTGGCGCAGGCTGGTAAACAGCTGCTGCAATAAATCACTCTGACCATGAGATCATGAGTTCGAGGCCAGCCCGTGGCGGGGTGAGCACCCATCAATTAAAAATAAAATATAGCCCCTGCTCGTTGCTGACCTAGCAACCCGAAAGATAGTTGCATCTATCAAGTAGGAAATAAGGTACCACTTATAAAAGTGGGGAGGCAAGTTTAACTAATTTACAACGTTGGAATGAGAAAGTGCCATCAGAGTGGATGATGAAGCAGCTGCTCCCCCCTGTGGCCAGAATTGAACATTCCCTCAGGAGAAGGTTAAATTGCCTCTGCGTCTGTCTGTCTGTTGTCTCTGTCTTGGTTCAATGTGTTTATGGGCATTGAATGTTTCCCCTATATGTACATAATGTGATCCGCCCTGAGTCCCCTTCGGGGTGAGAAGGGCAGAATATAAATACTGTAAATAAATAAATAAATAAATATTATATTATTCTAATTCAGAACACACCAGGGAAACTTTGGTTTTCCCTGAATTAATGTGCTTTTACCAGAAGCATCATTTGGACACGTCTGGTAAAAACCGAGGCAGGTTTTTACTGGACAGGTCTCAGATTTTAGGCCTGTCTGGATGGGCCCTGTGCGAGACTAAAAGACAGCAAAATTTATTGCATTTGACATAGTCTATTGTATTTCTCTAGCTGACATTGGATCTATCATTTCAAAAATTACACAACTTCTTATGAAGGAGGGTTGCTGTGGAGAAAAACAATGAATCATAAGATAATAGAAGAAATTCATCACTATTTCATCACCATTTTAAAGCCCAATTCCCTATTTTTTTCTTTTTGGAAATTGTGAGAATATTAAAAAATAATTGAAAAAAATAATTTTAATATATATATATATATATATATTAAAAATATGTATTTTATTATTAATTATTTATTAATATTAATATAGATGCTCTAATCCAGATATTCTAATATACAACTGGGATATTCAACTATAAAAAGAAAAAGAAAACAGAAAAAAAAACAGAAACAAGAAAAAAGAATATCCTTATATGATGATACAAATACATATATATATATATATGTGTGTGTGTGTGTGTGTGTGTGTGTGTGTGTGTAACACTGATCAAAACTAAACTAAAACTAAAATGTCATGCTGAAACACTAAAGTATGAAAGTAAACAGAAACCAAGTGAAAACTAACCAAAACTAGAAAACACTTTGACCTCCAATCAAAATCATACTGAAGAAGTAAACCGATTTTTAAAAAACCGATCTATTTATGTACCATCCCACCTATCTACCATTAGGTAAAGGTAAAGGTTTTCCCTGACATTAAGTCCAGTCATGTCTGACTCTGGGGGTTGGTGTTCATCTCCATTTCTAAGCCTAAGAGCCGGCGTTGTCCGTAGACACCTCCAAGGTCATGTGGCCGGCATGACTGCATGGAGCGCTGTTACCTTCCTGCCGGAGAGGTACCTATTGATTTACTCACGTTGGCGTGTTTTCGAACTGCTAGGTTGGCAGGAGCTGGAGCTAACAGTGGCTGCTCACGCCGCTCCCGGGGATTGAACCTGGGACCTTTTGGTCTCCAGCTCAGTGCTTTAACGCACTTCGCCACCGGGGCTCCTCATACCATTAAGGCCCAACAAAATTAAATTTACAATACTAGCAACCAAAGCCATGCTTTTTTGCCTTGTTATGTTTCCTGTTGCCCCCAAGGTCCATAAATGGTTCAAATCTTTCTAAAAATTGTCTATTAAGCTTCAAGCAAGTTGGGGAAGCTTGACAAACTTGACAATCATTTTTTTCTGTTGCTGAAGCTTCAGTCTGTTTCCAAATTTGAACAAAACTTTGTTCTTGTAACTGTCATCCGATATCAAAGATGTATGCCATATTTTCCATGTAGTCTTTATCAATAATGCCCAGAAATCACTTTAATATTACAATTTAATATTAGGCAATCCCAGTCTATGCCTTTCTTTAGCATCATAAAAATTTCTTAAATTTTTATCCTATGTTTCCTTGCATATCAGACAAGTCTGGAAATATTTTCTGCCTTTGCACAAAGGATATTTTATTTCTTATTACGAGGGGTATTGGAAACCTTGTCAAACATTTGCTTGTACTATTGCAGTTCTTAACATAAGGGGTAAATTAAATCCAACTTATTTTTTCCTAAATCTCTTTTAATTTATTTCCAGATATTTTTCATAATTATTTTAAAATAATAAACTGTTGTTCTTGATTGTTATGATTCAAAAATATTTGATATATTTTCAGTTTTAAAATTAGAATGAGCAGTTAATTAATTCTCTTCTAAAATACGAGGGCAATCCACAAAGTTAATTACGTTTTGGAATTAAAAATTAACAACGTATATGAATAAATATTTATTATATACATTTGAAAGCCACACTGCAATAGTACTTTTAAATATAGTTCCCATTCAAAATTAGGCACGTTTCATAACTATTAGTGATTTTTGAAAGTTATTACCCTCAGTGCTTTCCTGCCGCCGCCCTGAAAAGTGTGGAACCCGCGCTATTGCAATGCTTAAGCTCAGACAGCTGAAGAATGAATGCAAAAAGAAGGGAGGAGCAAGCCAGGACCCCGCTCTCTTTCTTCTTTTTCAAGATCGCAAGAGAGAATCAAACGTTTCTGGCTTTCCCTTCCCTTCCTGCCAGCTCTCTTGCCTCCCGAGAAGAAACGGCCAGGATCGGCCAAGGCTTCTTGTCAGCTTCTCCTCCGGAGGCAATGCTGATCTCCTCCAGACTGCTTGGCCGATCCTGGCCATTTCTTCTCGGGAGGCAAGAGAGCTGGCAGGAAGGGAAAGCCAGAAACTTTTGATTCTCTCTTGCGATCTTGCAAAAGAAAAGAGAGAGTGGGGTCCTGGCTTGCTCCTCCCTTCTTTTTGCATTCATTCTTCAGCTGGCTGAGCTTCCGCATTGCAATAGCGCGGGTTCCACACTCTTCAGGGCGGCGGCGGGAAAGCGCTGAGGGTAATAACTTTCAAAAATCACTAATAATTATGAAACGTGCCTAATTTTGAATGGGGACTATATTTAAAAGTACTATTGCAGTGTGGCTTTCAAATGTATATAATAAATATTTATTCCTATACGTTGTTAATTTTTAATTCCAAAACGTAATTAACTTTGTGGATTGCCCTCGTATGTGTTTGTTCAAAAGTACATTCAGTGTGTTTATAATACTCTAGACTGAGTGTTATTATTAAACAGAATTAATGAGCACAGCATTCTTGTAAATAATTATTATAGAGGAATAAAAGTAATTTCAGAACTAAAAACAATCTTGTTTATTACTAATGAGACTCCGTATATTGAAAGCCCCCATCCAGTGCCTGGACCCTGAATGAAAGAACAAGAACAGTCAAGATGAACCTTATGTTCAGAGCAAAGAACATAATTTTCTGTGATTTAAAAATATATTATTTATTACCAAAGTTTCCAATAATAGCATGTTATTTAAAGAGTATAAAGTAACTTCAACTGGTCCAAATAATTGCTGTCATATTGCTGATTTGAACTGGAAAATCTCCTAACTTGAATAACACACAAGTGTTTCCTGAACCATCAAAATAAATCCTTCTGTTCTATCCCTGAAATTGTGACATGAAGCTTCTGATATTATCCTATGTAAGATAGATTCTTGAAAGGGATAAAAATGACACATGGACATTAAATCAAGCCAAAGTTTTAAAATATCAGTAGAATTTTGAAGCTTATTTTCATCATCATTCGCCTCCTTTAGCTCATGGATGCCATGTTCTAACCACATATACTGCAGTTATACAAAATAAATATTGTCCCCAAATTATGACCCCTGATCTGTGTGGTGAATTGCACTGCTGTTGAGAAGCCAGGCATACTAGCATCTGATGCATTGTGCTGTGAGATCGAGTATGGGGCCAAAGGTCCCATACCAACTTTACCAACCTTCTCTGAAGTCTCTTTGACTTTTGTTATTGATTCAACCCCCCACCCTATGAACATACCTGGTTATTTCACAATTTGTAAGAACTACCTCCCTGCTCCTTTTTTTACTACTTTATACTGTATCTATGGAATCATAAAATAATAAAGTTGGAAGAGACCATGTGGGCCATTTAGTCCAACCCCCTACCATGTGGGAAAAGCATAAAGTACCCCTGACAGATGGCCATCCAGCCTCGTTTTAAAAGCTTTCAAAGCAGGAGCTTCCATCACACTCTGAGGCAGAGAGTTCCACTATTGAACAGCTCTTACAGTCAGGAGGTTCTTCCTAATGTTCTGGATAGAATCTCCTTTCCTGTAATTTGAACCCATTGCTGTGAGTCCTAATTTCAAGGGAAGCATAAAGCAAGCCTACTCCTTCCTTATGACATCCTTTCACATATTTATACATGGCTACCATGTCTCCATTCAACCTTCTCTTCTGCAGGCTAAACAGACCCAGCTCTTTAAGATGCTGCACATAGAGAATGGCCTCCAAACCTTTGAACATTTTAGTCGCCGTCTTTTGGACACGTTCCAATTTGTCAATACAGTAGAGTCTCACTTATCCAACATTCACTTATCCAACGTTCTGGATTATCCAACGCATTTTTGTAGTCAATGTTTTCAATACATCGTGATATTTTGGTGTTAAATTCGTAAATACAGTAATTACTATGTAGCATTACTGTGTATTGAACTACTTTTTCTGTCAAATTTGTTGTATAACATGATGTTTTGGTGTTTAATTTGTAAAATCATAACCTAATTGGTGTTTAATAGGCTTCTCCTCAATCTCTCCTTATTATCCAACAAATTTGCTTATCCAACGTTCTGCCGGCCAGTTTATGTTGGATATGTGAGACTCTACTGTATCACTTTTGAACTGTGGTGCCCAGAATTGAACACAGTATTCCAGGTGAGGTCTAACCAAAGCAGAAAAGAGAGGCACCATGGCTTCACTCAATCTAGACACTACCCTGTTTCCCTGAAAATAAGACATCCCCAAAAAATAAGACCTAGTAGAAGTTTTGCTGAATTGCTAAATATAAGGCCTCCCCCGGAAGTAAGACCTAGCCAAGTTTTTGTTTGGAAGCATGCCCGGCGCCCGCCAAACAAAACACTATAGCATACAGGATTGGTAAATGTAAATAATAATAATAATAATAATAATAATAATAATAATAATAATAATAATAATAATAATAATTTTATTTTTATGCCCTGCCTCCATCTCCCCAGAGGGACTCGGGGTGGCTTACATACCAGTTGTATATGGAAATAATGGTAGTAACAAGAAATTCTTGACAGGAGTCACAGTTTGTCTGGTTTAGTTATGTTGGTTTGTGATGACAACTACTGTACAGTATAGAATAAATGTTCATTTTTTTTGTTCAACAATGAATATGAATTCTTCTTCATGGAAAAATAAGACATCCCCTGAAAATAAGACCTAGCACATCTTTGGGAGTAAAAAATAATATAAGACACTGTCTTATTTTTGGGGAAACATGGTATGCTTCTTTTGATGTAGCCAAAAATTCCATTGCGGCTTTTTAGCTGCTGCATCACACTCTTGGATCATGTTCACCTTGTTGTCCATGAAGACTCCAAGATCTTTCTCGCATGGATTGTTGTCAAGCCAGGCATAATCCATCCTGTATCTTTGCATTTCATTTTTTTCTGCCTACATTTGTTTTTGTTGAAATTTATTTTGTTCGTTTTGCCCCAGCTTTCCAATCTGTTAAGGTCATTTTGAATTCTCCTCCCGTCCTCTGGAATATTAGCTATCACTCCTAATTTGGTGTCATCTGCAAACTTGATAAGCATGCCTTCTAAACCTTCTTCCATGTCATTAATAAAAATATTGAACAGTAATGGGCCCAGGACCCATTCCACTAGTCACTTTTTTTCAGGATGAGGTCGAACTATTGATGAGCACCCTTTGGGTTCGGTTGCTTAACCAATTACAGATCCACCTAACAGTAGCATTGCCTAGCCCACATTTTCTCGCAAGATGGGGAACTTTGTCAAAAACCTCACTGAAATCAAGATATGCTACATCCACAGCATTCCCTGCATCTACCAAGGTTGTAATTCTGTCCAAAAAAAAAAGAGATAAGATTAGACTGGCATAACTTGTTTTTCAGAAATCCATGTTAACTTTTAATAATCACAGCATTCCTAAGTTAAATCTTTGATTATTGATTTTGGGTGTTGTTTTCAAATAGATGTTCACTTGACAGGTAGTGGAGGTAGACAAGATAACAGTTTCAGTTTACTTTTGGTGAACAGGGCTTTGGGTTTGCTTCTTTAGGTTTTATATGACTTGGTGGGTAAAGGAGGAGTCCTGTGACTTGAGAACAGGTCCCTCTCACAGTAGAGGGCAGTTATTGGATTGCCCTCAATGCTCAGGTTTTTACCCAAAGGAAGGCTGAGGTTGTTGTTAAATATAACACATGGCTCCAGTTGATGCCACACTAAATTGCTCTTTTCTAGGTTCATCCCATCTTAAACAGATTAAGACAAATAATGTGATTCTTGTTTTACCCCAGTTCTCTGTGTCTGAGGCTTTTTCTTGCTTGTTCCTTCTATTTCATTTTATTTGTATTTTATTCTTTTTATTAGATGTTGTGTCTTCTTATCTGTGGTAATGAAGGTCTGCTTTTAAAGGTTTATACTTATGCAAATATATTATCTTAGTTGTTTGGATGAAATTGGATATCTCAGATATTTGTTTTTAAAAAAATGCAAGTTGTTTAAGACTGGAAGGAAATGCTTGTCTCTTATAATAAGAAACCCTCTTTATCTAATTCTAATAATTATTTAAATTACATTGCTTCATTAGGTTTACTGTAGTTGTGGAGTTATCAAACATATGTAAGCTTTTGATGTAGATGAGACTTAATTTTGTAACTTCCATTTATTGTAGTCATGATGGATTTATCCCCTATTAACGTTGGTGAATCTGTTGAAATGTCTGTGTGTCTAAGCATAGCTCTTTCCAGAAATAAGCCATATAAGAATTTGAATGAAGAATTTTAAACAGAGGAATTTGTTTCAAGAACTAGAACCTAACTGAATTCACAAGTCCCACACAAAATTGGACTTGTGATTCCCTCACAAATTCTTCACTTCTGCAGTTTGATTCAGAACACTGGCATATTCAGTCAACAAAGTGGGAATTTTCTTGTCATTGCTTCTTTTAAGAAGCTGGAGAGCTAACTGGTAAAACAGTTTTATCTGTTTACCACTTTGGTGTTCATGCATACTCACAAAAGTGGTAAACGGATAAGACTGGAAAAATCCTGTTAATCTTGTCTATTGATAAACATAGAACACCGCAATAGGAACAGCTAGAGTAGAATGACATACTTTCTCAGCTAAAACTGCACTGCATTGTGTATGCAGAAATACAGATGAAATGTGGCACCAAAACTCTATGTTTCTCAAGGTTTCCTTAATCATTATCCCAATTCCAATGTTGCTGATATACAGGTACACAGAGAAAAATGAGGAAAAGAGGAGGCTGAACAAGATGACTTTCATAAAGAAAGCCTCATTGCTAGATTCTTTGTTATCTGAGGTCTGCTAATGCTGTTTTTAAGTACTTGTAAAACAGAAATCCTTGTTTTGAGGTACAGGTTAGCATACATCTAAATGGACATCATAACATACTTCTAGTCCAAAAAAAGTGATGGAGATTTGGTCCTATCTTTGCTGGAGAGACACAATAAATGGGTCCCAGTCTTTCTTAAAACTAGATAGAGATTTCTCCTTAATCAATGTAGTAAATTGATCAGGGAGAAATAAGCCAATTGTCTTGGGATTGTTTTGTAGTTGAAACCCTGTAATTATTTTAGGATAGGTAATGAAGGGTATGTATGCCAAATTTGGTCCAGATACATCAAGTCATCTAGGAGTTCTTGTGGTACAAACATACATACATACATACATACATACATACATACATACATACTTTGAGGGATCTCCAAAAACTTTCCACACTTTTATATTTTTTTTGTAAACAGTAAGGGTGAGAGTAGTAGTAATTGGTCATATCTGAGATTGTCATGAGATTAGTCTGTCTGGCAAGCCAGCTGAACTTGCAGTTTAGTATAAGAGCCTCATGCTGTGGTGGACATGGCTGTAAAACTTCATCCCTGCATGTTCCCGCTGTTCTCTCTTGTAGAGTCCTCTATGAATGGATTGAAATATTTGAAAATGGCCAAACTGGTGTGGTGGATGCAGAGCACTCCAGACATCCAGCTACAGCCATGACCATGAGGAATAAAGAAAGAACTCTGGAACTGATTTGCACAAACAGAAGAAGAGGTTTCAGGAAAGCTGAATGTGAACATTGGATATGCCTATGACCTGATTCCTGACAGTCTTAAGTTCAGTAAAGTGTGTGCCGAATGGGTGCCTAAGCAACTGACAGAAGAACATTATTATAAGATTTAAGGAGAAGTTTTTCATGTGATGATAATGTTAAGCAGTAGTGTACCAGTGGCTACACACTCAACCAAAAACATTTTTTTGCTGATGACATAAAAAAATTGGTATGATGCTGGTAAATGCATCACAAAGGAAAGTGACTATGTAAAAAAGTCATGTAATTTGGTTTTGAAATTCTTAATAAATAGAGTTTATTAAAAGTTCAGAAACCTTTTGAAGAAGATGTCTAACTATAGGTTCAAATGATTGGTTTTTGAAATTGCTATAAACTAGCTATTCTTCCTGAGATTTAAGAAACATGCTTAGGTTATACCTTTCCACAGAAACCAGTAGAGTCCTTACCATATCAAATTTTTATCAGCTATGAGATTGAAATCAACTTTATCTACAAGAAGCTTTGACTTGCCTTTGTTGTGTAGGTATTATTGGTAAATTGTATGCTGCACCCGCCCAATCATCTCACTTGTTACTAGTATTGTTTTCCTGAGGTTTTGTATGTCAGACCTTATCATTGACCATACTATCAGATTGATGATGATGATGATAATGATGATGATGATGACAAAGAAAGAGGGGAAGGAGGGGGATTAGGGTAATGAGAATATTATGATTTATTTATTTATTTATTTATTTATTTATTTATTTATTTATTTATTTATTTATTTATAATTCTCTCATAGAAAAGAAATGGATTTTAAATCATAGCAAGGGCTGGAAACCAAAATGCAACTCCTCCATCAACATTGCCAGTTCCCATTAACCATTAACAATTGTTAATGTATATTAATGATTATCAGTGCTTTAATTAGACATTGATTTAATAAAAAATTAAGCAGTACTCTTAAATTCTGCCATGAGATTCCCTCACACATTTTTGCCACCCACCTCTCCACCACAAACACACACACACACTAAATCCACTTACTGAAGAAGAGTCCTTTCCACAGTCCAGCGTAGGCAAGCGGCAGAGACAGAGAGAGATCAAAAGTGCAATGTCATCGTCTCAATGTGCTATCAGAGTGAGCAGAAGTTAACTGCAGCTTTGATCATATTGCCGTCTCAGCCTTAAACTTTGTGCAGAATAAGGGGGAATGTTGTCAGAAATTCCTTTTAATCTCTGGAAGAAGAAAGGAAAGAAACTGTAATGGCAGCAGTGGTAAATCAAAGTTAGATTCTCAGATAAAAATGGTTAGTAGATAGAATCAGAATTATTCAGTGGCCTGCTAGATGGGGGTGGGATGCAGAGTGTACAGTTTTTTTTCTTATACATCAAACCTTCTGTGTAATCTTCTTAGAATTAAGATATCTTTACACTATAGGCTATGTATGTTTGCTTTGGCAGAAATCTGAATGACTTCAGTGGAATCTTTTCTAAAGCTGATATGGACAGGACTGCTATCCACAAGATAAATCTTTGTCCCTTTTAAGATAGGTGCAAATATTTGCCTCCTGTGGTCTTCATGAGATGCCTGGAGATTTTAATACAGTCCTTTCCACCCAGAAAAATTGTGACCTCCCAAATCTTGGACATAAAATATGATGTTTGCCTTCTTGGCACCCTAAAACAACAAGGTATCTCCAGTCCCAAAATGTCAGTGAAGCTGGAGTCCCTCAGAAGCTAAAATTTGGTGCAGTGCAACCCTTTGAGTCCCCAGAGGTATCTATTCTGGTTATTTTCATATTTTGGATTCATTTTTATTGTGATATATGAGAAAAAACAACAACATGTAGTCTTTGAGATTCAACAATTAAAATACAAATATTATTTCCCCTGTGCCAACACCTCTCCATTCCCACTCGTGAACCACCACCCATGACTTCCGACACCACACCATATAGAACTAGCATCTAACAAAAATATGTCCTTATCATTACATTAATAAATTTCTCATTTGGCTATTTCAAAATCTATTTTTGTCTTCTTTTTTAAATACCCAAAGTCATTGGAGATCATGGCCATTTGGATATGCCCTACTACTTTTCTTCTACAGTTCTTAATAAGTAGTTTTTTCCCCTTCCAAGATTTTGCTATAATGATTCTCACTGCCACATAATGGTCTTGGCAAATTTCTATATCGTCTTTGCCAATTCTCTCCTGAAACAAATTCAATAAGCACATTTCTATATTTTTCTTAATCATCTTAGTAGTCATTTTGTTGGTTTATTTAGACACCTTTTTCGAAAACTTTTTTACCACCATATAGGTCCACCAAACATGGAAGAAGATGCAGCTCTGCATTTTACATCTCTAACATCCCACCCCCTTTTTGGGATTTGTCAATTTTAGCCATTAATTCAGGAGTAATATGATTTCTATAGAACATTTTATACATGTTTTCTCTGATAGAGCCCGCTATTGAAAATTTAAATCTTTTTTTCCTTCCCAGTTATCCAAATCTAATTTTTCCCTAAATCTCTGGGCCAGGAAATCATTACTGTTTTTATTCAATTGTCTTCCAGATTATATTCTAGAATATATAACCTGGAAATCAATCCTTTGTTTTCTTTCCCCAAAATATTTTCCAACCCTGATTTCTTTTTGGGGAACTCAATTTTATTATTTTTGAACTGTTTTTAATTTAAAATATCTATTTCTCTTTGTTTATTTTAAAACCTGCCACACTTCCATATTTATGAATTATTCCAAGCAAATTTGGCATACCCTTTATAAAAAAGGTAGAGGTTTCCCCTGACGTTAAGTCCAGTCGTGACCGACTCTAGGAGTTGGTGCTCATCTCCATTTTTAAGCCGAAGAGCCGGCGTTGTCCATAGACATCTCCAAGGTCATGTGGCCGGCATGACTGCATGTTTTCAAACTGCTAGGTTGGCAGGAGCTGGGGCTAACAGCGGGTGCTCATTCTGCTCCCGGGATTTGAACGTGGGACCTTTTGGTCTGCAAGTTCAGCAGCTCAGTGCTTTAACACATTGTGCCACCAGCCCCCCCCCCATACCCTTTATAGGATATTCTATAATTGTGACACCTCAGGCAGCGTGAGCACTGGGAATCAGACACGAAGGCCAATAAACAGTCTAATATCTTTATTAAGGAAATAAAGGAGACAACTAAAAATAAGCAGAGTATATAGTCCAGCAGTAGACCGTTCAGGAAAGGTCAAATATAGTCCAGTAATATGAAAGTAGATGTCCAGTATTACAGTTCAAAGTTTTAAATCCAATAACCGAAACACACTCAAACCTTTAGGCTGTTTGAGTAGGGATTAAGGCAAGATCTGTCAAGAGTTCCAGGGCTCAATCCAAGGCTAGGATGTAAGGCAAGGCAAAGTTAGTTGTGGTAAAGCTGAATCGCTGTCCAGGCTTGACAGGGAGATGAGACGCAACGCCGGTCTACTCGAGAGTAGCGCGCTGCAGAACTAGAGTCGATGTGAATTCCTCAACTGACACGTTGAACACCGCAAAATCTATTTGGTGCCCAGAACTTTTATGGGTCTTTACTCTCCTCCTCAGCCAGGTGTCTGAACTCTTTCCCAAGGGAAAATGACCTAAGTCAACAACTTTGCCAGATGCAGTCCTCCCTGAAAACTCTCAAGGGAACCAGCTTAATTAACGCTTGCTTTCTCCGCTAAATGAGCGCTCCTTCTCGAAATCTGCTTTTCCGCGCGGGAAGCCTCCCAAAACAATCTGCGTTCAAAACTAACATTCTCTGGAGAACCGGGCTGAGAGCCAAGGCCCTTTTTATGAACTGTGGGCTAGAACTGTCAACAGGGGACATCTGGAAAGGAACGGAATCAAGCGGAAATGGCAAAAACCCCATCTCTTCTTCGGTCTGCTCCATAATGATGACGGGGACATGACTCGGGGATCTCTGAGACACTACAATAATAACCATCATGTCAGCCGCATATGCCTTAATTTTAAATACTTGCCTTTTTATTTTCATTCCTTTGATATGTCTATCTTCTCTGATTTTAATATTTAATACTTCTAATATCCATATAAACAAAATGGCTGACAGTGGGCAACCTCCTTATCTTGCTTTTGTTGTTAGAATATATTACACCCACCACATTTCTAAATTGCTGGCCCACCACCTATTGAGACAGGACTTTTCCCATAAATTCCCAATGAACATTATCAAGCACTTTCTCAGCATTGAGAAAAAAACATTGGAATTTCTCTTCTGGGATCTTGTTTGGCTACCTCTATTGTATTTAAAATCATTCTCACATTCTGATTTAACTGTCTGCCTGGGAAGAAATCTACTTGATCTTTATTTATAATTTTAATCAGAATTCCTTTTATTTTGTTTGCTAAAATCTCTGCAAATAGTTTATGATCACAATTTAATAACAATACTTAAAAGAGAATTTAAAGGATGAGATGGAAAAAAATATTGTCTGGGACACAGGGAAAGCAGTGAATAGATGTTTATTAATACAATGAAATACTAAGTGGTACAAAGAGAAAAATAATATTCAGATGGAGATTTTTGTTAAGATAAGCGCTAAATAAAAATAATTAGAAAATAAATTAAATAAGGGAAATTACAACAAGAATTGGCTAATTTACAACATCAATATGAATTGTTAATTGTGAATGAGGTCAAAAGGAAAGTTATGTACAATAGAAACATTCTTTGTTGATGTTTCACCTGCATCTATGGCAGGCATCCTCAGAGCTTGTGAGGTGTTGGCAACTAGATACATGGGGTTTATATATCTGTGGATGTTCAGGGTGGGGGTAGGAACTCTTGTCTGCCTCAGGCAAGTGTGAATGCTTCAATTGGCCAGCTTATTAGCATTGCATAGACTGGCAGTTTCAAAGCCTGGCCATTTCCTGCCTGGCGGAATCCTTCATTGGGAGGTGTTAACTGGCCCTGAATGTTTCTTTCTAATCCTTGGTGTTTAGGAAAAAACTTAAAATCTAGCTGTGTGAGCAGGCGTTTGGTGAGTGACAGAATTACAGTATAACACCTTATCACAATATAAACATGAATGAAGCAGCTATATGATGACTATGGGATTGGTGCAATGTTCAATGTTTTTATGATGTTTATATGGATAAAGTTTTAATTGTTTTAATGCGTATATATCTGTTTATTGATTTTAGTTAATTATGTTATGTATTTTGTATGCATACTGTGGCATTGAATTTTGCTAAAGTGTAAGCTGCTCCACATCCCCCTTGGGGTGAAAGAGAGCGAGATAGAAATATAGTAATTAAAAATAATAATAATGTTTATATACTAACAGCTGTGAAACATGAATGTGGGCACAGGCTGAACTGAGTATTATTATAAGCAGGAACACTTTGTTCTGCCTAGTTGCTGAAAGCAAACTTTGAGTTCTCTTCTCAACAACCTGATGATTTGACCCTGCTGTTGTGCATCTTGGAGTTCTAACCCTGAGACTTCTTATTGACTCTTCTACTTGGACCTTCTTCTGATTTATGGCTTCTTGACCATGGACTGGTTGTTACCAGATACCTTTGGCTTCTAAGCATATTTCTGGCTGAGTCTTAAGAGCAGGACAACTGCTCCCAGAGTGTGCCTAATTCCTCTTGAATGCTGATACGACTGCCAGAGACCAGAAAAGCAGTGTCTAAAATCTCTATGTTTGGTGACTTGGGCCTTCTCTTTCCAGTGCTTGCTGCATCCATGCAGCCTTATGGCTTTCAAGCTTTGCAAAACAAAACAAAACAAAACAAAACACCCTACTGTTTTGTACAGTGTCAATTGCCCAGGAGGTTTAACAATGAGCTGTCATTTTTTCAAGGCAACAGTCCATTCTTGCTTACAGGTACTTCACAGACCCCCCCCCCTCCCCACACACACACACACACACCTCTTTGCAGCCTTTCCACTCACACAAGCAAACAGACTTTTATCCTGACATGTTGATAATTTGTCAGTTCCTGCCTTTTATTTATAGTCAGTGTGTTTGTCTATTGTTCTTAGCATCTCCCTTTTCTATCAGTCTTCCAGCTTTTGTCCTCAGGGATTTATCTTATTTGTAATTTTTGTACCTTACAACTCCTAACTATAATGCTCAAGAAGGTGCAAGGAAATAAATATATATCCATTTTATTTTGATAATGTTAAGTCAAGCAATGGTGCCAAGGACAAAGAGGAGATAAAAAAGAAAAAGAAATTGATGTTATTGGTTCAATTGTTTTTATGCATGCCACATTTACTAGGCATGTACAATCTATTTAAAAAGTTTTTAAAATCTTTACAAAAACTGGGGACACTGGCATTTCATTTCTAAAGTGTTTCTAAAGTATTGTTAGTGGAAAATTTCATTACTACGACATGAGTAACAAAAGTTAGTTACCTTTTTTGTTAAGTAATTGAGCAAGTGGAGAAACTTCAGGGCTCCTTTCCCCCTTCTTTTTACAGCTATTGGGGTGAAACTTGCTTCAGTGGCACAACATATTTATGACTGATAGCCCACCAAATTTCAGAATATTTCACTTATCCACAGAATTTTGGGGAATTTTTTAAAAAGAAAACTACAAGAGTTATCTCCTTGAATTTTCTATACAATGACACAAGAATGTGGGATCACTCCCCCAACTTTCAGAAAAATTCGTACATCTACTGATCTTAGGGATTTTTTTTAGTTTTGACAAAAAAACATTTTTTAAATAAATACCACAAAAGCTATCTCATTGAATGACTCTCATATTATTATATAATATTATATGATAGATACATTATTGAATCATACAGCTGGAAGGGACCCCAAAGGCCATCAAGTCCAACCCCCTTCTTTTTGCTATGCAGCAAAAGCACAATCAAAGAGCCCCCGGTAGATGGCCATCCAGCCTCTGAATAATAACAAGAAGAAGAAAAAGAAGAAGAAGAAGAAGAAGAAGAAGAAGAAGATGTTCCTAGTTTGAAAGTATTATTTCTTCCTCCTTTCTCTCTTCTAATGGCCAGAGACCATTAATTTACAGAAGAAAGGCAGCCTTTTTAGATTTTCTTTGCTTCCTTGCACTGAATATGAAACCTGAGATCAAATACTGGGATATAAGGACAGTGTATAACAGGCTTGAAGGCCTGGCAAATGATTTAGTCTTCATAGATATTGAGACAGATATAATTACACAGACCAACAATCTTTTTTAAAAAATAGCACCAAAAGCTAACTGCTTATCTCTCTACTAAGGCCCCTTCTACACTGCCATAAAAATCCAGATTATCTGCTTTGAACTGGATTATATGGCAGTATAGACTCATATAATCCAATTCAAAGCAGATAATTTGATTATCTGTTTTGATAATCTGCATTATATGGCAGTGTAGAAGAGGACTAAAAAGATTTTCCTTTTCCAGCTGCATGAGTAGCTAGGACAATCAACCTTTGTTTTTTGAGTTGTAGTTGGTGATAGAACCTTTCAGCGTAATTTCTGTGTGTCTTTGTAGGGACCCATTAAGTTATATCATTATATGTGTGTTGCTATTTCAGTGTGTTTCAAATTCTCAAACAGTTTATCAGTTTATCAAGCTGTTTGATGTGTTTGGCTCCAAGAGCTCCTTCTCACAAGACATTTCCAAGTCCATTCTTATCTCATGAATTCTCAGGAGTTATATTTTAAGAGTCAATGAGTTTCATACCATTGGCCATCAGTTTAGGATTCACCAAAATTTGATCTTTGTTGAGTGATTTCCTATGGCAATAGCTCATATTAGGCTACATGAATTTTGGTATAATGCCCAAACAACAGTCCAAGTGTCAACACAAAAAAAGTTCCACATTGGCACAGGCTGATAAAATGATCAATGCATATAGTTCTTCAAAGTCATTTTAAAACAAGAACCAACAATATCATTGGTGATAAACTTTCTCATTCCCAGATGGACCATTTGGAGTCATTGGCACCAGAAGCCAGAGCCATACAGAGAGTTGTCTTGCCAAAACCATGGAGCTTTGGCAAGTGGAAACCAGCAGGGTGATTTCAGCTTCAATTACTCCCTCTTTTAAATAAAACTTTGTGATTTTAGTATTCAGTGTTGTTTCTGAGGTCTTGCTTAATCATTCCTCAGATTTCCACCTTCGTAAATCCTTGAAAGTCGGGCATGGCTTTACCTTCAACTGCCTATTTTGTTTCACCCATTTATTTATTTATTTATTTACAGTATTTATATTCCGCCCTTCTCACCCCGAAGGGGACTCAGGGCGGATCACATTATAACACACATAGGGCAAATATTCAATGCCCATAAACACATCAAACAGAGACTGAGAGACACACGCAGAGGCAAGTTAACCTTCTTCTGAGGGGATGTTCGATTCTGGCCACAGGGGGGAGCAGCTGCTTCATCATCCACACTGACGGCACTTCCTCATTCCAGGTCGTAAATTAGTTAATCTTGCCTCCCCACTTTATAAGTGGTACCTTATCTCCTACTTGATAGATACAACTATCTTTCGGGTTGCTACTGCCAATATTTACTGCCAATATTTCAAGCCTTGCTAACCCAGTTCAAAGTAGTTTATCTCACTATGAGGTATTACAGTTTGTTGCTGCATCCTGTTGGTGTTCTTTGTGACTTTTCATCCAGCATTTTTTTTCTCTGCTTTGAAAATTGATGCCTTTAGTCAGACAATTTCAATTAATGATGTTAATTTTTCTGAAGCATTCTGCAGAGTTCTAAGGCCTACTAGTGTGTTCTAGTGAGCATGATAGAGAGCCTCTGCACTTCCAAATTTCAATGGCAATTGTAGCACTGGGGAACCTAGATAAGAACACAGCTCCTAGTAGATTGGGGAAAGCATTCAATGGGCTACCCAACAGCTGAAAACTGCCCATTCCTAATTTATCATTAAAATGTTTAGTGACATGCATTGGGCATTCTTTGTTAGAATTAGATAACTGTGGATTGTCATGGACCATAATAAAACCAGAGAAAGAGGATGTGCTGATGTGGATGTGCACTATTAATAATATGGGAAAAGACTAACAATATTTTTTACCATCCACAGTAATTTCTGGAACAGAAGCCTCATGGATCCAGATGCCCCCCCCCCCCCACACACATATATGATTCTTTTTGTGCATGGGTGTCTGTGCCTGAACATATTTTCTCAATCAGTAATCTCCATATATAAGTAAGTTGTGTGTGTGTGTGTGTAGAGAGAGAGAAAAAAATTCTGACTGAGAAGACATGTAAAGATGCTGATCACATTATGGATATTAATTAATCAACACTTTGTAATTTCATGGAATAAAGTATAATGTTTTATGCTGCCTGTATTAATTATGAAAAGAAGATGGGAAACAATATGAGAAAACAACTATAAAATACTCCAAAGACATACATTCCCACAAACACAAGTGTTCTCTTGGTTAATATAACCTTTACCAGGAGAACATGACAAACAGAAGCCCAGTGACGCTCGAAAGCAGAAGACTTTAAAAAATAGTCATGCTTATTTTCACATGTAACAGGTGCAATTCATAAGAATTATCTGGTATTATACCATGGTTCTACTGATAGAAATATGTACACCATTCCTTTCTCACCAATATCTTGAGTGCCAGATATGTGTAATGTTTTGGATTTTGGGCACATCACCATTATTAAGCAGTAAATGTTAATGGCAATTTAGTATTTTGAAAAATCCATATATATCAAAGTGAATGAATATCACATCACAAGCTGTGTCTGCCTTATATTTGAGGATCAAGAAATGTCTGTTTTTTATCCCTGAAGCAAAATAAGCACTTCTATAACTTGCATTTATCTTACTTTCTTTATGTTTTGTGGTTATTTATATTCATAATTCAACAAATATATCAAACTCTTAAGTTGTATGACTAAAAAACTGCAATATGACCAAGTCTACCCCACGAGACCATCAAAACTTACTATTTGTGTTTGAGCATTTAAAACCCGATGGTTTACTACTGTATATGAAGTTGTGTAGATTCACATTTATTTGTATATTTGTATGGCTATGTATAGAAGAGATGTGAGTTTGTCCTTGTGCATATTTTCAGAAGTAGAAGGATATAAATAGATATTGAAAAACAGGAACAGAAACTAATTTCAAATCATGAATATACTTCACATAAGAGGTTACCAACCTTTATCATCAAAATGAAACATAGAGTGCATATTCATAGAATCTTACATTCTGGAACAGGAGAACAGCAGACCAGAATAAACTATTTAGAAAATAGCAATCCAAGGTCATTTACTCAACCCCCACCCTAACCTATAGATTTAGCGTCAACCAAAGTCTGAAACAACTTGAAGGCACACCATAACAACAATCCTAATTAACTTGACTATCTCATCAGCCAAAAGCAGGAACACATTTCCCATTGAAATACTGGTTAGTTTATGTTGGTAAAAATTGTTCTTCATTTTAAATATTGTATTTTTCTTTCAATTTTTTTGCACTACAAATAAGACATGTGCAATGTACACAGGAATTTGCTCATTTTTTTCAAACTATGGTCCAGCCCCCCAACAGCCTGAGGGACTAAGAATGGGCCATTTGTTTAAAAAGTCTGAGGACCCCTGTTCTAGATTCTTATGGGGTTATACATTAAATAATGAGTTTCTAGTTCAAGAAAACTAAAAATAGTAGTCTGATGCAATGGATAGTGTGTTAGTAGAGCATGATGCAATGTGTATTATGGCACTTAGTTTCAGGTTTTCCGTTCTGAATGAGTCTGAGTAATCTAACATAGTTCATATGTTTGAGATAATGGATCAAGATAGCCTATATAAAATTGTCGCAATACAGCTTGAGAAACTGTGCAGTGATTAGATGGACACTTTTGGACATATCACAGTACAGAAGACTTAGCAATTACTGTCTAGACTTTGATTTTTTATAAAGAGTAAAATATAGCATATGGTTTGTTTATTTCTTACACTTGGTGGTTGAGAATGGCAGATGGTTAATGGTGAGGTTTTGAGAAACAGCCTTTCCAAAAGTCACTTTTAGAGCATCTGTCAGTTTGATTGGAGAACATAAGATGGCCATCCTTCTTACTATGAAACCCAATATTATGATGAGATGGAGGCAATTTCTGACATAAGCATTTACATCATTACCTCAGTTCCTTCATAGGCTGTAGCATATTAGTCAAGCAGAAATCTAGAGAAGATGAATAACTGTCTGCATAAGTGGGAAATGTGATTTATATTCCACTTTTATGCATTTGTTTAGAATAGGACTATGAGATTAAACAGAAAACTAAATTGGCTGTTGCCTCAACAAAAGTGGAATGAATACTTGTAAGTAAATTGAACTTCATCGTCCAGGACTTGGGACATTAAATATAAATGTTGTGCCTTTGTCCCCAGCAACTAAATGTCAGACTGCCTGTAGAAAACAAATTACTTTGGGTAGGGGAAATCACAATTTGCTAATGCTCTCCAAAGAGCTTTGCCAAATTACGAATAGAAAGGTTATAATTCTTGGTCTTAAATTAGCAACTAATATGGAGTGTGATGCTTTCACTTAGATACAACTTGATGAGAAATGTCAAGATGTTGGTTCATAATTTGTTGATTTTTTTTAGAGGGGGTGTATCTGTTTGGTTTATACAAATGTGATAAGAACATTCTCATAGATCTGGAATATTCAGTCATTCATCAGTTTGTGGAAAGAAAATGTAACATGATTGGAGAGTCTGTGATTATGGTTTTGAGAAGAATGAATATAGTAACATGCTGAAGTCATCCGTATCCGTGTAACAGTATACAGACAACCTAGGGCTGACGCCCCACTACTCCTCATGGCTAGGTGGCCTCACCAGTCTTTGTGACTTTTACTTAACCAGAAGCATGAACTGGGAGATCTGTGCTAGGTCTGTTTGACTTATAAATTATCAAGTATTTTGTTAGTCAGCCATGAACCAGCTTGACAAGCCTTGACAAATGTGTAAGAATAAGGCAGGTACCCAATAGGCTACAACACATAGTAAGTTAATGACATTTACCTTACTTTTTTAAAGATTTGATTTACTATTCATCCTTTCTCAGGACAGAAAATAATTTGTATTAAAAATATTCAAGACTGTCCTCTGGTATACAGGCAATGTTTGATTGAAATAGTGATGGGATCCTTTAAAAAAGCCTAAGAAGATAGTGAACATTTATTAATCATACTGTCATACCTCTCTAGAACTGTCCTGCTGAATCTGCTTCATTTAATACATTTGTCAAGTGTATCAGAAACAGATAGTGATACAGCTACATAGCTGTTTATAAAAATTCATGAGAAATTAAGCAGGACCCATGAAATTCAACTTTCACTCATATTGTACTTTACCTAGAGATCATAACACTATGGCTAGCAAAACTATTCACTTGCTTTGCTAAGTTTATTAAGATTGATGATAGAAAGAAATGAAGAATCGGTGGTCATAATAATGCTTCATGCTAGAATGATAGCTCTTTTTAGGTCTGAAGAGAGCTCAGGCTAATGTCCTCATGTGGGAGGTGTGCCCCCTTAAGACTTTTTGGTTCTTGATCCCTATAGACTACCTGAACTGATTTATTTATTTATTTATTTATTTATTTGCAGCATTTATATTCCGCCCTTCTCACCCCGAAGGGGACTCAGGGCGGATCACATTACACATATAGGCAAACATTCAATGCCTTTTAACATAGAACAAAGACAAGACAAACATAGGCTCTGAGTGGGCCTCGAACTCATGACCTCCTGGTCAGAGTGATTCATTGCAGTGATTCATTGCAGCTGCTCTCCAGCCTGCACCACAGCCCTTTTTGAAAAAGGAATAGTAAATCATTAAAATAGGTTGCAGCACCAGCTTCACTGTATTTAATGTAAAAACAAAAGTGTATGTCTATTCTCAAAACCAAAAGTGGACTTCCTTTCAGGGGCAACATTTTTTGTAACCTCTGTGGGAAACTGAATCCAAGTGGCAGAAAAAAACGATCCTAGACACACCACAGCTCCCAGACATTGTGACATTGGCACTGGTGACTAATTGGCACTGATAAATTCTTTCCTGCCATATAATTAAATGCCATATAATCTATTTCAAAGCAGATTATCTGGATTTTATTTCACAGTGTAGATGGGGCCTAAATTCAATGGCAAAATAAATTATTGCAAATGGTATCAAATTTGTCCACTTTTGCACAAATTGGGCTGACTTGGCAATTGGTTTTGCTACTGATCGAAGTGAATGAATGAGAAATGTCCAAAGTTGCATCTACACTGTGAAATGAATGCAGTTTGACACCTCTTTAATTGCCAGGGCTCACTGGTATGGAGCTGTGATAGTTGTAGTTTGATGGGGGACCAAAATTATTTGCCAGAGGAAGCTTTGCAAAATGAAACCTCTCATCATTCTATCGCATTGAGCCATGGCATATGAAGGTGCATCATTCTACGGTGTCGATCAAGCATGCTCAAACTTCGCCCCTCCAGGTGTTTTGGACTTCAACTCCCTCCGGCTGTTAGGAATTGAACCAGTTTTGGTTCTATGTGTTGTCAAGGCTTTCATGGCCGGAATCACAGTCAACATCTGTAGTGATCAAGGTGTGTTAGTAGCTAGAGTATTAATTAAGGGTCAGGGACACAAATAGGAGGGTGGGAAGGGAGGGCAGTGGTTAGAGGCCATTGGACCAGTGCAATTACCATCCATAGATAACAATATAAACAACACTGAAGCACTGGAGCACTCTTATAGGGTTGGGGTAAAGAAATTAACATCTTAACTCCTACTCTGAGTATACTACTGCTTCCAATCAGAACATCAGTATAACCCTCAAAGGAGGTAGGAGTAGGAAGCAGCGGTAATATGATCCTCATGTGTGAAAGTGAGTCTACAACTATGGTAGACCATGTAGGGAGAGGGTGTGCATTTAGCAGCTGGGGGGGGGGGGCATCGAAGTTATCCAGGGGAGGGGGAGATATGGGAAAGGGAGGCATAACTTAATTCGGCCTAGGGTGAGAAATAGAGTCCTTGTAGATCTAAAACGGCCTCCTGACATAGTAAAGTTGGGTGCCCAGGTTGGCGGACCCTCCGATCTGAAGGTGGTGCTGCTGAACGCCAGGTCTATCAACGGTAAAGCTGCAATCATCCAGGACCTCATCCTGGATGAGCGGGCAGACCTGGCGTGCATAACGGAGACCTGGTTGGACGAGGCTGGGGGAGTTAACCTCACCCAGCTTTGTCCACCAGGATATACCGTGCAGCACCAACCAAGATCTGGAGGGAGGGGAGGAGGGGTTGCAGTGGTCTATAAGGAGTCCATCCCCCTGACCAGGTGCCCCATCCCGCAGTCTACCTTGTTTGAGTGTGCTCATCTGAGGGTAGGGAGCCGGGACAGTTTAGGGATTCTGTTAGTGTACCGACCACCCCGCTGCACTACAGTCTCCCTGCCTGAGCTAGCTGGGGTGGTCTCGGGCCTGGCTTTGGAGTCCCAACGGCTCATTGTGCTGGGGGACTTCAATGTCCATGCCGAGGCCACTCCCTCCGGTGCGGCTCAGGACTTCATGGCCGCCATGGCAACCATGGGGCTGTCCCAATTAGTATCTGGCCCTACCCACAGAGCAGGGCACACACTTGACTTGGTTTTCTGCCAGGGATGGGAGGAAGGTGGCGGTGTGGAGGAGCTCACCATCGCTCCTTTGCCATGGACCGACCATCACCTGATCAGGTTTAGAATCACTGCGCCCCCCAACCTCCGCAGGGGTGGAGGACCCAAAATGGTCCACCCCAGGAGGCTTATGGATCCGGATGGATTCCTGACGGATCTTGGGGAATTTCCCGCCACCTCGGCTGGTGACCCTGTCGATGCTCTGGTCGCCCTCTGGAACAAGGAGGCGGCTAGGGCAATAGACACGGTCGCTCCGGAACGTCCCCTCTCAAGTACCCAAGCTAAACCATCTCCTTGGTTCACCGAGGAGTTGGCAGCGATGAAGCGAAAGAAGAGGGGACTAGAGGGTGTGTGGCGTTCGGAGCCGAGCGAGCCAAACCAAACACGGCTGTGTTCCTATCTTAGGGCATATGCCGCGGCAATAGATGCTGCAAAGAACATTTTCTTTGCAGCTAATATTGCGTCTGCAAAGAACCGTCTGGCGGAGCTGTCCCGAGTTGTCAGAGGTTTGTTATATCCCGTCCCTCAAGACGGGATCCCTGACAACTCGGCAGCCCGCTGTGAAGCATTTGCTCGGTTCTTTGCGGACAAAGTCGCTTTGATCCGTTCTGGCTTTGACACCATATTAACGGCAGTCTCCGAGGATGTAGCAAGAGCACCTGCTTGTCCTATTTTGATGGATTCGTTTCAATTGGTTCAGCCTGAGGACGTGGACAAGGTGCTTGGAGAGGTGAGGGCTACCACATGCATCCTAGACCCCTGCCCATCCTGGCTAGTGAGAGAAGCCAGAGGGGGATTGGCCGAGTGGGTGAAGGTGGTGGTGAATGCCTCCCTTCGGGAAGGCATATTTCCAACGAGCCTTAAATTGGCTGTGATCAAACCGCTGTTGAAGAAGCCATCACTGGACCCCACTCAATTGGATAGCTATCGGCCTATTTCCAATCTCCCCTTTTTGGGCAAGGTCGTGGAATGTGTGGTGGCCGCACAACTCCAGGCATTCTTGGTTGACACTGATTTTCTGGATCCGGCGCAGTCTGGTTTCAGGCCGGGGCATGGTACCGAGACAGCCTTGGTCGCCTTAGTCGATGATCTACGCCGGGAACTGGACAGGGGGAGTGTGTCCCTGCTGGTTCTGCTGGATCTCTCAGCGGCCTTCGATACCGTCGATCACGGTATCCTTCTGGGGCGCCTTGCCGGGATGGGTCTCGGAGGTACTGTTTTGCAGTGGCTCCGGTCCTTCCTGGAGGGGCGTTCCCAGATGGTGTCATTGGGGGACACCTGCTCGGCCCCACAACCATTGACTTGTGGGATCCCGCAGGGTTCAGTACTGTCCCCCATGTTGTTCAACATATACATGAAGCCGCTGGGAGAGATCATCAGGAGTTTCGGGGTTCGGTGTCATCTGTACGCAGATGATGTCCAGCTCTGTCACTCCTTCCCACCTTCCCAAAGGAGGCTGTTCAGGTCCTGAACCGGTGTCTGGCCTCTGTGTCGGACTGGATGAGGGCGAACAAATTGAAACTGAATCCAGACAAGACAGAGGTCCTCCTGGTCAGTCGCAAGGCTGAACAGGGAATAGGGTTACAGCCTGTGTTGGACGGGGTCGCACTCCCCCTGAAGACACAGGTTCGCAGTCTGGGGGTTCTCCTGGACTCATCGCTGAGCCTGGAGCCCCAGGTCTCGGCGGTGGCCAGGGGAGCCTTTGCACAACTAAGACTTGTGCGCCAGCTGCGCCCGTTTCTTGGGAGGTCTGACTTGGCCACGGTGGTCCACGCTCTGGTTACATCCCGTTTGGACTACTGCAACGCTCTCTACGTGGGGTTGCCTTTGAAGACGGCCCGGAAGCTCCAATTAGTACAACGGGCGGCAGCCAGATTAATAACTGGGGCGGCTTATAGGGAGCGTACCACCTCCCTACTTAGCCAGCTCCTCTGGCTGCCGATATGCTACCGAGCCCAATTCAAAGTGCTGGTTTTGACCTATAAAGCCCTAAACGGTTCTGGCCCAATCTACTTGTCCGAATGTATCTCCTCCTATGAGCCAGGAAGATCCCTAAGGTCATCTGGAGAGGCCCTGCTCTCGGTCCCGCCTGCCTCACAGGCACGGCTGGTGGGGACGAGGGACAGGGCCTTCTCGGTGGTGGTTCCCCGGCTGTGGAACACCCTCCCCAGAGAAATACGGCAAGCCCCAACCCTTTTGAGTTTTAGAAAAGCCCTGAAAACATGGCTATGTGCCCAGGCTTTTGAAGATTAAACGATAATGACGACCCGGACTGATTTACGGCTACAGCACGAGGATTTTGGAGGAATGGATTTTAATCATATGTTTTTATATTTTTTATATTGTTTTAATTGTTTTATTGGATTTTTATAGCCGTTTTAATTATGTATAGGCATCGAATTGTTGCCAATTTTGTACGCCGCCCTGAGTCCCTTCGGGTGAGAAGGGCGGGATATAAATGTTGGAAATAAATAAATAAATAAATAAATAAATCACTGGGTTGCTGTGATTTTTCTGGGTGGTATGGCCATGTTCCAGAAGCATTCTCTTTTAATGTTTCGCCTGCATCTATGGCAGGCATCCTCAGAGGTTGTGAGGCATATTGGACACTAGGACAGTGAGGTTTATATGTCTGTGGAAGGTCCAGGGTGGGAGAAAGAACTCTTGTATGAGGCAAGCGTGAATGTTGCAATTGGCCACCTTGATTAGCATAGAATAGTCTTGCAGCTTCAAAGCCTGGCTGCTTCCTGCCTGGCGGAATCTTGTTAGCTGGCCCTGATTATTTCCTGTCTGGAATTCCCTTTTTTAGTGTTTCTCTCAATTTACTGTCCTGATTATAGAGTTTTTTTGAAATACTGGTAGCCAGATTTTGTTCATTTTCATGGTTTGCTCATTTCTGTAGAGGATGCCCAAGCAATAAGCAACCAGACCTCACAAAGCCTGACTGATTCCTGCCTGGGGAAATCCTTTGTTGGGTGGTGTTAACTGGCCCTGATTGTTTCCTGTCCGGAATTCCCTTGTTTTGAGAGTGTTCTTTATTTACTGTGTGACCAAAATATGCATATATGATATGTGGTATGAATGGAAGAGTGAAAGAGAGCTAGAAATTTGAAGACACCAGTCTGTAGACTAAGGCCTGCAAACCATTAACTACCTGCTCAGGAATTGTAATTAAAACCTGCTAATGAGACCTGAAATAGTTGACCTGCCCGGCAAACTGTGATAAGAACTGTGACTGATAACATTTGCTAACTTGTCAACATTTGCTAACTTGATGAATTTTTGGGGCAGAGCTGCTTGTGTTTGCTAACACCAATCAAGAGGAATCAACATCTGGTCCAGGAAACTGAGGATATTCCATGATAGAAGACGTCTATGATTCATTTACAACTTTGGGACGTCATCAGCAAAATATTGCTATATAAATGACCTTAAGACAGTACAGAAGGTGTGACAGACAGCGATGCTGTTCACCCGCCATGCTCAGTGGAGATGGTGTACTTGGGAGTGGCAGATCTGCTATGGGAAAGCAGGATTCTGTTCACTTTTTGGGGCCTCTTTTTCTCATGGGAAGAGAAAAGAGTGCATTTTGAAGTCATGGTCTTTTTGAAGTTTTGGCATTTTGGAACTATGTCTTGGCAGACAGCAGTGAAAGTTGGGTCTGGCCTAAGCAGGTGCTTCTCCAAGGAGTGAGAAAGAATACGGTAATATTTGTGTGCATGAAGAAGGATGCATGTTGTGTGTGAATGATGAATGAAAATGTAACCCCCCCTTGTTTGTTTCTTAGCCAATGTAACTGTAGGTTGTTTGTGAATCCAATGTAGTTGCATAGAATCTGTATGTTTGTATGTCTAAATGTTGTTCTTTGTTGTTCTGTAAAAGTTCTGCTATACCTCTCAGACTGAAACTGCAATAAAAAGAACCTATGCTTTAAAGTTATTGAAAAGTTATTCATAACAACTGTCCTGATTTTAGAGGTTTTTTTAAATACCAGGGGCCAGATTCCCTTTCGGTGGCCTTTTAATTCCTATGGATTCCTAAGGACTCTTAAGGCTCTGCCACACAGCCATATAACCCAGAATATCAAAGCAGAATAACCCACAATATCTGCTTTGAACTGGGTTATCTGAGTCCACACTGCCCTATATCCCAGTTCAATGTTCGGCAAAAAAAAAAAATGGATTGCAAAGATACAGAATGGGGGACGCCTGGCTCGGCAACAGTACATGTGAAAAAGATCTTGGAGTCCTTGTGGACAACAAGTTAAACATGAGCCAAAAATGTGATGCGGCTGCTAAAAAAGCCAACTGGATTCTGGCCTAGATCAATAGGAGTATAGTGTCTAGATCCAGGGAAATCATGCTCCCCCTCTATTCTATTCTGCCTTGGTCAGACCACACCTGGAATACTGTGTCCAATTCTGGGCACCACAATTGAAGGGAGACATTTACAAGCTGGAATGTGTCCAGAGAAGGGCAACTAAAATGATCAAGGGTCTGGAGAACAAGCCCTATGAGGAGCGGCTTAAAGAACTAGGCATGTTTAGCCTGCAGGAGAGAAGGCTAAGAGGAGACCTGATAGCTATGTACAAATACGTGAAGGGAAGTCATAGGGAGGAGGGAGCAAGCTTGTTTTCTGCTGCCCTGCAGACTAGGACGTGGAAGAGATTTCACCTGAACATCAGGAAGAACTTCCTCACTGTGAGAGCTGTTCGACAGTGGAACTCTCTGCAGTGGAGTGTGGTGGAGGCTCCTTATTTGGAGGCTTTAAAGCAGAGGTTGGATGGCCATCTGTCAGGGGTGATTTGAATGTGATTTCCTGCTTCTTGGCAGGGGGTTGGACTGGATGGCCCATGAGGTCTCTTCCAACTCTACTATTCTATGATTCTATGGTGCTAAATTCGCAAATATAGTAATTCCTACAGAACATTACCATGTATTGAACTGCTTTGTCTGTTGATTTGTTGTAAAACATGATGATTTGGTGCTTAATTTGTAAAATCATAATGTAATTTGATGTTTAATAGGCTTTTCCTTAATCCCTCCTTATTATCCAACATTTTCCCTTATCCAACGCTTTTATTTTTCAGTGTTTGGTTTGGGGAGGGGGTGCCAAAATTCTTCATAGGCATGTTAGATAGTAATTGTGCTAAAATGTGAGAATAGCAAAAGTAATTTCTCTATCACTAGTTGTCTTTGTGAACATTATATATGAAACATTATATATGAAATGGAGGATGTCATCCACTTCAAGAAGAGGACCTTTGTTCCCCAGTATGACAAGTTGCTGCAGACTTGACCAAGACGTACTTTTCTCCTTTGTTGAAACTAAAGGTTGGCATAACAGTGAATATATATATATATATATATATATATATATATATATATATATATATATGTTGCTTGCATAGTAGGTTGAGTTGCTGGAGCAGTGTTTTCCATTCTCGGTAAGTCTGAAAAATCAGCAAAATCAGCTTCCTTCTTCAAACTGTTTATTTTAAAATAAAAACACAGAGATGTGTTTAATCATGTGTAGCTGCAGCAATTTATCTACTCCAGTATTTTTAGTTCTTGCAGACCTCTATCAGAGGATCTCTGTTCAATGAGCAAGACAAATAGTGATCCCCATGGTATTTTGCATTGGAAAACATTTTTATGGTTTTCTTATGTGAAATAACACAAGATTGTCCCTGTGAATATAAGGGGTGGGGTGTCTATTTTCTCCCTATTCAATAAAGAAGATGTCCCTTTCAAATCATCTACAATACAGTAAGGTTCTCCCAGTGAATATACTTTCTTTACAGATGTCTTTATGGCACCTTTTTACTGACAGACAAAAACACACCATAAACTGTATTTAACATGAGAAAATTGGGAAAGTACTATATACTTTTTAAAGAAAAAAGGAACACACAATTCAATCACATGTGTTTATAAATTTTGTTGATATGGTTTTTCCAGCTGTTATGACTGTGCAGTTCATATTCATATTCTGATCAGGCACTGTGCTCCTATTGGTTTAGTAACAAGAATTACTATAGTTTTGACATAGTTTTGCTAAAAATGTGCAATTGCTTCGTGATAGTCAATGTCATGTATACATCAAACATAATATACTGGTTGAAAAACAGGATACAATATTTACAGCAAATAAATAAATTGGGCTATTGCTAAAGACAACATGCAAAACTATTATGAAAAGTAGAAAAAATATGATTTCTTTATTTAGTACACTTCATACCAATGGCATGAAAGAGCTCTGTTTATACATAGCCATTTCAGCCTAGTGCTGCATGCATCACCCATGAAACATTAGAAAGAATATTGTGACATATTTGAAAAATGGTCAGAAACACATTTATTGAGTATTAACAGAATATTTTGAATGGAAAAAGGCTAAGGAAACAAAAAAATGAAGCCAAGACAGAGTCAAAGGGTTGATTGATTTTGTAGCATCTCCTCATCAATTAAGACTGATGTCCCTAACAACAGAGCTGTTCCTGATAGAGCAATTAACTGATATCTGGCAAAACATGCTGAAATATGGTACTGGCATGTTAAATATCATGGGTATGTTGAAATAAATATATTTTTAATTATGTGTATAATAGAAATTTCTTATGATAATATTAAGATTTAACAATGCTAAAATAGATTAGCCCTTGGATGCCTGAGAATTCACAGAAGCCTGCTAGAGATGAGACTGTATAAATGGTTATGAATATAATACATGGGACAGAATTTTGTTTTTGTAAAAGTCTTTATTAAATGTCTGTATAATTTCATTATAGACACTATGGAAAGTTTGAAAGAACCTGATGGTGACGATGGATATATGATTAAGGTATATGGTTTAGAATGGTCATGTTCCTACATATCTTAACTACAACAATGCTTGTTAAAGAGATGCAGGGTTATTAAGACTGAAACCTGAGAAAAGACCTTATGACTGTAACATTTTAATGGACATAATATGTATTGTAATGAATTTATGATGCCTAATTTAATGTTTTATATTTTAATTGTATGCATTGTCAGTTTGCGCTCTCTCGCTCTCTCTCTCCTCGGAGGCTACACCACTTTCCTCCACACGCGGGTTTACCTCTCCTTCTGAGGAGAAGCAGCCACGAAGCCCTGGCTGACTCTGGCTGCTTGAAAAGAAGCGAGAGCGGGTGATTTGTTTGCTCCTCCCTCCTGCATTCATTCTTCAGCTGGCCGAGTTTCTGGACGCGGCGGGAAACTGCAGAGGGTAGGAAGTTTGTAAACTCGTTAATAGTTCTGAAAAGGACCTAATTTTGAATGGGGACTATGCTTAAAGGTACTCTTGAAGTATGGCTTTTAACTGCATATAATAAATATTTTATCCTATACTTCGTTAATTTTTAATTCCAAAACGTAACATATTTTCTGGATAGCCCTCGTATATTGTATGCCTCTGAGGATCCGTTGCTTTAGGTTTTGTTTGGTTTTTTTCTGGGGTTTTTTAAAAGTGCAATATACACTTGGTGGAAGGATGATGATGATGATGATGATGATGATGATGTCATATCTGTTTCTCTCCAAGAGAAAAATATGTATATATCTATGGATGCATATTATAAATAGCCTAAACGAGTACAAGGAACCTGCTGATTTCCCATGTAAATATCCCGAGATTCCAATATTTAAGAATGCTTATGTGTAGTGTTGAAGATAACTGGCTCTTCATAATTTAAGTACATCATCATAAACTGGGCACTCAGATGGCAAGAAGATGGTAATGGTACCCCAGGCAAAATTGAAATGATCAGACAAGTGGCAAACTATGTCTGCTTCACCACCAAATATGGTTGCTTAATCTAAAAAGAAAAACAGAGAAGATCAGACTGGGACCCAAAGGAAGATCCAATTTGGCCCCAGGACTGGAGGTTTTGAATTATTGGGTTACCAAGTTCTCTCCTACTTTCCATAGCATGCTTATTGAATTGGAGGGAGGTATTTGTACTGAAAAATCCTATTTCCACAACTGGATTTTTAAAAGATACACTTTAAAATTAATTTTTCACAATATTTCGTGTTCAGTTGAGGAATTGCCAAATTTTGGGCAGTCACTGGCAAGTTGACAAACTTCTTAAGAGAGAAATTCCTGGCATCTTAGCTTATTGCCAAGCCTACCAAATTAATTGCAGATATTTTTTGCAATGTTCTTGCATTTTTGTTGATTAATCATTGTGATTAATCATTACAGCTGGCAGACACTGTAGAGGCTCTTAACTCTCCCATAATTGGCAAAAGTGTATTCTTCCTTTTAGTATTTGTATGTTTGCCTGCTCTGTGTCTAATGCAGAAGGAAGAGGGCAATTGAACATTTCAAAATATCTGTCCCTGTAGGAAATAGATATTGTTTTCTTCAACTGGCTGTTTTGAATTACTTTTTTTAAAAAATTTGTTTTTATTAGGTTTTGTGATAAATAAAATTTTAACACTTTGAACAGTAACGCAGCTTCGCGATTATCTATACCTCTATCCAACCTACAGCAGTATCTATTAAATTTACATTCATAACCGATAGAGGCGCAGCAAACCAATACCACAGATAGAGTCATGAAAGACAAGGAGAAAAGGGAAAAGAAAGAGGAAAAAAAAAAAGGAAAAAAAGAGAAAAAAGAAAAAACAAAAAAACCCAATTTCCTTCCAGACCCTTTACATGACAACATATTTTTGCTCAACGTATAATCAATTTTTTTTTTGCGCTGTACTTTAGCACTTGTTCAGTCCATAGTCAATTTCTTGCAGTGTTTTGTTTTCAGTCCCACTTTACTTTGTCTATGTATTCTCTCAATAGAGTCCAATTTGTCTCTCGCATGGTAGCATTGTCCCGTTTTAAAATTTGGGTTAATAAATCCATGTTTTGAATGTCCAGAAGTCTTAGAACCCAGTTTTCTTTTAGTGGAATTTCTTTTGTTTTCCACATTTTTGCCAGACAAATCCTGGCTGCCGTCACCATATATGTGAATAGCTTTTCTGTACTATAGTCCATCTGAAAATCCGTTATGCCAAGTAGGAAATATTCTGGCCTGAAGCCAAATGTCTTTTTGATTATTTTCTCCATTTCTTTATGAATAGTATGCCAATATTTCTTAACCTTCTTGCACCTCCACCACATATGCATAAAATCACCAATGTGTTCCCCACATTTCCAACATTTGTCGTCCCCCTTCCCTTTGCTCATCTTGGCAAGCTTGACTGGAGTGAGATACCACCTGTAAAAAACCTTATACCAATTCTCTTTTATTTCCACAGCATATGTATATTTGATCTTTGTTTTCCATGTTTCTCCCATTCTGACATACTTATCGTGTGGCCTATATCTCTAGCCCATTTCGTCATCACCTCTTTGACCTGTACTTCTTCCGTTTCCCAAGCCAATAACTGTTGATATAAAATTTTTATTATTTTCTTTTCTGATTTTAGCATTTTATCCCAGCTGGTTTCCTTCCTTTCAAATCCTATCTTACTGTCTTCTTTGTAGTTTTCGTTAATTTGCCAATAGTTTAGCCATGTCATTTTTGGCTCCAACTGTTTTATTTCCTCGAATCTTTTCAAATTAATGTCTTCGTTTACTATCGTTAGTATCTGTCTGTATGTTAGCCAATTTTCCCTTGGTGTTTCCCTTCTATGTTCTGCTTCTAGTGGTGAGTACCACAACGGAATTTTCGTATAGAATCTTCTCTTGTGTCTGTTCCATGTCTCTATCAAGGCAGCTCTTAAGTAATTATTCTTAAAGTTTTTTTCCTTTTTATCTTTCTCTTTCCATAGATAGCTATGCCATCCCTTGTTTAGATCGTATCCTTCCAAATCTAATGTTCTCTTATCCTTAAGGTTAGCCCAATCTCTTACCCAGCTCAGTGCTGCTGCATCGTAATATAGCTGTAAATCTGGTAAACCCAGTCCTCCTCTTTTTACCTCGTCTTTCAAATATTTTGTAGCGATTCTGGCCTTTTTGCCTTCCCATATAAATTTACTTATTTCTTTGTGCCAATTGTTAATCATTTTTTTATTTCTCAAAATCGGTATGTTCTGAAATAAAAATAGAACTTCCGGCAAGATTTTCATTTTGACTACAGCTATTTTACCTAGTAGAGAGAGTTTGAGCGCCCCCCACTTTTTCATTTTTTCCCTTATCTCCTTCCATTTCTTTTCATAGTTGTTTTTTTGCAACTGAGCATTGCTTGCCGTCAGTTTTACCCCAAGATATTTTAGCTTTTTCACTATCTCTATACCCGCTTTTTCTTTTAGGTTTTCCTTATTCTTCTGTGACATATTTTTTGTTAATATTTTTGTTTTTTCTCGATTTATCTTCAATCCCGCTACTTCCCCAAAGTTTGTAATTGTCTCCCACCAATGGTCAAATTGTTGTATTGGGTTTTCTATCAAGCAAACTAAATCATCAGCAAAGGCTCGTATTTTGTAGCTGTGATTTCTTACCCTTAGGCCTTTAAGATCTTTATTTTTCCTGATTGCTTCCAGAAGGACTTCCAGAGTCATAATGAACAGTAGCGGGGAGAGAGGGCACCCCTGCCTTGTTCCTTTTTGTATCTCTATAGTTCTTGACCGGTTTCCATTTATTATTATTTTTGCCATTTGATGAGAATAAATTGCCTTGACTGCGTTTGTAAAGAAGAAACCTGCATCCATCTCTCTAAGGACTTCTAGCATAAAAAACCAGTTGACATTGTCAAATGCCTTTTCTGCATCAAGGAATAGAAAGGCTGTTTCTTTTTGAGGATTTTTATCGTAATATTCTATGGCGTTCAAGATATTTCTGATGTTCTCCTTCATGTACCTACCTGGTAGAAACCCTGTCTGGTCATCCTTGATCCTTTCTTTTAGTATTTCCTTAAGTCTTGTTGCTAGAATACTTGTAAATATTTTATAGTCGACATTCAGAAGTGATATTGGTCTGTAATTTTTTATATTGGTGGTATCTACCTTGTCCTTTGGGAGCAATGTTATATTTGCACTTTTCCAAGTTGCTGGAATTATACCCTCTTCTAGTGCCTTAGTCATAACCTTCTGTAGTGGTGTCGTTAAGATTTCTTTGAATATTTTATAATATAACATCGTAAACCCATCGGGTCCCGGTGCTTTATTAAGCGGGAGTCTATTAATGGCTTTTTTTATTTCCTCTTGTGTTACCTTCCTATTTAAAATCTCTCTTTGGCTTTCTGTGATCCTTGGGATTTCTTATTTGCCTAAATATTGTGTTACCTTCTCTTTCGGAGTTTTGTCTTCAGAGTATAATCTTTCATAATACTCTGTGAATTGTTTTTCTATATCTTCATTACTATAGTATGTTTTTCCCCCCTCTTGTATTTTGTTAATTATACTTGCCTGTTTCCTTTTTGTTATCCTCCTTGACAACCATCTACCTACTTTATTCGCATTCTCAAAGTTATACTGTCTGATATATTTTAATTTTTTTCCCATTTCTTCCACGTGTAATGCATCAATTTCTTTTTTGACCAGCTCTATTTTAATTTTTATTTCTTTGTCCTGGGGTTTTTCTTTTAATTTACTTTCTAACTTTTCCATTTCCTCTGATATCTTCTTATGTTTCGTTGACCTTGCTCTATTCAATCTAGCGTTGTGTTGAATCATGAGTCCTCTTATGTACGCCTTACTGGCGTCCCATATTACACCAATTGATGTGTCCTCTTCTTTATTATTTTTGAAAAATTCGCTTAGTAGCTCTCTATATCTATTCTGGTCTGATTCGTTTTTTAATAATGAATCATTTAGTCTCCAATTAAATTCTTTGCCTTTCCTTCCTTTGGTCTCTATTACCATTTCTAACGGTGAATGATCCGAGTTTTGTCTGGGCATTATTTTAATTCTATTTACTCGTTTCGTTATTAATTTCGTACCCCAGATCATATCTATCCGGCTCCAAGTTAGGTGTCTGTGTGAAAGAAATGTATAATCTCTTTCGTCTTCGTGTTGAAGCCTCCATATATCCTGTAATCCCAGCTCTTCTTTCATCTGTTTAAATCTCTTAGGTAATTCTCCTTTAACTTCTCCTTTACTGACTTTCCCCTGTTTTGATTTATCTATTTTTTGATTTAGTACCCCATTGAAATCTCCCATAAGGAGGAGGTCATCATATTCCTGTTCCAATATTTTTTGGGATAGCATTTCTACAAATTTTATTTTGCTCCCATTTGGGGCATATATGTTACAGATTAAAAAAATTTTTCCTTCCATTTCTATCATAACCCCTAACATCCTCCCTTCTTGGTCATTGAACATTTTTTTTGATGGAATCTTTTCATTTACATATGTTACTACCCCTCTTTTCTTTTCTGCGCTTGATGCATAGTATGTTGTCCCTAAATTTTTTTGTACAAGGTGTGCCACATGTTTATTTGAAATGTGCGTTTCTTGTAAACAGATCACATCGTATTTCCCTTTTTTCAATTGATAGCATATTTTACTTCTTTTATTTGGGGAATTAAAACCATTGATATTGTTAGAGTAAATTCTAATTCTTTGAGTCATCGCCATCATCATTTTTTTTCTCACCCTCCTTCTCCACTATCTCTCTCTCGAAATCCATTAAGTTTATAAAATCTTCTGGTGATTTTTCCCTGAACCTTTTCTTTTGTCTGATTGTCTCTTCATCTTTTTCTCTCCCCTCCTCCCGTCCCCCCCCGTGCTCGTCTATCCCCCCTCCCCCTCCCGTTCCTCTCTTTAGATGTTTCTCATAGAACGCTCTAGCCTTATGTTCACTCGTGACCCAGTGCCTATTTCCTTCAAATGTCAGCATCAAGCCTTCCTTTTTTTCCCATTTAAATCTTATGTTCCTCCTTCTTAATTCCTCTGCCAGAAAGGAGTACTTGCGCCTTTTTTCCAATACTGATGCAGGATGTTCTTTTAAAATTGCAATTCTGTTTCCCCCCTCTATTGTTGGGTTACTGGCATTGCCCTTTAAGACCTCATCTCTCAGGTTTCTTTTGCAAAAATAGACCACTACATCTCTTGGGGTATTATATTTCTTAGCATAGTTTGATTGTATTCTAAACACTTTATCTATATTGTTATCCACCCCTTCTTTTGATTTTTGTGTTATGCTTGACACAATCTCAACAATCCTATCTCTTATATTTTCATTTTCTTCCTCTCTTAAGTTGCGAAACCTTAATTGGAAGTCTTTCTCCTTCGATTCCAGAATTTCCTGCTGTATCTTAACTATATTTATTGTTTTCTCAATTTCACCCATCTCTTTCCTCAGGACTCCTTGTTGTTTTTTAATCACTTCCACCTCCTTTTCCCTTTCTTTGCAACTTTTTTGTGTTAACTCTAAATCTACTCTTATTTTGCTTATTTCTTCCTTTACTAAAGTTTGTATTTCCTCCTTTATATCCCTCTTCATCTCTAACATCTCTTCTCTCATCTTGTGATATTGTCTATCTTGCTTTTCCTGGATTTTGGTTACCTCCGTTTGCAATTTTAAAATCTCCATCATCACATCTTTTATGCTGTAGTCCTCTGTTAATGATTCCTTTCTTACACTCCCTCTTCTTTCCTTATCCCTTTCCATCTTGGTTTTTGATATGCTCATGGCTTCAATAGCCCTCACAGATGCTCCCCTCCCTAATCCCCCACTCTACCCCCGCCCCTCCCTTGTAACAGAAAAAAAGTATATATATAAATGAATAACCCCCCCTAGGAGGCGGAGAGTTTAACTATCGTTGGTGATCCTTACAGTTGTTAATGCGTTGGGTGTGGGGGGGGGGTGAGGGGTAGAAGGAGGTCTGGGCGGTAGTGGGGAGAGGCGGCTCTGTTTTCCTCCCTCTCTCTTTTATCTTTTATCTTTTGTCGCCTCCCTCCCCTCCACCCAACACAATCTCCCTTATCCCTTCCCCTCCTGCCCCTTTCATATAGAAAACCACCCTGCCGTAGTCAATATCGTAGTTCTCAATCTCAACTACAGTTCACCTTCCAAAATACGTGCTGCTTATTCTATGACGTTCTTGTCCTCTTGTCCTCACTTGTCCGGGTCACTCTATTTACTCGGTGGGCTTTCCTTCTCGGTGGGCTTTCCTTCTTCCTTTTACTCCTTTTACTCCTTTCCCTTGAATCTGCGCCCTTCTGCCACCCTCTCCTTTCCTGAGCGCCTTCACGTCGCGTCCCGCCCGTCACGTGCGTCACGTCACGTCGCTTCGTCCAATCTCCTTGCGTCTTGCGTCTTACGTCTTGAATTTTACGTCCTGCGTTCTGCACTCTGCACCCCGCGCTGCCGCCCGGTCCCGATCCGCCGCCTCCTCTCCTTCCCTTCACCAGATCTCCTTCAATACGGCCCGGTTTGTTTGTTTATCTGTTTATCTGTTTATTTACTTATTTCTTAACTTCTTTGCTTCTATCTGGTTCTCTGACGTTCCGTTTTAATTTTGAATGTGTGGCGCTCTCGGAAAAAATAAAATAACTAGAATAAATGTGCCGCACCTCACAGGTCCTGTTAAGTCTTTGAGTCTTTGAATCCTTGGGAACAATGCCAATTAGGATCCCCTTTCCAGCGATTCAGGCGTGGGCAGCCTCACCGCTTATTGTTTGTCACTGCCCTTTCTTTTGTCATGCAGAGGCTCTTTTTTCTCCGTTCAGGTTCTGCCCTCTATCTTCTTTATATTTAAAATAATGGCCGGCGTTCTATCCCAGCCACAGCCTGGGTACCACTGCCGCACTCAGCCTACCTTAGGTCCTCCTCCTGCCCGAAACACCGTATTCAGTGCCTCTGGCCTTCAAAGAGCCGACGGTTTCGCGCCACGCTGGCCTCCAACCATGCGAGGGGGAGCAAAGCTGCCAGGGTTTGCTCTACCTGAGTGCCTGGAGAGGACTGAACGCTAAGCTTGCGAGGAGCCTCAGCGATCAGCTGCGTCCGCCATCTTTGCCATTACCGGAAGTACTCCGGTAATGCATTTGACTGCTGTTTTGAATTACTGACCTCTTTAAGTGTGGGTGGTTGAAATTGAGTCCACAACATAATGTAAGATATATAGAAGGAGAAAAAAATGTCAATCTTGGTTTAAAATATCTTCTAGCCAATAAAGAGTATTACCAGAGAAGAAAAGAATAATGGGTTCTTTTGCACATATCTCGCAAAAGGTTAACTTTTATACTATTGTTTTCACTGTCCTAAGTATATATGTAGAATAAAGAACTAAAAATAGTAAAAAGTACATGCAAAACAGACACCTCCGAGGAGGCTAATTCATGTAACACATTTTAAATGACTTGTAATGAGTATACTACTTTCTGAAATCAGAAAATAGATTTCCATTAGAAAACTTCAGTCTTGAATTCAATTAATTAACTACTATTTCATTTCTGTATGTCAGTTATAACAGTTCTATTCTATGAGCAGAGATACTTCAACAAAGCTTAAGCTGAAAAAACACTGAAAAATCCTTTTTATAAAACATTACAGTGTTGGGTTGGAGACTTTAGGAATGATTGTATTTCATATTGTGAGATCAGATGAATTACTTTTAAAGAAGAGATCACAAAGGTGTCTATAACATGATAGAAAATGAAAGAGGTTTTACTACGTATGATATAAATATTTTTAAGAACTCAGAATGAACATGCTGGAACATTGTTCATCCTATGTAACTTTTAAAGATTATCCAAATTAAACAAATGTAGTGAATTCAGTATGAAACAGAGCAAATTGGATGGCAGACATTTTAATATAATTTTCCGAGTGTAGAACTACCAGTTATATAATCAAAGTGTTGTTATTTGAGCATTATTTAAAAAGGGAAACATTTCTCCTGTGATAATGCTAGAACTTATGGTCATCTACTGAAGCTAAATTGCAGGAAACTGAGAAGTGATAGAGAAAGCTGCTCTTTGTTTAACAGTTAAATTCACTTGTCAGTGGCAATGTATTCTACCTTATCTATACACATAATAAAAGTGAAAATCTGCATGTGTGTATGTGGCAGGGGTGTCTGCTTACACAGACAGCCTCTGGCCTCCACAAACAGCTTCAACCCACAGTGCTGAGGAGCTAGCAATACCCTCCCTCCAATGACATTGCAGGTTACATTGAGCACCACATCCCAGTGATCCTTTTTCTCTCCATTGGTGTGGAATTTGCATGACCCCACCCACTGCCTCTTCCTTATCCCTTTCCTATTCTTTTCTATGGCACACAGCAACTGAACATACTACAGAGAGAGGTTTGGGAAAAATTCACCATGATTTATTGGAGTTGTAGGAACTGGGATATATAGTTGGCCTGCAAACTAAGAGCACTGTGAACCCCACCAATGATGGACCTGGAACTAACTTGGCAGACAGGCCCAACATGGCCAACTTTGCATACTAGCAGGGTTTGGGGGTGATTGATCATGACATCCAACGGTATTCAGAAAACATTGAATCCATCTGATGATGGATCTGGACCAAACTTGGCAAACAAATTCATCATGGCCAACTGGGAATACTGGTGGACTTTAGGGGTGATTGACCTTTAACTCTAGGAGTTATAGTTCACCTGTATTCTGTGAGCTCTTTGAAACCCACCAATGACAGATCTGGACCAAACTTGGCACACCAACCCAACACTGCCAACTTTTCTTACTAGTGATTGGCTTTGGCATCAGAGAGTTATAGTTGTCACGCCCAAGGCAACGGAGCACTAAGAACCGAACACAGAGGCCAATAACTATCTAATATCTTTATTAAAGAAATATATAAGAATAATAAAAACAAGTAGAAAATATAGTCCAGAAGCAGACCTATCAGATGAGGTCAAATATAGTCCAGAAATGTTTTGTCCAATAAATGATATTAGAGTTCAAAGTAGAATCCAACAAACCGAAACACACACTATTGCCAAGCAATAGTGTGGGGAAATGTCCAGAGTCTTTCAAGGTCCAAGGTAATTCCACAACAAGGCTGGAAACAAGACTTGATTCTATGAACAAGGTCCGTGGCTAGGAACAAGGCAAGGCGATTCTTGAATACTTGGTTAGGCAAAGCAAGGAGACTGGGTTTGCGGACTTTGCGAAGTCCACACTAGGCTGGAAACACGAAATCACTCCTGGAGCTGCTCTGTTGACTCCGCACGGAACCTACCGTGCCAGGCACATTTAACTGGGTCTCGTTTTCCTGCAAAGCAGGTGTCCAGCGTTCTCTTTCCCTAGAGAACAGGAAACGAAACACAGCTCTCTCCAGATGTGAGACTCCCTAGATTTTCCCAGGGGAACATGGCTAATTAGTGTCTTGTTTAGCTGCAATTCTCAAACTCCTGCGAACCTACTCCTTCACTCCCCTGCCCGCAACATAGGACTGTCTCCTAGCAAAAGGGGGTGAGAGCTGCTCAAGGTCTGTTTTGATGGGTTCTTGGGCAAAAACATCAACATCAGGCATCTGGAAAGATTCCGGCTCTTGCTGAGCCGGCGGAAACCCCATGTTTTCATCTTCGTCAGCCACGGTGACACTGGGAGCAGGACTACAAGGCTCATGAGGCATTATAATAGTTCACCAATATTCAGAGAACACTGAACCCAGCAAGTGACGGATCTGTACCAAACTTGGCACACAGACCCAACATGGTCAATTGTGAATACTGGCAGAATTTGGGGAGGATTGACTCAAGATTTCTGGGAATTTTAGTTCACCCACATCCTTATTCATTTTCTAATGGAAGCATTCATAAATAATAATAGCAAAGACTGAGGTTTTTTCTAAGTAATAGCATAACATATGACCAAACTGATATTATCTAACACCCCACCCAAAACAATATGTCCTTTTCAAATAACCTATTCACCACCAGGCACCCAAGCATACAGGCAGACCCTTAGTTCCAAACATCTGACTTACAAATGACCCACAGTTAAGAATGGGGTTGAAAAACAGGAACTGAGAAAAATCTATCACTTGGAAGGGAAATTCACTCCTGAAAGAGTTATCATGGGGGAAAGGTGTCTCCACTGAAGCTTTATCTCCAATCCTTGTTTCCAAAACAAGCAAAATTTTCCAAAATTCAATTATCACAGGGACAGAAAGTGAGGCATAATCTTCTGAACAGGGTCGCAGAGAGCAAAAACATACACCACATGGATGTAAGCCCTTCCCTATGCTATCCAAAGTTAATATATATTTATATATTAGCTATAGATATATTGCTGGAGTTACACTTTAAAATATACTTGTTCCAACTTACATACAAATTCATCTTGAGAACAAACCTACAGAACCTATCTTGTTTGTAAATTGGAGACTCCCTGTACTCAGAAAGCAGGAGAGAGAGGATAGCTTAAAAGGTTTCTGCAAAGAATATGCTCATATAACATGGGGACAGCTTTAGGAAAAATGTATGCTACTATGACTCTCAGGGTTTGTCTGCTTCACGTGTGTGTGTGTGTGTGTGTGTGTGCACATCACACTAGATTTATAACAGAGTTTAAGTGCTTCTCTAGTTTCCTTTCCTATCTCTTGCCAAAACAATGAGATGCTCTAATTTTTTATTTTTTCAGAGGAGAAGGAAATCACTACAATTTAGTGAGGAAGGACTGATGTAACTTGCATATGAAACAATCACGGGCAGAGCTTTATCTCTTTATTTTTCCTAGTAAAAGGGGGATTCAGTTTATACAAGAACAGACATTCCAAATGTTGTTTAGCATGCACTTCTTGAAATCTTGCCTTCCACTAGAGAGCACCCTATAACATCTTTCCATGAATACTGCTGTGAAAAGAGTATGGTTTTTCCCTACATAATGTTCCCATACAGCAGTGCCCATGAGGGGATATTACATCACTCTACATCTGAAGGGGGGGGCACTGTGGACCCTTTAAAGAAAGGAAAAAAGAGATATACAAACATCTGCTATCCATTTAATTATCCCAATCTCTGAAAATATTTGTTATAATTTTCTTCTGCTTCCTCACCAATCCAAGAAGGTTTGCTTTTTCCATTTACCTTTTAAATTTAAATTTTGCAGTTGGAACTGCATTAATTTAAACAATCAGCAACAAGATGTAAATAATTCAGTTATATGGTCATCTGCAGTACAAAAAAAAAACATCAGATCTTCAAATGACAGGGTATCCCCCTTTTAAAAATGTAAATTTAAAATATGTGTAAGATTACAACATAACTTGTTGCACCCACCTAAAATACAGCTCATGAGAATATCTAGCATAATATACAATGCTTCAAACAAATGCAGAATATATTGCTAATTTTTTCTGCATGTCTTTATTTTATTTTATTTTCATTATAGCTGCTGAGTTTAATGCTTTTAAAATACTGTATGGTATTACATATTTACTTGCTGAAATGAGAGGTCAAAATTATATATTCTCACTCTAGACAAAAACTCATATCTATAAGGAGGCAGATAAATCAAGGATGAGACAGGGAAATAACATTTCTTCTCAGTTGGCTGAATTAACTGCTTTATGTTACTTAATAAGCTGACCCTAAATTTGAGGATTCAGGTTGTGTTACTTCTATGGGAAGAAACATGTTTTAATAGATAGAAATTGTAATCAAGTAATTGCCAGCTGAACCACATCAAGGCACCTCTTCCATGCTTCATCTGTTCCACCTCTTAAGTAAGAGAACTTCTTATAGCCCTTAGCTTTCACTGGAGCCAAAACATCTGAGGACCCACACATTGAGAACCACTGCTTTATCACAATAAATTTCCTAAATGGCCATACAATCCGAAAAACTCACAGCAACCCAATTTCCTACATTGACATTATAACCAGATGCTTTCAGCTCTTATCACATGTTCCTATTAAATGCTGGTTGTAAACAGGAGGCCCTGTAGATATTGTTGGTTACATATACCCCACAAAAAACTTATGTGCCCCATCAACATCGGGATACAAAAACAGTCCAAAATCAACATCCATGATGAGAAAACACTAAAACACAATGCAACACTCTCATAAAATGTATTTCCCAAAAGGTGAAATAGCCATGGTATCATGATATAACTTCTGCCATTAGAGATGGGGGAAAAAATCCAAAAATGTTTTTAAAAAGGTTCAGAAAACTAATTGTGATAAAAAATAAATCTAGACTGATGGGAATCTTCACCCAGTACAGGATTTGCTGTACACAAAATTCACCATGATGAATGCCTTTTGAGCAATGTGTCTGTTTAGTTTTTATGACAGCACTGTATGTGGTTTGGGAAATAATATTTTTTCCAGCAAATTGGGCTCTTAACTTTGGCTTAGACAGTATTTTTTTCCAAATAATTTTGCATAGGTATATGAATGTATTTGCATAATAAGGGAAAATTAATACTAAATCATTCCTCCCTTTCAAAAATGCATCACTATGCACACCTACTTTACTTTCTACTCTATAACTCTGAGAACCTAACATGTAAATGATAGATATTAATAGAAATGCATTTCACACCAGCCCACCATTATGTAAATATATATATTTTAAACTGTGTTATTTTTTAAAAAAAACATATTTTGAAGCATAAATTGTAGACCTTTACAAAGAAGTCTGAGCCTTGACAGCCTAAATGGCTTCACTGCCTGATTCTATATAATAATATCCAAATATCAGAACAAAGGTTACAGGTTTGACTATAAGTCTCTTGCATTTGGCTCATACCCATTCTGATGATCCTTGACTTACAGAAGTCATAGTAGGACACAGCAGATGCCAAACCTTTGAACACATCCTTACCATGCCACATGCTAAAAAGCCTCCCTAGCATACATATGAAATTAATCTCATCAGCTCTATTCATAAATATTTCTCTCACCTTTTTTTTCCAGGGAAAAATAACAACACTGTCACTTTTTAAAAACTCTCCTTTCTTTAAAACACTGTCCTAACATTCCCTGCCTTCATTCCATCTTACTCAACATGAAGACACATTTTCATTTCATGGAATAATTTTCATGCGATAGAAGAGGCACAGTGGCAATTCTCAGAGAGTGTTATAATTCTATAAGTCTAGAACCACTGAAGTGTTGAATATAGATTTTGGATTCATAGAAACTATGCTCCTTAGGTTATTATTGCTTCTACTTATATAAAACTGTGAAGCTGTGACAGTGTATAGATTAGCTGCTCTAACCATGGAGTACTATATGAGGCAAGTGGAGTACGTCTGTCTTGCTCTGCAGAATACTACAATATATCAGCTCTCTAGGGTCACAGCTATCTCAGAGCTAAACTATACCATTCATTGTGTCAGTTTTCATTTTTTAATCAAGACAATGGCTGCCTAGACAAGAGGAGGTTAATCCTTTTGTCACTTATAAAAAATCATCATTGTGTTAATATTTAAGTTAGAAGAATAGCTTCTTGGGAGCTTTTGTGGAATATCAGCCTTATTCTGGATCTTCATCACTACCATGTACAGTTTTGTGATAACTCATAATTCCACTTCAGCTAGCTGGACCTTGTGCAGGACAGAACACATAAAATAAGCATGATTATAGAAAGATTTCTTCATTTAGGCAAGTGTTAATATTATCTTGTGTGTTGATTCAATTATACTCCTTTTTTTAAAAACAAAAAAACAAAAACACTACTACACAGTAATTCAGTTTATAACTACTATCTAGAATTGTGATTTTAAAGTCCAATGTACTTCCTTAAAACCTACCAGACTTCATTATGCCCACCTTATGCAAAATTGTTCTAAGTAAATTCTTCAGTACATCTGCCCCAAACCAAGGGGAAAAAATTACTGAAAACATCTGGAAATAGAAGCTCTAAGTTTCTTCTGGTTTTGCTTTCAGCTGGTCTCCAGAGATTTGTTTTGGGAGATATGCATCTCATTGTAGGGGTTCGAAGATGAATAATGGCTCTGACACCCTCCACAGGTATCAGCTAACAACTAGCTTCACTATCAATGTCCTTATCAAACTAGGTGCCATATCCAAATATCAATTCTTCAAGGATAAGTGTGACTCTAGATTGTGGATTGGGATCCAGGAGTGCTATTTTGGAGGAGTTCCCACTGGTTTCTATGTGCTAGAAATTATATAGGCAACTTCTAACTTTAATTTTATGCAAGCATGGGGTCTATTTCTCTGGGGGCATATCTACACTGTGAGATGGATTACAGAACCCCTCTGGCAATATTGAGTCACTTACAAGGATGTCTTGGAATTAACTTTTAATGCCATCACAAGAAGAAAGTTGTGAGTAAAAAACATGTGGGAAATTCTGGTTTTTACTATCCCCTAGAACCCCACCCCCTTCAGTTTATGAGATTTTGTTTTTTGTCAGCTTCAAAGACAGATTGAACCAGTTTTTATTTTCTCAGTTTTATTTTTCTTGATTATCAGCTCTTTTCTCATGCTGGCTGCCAGATATTTACATTCTTTTCTCTCTGGTCTCAGTCACGGAATAGAGACAGTTTAGAATTCCATCAAAAATCAGACTGATCCATGACACACTGACACTGAATTTGAGACCAATCCAACTCATTTGATGTTGGATCAGCCCCCAAAAGTGTCCCTATATAGATTCCCCTAGCCACCCAGCAATTCTGAAAGTTGTTTAGCATGACTGGGTGGCCACACTAATTGTCCCCACCTCAGTCGCTTCTTGTAGTGGTTTCCAACCACATCATGGGATCTACCTGAGCCAGAATTCAAACTTTATGGCAGCTCTTGGTAAAGCGGGGCAAAGTGGAACAATGTCAAGATGGTCTTGCCTTGCATTATTGTGGCTTAGTCTCATGCAACGTTTAGCTGCCATAGGGCCAATTTTTATCTACACTGACCTAAGTGGTTGGTGTAGATGGGGCCTGGACCAAGCAAGATTTGAATATGATATAATTTAACTCCTCCTCCACTATGCCTCTCCTCCAACCCCTTTTTGCTCTTTAGCTGACTGACCTCTAGCTATGTGCTAGCTGCTCTCTGCTGTTTGATCTTGGAAATTTGCTGATTCAAATGGACTGTGCCCGCACAAGGTATGTTCAGCAAGCCTATGCCAGTTAAATCAGTGCCTGGTGCTTTACCCAAGACCACTCCAGCCAGACCATATTTCAGTTAAGATTGCATAGAACAACCACCCTAACTGCTCATCCCAATCCAGTTTTTCCCCTCCCAAAGAAAACATTTTTAGTGCAAAAACAACTATACATGATCTGTGAGTATTTTAATGAGTCTGGGATTTTTTCATCAGAATTTCTCAACAACCACAAAAGCATATATTTAGCATTTTGTTTTTGCTTTTTAAAATTGTTTCCATCTTAACTCCAGACTCAAAACACCAATGACCCAGTTTCTCCATGCCTCACAACCTCTGAGGATGCCTGCCATAGATGTGGGTGAAACGTCAGCAGATAATACTTCTGGAACATGGCCACACAGCCCAAAAGACATACAACAACCCTGTGATCCCAGCCATGAAAGCCTTCGACAACACACACCAATGACTGTTAGGAATCTAGCTTTAATCAGAGCTTCTTCCATTCAAATATCCATCTCCATGGTTGGAGAGTTGATTTTGAATTGTTTCATCTCAATTCTCATTACTCAGTGTTTATTCCTTCCTCTTATCTTCAATTGAATTCCGCCTCCCACTCTCAAACTATGGCTCTTTCTACTGCCCACTCTCACACTTCAACTGCTGAATTCTGATACTTAAATATTTATCTCAGGATTTAGCAACTGCATTTTATGCAACCCAGTAATCATTTCCAAAATTAGTGTTGAGTCAAATTTGAAGCAGACAATTTACCATTTAACCCAGCGGCTAATCACACATACTGGCTATACATTCAACAGTCAACACTAGTTAGCTGTCACATAATAATTTCAGCTTTCCAATCAGATGTGTACAACTAGGACTATTATCAACAATGTTTTTGCTAAAAACAGGTTAACAACCATTCTTCTGGCTATGAAAAACAGGGTCTTTTCATGATTAGCATAAAATATGCTTATCATAATAATTTGTAACATATTAAAATTACTTTTTCGCAATTATATGACAGATTTTCTCGGCACCCATATATTTCTGGAAGAAAATAGTGTCTACAAAATAGTAGACACTATTTTCTTCCAGAAATTCAGCCATCTCTTTTTTTTAGTGTTGTGGAAGTATAATCATAGTGTTGGAAAAGACCACAAGGACCAGTCAATTCAACTCTTTATCATGAAGGAACACACAATCAAAGCTCTCTCAACAAATAGCCATCCAGCCTATGTTTTTTTTTTTTTAAAAAAAAAAATCAAGGTAGGAAACTGCATTACAGTCAGAAACCTTCCCAATTTGTCCACTTTTCTTTCGGTTTACTATTTAATATGAAATCCCACAACACTCCATTTTGTGTTGTTGTTGTTGTTGTTAGACAACTCTCCTTCTCTTTTCTGAGTCAGGCAGTATTTTGAAATGGTGTGTGTGTCGAATTTGACTTCCTCTTTTTGTACTTCTCACACGAGAATGCTCCTTTAACCTAATATGTAATCAAACAATATTAAAACAGGCCCCCAGAAATGAAGGGACTATTGAGATACGGTTACTTTTCTATTTTGAATGAACCCCTTTTGTTTTGTTTATATTTAGTTTCAGTTGTTCTTACAACTAAAGGTGCTTAGATGAAAATTCTGAGAAAGCTAATGCTTTATTGACTCAGTAACTACTTAATCATGCATGTAACTTACCTTCTGCACTTTGCTGCTGGAATCCTCTTGGTGAGTTATGCTAGACTAGCCAGAGGTTATATCAATGTGAGTATTTTTATGGTCCTTGTACAAGGACATAACCAGAATCATTCAGCATAAAGGGTATGCCTAAATATATGAAGACATCTGGGTATTTCCCATGGTTGGCCAGAGCTTTTACACAGCTTCTGGGTTGACCACTTTTATCCTCCTGGACCTTCATGGCACATATGTGTAAATATGCTAGTGGTACATTGCATTCCAAATGGGACCTCAGCCAAGTTTATAAAAAAAAGATGCTGAGTCAACATTATATGCTGCAGATCAGAAGATTTGCTGAAACTGTCTTTCTTTCATACGTACTGTATAAAGCTGTAGTTTTAAATTGTCTCAGGCCTTAGAGATATTTGAGAGGAGTATCAATTTGTTTGGGCAAAAGTAGCCCTAATTGGATTTCCCCTTCCAACCAACCTGAGAGGGGAGAACTATCTGCCCACCTTAATGAATTGAGAGTGAGAGCTATTGCCTGTTAATATGTGTAGAAGGGGTGATCAAAACAAGTGCTCCAAATGATGTTGAATTGAAACGGTTATCATTTGGCACCACTGACTGTATTGCTTTAGACTCCAGGGAGTTGTAGTCCAACAACATTTGGAATAGAGTGCTTTGCCCATTCTTGGTATATTGCTTTCCAGTCTAAATTGTCTAAATTGTTATTTCCCCCATTTTCCTCAGCAGCTAATATATATATAAACCTCCAATCATTATTGCTTGGCAGGAGTACCCCAAAAAACTGAGATTATGGAGGATAAAATGTTCATCTATATTGAACAATTTGTAGGAAACTTCCCTAGAGAACTCCTGATACCGTGAAGATATGAAAATCAATAGTTGCTCCGCTATGCGACCTGTTGCTAATTAGTAGCTTAATGTGGATTTTCTTTTCTATTTTACTTCCTCTGCTGTCTATTTATTGCTCTCCTTTTTTGTCCACAGCAGGAAATTATTTCGTTAACTTAATGATTTTTTATTTATATTGCTTTTTCAATAGTCAAGCAATGTATTTTTCTTCAGAAGATTTGGATGGAGTGTTCATCACTGTTTGATATTTCACACAAATATATTGCATTTTATTACTCGCCAAAGAGACAAAGGCAAATCTTTTGCAGAAAGGGAATCTATTATAGGCGCTTTTCACCTCAAAACCCACAGATGGAATGGGATTGCGTCCTTATCCCTCTCCAACAAAATTCTCTGAGGTGCAAGTTGGATGAACAGATGTTTAATCTTGGACCTTTTACAGATTAATTTTTAAATAGGCGTTCAATAACAAGTGCATTCATCAAGGACTTGCCAATTTGTCACAGTGCCACAAGCAACATGTTGCTCAACTATCTGTGAATGCAAGACAGATGCCTTTTCTCTACCTGTAGCATTTGTTATAATCTTTAATGCTGTTCAGAAGAAAACTCGACATATTTGAAAGAGTGTGTGAGCTGGTAGTGAAATTACTGGGGACAGCTTCACCCCTGACATTATTCACAGTCTATCTGTATTGGTCTCAGTGCTCACTTAGAAAGTTGAATTCAGAACACAAATTAAAGTGATAAAAATTGAGATCCCTGATACAAACAGGAGGGTTTATTTTTAAAGTTATGATTAAAGTGAAACATAGCTGGCATTTTTGCTACTGAAGACTACACCATTTACCAGACTACAGATTTACCTGTCAGGGAAGTTTTGTAAAGATTGTAACACAGTTAATGCACTGGAGCACATGAAACCTCTGTCTTAAGATAATTGCTTTATGACTAGAATTTCTGGGTTGGATTAACAAAATTACAAAACAGAATGTACAATTTCTATGTTATATAAAGATTTTTTCCCCAGTATATGAGAATGCAAAGAAAAACATCTATTGTGAAAAGAAATATTACTCTAGACTGACCTGTGCAACCAATATAGAGATAGCAAGTACAGGCAGTCTAAGTTGCGAACAAGATCAGTTCTCTAGATTTATTCTTAAGTTGAATTTGTATGTAAATTGGAACAGGTACATTTTTAAAGTGTAACTATAGCTGTGTGTGTGTGTGTGTGTGTGTGTGTGTGTGAGAGAGAGAGAGAGAGAGAGAGAGTGCTTTAAATTGCATAGGGAAGGGTTACTTCCCCTGTGGTGTTTGTTTTGTTGTCTGTGCCTTGTTCAGAAGATTTCACCCCACTTTCTGTCTATGTTATCATTGGATTTTGAAAAATGTGGCTTATTGTTGAAATAAGAATTGGTGATAAAGCTTCAGTTGAGACACCTTCTCCCACGATAACTTTTTCAGGAGTAAATTTCCCTTCCGAGGGATAGATTTTTTCACTTCCTGGTGTCTCACCCTCATTCTTAACAATGAGTCATGTGTAAGTTGCATGTTTATGACTTGAGGAGAGCCTGTACTTGGAAGAAGTTGCAAAATTTCCTCATGGGCTGACATAGCTTCTATGCTGGGGGGGAGGGGAGAGACATTTATACTTTGCCTTACTACAACTTTACAACTTAAATGTTATATGACAATATTGTATACAGTTCACAAAACATATGACATGTTGGAATTAGTTACAGTGACAACCTTTTAATATAGACTAGGATTTTTTGTTTTTATTTGTGATTGCTCATTTTAATTTGGATTCATGGCATCTTGTCTGCAAGAAGGGAGGATACAGAGGATAGCAAATGTTGCTATTGTTCTATACAAACATTTACTTAAATATATTTAAAGAATGGAAAAATATTGCTAATTTTTATAGCCACAATCATATTTGCTAAAGGAATAGCTATATGTTACTTAAAGGACTAATAGCTTCCTATTCATATCTATCCAATTCATTCAGGCCAAAAAAAAATTCCTTAACAAACTGAGTTATGCTGTTGGAATATGACAAGAGCTTTACTATGATACTCTCTTTAACAGTTTGTACAGAAATTTCAGCCTCCATAATCTATTGTGAATGTCTAACAATAACTGATGTATGACTAGTGTTGTTGCAATGTAAACTACTTTTCTAGCATTGAACTGAAGTTCATGATTTGATTGTCTTTATACAACTGTTTGCTTAATCAAATGATCACTATAGCTTTGATCTGATCAAATGGTATATGCATTTCAATTATTTAATATCAAAATATTAGCATTTATCTCTTAATAATATGAATGAAGTTCAGAGAGAGAGAGAGAGAGAGAGAGAAATAGAAATCTCTCAACTGTTGTTCTGTGCCTTGTGCTATCAGGTTTTCAATACACATTCCTCTAATCTAAAACAGAAATGTTACAATTCTTTAGCATTACAGCTATCTAAGAACTATTCTTCATGCTGGAAAGTTTATTTATAAAAGTACCAATCCAGATTTTGAGAACTCATTATCCTACTTTCAGAATCTTCCCCAAAAACTCAGACCATCTTTCAGAACTAGTTTAAATGCTCTTTCTTTTAATTTCTACTAAATTGTGTGGACCTGGAGCTTAATTAGAATTTTTTATCTTTTCTCTGGTTGAAGCACAGAGACTGTCACCTACTTGTGTAATTACTGTTCCACAGAGGGGGAAAAACAATAGTTTCTGTTCAAAACTGTTTTGAGCAAATTCCCTGAAACTTATGTGACATATAGGAACATGAAACTATTGCTTGACTCTATGCTATTCATTAAAGTTAAAGAAAATGCATGCAGCCAGTTAACTTGCAGAACTCATTTTCACAAGCTGTGTTGATGGCCATTAACTCAGATGATATTTTAAAAATATCCTAGCAGCTAACTAATGATGCAGATTTCATAGTTCTCTCCTCTATCGTCCTTATGATTTCTTTGACTGTGCAAGTGAAACCAAACTTTTACAGAACTTAGAAGTTTAAAAACTACAAATTGGCTTCTTTTCATTATTTCTTTCTTTCATGAAGACACAACTAACTTAATTTGCACTTGTAATTTCAATAGGTATACTTTATACTTTTTTGCTATGTTACTGCAATTTTAGTTATTTCTCTGGTCTTGGGGATAAGTCTTGCTAATCTGTGGAACAGAAAAACCATATGATTGGGGTATGATTTTTACTATGTCTCGTGGTGTTGTCCCAAATTCTTCTCTTTCTTTTAAAAAGAAACTGTAATGATAACTAAGCATTTTTGGAATGTAGACTCATATAATGCAGGAAAATGCATGACCCATGATTATAGCGGCCACTACAACATTCTCAGAACCATCTGCAGAATGGATGGTAAATAATGCCTCTGTTGCCTCTATTCACATAAGTAAACTGGGAAAGCTTTAAACTCCAGTGATATTAAACAGAATATTGGTTATTCTTGCTGATGTTTGGGTAAGCAAATTCAATTAAGGACTACTGCATATTCTCCTTAGAGAAAATGACCTGCTATTAATTACTGAGTTCAGTGCCTTTTTAGTCAAATAATGTATTATTTTTCTGTCTTCTATGTTTTCATTCCATTAATTATCATAACAAAATTTCATTATCACTACAGTACGATTCAAGCAATAAAAAGAATGCAACGTAGGCCCCTAGGCATTCCTTGTGCCACATTATTGTTTTATTTTATAGTCAGAAGGCACCACATTGCAAAATTGATTCAAACAAGCAGCATTCCTGAAGCATCACTAACGTGGAAACAGAGTACATCTATAATGGCATCCAGTGTAAATCTTCTGTTTAAAACTGGAATATTTGAATATTACCAAATACCATAACTAAATATTTCTAACATGTATTTATGACATTCTTTTCATATACTTTTTCCTGGGTAGGTTTGGTTATCTCTGATTTTATTTTTGCTCACGCATGCTAGCATGGTACCCTGCTTTTCTGTGACAAGCACATTCAAAGTGGCTTACAAAGCAATTATTTATCATGAAACAAGTTAAAATACAATTGAATAATAAATGCACATACAAGATAGTGGTAAGCAGAATAACAAAACACCTTAGTATGTGGCTTAAACATTTTGGGTTCAAACAACAAAATAAAGCCTCACAAGGAATGAGGGAACAACAAATGTCTCTCTGAAACTTATTTTGTAGGTTCAATGTTACTGACAGGTAAGTACAAATGGGAGAATCTGAACAACCAAGCTTATATTATTTTTCATCTTTGTATGACACACATTTCTTTAGTTACTAAGAAACTCCAAATGACTTAGAAATTACTTATATAATGGAAAACGTGCAAAACGTTGTGTGGGAGTAGCTGCCTTTGATATCCTCCAAATGAAAGAAGTCAAGAGGTGTGTTTTGATGTTGAATGAGGGGCTCAGAATGCAGAACTATGAGGTTTACAAAGGATTTCATCCTCTTCTTCTTTTTCTGAGTCCTCTTTCAAATGGAAAAAAATGATCCTCCCTAGTGTGTCTGATGTAGTGTGAGAATTGGTAGTCACTTTGCGACTGAATATGAAATTCCTCCCTTTTCCTGGGGGTTTTCCCTACCCTATTCTGTATCTGAGGGAATTTTGACAATTGATTGAAAATGAAGTCTTTAAATAGTTGGACAATTGTCAGGTACAGTGGAGGGAAAAAGTAGGCAGTACAGAAAATTCTTTGGTACCCGTTTGGTGAAGGGGGTACTCTGGTACTGCATTTTCGGTCCTGAAAGCTAGAAGATGGGGAATGACATTTGGGGATGGCCTGGAGGTGTTTCTCACATCTGCCTTTCAGAAGATGGCCAGAAAGGAAGCAACTATTTATGAGGTGGAAGTCAAGGGTGACACTAGGTTGCTTTTCTTTTTTGCTTCTTTCTAGGTTCAGTACAGTTTAAATAGTCTAGATTAAATTAAGTGGTCCTTATTCAACCAAATGTTGCACATCTGGTCTTGTTATTCCATGGGTTGGTCAACAATAAAACAAGGATGGGAAGAAAATACATTGGGGGTTGGAAAATGCAGTGATGGCTGAAATACTTTCAGATCCCTTTTTCCTAGTTGATGTTAATGTTTCACATTATTAATCTTGGTATTGTGGGCTTACAGGGACTAATTTGACATTTGTCTTTTTAGAGCTGATCAGTAGAAGAATTTGTGCACAGTTCTCAGTTTCTTCTGCATTCCTTTGTTCCTATATCCATTGTGTTAATTTTACCAGTTCACCACATGCTAAAAAGGTTGACCAAGCACAAGCTTAGTACTTTCAGGAAGCCTAATGCAGCAAGTACATCCCAGCATGGTTGAAATCCTACATTGGGATTTTGTGCTGTAGCTTTCCATTTGTGGTTTTGCGTTTTGATTTTGTCACGAAACACTTGAGTTGAATTATAACATTGCACGAATTAATGGTCAACTAAATATGCAATTAGATTCATACCTGAATATGCAACTGAATGCGCAGCCGAAGGAATAATACCCGCAATTTAATTAGCTGAAAATGTGCATCTGGATACAATATTCATAAATGTTTTAAAATTATATTGAAAAAAAGAACATGTTTCCTAAGTGTTTGGGAACCTTGATGGAGAAAACCTTGGATTGCCAAAAATCTTCACAGTTTAGGACTTATTCATTGTATACAATTATGTATTTGTTTCTTTGTTTTTGTTAAGAAATAAACATTTTTTATGTACAATTTTGTTTCTTCTTAGAAAATTCAATTCCCTATATTAAAAGCACTGTTTTACATGTAAAAAGTATGTTTTTTGTTAACTGTAACTTCAGCTACAACATTTTCTGCACAAAGGGCTTCATTCAAGAAAGAGAAAACAATGTTTTTCACCCCATCAAAAATAAAATTTGCGGTGCTGAAAATATTGCTTCCTGCACAAATTCTGTATAGTTCTAAAATGTTGCCATTTTCAAAGATATTTTCACAGGAGGAGAAAAATAACTAAAATCACCTATTGCTTCCTTCAAGAATGAAGAATTCCATGAAACCAGTCTCATTTGCCCTATGTGCTTAGAAGTGCTATTTCATTCTAGAAAATTTCAACTTTTTTCCAGCTTCTTGCTTCTTAGGCTATATTCAGATATTTACTAAAGGTGAAATCACTGTGTCATAGCAGCTGTTTCTTCAGCCAGCTATCCTTTTCGCATACATAATTGTATCCCTGCCTCTGCAAAATTACATGCCCTTGCTAATGTCTGTTATAAAATAATATGTCTAGCCTATCTCCTTGTTGTCGATTTCCTGTAAAGAATTTATATTGCTTCATTGTTTTATTGCACTTGGGGGGATCTTACAGTGTAAGATCTAATATGCAAGATGACAGCACTGATGCAATAGGGAGTGGAGTTTTGTGTAGATATCTTTTTTATACTGTTTTTGAATGACATAAGCAGCAAACATTTGACTTCACAATTTTCCTACTCCCTCTGTAGCATTCAAATTCTGCTTCATGTTACAAAATGACTATAGTTAAGAATCCATTTTATGTTTTAGATAAGGTCTAGAAGACACTTTGCAAATAGTGAATCTTCATAATACATTTGATGATATATTGTAATAAAACTACAAATTGCACACAATAAGGCATTACATAAACAAATATGCCTTGTTACAAATCTCATGTAATATCTAAAAGTGAAAAGTAATCACCTTCCTTCCCCATGACCTTATTTCTAATATCAACCAACATGCTTCCCTGTAAGCAAAAGTGTACAAATATTTTATACTACCTCTAAAAAAATGTGATACGTACTCTTAGATATTAGATAAAATTGCCATGCAATATGATTTAGCCACAATATTCCATGGGTCAGTTATACAATATATGTGTGAGTAGGCACATGCATGCATCTTCAAGTCACCTGTTAGCTAATAGTGATAGGAATGGGTAAACTGTTTTGGTTTGCACAACTTTTGTATTTTTTGCTTCTTCATCAATGTGTATACTTTTACTTATGAAGTCTAATTGAATGCTTTTCTTAAAATATACATAGTCTTCCATTATTTTTCCCAAATGTATGTATGTCTGTTGATATTTTATCTTTAATACACTCATATAGCAAAATGTATACAAAAATATGTGTTTTTCTGCAAGTTTCTTTAAATGTTTATTTGGGTTTACAGATTTTATTCAAAAAAAGCATTTCATAATTCACAAAATTGTGAAAAGAAAAGGGAATTTTTGTTTCAGTTTGCACAATTACCTTAATTTTTCAAAAAGAAAATCTTCCTAAAAACTGTGGCTTCTGACAGCTTTCTATTTTTGCATGCAATGGGCCATTAAGATCTGTCTTGAGGTTTGTTTTTGTTTGCTTGCTTTTAAAGAAAACATGTTAATGTTCAGGGGGCATGTGAAAATAGGCATAAATTGCAGCCCTGATTATTTAGTATGGGTTAAGAAGGAAATTGTTATGCCGAAGGTAATTTTATTATGTACATGGATGTCACACTAAGACATGCTGAAACAATGAAATGAATGCTCTGGGAGACGGTGCGTCAAAAGCTTCTTTGTCCTTTGTTGAACTGCTTTCTTGCAACCTGGTTTGGTTCATTTAATTTCATTCGTCATGACACAGTAGTGTACCCACTGCATAAGGATATATTCTAGAAATTTATGGATATGAAAAGTGAACATATGATGTCAGAAAGTTTATGTTCCTCAAATGCTGCTCCTTTCATTTCCTTGAAGCCATAGTATAATATAATGTCTTCTGTCAAATGCATTGGAGCAGTTATACCACATTCTCACCATCAGTGCTCTGCCACAGCACACATTAAATGAAGGTTGAAGATGGGAAGATGCCATTAGTACAGACATCCTCAAATTGCATCCCTCCAGCTGTTTGAGCCTCCATCTACCAGAATTTCTGACAATTGAATAAGCTGGCTAGGGCTTCTTGGAGCTGAAGGCCCAAACCGCTGGAGGGACACAGTTTGAGGATTCCCGCATTGGCAGGTCTCAAATAAACTAACCTAGACAGATGATAAAAACCAATCTTGAACTAATTTTTAAATACTCTATGATCATATTAATGTTCAAATTTTCACTCAGTATTCATTTAGAATTCATTTTTATCATTTCATTCAGGGACTTTAATCTGCCACTCTAATCCTAGTTCAGTGCTCTAGCCACTGCATCACAAAAGTTAAAGTCTGCTTAAAGTTTGTATTGAGCAATATGACAAGACCCGCTGCCTAATCTCTGCCCAAAAGAAAAGATCCTGTGGCAATTCCAGTTCCCGATTCCTAAATTTTCAGTTTCTTGCATTACTAACAAGTAAATAGGTTTAATGGGAATAGGTTTCACATGTTCATCAAATAAAGGGTACATTGGCAAGCAACAGGTTTTATATTGTACAATGATAGTTTGATAAACAGTGGTGTCTGGTCCATGAAAGCTAACACAACAATTTGTCCCTAAGGGTATAAGCAGTCTTTCTCTTTTACTAGCACAAACATCAGTTCAAAAAGGAGATAATAATTTTACTGAGGAAAACAAAACAGAGGAAAGAATTATATACAGCTTGCTTGCTGTTCACCAAGATCCTGACCAGTCTCCCTCTTCAACTGCTATACATGAATCCCTACCTGGTGAAACCCATTGAAGTCAATGGTTGCAAAAGGTTTTTTTTCCCAATATTCCCTGTCTAATCAGAAGGAGTTGACATTGGATTTTGCCCTTGCATTCCAAAGCATGCAACTTGGCCTCACATCTGTTGTACTCTTCTGCTGATGTTGGGAGATATGGTAAGGCCTGCTGACTCAACATGGCTCAAAAGTAAAGGTTAGTCATGTAATCATCACTAATGGACTAGGATTCCACACTCTTTCTTGAATATACCAGAATGTTGAACAATCATAGTTATATTAAACCATATTTTAAGAAAATCAACAAGGGCAGATTGCTATGAGCACATCCTAGTGAGTAAGATGGCAGTATTCATGGGTGCTTCTTCTGGCTCAGTGAACCCAGTCTCTTCTGGAAGACCTGTAAACCCCATAAAGCCGAATATATAAGCACTGTAGCTTAGGCGGTGATTCTGGATAAAATACTTTGGATTCTGGACCAAATACAGTTATTAAATACTTTGTAAGAGGAGATCATGACACAACTACTCCAGTGTTGTCTTTCCTCAACTACTTCAGGAATTCACCAAAAAAGTACAAAGGTATCTTTTTGTTTCAATGTTTCATTGTACAAAATAGGTTTGCAAGGAGCAGATGGGTAGACAGATTTTACAAGACCCTTTTTATGTCCTCCTATTCCTTTGTCAAGGCAGACATCATGCTGAGACATAATCTGGTCTCTGCTCAGTCAAGTGCCAACAAAAATATCTCCTCCAAACAGTTACTTCAGTGCTATCTAGTCTCATGCCAGTATCATACCTTAATCTGGGTTACTAAGCCAATACTGATACTGAAAATCTTTCTTTCTCTCTCCCGTTCTCTTTCTCTCCCTCCCTTATTATTTACTATTATTCCCTCCCTCCCTCCCTCCCTCCCTCCCTCCCTCCATTCTCTGCCTCCTCCTCCTCGAACTCCATCGTTTAGGCAATTCTGTCCAAATCTAGTACGCAGAAAATTACCTTTTGATATTGTATTCATCCTCAACTACCTCTTTCTATATGTGTGCTTCTTTTTAAACCTTTACATCCTTTAAATAGATCTTCTGACTGGCAAAGTTGTCACATTTGTTTAAATTTTCAATAAATCTTTATGTTTTGGACCTGGATCTAGTTTAAAACCTATATGTAAATAAGATCTGCATGAATTATTTTATCCCAATTCAATCATTTAAATGCACATTGAATTTACATCCAACAATGGGAGAACAAATAGATTATTCATTTAAACTGACAAAGATATCCCAGAGTGGAAGGAGGGAAGAGAAACCTTTTATACTTAATGGAGGACTGTACTCCAATCATAATAAAAAGTCAATGATATTTCAGGTCAAATGTTTTTAAGAGTAAACAACATGGACAGAAAACATCACCCAGAAATTCCATTGGTTACAACAACAGCAAGATTCAAGAATTTTCTTGATTTTTCTATCAAGAGTCAACGAAAACATGCTTTCTTTGGATTTGGTCATGCCCCTTTTCATTGACTCATGCTCTGACATTTTCATTACTTAAAAACCATGTTAGATACATTTTTGATTTTCAAGAATTGGATTTCAGCTAATCTCTCCCCCCCTCCCCCTCTCTCTATATATGCAGTGTTAAGGTTCAATGTTCCTATGATATTTTTGTATTCCATAATTTCCATGAAACTTTGCAAAATAGCTCAAACTGTTTCCATTGATGACTTTACTCAAATGTGGCACCCCCAGGATTTTAACAGTATAGTTAAAATGTTCTCAACTGCCCCCATGTGCCTTGAAGGCATTGTGATTAAATTTCACCATATACTGAATTTGGCCCTCTTTTGACTGATTTGGGCTGATAAGAGGTCTTTTTTGTCTCCATCAGTATTCCAGAAAAAAAAACTTGGAATAAGACCCAAACCAACTTCCCCCTGCACACAAGCACTCACATCACTATAATTCTATTTCCTCATATCTCAAGGCAGGGTACAATATAGTTAGGATACATAGATAAAACAAAGTAAGCCCTGTTCTCACATCAAACTCAGTAACATTAGCATCCAACCAAATATGACTGACTTGTGTAGTGGCATCAGGGAAGTGATTTGGTGATTCTTAATTGACTGGGACAATACTTGCAACCAAAGCAGGAAAAAATAAATTAAATTATCACTAACTAGTTTTTGGAGTGAGATGGATAGAAAGTGCAAGAAAAAAATACCCACAAAAAGTGAAAAGGAGAAGGAATGAGAATAATAATATGACAGTGGGTTATGAAGGGTTATTCCTCACAAAGCACTGCTTTTGACCTTAGTATTAGAATTGGAGAAATGCTGCAGATAATGTGACAGCAGAAAATGTTTCTGCTGTGGCTCTACAGTGCTTCATTATTTACTGAAGCACTGTGTTCGTTTTGTCCCAGATACTATTGTGTGTCTTGCTAACAAACAACTTGCTATTCAGCACCACACTCTGATGTTCAATGAATTTTCACATCTCCTTTTCACAAACTGTTCTGCATGTAAACATCAGCCACATTTCAATTGACTGCATGCTCAAAAGCCCCTTAAATTCAGCTTGTATAAAATGGTGAGTGTCTTAAAGCACATGGATAGAATCATGAGGCACAACTTTACTCTTATAAGCTCTGATGAAAGAAATATCAAGAAATGAAGCTTTAATGGAAGGTGGTAATAAGGAAATATTTGCATATAGAAAGGTTAGCTTGAAAAGGAAGTTGGGCTAATTCAGGCATTCAGGCAATGCAGCAAAAATTATTCCTAAAAGGAGAAAGGTACTTGAAATGTCCTTCCCAAATTGCCCTGGGGAATCCAGGATAGTCCTTTAACATGTGTTCTGAAGAACAGTTTGTTGCTTAAGACTGCAGTTCTCTATAATACTTTTCTGATAAGATTTTTACTAACTGAGCAAAATATTATCCCATTGTCTGTTTATCAGATAGTCTTATTAACCTGCATGTCTGTTGTATATATCTGTCCATCCATTCCATTTAGCACTTTTCAACAGATGCTTAAAATTATCTGTAGCACAATCCTAGCCTTGTTAAGCAGATATAAATCTTAAGTTTATTTACAAGTATGTTTGATTGTTGTTCCAGAATTTACAATCTACCAGTTGAAAAAAAAATCCTATGATAGTTTCCATATAATTCAGCTGTCTGGAAGAGGCCTGAGTGCTAACAGGAGCCAGGATTCTGTTTGGGATGAAGGATGAGGGGAGGGCAAGCAGGAGAAGAAGTGTGTGTGTGTGTGTGTGTGAGAGAGAGAGAGAGAGGGGGGTGGGGTATGCCTGCCTAGCCCCTTCCTCAACAGCCACATTGCATCAACTCAGGTTTTCTGTGAAAGACCCCTCATAGACCTCTTTTCTGTTTCTTGTGGACCACCTGTGGTTCATGGACAACTGGTTGGGAATCATAGAATCATAGAACTGGAAGAGACCTCACGGGCCATCCAGTCCAACCCCCTGCCAAGAAGCAGGATAATTGCATTCAAAGCAGCGCCGACAGATGGCCATCCTGCCTCTGCTTAAAAGCCTCCAAAGCAGGAGCCTCCACCACACTCTGGGGCAGAGTCCCAGTGCCAAACAGCTCTCACAGTTAGGAAGTTCTTCCTAATGTTCAGGTGGAATCTCCTTTCCTGCAGTTTGATGCTATTGTTCCGCATCCTAGCCTCCAGGGCAGCAGAAAACAAGTTGCTCCCTCCTCCCTATGACCTCCCCTCACACATTTATACATAGCTATCATGTCTCCTCTCAGCTTTCTCTTCTTCAGGCTAAACATGCCCAGCTCTTTAAGCCGCTCCTCATAGGGCTTGTTCTCCAGACCCTTGATCATTTTAGTTTCCCTCCTCTGGACACTAATCACTGCCTTAAAGACAACAAATTCTGTCTAAGTATGAAAGCTAAGCTTTACTGCGATGAAATATCCTTTTCATCTGTCTTGAAATAATTTTCCTTATTAATCTTTTCTTCCCTGCAGCATTGCGATTGTACTGGAGATTTCAAAAGTTTGTGTTTGCCCAGATCCCATTTGATCATAGATGTTAAGCAGGGCCAGGTCTGGCTAGTACTTGGTTGGAGAGTATCGATGAATACAAGGTTGTATAGGAAATATTTCAGAGGAAAGAATATGCAAAGCCAACTCTGAATATACTTTGCCAAAGAAAACCCTATGAAATTCATGGGTTTACCAAAAGTGGATAGGTGATTTGTGGATGTATACACACACAACATGGAATTGCCTTCTCTTGCATGTGAGGGAGAATGTGAAAATAATAATAATAATAATAATAATAATAATAATAATAATAATAATAATATAACTTTATTCTTATATCCTGTCCCATCTCCCTGAAGGGGGTTGGGGTGGCTTACATGGGGACCAAGCCCAGTTATGTAACAATAAAATACAAGGTATATTTAATTACAATGAATTAATTCATAAAAACATATTAAATTCATAAAAGCATAAACTCAACAACAACCGATAACCAATAACCAATAGCTGGGCACAATAGGCATGTTCAAAAATTTCTGAACATTGATCATTTCTACACAAGTTTGTCTGTATGCATGTGTGTGCTTATGATTTTGCAGTTTAAAAATTAAGCGGTTGAATACAAAAATTAAGAGATTTATTTGTAGGCAGCTATATAACATCAGATGCAACAGGAACAGTGTCATCATTGAACATATTTTTGTTTGGAATGTTCTATTTTTATTTTATACTTTTATGATGGAACAGTTTGCATCAGAGGTGATAATTATATATATAGACTGTGATCCTTACTGTGCCAATGAAATGACATAAATTGCTTAATTTATTAATTTTAGGTAGCATGCAAATATGTTTTGAAATTGATTAGAAGATGGTTTGAGATTGATTAGAAGATCAGCTTTTTCTGTGTCGTCATGTAAATTCTTCCTTTAAAACATTGTATGGTTTTGAGATGTGCCTCTTGAGATCTGCTGTGATGTCTTTGTCAAGAGGCTTGCACATTTTTATATCATTCAGTTGCCTAAAGCCTTCAGAAATACAATCAACATTTTTAAAAAAATTATTTCTTCCCCCTTATCTTCAAGTTTATTAATAATGCACATTCTTATCTGTAGATTTCTCAGTGCTGTTCTTTCTTCTTTTGAAAGGTAGTCATAGTCTGATAAAATGTTTGATTATTTATGCATCTATGAATAGATGGAAAGGAAGTTTCTGCAACATAATTCTATTAATGTGAGGTGGCCATTTATTTCACAATGTATGTGCAAATGAACTGGTGAAACATATGAACATAAATCACAAAGTAGACTTTACATTCTTTGGTAATATCAGTTGGAGTAAGAGTGATGTCCAACATCTACTGATAATTAAAGAAGGAAATAGATCCAGGGAAGTCATAGTACCCCTCTATTCTGCCTTGGTCAGACCACGCCTGAAATACTGTGTCCAATTCTGGGCACTGCAGTTGAAGGGAGATATTGACAAGCTGGAATGTGTCCAGAAGAAGGCAACTAAAATGATCAAGGGTCTGCAGAACAAACCCTATGAGGAGTGGTTTATAAAGCTGCAGAAGAGAAGGCTGAGAAGAGACATGATGGCCATGTATAAATATGTGAGGGGAAGTCATAGGGAGGAGGGAGCAAGCTTGTTTTCCACTGCCCTGGAAACCAGGATGCAGAACAATGGCTTCAAACTACAGGAAAGGAGATTCCACCTGAACATTAGTAAGAACCTCCTAACTGTGAGAGCTGTTCAGCAGTGAAATTCTGCCCTGGCATGTGGGGGAGGCTTCTTCTTTGGAGGCCTTTAATCAGAGCCTGGATGGCCATCTGTCGGGGTGCTTTGAATGCAATTTTCTTGCTTCTTGGAAGGGGGCTGGACTAGATGGCCCACAAGGTCTCTTCCAACAATATGATTATATGAAATATAAAGGACAGCAATAAAAATTAATAATACTGTCCTCTATGTTAGGGCTCAAGAACTGTTTGATACAAGTATTTACACTGGCATCCCATAGGAACCTGGAAGATGACACTCCTTCTGCACTTCTTCAATTAAAAAAAAAAACATAAAAAGGCAATTCTGTGTCCCTACCAGGACTTCTAGGGCAACTGACTTTCAGCTTACTTTCTGTTTTTAAAAAAAAATCAGGAAAAACACCCAGATCACCCTGGGGTGGAACAAAAACATAGGATTTTCTCTCAATTCTCACATTTCCCTTCTTTTCTCTAAACTGAGGCCAAAAGATACCCTAATCTATTCCAGTGTTATCAAAAATGGCAGACATTATTTCAAGAGTATAGAATGCACTCTATGACACATAGCAATGCATTCAAATTACATGAGAAATTATTTCACCTAGAACGTTTAAAAAATCTGTTAGTAATTGCTGTTTATAGATGATGTACCCTTGGGAGTGGCATAATATAGATTATGCCAATTATGTATTCCTATGCACCTTCATGTATAGTGGTTCAGGCATGGGTAAGTCTTTCACAAAAGAACAGTTCTTGTTTTAAGGCCCTTCCACACGGGCCCAGAACCCATGATGGGTTTTGGATTAACCTGAGGCATCCAAATGACATCTCAGGCTAATCCAGATTAATCCAGAGTTATTTGGGATTTCCCAGTTTACTCTGGATTTAAAAAAACTTCAACAGATCCAGAATTTACTGCAAGGTCTGGATCTATTGAGGTGTTCGACCTGTGGGGATTGACTCTCAAGACCATTCTTTCGTGATCCCAAGGGCCAATCCCCATTGCCATTCTGGTTCTTTTGGCTCTAAGAGCTCAAAGGAGCAGGATGACATCCCCATCCTTCCCTCATAGCCCCACATTTCCCCTCTAAATTTACAGGAGCGGCCTGGCTGCATCCTCAGGCCCCTCAGAAAAAGATTCTGATTTGTCAAAATGACACATCGGAAACTTTGGAGAGGGGAAGGGGAAAGCTTGATACACCAGGAACTTTCTCCAAGGTTATTTATACATGAAGATGTAGCCAGACCCCTTCTGTAAGTTTAGAGGAAAAATGGGGGACTGGCTAGATGCCCTCCCATGTCAATCTCTGGTAGTTCCTGGAGGGTATGTAGCCACCCTGCATGCAAAATCCCAGGATTTGGGGCTGTCTGGAAGGGCCCTCAGACGCCATGTTTTAGATAACTAATTTTGCTTTGGTGATGCTTTCTGTTAACACTTGGCTTAGTCACATTGCACGAAGCATTTATGGGCTTTCAAAAATCAAATTTTATTCATTTGAACTTGTTTCCAGTTAGGTGTTTCTTTCTGGTAACTCAATAACTGATATAATTTTACCAATATTGGTCTCAGTTGTAGTGATAAGTAGGATTTTGTGGAAAGTTGAGTAAAAATCTGAATGGGGTACATTTACATTGAAATCTTGTTGCATCAATATAGTAAATCAACTTGTCTCTTCAATTTACATTTGGAGACATCTTTGATGTTTCAGATATTTTGGACCACAACTCCTAATGTTCCTTAGGATTGGTCATGTTATGTAGAGCTATAAACATTATAGGCCAAAATATTCATAGGACCAGTTTTTCTATTCATTTTTAGGGCTTTATGCCAGAAAGACTGTTTGCACCTACATATCTCCTCAACATATACTGGGGAAATTATTTTTATAGCCCCTTTTAAGGCCTTTAAAAATCTTGCCCCATTATCATTGACAGTGGTTGTTCATTTCATGAAATGATCTGCCTTTTAGAAGACACAGGAATTTTAGAATGAAAAACAATGCTGAAATAATATTTTGACATGCAATCTTATTTTTAAATGTTGGTGTTTTGAAGATGTCCCTACAGCTGCTGCAAATGATGAAAGATTCTATTATGAAGGTTTGTGAGGGAGGAGATAGAAGGAAGAAACAAGGCAAAACTACCAGAGCTTTCATGAATTAGTAGATGTGTCTTATCAACTCAAAACAGAAGGTATATTTGGAAGAAGTGACAACAACTCTAGAGTTACTGTGGACCCCTTTCTGAAATAGCATCAGTTACCCCCTTTGCTTTATATACCTGGTGTAATAAATTTGGTGATATACTTTTATTTTGAGTTCCTTTTGATAATGTGACACATTAAATCAATAGGTAATTTGAAGAAGATGGAATCTAATTTTATTTTCCCATCTACTAGCTTCTGATTTTTTTTTTAAAAAAAGAACTAATGGGGCTTTTCTTCTTCTTTTTTGTTTTTAAAAAGGGAGAGTGAAAGTCCTGAGTATTCCATTTTTTGTCTGTCTGCACCTATAAATTTCTTGATGGATTTGCAATGAGACATGGAAACAAAATGCCCTTGGGTTTTTTTATTTATTTTTTAGACACTGCTTGTCTCAGGTCAGAGTGATGTCTCAATGATATAATTTTAGTTTTAATTATACTAGCTGCCAAGTATGTAGTGAAATAATTCTCCCCACAATAAAACAAATTAAAATTTACTACAATGATTAAATAAAGTATAAGCTGATTAATTTAATAATGCCCCTTTTCTCTGATGCCTTTTCTGAGTTTTCAAATGCTATCTGGTGAGGAAATTACAGAGATTCTCTTACCTATATGGACTCAATGATGCTGAAACAATTCACACTTATTTTGGTTCAACTTTTGAGACTATCTATCCATTCTAGGTAAAGGATGTAAAATAAGGTAAGAGAAGGACAGGGGAGATGAAAGGAGTCAGACAGAATAAATGGTGACATCCAATTGTCTTTCCACTTTTTTCATGTGAGAAACTGCTAGTCGCTTCTGATGTGAAAGAACTGGCCATCTGCAAGGACATTGTCTAGGGGATGCCCAGATATTTGATGTTTTACCATCCTGTGGGAAGCTTCTCTCATGTCCCCACATGGGAAGCTGGAGCTAACAGACAGGAGCTCACCACACTCCCCGACTCAAACCACTGACCTTTTGGTCAGCAGTCCTACCAGTGCAAGGGCTTAACCCATTGCACCACCAGGGGTTCCATCTTTCCACTGAGTCAACTGCTTTTGCCACAGAGTGTGGAAAGAGCTAATTTTCTCCTCCTACATGCCCTATATTATGAAGGGCGGGTGATAACAAGGTATTGGGTTATAAAGGTGACTATTTTATGGTTAAATTTGTAAAAGGCTTAATCTGTATGGGATGAGAGTCACACATCAGCTGACAATAACTGAACTCAAGTTCACATGCTGGGTGCCACTATAATTACGGGAATGGGTTGCCACATGGGCAGAGCCCTGTCATCCTTACCCCAAAGTTCCCTTTCATAATTTGCTTCATGGTATGAGTGGCACACAGGCCTCATCTACACTTAAAGTAGCTGTGATCCCTGCAAACCACACCAAAGGTTGTGACAGTTATTAGTGATATTAACTCCAGGTAAAGGATGGGAGAGTGGGCTGAAGGTTGAAAGTGAACAGAGGCTTGGCTGGCAGCACTGAGTGAGGTCCTTTCCAGAATACCCCTATATCCCAGGTTCTGATCCCAGATTATCTGTTTATCCCATGTTATCTGGCAGTAGGGACTCATATAATCCAGTTTAACACAGATAATCTGGAATCAGATCCTGCGATATAGGACAGTGTGGAACAGACCTCAAACCATTGCTCTTTCTAGTCACATCCCATCTCCAAATAACCACATCAATTCTGACTGGCTGCTTATTCCCATCTCTCTCAAGATGTCATACAGAGAAGTAAGGAAGTGGAGAGGCTCATTATGTGCTTGGATTCTAATAATTACAGTATCCTGCTCAAAAGATTATGTGGCCCATCTTTCTGGGACTTTGCTACTTCAAAGTGCAGTGAAACAGACACTGTGGCCAGAAACCTAATGAATGCTGTACTGTCATAAATGCTCAGAAAAGTAATGAAGATCAAGCCATCCCTGGGGAGAGTCATTGCACTTGAATATCATGTAAACTGTTTGGAGGTCGAGGAGACCTTGGTATGGAATCTGGTAAAAGGACAGACAGTGCACCAACCAGGAGTTGTTCCAGTGTGGTGCCACAAGAAGATTCTGTTTGATTAGTAAGTACACTCTCATTAAAAATGCCTCATTTTATAGCATACTAGGAAGACAAATATCAGATTGGTTTCCTCTTGTAATGCTTTTTTCTAAATACAAATTTGTTTTAACAGGAAACGTCATTCCAATACTTGATTTCTACATATCTCTACTGGCTGCCAAACTTACAACTATGGTCCCTCATATAAGGTAGTGAGAGAGACTTTACTCACAACTTGTACATATGCCACAATCATGATTAATATAATTATATTATCTGATCAGATTATCATACAATTTGCCATGATGTGTCAGTATTCTGAATATCACTTTCCCGTAAGAAATTCAGCAAAGTGTGATTTTCAGTTCCAAAATACTATCTGCTTCTCACACCCAGAAAGGCAGTGTTTACTCTTCTGACAATATAATATTTTACAGATATACTATTCCCATATCTTTGTAGTCTATTGTTTAAAAATTATGTTTGCTATTCAGAGGTTTTGGATTATACAATGAGAATATTCCTGAAGAAGTCACTCATACACAAAATGTTTTCTGCCTTTCCCCCTCTTACATCTGAGTAAGTGAGGTTCCCTTCAGACATTCCCTTAAGAAACAGATTGTGAAGATTTATGGGAAGTTTATATGGCTGTCTTTCTGTTTCATAACAACTGAACAAAATGAAAAAAGCAATCACCCATAATAAAGTACTATCTTATGGCAGTAAATAGAACTGCATAACTTATTACCCTAGAGCTATGTGAACTTTGAAATCCATATGCTTGCATTTAGCTTTGTAAGGCTTCTGCAATGTGCTCTAAGTTTTCCAAAGTTAAAACTCTACACTGCTGAAGATAATAAAACAGAACTATTTTTATTTACATAAATACACACATAAGTATGTTCATAAGCTAATACTGATATATGCATATTATGTAGTTCTAGAAGATAAATTAAATGAATTTCTAAAAAGCGTACAATTGTGTTGTGGTGAGTTTTTTAAATCACAATTTCAAAAGTTGCCCATATGCTGCCATTTGTCTTCAGGTTGTTTCTGAGTTATGATTATTTATGTTGACTTCAAGATTTCCTTAGTAAGATTTATTCAAAAACAGGTTGCTTTTGTTCCCATTTAAGACAGAGAGTACGATTGGACAAGTTCACCCAGTGGGTTTCCATGGCGGAGCAGCGATTTGAACCCTTGTCTCTAGAGTTATAGTCCAGCCCTCTAGCTACTACAGATGCCTGTCTCCTGAATAATCACATAGCTCCAGTTCAGTGATTATTATTTTTCAAAAATCGAATCTCAAGTATTAACCAGTTAGCTTTCCAGGATTGAAAATTTCAGAAGCATTTAAATGTTCAAAAAAATCTCATAGATGATTGGAGGGAGTTTTTTTTGGGGGGGGGGGGGGATAAGCATTCATTTTCTATATTTCTGAAAACATACGGCAAAAAGCAAAATAGTATGTCAGTCCTCCCTCCTTCCCAACATGAGCCTATGAACCAAAAACTGCCTTACACAACTTTTGCAGCCATGATTTGTTACATTCTTCCACTGGTTGTGCTTCTATATACAAAATTATACAATTTTTTTTACTATCTAATAATACTTTAAATGGGTTGCTTCCTCCCCCCTCCTCCTCCTCCTCCTCCTCCTCCTCTTCCTCTTCTTCCTCTTCTTATTCAGATAAATTTAGGTGTTTTAGTTCATTACAAACTCTGACCAATAATGTTTACAATAATAGGGGAAATAGGTATATGATTCTTCATTCTACACCTGAGGGCTGTTGCTGCCACACAATGGCATTGCATTTTGTTGAAATACTTCCCCCACGTCTGGGAAGTGTGAAGGTTTGCAATAAAATACCTGTGAAAGATAAGGATAGTATTTTGACTTAGGATCTCAATGGTTTAACAACATTTATTTTTGGGAACTACACCGCATTACAGATGGAAAGAATATTTGAAAATATATATTTAAAAATGGTTGAAAAACATATTTCATGTATATGTAAAAACATTGTGTGCATGGAAAATAAAATTTTAATGTAGATATATTTATTCAAATTGTGTCATGTGTAAGCCGTAAGGCGGGGTATAAATGGGGCAAATAAATAAATACATATTCCTGTATAGAAACATTTTCTGCACTGAAAAAATTAACACATGGTTGATTACATAGAAAAGTCATTTTGCATTAAAAATGAATTTTTTGCATGCAAATTTATATTCCTATATTTAAATATTATTTCCCATGCAGAAAATGGGAAATGCTGTTGTTTTGCACAAAACCATCATGTCTAAATTTTGATCAAAGTAAGTCCCAAATTACAAACAGCATATACAAACTTTGTAGTTTTCAAATACTTTCTCACATCAGAAAGAAAATTTCTGAAATTACTTATTGCTACTTTGAAGGAGGAAATTACAAAAGAATTTCATTTCTTCATTATTTCATGGTGCTTATTTTTAAAAAGGCAGAAAACAGAGAATAGTATAGTGCCATAACATCTAGATGCCCAAAGCAGAATGGTTTTATTTTCTTCTGTCAGTAATAAAATTTGTATTACCATTAAGAGAGAACAAAAAATCTGGGATTGTGACTGCAGGTGCCATCCTGACTGTTTCACTGGCCTTCAACATCCCTAGACTCTTTCCTTTGCTCCACAATAAAAAAGTAAATTATCTCTCCTCTAAACCTCCGCAAATGGCAAATTACCTTTTAAATAGGTTTTGACTCCCTTGAAGCATTAAAAGGATAGCTAAAAACAGGACTTCTAGCCATTGAATTAGTACTTTTGACAGTCTATGTGACAGAATATTTTCTTCTCCATTGCAATAGTGGATGTCTGGAATAACTGTCAAGGGGGAGGTGAATACCCTACAATTAACCTATAAGGTTAATTGCATGAGATGTTGTGATTGCACTGTAAAGGCCATGGTGATAGAATGCAGCCATGGCCTTCAGAATGGCATCTCACCTTGATACTATATGAAAATTTGTTATGATCAAAGCAATTGAATTGACAACATAGCCACATACAATAATATGCAATGAGACAGAATACTGGCTGAAAAGTGCACAGATAAAACAAAAGAAACAGCCCCAAACACACAATTTCACAAAAGAATAAACCTAATATATTATTCCAAAAGTTTCTGTTCACAATAACTCTCCTACAACCAATAGCAGATTTACAATGTTTTGTCACTTTGTATGTAAACTGAGAATTCATAAATAAAATAAACAATTTACATAGAACATGCAAGACCTCTCCGCAAAACTAGATTAATAATATCAAAATACAAATAATTATAGGACTATGGAATAAAGTATAGGTAATAGCACAATAACAAGAATGAAGCGACAAAAATTGTCTAGGATAGGGTATTACAAAACCTTTCTTCCAGCAACATGGAATGTAAAAAGCCTTCTATATTAAGTAATTGTCAGATTTGATACATGGATTTGTATTTTAAATGCTCCCTATACTCTGTATAATGAGGTAATGTGTCACTGAACACTTTTCCCCAACTTAATGCTTGGACAACAATTGTCACCACATTTAAGTATTCTGTGGCCAAAAGAGTGTCATCAGAGTACTCCTTTTCCATTTAGACTAAAGAAGTTCAGTGTCAGAGTGAACACTGGAAAGAACATCGCTTCTGACCAATAATGTATTATGAGTATTTACATTTAGATCTTTCCCTGAACTTGTCCATCTTTAGCCTCAAGATAGTTTTGGAAAGATTTGTTTGTTTTCTCAGTGATCCCTTAAAATGAAATTTACAGAACCACAAAATGGCTAAATGCACAAAACTGGTTATACAACATTTGTGCTAATTCTTTCTCAGTAAAAGCTTGAATTATATTAAGAAGCACTTGAGACCTTCAAATCACATTTCAATACTTCTAGCACAGATATATACTTTGTCAGAGGGTGGATCTAAACCAGTGGTTCCCAACCTTTTTTTGACCAGGACCCACTTGACCGGGGACCACTTTGACCAGGGACCATTCTCCAACATTAGTACCAAAAGGGTTGTGAATCAGTTTTTCGTCAACTTTAGATTTGATTCAGTTATTTGGGGGTGCTGATTTAAAACATTGCTTTGGGTAGACCACATCAGTTCTAGTTTCTAATACAGAACATATTCCATTCAGTAGTCGCCATCTGCTTGCCCAAATTTAATAATTTAATTAAACCAAATTTAATAATCTAGAGCTGATTTGGTCTATCCAGTGCAATGGTCAGCTATGCAGAAAGGAGCAGAAATAAAATAAAATAAAATAAAATAAAGAGGAAGGACGTTTGTGGACTGGATTTTTGTTCTCGCGGCCTACAGATTGAGAACCACTGATCTAAACTGCTCCATTATCCTGGACCAATCTGACATTGCATATGCTGAATTGGCACTGGAATGGGTCAGAATTAGACCATCATTCCACCAGTCACCAATTCCTCATATCATGGCTGTCTCTGGTTGTGATATGGTTTCTACCAGTCAGTTATAACCTGTAGTAACAATGGACATGGATACAAGTCGGGGAGGGGGAGATAAAGGATCACCTTCCCCTTCCCTCCATGCTTTCCCCAATCAACCTGTCACCCACATGTCATTGCAGGTGATGGCTCACTGATAGGCCCATGTTGCGGCCAGAAACCACCATGACATAGAGAACAGGAGGGAATGGTATATGCCATCCTGTGTCCCCAGAAAACATGAGCCTGAAATACAGGATGCAGTTAAAACTGTGCGGCCATTTCCATCTTGGAACTGGACGAGATGTTTACATGGGTATCCACTTGCTTTTGTTAACACAATAAAGAGTCTGTTAAGGTGACCTTGCCCTGCATTACCCCAGATCAGCTCTATGCAGTGTTTGGCCACCACAGAGCTGATCCAGGGCACTTCCCAATTAAGTGGTCAGTGTAAATGTGCCCAAAGTCTTCTGCCACCTGATTCCCCACAATGAGGTTTGTTTTTTTTTGTTTTTTTTTAGAAAACGAGAGCAGGTGGTTATTGGCAGTGGAGTAAGAGCACATTCAAGATGCAGGGAACAGTGTCAGTTACACTGGGTCTGTTTCCCTTCAGCTTTCACATAGGAGCTATATGCTGCCTGCATTGTGAGACACTTCTGTTTCAAATTCTTGCCCTGCTTGATGAGTGTGGATTCTTCATGATAAGGCTTTTACTGTGCAATCAGAGAAGCTCATTCATGAAAGTTCATAGGTCTAAACATTGTTGGCTTCAATTTGCAGTCCTCTTATATTTTCCCATTCCTTTTCTATCTGTTTTTCTTGCCAGATAAAATCCCAGAAAGAAAGGCTAGCTACAAGATGCCTTTTAATTATAAGCACTAGGAGAACTCTGGAAGTAACCTTCCAGCCAGAGAGAGCAAGAGTGCAAAAAAACCAATGTTGTGCTTCATTTTTTTTCCCATTTTTGTTGTATCTATTCTCATCTTCTTACAGCTTTTGACAACCTGCTCTCATGCACAGGTCTAGGCTGTTTTATTCTGGACAAAATTTAGTTTTATGGTATTATTGTTGACTTCAGGGGGAATCAGAGGTGAGGATTTTTTACCCCTCTAGATGTTGTAAGACTGTTTTCATTACCAGCATAATCAATGGTGAAGAATGCTGTGTGGTGTGATCAAGTGATATCTGAAAAACTGCATAATTACCAGGCACAAAATATAGATGTTAAGGTCAGAATCCCAGGAATATGCCCAGGCAAGAGAAGAAGAAAAAAGCTGAGAGTTTAATGGGGTGGATGTTTATGTGTATGAGAGGGAGGGAGGGAGAGAAATAGGTAGATGGGTAAGTAGGCAGAGGATACATAGGTGGTAAGGCAGACAATCAACAGGCATTAGTATGGGCATCTATGAACTCTTACATGTATGATCAAGATAGTAGACATCAACTTCCTGAAGCATTTAGACTGCAGGTCCTATAAAGTATTAGTATTGGCTCACAGATCAAAAATGCATTGGTGGATACACTTGATCACCAATGAAATCAAAGAAGGGACTTCATTGACCCTCATGTCTATATCCACACTGTAGTTTTAATTAAAATAGTAGGAGTCCACTTTAAGTATAATGGCTCTATGCCAAGGAATCCTGGGAGTTGTAGTTTTATGAAGTTTTTAGCCTTCTCTGCCAAAAAGTGTTTGTGCCTCACCAAATTACAAAATCATGTGGGCTTTTTTGTTGTCCAGAAAAAAAACATTTTCTGCACATATAAAATATTTTGCACAAGCAGCCACATTTTCTGAGCCAAAAATGCTATTTCCTTTTTAAATACTACCCTTTTAAAGATTTTTTAAAGATGTGCAGAATTAGACAGCCAATCCAGCCAGAAAATGAATTCCTGAACAGAAAAAAATGTATTTCAAAAAAATGTTCTCTCTTGCACAGATAATTCTATATTCTGCGCACAAATGCATATGTGAATTTTATCAGAATAATTTCTAAACTGCAAATGTGGAACATTGCTAGAAATATTGCTTCCTTCTGTAACAAAATTATTGCATTACTATCATATTTTTTGTTTTTAAAATCTACCATTAAAATTGTTAGTCCTTTGTATCAAATGTTAACATTAATATTTTAGTTCTACTTTTCTTTATATAATTTTTACAAATGAAACATTGAGGAGGGGGGGGGATAACCAATTGAGATTCTATTTGTTGTTTATTCGTTCAGTCACTTCTGACTCTTCGTGACCTCATGGACCAGCCCACGCTAGAGCTCCCTGTAGGCCATGGCCACACCCAGCTCCTTCAAGGTCAAGCCAGTCAAGGATACCATCCATCCATCTTGCCCTTGATCATCCCCTCTTCCTTTTTCCTTCAATTCTCCCCAGAATCATTATCTTCTCCAAGCTTTCCTATCTTCTCATTATGTGGCCAAAGTACTTCAGCTTTGCTTCTAATATCCTTCCTTCCAGTGAGCAGTCAGGCATTATTTCCTGGAGTATGGACTGGTTGGACCTTCTTGTGGTCCAAGGCACTCTCAGAATCTTCCTCCAACACCACAGTTCCAAAGTGGCTATCTTCCTTCGCTCAGCCTTCCTTATGGTCCAGCTCTCGCATCCATAGAATACCATTGTTTTAATTATGGGAACCTTCATTGCCAGTGTAATGTCTCTACTCTTCACTATTTTACTGAGGTTGGTCATTGCTCTCCTCCCAAGAAGTAAACGTCTTCTGATTTCCTGGGTGCAATCTGTGTCTGCAGTAATATTTGTGCCTAGAAATACAAAATCTGTCTGAGATTCTATGTAAAGTTTTAAATATTTTTTTCCTGAAAGATTGGATATTCAGAATTTCTTTATCCTCCAGACTACTTGAGGATGAAAAGAAAGGCTGCCATCACAACTTCCCTATCTAAGCATCAAGTTGAGAAAATGGGGGAAATGCTAATCATTACTTTGTAAGAGAAAGTGGGATGACAATGTCCCAACCTCTCTCATAAATTCAGTAGTCAAGACTGGACTTCATCATTTTTATCAATTTTTATTCTGCAAAAGAGGGCCAAGTCTCACGCAAGGAAGAAGTTTTGTGATTTTTTTAGTCTCCATTCAAAAATGTTTTGCTGGAGGAGAAATCCCCAAATCACTTCCAACAGTATTTTTATGCTTTTATTACTTTTATGTATAATATTGGTTAAAATATGTTCACTCAACAGACTGCCAGATGATTGACTTATCCCACTTTTAAATAAACAAATAATATTTATCCAGACAGAGATAAGTTCTGGTAGTGGATACCTGTGAGCCTTAAGTTGGGTTACAGATCTGGAATGAATAAGAATATACATAGAGCTAAAATGTTTCTCTTTTAGTTTGCTTCAGGGTCTTTTTTTTTTTTTTACTTTTAAAGCTACTTTTCAGGATTTGTAAGAGCCTTGCAAGGTGCTAGAATTCTCTGCTGGTTTAAAGTTATCTATTCAAATTCTAAGACTGCAAGGCCTTCTTATTTTAATACCTTGCTATTTTGTGCAGTGTGCCTGTGGCTTTCCATATTTTTCTTAGTGTATTTATGTGCAAAGGTATTCTCTCCCTACCCAACTCTTTAATTTGGCCTATTGCTGACTTTCAGTTGTCCTTTCTGAGTAGATCTTTCCCTGGTGACTCAGCTGCAAGAAAAAGCCTTCAAGGCATTGGTAAGGGTTTATGTTTCACTATATATTGTAATGTTTTGCTGCAAGAGGGTGCAGAGTAAGAGAGAGGAAGAAAAAAAATCCTGGGTTAAATTCTGTGGTACTGTATTTACCTTCATTCTGGGCACCAATTCAGAAACTAGTTAAGAGCTTTAAGCAGCTTACTTTTGTTGGTAGAATTGGTGAGTGTCCTAATATAAGCTTCAAGAATCACAAAACCACTGTTTTAGTCATAGCAACTGAGCTTAGTCTATCTTCCCATGGCTTGAATATCTGTTCCAAAAAGTTTGCTACTCTTAAAAGCTATTTTTAATGTGATCAGTGATCTTGATCCATATGAACATATAATGGTTTATTTCTTTATTTGTTGAAAACCTACAGAGAACTGACTCACATTTTGCCTCTGAGCCCCACTTAAAGTATTTACACTAACATAGGTAATACATTAAAGTGCAAAGGACCATTTTCCAGCATTTTTCAGAAATAATATTTCTCCTCCATAGAAATATTATTTTCTGATCTGCTTTCTCCACAGGAAGAGCAGAGTTTTGATACAAAAAAATCCTATGTGTACTGCTCAGTTTTCAAAGGCTTTCTTGCTGCAGAAAAAATGCTAATTACTCAGTGCTGCTTTGCCAAAAAATAGTGAATCATCATCATCATCATCATCATCTTCTTCTTCTTCTTCTTCTTCTTCTTCTTCTTCTTCTTCTTCTTCTTCTTCTTCCCTGCCTCTCCTCCTGGCTTGAGGTGGGTTACAGTATAATTAAAACATATAAACATTGTAAGAATTCCACAAGTACATGTATTTCTATATTTCTATAAAGGATACATGTTAAAATGTGTTTCTATAAAACACATATTAAAATACATAGAACAAATGCAAAACTACTCAATTTGCTTCTCTTTTGTTTTCTAATTTTTGAGGCTAAGAGGTGAAAATATAAATGTCTTAATTAGAAAAGGGTAACACTATCCATTTTTTCCACTGCAGACTCAAAAAATAGGTTTGTGCTGTATTAATAGAGTCTAGTGCAATAAAACCTAAAGGTAATTCAGCATCATTCACAGGAGGGCAGGTGACTGTTAAGAACAGGGGGTTCATACTGATCCCACAGTGGATTCTGGAGAGTCACATTCCACTGCCTTCTGAGAGAGTGAGAAGGTATTTTAACGCTTCATTTTTATCCAAGAAGAAATTTCTGTTCCACCCTACAAGTCACAGAGGGCTATTTGGCCATGTTTTTGGACCTTTTAGATCTATTTTCAGTCCCAAAGAAATGTCTCCTAGGGTTGATCCTTTCTCACACACATACCACTTCATCACACAGGGGTAAATTGGCCCCTTATTCCTTTTGAGCCACAGATCCTGCCAAGTGCCATCACATGATGCAGGCCATGGCCCTGCCCCATTGATATCCAAAGTGGCGAGGATGCATCATGAGACACTTCCTTGCCAACCATGAAGGTAAATTGAGTTTTGGGTAGTTCCATTGGATTTTGGGCCTTTCTCCTTTTGCCCTCCAGTCCCCTGAAATAATGAGTTAAGACAAGTAACTTGGGTTTAAAACTTGGCAACTTTATTGAATGTTACCTAATTAACTTTTAATTTGAAACTAGGGCCAAATTCTCAATAGCCATCTATGAATTTGATGAGGCATAAAGCCAACATAGGTGATCCTGCTCGACCATCCCTTTAACTGAATTTAGGGCAAAACGCCAGGTCCCCATCATAACTAAACCTGGATGACCTGAAGGTCATGTGATGGAGAGTTCTGCCTCAGGAATGCATGAGGTCAACGTCTCCCATTCCTAGGCTATAATGGTTCACCCTCTCCGGGGCTGTATAAACCCTAGACGAGGATTCACAACTCTGACCTACACCAAAACTGAGGTGCCTTGTGGTGCACACCGAAATTTGTGATTTTCCTAAGTATTCCACCACAGATCAGGAACAAATGTCTATTTAGCTCCTGACCCCCACCAAATCCACCAAATTACCCGGCTTCCATTCTGGGGATTTGCCAAGTAAACCGTTGCCCAGCTTAAAGGATGGATACCATCAATCCTACAGAGTTCCAAACCATGTCATTTGATAAAACATATTGTAGAACCAAATTGACACTTCTCAAGCCTCATCCAACTTAATTCCATTACCCTACGGCCAACAAGGCCGAAGAATATTCACAGACCATGACAGATGGCATGAGGCTGTGCCTCCTTCATCTTGTGCATGTCATTCCCATTTTGTAACAGTAAGGGCCCTGCCCATCAGCAGACCCAATCATTCCCAGCATGGTATACACTAGAACTTTCCATATGGCCAATAGTCTTTTGCGCCAAATGGGAGTCCAATGATATTGCGCTAAGACTATCGGGGGCTGGCAATGGCCAATCAGCCATGCCCCAAAAACAAAGCAAGTTTTCAATAGTGGGAGTTGCTGCAACTGATGATCCCCCAAGGCTCGATGTTCCCACAACCGGGGCCAAGATAGCCAATTGAGTGCTGCTGCTGAAGGGACTGGCTCGGAAGGTATTTGGGATGAACTTATATCTTGCGAATCAGCCACTTCCCAGGGGAAGATGTGTGTATCCCCGTTACCTAAAGTACTGGCAGCACCATGCACCTCCACTGCACCAGACTGAACTCCTGCCGCCACAGAGCTGGATGGAATGACTTCGGCCATGGCAGATGTTGAAGTAGCCAACTGGTCATCTGTGGCTGGCAACCTGGTCCGCCTCTCCTCCTCTAGAGCAGAAATACATGAACACAAAGATACTCGCTATAAAAATTAACCAAGAGCCAGAAGAGTATCTCATGAACATATAAATCCATGAACACTACCCACCCTAGAAAAAAAGAAAAGAAGACATAAAAACACAACTAGAAAGAGGAACATAAAGGGTATACAAATGAATATACTATTATTAATTCACTTGAAGAAGACCTAGTCGAAACCGGTCGTGATCTACTGTGACCTACTTGCTCTTCAGCTCAACTAACTGATTGAATAACTGAACAATTATATATAGAACATACATTGTTGAGCTAGACAGTCATTTGTGATGTATAGATTATGTTTATTACAATTGTGAATTCTGAACATATTGTATTTCATTCTATATGAGTTTTTGCTTTGAGTTGACTGAACATTACTAAAACATATTAATGTATTTTTGGGTATCTAGTACTTTGGTGCATAACCAGGAACCCATTTACTTATTATTACAAAGATTTTATTAACATAGCATTACTGCCAACACCAGACCGCTGAGCTTCTCTAGTGGCAGCCACCGCCTTCTCTCTCTCAAGCCCATCAATACGTGTGACTAGCGCCTTCAGCAGCTGGGTCGAATCCTCCTCTCCATCCGAAGAAGCACTAGCCGAGGGAGGGCGCTTAGCAGGTGGCTTCTTAGCCGGGCCCTTGCCCTTCGGCTCCCTGACATTCTTCTTCGGTGCCATACTGTAAGAACAATTAAAAGGAAATCATTAAGACACAACCATCTTAGTAGTGCAACTGGCCACATTGGACATAACATTGGGCTTAATGGGCCCAAGCCAAAAATTGCCATAAACCCTAACTAAAAATCAGCTGCCGAATACCGATTTCCAGTGTTATTATTATTATTATTATTATTATTATTATTATTATTAAACGTGATTTATTATTATTATTATTATTATTATTATTATTATCATCATCATAGTGTGTTCTGACATTCTAACAAAGGTTAGCCCTTTTCTACAATCCTATCAAACTAAAGGAAAACTCATACATGCTAAATAGAAGAAAAAATTCAGGGAGATAGCCTAATGCCTATCCAATGCTAGTAGTGCCACCATCACATAGTACAGAAAATAGCAACCGGGCATGCACAAAAAATGGCCGCCGGACCTACAAAAGATGGCCACTGGGTCTGCACTTGTGATGAGACCCGCCCAAAATGGCCGACGGGACACCAAAAATGGCTGCCAATCCTCACCAATATGGCTGCCAAAGCAAACAAAATGGCCAACACACCCTCCCAACATGGCCACCAAGCCCTAAACTATGTCTGTTTTTATTGTTGCTTTTATTGTTGCTTTTGTTGTTTTTATTGTTATTTTAAAGCCAAGTGTATTGTTTTAATCTATTTTTGTAAACTGCTCCGAGCCAAACTGGGAGTAGCGGTATATAAGTTTAATAATAAATAAATAAAAAATAAACACATGGCCGACAGACCCGCTCAAAATTGCCGTCGAAAGAAAAACAAGATGGCTGACAGCCTGTACAAAATGGCTACCGATCCCAGAATGAGCCCCTACAATAACCTGGCCACCATATTAGAAAAACCAGAAAACCATCGTTATGGCGTGAAATTCAAAAAATACTCACCGCCAGGAAAATCCAGTCAGCAAGCAACCTTTGAACGAAAAATGGCACCAAAACAGCCCTCAAAATGGCTGCCGTGCCTCAGCCGTTAAAACTAGGCCAAAACCACAAAGCTACCACCAGCCTCACTAAAAATCGGCACTTAGCCCCCCCAGAAAGCCAGAATCGCCAAGAGCAGCAAAACTTTGCCATATTTTTGTCCCCAATCCTTACCTGCTCCAAAAATGAAAGCAGGAAAGAAAGCGCCCGCACGAGAGAAAAAACCCAAATGCCTCAGCTCATGACGCAACAGACCTGCAAAGTCTCTAGGCCCCTTTGGAGGCCAAAAATCTCAAGGCCCAATTACAAGGATGGGAGGGGATAGATAGCAGGACAAAAAGGTCGGCTGGGAGGAATGGAGAGGAGACGCGCAGCCACAGTGCACCCCCCCCCCACTGCACCTATCCCGAGTTGCAGCAACAAGTAGGAAAGAACCAAGATATCCAAAAGCACTGCCGGCGAGGGAGGAGAATAGGGGAAGCAAGGGCAAACCCTGCCATCCCCGCTCCTTCACCTCGCCAGCCGACCTACAGACCTCTCAGCAGCAGAAAGAAGAAGTGATGAGCTCCAACAAGCTCTCTCCTGATGACGCTCCAAACTCCCAGGTCAGGTAGAGATCCCATTTTTGGCTCCTTCTTTCTCGATGTCCAAAAAGTGAGTGATCCAGGGGACGGGCTGCTTCCTAGACACTCCACCTCCTCAGGTCTCTCTTTCAGAGGGAGGGTGCAACGCCACTTCCCTCCCCCAGCTGCGCGCGGGGGGGGGGGAGTTTATTCTGATGGGGGAAATGGTAAGAGATGTCTAATGGGGCCAGAGAAAGGGCGTCAACATGCCTTGCCCCGATGCCCCCATGTGATGGAGGAAGGAGAAGTTCCTGCTAGATACTTGCTTCAATATTAAAGTAAATAGTAGCCTCACGTGTAAGTAAACCAATTCAGCTGTATTTGAATTAAAGTGTTGCATTTTGCTTTTTCTGGCTTTTTTAGCAGCTGCATTACATTGTTGGCTCATGTTGAATCTTTGGTCTTTTAAGACTCCAAGAGGATTCAAATCAAATCACGTTTTATTGATTAGCCCATCAGCCGTATCAAAACATTTAACACATAGAAATACATACAACATACAACCCATAGTATAAAATAAGTTAAAATAAACAAGCTGTTAACAAGATCCCATTCAGGTCAGATATCTGCATCACCTTCACAGTTTACGCCAATTGATTCCAAATATGCAATTCTCAGCTGTGTTGCTTTGAATAGGAAAAGGGCTGTTTTGTGTGTTATTTTAGGATTCTGGCTGGCCAACAAAAATGAAGTTTTAATATGTGGGTCCCAGTGTGCTTTGTGAATAATGTATGGCCCGAGGCATTGGTCTCTCTCTTTCTTATACAATTCACAGCTGAACAATAACTGTGCGATATTCTCCACCTCTAATGCTCCACAAATACAAAATCGTTCATTGTATGAAACTTGATTAACTTGATCAGTGTTTGACCATCGTATCAGGCTGCTCAAAGAGAGCTCTGGCCTCCTGAGGTGTTTAGGCATTTCTGTCTTTAAATGTTTAAATTTCTGTTTGAAAGGTATGTTTAAAGCGGCTTAACCATTTCAATGAGCCAGCTTTATTGAGGGTAGCAATGTCTTTTTGGCCTTCTATATCCAGTACTCGTTGAGCAACTAATATAATAATAATAATAATACCCCGCCACCATTGCCCCGTGTGGACTCGGGGCAGCTTACATGGGGCAGAGGCCCAAATAACATAGAACTAAACATAGGCAACATAATACAAATCACACTATAAAAAGATAAAACAGTAATACAATATATCAATTAAAACAAAAATACAGGATAAAAAATTGCATTTAAAACACATAAATGGTAAAATCGTAATAAAAACTGGATAGACTATTTTTGGGTCTAGTTCTTTTAAGAGATTTGGATACCGAATCGGAAGTCCACAACTCCTAATGTATTTTGTCAGATGAGCTAGCCAAGAGGTCTGATGTTGATTTTCTATCTGTTCTAACAGGCACAGTTTTGGCAGTCTATCATTTGCTATGGCAGTCAGTTTTACCCAGTAGTTGTAGGCCCTGATTTTGGATAAGCCATCAACTGTATATACTCCCAGTTCCTCTCTTACTGTGGCAGCTGTAGTCGTCCTGTCCACTCCTAAAAAACTTCGTAGGTGTTGTGATTGTGATTGCTCTAATAATGGTACCTGGTTTAGACTCCAAACTTCAGCTCCGTATAAGAGCATGGAGGTAACCTTCGCTTTATATACTTTAGGGAGTGGGTCTAAAGATCCTGGTTGGCTTCCCCTCTGGGCTCTTCTCGAGGCACCACCATCTTCTCCTTTCCCCTTAAAGAGATGACAGTTACAAGCAGGAGTCCATTGAATGCAAAATCATCTTATTAGCCTCCCTTTTGCAGAGGATGAGTCTGAGACTGTGGCAGTGCTTGGCAGCCTCATTGCCATAACAAGCTTTTCCTCCAAGCAGGCAGAACGCTGCTTGGGAAAAAGCTAGGTTTGACTGCCTCATCATATTGAGGGTGTGTGGATCACCGTGAGGTGCAGCATGCGCCTTCTGTTTTGCTGGTGATTTCCAGCAAAATGGAACCAAACAGGAGGGGACATCCATGTGATGAGTTCCATAGTCCAACACAAACATATTAAGAGGATGTTGGGGGAGGGGAGTGATTGGGGCATTGTATGAATAAAATAGGATTTGACAAAAAAAAACAACTATGGGTACTCCTAGGATGTATCAGTGGAATGTAGCCGGGGGGGGGGGGGGTATGGGTTCAATTCCCCCCCCCCCCTGAAATTTTTCAGGTGTTGCATCCCTATGCTGTGTAGGCACCTCAAAACCACACTGGAGCCACAGAATATAAGCAAGTTGTTTATTGAAGATTATATGCAAGCAAAAGCAAATCAAAGTTCAAAGTCAATAGAATAGGTTTAAATCCACAAGAACAAAGTACTTGAAAATCTTGAGTCCATAAAAGTCACTCAAAGAACATAGTCCAAACTGGATATCAAAGTCAGTCCCAAGAAAGGTATCAAGAAAAGTCCAACAAGAGATCAAGGAGCAATCCAAGGCATCAGTCAAACTGGAACACAGGAAGCCAAAGCTGGAATACAGGAAGAAAATCCCAAGTTTAGTCCAAGGAACAAGGTTAATGCTGAAACACAAGGCAAGGATCTTGGCTGGAGCAGAAATCCACACTGCAAGGTACTGGAACATTCAACTGGATCCACAGAAATTCCCAGGAACAAGAACAAGGCTGGCACTAGAGTCAAGATACAAAGCTACAGGAAATAACATGGAATTCACAGGAGCACGAAGCAAAGATCTTCCTCTCTTGGTTAAGCAAAGTTACCACCTCTGATTCTGTCAGCGAAAGCTGCCCTTCTTAAGGGAAATTCAAGGTATCTTCCCGTGAGAAGTCTGCACATTATTTCATTACAAAAGCAATTGCTTACTTCTTCTGACATACTCTCTTTCTTTCCTCTGCTGTATTATCGCCTTCCTTCTGTCAAGCTCATTAGACCTATCCGCCTTATCACTTCTAGAATCTGAAATCGACTGTCCATCTGGCAGCAGGAGATCCAACCTTGACTCCTTTGAGGAATGCGGTTTAAACTGCCTGCTTGAAACCATTATGTATCTGGTCCCAGAATCCACTGGGACAAACTCTGGCTGCAACACAGGCCCAAACCCAGAGTCCTCTGACAAGGCAGGTGCAGGGACAAGCACAGGCTGAACAGACCCAACCTTAGGCTCACCTGACAACTCGGATGGAGGCTGGGCTACAACATCAGGTTTTTTTAAAAAAAATCTGGCCTTTTCATGAATTTTAACTGGTTAAACTGTCTTGAGTGTCCACTGAAGTTTATTGATGAAGCCTGATTTCTACATTATTTTGTGTTATGGAACTACTCTTTATGATTTGTTAAAAAAAGTTTCACCCCCCCCCCCTGAATTTTTTTTTCTGGCTATGGCCCTGTCAGAGGAGATACATTTGCAATGTGGTCCTAATGATATTTATTAATTTCTGTTTAAGGGAATATGAACCTGCAGCAATTGCTATAACTAAAAGAAAATTCTTTCACATTTCTGAATAAAATTTGGAAATTTGATAAAACCTTAAAGACTGGATTAAGCCAATCAGGTTTTAGAAGATATTTCAGGGAGTTTTGTGCTTAAGCACCAATAAGTTCTGGTGTTTCCCAAAAGAAACAAAATAATGCATAACTAGTACTAATACAAAATATCCCTCAGTGTTTATTTCATTCTTCTTAAAATGTTTAAATATAACACCATTGCCCTACATTGTGGAAAAAGTAATATGTCACTTTTAACATAATAATGTCTTAAGTGTACAGAATGCTGGGCTTGATACATCTTTGGTTTTCCTTAGGTTATTTTGTAGCTCTTAGCTGTGGAAGGCAAAACAAACAAACAAACAAACTTTATTTATATACCACTATTTCTCCTGTGGGCAATCTTAGAAACTATCAAAACATGTTCTTTTCAAAAATTGTACTGAGATTATGGAATTCTCTTATTCTAAAGGAGATGTCCAGAATCATTTGTATATAATTTCAGGGATTTTGTTCTTGTGCTAGCATGTTTTCAGAAACAACATTTCTAATGCAATCTTTACTTTGGTGTTTCTCAAGTATTAACTGTATTGCTTTTTCATATGTATCTGAACCAGAGTGCTTTTTAAAGTATCTACTGCTTGCTGTTTTTAAAAAAAATTAAAAGAACTCTGCATGTTTCCTTTAGAAAACGAATACACACTTTTATATATAAAAATGAATAATAATATATAAATCTCTTCAGATCCAATAGGATTGTGAGTGAGACCAATGGGGATGCGAATAAGACATGCTCCGTCCATTTGGTTATTTTGCCTAGGAAGTATATTTTCAAGCCACAAGCTGTCTGTGTGTTTGCGACTGAGCTTCTATGGACCATAATACATATTATATTGCCCAGAAGACTGGTACTGAGAATAGTCTTTGATGAACAACACATGGGGTGGGCAAATGTGCATGGTACAGCCATGCTTCACAGGCTACATCCCCAGAACATCACAACATACAATATTTTCCACCCATTCCTCCTTTAAAATGATGACCTGAGGTGATATTGTCTCACTTCCTGGCATCATTGTGGATGAGAAAAGGAGGGGAAAATGTTATTTTGGACGGAATGAGGATTTGAGAGTGTTTGGAAGAATTTGGAGAAGTCTAATGTTTGCTAATGGCATGATTTCCATTAAAATTTTACTGATTTTGAAAAAATAAATTGGGACTTGGCAAATTTAGGGGACTTATGGACAGCCTTTTAGGATGCCAATGTTAGATTTTGGTGCCACATTTAGTCCCTAGTCAACACTTTCTCCATCCCTGGATTAATAAACAGATCAATGCCACCAAGCAAACTTTCCATGACAATCAAGTAAGAAGCTCTCAAAATCCTTACTGTGACCCAAACACAAAATACATATAAACATCACCACTAGGGCAGAAATAATGTCCTAGTTGGTAACTGATCTCTGCAGCAAATTAGTAAAAATTGTAACATGTAGACCATGCCAGAGCAACAACATCCTCTCTACCTTATACTATGGTTATACTTTGTTAAATCTTTATCCCCTGCTTCCTCTTTCCCAACTCCTTCTAGAGACACAGTTATGCAGATAAAATTATACAGACCAAAAACATGTTTTAAAATGCCTCATATGCCACAATGAATGGGTCATATATATGAACTTCAGAAATATAGTTATAAGAATTCTGCATTACCTTATAACACTATCCCTGTAGAACCTAATTATAAAAGCTATCTTATAACTGGACTTTATTTATTTATAGTAGATATAATATACATAGATGTTGCATGCACCTACTGTTCCATAATGTGCTAGCCAAAGGCCATGACCTTACTTACTAATTTTGAATATAATTGTTAGATTTTTTCCCAGTTATATTAAGATGTAGGTTTTGCTAACCTCATGCGAAACAACATTTTCCCATTTTAACATCTGATTCATGTACCCCTAAGGGTAAGAACGACTTGCTTCCAATTTATCATTTTAGTCCACCAGCCTAATGTCACAGGGCTACTAAAATGTTCCTATGGGTCCCTCAATTTCTTCCAAGAATGTGGAAAGTTTTTAACCTTCTTTACTTGCCATGTTAACCCAAACAGAATGCTGTCATAAAAACAAACAAACAAAACCTAAATATCTCATTCCATAATTATTTTATAGATTGTAATTAAACATAGGTGGTTTCCTGGGTAGTACATGTAGTTTGTAGGCTTGTCCGATCGATGGAAAAAATGTTTCAATTCTCGTTTCTAAAGTAGGGGGTGCCGGCTTTTCGATATAGAAATGATTTCTTAATTTTTCACCCAAAATTTTCGGATATTTCCGAAAATTCGTAATGTTTCTAAAATATTTCTAAAATGGCGGACGCGCATGCGCAATCGCCAAAAAACAGGAAACCAGGGGGGACTTTTCTGGGGTCTCCCGCCCTCATTTCTTGAGCTATTCTCATCAAATTTGGTACAGTGGGAGAACACATTCCACACTCTTTGCTCAACAAATTGCAGAATGTTTCCTGTCTCCTATTATTTTTGGCGAATTTTCATAACTTTTTATAATACACTATTTTTCAATATTTGAAGAAACCTGTTCCTGGTTTGAAAGTCTTATTTCCTGTTCAATTGGGTTCTTATCACTGTAAAAGTCCCTCTTCTACTTGTGTAGACTTTGGATTAGAAATGCAGCACACGCCAAGCAATGCCTTGACAGGATTGGCAACGTCCTTTGGAAACTATAAATTGCTGTGGACACTCTATTGAATCAAATCAATGTCTGACTTTGTGATTGCAGAAATAAAACTCAGCCCAAGGCTTGGGAATAGAAATGGAGCGTGAGGGAAGCAATGCCTTGGCGGGTGCCCCACGTCCTTTGGAAACTATTTCTTCCAATGTACCCTTTAGGTTTGAAAACAATGTGTGTCTTTGTGATTGCTGCAATAACACTCAGCCCGGGGGCTTGGAATTACAAACGGAGCGGCAGGGAAGCAATGCACTTGCAGGAACTCAGACGTCCTTTGGAAACTATTATTTTCAAGTCCCCCCCCCCTTTCAGGATTGCAAAGAAGGGCTGATGTGGTGATTGCTAAATTCCAAAAAAGAAAACAGAAAGGCAAAGGGACTCCCTCTGGAGTAGAAAAGTAAAGCACCCCAAGCTCTGCACTTGCAGGAACGCAGACTCCTTTGGAAAATAAAAGTTCCCTAAAGCCACAGCAAGGACTCTGCCACAAGCCCCAAGCCAATTTTCCCCCCAAAAAAACCCCACAATATCGAACCAGCAACAACAGACAGACACTCTACCCCCTATAGCCAGAACAATCACTTAGCCCTCTCTCCCCCAAGCAAACAAGCAGCTTCCCAGCGTGCGCGAACCACCCTCTCTCCTCGGTATCCTAGCCCAGAATGGCTTGGCTCAGTTGGGGAGGGGATTTTTATAGAGATCCTCCGCGTGGACGCGGAGGACGCTAGCCCCCACCTTTTTCAGCCATCGTGGAAGTTTCTGATTGGCCAGGGAGTGGTAGCCATGTTAGGCTGTGCTAGGCTCCCATTCATGTTAGGTTGCAGAAACAAAAAAAAATTAATTTTTTTAAAAAAAATATTTAAAAAAATTTGGAAGGAAAAAATTTAACGAAAATTTTAAGAAACAATTAGAGAATGGGCCAACGATGGTTCGAATTACATTGCCAGTTGCGCCCAGGGAAAACGTTTCAATACTCGTTTCAAAAAACAAGAACAATCCGAAATAATTACGAAACGAGAAACATAACGAAAATTTGGACAACCCTAGTAGTTTGGTATTCACCTACACAAGCCACAAAATCTGAGGTTGGTCCAGAGCATTGCTGCTTGGGACCAGACCTAGATTCTGAGTAACTGTTTATATGTTCCACTATTGAGCCACATAAAGGGTAGGAGCAAAGTCTAGACTGCTTAGTTGGGCAGAAGCAAGGTCATCACCACTTGGGCTCACCTTTGTTACTGTGGTATATAATTATGGAATTCCAAAGAGCTTGTGGCTGTTGCTGGGCACCTATGGTGACATCAGCAAAGATGTCTGGCAATGGCCATAAGCTCCCTGGTGCTCCATGTCTAGCTGCCATAGTAACAAAGAACAACAAAGTTAAGTACCATCTCTTCCTGCTGCACCTCTGAGCACAGTGGAAAAGGAATGGTAGCAATGGCCCAAGTGGACAGTGGAATGGTTGTAATTAGAAGGCATGGAGAAATATATTCGGGTGTTATCGGTGTACTGATAGCAACATCAGCAGGTTGTGTGTATGTAAGACCAAACTGATGTTAAAGATGCAACCACTGTACTGGTGCAAATGTTGATAACTGGAGCAGTTTCATTTGGAGTTTTTAATCTCCAAATCATTTTTCAATATTTCTGTGGGTATTTTTCTCTCAGATTTTCTTGAACCTGCCCTCAACTTGTCACCACTCCTGTTGACTATCTCATCTATTGTCTAGTGCTGAAATAACAAATAAAACACTGAACATAACAACAACTTAGGATGAAGCACAAGTTTGTCAAAGGCTACCAGTATATGCCCTTTATGAGGTCAAGAAGCTATGTTTGAATTCGTTTCCTATTGTTTTCTACTTTGTAATTCCAATGATAACATTATGACAAGTGTGAATGTTTTCAAATGCTAAGGAATCTGGCAGACAATTGAAATGGCAGAAGGGTGAAGGTCCCAAGGAACAATAATGTAAGATAACATTAGAATTCAGCCCTGATGCTAAAGGCATCTTTTACAAGGCATTTTGTGGTTTGAATACAAGAACTGATCAAAGCCTTCATCTTATGTATTGTCAGAATATCTTGAAAGCGCTCAGCCACTGATTCAGTCATTCAATCTTTTCCCTTCCTATGCCTCCCAGAGATTCATCGACTTACTCATTGCTTTCTTGTCTCTGCGTACAGATTTCTGATGTTGAAAGATGAAATGGTGTGTCTATTATTCTGTTATGGTTTAGGAAATGTATTCATTATGCACTTCCTAATTAATTACTGCAGACTTCAATAAATACAGTTCTTGGTTATGTTTTTCTGTAGTACTTTGTTGCCTCCAGTTCATCTCAACATACAGATTACAGTAAGATCTCTTGTTGAGAGTGTTCTAATGTTTAAAGTAAATTAATTTGCCATTAGCTGCTTTTACATGAGTGTTTTTATAGTTGTATTTGTCCCAGAGAAAGAGATCATGTGAGATTGTTCATTGTACAAACTGTTTAAAATAATAAAACATTCAAAAATTATAAACAAGACATCAAAATCAGTCCTATGTTAGGCTAATATTGCTTCAGATGTCATGATAATTGAATATTTTCTGAAATATACTAGTTATGTGGACAATATGAATGACATTTAAAAAACATATAAATAGCTTCAGAAGTGTTAGAAACTGATCAGAAAATTTCTAACATAATTCACCTTTCCAATGCAGTTTTACTCATACACTATTATGGGAGCATGATATGGGGTCTGAAAACTTTCAGCCCTTCAGATATTCTGAACTTTAGTTCCCAGAAGGACCAGCCTGTATGGAGAGGGCAAAGAATTGAATAACAGGAGATTGGGAGTAGAGGGGAAGTAGCAAACTTGTTTATCTAGTCATGGGAGACTGCTAACTATTGCAGTATCATTTATGCCTGAGCTTTTCCTCTAAAAATGATATTTAAGATGGCTAACAGTAAAAATAAAATAGCACACACATAGTTACAAATATTAAACACACTGATAACAAGGTATGACTTTTTAAAAATCATTTACAAAGCAAGTTAAAATGGTACCCAACCAGGGTCATTGTTCTGTAATCCAGATGAACTATCAATTCATAACTGTGCTGTAATTTGTCTGTTTATCTGCTGGACATCTGCTGAGAAGGGTGCTGAGTCATACTCAATAGACAGCTTTGCAATCCAGGAATCGGAACAGGAGGTCTTTCTAAGAACATAAAGTGGTGACTTTAGTTTGTTGCTTGTTGTATGGCATGTTAGTAGAAATTGTTAGATATATTATCAGGATCTAAATCCTGTTGCTAGTCCCAACTAAAACAGACATATTGAATGTAAGTAACTGCTGTATGTATTTGCCTCTCCTTTCCCCTTTGATTCAGTGAAACTACACTACTTGAGCCTAACAACTGGAATTTAGATCCAGATCTATGTTACCTTACAGACTGCCAGAAGAAATCTACATTTGATACAATGTAACCACAGAAGGAGTGGAAGTAAACAATCCTCACCACTGTCTGGAAATGGTTTCTCTGAAACTAACTGCAATTTCTCAATCAACGTGAAAGATAGACTTGTATGACACAAGTGACAAGTAATAATGATGTTAATAGTTGGTACAACTTGCAGAATAATGTGTTGGGTTCACACTACCCATTTGAGTGCCTTTCAAAGGACATCCTGGGATGGGTGTCCTCCCAATCCCAACCCCTTTTCTTCTTTAGGGAAGTGGAGTGAGTGGCTCTTTGTGGGGGAGGAAGCTGGCCACCAGCTCTCCAGAGGCCACCAGCTCCTTTGTCATTGTTTGGTGAGCTGATAGGCTTTGAAAGGGCATTGTGGATGGCGGGCTAGTGGGGCCCCTTTGGGATAGTATAGCAGTAGCAGTTACTTCCAATTTACATACTTGGAAGGATTTGAGATCAGAGAGTCCCAGACCCCTGGCCTTCCCAGGGGTCCCCATCTTAAGCCCCCAACTCCTTTTCTTATTTAAGGGGGTGAATAGGTCTTTGTAGGTGCAATGTGTGTGGCTGGTGAGTGGGACTCCCTTGCCTTCATAGGGATAGGATTGCAGTAGCAGAGACTTCCAATTTCCATACTTGGAAAGATTTGTAATCAGAGAGTCCCTAACCCCCGACTGTACTGGGGGACTCCTCCTTCCGCCTGCCTTCCTTTTTCTTCTGCATGAGCTAGATAAACTCCTAGAGGAGTGGAGTAGAACACTAATCGTGAGTGTACAGCCAAACAGGCAACCCACCCCAAACCCTGAGCCTTCCCGGGGGTCCTTGCCTTCCACCTCCCTCCCCTTTTCTTCTGTAGGGGCTTGCTTTTCTCCTGGAGGGGGCTGTGTTGTCTCCTCCTGCCCTTCATTTTCAGTTGGCTGACAAGCATGGGCTCATGGGCTGATTTGATTTATGTCAGTCAAGACTACATTGTATTGATGTTTGCTGTCTTCATGCAGCCACTCAGGACTTGAATCTAGTTTTTCAGAAGGCTAAAGTAGTATCACCATGCTGGGCATTATAATAATCTTCATAAGAGATCTGGCAGTTTAATGATTCTGGAATGAATCTGTTGGCTTCCTGGTTTAGATTTGGGGTGGCACTCAGAGAGTGAATGTAGTTTTTGCAGAAGGCTAAAGCAGCACTGGCATGCTGGGGCGTGTCTCCCCTAGTGGTCGCCTGTCTTTTTTTTTTTATCTGACTCACAAGCATGGGCTGATTTGATTTAAGTCAGTCAAGACTACATTGTACTGATGTTTGATGTCTTCATGCGGCCACTCAGGAAGTGAATCTAGTTCTTACAGAAGGCTAAATTAGTACTGCCATGTGGGGCATTATTATAATCTTCATAAGAGATCTGTCAGTTTAATTATTCTGGAAAGAATCTGTTGGCTTCCAGGTTTTGATTTGGGTGGGGGAACATTCAGGGAGTCAATCTAGTTCTTGCAGAAGGCTAAAGTAGTACTGCCATGCTGAGCTGTATTGTGGATGGTTGGTGTCCCCTAGTGGCCACACAGCATGCTCCATTGCCATGCTGACAGGACAGCTCCTTCAACCATGCCCTAGACCCAGTCATGTTCTACCCTTCATTTTCTGCTGGATTGAACATGTGGATTGATTTGGTTCAGACAAGACTTGATCATATTGCTGTTTGTAATAGTCTTCATAAGAGATAGAGTGTACCATCATATTTCTGGAATGAATCTGTTGTCTTCAAGCAATCCAGTAGTCCATGGCCATCTGTTAATTGAGTTGTGATGATGCCCCCTTCTATCAGGAAGAAGGAAGTTGGACTAGATACTAGACATGTGTAGTCCATGAAAAAAATGGTTCAAAACTCACTTCGAAAGTAGGGGGCACTGGCAGTTTGTTTCTAAAGTCATTTCTGAATTTTGAAGGCAAAAAGTTCAAAACTTTCCAAAACTTCTGATTCTTCGTATGTACCTCGTTACTGGTGGATGCCCATACGCATGAAGGAAAACTTTATCCTGAATGGGGAAAATTTAGGGGTTACTATCTTCCTCATTTTTGAGCTATCCTAATGAAATTTGCTACAGTGGTAGAACACACTTACCACTGTTAACTCACCAAATCTAAGAATGCTTAACTTATCCTCAGATGTTTGGCGAATTTTCAATGTTTTTATAAAAAACATTTTTAATAATAACAAAAATCTGTTCCTGGTTTGAAAGTGTTATTTCCTGTTTCATTGGGTTGTCTTTACATTGAAAGCCATTGTTCTACTTCACAAACTTAGTTTTTGTTGCTTAAACTTTGTTAAATTGGTGGAGATAGACTCAACAAACCATAACGTGATACTTTTTATACGACGGTGTCCCTTGTGCAAAAACAAAGTTTTGGCAGTATAATCAAGTTTTGCCATGTTTTTATGACAGAACCAATTAGGAAATGACATTTATCAACCAGGAACAGCAATCATAGCACACCATCAAATCACTCCTGACAGATGGCCATCAGCCTCTGAATAAGGAAATCTGTTCCTGGTTTCAAAGTGTTATTTCCTGTTTCATTGGGTTTTCTGGGGCTAAGAGTGTGTGACTTGCCCAAGATCACCCAGTGGGTTTTCATGGCTGAGTGGGGAATCAAGCCACAATCGTAGTCCAACTTTCAAACCACTATACTACACCATGCTGTCTCAAAACGGGCCCACTGCTAGCAAGGAGGGAAAATGCCCAGGAATGGGTTTCTTCCTATGGGGCTTAGCCCGCTTCTAACCAGGAGGGAAAGTGGTCAGGAGTGGGTCTCTTCTGATGTTACACTATGTCTTAAGAAAAAAACCTCAGTCTTTTGTTTTTTATGAATGCTCCCATGAGAAAATGTATAAGGATGTGGGTGAACTACAATTCCCAAAAGTCCTGGGTCAACCCTCCCAAAACTCCCCCAGGATGGCCATGTTGGATCTGTGTGCCAAGCTTGGTCCAGATTCATCACTTGCTGGGTTCAGTGTTCTCAAATATGGGTGAACTATAACTCTCTGATGCCAAGGTCAGTCACCCACAAAGCCTGCCAGTATTCACAGTTGTGTGCCAAGCTTGGTCCAGATACGTTACTTTTCTTCTTATCCCAGATTATATGGCAGTGGGGACTCATATAATCCAGTTTAATGTGCCCCTATATCCCAGGATCTGATCCCAGATTGAACTAGATTATATGAGTCCACACTGCCAGATAATCTGGGATAAGAAAATAATCTGAGATCAGATCCTGGGAATTAGGGCAGTGTAGATCCAGCCTGAGTACCCTTCCACACTGTTGCTATATCCCAGGATCTGATCTCAGATTATTTTCTTATCCCAGATTATCTGGCAGTGTGGACTCATATAATCTAGTTCAATCCAGCCTGAGTACCCTTCCACACTGTTGCTATATCCCAGGATCTGATCCCAGATTATCTGCTTTGAACTGGATTATATGAGTCTACAGTGCCAGATAATCTGGGATAAAAAGATAATCTAGGAGTTTCTTCCTATGGGTCTTACCCATACACACAAATATAGAGTGAATTTTAAACGGAATGCTACTAAAACATTTAAAATGCAACATTTTCTCTTCCCAGAATGATACTATTATATATATTGTTTTCCTCACTTAAAGCTTCACTGCAAACCAGGCTCCCTCCGCTTCTGCAACCAGGAAGGGAAGGGGGATTTCTCTCCCCCTGGATAGCAATGGGTTTAAGAGCCTTTGCAAACCAGGCTCCCTCCGTTTCTGCAACTAGGAAGGGAAGGGGGATTTCTCTCCTCCTGGATAGCAATGGGTTTAGGAGCCCCATGCCACCAATGCCCTTTGCAAACCAGGCTCCCTCCGCTTCTGAAACCAGGAAGGTAAGGGGGATTTCTCTCTGGCATAGCAACAGGTTTAAGAGCCCCATAGAAATCAACCAGGAAGGGGGATTTCTCTCCTGGATAGCCAGAAGAGAATACACTCCAGGCTTGGTTTCTAATGGCTCTTAATCTCCAGTGCTAGCCAGGAGATTGGTTGAATTAAAACACTTTCTCATATATCCGACGATTATTTGAAGGTATTCCGAGGTATGCGCGCCAACGCTTCGAATTGGAAGGTTAAATTCAAAGCGCCAAACCACCTTGGAACCCTGTTTGAATCTATAACAATTAACGAATTCATTACGATTAACGATGTTTCTGATTAATTCACCCATGCCTACGAGATACCCTTGGGGGTCCCTTCCACTGTAGGATTCTATGAAATTGAGGAACTGGTTTATATTGGTTTCTTCTTTTATTTAATATGAGAGAAATTCAATAATGAGCCTTTTTATAAAAAAGCTTCTGTCAAAATTTTAAAAATTTAACATAAATTGGTAGATGTATGGATGTGTCTGAATGTTGAGGGGAATGATCCCCTATTACCTTGGGTCATTCTCTAGAAAATGCAAGGAGCTAGCTCTTTAAAAAAAAGGTATTTGATAAAAAAATGAAAATTCCTTAAAAATCAGTGGATTATCTAAACATTCTGAAATTCGGTGAGCTAGCAGTGGAGGATGTGTTCTATCACTGTAGCAAATTTGATCAGGATAGCTAAAAAATGAGGATGAGAGAATCTCCTGCCATTTTTCCCATTGCCAGTGATGTTTTCCCTATTGCACAGTCATGTGTGCCATTAACAAAGTACTTATGAAGATTCAGAAGTTTTGTAAAATTTTGAAATTTTTACCCCCAAAATTTGGAAAGGACTTTAGAAACAAAGTGCCAGCACCCCCTACTTTTGAACACAGTTTAGAACCACTTTTGATTGCACAAGCCTAGTACCTAGATTTTGTTTTGATGAGACAAAGAAATGAGAAATTCAGAAAATACTTTCTGAATGTATTATAAACCATCCAAAAATAACATTTTCATCCATGTTGCAACAGAACTATCATAAACTATTTCTTATGTGCTTCTATCTCATGCCTAAACTGCTGAAGTGAAAATGCTTTATCTCCTCATGCTGAAATTGATTCATTAATATGAAAAAACCTGGCTAATTGATGGTATAAGATTTATGCTTAATTAGGATTTGAAGCAAAATCCATTAAAATCACTGGCTCTAATGGTGTTCGGATTAGCTGGCAGGGGAATGCAAAATCTATCTGCGTGATATTCTCACTATTACAAAAATGTTATTATCCTAAATGTTAGGTGTGCTATGCCAAGTATAACTTCATTTGTTTGCCACCTTATTATGAAAATGCCATTGTATTTTCATCTTGGCTTCTTTTGTTTTGGCTAGTTTTCGGACTTTTTGATCTATAGAGAGTAAACCAGTGTCAGATACAACATTGATATTTTCTAAAACTGGACCCAAAGGAAAAGTAACCCCTCATTAAACCAAATAACTTTATGTTTTTGCTCTGTATTCAGTATTTTCATTCACATTTATAATGAAAGATTTCATAGCCTCTGTCCAGCACTAATCTCACATTCCTTGTTTATTGAAAGTTGTTTCCAGGAATCACTAAATGAGCCCAGAGAAGCTGTGGATTAATTGATCTCTAATCCATTGCATGCCATCTGCCCAGAATCTGCTTTTTGTTCTCACAGTAGGAATTAATGTCCTCATGTAAGAATGCAAAAGTTATTGGTTTAATGAATAATTCACATGTCCATATTTAACTCCTGCTTAACCTTCATCAAGGCAGATTTTATAAATGCACTGAGTATTTTTTTTTCGATCTCATGGCAATTCCAATATATTATAGCATATAAAAATCGTATGTACACAAAAATGTTGTGAATACAGAAAATAGTGTCCGTTGTGCAATGGAAAATATTTGTTGCACTGTTTATTCTCACTGGTTTTTGTTTGTTCAGATAAACACAGGGAATTTCTTTACAAAACGTCAGGCAACAACATCATTAAATGCTTAATTTTTAGGTCTAGTCTGGCATTAATTCTGCAATAAAATGAGTTTCATCAGCCAGGCTGAGGGTGAAACATGAAATGTGTGTGTCAGAAAGTTAATTCAGCAACAAAATTAATCCAGAAGAGTTGAAACAATGATATGATTATGTATCTGATTAGTAGGCTTGCTCAAATAATTCGTTTTCCCCGTTTACCGTTATTGATTCGTTATTTTCGTTTGTTTTGAAGCAATATCGAACCTTGGTTGTCCACACGCCTGGATATCGCGGTTTCGAACCGCGATTGGCCGTTTTCCGTTATGGCGCCTTTTTTTCGTTTTTAAAAAATGCTTTGGCAAATCATCCAAACTTGTTTAAGTCCACTGGGGCAATCTAGCATGTTGTTTGCACCTTGTAGCCAATCAGAGAGCACGTTTAATCAGGGGGAGGGGCTGGTAGGACGTCCTGAGCGTGCACACGCCTCGTGGCTCAGTCGCACTGGGAATTTTGGAGAGGGTGGAAGGGAGATTTGGTGCAGGCACTGGCAGGCAGGAAAGATTGCTGCGTCACAGCATGGCTGTGTGAAGACCGGGAGAAAAGGTGGGGTGGCTGGCTGAGTTTGGGTGGTGTGTGTTAGTTGGGTCTTTCTTTTTCTTTTGTTTTTGCAAAGGGCTGTCCTGTGGGTGTTTTTTTCCTTGCGGGCGGGGTGGGCTTTCTCCTTTCTTTTTTCCACGCAAAAGTGTTTTTGGAAACAAGGGATCCGAGCCAGGGACGCTTCCTGATAATCCTAAGCCAAGTTTGGGAAAGAGTTGCATATCCCATACTTCCCTGTACAAAATACAACTCCTTTTGGGGAAAGAAGAGGGGGTGCCTTTGTCCCTTCACCGCTCTCAAACACAAGCGGGGCTGCTTGTGTCTCAGCCGGGGACGCTTCCTGATAATCCTAAGCCAAGTTTGGGAAAGAGTTGCATATCCCATACTTCCCTGTACAAAATACAACTCCTTTTGGGGAAAGAAGGGGGTGCCTTTGTCCCTTCACCGCTCTCAAACACAAGCGGGGCTGCTTGTGTCTCAGCCGGGGACTACACCAATTTAACAAAGTTTCAGCCACAAAAACAAAGTTTCTGAAGTAGAGCAATGACTTTCACAGTAAAGACAACCCAATTTAACAGGAAATAAGACTTTCAAACCAGGAACAGATTTCTGCAATTATTAAAAAATGGTTTATTATAAAAGCTATGAAAATTTGCCAAAAATCAGAGGATAAGGGAAACGTTCCACATTTTGGTGAGCTATCAGTGTTAAATGTGTTCTACCACTGTACCAAGTTTGAAGAAGATCACTCAAAAAATGAGGGCGGGAGAGCCCCCTAGGTCCCCCCCCTTTGGGCTGTTTTTGGGCCACCGCGCATGCGCGTCCACCATTAACGAATTAATTTCGAAAATAACGAATTTTCGTTAATTTCGAAAAATTTTGGGGGCCAAATTCGTTATTAGCAACAAAAACGAAAAAATGCCCCCTCTAGTTTTGAAACGAGTTTAGAATCAAATTTTTCATGGATCGATCAAGCCTACTGATTAGTAGAAGATCTGTTCTTGTATTATGATTACATTTTGTTACTTTTATGAATCCATCTGTTACTACTGACCTATTCCAAATGCTGACAATCCATTTCAGTAAATGGAAGCAAATATCCACACATTATCATGCAAGAAAGAAAAGAAGGGTACATCCAAATACTGTACTTGTCACTCCAAATATGTACTACATGTTAGAAACTGGACTTTAGTACAAGTGGAGCCCTTTTAAAGACTTTAGTACAGGTGGAGTATATGGCAGGGGTTGGACTAGATGGCCTATGTGGTCTCTTCCAACTCTATTACTCTATTATTCTATGATTCTACGGAGCCTTTTTAAAGAAAAAAATGAAGACACATCCTCAAATATTAGGGGAAAATGAGAACAGATGATGGAAAGGACAAATATCCTTAATATAAAAATGTATGACATTTAGAATATATCCTATGTAGGGATATGTTAGGGATAACTTCCACCAATAACTTCCCCATCCCTTCTGTGCTTATGCATGGAATGGTATTCTTAATTTCTTTTTTCCAGGGTTAGTTCCATTACCAGTCACCATGGCATTGTAACACCAGTGGTACCAGGAAAAAATTACATTTTATGTTGTTGTTTTAAAAAATGAGGTATCCCAGTAGTTTGGAACATCAGTTTGCTTCATATCCCTTAGTAAAATATGAAATTGAACCTCAGTTGGATTCAGCTAATATGGTCAGCTTCTTGGATAACATTCCCTTCATCAGAGAGCAATCAGAGTTTTAAAATCTTGCCCTGTGTGTTTATGCAACTATAGTAATTCAACTCACTGAGTATCATTCTTTTTTTTTCTTTGCAATTCTGAGTTTGCATAGCAGATTTGTTTCCCCTTTTCCTTATGTATTTTGCTGGAGAGTTTTGTCTTGGCAGGATTTATTATTATTTTGAACATGTTCACAGAAAAACCAAGTCTGCTTTCTTCTGCTGTAACTCTATCTGATGATCTTAGCTTTTAGGGCACATCTTATTCCACCTTGACTTGAGCTGTTTTATAAATTCAGGCCGTGGGCTGCATTTCTAGAATAGCAGTATGAACCCATGCAAGAAGAGTTATTGCCAAAGTCAAAATATTTAAAAAGAGCATCCTCAAAAGCATAGATTTCTCACTCCCTATCTCTCAATTTCTTCCCCTTTCATACACAAAAGATATCTGAGATGCATTAATGAGAAGTATGTTCACAATTGTAGCTAGGGATATAAAGGGATTTGCCACATTTTCCACCCTTAATGGGAAAGATTCTAAAAATTACCAAAAAATAGTAAAACACATGCACATACACACCTTCCTACATGGGAGCAAAATCACAGCTGCATTTTCCAAAGTCAAACTTAGAACAGACCTACTGTAACCAATTACTTTATTTTAAATATTGACAGTAAGAACATACCATGGAACAACAGACTAGTATAAGATTGGGCAAGGTGTACTGCGGGGCTGTATCCTCTCCCCCTACCAATTCAACTTGTATGCAGAACACTTCATGTGATGTGCGGGGCTTCACAAATCCAAGGTTGGAGTTTAAATTGCTGGAAAAAAACATTAACAACCTCAGATATGCAGATGATACCACTTTGATAGCTGAAAGCAAGGAGGAGATGAGGAGTCTTATAACCAAGGTGAAAGAAGAAAGTGCAAAAGCTGGCTTGCAGTTAAACATCAAGAAAACTAAGATTATGGCAACAAGACACACTGAAAACTGGCAAATAGAGGGAGAAAACATAGCAAATAGAGGGAGAAAACATGGAGGCAGTGACAGACTTTGTATTTCTAGGTGCAAAGATTACTGCAGAGACAGAGTGCAGCCAGGAAATCAGAAGACGTTTGCTTCTTGGGAGGAAAGCAATGACCAATCTCAATAAAATAGAGAAGAGACATCACACTGACAATGAAGGTCTCACATCCTATGGATGTGAGAGCTGGACCATAAGGAAGCCTGAGCGAAGGAAGATAGATGCTTTTGAACTGTGGTGATGGAGGAAAATTCTGAGAATGCCTTGGACTGCAAGAAAATCAAACTAGTCCATACTCCAGGAAATAAAGCCTGACTGCTCACTAGAAGGAAAGATATTAGAGGCAAAGATGAAGTACTATAAATGAACAAGAGTCACTATGTTGTCATTGTGGGTATCATTAAGTGACTATCATTAAGTGACTATCCCACTCTCAACTCTTAGCAGGAATAGGTTCAGAAGCCAAAGTAGGAAGTGTATCCTATAACAGGCAGTCGGAGGTCAAGAAACCATAAATCAGGACAGAGGGGTCAGTATGCAATCCAAAGTCATACATCCAAGATAAATATTAGCAGGTGCAGCTTGTCAAGCCATCCAGAGATGTACTGAAAGTTGCTTCCAACAAATAACAAACATCCACTTGCTGTATTTAAGGACAGTCAGTTCAACCCTCACCCAACAAAAAACAGATTTCATTGAACATATGTGTATTACATCTGTGAGTACAAAACCCTTTTGCTGCATCTGCAATGGAGGGTTCCTGTGAGCAGGGCCGGCCCTAGGAAATTTTCAAGTGTAAGCAAGCAGTATTTTTGTCCCCCCCCCCCCCCAACAAACCAATCACTGAAAAATAAAAGGTAGAAGGTAGAGGTGAATAGAACACACACGGCACATATGCTCCCTGCATATGTGTTTGTATGTGTGTGTGTGTGTGTGTGTGTGTATGTATCTTATATATACATACACATACACACAATGTGGAAAATATGTGGCAAGGTGGATAGATAGGTAGGGAGCCATGGCAGAAGAACCCTCCCTGGAGCAAGGCCTAATAATAATATTAATAAATCACCCCAACAAAGGATTCCCCCAGGCAGGAAGCAGCCAAGCAACTGAAACATTTATACCTGCCTCCAACAGACAAAAGTTCTTTCTTTCTCCCATCCTGGACATTCCACAGATATATAAACCCCACTTAATTAGTTTCCAACCTCTAAGGATGCCTGCCATAGATGCAGGTGGAATGTCAGGAGAGAATGCTTCTGGAACATGGCCATACAGCCCAGAAAGCTCACAGCAACCCACTTGTCTTTACTGTATTACACAAATGTAATGTGCACCTCATTTTTGGAATAGTCATTTAGGCAAAAAAGGTGTGGCTGAAATTGATGTAAATATGGTAATTTTAGCCTTCTTACTCAGATAGAAGCTTCAATAGGGCTACAGTAACTAGGGTTTGGCATTTTAGAGAATATACTCAGCATGATAACTATGGTGCTTGTCCTCTTCTGAGCATGAGAATGATGAGCAGACCTTCTTTTCAACCTCTGACAACTCTGATGGCAAAACTGGGGTGATTTACTTGAAGTGGGGAGAAACTTAGTAGATGTGGGCGAAACGTCAGTATTTTAAAAACTCTAAAATCAGTACAGTAATAAAGAACACCACTCAGAAAACAAAGGAATTCCAGACAGGAAACAATCAGGGCCAGCTAGAAAGGAGAAGAAAGGAGATGAGGAAGGAAGGAAGGAAGGAGGGAGGGACGGAGGGAGGGAGGAAAGAAAGAAGGGATGAAGGAAGGAAGGAAGGAAGGAAGGAAGGAAGGAAGGAAGGAAAGAGTGTAGGATGGGAGAGGAAAGAGGAAAAAGGCCAGAAAAGGAGAGGAGGGAGAAGGAGGGAGGGAGGGATGAAGAGGGAGGGCCCCAGGGGATCCTCAATCAGGGCAAGCTAACACCTCCCAACAAAGGATTACCCCAGACAAAAAACAGCCAGGCTTTGAAGCTGCAAGGCTATTTAATGCTAATAACGGTGGCCATTTGCAACATTCACACGTGCCTCAGACAAGAGTTTGTTTCCCCACCCTGAACATTCCACAGATATATAAACCCCACTTGCTTTGTTTCCAACAGACCTCACAACCACTGAGAGTGCCTGCTATAGATGCAGGAGAAACGTTAGGAGAGAATGCTTCTGGAACATGGCTAGACAGCCCATGGGAACCGCCATCTTGATTGGGCCACGCGCGGGCTGCGGAGGGGGCGGGGCCAAAGGGCACTTCCAAGGCACTCCTTCGGAAGCAGGGGGCGTGGTCTCTGTGCCCTTAGGCCCCGCCCCCGCCCCCTCTGCAGCCTTAAAGCCTGGCTGCAAGGCTGAAAGGGAGAGCAGGTAAAAGAGGAAGGAGGGAGGGAAAAGAGGGAGAAGAGGGAGGGCGCTTTTGGGCGATGGTGCTGTGCGTTCATGTTGGTGCAGGGTTTCTATCGCCCGCACGGCACAGTGCACTAGAATTAGGCCTCAACAACGCCCTCTTCCACATGTGGCCGAAGCCGCGGCTTCAGCTGCTTCAACGTTGGACCGGCCCTGTGTCAGGACCCAGGCTGCAGAGCACCAATAACCATGCGCAGAGACCAGATTCTATCTAATATCTTTATTAAAGAATTATATAAAGTCAATAAAAACAAGTGAAGAATATAGTTCAGAAGCAGACCTTTCAGGAAAGGCCAAATATAGTCCAGGAAAATATTGTCCAATATAAGATATTAGAGTTCAAAGTTATAATCCATTAACCGAAACACACACTTTGCCAAGCAATAGTGTGGGGAGATGACAAGGTCTTTTAGTCCATTGAAGCTTGACAACAAGGCTGGATCATGAGCTTGATTCTTGGCTGGATCAAAGACTTGAAACATGGCAACTTGAAGCATGAAACAAGGTCCGTGGCAAAACGTGAGACAAGGCAAGACTTAAAACTAGATCCGGGAAGCAGGGAACAAGGAGTACGAAGTCCACACACGATCTCTCTCTCAAGCTGATCAATTGACTCCGCAAGGTTCCCCTTGCGGCAAAACCCCTATATAGGGTCTTGTTTTCCCGCCAACAGAACACTTTCCCTGGAGAACAAGAAGCGAAACCCAACTCTGTCCAGATGCATGACTCCTTAGAATTTCCCAAGGGAAGCAGACTTAATCAGCTAGTTGTTTGGCAGCGATTCTGAGACTCTGACGATTAGCCTCCCTGACTCCTCTATCTCTATTATAATTGTCCTTTCGGGAAAACGGGGGAGAATTCTGCCCAAAGCTTGTTTGGTTAACTTCCCGAGGACAAACATCCTCCAGGTGGAGAGGCTCCATTTCAAGCTGAACCGGTGGAAATCCCATGTTTTCCTCCTCGTCTGCCACAATAGCACTAGGAACGGGACTACAAGACCCATGAGACATCACACCCTGCCTGTGAGCCCCCTCACTCTTTGTCTGTCCTGTGGTCTTGGTGGACTTGCAATCTCTCCTCCTGCTGCTGGGAATTTTGGTTATCTGGAGATGAACCTGGTTGAACCTCAAGCAGATCTGAGAGAAGACATATCTGCCTATCAGGTATCTGTTTAAGTGAATATTTTTTGTTCTCAGACAATGAATTCTCAAAGTGGGAGGACAGATCCAGGATCAACCTAGAATGGGGTGGGGTAACTATTGGTAGTCACCATAAAAATAAATAAATTATGAGGTATTTTTTTTTCCTGAGGAGGCACCCTTTAAATCAATTATTTAATTTTTTTATCTCAATATTTTTAATGATCCAGTATGACAACTGGGAACATCCTTTTTGCAATTTACTCAACACAATCCTGAATTATCCAGAACATTAAATTTATGCCTGTTTGGCACAGCGACTACTGATGTAAAGTAAAGAAAATAATTAAAAATACATCTACAAAATTTGATAAGGTGATTAAATAATTAACTGTAAAAAATGGAGGAAAACAAATTTGGCAGAAGATTTGCATATTGTGTTAGGTCAAAAAATGCAAGAAAATTAAAATATATATTTATTTACAGAAGACGTTAACATATTTTCAGAGTAACATATAACTTTTTAATCAAGGTTTCTCAGATGTTGTCAGCCACAGAGCCCCTTTTGAAGCAAAAGTTCTTCTGAAAGCCCAAGAAATGCTTCTATCTATCTATCTATCTATCTATCTATCTATCTATCTATCTATCATCTCAGGCATGGGTCAGGCCAGTGGCAGATGGATGGTGAGTGTTTGAACTAGTTAACACAGTGTAAAAAAGGGAAATAAATAAATAAAATACATTATGTAAAATGAAGAACAGTTTTAACCAACATAAACTTAACAGTATTTCAGTGGAAGACCCAGGGCTATCCAGTCTAACCCCCTTCTGCCATGCAAGAAAAACAAATTAAAGCACTCTCAGGGCAGGAGGAGAGAAATAGGAGGGGTGTTTATCTAGAAAAGAGTCTGGACAGTGACAGAGGCAGGAGGAAAGTCTGTGTGCTCTGGGAGGATGCTGCTGCTGCTGTTTTTTTCCCAGCATCTCAAAGCTTTAATTTCCTGACATTTCTAAGGAGGAGGAAAGAGGGGGTGGCAGGAAGCAGCATGACCCCTTCCCAAGGGCTCTTTGGGGCACAGTTTGAGAACCCCTGCTTTAAATGATCATCTATATATAAAATCAGCTCCATCTATTCAAGCTATTGGGAATAATTCTCTCAAACAACCAAGAGGATAAAACACACTGCAACCTTATATATAACTGCTGATACTATCAGAAGAAATGAAATACACTTAAGTTTTTTTTGGAGGTTAACATCTCAATGCTGGAAAATCCATTAGTCAGAAACAAAGTTTTAGAAATAGTGATTATTTTGATGTAATAATCATCAAAAACTGTCTACATTCCTAGAGTCTCTTGTGTAAAATGAAGAATTTCCATTTGCTTGGAACAGAAATGATGCCAAATTTTAGTGCATTGAACAAAAAAAATTCCAATTGGCCAAATAGGATAGTTTGAGAAGCATTGCTCTGCATTTCTCACTGGAGTGCCAAAATCATTTTCTGTGAAGTGGAGTCACAATACATTTATTTGTAGCTGTAGTGGTGAATTCACTCTAAAGCACATTTGGTCCAAATTTTATAGAAACTACTCAAGTTCCTATCCTCCAAATAGGTTCAGAACCTTGGACAACTAACTGCTTTAAAATAGTCCTGTTGATATAGAGGCCAGCAGTCAACGTTTTTCATTTGTCCAAATGTATATCTCAACATCATCTTTTGCTACTTTGATCACAATCTGATATTCTTTAGCCAAATGTATCCAAGTTTTCATCTGGTAAATGGTGGAGGGTATGATATCACATATGTATTTAAAGTCCTTTGCTTACCTGCAGCTCATAGACAAGTTTCATTCCTTGAGTTTGATTAGGTGGTTGGAAAAGTGAATGACACTTTTGTGTCTCATGAAAACAGATGGTTCTGTATCATTTTTTACCACGTTGTCTGGTTTGGGTTTTGTTTTTAATTGGGGTCTGTGCTGTCAGTAGTGTCTTTTTCAGCACTTTCCACTTCTCTCCTTTTGCCTGTTAAGATATTTTCTGCTGCACTCTATTTCTTCAGTGAGATCTTTTTGTGATGCTCTCCTCCTCTGTCCTTTCCTTTATATGCTCTACTGTTTGCTTCATGTGTGCTCTCTTTAGTACCCTGCTGTGGCTGGACAATGGGAGCATCATGTTCTGTGTCATCTCATTATCCAGCTGATTCCTAGAGTACAGGAAGAGATATCTTCTGTTCCAGGATACTTAGGGAATTTTGTCAGGCATTTGGTTTCCTAGTGTGCTATTATGAGGAATATTAGGACAAGACCTATGTGATCCTTCCCTCCCCTCCCCCTCCCTCCCTGCTCTCTCTTATTGTTTTCTTGTGCATTGTTTTTCCCCAAGCTGTATAGTATCAGTTGAATGGTGTCAGAGTGCAGTTCCACTCAAAACTACATGGCCACTGCATGGACTTGTGTGTTTGTATAATAACTGTCTGGCTTCCATTACATAGTAAGGGTACAATGAGCAGTCTTCTCCTTCCAGTCTTCTTGTATAATTCCACTGATACAGGTTTACACCCCAAAAGACTTGGAGCATCACATTGATGCTAATTGACTTGAATGCTATTGGCTAGCATTTTGTTATAGAATCATAGAATCATAGAAACAGCCATCCAGTCCAACCCCCTACCAAGAAGCAGGAAATCACATTCAAAGCACCCCCGACAGATGGCCATCCAGCCTCTGCTTAAAAGAAGAAGGAGCCTCCACCACAGTCCGGGGGAGAGACTGCTGAATAGCTCTCACAGTGAGGAAGTTCTTCCTGATGTTCAGGTAAAATCTCCTTTCCTGTAGTTTAAAGCCATTGTTCTTAGTCTCCAGGGCAGCAGCAAACAAGCTTGCTCCCTCCTCCCTATGACTTCCCCTCACATATTTATACATGGCTATCATGTCTCCTCTCAGCCTTCTCTTCTGCAGGCTAAACATGCCCAGCTCTTTAAGCCATTCCTCATAGGGCTTGTTCTCCAGACCCTTGATCATTTTAGTCGTCCTCCTCTGGACACATTCCAGCTTGTCAACATCTCCCTTCAATTGCAGTGCCCAGAATTGGACACAGTATTCCAGGTGTGGTCTGAGCAAGGCAGAATAGAGAGGTAGCATGACTTCCCTGGATCTAGTCACTATACTCCTATTGATGTAAGCCAAAATCCCATTGACTTGTTTCATGGTCTAATGCAGTGATGGTGAAACTTTTAGAAACCAAGTGGCCAACTTGCAACCCAAAACCCTAGGCCCCTTCTACACTGCCATATGAAATCCAGATTATCTGATTTGAACTGTACATGGTACCGAGACAGCCTTGGAACCCCAGGAACTGGAGAGGGGGAGTGTGACCCTGTTGGTTCTGCTGGACCTCACAGTGGCCTTCAATACCATAGACCACGGTATCCTTCTGGGACGCCTCGCAGGAATGGGGCTCGGAGGTACTGTTTTACAGTGGCTCTGGTCCTTCCTGGAGGGTTGCTCCCAGGTGTCACTGGGGGACACTTGCTCGGCCCCACAACTATTGTCTTGTGGGGTCACACAGGGTTCGGTACTGTCCCCCACGTTGTTTAACATATATATGAAGCCGCTGGTGGAGATCATCTGGAGTATTGGGGTATGATGTCACCTGTACGGATGATGTCCAACTCTGTCACTCCTTCCCACCTGTCACTAAGGAGGCTGTTCAGGTCCTTAAACCAGACAAGACAGAGGTCCTCCTGGTCAGTCATAAGGCTGAACAGGGCATAGGGTTACAGTCTATGTTGGATAGGGTTACACTCCCCCTGATGAAGACACAGGTTCGCAGCTTGGGTGTTTTCCTAGACTCATCGCTGTTACCAGGGGAGCATTTGCATAACTAAAACTTGTGCGCCAGCTGCACCTGTACCTTGGGAAGTCTGACTTGGCCACAGTGGTCCACGCTCTGGTTACATCCTGCTTAGATTACTACAAGGCACTCTACGTAGGGTTGCCTTTGAAGATGGCCCAGAAGCTCCAATTACTACAACAGGCAGCAGCCAGACTTATAACTGGAGAAGCGTACAGGGAGCATACTACTCCTCTGTTATGCCAGCGCCACTGGCTGCCAGTATGCTACTGAGCCCAATTCAAAGTGCTAGTCTTTACCTATAAAGCCCTAAACAGTTCTAGTCCAACTTACCTGTCCGAACGTATCTCCTCCTATGAGCCAACAAGAACTTTAAAATTGTCTGGGGAGGCCCTGCTCTCGGTCCCACCTGCCTGGCAAGAGCGGCTCGTGGGGACGAGAGACAAGGCCTTCTCAGTAGTGGCTCCTCAGCTGTAGAACACCCTCCCTAGCGACATCCAGCAGGCTCCATCTCTTATGGGATTCAGAAAGAAGCTAATGGGGTTTTGTCACAGATTTTAAAAGTTGTGGGATGCTCTAGAGCAGTGGTTTTCAACCTGTGGGTTCCCATGTGTTTTGTCTCCATATGTTGTCCGTATAGATGGGTCCCTAGATTTTTAAATACCAAGAAACATGCACAACCAATAGATATGGCCCCTCTGTTTCAGTGGGTTGCAACTCGTTGTTTTCAGTATGATTTAAATGCCAGTAGAGTTTAAATGCCATGTTTCTTCTAAAGAAGGAAATTAATGGAAGGAATAAATGTGGGAAAAGTCAGAATGGAATTCAGAACTTTTTTTAATGAGCTGTTTATTTTTCCTGCCCTGCAGCAGAGAAGCGTAAGTGTAAGTGCATCTTTCACTTTCAAAAGCAGCTGGCAGAAGAGCCCTATACTTGATGAAACCATAGAAACATTTGTGGCATCACATAAACCTTGGGGAAGAAGTCTTTCCTTGCTCTTGCAAGAAATGTCAGGTGGCTGAAATGACTGCACTTCGTCATGCCTGATAGCTACTGATTGGGAACATATTTTTTCTCCTCCCATATACATATATTTCATCTGTGAACTTCAAAAGCAAGAAAATAACAATTTATGAAGTGCATTTTCCAAAGAGCATTTGCCGAGTTTTCAATTCCCTGACATGCACTAGAACTATCCTACCTAAAACATTATAGAAGGGAGGAGTAATCTCTCCCTTTTGCTGTACTTCAAAACAGATATAAGTGTCATCTCAGCATACTCTTGCCCATTCCAAAGAAGTGGGATGTTATTTTCTGTATCATTTACAGGTTTCTGCAGTGACTGTATCAAGCTGGTATATAATACAAATAAAATAAGAGAAGGAGGAAACACATTTTGTAGATACGTATTCACTATCTTGTGGGGGATGATGAGGTGTGGAGTTTTTCTTACCATATTTTGTCTGGGCAAGCCATGTATGGATTTCATTTCTCTGACACAACATAAAATTTTTAAGGGCAAAATGAAAAGAAATTGCATCTGCATTGCTTTTATTTTTCAGCACCACTATTGACTATGTTGGCTGCCACAGGGAGTGACTTGTCCTCATGTCTAAAGCAATGCATACTTGTTTTCAGCCCATTCCTTTTCAGTTGTGTTTCTATTTCCGCCTTACTTGCTTCTGTCCCTAGATGTGCCAAATGCACAGTGGGAGAGAAAACATATTATTTTCAGATATCTATATTGACGAGGCTGTCATTTCTCCCATGCACCTTTGGATGATTTTTAACATGTTTTTATTAAGGGGTAGAGTGAGGGAGGCAAGGAAGGGGGCAAAAAAAGGGGGGGGTTCTTATACAAGTAAAGTGGGAGAACAATAATGTGATAGGATAGTAGGAAACCAATAAAAAGGTAAGAGAGAAAAAGGAAGCAAAAAAGTGAAAAAAGAAAAAAGAACGAAAGAAAATCTGGTAGTTACTTCCATCTAGTCTTTTGCGACTTTGCCTTTGTCTCTGCGTAAGTGTTCTATCGAGGGTAAAGTTTCTTGACCAAAGAGTAAAGTAAATTGACTCTTCTTGTTTTTTTTGATTTAGAAAGGGAAGGCTATGTCTTTGATATTTCATTTATTTTCCCATTCTTTCATATTCCTCTATCTTGGACCAGTCTGTGTATTTAATCAGATTTCCAGAATCTGATTTTCTTTAATAAAAAGGTTAATTTGTCCATGTCTTTGATCTCTTTCACTTTCTGTATCCATTCGCCAATATTTGGTATTTCCTTTTGCTTCCATTGTTTTGCATAACTAATTCTAGCAGCGGTGGTCAAATATGTAAACAAAATATCCTCATTGGAGTCTAGCTGTAAATCCAAATCTGTTATGCCTAATAAGTAATACTCTGGTTTCATGGGGAATTTAAACATAGAGATATGTTGGCATGCTGAATGTATTTTCTCTCAAAAAATCTTTTTGCTTCTTTGCAAGTCCACCACATATGACCTTTGGGTGATTTTTTAATATATAAAATACCAAGAAATGAAATTCAGCATTGACTAACTCTGTTCTCTATCCCTTAAATCAGTGGTTCTCACCTTGTAGGTCCCCAAATGTTTTGGCCTTCAACTCCCATATCAATTTATGGATACAGCATGAGGATCCTGGATGAATGGATTCAACCATATGTCTTATATTTTATATTGTATTTAACTGTTCTTAATGGATTTTATATATTGTTATGATTTTAACTATGTCGTCGGCATCGAATTGTTGCCAAATGTGTAAGCTGCCCTGAGTCCCTCTGGGTGAGAAGGGCAGGATATAAATTCTGGAAATAAATAAATAAAATGTTTGTGAAAATTGTATAGTCTGTATTTAATAATGATATTGGACAGTAGTTACCTACTGCTTCTGGATCAGCACCTTCCTTGTGAATCATTACAATTTCTGCCTGTCTCCATGTATCTGGGATTTCTTCCTTGTAATACCAAATTCATTACTTTTTTTAAGAATTGAGTAGTCTCATCCTGAAAAACTTTGTAAAAATTCGCACTATAGCCATCTAGTCATGATGATTTGCTAAGTTTTAAGTCCTTTATGTCTTATGTCTTCTTTTGCTTCCTCCTGAATATTCCTAAACCTTAGTTGATATTTCATTTCATTTTGCTTTAATTTTTCTTGATTTCGCTCAAATTTTTTTGATTTTTAAAATCCAGATTCTCCACCTTTTTTTTACACTTTATTTTGGGCCTTCTGCATCTTCCCACTTTCCAGTTTTAGATTCTTAATGTCAATCAGGGTTTCTGCTAATTCATTTCTGATTAGGCCTACTTCACCCTTAATTTCTTTTTTCATCTCTAGCATTTCCATTTGTACTTGTTTTTGTTGGCAGTCATGTTTTGTTGAGATAGCTTATAACTCTTTTGTAGGTTGTTCTGTTTTTCAGAGATTTTTTGAATCTCCCTCATTATATCAGGCATATTTATTTCTCGCTGGAGCGGTACCTATTTATCTACTCACATTTGCATGTTTTTGAACTGCTAGGTTGGCAGGAGCTGAGGCTAACAGCAGGCGCTCATTCTGCTCCTGGGATTTGAACCTGGGACCTTTCGGTCTGCAAGTTCAGCAGCTCAGCGCTTTAACACACTGCGCCACCACCAGGGTCATTGTTAGTATTTTCTTTAATTTATTGATATTTTGCCAAATCAAGTTTGTAATTAATTTATAATAAATCCTTGCTCTTCTTCCATTGATTTATATATAGAATTAGTTGGGGCTGTCCCTCTCAATTAATTGGGGCTGTCCTATCAATTTACAATATTCCTAATATAAATGTATTTCTTCTGATTAGTTACCTAATAATTAATGAGTAATAATTAATGGTTAGAATTTAGCTTCTTTGCTCGTGTTTGGTTCAGTCCTACCTCTCTTATGTTCCTCTTCTTATATTTCTCCTTTTATATCTAGGGAGGGAAGTAACTGCTCCTCTTCATCCCTATTAATCCTCTATCTTATCACTGTCCCTTCCAATAACTGTTTTTCCCTCTATGCCCCCCCCCCCAAAGTTGCTTCTGCTGCTTTGATCTCTGTTGTTCTTACTTGTTGTTTCGCTGCCTCCTGGTGTCCTGCCGCATCCTGCTGTCCTGCCGATGTCCTCTCCGTCTGTGTCCCAATCTGCCCATGTTGCCATCTGCTGCTAGATCTTGTCCTCTTTCTTCATGCTGCCACCTCACTGCTTTAAAACTTTATTATTTGTCCCTTCTTCTTGTATTGTTTAATTTGTCTGATTTATTTTATTTAAGTTTGTCCAATTCAATTATTTAATTTCTCAACTGTTTCTGCTGCTCTGTCTTGTTTTTACTTGCTTGTTCCTGTATTGCCAGTCCTCCAAGTCCATTTGTAATTTATTCCCCCTTTCAACAGCAGCTGGATCTTTGGTTTCTCCTTTAGTCCTCTAAGTCCGCTTTTCTTTCTTTTCTGCCTCTCCCTTCTGCCTTCCTTTTCCTGCCACTCTTTCCTTCACCTTTATTTCTCAATGGTAGGAGGGGACTGCTTGTTTCCTCTGGAACTGTCTCTCTTTGGATGTACTTGGTTGTTACTCTTCATGGTCTCCACTTCCTATTCCTGGCATGGTGTGGCATCCAACTCCTCTTTGTTTATGAAGATGGATCTTGCAGACAAAACAATATGGCTTTCAAGGTCAGTCCTTTCTTTCCCAGTTGTAAGTAGTTGATGGTTGATAGTTAATAATTAATTGATTAGATATGATTACTGGTTAAAAGTTCAAATCATTCAATTCCTTCTTCAAATATAATTCAATCATTAGGTCCATTAAATCTTTTAAAAATCAAATTCATTCATTAATTAATTCTCTCTGCATTGCAGGGGAATAGTCTATTTTTTTATTCTTCCTAATTCAAAATATTATTTCATTTCCCCATCTGTCCCCTCTGCTTTTTTCCTCTTGTGGCATGGTTAGTCCTTTAAATTGAATATAAGATCAAAATCTCCTCCGCTGGGGGGTCCGCCCTCCTGCTTCTTCTTTACCTTACATTTGGGAAAGATCACTTTCAGAGGGAAGTTTACTTCTTCTTTTAAATGGATTGCAGGTTGCCCTTCGGTCCACCTTCAAAGTCTTTCTTTCTTTCTTTCTTTCTTTCTTTCTTTCTTTCTTCTTCTTTAACCTTAAAATGAGTGGGGATGACAGTAGTATGGGATTTTGCCCATTTCCTGCTGTGTGATCCATTTGCTTGGGTTCTTAGGACCCTCCTGGCCATCACCCTTGAGGGGTAATGGTCCTCCAGGGTCTTTGAAGGTACCTAGCTGGCTTTGTGACTCCCCCTGCCTCAGTCTGCAGCAGGGAGAGGAGCTAAAGGTGCTACTGATCACAAAAAGCAATTAGCTTGCCAAGAGCCCTCAGCAAGTCCAGCCTGTCACCATCTTTGCCTGCCAAAAGTCCGAGAGACAGATGAGTTTATTATGTGACTTTGTTTTTAATTTACTGTTGTTATGTGTTTCATTTTATACCTAGTATACTTATTTCAGGCTTAGTCCCCATGTAATCTGCCCCAAGTCCCTTCAGGGAGATGGAGGTGGGTTATAAAATAAAGTTGTTGTTGTTGTTGTTTATATCTTTCTCCACCCATCTGTTTCTGGTTTGTGATCTAGCAGCAGTTCTAAAGACTTCATACCACTCAGGCTTGAGACTGTCTTCTCTCTGTTTATCTGTGCTGCTGAAATGGAGTCACACAAAGGCCATCACATAATGCAAGGCCTTCTTGTTATTTCTCATGGGACCCTGTGGCACTAGCACAGGGAAACGGAGGGAAGATTCCATTTTCAAGAAATGGGTGCTACATGACTCCCAACTGCAAAATGCACAGAAAAGGCAGGAAAAGATGTGGAAAGGATGTGGGATGGCTGCCATCTCTGAAAATGGAAAGGCCCGGTAGGGAACAAAAGAAGGTGGTTCCCTCCACTTCTCCCTGTATTCTCCACTTTAATATGACCAGGTCCTAAATCAACCTAAAGTTCAGTCCTGTATATTCAGCCCAATATATTTCAGTAATCTAAAAGAAGAACAGGCAAAATATAAATACACATGGTCAAATTATGCCTGCCCAGGAAAACCCACAGCTGATGTAGCAATCCTAATGTTGTAGCCCAGCCATCAGGATCAGGCCCTTCACAGGTCTTGGATGTTGACTCAGAAACTGAATTGGTTGATGAGCTCCTGCAAGACTGTGATCCGAGCCCAGTGACCTTGCAGCTGCCTGTAGTTATACCTTCAGAAAATCATTTAATTTGGGAAAATTCCGATGATTGTCCAAACTTAGATTCATCAGATGGAGAGGTGGCTGGGGAGGATACATTCTTTGACCACAGACCATCTATCTTGCAAGAAAGGAGTCAAAAAGAATGTCTAAGGCAAAGTAGTGGATTAGCTCTCAAACACTGTTGAGTCAACTTTCCCTTGTTAAATGTTAGGTGCCTGGATTCTCAAGGTAAACTACCTTGGGAATCCCTTAAAGGGACCTCGTGCCCGCATTTCCTTGCGGAGTCAACTTTGCTTTCCTCTGAAGAGCTTCCCATGTTCCAGTATCCAGCTCCTAGCCTTGTCTCATGCCTTGTTCCCATGCTTGGTTTCCAGAACTCCAAGTCGCATTGCACCCAGTAACTCTCAAGTAGACCTCATTTTGTTTACCTTGCTTTCCTTTTCCTGATTCAAGACTTTCCATCCAAGCCGCGCCATGCCCTGTGACTCTAGAGTATACTTTGCTTTGTTGTTTCAGTTTCTTGTTACTCCTGATGAATGTTTTTCCATGCGGATTATAATTGCTGAATTTACTACATCTTGTTTGGATCTCGGCAACTTCAGATTACTTGCTGCCTTTGATTCCTTGAGTGGAACTATTGAGTTCTGTCTGTGGATTATAACTTTCTGAGACTTTGCTGGACTATAATTGCACAGTCAAGTGCCTTTTATTATAGACTATATATTTCAGAGACTTTTAAATATTTGCTTGCATATATATATTTAATCTTCAATAAACTGCTTTGCTTTTGATACTGGTCTGAGTTTGGTTTTCAAAGTGCTCCAGTAAGCCTAGGGTGCAACACCTAACTTGTAAAGGCGTGTGCAGGTAAATATCCACTAGTGAAATTGGATTTTATAGCTGAGTCTAAAAATACCCCCAGATTATGAAACAGATTCCCTAGGGAAAAGGCAAGATGATATGCCATCTCCCTTCTGAAATGGGCCATTGCTTAACGCAATGAAGCCACCCATCCAAAGTATATCTTATCAAGACTGAGCTTCTCTTGATTGGTCTTCAGCCAATACATTACATTGCAACCCATAGAACTAATTGAGTACTGCAGTTTCACCGAAAACTCATAAAAATAGAAGCTGGTATCATAAGTGTACTGAAGACATCATATTCTCAAATTATAGATAATTTCAGACCCATGATCCATGTAGATTGGGGTCTGATTTCCAATTTGGGAAGAGTACTAGAGGCTCCATTCAAATAATGGGAAGGGTGGGGATAAAAATTTAAATGGGGCCAAAGAAAAATGGCCTTGGGCAGACGTAATTTTTTTTTTGTCATTTGATCAAGTGCAACTATTTTCAAGTATGTAACCCTTATCAGTTTTTATAGAGGACTCAACCTACCTTTGCAGGATCAGCCTTGTATTAAATAGAAGATCTGATTCAGTACTGATCCAAATACCACAAAACCTTACTCTATTGTGCTGTGCAGGAGATTATGATAGCAGCATCTTGATCACAGCTTCAAAACTGAGAAAGACAGAACACCACCTTTTCTGGACACACCTCTTCTAGATACAGTTTGGACTAAACTGAAGTGAAGGTAATACTAGTGTAGACATATTCTGAACATGAATACACATGTTCATCAAACTGACAGCTGACCTACAAAATTTGATGCTACTTGAAGAATTCTTTAATCTGATACAGCCAATGAGATTCCTATGTAAAATTATTCTGCCTACAGAGAATATACTAGTTCCCATACTGAATCCGTCCCAAACCCATCTTTTAATTTTGCTTTAAAATCATTTTCAATCAACTATGTCAAGTTATTGCTTTAAAATGGATTTGGGTCTTGTTATTTCCATCCTGTTTTTCTACTTTGATCAGATTCATTTGGAGTATTGTTATTCAAACATTTCCTAGTGGATTCATATACTTCAGTTCTAAAGTTCTCAGAGCTCTTTTCATCATTAGATTCCCCCCCCCCCCCCCCGGCCAAACAATATGATGATACAAAAAGATCACATATTGTTCCTCATCCCACACATTCTAAATTATTTGGTCTTCCAGTTTCCAAATCAGAAACATAAGGGAATATAACATCCAAATTATGTTCTTATCTTTTACTGATGAATTGCTAATAAATGTTTTGATATATCTCTCTGTATTCATCTCCTATAAGACAGGCATTTTAATAAATTGTTCCTTGATCTGTTCTTTTTTCCTTTTCAATCTAATCACCAAATAGTTTGTACAATAATCAGTCTGCAATTGTTTCAGTACAAATAATCTCTGGGTACTTCACTGGAAATATAAAAGTAAGGTGAATGAAATCCCATGATGATTGATTCCAGAATGGCAGACTTATTTGAATAAAAAAACAAAATGTCCCATGTTACTCTTTTTTTGTCTTCAAGTTGCTCCAAAACTCTTTTGTTTTTCACGACGATTAAGTACTTCATATGCTTGGTGCAATAATATTATTCTAATTTATTTGCCAAAATATAAAGTATCGATGAAAATAAAAATAGAATGAAACCTTTCTCCCAAACTTGTGTTTTGCTACTGCTCAGCCCCTATTCATCCTTAACCAGAAAAAAAGTTTATCTAGGGAATTTACAGGTTCCAGATTTCTACTGGAATCCATCAGGAATTTCTCAGAATTTTTTTTTTGAACTGGCAGTTCAGAATCTATTTTTCTTCCAATATATTCATATTTTAAATCCACATTTCCATTTCATACACAACTATTGAAATTGCAGGAGCCTTGTTTTCCTTTTCATCTGAGCACTCTGCCAATAGCTGTCAGGTACAATCACCTATATGCTTACCTAGTCATAAGTCTCACTAAAGAGCTTACTTGACATCTTGCCTGGATGAACAGCAGCAGCAGCTGTGCTAATGTAATACATTACTACAGCTTTAGTGCTTAATAGGAAAATGGGGTGTATGGACATTTTATTCAGGGATCGTTCACTTAAGCTGCTCCTCCAAAAATGAATAACTTCCTTGTTCTGAATTATAAATAGAAATTCCCATAGTTTATTATAGTTTGTTTTTCCCCCCTAAGTGTTCCCAGTCCACTCCTTTGATTAACTCTTGTGTGTGTGTGGGGGGGGGGAGGTTCAGTGTTGGACAAACAACTGCTTTCATTTTTCCCTCAAGTCATCCAGCAATGAAAGCCATGCAAGTAAAATCCCTTCCTCTGGCAGTGCCTCAGGAATTCCATTAGAAAGACATGTCTTCTTACAGAATACCTACATCCAAATCTCATAAACAAATTGAGAACCAAATACAATAGAGCATGAAATAAGTGAAACACCATGACCTAGGTCAGTCTGAGCATAATGAAAAGAAATCCTACTCATCTTCAAAAGACTATTGACAAGATCCATGCTATATTAGAGAAGGAGGGCAAGGAAGGACTTGATGCAAAAGATTGTGAGGTCTTGTATGCCCCACCTTAAATAAACTTGTGGGACTAAGCTGAACATGTCAGTAACAACATCTTCATGCCCTGACTGGCACTGTTCTCTAGACAATAAGCAGAAGTACAAAAAAGCCCAATTTCTGCCTAAATGCTTGGAGAGTGAATACTTAGTAGAAAAGTATAGGATTCAAATGTTTATCTCTGAAGCATGGGATGGGCATTTCAGATGTTTAAGACTTCAGTTCCCATAAGCTTCTGTGAACATAGTCAGTGACAAAGGAATGTGATAGTTGTAGTCTAAAACATTTAGAGGGCCAAAGTCTTGTTATGTGTATCCATCAGCCTAATGTTATTTAGTGTCAGGATATGTAACAAAACCTCCTCTGAAGATCTCAAATTTCTGTCAGCCTCATATGGGAAGAGGCAGTCTTTCATATATCTTGGCTCCAAGTTCTGATTATTTCAAAAGCAGGATAGAAAAGTAAGTATGTTCTGCCTGAAATGACAGGAAAAGAAAACTGCATCACTCGCAATAGCTGCTGCCCCATAAAACAAGTTTGGGGAGAGGATCAGGTCAATAAACACTACATTGTATGCTTTACTAAGTAGGTTATCTAAGATTGTGTCCTGTGGTTTTCTTTTCTTTAATCTTTTAGACTTTATTTAGATAAATAGATGGTGAAAAAAACTATAGTTCTTAGATTTGTTTTCTCCTTTCTCATCATCTTTGTTTTTCCCATTGTTGATTTTCCTCTTCTTGCCTTCTTCAATAGGTTTTGTCTGCTTCTCAAAGGCTGGAATGTTTGTTTCAGCTTCTGAGTTCTTGTTCTGTGCCCTCAAGTTGCCAAAACATATTTTGAATATGGTGCAGTCCTCCTTTTTACTTGGGTCTACATCAAATATTAGTCCTAATCCAAATAGTCAAGGGAACATGATTTGGTAAACTTCACATTGTTTCTATGGGAACTCTAGTAAGATTTGTAATTGATTTTTATTGATACTGTATCTCAGATTCAAGACAACTGTAATATTTCATTTTCAATTTTTGTACCCTAATATTGCTATGATGGTGAAAAGGGGGTTCAAATCCAGGATACTTCCATTTTCAGGGTGAATGGGAGGGAAGTTGATGTTATCTCCACTAGAACTTTCCTTACAGTCAAATTAAAATTGAATGGGGAAGTTCTTTATTTTGAATATCTTAGTTTTGAGTGGGTGGTCATACTAAAATACTGGCTCAGAATATCCTGTGATCCCCCTGGTCTTGCCCTGCTAACCATCAAGGATGATTTCCAGTCCTCATGGAAACAGGCAGTAGCAACAAAAATCTCATCACTGGGCTTCACTCCAGGGCTGCTACTCAGTATGGAGCCCAATCAAGCCAAAACACTCATCAAACAACACATCTCAGACAGAGTGCCAATTGGATCTACCAACTTTTGTTGTCAGTGAAGCCAGCAGATATCTCACCTCCCCCATGGCATACTTAACAAATCTAGAGGTTCCCAACCATTGGAGGGCCTACACCTTGGCTTAATGCCATACGCTTCCATCAGCTGTACTCGAGGGCCAATACAGGAAGACCCCCTGCAACTTGGGTCAAATAGAAACAATAGAGCATATACTCCTCCAATGCCTGTTTTACAGGGACATTCAATCCAGACTCATCCTGCCTTTGCTATATAATTACCCAGGCTGTACAGGATGGTTTTACACTAACCTGCTGCTCTCAGATACCAACCCAGTTATAACCTACAATACCGCCAAGTTTTGTGCAGCAGCACTTAAAATCTACCGATTGATGACCGGATCCAACAGCTAACTATCCAACAATCAGCTAACTGAAATGTAAAAAAGTTATTTTCACCCCAGTCCCCCGAATGCTCATACTCATCCATCAATCTCCCTCCCTCCCTCCTCCCTCTCCATCCCCTTTTGTCCAATCCCTTCTCTAAAGAGTTTTGTGTTTTACCCCTCAACATAACTTTGGGTTTATTTTAGCCTTTGAGATTTTATATACATGCTTCTATGAGACTGTACCCCACTTACGCTGGTCTACGACTGTAATAAAGATTTTGATTTGATTAGTTTCAAGAGAAACAAACAAAGGTATTTCAATAATAATTGGAGTGAGGGGGATTTCATATATTCCTAGTAAATACCTGAAGGGGCAAATACTAGTGTTTTCAAGCATTTATTAAGAGAGAAAACTGATAAGCATTTTGAGAGGCATAATAAACATATAAGAGCAATGAAAACAACAATTCTGAAGGATCTATCTGGCAAAAATCTCAAAAATTCTTAATATTACATATAACTGGCAGGGTTCTGTGTAAGTATTGTATGTATCTTTAAAGTAAAAAATGAAGAGGCTGAGAAGGTATTTAGCTGACCTCTAGTGCCTCAGAAGATAGACAAACAATCAATCAAACAATTAATTTATAAGCAGCAAGGGGATTGATAGGATGAAGTAAAAAACATAAATCCCACACAATGCCATAGTTTTTATTCATTGTAAGAAATGCTGAAGAATAATAAAGGATCTTGAAGGAGAATTGTATAAGAACATCAATATACTTTGTTGTATGTAGCCTGAAGAAAGCCTTTTAAAAATGTGAACAATTTTCAAATGTTTTCAAAAAGTAACAGAAAGGAGAGGGCAATAAGCAGTACAGGCACATCAATGGACTGCAGTTAATAAAATGCAAAGATAACATTACAACAATCTCTTGTTTATATGAAGGATCCAACAGTGAAAGACAGCACTATTTGTATACAGATTTTGAAAATGTCTTACCTTGAAAGTAATAATTGTTTTAAATCAGAGTAGTATAGTTACAAGTCTAAGAGTTTAACTGGTATATTTTTCTTGTTGGCTAATTGTAGCTGATTGGGATTGAGGCTTCAAAGCTAAATGTTCTGGAGTTTCAGGACAAAGGATGGCAATTTGTGGTCCTCTAATCTTTGGCTATAACAGCAAGGGTTAATGGGCTTTGTAATCCAATGAATTTAGTTGTACAGTTGACATAAAATAAAAATTAAAGATTCAGCTATATCCTGGTCTGTTTTGGTGAAACTGATAAACTCTGTCTTGACCATAGCTGATGTTTCCCTATGGCCTGTGTTGTTTGCTGAGTTTTGCCATTTATATTATATTATTATTAAATATTATTATATTATTATATTATATTATTAAATCTCTTGGGAAGACAGGCGGACAAATGTCAGCGTGCTGGAAGAAGCAAAGACCACCAGCATTGAAGCGATGCTCCTACGCCATCAACTCTGCTGGACTGGCCATGTTGTCCGAATGCCCGATCACCGTCTCCCAAAGCAGTTACTCTACTCCCAACTCAAGAATGGGAAACGGAATGTTGGTGGGCAGGAAAAGAGATTTAAAGACGGGCTCAAAGCCAACCTTAAAAACTGTGGCATAGACACTGAGAACTGGGAAGCCCTGGCCCTTGAGCGCTCTAATTGGAGGTCAGCTGTAACCAGCAGTGCTGCAGAGTTCGAAGAGGCACGAACGGAGGGCTTAAGGGAGAAACATGCCAAGAGGAAGGAGCGTCAAGCTAACCCCGACAGGGACCGCCTTCCTCCTGGAAACCGATGTCCTCACTGCGGGAGAATATGTGGGTCAAGAATAGGTCTCTTCAGCCACCTAAGAACCCACCCCCAAGACACCAAGGATGGAAGACAATTGTCCTCGAGTTACAAAGGATCGCCTAAGTAAGTAAGTAAGTAAGTATGGCCTGCGTTGTTTGCTGAGTTTTGCCATTTATATTATACTACAAATGCCGTTACTGCAATATTATGTGCCCAGGGCCAACAAGCGAATTTATGCGATCCAGAAAAAAAATGGTTCTAAACTCTCTTCAAAAGTAGGGGGTGCTGGCGCTTTGTTTCTAAAGTCATTTCCGAATTTTGAGGGCAAAAAGTTCATAACTTTCTGAAACTTCTGAATCTTCGTATGTACCTCGTTAATGGTGGATGCACATGTGCATGAAGTAAAACATTATTGTCAATGAGGAAACTTGAGGGGCTTCTCTCCCTCATTTTTGAGCTATCCTAATGAAATTAAGCCCATTGCTAGCCCCAGCCGGGACAGAAAATGCTCAGGACTTGGTTATTTTTATGGGGCTCTTATTAAGCACATTTCTAGCCCCAGCCAGGAGGGAAAATGCCCAGGACATGGTTATTTTCTAGGGGGCTCTTATTAAGCCTGTTTCTAGCCCCAGCCAGGAGGGGGAAAGCTCAGGACTTGATTATTTTCTGTGGGGCTCTTATTAAGCCCGGATGCTAGCCACTGGAGAAAAAATGTGCTTCCCTTTCTGCCAAAACTCAGCACTGATTGGGCAAGGAGGCAAGCCCATGCTAGGCAAGCCCAGGTTTCCTCCCTGCAAACAAAGTTTGGTTGAATTAAAAACACTTTCTCATATGTCTGAAGGTTTTCCAAGGTCATTAAATAAATGAGCTCCAATGCTTCAAATTGGAAGGTTAATTCTGAATTGCCAAACCACCTCGGAACCTCATCCGGAACCCAAAATAGATACAATTTTATTCCGATTAATGACAATTTCGAGGAATTTGTACATGCCTAGTACATACAGTGCCAGATCCTGACAACATCTTAAGCAACAAACAAGTTCTGTATACATTATCTACTGGCCACATAGACCTCACATAAAGATTGCCACAAGTGCATTAGATATTCCTTATGCATACTTTTTCAGTTGTCTGTGTAACTCTGAAGTTCTATACAATAAACTTTAGCAATCTCGACCTGTGCTGTCAGTAAGTTGAACTGAAAACACTGCTGGGCTTGGTAGATCTTTTGGCAAAAGCTATTGTTTATTTTCTGTTGGTCTTCCTGCTCACGTGCAAGACTCATTCCAGCTCCATGCTTTACTTGCAAAGTATAGTAGGGGTGGTATTACAGTCCTACCCAACAATATGACCACAAATTTCCACACCTGTGAAAGGGTGTGGAACAAAGTGACAAAGGATTGGGTGACAAAACTAACCTGGAAACCTAACCCATCTTGATCTCCTGTACAAGATGCACAGTTCCTTTTCTTTCAGTATCATCCAATCACTTGGGCACTCCTTGCTGGTTAACTTCCAGAATAAAGAGACACCCGCAAATTACTTAGCCCCAGGAAAGCTAGGATTCATGCTTTGGTTGGATGAAATGTACCTGCTGCTACTGTCATTGATTGGTTCCTTGGTCTGGTGAGAACGTTAATAAACCATCATTGTTCAATTGTAAGCCTTGTGGATGTTTTCTTGGTCTGACCTTGGAGGATGCAGTCAGAAAGGACTGTGAGTAAGAAAATGAGAAACTAATAGCTTCATTCCTGTTTTCTTGGAGTAAAACAATATGTCCTGGCTAACCAAACAATGGGTATTAAGGGTATTGGTATAGTTTGGATGGGCTCTAAGGGAGGGGGTCTGGTCGTGTGTTTGGGAATGGAATGGGTTCCCAGGGATGACATCTGGCTGAGAAACCCCCATTGCCCTTCTCTGGGTCCATTGTGAAATTCATGGGGTTATTATAAAGGGATTACATTTCTTCCTGGCTGAGATGATGAGATATGCACTAAGGTGTGTATGCATGCTTTTTGCAACTTGACAAGTTCATGTTGGAAGTCACCTGGAACTAGGTGTCTGGCAGAAAAGTCACTAATAGGCCCTGTGCCACAATTTTTACAATCTGCTTTTGTGTCCCAGGGTTTTGATAACATGTTGAGGGAAAGAAAAAAAAAATGTCTCTCACCGTACTGCTCTGGATTTTTTCCTGTTCTCCAGACTCTTATGCAAATCTTTTTGCCTTTTCCCATAGGAATTAGGCAGAGCATTAGTAGGAGCATAATATCTGATTTCCACCTACAAACCACTCTTTCCCTCTTAAACTGTTATGAGAGATAGCACAGTGAATTTCCATGTGTGTGTGAGTGAGAGAGAGAATGTATGTGTGTGTGTGTGTGTGTTTCAGCATTATTCTTATTAAAGAGAGAAATGGAAAATTTTAGAAACTGTTCTTTTCACCTGGAATGACCATTGCATTCATAGTTAATTGCCATGACATTAACTGCCTGAATGCCATTAATCAGCACATTTTTTACTTATGCAATAACAGCCCCAGGAGAGTCTGACTGTAAGAGGAAGAGAGATGAAGAAAAAGGGAAAACTTTAACTTTATTCTGCCATCTCTCAATAATTATTATCTGCCAGGAATTATTTGTATTTCAAGGATGAATCCATTGGCATCCTTCTCCCCGGCATTATGACAATCATGTATACATACATTTAATATACTCCTTAGGATCTCGTAGGTCACTTGAACGTACTTTCATTGATGTTAGAGAATATCCAGTACCCAAGAATATGGTCAAATGCAAATACCGATAATGAGAAAGAACAAAAACATTGAAATATTCTTAAATCATAAATCTTTATTGCATGTAGAGAAACCTGAGGGCTTTTTAAAAAGTCCAAATCAGTAATTCTTTTTAAAATGTGTGAAATAATAGATACATACATAGTACAGTGGAATAAAAAGAAAGAAAGATCACTGGTGACAAGTTTGTTCTATATTCTGACAGAATAAAATAATAATGTTTAATATTTATTTATTAGTGTGATTAACCAACAGAACTACCTATATGTTGTAATAAGCAGCATGATTTCAGATCAAATGACATGATCACACACACAAAATATCTCTTTCCGGTTACTATGACTGAATCACACACTCTCTGCACCAGAAAATCTCATGAAAACCTTTAGGGTTAGCATAGGTCAGAAATTGCTTGAAGGCACATACCAATAATGAACAATGGGTAAATACAACAAATATATTAAAAATGCAACCTAATATGTCATAAACACATAGACATAATTCAGTTATCTCCTACTCAAATCTGTCTTTCTCTCACATACATACATACACATTTACACAGACCTGTCTTTCTAAAGACCTTGAGGTGCTTGAAATTGTATCTGAGAGAATGTAGTGTCTTGAGCTATGACTCTGGAAACTAAGGCTGCTTTCAGACAGCACTTTAATTCGCACCAAAGAGAGTTAAAAATTGTTTTGGCGTGGATTAAAGTCCACACACCTCCCCCTTATTTGTGTGCTTTCCCCACAGGGTGTCTAGATAACTTTCCAGTACCTTCTGGGGGGGCACCAAGAACACCCCCCCCCCCAAAAAATAAAGCCTTACATTAGAAACTAACTTACCTGGCTGCCATTATGCCTTTTGGCATGCATTTTGGAACATACCAATGTAGTGCTAAGAGACAAGGGAGGGATTTCTCCCCCCTTCTCTTAGCACTACATTGGTACATTAAAAAAAATGCTGAAAGGTATAATGGCAGTCGGGTACGTTTTTCTTTTATTTTGAAGGTTTTAGGGGGGTTTGGGGAGGGGCTGGGTTCCCTCTTCGATTCTCCAGGCCCACTGAGCTGAAGAAGTGAATTGGGCTGTGTGTACTGACCCCTCGGTATTTCCAGGACTACTGAGGGGTCTGTCCCCACAGAGGCCATACTCTATTAGACCCAGGTCTTTCAGGAAGTATCAAATTAATTTGGGAGAAAGCAGGATTTTCCTGCTTTGTCTCAAATTAATTCAGTTTTACCAGAGATGTCATTTGAACACCTCCAATAAAGCTACAGAAGCTCTCACATTATGGTCCCTGTCTGGCAGGTTCCTAGGGTTTCAATCCCTGCTCAGTCATGGAAATTAATCAAGCGACATTTGGGAAGTCATATTCTCTCAGCCTCAGAGGAAAGAAAGGCAAACAAATCTTCCCAGGAAATTTCCATAATAGGGTCACCATGAGTCAGAAATGACTCAAAGGCGCACATTAGCAACTACCCTGTTTCCCTGAAAATAAGACATCCCCAAAAAATAAGACCTAGTAGAAGTTTTGCTGAATTGCTAAATATAAGGCCTCCCCCGAAAGTAAGACCTAGCAAAGGTTTTGTTTGGAAGCAGGCCCGCCAAACAGAACACCAGAGCATGCAGGGTTGGTAAAGGTACATACCAGCTGTACATGGAAATAATGGGAGTAACAAGAAATTCTTGATAGGATTCAGAGTTTGTCTGGTTATGTTGGTTTGTAATGACAACTACTGTACAGTATATAATAAATGTTCATTTTTTGTTAAACAATAAATGTGAATTCTTCTTCATGGAAAAATAAGACATCCCCTGAAAATAAGACCTAGAGCATCTTTGGGAGCAAAAATTAATATAAGACACTGTCTTATTTTCGGGGAAACACGGTAGTACTGAGACTCATTTTTACTCCATCCTAGCAGCAATCTGTCAGAACAAAATTGGAGCGGTCAGACCAGTTTTACTTCAACCCACTGATGATGTTCAATATTGCAGGGACTAAAAGATTGTTACAGCCCCCTTTTAATGTCACCATTTTCAGAAACAAATCTAGATTGAGGGGGGGGTATAACTGCCTGGTAACAAATCTGGAAATTGATGGTCTGGAAAGGAAGTTAAACCCCCAATTCATCTCTGCTCGCGAATATTGTGGGCTATAGCTTCTCCCCCATTGCAGTGATAGTTAATGAGGCAGAATCAGAGACACAAATGAAGGTGGGGAAGGGAGAACTGAGAACAAAGAAGGAAAGGAGAACAGAAAATATTCTTGCAGAGAAAGGAGAAGCCAACACAAAAGGAGACTAGAAATAAAGACAACAGAGAAAGGGGGAGATAAAATATTTGAGAAGGGGAAGGATAAAGTTACTAGCTCTTCAAAAGTGGTGGCAGTGGTGTTCTAGAGGTTCCAGAGATGGATTCCACAATGTGCACTATCCCCAACATAAGCTGAATAGCCATCTCTTCTTGAGCCTAATTCTCTAGACACAAAGGCAGATAATTTATATTAAACCTATTCTGTTTTAGGTGATGTTTAGAGAGAAGTTGAAAACAAGAACATAAGCTCTCTCTAATGGAAAAGTATCATGTCAGTGCAAAATATAAATAATAATGCTAGTATTATATAACTGAAAGCAAGAGCTAAACATGTTTAGGCATAACCTACACAGGAGAGTATCAAGTTTAGGTCTTATGAATAATTGGGGTATTTCATATAAAGTGGTATTATCTTAATGACACTATCTTTTCCCTTGTGACCTTTCTCCTCATGTTGTTATTTTCCCCATCTTATTCATACTTACAGATTTTTGCAGGTGCTTTTGTACTCAATGTTTGCTCAAACAATGTTTAGACTTATTGTTCTACACTCTCTCCTTTCTCTCGCTCTCTCTCTCTCTCTCTTTCTTTCACGGGGTAAATTGTAGGGGTGATAAGGAAATATGATATATATATTCAGTTTTATCATATGTATTTACTGTATTGTTATAAGTACAGTAGAGTCTCACTTATCCAACGTAAACGGGCCGGCAGAACGTTGGATAAGCGAATATGTTGGATAATAAAGAGAGATTAAGGAAAAGCCTATTAAACATCAAATTAGACATTACAAACATTTCCCAGATATACCCCATTCAGGGAGTGGCTCAAGCCTGTTAGCCCTGATTGTTCCAATTACTCAACCATGAGTTGTAATTGACCAGGTGTTTTTCTCTTAACACACACTTACACAAGTAGTGATCCCACAGAAACTTAGTCACATACATGCATATATAGTAATAGTGCCACCTTGCCAAGTTGTCTTTAGATCTGCCCACTCCACTTCTGAGTCTGTTTAGGGACTTCCAAGTTGCCCATTCTTGGTTTGCCCCTGGAGAAAGACCCTCATGGGGGGCCATCCAGTTAGAATTGCCAGGTTTAGCTGCCCAGAGGGACACCCTTGCTGCTGCTGGAGGGACAACAAGAGGAGTGGTGGTTCTCATGAAGCCCTTCCTTGATTTGAGTCTGGTGGGAGGAGGCTGATAGTTATGCAGTGGGTGGTTTTCACAATGTTCAACCTTATTTCTCTCGCAGTTAGCAGCAACTTCCCGTCACACGTCAAGAGAGGCAATGCCAGCTAACTTGTAGAGTTTATCAACAGGTGTAGGTTTAAGGCATCCTGTGATTATTCTGCATGTTTCGTTTAGTGCTATGTCCACCTGCTTCACATGGGCAGACTTTTGCCAGACAGGACAGGCGTACTCAGCAGTTGAGTAAGACAAGCCAGGGCTGATGTTCTTATTTCTTGTGGGTCTGCACCTCATGCACTGCCAGTCAGTTTCCGCATGATGTTGTTTTGTGCAGCTACTTTGTGCTTGGTGTTCATGCAGTGTTTCCTATATGTTAGTGTTTGATCTAAGGTGACACCAAGATATTTAGGATGGAAACAATGTTTGAGCTCTTGGCCTTCCCAAGTAACTTTCAGTTTCCTGTTGGCTTCACGGTTACGTGGGTGGAAAGCACACCTTGGCAGGGTTAGGCTTCAGGTGGTTCTCTTTATAGTAGCTGGAGAGAACTTTCAAGGCATTCGTGAGTTGGTTTTCAACTGTTTCAAAATCTTCCACTTGTGTTGTAAGGCCAAGGTCATCAGCATATATAAAGCTCTTTGTGAGTGGTGGTAGTGGCTGATCGTTCGTGAAGATGTTAAGTAAGGTCGGTGCAAGAACGCTGCCTTGGGGTAAACCATTCTTTTGCCTCCTCCATCTACTTTTTCGGCCCTGAAACTCCACATAGAAGCGGCGGTTTTCTAGGAGGTTCTGGACAGTTTTTGTAAAGTCAAAGTCCTGGGAGATATGGTAGACTTTCTGCAGCATTTTTCTATGTTGCACCGTGTCATAGGCTGCCATAAGGTCCACAAAAACTGTTCCCGTGATGCAGCCTTTCTCATAGCCTTCCTCGATTTGCTCAGTCAGTACAGTTTTTCCCTGGTCTGAAACCTGCTTGTTGTGCAATAAGCTTGGGTTAGATAACAGGTCCTAGTCGATTTAATAGCATCCTCTCATAGACTTTATATAGATGACATAAGAGGGAGATTGGTCGGTAGTTCCTGGCATTGGAGGCATCTTTACCAGGTTTTAAAATGGCAATGATCTTAGTTTTCCTCCATGCTCCGGGAATCTGTTTGTGTGCCAAGCATTGATTGTAGAAATTCAAAAGCCAGTTTTCAGTTTTGGGGCCCAAGTGTTTGATTTGCTCCATCATCAGGTCATCTAGGCCAGGTGCTTTACCAGTCTTACATTGCTTGTTGGCTTCTCTGAGTTCGTTCAGGTTTAAAGGAGAAGACAACTGGTGGGTTTCAAGCTCTGGCACCCTGTTGATTTTCATCTTTATTCTGCTGTGGCTGGTTTTCCCATCCTGAATTAGCTGGTGAGCTATCTGGTCTGGTGTCACGTTTGCGTGTCCATGGTTGACCAGAGGTTCACTATCCAGGTGTTTCAGCAATTGCCAGGTTTTTCGGCTACTCTTGGACATGTCAAGGTTCTCAAGCAGCTCTATCCAACGGTCTTTCTTAACATTAGCTAAGGCTGTAGATAGTTTTTGGCCTGCTGCTATAGTCTCATCGCTGTATGGATTCTCTTGAAATAGTCTGAGATATTCCTGTAGCTGATTTAGCGATTCTTCGTTTAGGCCTGATAGGTAGCTTGTGCGACAGCCTCTAGAGATTGAGAGACTTGAGGATCTTTTCACAGCTTCTACAAACAGGTCATAATTTTCTATAGAAGGTTCTATATCAGAAATAGCAGCTTCCAAGGTCTCTGTAAACTTGTCTGGTTAGCTTTATTGAAGTTATATCTTCAGTGGAATGGGACACTTTTTGGTCTTACCGCTGCATATGCTACGCAGCATATTGGTCTGTATTGAGTATCGGGTATCGGGTTTAATACCCTTTTGATACATTAGTGGATTATGCTTTCCTTTACAAAAATCAGGTCAGGGTTATAACCACGCTTCCATCAGCCGCTATTGAAAGATGGTGGTAATTTACTGTCACGGAGAAGGCTCATTCTACTATTGTTGGCCCACGTTAGAACTGCTTCACCATTTCTATCATCTTCGTCATAGCCCCAGACACAGCTATGGTTATTGAAATCTCCCACTTTATCTTATGCTTGCACCACATATGCATTTTTGGTCGCAAAATGTGCTTCAAGAAAATAAATGCCTACTTAGTGAGAATAATGTGTGGTTATACTGCTGGAAGTAGAAGAATGTAATAGAATAGGAAGAACAAGAGTCCTCTTCCAAAAAAAATCAGAAACATCAGAGGTAAATTTCAGGAAAAATGGGCATGATCAAAAACAAAGATGGCAAGGACCTAACAGAAGCTGAAGAGATCAAGACAAGGTGGCGATAATATACAGAAGATCTGTATAGGAAGGATAATAATATAGAGGATAGCTTTGACAGTGTGGTGAGTGAATTAGAACCAGACATCCTGAGGAGTGAGGTTGAATGGGCCTTAAGAAGCATTGCTAATAACAAGGCAGCAGGAGACGACGGGATCCCAGCTGAGTTGTTTAAAATCTTGAAAGATAATGCTGTCAAGGTGATGTATGCCATATGTCAGCAAATATGGAAAACACAAGAATGACCATCAGATTGGGAAAAAAAACAATTTATATCCCCATACCAAAAAAGGGAAATGCTAAAGAATGCTCAAACTTCCGTACAGTGGCATTTATTTTACATGCAATTAAGGTAATGCTCAAGATCCTGCAAGGAAGACTCCAGCAATACATTGAGCGAGAGTTGCTAGATGTACAAGCTGGATTTAGAAAAGGCAGAGGAATGAGAGACCAAATTGCCGATATCCGTTGGATAATGGAGGAAGCTAGGGAGTTTCAGAAAAACATCTATTTTGTCTTTATTGACTATTCTAAAGCCAGAGCCCCCAGATGGCGTAGTGGACTAAGTGACTTGAAGGTTGGGTTGCTGACCTGAAAGCTGCCAGGTTCGAATCCCACCTGGGGAGAGTGTGGATGAGCTCCCTCTATCAGCTCCAGCTCCATGCGGGGACATGAGAGAAGCCTCCCACAAGGATGGTAAAAACATCAAAACATCCGGGCGTCCCCTGGGCAACGTCCTTGCAGACGGCCAATTCTCTCACTCCAGAAGCAACCCCTGTTGCTCCTGACACGAAAAAAAAAATTCTAAAGCCTTTGACTGTGGATCATAATAAATTGAGGCATGTTCTTGGTGGTATGAGGATACCAAGTCATCTTGTCTATCTCCTGAGAAATCTGTGTAAAGACCAAGTAGCCACAGTAAGAACAGACCATGGAACAACAGTCTGGTTCAAGATTGGGAGAGGAGTACGGTGTAAGGCTTCTCAGCTTCAGCTGTGTTGTTGTGGGTTAGTCTTCTTCGGAAGAATACACTAAGACACACAATGAGTGAGATACCATATGGTTTTATTGTTCGGAATACAAGAGTCTGCTCTACTGCCCATCTATATAGGCCCTAGCTACAGTGTTATAAATCATTCTTAGAGTTTTGGTGCCTGTAGGTTGCCCATTCCCACATTTCAGAGTCCCTTTCCCCACACCTCAGGGCAATTAAGTTTTATGGCTGGTTCATATGTCCTGTTCTCCCTTTTGGCCCATGGCCATGTGTTCTGTGTCAGCACTCTGTGTCTAGAGATGGCATGAGATGAGGATCATGACATCGGGCTGTATACTTTCATCATACCTATTCAACTGGTATGCAGAACACATCATGCGACGTTCAGGGCTTGATGAATCCAAGGCTGGAGTTAAAATTGCTGGAAGAAACATTAATAACCTTAGATATGCAGATGATACCACTCTGATGGCTGAAAGTGAGGAGGAGCTGAGGAGCCTTATCACCAAGGTGAAAGAACAAAGTGCAAAAGTGAAGAGCAGAGACATCACACTGGCAGCGAAGGTCCGCATAGTTAAAGCAATGGTATTCCCCATAGTAATCTATGGATGCGAGAGCTGGACCATAAGGAAGGCTGAGCGAAGGAAGATAGATGCTTTTGAACTGTGGTGTTGAAGGAAGATCCTGAGAGTACTTTGGACTGCAAGAAGATCCAACCAGTCCATATTCCAGGAAATAATGCCCGGCTACTCACTGAAGGGAAGGCTATTAAAGGCAAAGATGAAGTACTTTGGCAACATAATGAGAAGACAGGAAAGCTTGGAAAAAGATCATGATGCTGGGGAAAATGGAAGGAAAAAGGAAGAGAGGCCGACCAAGGGCAAGATGGATGGATGGTATCCTAGAAGTGACTGGCTTGACCTTGAAGGAACAGGGGGCGGCGACAGCCGACAGGAAGCTCTGGGATGGGCTGGTCCATGAGGTCACAAAGAGTTGAAAGCGACTGAATGAATAAACAACAACAAATACTGATGTAAATACTGTATTTGTATTTTGTGCACTGCCTTGATGTGTGGTAATGAAAGATCTCATCTTATGTTTATGTTCTTAGCCTGCTACACTTTGTCAATTTTCTCTCTCTGAGGGCTTGACTAAACAAAGGATGCCCCCAGGCATGAGACAAAATATTTCCAATGCTAATTAGGGTGATTAACTGAAACATTAATGCTGGCTCCCAGTGACAAAGGACTCTTGCCACACCCTGGACTCTACACAGATATATATTCTTTCCTTTCCTTACTTAGTTTATCCATATCTCACAACCTCTGAGGATGCCTGCCATAGATGTGGGTGAAACGTCAGGAGAGAATACTTCTGGAACATGGCCACACAGCCCGAAAGACATACAACAACCCAGTTTTCTCTTTCTTCTTCTTCTTTGAGGAATTATGTTGATTTATTCCAATGTAAAGACAAATGTCAGCATCACTCCTTTTGTGTATGTCAATTTCCCTCTTTTATATTAGCATCTGATATTTCTATAAATTTATTTCCACTTTCCTCTAGTGAAATGAAATAATAATTCCCAAAGCCTTTATTTTAGTTTACTTAAGCTGACCTTGATTTTAATTTTCATAATTAAAGAACGCAAGGAGAGTTTTTTGACTACTTAAACATCAGTTACTAAAATAAATGTTCTTACTCTGAATGCACTCTCTCACGATTATATCCCTATTCAAGCCCTCAAATGTCAGAAAATTAGATTTCTGTGACAGAAAGTCTGGACTAAAGATGTTAAGAGCAACTCTTGCTATACTGTCTTTCTACTGTTATTCCCTGGCTCCGCTATTCTCTGTACAAAGTAGATAATTTGCTGTATAGTTTGAGGTTTTCTGAATAACATAAAGCCCACGATTAATAGGTTTCTTACTTTAAACTGGAAATGGGGATCCTTATGTCATGGGACTAAATTTGACCTTCCTGAGCTAACTCCCTGTGGTCCCTGAATGGTTATACCTCCTTCTAATGACACTATAGTTAGGTTGCTCCAAGTTCTTACAGTATATGGCAGTGGTGGTGAACCTATGGCAAATGTCACAGAAGGGGCATGCAGTGCCCTCTCTCCTGGCACGTGAGCCATTGCTCATCCCCCACTTGACATCCCACCCCCTGTTTGCTTGTTTACCTGTATGCACGCCCTCTTTCTTATCTGCTCACTCACTCATCTGCCCCCCACTTGCCTGCTTGCTCACTCTACGATTTCCCACTCCTCCACTGCTCACTCATGTACTTGCCTGCCCATTCACTTGCCAGCTCACCCACCCTGCTTGCCACCCTGCTCACCAATCCCTCTCCCCCAAGTGTCTCCCCCATCTCTAAAAGGTTTGCTTTTACTAGTACATGGTCTTTCTGAAAGGTTAAAATGTTTCTCCTAAGACATAGGTGCTGGCACCAAGAATTTTAATATAGAACATGCTGAAATTTTGGGCACCATCCTTTTTGCTTTTGGCTGTTCTCACCAGTTGAAGGCCTTCAAGAACTTTGTTGAAAATTAATTTGACACAAGATTGAAATAAATACCCCATCCTATAAAACCATCTGTCCTCACCATATAAACATTGTTGGGTTGAGTAATTAGGGTACAAAGCCAAAAGACATACTCCTGCTGTTCCCATCATGCAACAGTAGTCATTAGGGGCATAATGACTAGATATAATTACAGGTATCAGTGGTACTATCAAATGTTATGAAATAAAAAACATATAAGAAAGGGAAATAACCACCTCACACATAAACAGCATAAACCAAATAAATAAATAAATCCTCAGATCCCTCATGGGGTGAAACTTGGAATGCTTGCATTACTTGGTCATCTTTTACACGTGGAGGAAATGTTTTGAACCACTTCTATTAATGGAGGTTCTTCAGCTGATTTAAAAGAATGAACTTGTAGTACAGGGGTTCTCAACCTGTGGGTCCTCAGGTGTTTTGGCCTACAACTCCCAGAAATCCCAGCCAGTTTACCAGCTTTTAGGATTTCTGGGAGTTGAAGACCAAAACATCTCACAGGTTGAGTACCACTGTTCTAGTATTTCAGATCATAAGAACTTCCAGAGATTGAACTCTCCTGGGAAGAAAGCTGCACTTTAGATGTTCAGAGTGAGGGCATAAGGACATATCCCTCACCAATGATGGAGGAGTGTTGGTTTAGTCTGCCCTCTTGCACATTTACACTGCATTTCATGATGTATGAATATGGCTATTTACTAATACTTGGATTGGGATAATAAAAAGAAGGCCAATAATTAAACCAACCAAAAAACCAAACAATAATTTGTATTTATGTTGCAGTTGATTGTCCATGAATAGTAATCAATTAGAGCAAAGCAATAATCTTTGAGATAGATTTTCACGGAAGCTCACTTTTTTTTTTTACAAAAAAAAAAAAAACCATTTAGTTCAGCAGTTTTAAAAATAGAATAAAGATAGATTATCTTTCATCTTACACCTAAGGGAAACTATATCAGATTTTTCTTCATTATTTTCAGAAAGGTATCTGTGCCAACATGCTAGTTTATTTAAGATTTTAATTGATTAAAATGTACAGAGTTAATCAACTAAATTGTTACATCATCAGCCTTAATACTGATTTTTAAATAAAAAAATCAAAGTTACCATAATTTAAAACCATATTTTACAATTTAACAATAGCATGCAGCGTCAGCAAAATTGATCCACTTATGCTTCTGAATATATTTTTCACAAGTGTTCATATAAATGATAGTTATGGGTTATTCAATGTTAAACAGTAACAGAGTATTCAAACTATTGTAATGAGGAATAAAGATAACAAAGTAAGTCTATTTCATGAAAAAAATCTTGGTCAGTCAATAATATCAATCTAAATTCTTTAAAAGTACAATGGCATTCTAAACAAGAGGCAAGTCCCATTGAGTTCAGTGGACTTTATTCTGTGGTGGCCATATAAGTCGGCATTTCATATACATATTTATACCAATGCCAAAATAGTTTTGAATTACAAAACCATATGGATCTTTTAATAGCTTGCATATATAACATGTGATAATATGCATGACAAGACATCTTATCAAAATAATAAGATCTATCTTATACCCAAGAGTATTGAAGGAACTAGCGGAAGTTATTTCAGAACCACTAGCAATCATTTTTTAGAGTTCTTGGAGAACGGGAGAAGTCCCAGCAGATTGGAGGAGGGCAAATGTGGTCCCTGTCTTCAAGAAGGGAAAAAAGGACTACCCAAACAATTACCGGTTAGCCTCACGTCGATACCAGGCAAGATTCTGGAAAAGATTGTTAAGGAAGTGGTCTGCAAACACTGATAATGAATCAAGAATTGACCCATCTTAGAGTCACCATAAGGTGGACTGTCTTTAATGGTCACCTTAAGGTGGAAATGTCTAGAAGGCATGTGCTAACAGCAATATCTGAAGAAGGTTTAATCTCAATGAAAGGTTTTGAAAACATGCTTGGTTGGGGGGGCGGGGAGGATATATATTTTTTTAACCAGATAAGAACCTTTCACGATTACTCATAGCCACTTTAATTAGATAGAATGGGGACAAGAGATTACAATGAAGACATCCATAAATTGAAAAGATGGCAACATGATGATTAATAATGCAAAAATCCGGACATGGTTTGTAAGACATAGTGATTTGGTAAATCTGTACCACTGCTTACAACTCACTTTGCAAAGACAGCACAGCACCGCCACTCACACAAATGAATGAGAACACCCATTTATGAAGTTTTCATAAGAAGTTCATTTTCTTAAGTCTCAGTGAGTCAGCTTCTTGTTCAGCTCAAGCAAATGCTACTGGGTGGCAAAGGCAAACTTGGTATGTCACATGCTATCAGAACTGAGGGAGGAGGGAAGGAAGAAGGCACTACTGATGTTTCCTTTAAATTCAGGAGCCTCATTGCCTCTACCGCCATTGCAAACGGGCTGGGAGAGAGATTGAGGGTAGCGAGTAGCAAGTGATTAGCCTTGAGCTGAATGTCCATTCTCAGAGGCTTTTGCATGTGCTTTGCAAGGCAACTATGCCTCAATTTAGGATTCCTTTAAGAAATGCCACAACTGAGCTTAGAATCCTTTTAAGATAATTTTATTTGCTTGTGTGTGTATGTGGAAGGGCGGTGTTCCATTTAGGATTCATTTGAGGGAGAGTCTCCATATTTTCCCCTTTGGTTTTCTTTAATTTAAAATTCTACAAACTGCTTTCTTTATTTTCGAGTATATTTCAATTCTGTTTTAATTCTAGTTTTCTTGCTTTCCTTTCTATTGGTTTTAAAAGTATAATTCAATTCTGCAAAGTGCAGTGTGTTTTTGTGCTTTAATAAATCCCAAATGCCTAGAGGGGTGCTGTATCAGGTAAAAGCAGTGATATTGAATGAAATCTATTGATTTGATTTGATTTGATTGCTAATTAGCTAGTTGTAAAATATTTATATGTATAACCTACTTTCTATTCAAATGGTCTTGGGCAGCAATAAATACAGTAGAGGCTCACTTATCCAGCATAAATGGGCCAACAGAATGATGGATAAGTAAAAATGTTAGATAATAAGGAGGGATTAAGGAAAAGTCTATTAAACATCAAATTACAGTATGATTTTACAAATTAAGCACCAAAACATTATGTTTTACAACAAATCAACAGAAAAAGCAGTTCAATACATGATAACGTTATGTAGTAATTACTGTATTTATGAATTTAGCACCAAAACATTGCAATGTATTGAAAACATTGACTACAAAAACATTGGCCACTAACAAATTAATTTCAAATAAAGATAGAATGGCATAAAATGAACTTACAGTAATAACACTGTTGGAAATCAAATTCGTAAAAAGTTCAGTCCCTGCTGCCTAGATAAACAGCTGTGGATCCAGGAGGGAGGCAGACTGTGTTGGATAATCCAGAACATTGGATAAGCGAATGTTGGATAAGCGAGACTCTACTGTAAAAGCAATGGAACACATTGAAACTACTGTAAATATTAAAAGTGATTTTAAAAGGCTAAGATATCTTAAATGTTTTACCGAGTTATTAAAGACAAAAACTCTTTAAAATAGTTTCAAATTATTTTAAATAATGTGCATGTGAGAGTTTGTATAAAACCAATTAGGCCCTCAAAGCTGTTCACTTGGTGCCAGAATTGGTTGCATCAGAGCTTGCATCAGGTAAGAATCATAAAATGGATTGCAAAGCTGGATATCTGGATCATTTAAATTGTGTGTCTGTCAGCAATATTAGTTTCTTAAAATCAAATTTAATTCAGGGTCTCAACAGCAGAACTCTACACACTTTACAGATTATAGTGTTATTATTCCCATGGACTCTTGGTATTTGAAGATTGTAGAAGGAACATTTAGAACTCTTGGTGAAAGCACTCAGTAAACCCACTAGGCATTAGTGTTAAAACCGTGGTGACTATACTTTCTATATCTCTTTATCTGAAGAAATGAGGGTTGCTTTCTACACAAAACAATTCTGTATGAATTATGTGCAAAATAAATATTTAATTGCAATAGCCTTCAAAAACTGTATGGTTTTCAAAGACTTTCCCACAGTGGGACAAAAACTACAGAAATTACTTGTCTATATGATCAAGAAGGAACAGTGAGGTATTGCAACCAGAATGTAGAAAGGAATAAACATCTATTCCTACCAACTGTATTCCACATAACACTCTTCTAAAGTCTTTTCTTTTTTCTTTGAAAAGGCTGTTGTTAGCTTGTTATATGTGTTTTCTTTTTTTAATAATAATTTTATTGAAGTTTTAATATAGATACAACGAAAGTGGAAGAACATTTGTTAATTTAGTAGAGTAAAGTAAAGATAAGGAAGAAGATAGTCAAAAAAGAAGAAGGGAGTAGTAAAAAAAAAAGGGGGGGGGTGAAGAAAAAATTGATTTGACTTCCCATCTTCATTTCAAGAGTTCTTCTTTTGTCTTTATTATCATGTTCTTTTCTTTCTCAGATCCCTTTCTTTGAGTTTTCCTTCATATGCAAGACAGACCTGTTATGAAAGTTATTCCATTTTTCTTAACAAAGTCTCTAAAACCCGTCCAGTCTGTTCTCTTTTTGCCATTTCTTAATTTCTGTGTAAGACAGTCCATTTGAATTATGTCCATTACCTTGACTATCCATTCCTCTATAGTTGGCATTCTCTTTTCTTTCCAGACTCTAGCAAGTAAGAGCCTGGCCGCCATGCTTATATGGAAGAATACTCTATCTTGATTCTCATTCATCTTGTTATTCGTTAGTCCTGATAAATATGTTTCTGGTTCTGTTATATGTGTTTTCAAGTACTATTAGCCCCAAACCTATTTTGCTAACCTAATGAAACTGTTTATAGAGAGAAAGTGTCACACATTCCAAGGCTACAAAAATGTGAATGGTCAGTTTTCCAATATAAAATGTGTGTACCTTCCTTAACATCCTGATGGAAACGAGGGAAGTTGTGCATTCATTATCCCTTAAGTAGTTTATCTTGTACAACTTCCATTTAAATTAATGAAATATATTAATCCAGTAGTCATGACAAGATAAGACCCTGAGATACTGAGAGGGTAAAAGAAACAATTCAATGTGTTTATTTATAACCAGTTGTACCTAGGAATAATTTTGTAGGGTTATGAAATACTCAGACTGGGGATCCTATCTCCTCTGTTACATTCATTCTTAGTTTGTGTCTACCAAATAGAATAGAGCATTAAGATAAGTAAAAATAGAAAAAAAACCCCACATAAATTAAATGTCACACAATGAAACCTAATATTTGATGAATGAGACAGTGACCCTTACAAAGCTGAAGTTGCAAAATTATTTAATATCATTTTAGACTAAGAATTGGGAAAAATAAATATTAAAATTTCAGATCAAAAAGTGATTTCTAAGTGTCAGAAAATGCTCATAGGGGGAATCCTGGATGAACAAGAATATATGTAGTTTGGGATTTATTCTTTGTGAAAAATGTATTGGGGTGTTGTTAAGAAAACTAAATTTTGCAACATTTTGCAATTTTCTGCACAAAAATATACTATGTGATTTTTCACATAATATATCTCAAATTGTAAATAATCATCAAAATTGTGCAGATTTTTCATAACATGGGGAAACTGATAAATTATTTGCTTATACCAACAAGAATAAAACAATGAAGATTTACATTCCTATTTTGGACCCATCAAATCAATTGCCCAATAGTCAGTGTTTCTATAAATTGCCATGATTGAACTGATTTAGAGTTGAGGGATTTACATTTCATCCTTTATTGTCCACATACTCTCTAGGATTAAACACTTTTTGAACTATTCGTAGTATTTGCACAACTAAAACTTGTGCGCCAGCTGCGACCGTACCTCGTGAAGTCTGACTTGGCCACAGTGGTCCATACCTTAGTCACCTCTAGACTGTTTTATTGCAATGCACTCTACGTGGGGTTGCCCTTGAAGACGGCCCGGAAACTACAATTAGTCCAACGTTTGGCAGCCAAGTTGTTAACGGGAGCGAATTACAGGGAGAGATCTACCCCCTGTTTAAGGAGCTCCACTGGCTGCCAATTATTTTCCAGTCCCAATTCAAGGTGCAGGTTCTTACCTATAAAACCCTAAACGGTTTAGGACCCGCCTACCTTTGTGACCGTGTTTCCCCCTATGAACCTGCGTGATCTCTTCGTTCATCTGGGGAGGCCCTTCTCTCGCTCCCTCCACCATCACTGGCTCGGTTGGTGGGGACAAGGGAGTGGGGCTTCTCAGTAGCCGCCCCCCAGGTCTGGAACTCCCTCCCGGGGGAGATCAGGCAGGCACCCACCCTTGCCTCTTCTAAAAAACAGCTAAAAACTTGGCTTTTTGCTGCACATTTGAATAACCCATGACCAAAAGTCAGATTAATACACCTTCTTTTGCACAGGTCTCATAACAAATTGGCCAGCCGTCTTCCACCCCTTCAGTCTAGAAACATTTACACTTTGTCCTTTGGCCCCAAAGCACTTTAGAACTGTATTATTGCACCATCAACCTGGTGGTCCATTTTATCCTACTTTATTTTTAACTGATTTATATGTTAACTGAGTTTTATGGTTTAATGTATTGTTTTGTTTAAAGTAACTGTTTTGTATAAATGCTGGTTTTACTGTGCTTTTATTGCAACATGTTTTAACTGATCTACTTGTTCTGTATCTTCAGGCCTGTGTCCCACGTCGCCACCCCGAATCCCTGCTGGGAGATGGTGGTGGGGTAGAAAAATAAAGTTACTTACTGTGATGCCTCATGGGCCTTGTAGTCCTGTTCCTAGTGCCATCGTGGCAGATGAAGACGAAAACATGGGGTTTTCGCCAGTTCAACAAGAGCCGGAATCTTTTCACCTGCCGGATGTTGATGTTTGTACCCAAGAACTCAGTAAAACAGACCTTGGGCATTCCTCTCCTCCGTTCCCTAGGAGAGAGTCCTATTCTGCAGACAGAGGAGTGAGGGAACAGAATCGCAGGAGTTTACGGATTGCAGCCAAACAACAGGCTGATTAGACCTGCTTCCCTTGGGAAATTCTAAGGAGTCTTGCATCTGGACAAAGTTGGGTTTCGCTTCTCGTTATCTAGGGAAAGAGGTTGTTGGCGGGAAAACGAGACCCCAATATAGGTGCCTGACACGGGAGAATCTTTGCGGAGTCAACAGAGCAGCTTCAGGAGTAAGATCGTGTGTGGACTTCGTAACCCCAGTTCCTTGCTTCCCGGATCAAGTACTCAAGATTTGCCTTGCCTTGTTTTAACCACGGATCTTGTTCCAAGAATCACTGTTTGCCTTGTTCCTAGTCACGGACCTTGTTAAAGAATCAAGATTGTATCCAGCCTTGTTGTCAAGCTACCTTGGACTCCTAAGACTCTGGCATTTCCCCACACTATTGTTTGGCAATAGTGTGTGTTTCGGTATTGGATTAAAACTTTGAACTCTAATATCATTTATTGGACAATACATTTTTGGACTATATTTGACCTCATTTGAAAGGTCTGCTTCTGAACCATATTCTTCACTTGTTTTTATTACTTTTATACATTTACTTAATAAAGATATTAGATAGAGATTGGCCTCCGTGTATGGTTCTTGGTGCCCTGCTGCCTCGGGTCTGACACTTACTTACTTACTATTGTGATGATGCATATTTATATAGTTTCTACATTTCTCAAGTTCAATTGATTTATAGGGATTTTGTGGAATCTTCTAAGTCATCAGTACAGGACTGGTTATTTGGATGTCCATTTTGTAATAGGGAAAATGTTGGCATATAAACAAACAGGAGCTATAGCAGAAGATACATGAGAGCATGAAAGGATTGCCTCTGGGATGACAACTACCAGAATCGTTCTTGGGCTACTCTGACTGGGAGATAACGACATACAGTTTGCCTAATTAAGATTTGCTTAATCTGTTCAGTTTCAGACAGAAAAGAATGGCTGTTTTAGATCCTGCAGGCTAAACTTTTCCTCTCTTCTACATGTTTTGGAACTGGAGCTAAAGGTCAGGATTTTACATCATAGTTTCAAATTCCTTAGGGGTGTTTTCTGTACAAGCCCCTTGTACAGCAACTGAACCGTTCTTTCATGGCTCACCTAAGGGGCTTCTATGAAGAACCTGGGAAAACTAAGAAGAAAGTAAGGGGGCATCCCCTGTAGGAGGTGAGCTTTTAATGCTCTTCATGTCGGTTTTTATGTTCTCTGGAGTCTTAAAGAATCTGCCTGGTTTATGTCTTGGTATTTCTTCACATTGTAGAAGATTAATATAGTAAGACTTCCTGAACTATATTTATTAATATTTTCTAAAAGAAAGAGCAGGTGCTTCAGAAAAAAAATCATTTTAAAAAAAGTTAAGTTCTACCTAATAGTAACCACATTATTTTTTAATTGTCTTTGAATGGTGTATTCTGTTGATCTTTAGTAAGATAGACTTCTAATGCAACAGTCAGAGAAAAAAATCAAGGTCAGCAGCCAGTCTTTCAGAAATGTCTTCTGAGAAAACCACTAATGTGGTTCTTTGAAAATTGGGAAGGAAAGAGCTAAAAGGAAAGAACTAATTCTTCCAAAATATTCCATAGCACTTTGTGAATTTCCACTTGTCTTCTTTAATAATATAGTAGAGGTATCCTATTTTCTTTATTGCATTCATTCCCTTCATTCCAGAGCAACCATGTGTGTTTTCAACTTCCTTTGTATATTGCCATTAAGTAACAGCTGAATGACTTTATTCCTAGTCAATCTTATCCTTGCATCTTATCCAAATGCATGCTCACACTTTTTCATTTCTGTTGTCATGGTTTCATACTCAAGCTGAAGCAAAGAAACTTCTTTCCCCCCCAACAAGTAACAGAACTAGTCTGGCTTAAAGTACATAGCTATTCATTTTCTTGTTTTTATCGTGGATATTCTATTTTTATTAAAATTATACCAATCCCCAAAGAGAAATATTGCCACTTCAATTGAACCTTTAAGATCTGCAATATAAAATCTGTAAAGGTTTTTAAAAAATATTTCCAAGTTCATTTTCTCTTTTAGCTCTCCTCTGCTTCACCATCTCAATATTACCTGAAATTCAAAGTCCCCGACTGTACATTAAACTGCATTAAACTAACGTAAAGAGATATGCTTCCCACACACTACAAGATGATTTAGCTTTCTGCCTCTCATTATGGGTAATAGAAGTTACATAACATCTTAGGATATTGTGCTGAACATTTATCCCTGAGGGTCCAAATTCAAGTCAACTTGGAAAAACTAGTTAGAAAATTTGACAATAAAATGGTAAACTTCTCTTCTACTTTTGTCATTTTAGTAAGTTGCTGGGGAAGGCATTAAAAAAATCTCAATAATGTGTTTTATTCTTCATCTATCTCTCTTCTTCTCTTATAATATTTCATTCCTCATATAATTATGGAACCAGTACTATTGAAAGTAGGTACTCAGTGCCTTATATCTATTCTAATATAAAAGAAATTAGAAAGAAATCAACATCTGTAAAATGGATAGGAAAATAAGAAGAGCTGGTTAGACATACTTCTACTCGAATTTTGTCAGACCCTTTTTAAAGTTGTTATGAAGGAATGAGCAAAAATTTTCAATATTCAAAGTGGATAGTATTATTTGAACACTACATTATGAAATGGCCAAGAGGCTTGTGATATTTTGTTTTTTTCTGTACACTTCCGAAAGTTATTTCATCATGCAGAATCTATGATAAAAGGATTGAAAGTCAACATTTAGAATCTTCTAAGGTGCATTCATGAATGATGTGTGGAACAGTTAGAGAATTTTTCAAAGAAAATCAAGCTGAAGTAATAGTAAATGGATCCAATTCAAGAATTATTGAAATCATAAGTGGAACCAAACAAGGTTTCCCTCTTTCTCAACTACTTTTCACCCTAGTGATAGAACCTCTAGCTCACCTAATTAGATCAGACAAAAGGATAAAGGGGTATAAGACAGAGAAGAAGGAATAATCAAAAGGAACTGGCAATTCTGGCAATCGACACAGAAAAAGCATTCAACAATTTAAATTGAGATTTCTTCAAATTGATATTAAAATAAATAGATACAGGCTGTTATTTCATGAATGCAATAGAAACAATATATGAGGATCAAGAAGCTAATATCTGGATAAATGGGCAGGAAGCCAAGAGAATAAGGATGGAAAAAGGAACCAGGCAAGGGTGCCCCCTCTCCCCCCTGATTTTCATATTAGCACTGAAACATCTATTAAATAACATAAGAAATTATGAAAAGGTGAGAGGACTAAAAATCAGTAAAGAATCGTATAAATTGAGGGTTTTACTGATGCCCTAGTATGTATAATTGAGGATCCCCTGAAAAAGATAGATCTGTGGCTGCAGAAAATGGAATAATTTGGAAAAGTTTCAGGGTTCAAAATAAACAAGGCAAAATTAATTATACTAACTAAATACATTTCAAAGATAAGACAAGAAAAACGTTAGAACCTCTCTGAGCTATAGATTGTAAAAAAAAATAAATAGTTACTTGGGTATAAACATTATGCCAAAAAACGTACAGCTACTACGAAATGACTATGATTGCAAATGGAAGAAGATAAAAAAGATATCAAGAATTGGACCTTTCTAAAACTGTCCCTACTGGGTAGAATTTTGGTAATTAAAATTAATATTCTGCCAAAGTTGATGTTTCTCTTCCAAAATCTGCCAATAATTAGGAGTAAACAAATATTTGATCAATGGTGACAAGGATTTATTAAATTTATATGGAACAATTAAAAACCATGGATAAAATATACCAATCTAACTGAAGACAAGAAAAGAGATGGATTTGGATTACCAAATTTGAATTTATATTTTGAGGCAAGTGCCTTAGAATGGGTCAAGGCCTGGTCAACCTTAAACAAAAGAAAAACTCTAATTTTAGAAGGACATGACTTGCGAGCAGGTTGGCACGCGTATGTATGGTACCAAATAGAAAAAAGATAGAAAAAGATTTCGGTAACCATTTTATACAATCATCGTTATTGAAGATTTGGGATAAATACAAAGGAAATTTTTATAATAAAACTCCTTTATGGATTTATCCATTGGAAGCATGCCAAAGAAAAGAGTTAGGGTGGAACAATTGGCCTACTTACCAAGATTTATTGGAAAAGAAAAATAATGAATATGAATTAAAGAATCAGGAAGAAATAAAAACTAAATTCAAAAATATATCCTGGTTCCAATATAGACAAATAATATAATATTTCAAAGAAGATATGAAAATAGGATTTGCAAAAAGAACATCAATATGGGTCAACGTTATAGTAAATAAGAAAAAGAAATTGCACAAATTTATAAAATATTATTAGAGTGGAGTACAGAGAAAGAACAGATAAAGGAATGCATGACCAGATGGGCTAAGAACATTGGCAGAACAATTATGTTAAATGAGTGGGAGGCATTATGGACTAAAAAACAAAATTATACTTATGCATATGAGATGAAAGAAAATTGGCTAAAGACGATGCATCAATGGTATATGATCCCCAGAAAATTGCTTAATTCTCAAAAGATACAAACTATAAATGTTGGAAACGTGGAAAGAAGAAAGGAGCCTTCTACCACATGTGGTGGTTATGCAAAAAATCAAAAGCCTTCTGGAAACTGATTCATGATTTATGCCAAAAAAAATCTGAAAACTAAGATACCACTGAAACTTGAATATTTTTTTTACTAGGAATAAAAAATATGGATTGGAATACGAGCATAGATAAGCTCTTCATGTATTCCATTACTGCAGCTAGAATTGTATTTGCTAGAACATGGAGACAAAGTGAGACACCAGACAGAAAAGAATGGGTAAGAAAGTGATAGACATTATGAATATAGATTTAACTTTATTGATATCTAAATCACAAGGAAAAGCGAGTTATTGCATCGGATCTAACCAGCGATATCGAAGCATTATAGCTAATTTTTGTAATGGCTTCGTAATTTGATTGGAAATAAAGCCATGTAATTTTTATGCAACCAAACTTGTTTTGGAAGGAGGTGCAACCTAGCATGGGCTTGCCTCCCTGATCAATCGCAGTGCACGTTCATGTAAGGGAAGGGGCTTATATGTACTCTGTACGTCCTCCTTGTGTTGCAAGAACCATCGCTCTCTGAACCCACATAGCTTGGCCACTCTAACGCCAAGCGTGGTCTGCAAGTTACAATCTCTGGTTTCATACCACAAAGCCCCTTCCTCCCTCGGTTTATGTGTTTTGGGTTATTTGATTGGTTGGTTGGTTGGCTGGCCTCCTCAAGGCCAAGTTACATTGGGGAACTCTTTCTCTCTGCTGCTAACTCTCTCTGGTAACATGAAGCATTTTGGTGAATGCGGGTCGGGTTGTCTGACTTCTGGCCAAGCCACTGCCCTTACTTCGCGCGGCGGCAAGAAAGGGAAGAGGACAGACAACCAACAGCGATGTGAAACAGTGGTAGGTGGTGGAGATGGTGATTCAGCCACTTGTTAAACTGCGGAAATTATACCTCTCCACAATCCAGAGGCAGTCATCCATTACAGCCAACGCCCTGTCAAAGATTGGATGCCCGGTTCATAGGACCATATCCTGTGGTTGCCCAAATCAACCCCATGGCTTTTAAATTACAACTTCCATGCTCCATGCGCATTCACCCTGTTTTCCATCGCTCCCTCCTCCTCCCAGCGATAGAGTACGGCCGGATTTGGGACGAAAACCCGCGCCTCCTACTGTTGTGGATGGGGAGGAGGAATTTGAAGTACAGGACATTCCAGATTCCGTTTCCGGCATCTCTGCCTCCAATATCTCATTGATTGGGTGGGTTATGGCCCAGAAGAACGCTCCTGGGAAGATGCCTCTTCCGTACATGCCCCGGACTTGGTGAATCGCTTTCATCGTACCTACCCTTCCAAACCTCGTCCTCGAGGGGGGCTAAAGGGAGGCCCTGGGAGAGAGAATAATGCTATACCCCAGCCACCTTTGGGTTTTGAACCTGATTCAGAAATGAACTTTGACCAGGATGAAGCTTATTCTAACCTTTTGCCCAGTTCTCTGAGCTACTTCCAATTACAGACCCCAGCTGTTGATAGCTCCAATGCTTCCTTAATTGGGAGAGATACTGAAAACATTACTCCCGTGGTAGAACCAGATGTCCCGAGTTCCTCAGGGAATGTATCCTTTAACAGAAGGGAGTTTTTGCATTGCCAGAGATCAGAGAAACAGGAGCTTCGAAGGAGTAAACATTTGGCATCTAGAGGGGATAATGGATAGGAGATTTCCTTGGGAACCTTTGGGGAGTTCAAGTCACACACTCTCAGCCCCAGAAAACCCAATGAAACAGGAAATAACACTTTCAAACCAGGAACAGATTTCCTTATTCAGAGGCTGATGGCCATCTGTCAGGAGTGATTTGGTGGTGTAGTATGATTTCTGTTCCTGGTTGATAAATGTCATTTTCTAATTGGTTCTGTCAGAGAAACATGGCAAAACTTTATACACTGCCCAAACTTTGTCTTTGCACAAGGGACATGGTGTTATGATAGCACATTATGGTTTGCTGGGACACTGTCCACCAATGTCATGGAGTTTCAGCCACAAAAACAAAGTTTCTGAAGTTGAACAAGGACTTTCAAACTAAAGAGAACCCAATGAAACAGGAAATAAGACTTTTAAAGCAGGAACAGATTTCTACAATTATTTAAAAATGGTTTATTATAAAAGCTATGAATATTCACCAAAAATCAGAGGATAAGGGAAACATTCTGAAATTTGGTGAGCTAGCAGTGGTACATGTGTAACAATGTAACAAGTTTGATAAGGATAGCTCAAAAATGAGGGCAGGAGAGTCCTGTAAATCCCCCCCCCCCGTGCTGTTTTGTGAGGCAACTACTTTATTGTCTCCCACAAGCAACTAGCCACAGCAATCTTTGTTTTCAAATATGATTCTTTGTACACAGAGAGTAACTGCTGCACATGCCTATTGACAAATTTTGAACAATACTGAAGAAACTATTAATTCTGTGAGCAGAAATCAGTGTTTTCTTTAAACGAAAATAATTATAAAGTTATTTATAATTGTGCAATCTCTGGTTGGTACCTTGTGTCCTAGAGTATGATCTCACTATTGCTCAGTTGCAATATAGATGACCTCAAGATGCCATTGGATTATTTTTCTTAAAAGCAGCTTTTGAAATTTTGCATATGTTTAAGATTATTTTTCCACAGTTTAAAATTAAAATGTATTGGCAATTTATAGGGAGAAAAGATAAGTGAAAAGGAAGTCAAAGCAAACTGCATGTGCACCTGTAACAAGTCATTTGGGTGGGAGGGCATTCTTACTTCTAGTCAACTAGAAATGAAACTGATTGAGGCATGATTGGGAGCCAAAAGCCCTCCAGAAAGAGGATCAGATCAAAGACTCAGGGTTATGAGAGTCCAGATGTAACAGTATGAGTTGATTACAATTGCCTCATAAAGAATAAGGAAGATACAATTTAGGTTAAGGGTTTATGACAGATAACATCACCAAGTCCTCGCAAAAAGAGCTCACCAAGTCTTGAGTTCATCAAGAAAACCTAGTAGAGGTTTTTGTGAATTGCCAAATATAAGATATCCTCCCAAAGTAAGACCTAGGAGGAGGGTGCCTCTGCCGAGGAAGGTTCATGCGGCGTGAAGGAGAAGGAGGGAAAGGCTTGTGCCTTTCCGTCCTTCTCCTTCGCCTTCCTCGGCGGCAGCAGCTCCCTCCTCCTCTGCCGAGGAAGGCGAAGGAGAAGGAGGTAAAGGCACGTGCCTTCCCCTCCTTCTCCTTCATGTTGCATGCACCTTCCTCAGAAGAGGAGGAGGGAGCAAAATAAGACATCCCCTGAAAATAAGACCTAGCATGTCTTTGGGAGCAAAAATTAATATAAGACACTGTCTTATATTTGGGGAAACACAGTAGGGTAGGAAGGAAAAACATGTTGTCTTTCAATCCTCTTCCTTGTGATATATAGTCCATAAATATTATCTGTTTCTTCCTATGGCATTTTAAGTTCACTGGGAACATGAGTTCATTTTTATTCGTGCTTTAAAGTAATATTTTGATTTTTTCTTGTTTTATAAAGTGTGTCAGTAAAGTCTAACCCATTTCCTTTTTAGATTTGTTTTGACTTATAGCTAGTTGTTGTGTCAATCTATCCTTACTCATTATTTCTATCATTTTTGTCAGCCAATACTTTGAGGGAGGGATTTTGTTTGTCCTCCAATGTCTTGGTTAGACGATTCTCACTGCGGTTGTTAAATAGTTAAATAGGATATCTTTATTTCTCTCTAGCTTTATGTCGATGATGCCTAAAAGAAAGTATTCGGGTTTCATTTGTAATTTTATAAATAGAATCTTCTAGAATTTTCCATGGACTTCTCGTCAATAATTTTTCTCCATCTTACAACTCCACGACATGTGAAAAAAGTACCTATTTCCATGCCACATTTCCAACACTTTGCATTCATATTCCTATTACATTTTGCTAGTTTGCTTGTGGTAATCTACCATTATGAAAGATTTTTGAGAACTTATTTTTAGGGAGAAAATGCAAACAATTAAAATGAGAAACAGTTGTAAACAGTAGAAGTAACATTCAATTGAATACTTTAAAATGTATTTTTGTCTATGATAATTTAATTTGATTTGATTTTGTGTTGCTTTTTGTACGTTTTCACTTTATTATATTTATTATAAGTTATCCTGAGTCCTGGTTTAGGGAAAATGACATTTTGCAGCAACACTAATAACAAGAACAGAAAAGAAAAGCAAGAGTGGGGGTGACAAAACTTCTTTTCACAAGACTCCAGAGAATGTAATTTTATATTAAAGTTTGAGTTAACACTTTCCTTGCCTGCCCCTCAGAGAAACTCATGGAAGGTATGAAGATAATTCTGGCTATCACTGCCAAAATCAGCTCTGAGGTACCTTCAAGTGATGTTAATTATCCAGCATTTCTGCTCTTTGCTGAAACGCTACCTGTGACTGTATCTCATGTTCAATAAGGTTAGCTTTCTATAATCATCATGTAGTCTTCATTCCACTCTTTCCATCACTTCCAACTCCCAATAAACTGCAGGACAGATGCTGTGTGGATCCACTCTGTTAGAAGGGCACTAAGAACAATCATGTTCACCATCCTGGCCATTTCTTTGTTGCAGAAATTAGTCAGGGCTTCCACAGGATCAAGTACCAAGGCAACAGACACCCCCCCCCCCCCGCCCCAAGGACACACCACTATCCTGTAAATATTCCCAAAATGGGATGTGAAGATGTGAACTGATTTTTGAGCTAGCTGTGCACTCCCAGTAGAAATCTAGTTGATTTGATAGGCAATAGCTCTTATTTTGAATCTGACAGACTCTTCTTTTATCAACAAAAGCCAGTTCCTTGTCTGCATCATGTTATCATGCACATGAGAAAGAATACGAACATGGGATTAATGTACATGGTATAGTAAATGAGAAGCAACTGCACTGACATTTGGAAAGGGAGTATATTACCAAGATTGCCACTAATGTCCTTGCAAGACATTGGACTGGTCTTTCCCCATATATCCCAATCATAATTATACCTTTCTTTTTCACTCTAGTTTTTATATATGTATATTTCAAATTAATTCCAAAGTGGAGTTTTTTCTTCTTTTATAAGAGATGGTACAGTGGATTGGCAGAACAAGATGCTTTTTCTTTCTGCTGGGCAAAGTTTCTGCTCTGTCAGAAAAATTCAAATAATTCATAGCTTCATACACACACACACACACACACACACACACTACAAAAAGAGACATCATGCATGTGAAGAGGCTAGAATGATAATAATAGCTAACATCATTTTTGGAGCATTTCCAGGCAAGTGATGTTCTTTCTTTTGAGGTTTGTAATTAATTATAGTGACTGGTGTTTGAAAGATTTAGTTGAGGCTATTTGTTAAGCCCTGGCGCCCTAATTACTTTCCCCATTCTCTAAGCATGCAACATGGCTCCTTCTTGCTTAGGTCATTTTAAGGGACTTGGGGCTGAGAAGCTTTCACTGTAGATGCATTTAGAGGAATCAAAGCAACAAATATAAAGCAAGACCTAAATTACTTCATTTGAAGCTTACCTCAAGTTGTTATAGGCAATATTTCTCTTTTGATAAAGAGCTACTAGTGGATCCAGAGGAGAAAAGGAAGGGTGGGCTTCCAGGAATATAAATGGCTAAGGATCAAAAGGATCTCAATTCCTTTTCCCATTTTCTAATTTAATATTTCTCTTTATGGGAGACATGCATATGTTTAATGCATGCATATATCTCAAACTTCATTTTGGATTCATGTATTCATTTGCATGACAGTTATCATAACATCATTGTCTTTTCATTTGTGTTTGTTGTGATTAACATCACACTATACTTGTGACTTAGTTCATTACTTGGCTTCTTTCATTCAGGGAAATGAAATGTTTTGTTTGCCTTTGGTGAGAGCTTGCTATGCAAAGTGATTAACACCCCTCTGTTTAAATCCAAAGAAGGTGGAAAAATGTAAGCTAAAGCATTCTGGAAAGAAGATGTAGGTGGCAAGGTCTGAATATGTTTTAAAAGTCACATTTCAGCTCCAAATATGAAACTTAAAAGCAGAGTAATGTGAAAGCAGAACATAAGTCAAGGGCCATCAGATTTATCTGAAGGTTGGAAAAAGAATCTGATGTTCTTTTTGTTTCTTGATCTTCAATATGATGAAAATCAAATGAAAGGAATAATGCAAAATGTTAAGGACCAGGAAGGAAATATGTCTAATAAGAAATATGCACACATCTGTGGTCTGCAGAATAGTGTCCACAACTTGTATTAATTGAATATCTCTTTTTGTTAGTGCTCTCAATAAAGAGTTCACTTCAGGAGAAAAAGACCAATGGAAAATAAATGATGGGAAACACCAAGTGTGTATTTAAACACCTGAGAGTAGCACCAATTGTTACATATGTGTGCAGTGAACTTTAATATGATCCTGAGAGATGAAATAAAGTTTTTCCCTTGTCAGGGTGGATAACAGGGTGTTTCTTTATAAAAATAGCAAATTCTTTTGGACCTCAGAGTAAACAATGAAGATGCACATAAACCAGTTATTTCAATGCTGAAAATTAGTCCTGTCTTAATTATGCCTTGGGTCATGCCAACATAATTTTTTCCTCTAGATGATTAGTAAAATTAATAGATTTGTGATTTTCCCCTAAAATTTATGGCTAATTTCTAAGCACTATTCTAAACAATTCTAATCAACAATTCTAGTCCTTATACTTTGAATAGTCAGGACCTTATCCTACCCCCACACCTGGTTTTAAAATAGTTCTAAGTCACTGAGGCAATGAAAAGTGATGGCGCCTATCCCATGACACAGGAAGACTTCCTGTCTGTTCCTATCATGATTTGGTAATCAAACAGAAACAGAAACAGTTCAAAAAAAGAAGGGGGAAAGACAGTCTGAAATCATCTTCTGGATTCAGCAACTGGGTTATTCAATTTCAAAACCAGAAAAACACATAAGATAGGAATGGTCAAAATCACCTGGATTGAATCGAATCTATGATATGGGCAAATGGGTTGTCCTGTGGGCAGTCACCTAACTACATTTCCAGTACTCTGCCATAATGTAGATGCTCAATCATTTTCAGTATTAGTTTAAAATAATAATAAAAAACTAATAAATGTTGCTACTTTAGTAAATAACTATTTTTATTTGCCTTTAATAGAGAGGTTTTCTGCTTTTCCTATCTTTTTAGATTCAGACCTCGATATTGTAAGAGTTTGATCTTTCACAATGTCGAAGGAAGAACCAATTTTATTTTTTTTATTTTTTAAAAAAAAGGTGGCAGAGAGAGTGGACAATACAATCGCTCATGGGACAAAGATGAAAATAGTTAGTAATGGAGAAATTCAGATGACATAATAAGTTTTTTTTCATGTCAGGAGCAATCTGAGTTGCTTCTGGAGTGATAGAATTGGCCGTCTGCAAGGACGTTGCCCAGGGGACGCCTAGATGTTTTTGATGTTTTACCATCCTTGTGGGAGGCTTCTCTCATGTCCTCGCATGGAGCTGGAGCTGATAGAGGGAGCTCATCCGCACTCTCCCCAGGTGGGATTTGAACCTGGCAGCCTTCAGGTCAGCAACCCAACATTCAAGTCACAAGGCTTTTATCCCCTAGGCCACCGGAGGCTCCATATATATAATAAGTAATGAATAATGGAATATAGCAATTTGCAATGCTACAAGATTAAGCACCATGACATAAGGTTACCCCCCCCCCCCCCCATACACACACACAGAGGATAAGGTCCTAAGATAAGCAGATAAATGGGAATTTTCCATTTCCTTCTCTCTGCAGCCATACATAACTCCTAAACACGTAATAGAAAGGTCAAAATGGCTGCCTGAACAACATGAGGGAGAGCTTAAGAAGTTGTTAGAAATTGAATACTTTCCTTCTGTGAAGTTCCTCTAATTAACCTAGGATCCAAATCTAGTTAAGATGGATGTTTCCCTGCATCCAAAACTTTTGTCCTGTTCCACATTTTTCAGACAAATCTTAACTTATTCAAAGGATTTTCAGAAGATGGGGTCACTGCAACCCTGAATTTGCAAAATCTTCCCTGCCTATGTATGAGAGACCTACCCTTGGAGGTCTCTCATTCATAGGGTAACCAAATGTTAAAGTCAATGTATGGCAAATAACAACTGTAATTAGCAAAGATTTTCACCCAGAGATGGATAATATATGTCCATCCACAGGTTGTTGAACAGCAACTCTTATAATTCATGCTGGGTAGAATTTTTCAAAGTTGCCATCCATGCTCCTCATCCCAGGTAAAAATATATATTTCATTGCTATTGTAAGATATGACCATGATAAATGTCACAAACAATTCATGTCATTAGCACAATATGCCTGAGAAAGGATCATACAGGTCCCAATGTAATTTCATGTATGTTATAATTGAAGATGTAGAACTGACGCTTTATAATGGGCTTCCCTAAAGAACTGCACCAAGGTTCCTTTGCTATGTACTAAAGAGCTACAGAATCATTTGTATAGGCCTGTCAGTGGTGCAGAATCAAGGATGGATATCAGCAAGGCTGAGGAGCTAATGGAATCTGCCAGTCATGTCAGAAGTTGTAAGAGCTGCTGCCAAGTCCATGCCCTGGAGGAGACAGACTGAGATCAAGAATGAATGAAAAGAATGGCAATCCAGAGAAATGGAAGTCATTTAATTGTCCTGTTTTTTCTGTACTCCTATTGTCTCTGTTTGTTTTTCTCCAAGAATAAATTGGTGTAATGGTGGTAAATGAAATGAATGCAATAAGGATCTCTCTAATTAAATTTGAGGAAAGATTTACATACTTATGCTTTCAATCTTCCTTCTTGGTTAGAAGATTAAAGCTCTAAAGCAGGTTCACTTGGAGGAATGCTCAATTGAATTTAAGGGGACTACAGTAGCCTCCAAGTAACTCAGGTTTTTACATTAGAAGTAGAAAAGGAATAAAATCAAATCTGATATCCTTGCATGCCTTGTCGAATGACTGTGACACAAACATTCTCATGATATTATATTGATCAAATAAATATATTGTATAACTGCTACTTTGTTTTATGAAGTACATAATTGAAAAGCCAAATTGTACATCCATGACAGAATAAGACAGGTAAATATTTTTTTTATTCTGGGCTTATGGGGGCAGGAGAGATAACTCTATACATAATAATAATGGAAAGGTATTTGAGGCCATTCCATCAAGTGTCATAAGGCCCCCTTGAAAATGCCATAAGGGGAGGGGAGGACTTTGAAACAAACTTACTTACACCTAATTCCTGGTCAAGCTGCTTGCTTGAATTATTGCAAGAAACTAATTTTTTAATTACAAGTAATAAAAACAACACTCTTAGTCATCTAGTGGAGTCATGGGTGTTATGGCTGTCATCATCATCTCTACATGAAGGAAGGTGCTGCTCATTCACTGGAGACACTGATTAATTAAGGAAGTGTGACCCCACTTTAACTGACATTTTTCAATGATATGAAATCCTGAGAATTGTAGTAAAGTGTCATGCCAGAACTATTTGGCAGAGAAAGCTTAAAATTCTTATAAAATTATGACTCCTATAATTCCATAGCAAAGAGTCATAGCAGCTAAAGTGGGGTCAAACTGCATTAATTCTACAATGTAGATTCTAGAAGTGCTTCTCATCCCAGGTAAAAATACACATTTCATTGTTATTGTAAGATATGGCCATGATAAATGTCACAAATATTTCATGCCATTAGCACAATATGCCATTAGCACATTAGCACATTTTTTCATTAGTCCTCATAATTCAGATCAAATTTGTTAAATTCCTACTTATGAAGCAATATCCGATACATGGCTGTGGCCTGTATCAAAAATTTAAGAATCAAAACTTACTCCATACTTTTTTGTTTAAGTTTTGTAAATCTCAGAAGGCTCCCAAAGACAGTTTCATATTCACTGCAAGAAAACAAAGCTGGAAAAGCAAAACCAAAAAGGCCGCCTCAGTGCTGGCTTTGCCTTTCCTCTGTAAATTAATGGCCTCTCAGCATTAGGGGAGGGGGAAAGAAGCAATAGTGTGAACAGCACAGAACTCTGGGAAAGGTAGTTTGGGAAGGAAGGAGCCTTATGCCAGAGAATTCAAAAGGCTCTGCCATGAACTACATTTCCCAGAATATAGTGCACTGCTCAGCATCAGAGAAATTTGACCCTCCGTAACCTGCCAGAGTTCCAATAAATTATGATTTTGTTCTTGAGTTATAAATATTATTTCCTAACTAATTCTATCATACAAACATGGTGAAAGCTTATTAAACTGAAAAAACTTTGTCTTTGCACGGGGGACATTGTGTTATACCACATTTTGATGTAGTATCCAGTCCACCAATTTAAAATCGTCATCAACCAATTTAACAAAGTTTTTTCGCTGCAAAAACAAAGTTTCTGGAGTAGTTTCAAAGCAAGGACTACACAATTAAACATGAAAAAACACTTTCAAACTAGGAACATAAATCATTTATTATTTAAAAATTGTTTATAAACATTTTGAAAATTTCCCCAAAATTTGTGGATACATGAAACATTCTGAAATTTGGTATGCTAAGAGTGTTAAATGTGTTCTACCAATGTAGTTCCACCCCAATAGCTGTAAAATGAGGGAGAAAGAAGCCCCTGAAGTTTCCTCAATTATAGTAATTATATGAAATTACTATAACAAAATAATAATGAAATTTTGTTACTCTCCTTATAGTAACATTTTTTTCACTCACTATACTTTAGAAACACTTTAGAAACAAAACACCAACACCATCCCCAGTTTTGTAGTTACTTTTGAACCATTTTTATGAATTGCACATCCAGTCTTCCGTCATATCCAACACTTTTATTCAACGTTCTCTGGCCCCCTTTTCCTCCAGCATTTCCCCTTTAGAAGCCATGTTTTGAGTTTCTTTCTTTCTTGCCCCTTTTGGCTGGTACCACTGTGCAGACCCTGAAGGAGGAGCCAGAGCATAATGGTTGTGCCTCTCCTCCTCCCCCACCCCCGCTCTGCGTGCAGCAATGGTTCAGTACGGGTTGGAAGGAAGGACAGTGGTTACGCGGGAGTTTGTAGTAAATATGGGAAGAGAAGAGAAAAGAATGAAGGTGGGCAGTTGTCTTGAGGATTTGTGTAAATGTACTATCTACCTTTTCATTAAACTTCCTTGTTTGTTGCTCTTTTTTCCATCAGTGGTGAGTTAGTTCTCTCCTTGTGTCTGGAAAACCAAACAGAAGGAGAACTAATTAACCACTGATCTCTACCAGGATAGAGATATGGACTTCGACTCCCAGAAGTCTCCGTATAATCCAACATTTTCATTTATCCAATGTTCAGCTGGCCTGTTTATGTCGGATAAGTGAAACTCTACTGTAAAATAACAAATAGGTATTGCAGTTAGAGTCCTCTCAATCCACTCATTCCCCCTCCCACCCTGTAGCATTCAAAACACATGATGAACAACTGAATATTGTAATTGTGTCTCTTAATTACCAGTATTTTAATATAAAGGAAGTAAGAGTAATTAATTGAAAATTAAGGAGAAAATTTAATTTTCTATTTAACCATGTGTCACTCACTCTATAGTTATGCATCTGATTTTTAACTAGATGAATGTATTATATTATTTGTATTGTGTTAAAATTTATTTTGTCAATTATCCAAATTAATCTCAGTTTTCTGGGTCATCTTGAATCCCAATGCTGTCTTTTAAGGCTTTACTTACAAGACCTTAAGGTCTCCTTATAATATGGTATGATTTACACAGGACAAGATCACCACATAATTGCTGCTGTTGTTGCAATTTTTTTCTTGAAAACCTAGATTTCACCTGAGTATCAATTTTTGCATGTAAGCTTGTAAAAATTCTCCTTGTGCTGTTACTTTTATTTCTTCTAAACCTCAAACTTTCATTCTAATTCTCATTACAGTGTGTCTTTATTATCTCATCTAACATCCTTCTATATATATATATATATATATATATATATATATATATATATATTCTATGGAATGTCACACAGTACAATATTCCTGAAATGAACAGATTGTGTGTTGCAACACAGACTCCTTAAAGTGTCAGACCAGACATTAGTAAAAATAAAGTTTATTAGTTCACAACCAAAAGGAGCCCAAAAACAAATTCAAAAGGCTCAGAACACTTAATCTTCAGTGTGAAACACAGAATTCCCAGCAATAAACACAAAACCCCAGACCCTGGAAAATAACCCAAATTAAACCCAAGTATAATCCAGTTTAAAAACAAACTTTGTAAAACAACAAAGAAGGCACTCCAATTCCCAGCAGGACATCAGCAGGCAGAAATTGACGATGAGCAGGGGCCCAAACACAATGTCAACGTCGTTGAGTCCAATCCAGGTCAGAGAAGGAGAAGTCAGCAATACGAAATCCAGTCCAGGTCAGAGAAGGAGAAGTCAGCAGTATGAAATCCAGTCCAGGTCATACACAGAGCCAAAGCGTAGAATGCAGCATGGCAACTAATGCATAAGATCAACACAAAGCAATCCAGAGAAAACCCTCACAGTTCCAACCCCCACAGCCATGGATAATCCAGATTAAACTTACATTCACAGAAGTCTTCCCAAAGCACGTCTTCCCAAACAGCTCACAAGGACACACGAACACCCAACAACAATTTGCCGACTGTAAAGGTGATCAATTTCCCAAACCCATTTTTGTTTTATTGTCTTGTTGCTCTTATTATATTGTTGTGTTGGGCAAGGCACCATGTAAGCCGCCCCGAGTCCCTTCGGGGAGATGGGGCGGGGTATAAAAATAAAGTTATTATTATTATTATTATTATTATTATTATTATTATTATTATTATTCACAAATCATTCTCAGAACTAGAATCAGCCAACACGCTGCTAGCAGCTGCAGTCTGTTGCCTCAATTCCTCCTCAGAGCTAGAATCAGACAACGCCCCACCAGACCTGCTTTCAGCTGAAGCTCTTTGCCGATCCCTCCACCCAGGCCATCTTTTATCCAAACCCATAATTCCCCAAGACCCAGCTGGATCCACACTGTGCCAACCCTCAAACGTGTCGCTACTTGTGGGTTCTCTACAGATGTCCTGGATCTCTCGCACCTTAGTCCAGTCCATTACCTCATCCTCTGAACTTGTCATCCCATCCTCCTGATTCTCAACCCCATCATCCCCCTCAAAGCCCTCAAATGTGTCATCATCAGTAGGCTCCATAAGTATTTCCTGGATCCGCTTCCTTTCTTGCTCCTCATCGAAGTCTTGCTCACGAGTAGTCTTTCTTCCTCTTCTAGCACACCTAGTAGTATCATTACTCAAAGACTCCATCACAACATTGTGCATGTGAAATTTACTTTTTCAGGAGGACATTGTCATTTTAACCAAAATTTCTTACCGGTTCCACCGGAATATCTAGTTTTGTCCTGTTAATTACTTTTAAAGCCAAGGAAATCCTCCCCCCCCCCCCCCAAAATGCAATTCTCAACAAGAAAATTTAGGATAGTTCAACTCTCCCATTATTAGTACCTCTTTTATTTTTGAATATTTCATCATTTGCTCTAGGAAAGCATTATCCAAATCTTCAGCCTAGCTTGGAGGTCTACAACAGTACTGCCTGCGTTTCATGCTCCACAGTTATGCATATGTCCATGCCTTTGTATGCAAGGTTAGACCTCTTCCCTTCCTCTTTGAACAATTGTTTTTAATGGGTTTTGAATAGGTTAGAAATACATTTCAGAGGTTATAATGGTGGATACTTACACTGGAAGAAGGTTGGTAAATGTTCCTTGAGATCTCTTACTTGTTATTGGACTAAAACTTGGTCATGCTTGCTTGGCTTTCTGGAAGTTTACAAATCTTTAGGGTTCCACAAGGTTGTCACCCTTGGCTTAGTCAGTTTCTTAGTTTGAAGTAAAGTAGATCATTGTATCAATAGGACACAATTAATTGTTGGGCTTATTTTACCTAGGGCTAAAATTGGATTTATGCAAAGCATACTTAAATTACCATCTTATTTCAAATTGCTTAATTTTTGATGCTAATTTAAGAAAGTTGTTGTTACAAGTTTCATGATATACACCCAAAATTTCACAGCAGATTGGTGAGAGTGTTTTGTTTAATGATACCAGCTGCCTTTTAACAGCCTCTTTTCTGCTATAAAGGATAGCTATTGCTCATTACACTGCTAACAAATTAAAAAGATTTAAGGGGAACTTTACATAATTTGCATTACTGCCATATTTTTGTCTTTTTCCCCTTGATTATTTTATTCACACCAGACCTTAGAAACTAGAAATGCATGATAATCCACATTTGAAGAAGCAACAAAATATAACAGTGTCTCTAAGAAGGTACCATTAATTGTGACAATTATTATGTTTCTGTTTTCCAGTTTGTATAAAATGTCATTTCTTACTGCAGCAGAGAAATTGAGAAATTAGAAAGAATGCAGATAGCCTAATTAGCTTTTAATTTAGTCAAACTGTCATTACATCTCTGCATTTTGGAATCTTTCCTGCAAGCTACAGAACACCTTAGAATAGCTGCTGAATATACTAATGAGGTGAGAAGTATGGGTTAATTATTGTCATCCTGACAATGTTAGAATGACAACATTCACTTCGGAAAGACTGCTGTTGTGGCTCATTCAATCTTATAAAGCAAGTGCTCCTCTCCTGGTAACAAGTCATATTGCCAGTGCTTCGGATGTGATGTCCACCATTATGATATTAGAACAATATGAAGGTGATCCTGGAATATCAAACAAATCTTACAGTGTGGTTGATATTCTTAAACTAGGTTATCTGCTTTGAACATGTAATCACTTTTTGTGATACTGTGATAATCTTGCATGTATACTGCTTTTCTTTGCTTTTATCAGATGATCTTTTCTACAAATAATCATATTAGCATCCATTATAACAGATTGAATATTTAATGGTGGCAAATTTTCCTTGGCTTACTTGGGCTTTTATTTTGTTTGCAAAAGTTAAGTGGCAACAGTTAGTAAATGTATAGCAAGCCCTTCATGTTCACTCTGGTTATGGACACAGAACCCTATGAAAAGAATAATAATAAACAATAATAAAGAACTCACTAATTTTTTTTACATGGGTTGGTGATAAAGTCCAAGTCTCAACTGGAAAAGAACTGGCTTCATCCAATTTTGGGAACAAAACATTTCCAACTGAAGTTTACCTTTGATATTTTTTAAATGCAGATAATGCCTGGATCAAATGGTGTCATGATCTTAGTCTGAAGTGACATAGAAATATAAAAACAGACAAAAGAATTCCACATCCTTTTGGGATGGTGATCATTATTAGAGGTCAGAGATGATGATGCATATTTTTGGTAAAAATTTCACTCTCAAGATATATTCTCAAGAGGCACTAAAATAAAACAAAATCTGTTTTAAGGCAGAGTGAAAGCAATCTTTTTTGTTTTGGGTGATAGCATTTATAGTTTCCTGCATTAGCTTGGCTTGATTATGTGAAGTTTTGACAGATTATATGCCAGTTATCTCCAGGCTGGGGACAACCCAAATACCATTCCTTCACCTCCGGGAACTCTCCATGGTCAGCTACAGTGCAAAAAAAAGAGAAGCAATTAGACTCACATCAATTCACATTCACTGATTTTCTTGCATGAAAGCTGATCTGGGGTTTTTTTTATTGTATATATTCTTTCAAACCTAGAATGAACTTTATGAATCACCCTTATGTTGCCACATATTTTATAAAATCACAGCCAGCATATGAGCACATGCACAAACACTTGATTAGCTTTCAAAAATACAAATGCTATTTGGAAAATTTCCTTCCTACGTGTTTTTAGTTCATGCAAGACAGATGCATGCTAATATAAGAACATGAGATCAAGCACTTGTTACAGTTGTCTTTAGATAGTCTACCTTATATGACTATTACTGTTGATCTCCCATTTTCAGTGCTTCATTTTTTTATTACCTGGTCTTTTGGTCATTCTAAATTACTACCCAGTATATTTGATGTGTGGGCCACTCTTTCAATAATATCAAATTAATGGGTTCAGGTCTAAAAATGCCAAAAGAGCAATTAGGCATCTGTAGCTACGACAATACTGCACTGTGCTTCCACTGAATGAAAAGTTGACATTTTCATGATGCTCTTGTCACCCTTTGATAGAAGGGTGGACAGTTGGGAGGAGATTTCAGTTGAACCCAGAAATGTATGGGAAAAGTTGGAAGCAAATTTAAAGGAGCAAGCAAATATTTCAAGTAATTTTGAGGAGGAGCATGTAAAGGAGGAAAAAGATGAATAAAAGTGGAGCATTGAGGAAAATGCAATTGTCTCCACTGCTCTCTCACATTCAACTACATTACAAAACACAAAAACCAGTGGGTTTTTTAAAATGACTGTAAGATTTTTCTGTAATGTGCATCAGAAACGGAGGATCATCATCCTCGACCTACGAGGGATCACCTAAGAAGATAAGATTGGTTGAATGCAAGATAGCAGTGGAGACTGATTGCTATCTCACTCAGGACATCCAAACAATTATTGTGTTAAATTTTTTCTTGTGGATCATAAAGGGCAGATTAAAACAGCATTTTTAGCATTTGCTATTAATTTGATGACTATAGTCATGTCCTGACTTTTAAATTGCTCAAAAATATGAGTGTGCATGTACAATATTTTATATACATCATTAGTGCCTTTCCGATTTTGAACCAAGATTAGACATATAGAATTTCCTGCTCCATAAATTATAAAAGTCTATGTTGCAAAATTCTGCGCATCTCTTTGCTCTTGCATGGAATGTTAATGCAAAGGTATAATGGTTATTGCAATATCTGGTGTCTATTTTCTTGAATAACTGAAATGTATAATGACTACTTCTAATAAGTTAGATGAGTTTTTGTTTTTCATATTTATTCACAGATTTTAGTTAGAATTTGAAAGGATTCTGTCTCTGGTGCTTCAAACAGCTCTACGATATATCAAAGGTTCCTGGATGTTTGTTTCTCTCAAGTGCAATAAGAATAGCTTCTATGTCTCTTTCTAAAATTATTGGTTCATCAACAAAAAGTTTTTTTCCTTAAATTAATTTCCACGCCATCATATCTTTATATACTTTTTCCATATATTGTTTTTATTTGATCATGTAGTGCAGTGGTTCCCAAACTTATTTGGCCTACCACCCTCTTTCCAGAAAAAATATAATTCAGCGCCCCCAGGAATTTTTAAAAATTTTTTAATAGCAATTAAACAGAAAGATACATGTATTAATGTTTCTACTTTTTTCATAAAATATAGTAAAGAAAGGTGTAAATTAGAAACATTGAAGTTTGAAATTATGAAACTATTTTTGAACTCAGAATAGAAAGGTAAAACAAAAAGTTAAAATATTCAAAATCATCTTAATGAGAAGAATGAACCTGGTATGCTGCTACCAATTTAGTAATCCTCGGCTCTATTTTCATCAGTAGTAATCTTAAATCACCGCGATTGACTATTTGCAATCGGTTTACTGCACAGAATAAATTGGTTACAGCACTGAAATCACGTTCCACTAAATATGATGAAGGAAATGCAATTAAGAACTTTTGAATTACAGCCCATATTTCAGGATAAGCTGTAGGGATCTCCTTTTGCAGCCAGAATGGTTGGTAGCCGCTTTTGAATTTAAATTTCAATTCATCATTTGTAGTTACTTCCATCAGTTCTTTTTGTAACTGTGGAGATTCTTCTGTGTTTGCACTTGAAAAAGGATCCAAAATCCAATCTGGCATGTTCATTTTCAAAATATCATCAAATCGTTGATTAAAATCTGAATGGAGAGCATCCAAGTGCTCACAATAAGAAAGTATGTCTTCATATTTTTTTTCTATTCCTGATAAATTTGGAAACTGGCTGAATTCCCCTCATTCATATTTCGTTCATACAGAAGAAGTTTTATCACAAATGCAGAAATAACAGATTTTGTTTTTATTAAATTCAGCTCATCACCTTGAAGCTGAAGATTGCTTTCATTACATTTTTGCAACAAGTCGGTCAAGTAAGCAATGTCACTTTTGGATTGAATTAAATTGGATCATAAAGCATCATTTTTACCTTTCAAGAATTCCAGCACTGAGTTAAACAGCTTATACATTCAGCAATTCGGTGGCACCATGTGAACAGTAGCAGTGCGTGATTGCACATGTGACCAAAATATGCATATATGATATGTGGTATGAATGGAAGAGTGAAAGAGAGCTAGAAATTTGAAGACACCAGTATGAAGACTAATGCCTGCAAACCATTAACTACCTGCTCAGGAATTGTAATTAAAACCTGCTAATGAGACCTGAAATAGCTGACCTGCCTGGCAAACTGTGATAAGAACTGTCACTGATAAGAGAAATGTTTACATCTGTTAACATCTGTCAACATTTGCTGACTTGATGAACTTTTGGGGCAGAGCTGCTTGTGTTTGCTAACACCAATCAAGAGAAATCAACATCTAGTCCAGGAAACTGAGGATATTCCAGGATGGAAGACATCTATCACTCATTTACAACTTTGGGACAACATCATCAGCAAAATATTGCTATATAAGTGACCTTATGACAATCCAGAAGGTGTGACAGACAGCGACGCTGTTCACCCGCCATGCTCAGTGGAGATGGTGTCCTTGGGAGTGGCAGATCTGCTCTGGGAAAGCAGGATTCTGTTCACTGTTTGGGGCCTCCTTTTCTCAGGGAAAGAGGAAGGAGTGCATTTTGAAGTCATGGTCTTTTTGGAGTTTTGGCGTTTTGGCGTTTTGGAACTATGTCTTGGCAGGCAGCAGTGGAAGCTGGGTCTGGCCTAAGCAGGTGCTTCTCCAAGAAGGGAGAAAGGATATGGTAATATTTGTGTGCATGAAGATGGATGCATGTTGTGTGTGAATAAGGAATGAAAATGTAACCCCCCCCCCCTTTGTTTGTTTGTTAGCCAATGTAACTGTAGGTTGTTTGTGAATCCAATGTAGTTGCATAGAATCTGTATGTTTGTATGTCTAAATGTTGTTCTTTGTTGTTCTGTAAAAGTTCTGCTATACCTCTCAGACTGAAACTGCAATAAAAAGAACCTATGCTTTAAAGTTATTGAAAAGTTATTCAGAACATTTTTGGTGTCAGAAGTGGGATATTCTATTCAGTCTGAGCAGGATGTTTTAACTTTTGTTGTAAAAGTCTTCATGACACACATACCTCAATGCAAGTGAGGGAGTATGTGGGAACCGAGCCAACGTCCAGTACGTTGTTCAAAGAAAAATTAAGCATTATGAACAGAATACATAAATCAATTTTCTAAATCTTCTCTTCTTTCTTTTATACTTTCACCGCCGCCTTACTGTTATTCATCGTCACCAAATATGAAAAAAACCTCTTTTAGATTCAAAAAATAAAAGGTAAATTGAAACCAAGATTGGGAATGTTGTTTTTGTTGTTGTTTATTCTTTCAATCTCTTCCGACTCTTTGTGACCTCATGGACCAGCCCATGCCAGAGCTCCCTGTTGGCCATCGCCACTCCTAGATCCTTCAAGGTCAAGCCAGTCACTTCAAGGATACCATCCATCCATTTTGCCCTTGGTCAGCCTCTCTTCCTTTTTCCTTCCTTTTTCCCCAGCATCATTATCTGTTCTAAGCTTTCCTGTCTTCTCATTATGTGGTCAAAGTACTTTATCTTTGCCTCTAATATCCTTCCCTCCAGTGAGCAGCTGGGCATTATTTCCTGGAATATGGACTGGTTGAATCTTCTTGCGGCCATGAGCTGGTCCATGAAGTCACAAAAAGTCAGAAGTGAATGAACAAATGAACAACAACAACAACAACATTCCCAATCTTGGTATCAATTTCTCTTTTATTTTTGGATCTGAAAGAGGTTTTCCCCCATTTCCCCATTTCCTTTTTTAATACTACAATCGACTCCTGATTCGACAGTTTTATCAACTACACTTAAAATGTTTGCCCTCTAAAAAAGCTCATTCTGTGGGCAAAAAACCTCACTCAGAGTAAAAGTATACACTGTTTGTAAGAAAAGGAAGGTGGGAGAAACCTGATGAATTTCACTTTTTTCTATATTCATATTTTCAAAAATATGTTCTTTTAAGCTTGAATACAAATTTTTGCAAATTCTGGAAATTTCTCATGAATTATCATGAATTAAACAAAAAATGTATCCTTTTGTGTGGCAAATTTAATTTTCTATATTTTCACTGACAAACATCCAACAAATAAATGTTTTCTCAAGGACCATGTTGCATTTGCATTTCACACAGATGTAACAGATAAATGACCTGTAAAGGAAAAATAAAGAGAAGACAAAACAAATTCAGCATAGGCATAGTTGAGTATCCAGAAATTCAAATCCAGTATTAAAAATGTTCAATAGCCTGCTTAAGTGCATTTGCCAGTACCGTCTCTAAAAATACCTCCCCTCCCCCATTTTTAGAATCTTTCCATGCCAAATAGAAATATTTTTACAGCATTTGGTAACTTTTAAGAAAAAATAGAAATAAAATTCTCACACATGCCTCTTTGAAAAAATATTCCAGGTGCATTGCATTTAATTGATTAATTCCTTTGGTAGAACTGCTATTCTTTGTGAAATGTGCCTACTTCCCTATGCAAACCAGGCTAAAATATTGTTGATAACCTTCTTTGCCTTTAAATCTGCACTCTAGGTATTAGCCATGCAAAAAAGACATTTAATACCAGCTTGGCTGTAGTATTCAAAAAATCCCTCTGGCTCAATTATAGTTACTAAAGATGGCTCAGTCACTTCAGTCATCTCTGTCCAGTCTCTGTCACTGCAAGTCACACTCTGACAAGGCACTTATCACTTCCCTACTAATATGGCAAGTGATGGAGTTCTATTACTTCCCTCGGGAAGAATTTTCACAACCTAATAAATCTCACTCTCTTTCCTCATATTCTCTTTTTACCTTTACACTCCAAAGAGTGCAGCCTGGAAGAGATCATAAAGTGGGAATGTTTTCCCCACCCTTGATTCCAGCAAAAAGAGAGTCTGGAAAGATATTAAGACCATAAGCTGTAGCCAAAAGGGGAGACCTTGCCAGGAAGGAGACAAATTAGTCCAGAAACAATGTTCAGCACTGAAGAAATTGCTAGTTAGGTTTATAAAGTTAGCTTCAAGCCTAAGGGCAGTTAGACTTCCCAGTGTAAGGTCAAAATGTTGTGTATTCTGGCTACTTTCTGGCTTTTATTTTTCCTTGGTAGTTTATTTTACTCTTTAAAGAAGGATACCAACTCAATATTTTTAATTACAGCTCCAGTTTGAAATATTTGCATCAGGGCTTAGTAACATATGCCCTCCAGATGTTACCGGATTTTCATCGGCTCTAGCTAGCAAGACCAGTAGATGGACAATGAGAAGTTTAGTCCAAAAGCATCTGCAGAGCCAAATATTCTTAATCCCCAATTTATATGCATCACATTTCACAGGGTGGGGAGTGATTACCAGAATGCCCTTCAGTCCTGATTATGGGAAAGATGAGCAGGCTTGTGACAAAAAATGAACTATGAGGGTTCCATTAAAAAGGAGAATGAACTGATAGCCTACCATGTATATTTTTCTAAGATCAATAGACCAGGACAATACAAATGTTTGCTATGTTTTGTCTGGATCTTGGATCTTCTCTAAAGATCTACTGGCATATCATGGTGCAATAGAATATATTAGAACTTATTTCAATAGTGAAATTAAGATCCATATGAAAACATGATCATGCTGTCAAAATGATTTGTACAATCAAAGAATAGGACAATGATTGCCTGTTTGGATCTGTTTGCAACCAGTAAAAACTCTGCATAATGCCTATTCAAAAGTCAAGTTGGGGATGATGAATAGCCATGGCTACCTTGAAGCCCTTGCTACAATGCAGAAGAAATTGTTATTGACTCTAAAATAGTGCTTCCAAAGCCCCAACTAATTTGATTAATTGGCATGGATTCTGAGAACTGAAGTTCAACAATATCTGGGAACTCTTGCAACCACTATCCTGACAAATGTATAATTTTTCACCACTGGCTCTATAGTCATAATCTATGTCCTTGCTCAGAGCATTATAGGGAATCAGGAACACCTTGGTTGTTGCATTATAGCTAAAACACTCATGAATAATCATGATAGTGGGATATTGTGTCTCATCATTTCGTAGTAAGACTAGGCCTCAACAGGAGCATCCACTCTTGCTACTAGAAACATCCACAGATATTCAAGAACTCACATATTTCATAAATCTCGGAAGTTGGATTAATGTAGTTGGTTTCCCACCTCATTGGAGTGGAAAGGCATTGCATAACTGGATCAGGAAATTATCTTGAACGAAGTCAATACCAGCAACGATTATTTCTTCTATTCTCTGGGACAAAGACCAAGTAGATTCTGCTTTTGGGTTAGGCCAATGATACACTGAGGCAGTCTCAATGGTCATAATAAAGTCACTATTTTGTGGTCTTGTATATTGAAATCACTCTAATCATTTTTTGGAGCTGTTCAAGACCTTACTCAAGATCATTTTACTAGTTCAGTTAGTACAATGAGGTAACAAGATGAGCCACAGGGTACTGTGCAGCAGTGATTCCTGTATCGCTGTATGAGGGACCAGAAACTTGAACCTGAAGTACCAGAAACTTGAGCCCAGGTGTGTCACTACTTCATCAATGATTGCATTGTTTTACTGTTAATGAATATTTTAGATGACACATGTCAAATGCAAGGCCTGCAGTCCAAATCTGCCCCACCACAACATTTTATGTGACCCACAAAGCTTTCAATGTCAGGGCAAGAGCGTTACATTTATACAATCTTACAATTACGAATGGCCATTTAAAGGCAACCATAAGGCTGATGTGGCCCTTTATGAAAATGAATTTTACACAAAATGCAAATTTGGTTGCAGGCGTCAGAACTGACCTTGTTCAAAAATATCAAGATCTAGAAAATGTATTTAATATCTAGCACTTTGTGTGCATATTGTCAAAACATAAAATATTAGAACAAGAAATCATATTTGATGATAAAATTAATGAAATTCTATGTGGATTTGTGTTAAGACAACAATATTGAAAAAGTTTACACTGTTTAGTCTATACAGTTTTGCTATTTTAAGATGAAACAGAGCTTCAGAATAAACAGTTCAAATGTTTACAAGCCACTATTAAATATCAGATGACAGAATTTTACATTGTTTTGAAAGATATGCTTTTATTTTCTTTTTCTTTTTAATTGTAGTTTTTGAATCTTTTCGTTTTTGAAGCTGCATTGTCAGGATGACTTCCACATCCACAAAGGAATGGGGGAAAATCTGGTTCTGGCAACTGAGAGTTCAACAATATTTTCAAATAGCAGCAGACTCCCGGTCCAAATGCAAGAGTTGGCAATGTTGTTAATTCCTTGCCACAAGACAGATGGCTACCAGCAGGATCAGCACCTGGCAGGTTCATTAAGCATGCACCAACATATGGGGAAATGATAGCTAGGCCACTGTCAAAAATCTTGTGCCTTCACAGGCACTTTAATCAGACAGAGCTGGAGTGAAAAGAAGAAGCAAAAAGGCAGCAGCAGCATTTTCCCCATAGGAAGGACAAGATCAAGTGCCTTGATCTCATGCTCAAAGGAAACAGTGAATACAAATGCTCTTCTTTTGCAAAGATGGAGTCGCAGGGTCTGTGCCGCAATGATACATTTCTTACCTTGTTTGCTCTGCAGCTGTCATGCTGTGTAGTACCTGAGGCCTTGTATGAGGAGTGATGGTACTGATTGGCATGGCATCTTACTGCCTCTTTGGGGGTATTCTTTATATCTAGGAGGGAGAATTTTTAATTGGAAGCTTATGATGAGATCTGAATTGTAAGAATATATGATGAGACATAGAAAAAAGACATATAGTTTAGAAGTCTGTTGTCAAAGTGGCTAACAAAATGTTTGTGGAGAAGTCCATAAATGGCAAATATGTGTATTAAGATCCTTTCACTCTTGTTTTACCACAACTACATTCAAGGACTCTGATGTTGGAAGTAATATATATTTATTAGGCTTGTGCAAAAAAACAAAACAAAAAAACAGAAGTTTCTGAAATTGTAAGGAAATTTGAGGTTTTGTAAGTCAGAAGTCATATTTGAGGCTTCTGCTTGGCCCACACCAAATATTTTAGAATCAAAACTTATCCATACTTTTTTGTTTTAGTTTTGTAAATCTCGGAAAGCTCCCTAGGTCAGTTTCATATTCAATGCAAGGTAAGCAAGCAAAGCCAAAGGCTGCCTTAGTGCCTTGCCATTCCTCTGTGAAATTAATGCAATCTCAGCATTAGCAGAGGGCAAAAGAGGGAGCAGTGGGAACAGCACAGAACTCTGGGAAAGGTAGTTTGGGAAGGGAGGAGTCCTATTCCTGAGAATTCAAAAGGCCCTGCCCTAAACTACATTTCCCAGACTGCATCAGCATCAAAAAGCACCAATCAGGATAGCAGAGAGAGAGATCGGTCCCTCCCTAAAATTCACCAAAAAATCCTGGATAGATTAAATGTTCTGAAATTTGGTGAGCTAACAGTTGTAAATGTGTTCTACCATTGTAACAAGTTTCACCCCAAGAACTTTAAAAATGAGGGAGATTGTAGCCCCTGAATGTTCCCCAATTATAGTCATTTAATTATGCACAATTACTATCACAAAATAGTACCAAAATTTGTTAATTTTCTTATAGTAACATTTTCACTAAGTATACTTTAGAAACACTTTAAAAATGAATTGCCAGTGCCCCCCAGTAATGACTTTTGGACCATTTTAAGGGATTGTAGGTAAATGTAAATGTTTTCTCCTGACATCAAGCCTAGTCGTGATCGGTCCTGGGGGTTGGTGCTCAGCTCCATTTCTTAGCCGAAGAGCTGGCATTGTCCATAGAAGGCTCCAAGGTCATGAGGCTGGCATGACTGCATGGAGTGATGTTACCTTCCCATCAGGGCAGTACCTATTGATCTACTCACATTTGCATGTTTTCGAACTGCTAGGTTGGCAGAAACTGGGGCTAACAGCAGGAGTTCATCCCACTCCTCAGATTCAGCAGCTCAGCAGTTTAACCTGCTGCATCACCAGGGGCTCCATTTAATGAATCGTACATCCCTAATGTTTATACAACTAACACATGTGCCTGCCTACATTTGAAGATATTTCAGGAAGGGCTTCCTTGAGGCCACTGCCCTCATAGCTATATTTAGTGTGGACATAGGAGGCAGCCTTCTCAGTGGATGTTCCTAGGCTATGGAATTGCCTCTCATGGGATACTAGGCCAACTTTCCTCCTGCCAACATGCAAAGATCTTTAGTTTGAATACACGTATGGTTAACCAACTTGATGTATCAAACCAACCACTGCATCTCCAAGATTTCTAGTTAGTAACATTAAACTGAGATCACATCACTGCATATGTGAAGTTGGGAAGAGGAAATTATTACAATGTCCACTATGGTGACATCAATGAGAACAAACAGCACCAACCAAGAAATGTAATAACTCATGGGGTGGCCCTGGGCTATTGGGGATGACAACATAGTACTATAAAACCTTATGAGAGGTCACATAACTGTACTTCAAAGATAGTGAAATTATTTCAAATCACTTAAGGAAACCTCTCAAATCAGTTGAAAACATTAAAAGAATACAGTAAGTCCTTTCTACATATCCTGGATATGTAAAAATGTTGATAACCGGTGAATTGATCTATTTTCATTCCAGACTCCTAAATTTTTTACATCACTACTCTATCTCCTCCATCTGAAGTCCTAGACCAGAGCTTAGAAAATTTCCTTGTGATCACTGACCATCTTGGTTGAGGATTCTGGGTACTGCATTCCAAAAAAGTAATATTACCAAATTCTTGCCTGTGTACAAAAATCCTGTACAAAGGGGTTGTGAATCCATCTTGCATGAACAGATGAGTCAAGAAAGAAATGGTTACTAGAGAAAAAGGAGTGGGCATTGTCATTAAATCTTAGTACTTAGCCTTAATTGTTGTATGGTTAGAGCTGTATGATATATTCTTTCTAGCTAGTCTTTCTGAAACGGATTCATTTATTTCCACAATTACAATTGTGTGAAAGTTACTCAGTGTGAATTGAAAATTCAGAATCACATTAATGCTGTATTCGTTTGAAATTTGAGAGTTATTTATCTCCTCTTTGCATGGAGAGAAATATCTATGTGGGTGAGAACGTTTAACCTTACAAAAAAAGCCCTAATTGCTCATATTAGCATTCACCAAGCCACAGTGATGAGACACTCATGATAATGAATGGCAATCTTCATAATGTCTGTTATCAAGTATTGCTACAGTTTCAGAATGCTAAACAATTAACCCATAAAGGTGGGTCATAAAAAGTATATTTTAATATTACTCTGGGGTCTGAGAAACAATTTTCCCTTCTCTTCACTTCTCCGCATTTTAAGGATAGATTCATTTTTATTTCATTCTGTTTGCATCCTTGTCTCACATGGATGCTACATTTTTGTGACAACCATTCTTCTTTAATGGCTCAATACTATTTCAGTTATTATTTTTCATATATTCTACTGTAGAATTATTGACAAAATATAACCTATCAGATTAATTAGCCAAAATAAAATTTAATAAGACCACTCAGGCGTAACTAGTTACATGTAAGGATACTACCTTTAACTAGTTTCTTTTGTTGTCAAGGAGACAATAGTATTATTTAGCAATAATCATACAGCTGTTCTTTTTGTGTGGTTGGTTACTATTTTCTGGAAAATATTTATTTATTTACCCACCTCCTGCACCTGCTTTGCCTGATCCCCTCTGTTCTCCTTCTCCTTTTCATTTCCCCCATTGTGAATGTAACATAAGGAAAAAGTAATGGTTGTAGAGGGATTGTCCAGTGTTTTACCTGGCTGGTTTTCCAGGTAGTGTGTCTGATGGTGCATGCTTTGAATTATATCGTGTCACACTGGAAATGTGGACACAACATGAGCAGTAGAACATGGGACCAGGGTCCTCTAATATAGTATTTTAAAGATATGTTTAAAAGAAAAGAAAATACAGCACATTCCCTGCCACCTCACATAATAAAGAGAAGCAAATTAGATACAATTTACTAAATGTCAACATTACAAGTGTAAATAAGAACAACAAATAAAGGCCCCATTATCTTCCCAACTGCCACTGCCTTGTCCTCAGAGAGATCAAAGAACAGGCAGTATCTGATGGACTTAATCTCTTCCCTCACTGCTATCACCTTTTCCTTTCCTTAAATTGCATGTCTGGGGGCAGACTACCTTTTTGCTCTTTTACTTATAAAGTGTCATGTACAGTGATGACAGAAGGAGGAAGAGGAGGAGGAAAAGGGGGGAAAGGAGGAGAAAGAGAGAAGAAGAGGATGAGCAGCAGCAGTAGTGACAGAAGTGGCAGCAGCTTTTTCTTTCTTTGTACTCCAAAAGTAGCTTGATGTACACATTCGCCAAAAGAAATTAAATTTCTGCATGTGTCAAATTACCTGCTTTCTTGTTCTCTGGGACCAACTAGGCAATTATATTCTATAGCAAACATAATATTCCACACAGCAGCCATTAGGAGTGAGCACAGCTTATGGGAACCAAGCACATCATGCTCTCTGGGAAGCCATTCTGAATAAACAGGCAGCTGCATTTTAAATTAAATTGGTTTCTGCATGATCCTTCCATTTCCAATGTATCTAGCATCAGTGCCAGAGATCTGGATAACAATACCATGGAAAAGTTGGCATTCAGGATGATATATCAGCTATATAAAAATAACTCTACCAATGGTTCACAGTTTGAGAAAAGCAAGGGTGAGGCACCTGCTTTGATTAGTTAAATGAAGAGTGTATGATTTTCCCACCATAGCAGGCTATACTCCAAGTGGAGCCATTGAGACAAAGAGGATTGATCTTTAACCAAAAACTGTAATTTGGTTCCTAACTGTAATCATGAAGACAGCAGAACCATCCGTTTGTAGATGTGTCTCCCTCATTTACTTCCCATATATCTCTCTCTTTCTCTCCCCTCTCTTTTTCTCAACCCTCCTCTCTCTCACACACATATATATGCGGCTGGTGCAATTTCATAGGTGTTTTAAACTTTTCAGAGACAAAAGTGAAACACAGCTTGTTAACTCATTTCTGCGATGAATTAAGTTGGATGTTGTGAAGGCTTGGACAATACATATCTCTTTCAAAAGATACATTAGTTTAACAATATAATACAACTCATCCTGGATCTACACCGCCCTATATCCCAGGATCTGATCTCAGGTTATCTGCTTATTCCAGATTATCTGGAATTATAGACTCATATCCAGTTCAAAGCAGATAATCTGGGATCAGATCTTAGAACACGGGACAATGTAGATCCAGCCTCAATCTATTTATTTACTAGTATGCTCTCTATAAAAATGGTGGTGCTGTTGCATATGCATGGAACCAGTACATATATAGCTGTAGATTGGGAACATTTGCAAATGGAAACACATGCACATTTCTGTCTTCAACTAAGAAACATGGAGTTTATATGAAGTAGTAAACTACTTCCAAAATAGCAAGGCATTTGGAATTTTTAAACATTACTCTTTATATAAAATCTAAAAGAATTGCTTTCTTTTATACATTTAATGGGCAAAAATGTAATCCTGCATTTCAAAAAGCGCGATATGAACTATAGAAGTAATAGGATGTGGTTCTGAAGTTGCTCTAGTGCCCTTTACAAACTTAATTTAGACTTAGATTGAAGGGCTTTTCAGTGACAGGCAGGGAAACTTTTCTATGCTTATAGAATTAATGATCAAGAGAACATGGTTGAATCCATGCTTTGCTGGCAGAAGGTCCCCCATTCAAATCCTGGCATTTCCAGGTAGCCCTGGGTTAACTGAGACAAATGGTTCAAAAGTCAAGTTTTAAAATAAGACAGTTTCCTAAATGGAGGGTAAGATTGATTTTTGCAAAGCCACCCAGAAAGCACATAATAGAAGCTGAATTTCAACCCAGTCTCCCATGACCTGGGATAATGTTGGGTCTATCCACCAAACTATGCCACCTCTTTTAAAGTTACAAGAATCTTTTATACTCTGAGTATTAATAGCCTTTATTTCATTAAATCTCTAGGGTTAGGTTTAAGTCCTCCATATACTTCCAATTACAAAGCTCTAAGGAATTGATAGAGCTATGGGTTTTTGGCCGCAATCATTAAGGATACCATGCATATCTTGTAGGTTCAACTCATCCAGGGAACAATTAATAAATACAGAAATTCCAGAAATTAACTACCTGATTCTAACCCATGATATGATTCATATTTAAATACATTTGGCTTTTTTTTTCAATTGCAGAAGTACCCAAAGAATTGCCACCTAATTTTGCAGGGAACTGAATTAATAGCAAAAACCTAAAAGAATCACTTCTCTCTGCCAAAGGTTGTCAAGAAGCCTCACACAAAATGATATTATTCTCTAAATGGAGACAGCAACTATCTTTCAATCCATTTTTATATCTTTCTGACTGTTAACATAGGAAAGCAAATGACATTAGCCATATTACAATGTACAGGTCCTTCCTTATTAGTCAAGCAATCTGGAAACTGTGTAATATGGTCTTGCAACAAGCCTCATTAACTGGAATATGTGGCAATAAATGTCCCCTGCAATAAAACCCCAACATAAAAGATTCCTTCTGAACCATCTGAGAAACCATTTCTGTGAAATCTTTTGTGAACAAGGAAAGAGCTTTTGTAGAGTTCTTGAAACTTCAGGGATGGGAGAGGAAAATGTTCAGTTAGACCACATGTTATTTCATGTATTAACCATGCTCTGGGTGAAGAATACAAAATGAAATAAAAATGTTCTTGTTTCTTTCAAAACAAAAAAGGAGAAAATTATGCACATAAGGTCAGAATCAGATTACTGTTATAATGTATTTACATGTCAGTAAAGAGCTTCATGCATGAACTTCCTTCAGAAAAGTAAATGAACAATGAGCATGAGAAATCACAATCAACCCAAGTGTTTGGTTTACAGAAAGCTATTCTTCAATAGTAAATGTCCAACTTGGAATAGGTGGTGTTTTCAAAGGTATTTCTTTGTATTCCAGGACCAGATTGGCAGTCCTGACTATGAAATACTTCAGTTAATGAAGCAGGTGTGTTCTTGGGATTTACTATTTTAACAAAAACTTTGATAGAAATACAGTAGACTCTCACTTATCCAACATAAACGGGCCGGCAGAATGTTGGATAAGCAAATATGTTGGATAATAAGGAGGCATTAAGAAAAAGCCTATTAAACATCAAATTAGGTTATGATTTTACAAATTAAGCACCAAAACATCATGTTAGACAATAAATTTGGCAGAAAAAGTAGTTCAATACGCAGTAATGCTATGTAGTAATTACTGTATTTACGAATTTAGCACCAAAATATCACGATATATTGAAAACTTTGACTACAAAAATGCGTTGGATAATCCAGAACGTTGGATAAGCGAGTATTGGATAAGTGAGACTCTACTGTAAAATGAAAAGAATGGAAATTACCAAAAAGGAAAAAAGAATAGAGATTCCAAAAAAGAAGAGCTGTTCAACAGCCTTTGGTGCCAGCTGCAATAAATCACTCTGACCAAGAGGTCATGAGTTCGAGGCCAGCCCATGTCGGGGTGAGCACCCGACAATTAAAATAAAAAATAGCCCCTGCTCGTTGTTGACCTAAGCAACTTGAAAGATAGTTGCATCTATCAAGTAGGAAATTTAGGTACCACTTATGTGTGGGGAAGCTAATTTACGACACCATAAAAATCATCCAGCGGCCGTTGGAATGAGGAAGTTGCTGTAGCAGTGGTTGATGAAGCAGCTACTCCCCCTATGGCTGGAATCAAGCATACCCTCAGGAAGCTGGAAGTTGGAGAAGGTTTAAATTGCCTCTGTTTCTGTCTCTGTTCTATGTTTATATGGCATTGAATGTTTGCCTTATATGTGTACAATGTGAGTCCCCTTCGAGGTGAGAAGGGCGGAATATAAATACTGCAAATAAATTAATAAATAAACAAACATTTTATTAGCAAACTTTTTATTTAAAACTAATGTTATGCATATGTAAAATGAAACATTCTCAATCTACTAGAACCCACCCAAGGATTTTATATTTTATTTAATAGCCTCCATATTTTTTATGATTTCCCTTTTGATGGCAAAAAATATAGATTTTTTTCAACCTGCTAAGGTAGCTGGTAAGGCAGGCTAATCCCCTCTCATTTTGCTCTGTAAGCGATTGTAAAGGTTTATCTTGTCTGTTGTATGCAACCAAGCACAGCTACAGATCAACTAGAGTAGAATCTCATCCTTCCCCAGGTCAAACTTCATTACTGGAATCCAGTAATGAAAACCTGTTTTCTCCAGTTTCCTCCTCATGCCAATGCAGTGGAAGAGGAAGAAGAGGAGGAAGAGGAATCAAACAAAGAACACACTTCTAGCTAGACAGGAGACGAGAAAAATGGGGCAGATCCAGGCTCCTGCAAAAAGATTTTGTTAAAAAGAACTTATTTGTTTGAGGATTTGTTTTCCAGCTCTTTTTAATGGAACATAATACAGTTGAATTTTTTTAAAAAAGAAAGACTGGGAATATAAGGGAGAAAACAATAAATTATTTCTCCAGTATGAAAGTGAATCTTTCAGGGAACATTTTGGTTAGACCTGTACTCAAAAGTCAGTCAAACAGCATGAAGGATTTTAGGTGAAGTAAAATCATTTGATAGAAGTTGTGCAAATATCACAGTAAATTATCAGCATTCAGTACCTTCCCAGAAAGATGGTATATCTGGAACTAGTTGTTATGTCATTTGGCCCTACTAAGGAATGAGGAGGTCTCCCTGGAGGTCTTTGGTCATTCAAAACCTTTTTCTTTTTTCCTCTCTTTGGCAATTATTATCCATTAGGCTATATTATTGTATCAAGACTCCTAACGAGAAGAATGTGAATTTTAATGCATGCAAAGTACAGAAGATGACTAGAACATGGAAGGGCAGCACTGAAGGAAAGAGGCAGGAACCTGAAGTGTGAAGATATATAATTCAATATCAAAGGCAGGATTGTCCATAACATTGCATTTCAAATTTCTATGTATGGCTGTGAAAGCTGAGAAAAGAATGAACTTATTTGAGATGTGATGCTGCAGGAAAATTCTGTACATATGCTGATCTGCCAAAAGGACAAATAAATGGGCCTTAGAGCAAATCAGTGCTCTCCCTGGAAGCCAAGATGCTTAAACTGTTGTATTTTTGACATATCATAAAAAGATCTGATTCACTAGAAGAGACAATAATGCTTGGTAAGGTGGAAGGCAGTAGAATAACAGGAAGGTCACATTGCAAATTAATTGATTCAGTCAGGAAAACTCCAGCTCTGCATTTGCAAGACAGGTTGACTTGATGGTCTCTCATTCATGGTGTCAAAGTAAACTTGATGGCAATTAACAACAGTACAATTTTATTTCAGCTCTGAGTCATTCCTTGTTTTCTTCTCACCAATGGGAATTGTGAGGTTGATGAAATTTGTGGGGAAACTGTCAACAGCAAACTGGTTTGAATGCCATGTTATTTTACCACTTAGACAAATCGGGAGAAAATCTGTGGAAAGACAGTGATTTTCAAACTTTCCTCGAAGGGGGTTGAACTTGATGGCCCATGTGGTCTCTTCCACTCTATTCTATGTTTCTATGATGCATATACACATTGGTGCCACCTTGATAGCAGACATGAGAGATAATTTGATTTAACAAATTTAACATTTTTTTTTTGGAATTCACAAATTTACTCATAAATATAAGTATTCGGGAATGTTTGTGATGATGAATTAGAGTTTACAACTCTTCCAGTACACACACACCCCTCCATAATTGCAACATTGTACCTATGGCATTATATTCTCTTTCTTGGGAATACCTATTGCATTTTGACAGGAAAATTGCTGAGAATTTCAAACATTTTTGATAATTACAAAAAATCCAAATTACTTCATAACTGGCATATTATTTTTGTTGATAATTATTTTACTGGGGAAATAAATATGGGATAAAGGGGGAAAGATGAGTGATTAATCCATCCTTACAAGTCTTTTGCAAGCTTTTTCCTATGAAAGCTGTAAGCCTTTCACTCTTAAACACTTCTGAATTTCATGATGATAACATAGGATCATAATGTCTGAAGGTGAAAAAACGTTGCACAAAGTGTGGCTGGATGTACAGCCTGGAAACATTTTTCTTTATTTCGCATGATAATCCTTGTTCCCAAACACAAAACATTTTGGATACTCCTACAAGCCCCCAACACTCATCTTCCAGAGATATCTCTCTCCACCTTCTATCATACGTTCTTTTGTAATCTTATCATACGTTCTTTTGTAAGAAAATTTTGAGAAGAAGGAAAAACCATCTCAAGCATCATAAAATGTATAATTATTATTTGTCATGAGTATAATATTATATAACAGGAGTCCTAAAATTAAGGCCCATGTGCTGGATGTCACCCTATGAGGTAATTTACCAAGTCCCCACCCTAAACTTTAGACTTAGGGTTGCCCTAAGTCTGAAACAACCTGAAGGCACAAAACAACAACAACCTTAATTAATTTGGTTATATCAGCCAAAAACAGGCCCACCCTTCCCATTGAAATACTGGTATCTTTTTGTTGGTTAAAAACGTACTTCATTTTAGATATTATATTCTTTCATTTTTTTTGCACTATAAATAAGGTACATGCAGTGTGCATAGGAATTCATTAATGTTTTTTTCAGACTATAGTTCGGGCCCAATAGTTTGAGGGACCATGAACCAATTCTCTGCTTAAAATGTTTGAGGACCCCTGTTATATAAGATCCCAGCCAATTTTAATGAGTAGGTATAGTGAGCACTGAGCAGACATATGTGTCTGCCACAAGCAAATATGCCCAGGGAAAAAAAACCTGAATAATTTGTTTATTTTAAGAGAGAGACAGCCATTGTCACTGTAAACAAAATAACTCAATAGAATAGTATTGGCAATTCAATCTAGGCCAAATTCATGTCAAGGGCCAAGGAAATCAACACCCCTTAAGCTATTATGTTTACCTGACCATGATATAATCAACTCCCTGTAACACAGAGAAAGCTGAACAAGCCTAAATTTATTAGACATCTTCAGGAAGAAGCTTGGAGGAGAAAAATAAAACTTTAAATATCATTTACAATTGTAAATGTCAGACACAGAACAAATACTTGCAGCAACCACTATCTCTATCTAGAGCAGTTTCATAATAACACCTACACTGTATTTTGATGTAAATGATGCCTTTGAGACCTGTCAAAAACGTTGATGACATTTTCCTATGACTTGTGAAATGCATGCATGCTTTCTTCACTGTTATTGCAAGGCTCATGACCATTGTGCAATATTCATCCAGACAGTAAATAATAGGGATGTGTGATCCATAAAAAAATGGTTCAAAACTCATTACAAAATGCATGCAGATAGTATACCATCAGGAGTCAGCCCAAACCCATATCTCTAAATATAAAAGGTGGGACTATGCTTCTCCCCCCCCCCCAATGGCTGTTTTCTCACTATTGTTTTATGCTCTGTATTTGGCATTCGGCTCCTTCCTGTGCCTCGTTTATACACAGGAGGGATTCAGTGGACTGTATGGCTTGAATGAGAATTTCTGTTGAGGCTTTTTTATCACATAGTTTCTGACTAGATTTGATTTGGAGCTCACACTGGGGAGGGGGATATTTTCTGGAAATTCCAACCTTGAACTGTCTTCATAGAAATGGCTTGTGCTGACTATTTTGCACCTTCTAGCCCGTTAGTGCAGTGCCTGTACAGATCTCGACACCTACCTCTGGGGGGGGGGGGGGAGTCCACTTGATAGCACGCTGGACCCAGACAGTCGTTACTGGAGGGCCATTCCAGGGGTACTTTCTCCTGAGCCCCAGAACTCCACAGGAAAAAGTGGGAATCCCCTAAGGCGAAAATCGTAAGTTACCTCCAAAGCCCCAGAACTTAGAGAGGCCATCCAAGTTGCCCCCTCACCCCAAATTGGGGGTGCCAAGGTAAACACTGACAATGCCCCCCCAGTTCCTGCAAGTGGAGACGTATTTATAACAACACCAGCCAAAAAAAACTCCTTGCTCCCATGTACACAATATGGTGTAGGTGAACCCTCCTCCCCTTTAGGGGAGGGAAAAATTCTACCCAATTCCTAGGGCAATCAATATTCACTTATATTGTCATTTAAACTGCACTCCTGGGCAGCAAACTAAGCTGGTGGGACTGAAGGAGAGAAAGAAAGTATCATCCTTGTATTATTCAGGTCATATGAAAAGAATTTCATGATAAGCAATGAAGCTAGATCAATCTGATTGAACATGAATCAGTACTTCAGACAATATGCCTGAATCATACAGAAATTAGTTTGAGCATACAAGATCTAGGCTTTTTCCTTTAAAATGACCACATAATTCCTTCCAAGATGACCAGGTAAAATATCTGAAGGAGGACTCTGACTTTTTAAAAATAAAAGGAGGGAATAAAAAAATGTGGTCACTAGGTTACACTGATCTCACTTGTCTCCTCCGAACCAATATACTCCTCCAAGGCACCTAAATAAAATGAATCCTTTCTCATAAATTATCTTTAATCTGAATCTTGAAGTGCCCAGCCCTTGGCCTTCTTTGCTCCCAACTGCCTATATCTTGGAGAGCAAAACTGCACACTTGAAGTCCATTTGGTCTCTATTGGAATCCAGATAATCAGGAATCAGATCCAGGTTTCCCCTGACGTTAAGTCCAGTTGTGTCCGACTCTGGGGATTTGGTGCTCATCTCCATTTCTAAGCTAAAGAGCCTGCATTGTCCGTAGACACCTCCAAGGTCATGTAGCCAGCATGACTGCATGGAACGCTGTTACCTTCCCGCCGGAGCGGTACCTATTGATCTACTCACATTTGTATGTTTTCAAACTGCTAGGTTGGCAGAAGCTGGAGCTAACAGCGGGCGATCACTCAGCTCCCCGAGTTTGAACCTGGGAACTTTCAGTCTGTAAGTTCAGCAGCTCAGCGCTTTAACACACTGAGCCACTGGAGTACAGTGTAAATCCAATTTAAGACATAAATATTGGAGGAAAATTGCAGAAAAGTAGTAAGGTAAAAGTAAAGGTTTCCCCTGACGTTAAGTCCAGTCATATCTGACTCTGGGGGTTGGTGCTCATCTCCATTTCTAAGCCGAAGAGCTGGCGTTGTCCGTAGACACCTCCAAAGTCATGTGGCCGGCATGACTGCATGGAGCACCGTTACCTTCCCGCTGGAGCGGTACCTATTGATCTACTCACATTGGCATGTTTTTGAACTGCTAGGTTGGCAGGAGCTGGAGCTAACAGCGGCCGCTCAAGCCGCTCCCGGGATTTGAACCTGGGACTTTTAGGTCTGCAAGTTCAGCAGCTCAGCGCTTTTAACGCACTTCGCCACCGGGGCTCCGGTGTCTATAGTAGTATGTGTCTATTATTCTTCCCAATGGGGTTTTATAACTGTATGGAAACCTAATTTTAAACCAGTGAATAGATAACTATGAATATTCTTCCCATCTCTGATCTTGTTATTCTTTATATTATTTATGTTGTCTGATTGTATTGCTTCATACATCATACTGATGTACTGTTGTTGTATTTTAAACCAATACCAAAAGAGACCTTGTGTAAAACAAATGTCTTGTAGATTTTCCCCTTCTTTCTGTGTCTAAAATCTGAGGAGATAGGAAATGAAGGAAATAATAATTCTATAGGATGAGATAAAACGATTCTGTTTTCTTCAGTTTTCAAGCCATCAAGAAGGATATATTATTGATTTGATTTTTAGATTGAATCTTTATGCTATATCTGACATTATTCTCTGCAATTGTGCAGTCTTAACCAAATAAACAAAGAATGAATGTATGTGTAGGTCTGGTGTAATAAACATTCTTCACATCTTTCACTTTAATCTCATTGAATTTGAACGAAAACACAAAATCCATCTTATTTAAAGACATTGTCTCCAAAATAAATGGGCTAGTAAGGTGCTAGCAAAGTAAGTTAAAACCCTCTGCTCTCCCACACACCCTTAGCCCAATTATATATATGGTGAACCATTCATTGAGATTCATGTGAATTTTCAGAAGCTCTTTGAAGTGGACCATTGGTTAAATTGTAATTATTATTATTATTATTATTATTATTATTATTATTATTATTAACTTCATTTCTATCCCGCTCTTCTCACCCCACAGGGGACTCAGAGCGGCATACAACATACATTTAGGCAAAAATTCAATGCCTCATTATACAAAGCAAATAAAACATAACATAAAATCAGTAGAAACAATCAACATATAAATACAATTTAAAACCATTAACATTCAGATATTAAAACATAAAACAGAATCTAGATACACCCTACTAGCCATCCCCTCCCCCCCGCCAGTCATGATCTTAAGGTCTTCTTTGGCTCCCTTGGATGGTGCTGGGTGACTGGGCCCCTGCCACCATCCTCCTTTTATCCCCCAGCCTCTGGAGGCAGCAGGTGTTGAACTGAAAAATTATCCCACAACATCTGATGTAGAGTTTCATTTATACTAGATAAAAGAACACTAACACACCAATGCTTATTTAATTAGCATTTATAAAAAATGTAGTACATTGGAGTGGTCAGTAGTAGATCCCTGTTTGAACCAATTAGACCATTCATCAATCAATCAAGCACTTTATTTATATCTTTACTTTTGCTAAGAAAGGGAATCAGATTGGCTTATGATATGAAACAGCATATACTATAGCTAAAAGCATATCACTCTTTTTTCCCTTCATGCCTGCCTTCCTTCCTCCTTCCCTTCTTCTTTCTCCCTTCCCTTCCTTTTTTAAATCTTCCCTGGGACATTGATCTCTTTATCTCAGCTTTTGAATGCCAAGCAAGACTGAACAAGCCCTCTCTGTTGACTATGTTTGGTATTTAAATTCTGCAATAGTTTTAAACTTCTTATGATGTTAAAAATTGATACCAATTTGCTTCACCCATTGTACTCCTCTCCTTTAAATGTGTGCTTGTTCAATAGTAGCAAAATTTTAAGGCTTTATGCTTTATAAGAAGTTATAGTATGAAGTGCTTTTGAAGTCAACCAGACTTCCATGGTCTTTCTGTAATACTAATAACTTTTTTCATGTTTTCTCCCTTCCACTCACCACAGTCTGTCGGGTATTCCTACCCACTGAAAATGAGCAGGTCCCCTTAAACTTTACCTTAGAATGCTGAAGTCTTCTTCTTAGCCCTTAGGGTGCATCTCCACTGCAAAATGAATGCTGTTTGACACCCCTTTAACTGCAATTACTCAGTCCTATGGAATCATGGGAGTTGTAGGTGTACAAAGTCTTTAGCTTTCTCTGACAGTGCTGGTGCCCCAACAAACTAACAGTGAATTAGAACATTGCAATAATATGTTTATTTTTGCCACCTTATTAGACCTGAGATATAAAAGCTTGGAAGGCTGTCAGTCTCCAACTGACAATTATATATGGCTGGAAAGCTTTTGACTTGCAGATTCAGAAATGGTGAAAACCTGACCTAGATGCAAAAGAAAGGGTGACAAGATGAAGGAATTTGATTCAAATAAGGATGGAAAGAATGATTAAAATGTTGAAAAAAACTCTGGTAGAAATACCGTTTCTAATGCTGAGAAATCTTGAAGTTGTAAGAATCTTCAAAGTTTAGAACTTATTCTGTACAACATTCATGAATGCATAGCAAATAGCATTTTCAACACTGAAATATTACACTATGTAACAAATTTTTTAAAAAATCTGTTCCTAATTTGAAAGTGTTATTCATGTTTAATTTTGCAGTATTTATTTTGAAAGCAGTTGTTATACTCCAGAAGCTTTGTTTTTGTGTTTGCCACAAATTACGCTGAATTGGTTGAGAGTGAGACTCAAGATATTCATTGAAAAACTATAGCAAAACATGTTGCAGGATGTCCCGTAAAACAAAGTTTTTGCAGTTTAATAAACATTTTCAATGGTTTTATGATAGAGCCAATTAGGAAATGACATATTTAACCTAGGAACAAAAATTGTGTTGCAGTGTTGTTTTTCTAACAGAAAGTTCATGTACTAAACAAAGACACTTTTTTGTGCAAAATAGGTCCTCGACTACAGTTTTATCATTGTGAAAAGCAACATTTCTATGCAGGAATTAATATTTCTTAATTTAAATATTTTTCCATGCAGAAAATGTTGTTTCTTGAACCAAAAATATCATTTTCTACACAAAACAGCCATATGCACATTTTGCACAGAATGAATCCTGAAGTGCAAAGATCCTCCAAAAATTTTGTGGCTTTTGAAGAATTTCTCACAATGAGAAGAAAGATATAGAAAATGTTACCTTCAAAAAGGAACTTACAGTCACGTACCTAGTTTCGAGGATTGCCATGCCATAAGCAAAAATCTAAAATATATCTTGCAATGATATCTGTACTGAGCTACGAGAATACACAAAATACTTTCTGCTAACTTCCAAACTCACAAGTTTCTTTATTAGGCAAAAGTGACAAAATATTTTTTATCTTCTTAAAATATGTCCAGTCATTTTAAAGATCTCAGGGTACTATACAATAAAACTACTCTATGCAACATTGCAAAACCAAATCTAAAATGATTTTTAAAACTAATAAAAATAAAGAATTTAACACATTTTAAAAGCAGTTTAAATTTATTTAAAACCCTGCACATGTGAGGCTTTTAAGTAAAAGCAATGATTCACAAGTGATTTTAAGGATAGACATGTTTTCACTTGGTACTTGATGATGATGATGATGATAAAAATAATCATATTTTTTTATTTATATAACACCCTATCTTCTCAGGAGGACTCAGGGTGGTTTCCAACATAAAGATAAACATTCAGTTGACCATACAACAATGTGAATATAATAAAAATAATAAACATAATAAAACAAGAACATACAATTCAAAACAATCCACAAAAGTTAAAATCCTGTTTCAATATGCTCCATCAATAGTGGATAAAGTGCAAAACAAGATTCTTGTTGATAGCCTGGGAGGGGGTAGGGATTAATCCTGGTCTAAAACCTGCAGGAACAACCATGTTTTCAGATTCTTGCAAAAAGAAGACAGTGTAGGGGCTTGCCTGATCTCTCTGGGGAGGGCATTCTAGAGCCAGGGAGCCAGTACCAAGAAGGTCCTCTCCCTCGTCCCCACCAACCATGCTAGTGACGGTGGCAGGAGTGAGAGGAGGGCCTTTCCAGCTCTAGAACGCTCCCTCAGCTTCACCAACAGGGAGCGATCCTCCAGGAAGAAGAGGAACCACTGCAAAGCAATGCCCTCCAAGACCCATTCTCGAAAGCCACCTAAGCCAACAGGGACACATTCCCCCTATCTACTTCTCTGTGGAAGTCATCCACCAAGGTGATCAAAGCCATCTCTGTTCTATCACCAGGATTAAAACCAGACTGTGATGGATCTAGATAATCAGTCTTGTCCAAGAATCCCTGGAGCTGAGAAGCAACCACCTGCTCCAGAGCCTTGACCAGGAAAGGGAGGTTGGAAATTTGCAAGTAGTTATTCAATACAGAGGAATTCAGGGACACCTTTTTCAAAATAGGTCATACTATTGCTTTTTAAAGGCATGATGGTATATGCCCTTGTTGCAAGGAGGCATTAATAATCCTCGTAAAGTTTTATAAGCAAGGATCTAGAGCACAAGTGGTCACTCTCACCACTCCAAGAACCTTGTCAACATCATCAGGCTGAACAAGTCTAAACAAATCCATGATGGCAAAGATGTCACAAATTGGGCCTCTTGTAGGAGGGTATTCTGTAAGTGGAGTGCCATAGCCAAGAAAGCTTTTTGTCTCAATTGATAGGACACAGAGGAGGGCTTTTTCAAATGATTCAGTACAGGGCAAGGAAAGTTGCAGTGCTGCAGTATCTACATTTTTGTCCTGAGAAGCTACAGGAATAGATAATCCAAGTGAAACTATATTAAAGTATTAGCTGCAGTTTATGCAAAACGTCACAAGAGATTAAAATTTGAGTGTTTGTCTCATAGGAGACTCTGTCCTTCTCTACCTCAGATAATGTTCAAAGCCATGATGGTTAAAGACTTCTGAGAAAATGTTCTGATGGTGCAAAATGTAGAACAGTGTCAGAAGAAATCTATGTTGATAGCATTTAATTAGTCAAGATGACAGCCTATGGAAATGACATTAAAATGTCAAAATATGTCTGTAATGATGGCATGATGATGTCAAGATGTTGTGATACATTCAGAAAATCTACATGATTGCCAGAGATGGAATTATGTAAATATTCCAATAACATTTGTTATCAGTTTATTAGCTTAGGGTGAATGATGCTCCCAACAAACGCAGAAATTCATTTATCTAAATGAAGTGTGATTATACGTGACAAGATAAAGGTCATGATACACTTCATGTAGTTGTAATTGACATTTGACTAACCTAGTATTTTGTGGTGTGAACAGAAATGTCCTAATCCATTTTCACATTTTTAAAAGAAGTTTTAATGGATTTTATTTTGTTTGTTAAATTGGAGGTGTGGTGCCTAATTGGTAGTTTGTATTTCTTTGTATGTGACAAAAATGAAAATATTCCAATTCTGAAAACACATCCATACTTAAGCGTGGCGAGTAGTTGATTCCCTGGGTGTCTATGTCATGAAGAACTGTAATGATTAAAGTTTTAGACTGGATGCAGTTCCTAGTCTACAATGTGCCATGAAACTTCTTGGATGACTTTGTTTTTGTTTTTTTTTGTTTTTTTAAGAATTGAAAGAATATTGGAAATATTTCAAAAAAAATTACATAATGTGTTTTTAAGTGTTTGGAAAACCTGGAAGAGAGAATTCTTGACTGATGAAAATATTTAAAATACAGAACTCATTTTGGAATAAAACAAAGTCACATCACTCTTTTTCAATAGAAAATGCATTTATTTGCAGGAAACAACCATTACTGGATAAAAATAACATTATTGAACTCATATATCAATTTCCTGACAGAAAATATTGTTTCCTACATACTTAAGAATGTGAAATGCAAAGTGACCATCACACAGACTTTTTCACCTTTAAAGAATCATTTTGACAGAGCTACAATTAAGAAATATATATATTGCTGGGTAAATTAAAATTTTGTTATCATATAACCACATACCTATGCCTCTCATTTTACTTTCTGTATTTCTCATTTGGTTTTAGGGTCTTATGTCCTCAGTCTTATTTTCTTGTTTTGTTTTGCTTTTCTTCTTCTTCCTGACTATCAGCTATATTTCATTTACCTCTGATTTCTTCTCCTGTACCACCTTATCTCATTTGTTTCTTCTTTCTCAATCTCGTTACTGTTTTAAGTAGAACTTCCACATTTTCTGTTTCATTGTTAGTCAGTTTTGTTTCTGAATCATGTCTCTCGTATACTTTTTCAATATATCTACTTTCATTTTTACTTTTTCATCCCTCAGGCTTCTTTAGATACAAGGTGCACATTGATTTCAGTTATTGCTTGAAAAAAATGAGACAAATGTAAATGGTGGGTATATAAAGCAGAAAATATGAAGCAGAAAGCTCTTTATGTTGTAGAATGTTTGTTTGTGTTTATATATGCATGTTACTAAAAAGATAACTAACTAACTAATTCTGGAAATTAATCCAACTCTGTTGTATTCCATCTCGAGCTGCAATATAAACATAGAAATAATATGAAAATGAGAAATGTAAATTGACTTATAATGAACCCAGATCAGGTATTGTATTAAAGGAAATGTCTGATGAAATCAGGTAGCTGATATAATCTGATGGCATCTAAGGGTATGTGGTTTGCATAGTCATATTTGTCCATCTCTGCAGTATCCAACATATTTGTCATTCATAAATGTTGTGTGGAATTTTTTTCTTGCTTCCAATAGTAAACATAAGCAATCTGTGATGCATGTATGAAAAGAATATCAGATTTTTTTGTTGGTAAAGTTGAATTTGTAAGTTCCAACAGAAAGGCTTCTGGCTATAGTTGTACTTTAATTTTTTAAATATTTTCAATGTGCTTATGTATTATAATCCAATTTATATTATTTTATTTTTGGCTTTAGGACATGTCCACCACATATGGTAAAAAGTTCCTTCTTTTTTATTACATTTTTAACAAACTTTTTTTTTATTTTGGCTCCATCTTTGCTAATCTTTCCAGCATCACGTACCATCTCTATACATCATCTTGTAGAAATTGTCCCTTAGTCTATAATGTCTTGTGAATTTAATCTTTGTTTTCCACATATGTTCATATTTGTTTGGGTGGATATTATCTCCCACATTCTTTGACCATTGAATCATACAATCTTTGATTAGATGTACACTTATGTCTAATTTTAATAATATTTTATTGGCCTTTGCACTTTATTTTCTTTAGACTGGAAAATATTATCTGTTTTATTATCATTCCAATCAATGTCTACCCATTTTGTATCTTTCTTGTAGTTGTCTATATTAGAACCATGAAAATGCAATGCCCTCTTGTTGTAGTTGGTTTAGATTTTTTTTGATGAGTTTTCTTTTGTTGTCCAAATAACATCTGTTTATAGATGGGCCATTGGTCTCCCCAATGGCTTCTTTGGTAGATGTCCACAAAGGTATTTTTAAGTAGAGTCTTAATTTGTACTTTTTCCATACCCTATATAGTGTATTTCTTAGTAGGTGGCTCTTAAAATCAGATTAATTATTTCTTTTCATATATTATGTATCTATGCCATCCATATCTTAAATCATTTCCTTCTAATGTAATATTTTATTATCTTTTTAAAATATTTATTTAATTCATTTTTAAATTAAATAATTGATAATATACAGTGTAAAAAGAATTCAAAATAATGAACATTTTACAAATATTATACCTCACCACCTAGGCCTGAACAAGTATTGTTTCCTCTGCCATACATTTATGAGTCAACAACTAAACTAATATCATATCCAAAATTCCTGACCAATAGGGTTGTATAGTATTCCCTTATTAGTCTTTAAAATATATTTAATAAAAGCGACCAGTATAAGTCAAATTATGATCTTTTAAATTTCCCCCTAATACCCTCATTTTCATTGATATCTTATCATTTAAGGATACATTCAATACCTTCCCATATCATGTTTCCATGTTTTTCCCCCTCCCACCCACCCTCTTTCCTTTCATAGAATCATAGAGTTGGGAGAGACCTCATGGACCATCCAGTCCAACCCCCTGCCAAGAAGCAGGAAAATCATATTCAAAGCACCCCTAACAGAAGGCCACCCAGCCTCTGCTTTAAAAGCTTCCAAAGAAGGAGCTTCCACCACACTCCAGGGCAGAAAGAGAGTTCCACTGTTGAACAGCTCTCTTTACAGTGAAGAAGTTCTTCCTAATGTTCAGGTGGAGCAGTATTTGGGTATAGTATAACAATAGTATAAAGATCCTAAACTTCAAATGCTTCCCTAGTAAAAGAAACCATAGATCAATACTATTATTGTTCTTATTAATGTATCTACTGTCAAATACAACAGAATACAGGAAAGAGTCTCCCTGTAATCAACCATCCCAAAGTATTGCACATAGATTATATCCCCCAGAAAAAAGCATGTTTTTATACCCAAAATAATTCCTTCATTTCAGGGCACTGGATGCCTAGGAAAAATATGCTTTCTTATTCTTCCTAGGACTATTTTCTGACTGGTAGAAAACCTATTACAAATATTATTTTCCTATGCACCACCACCACTTAATTCAGTTCACTCTCGGGTGCCCTCTAACATATAGGAACTTCTTGAATACTGCTTTGGCATTTACTACATATTTACTGCATATTTTTATTCCATCTTTTCTCCAATGTACTGAAGGTGGTAAACATAGGCTCTCCTCCTCCCAACATCATCTCCATAACAACTTTGTAAACTAAATGAGAGACTGTGAGTGGCTCAATATTGTCATGTGAGTTTAATGGTCCAGAGGAAATATGAATCTTCTATATCCTAGATAATAGTTTAACCATTATACTTTAGCTATAAGGTATCAGTACTATCAGACTGAATCAACAATAGAAGTATTACCTCAGATATGTCAGTTGTATATGTATGTGACCCTTTTACCAGGCACCCTCTAAGTCAGTGGTTCTCAACCTGGGATCCCCAGATGTTTTAGGCCTTCAATTCCCAGAAATCCTAAGAGCTGATAAACTGGCTGGGAATTCTGGGATTTGTAGGCCAAAAACTTGGGGACCCCAAGTTGAGAACCACCGCTCTAGGTGAACACTTGGCTGCTAACTTAATCACGTGTATCAAGAAACAACTGTTAAATGCAAAAACACCTTTGAAACCACAATCCTCTGTGCTGGCATCTCATCACACACCATCATTTTGAGAAAAACTTCATTCATTACAAATTGATGGTGTCCATAAAAGCATTCAGCAATACAGGTCATATCCAACTGCACTCAATATCAACAGGGCTAATACTACTGGGCTCAATAAAGTGCCACTTGATTCAAATGATGACCTCTTCTGTAGTATAATGATCTCTATCTATTTTGACACTGTCCTGATTTAATCTCAATTATTTTATGTGATGTGTTTACATGATGTGTTGCAAAATAATAGGAGGCATACTATATTTGCACATAAACACAGGACAAAAAGGGCATTTCCAGACAGGAGTTAAACCCGTGCCAAAGTAGGTTTAAAAAAATTGCTTCGACATGGGTTTAAATCCCCCTCCCCCCCCAAAAAACCTCCGGGCTTTCCTGGATGGGGTGTCTAGATGCCATTCCAGTAACTACCGGGATGGCATCCCTCCACCCCAAAGCCCCCCAAAACAAGCCTAAAACTTTAAATAACTTATCAGACTGACATTACAGTGGTTCTTCCATTCTCATGGTATGTAGAAATAATGCACCAGGAGAAGTGAGGGATGGTTTTTTTTCTTGCCCCCTGCCCTCCCCAGTTTTCTGGCATGTTGCTTCTACGTGTCAGGAGGATGGAAGGACCACAGTAATGGCGGGCCAGTAAGTTTTTAAAGTTTTCAGACTTATTTTGGAGGCTTGGGAGGGGGGGAAGGTGGGTGCCCTTTTAGGATTTCAGGCTCATGGAACCCAAAAAACTCAGATGGCTGTGTGGATTGAACCCGGGGAGTGCATGACACAGTCCCCTGGCCCAATCCACACTGGCCCCACAACTGGTAAGACCTGGGTCTTACCTAATCCAGATTTTACCAGATATCTAATTCAGAACAAAGCAGGAAACCCCTGCTTTGTTCCAAATTAATTTGCTTTTACCTGAGGTGTTGTTTGGACACCTCAGGTAAAAGCACAACAGGTCTGGCATTTTTGGTTCTCTCTGGAGGGACTCAAAGATGCAAATTGACCAAAAAGGGGGGAAAATCTATATGGAACATAGAAGAAGGAATTTTGGGTGGAATTTTGCTTATTGTTCAAAAGCATAAAATAAAAATGCACATGCTGAAATCTTCTTCCCTGTAGAATTTTTCAAAGTATAGAAATTATGTTTTTCTTTGTATTTCCCTGTTGTAATCTGATGATCAGTTCACAAAATGGACAACTATTTTGCATTTAACGTATGTTCTGATCGTACATAGTCACACAAGTTATATTTCATTTTATTTTGCAGTGAAATATCTTTTGCTTGACATACACTAGGATTACATTTGAAAACAATTATCCATAAAAAACCACAATGGTCACAAACCAACAATATTTTTATACTGCCCTGATTTGTGATTGCATCTCATTGTGTATGCTGTACACAATTGCATTTCATGCCCATTCAAAGCCCAGAATAACCTATTGTATATTGCATTAAACTATTTCTCATTGTTACTCCTTGAAAAGGACTTATGAGGATGCTAGCTACAATTAAAACCACATTACCTAATGGCATTCAGAATTCATTGCTGCACAATTGGTGTAACTGTATATATAATACTCTTGTTCTTCAAATCACCATTTCTTTTTCAAAAATTCATTAAATCTGTTGGAAAATCTATTGCATGCTGAGACCAGTTATCAGCACTAAATACACAATTGTCACTTTGTGGTATGGAAATTATAGCTATTCACATCTCCCCTAATTTTAGATCAGTTTGGTTCTGGCTATGATGAGTTGGACACTTTTAAACCAAATCCCATGTCTCTCACAAAGAAGGAGATATGTGTTTGCTGATGAACTGAAAGAATAATGAGACCAGATATACACACAAAATGGGATAAAATAAGGGGAAATTTATGAATGGTTACTTATTCCATTGTGGGTTTTTTGTGATATATAAAATGAATAGAAGAGAGCAACTTGTGAGAACAGCTAGACTGGTAGGTCTCACCCAGACAACATCGACAGTCATCCTTGGGCAAAAAATACTATAGCCCACAGAGGAATAAGGGTTGCTCCCAGGCCACCTAATAAACTGGAAGACTGAGTGGAAACTGCAAGCCATCAAGTCACATTGACCCTGGCAAAGGCAAAGAATAAGAGACCAGCCCCAAAGACAGGAAATTTTTCCCAATCCCTAGATTGCTTGATACTCTGGGGTAGTACCTTAAAGAGGGGGGAAATTCCCACCAGACCCTGAAGCAATCAGAAGCCTTACACTGTGAAAGAAGGCAGGAGAGTGGGTTGATTAGGAAAAGCAGAGGATGAAGCGGCTATATATGGACCATTTAAACCACTATCAATGCTGACCTTGCTTCTTAGAAGGCCAGCAAAATGATCCCCCCCCAAATAATAATAATAATAATAATAATAATAATAATAATAATAATAATAATAATTATTATTATTATTATTATTATTATTATTATTATTATTATTATTATTATTATACTAAGGTGGGGGAAATTGAATTCTCAAGGCCAATGGGATTAATCTACTGATGTCAATTCTGCATCTCCAGGTTTATTATTCAAGGAATTGGTGAATTGTTTTGCACTAAAGGGGCAATCTGAAATTGTAAATGTAACATTTTCCTGCTCACCACAGAGACTGTCAAATGCTTGGTCTATATCTCTACAAGACTGGTTTTTGCAAGTTAAGTAAGATCCACAGAATTTAATTAATGTTGTTTATGTTGATATTGTGTGTCTTTAAAGTGGTTCCAACTTATAACAATCCTAAAGAGTTTCCTTGGCAAGGTTTGTTCAAAGGATCTTTTCCATTGCTATTCTCTAAGACAGAGAGTATCACTTGCCCTAGGTCATTCAGTAAGTTTCTATGGCTGAGCAAGGATTTGGGTCTTGGTCTTCAGAATCATAGTCCAATTCTGAAAACCACCATACCACATTGGCACTTTAAATGAATGTTATTTCCAAACAAAGACAAGGCTCTACCCCATTTATCCTGGGAATAAATGTCAGTGGACTTTTTACTTCTGAAAAGTTTGAATAGTTTTACACAATACATCACATGAAATACTTAATACCCTTTCCTTCTTTACATACATAACCATCTCTTTTTGTCAGTCTGTCTCTCCCTTTGTTAGACTTTCTCATCAGACAGTAAACATTCTATTATGTGTTAAATAAGAGTCAAAACAAACCAATATACAGTGAGTGTAATATTCTGTGTCTTGCTATTTTCTATTTTATCTGAGTATACACTAGTGTCTAGTAAAAGATACTAGTGGATACAGAAGCTGAAACTGAAAACTCTATGATGGTGCCATTTTTATTGAAGTTTTTTTTTACTTGTATTTCAGCTTTTTGGACATATTACATTGAACAAAAAAAATGGTATTTGACATTTTCTAGCTTAATGTAGCTGCCATAAATCCAAACAGGTTCTTTGTTGTGATAGCTGTATAGAGTGCACACACAATTCTTGGAAAGCAAAAAAGAAATTAAAATGACAATTTCCATTCCATACAAAACTTGATACGAACTTCTTCACAAACTGTTAAGCATGTCTCTTGATAAATCAGGAAGCACACTTTTTACATTGTTGTTAAACATGTTATAGAAATGTGATACTTTTGCATGGCAGGTGGTTGGACTAGATGGCCCATAGAGTCTCTTCCAACTCTATGAGTCTATGTTCATTCTTTGGGTTGTATTTCAGTATGTTGGTTATCTTTCTTCTTTAAATTTACTTGAATTTTGATAGTAATAGGTTATGGCCCATGCCACAATATACTTCTGGTATTGTTTTTACAGTGGTAAATAGGTTTCTCCATCTTCTGACTCCAGTTACTTGATTTCTATCTTTACCATCAAGTGATGTCCCTGCATACAATCCCTTCTTTGGTTTTGGAAGAATGTATTTGCAAACAGTTGACTTCACAAAATTCAATCAGTCCCTCTCCTGTTTCATTTCTTGATTCAAGCTCAAAATTTATTAGAATATTTGATCCTACTCTTTCCCTTCGACTCACCTATGATTATTATTTATTATTTATTTATTTACAGCATTTATATTCCTCCCTTCTCACCCCGAAGGGAACTCAGGGCGGATCACATTACACATATAGGCAAACATTCAATGCCTTTTTTTTGTAATAATCTTTATTAAGAAATTTTCCATTATTGCATTAGTCTATCTAAAGGAACGGTTGGGGTGGGAAGGTCGAGGTAAGTGGGTATGGGAGGGGTAAGGAGTGAGGTAAAGGGTAGCCCTATCATGTGTTTAGGGGATGTGGAGGGATGTCTCATGTGGGTCAAGGTAGGGTTCTGGATTGGGAGAGGATAAGAGGAGGCTCGGGGAAAAATGGGAATGGGGGTCAAAATTCGACTCCCGGATTGGGTCCCTATCTAAAGTGGGGGGAGGGGTTGGTTGGGGGAGATGGACTTCCACTCTTCTTTCTTCCTTCTGCATTCTCGTATTTCATTTTCCTTTCAATTCTTCCTGTAGGTAAATTTCCAGCTCAGACCAGTCCGTTTGTTTCATTGCTTTCCCTGTACTTCTTCTTATCAGATAGGTTAATTTGTCCATATTTTTAATTTCTAGTAATTTTTCCAACCACATTGTTACCGTGGGGCTCTCTGGGTTCTTCCAGTTTTTTGCTACTACCAATCTTGCAGCGGTTACTGCATATGTAAATTTTTTTATCTTATTTTCTTTTTCTTTTAAAAAGTCTAATTGATCTTGCTTTTGCATTTCGAGTAGCCCTAACAGGTAATATTCAGGTTTACATTCCAAATTAATTTTTAACATTTTTTTTACATTCTAGGTGGATTAATTTCCAATAGCTTTTAATATTTTTACAATTCCACCATATATGAAAGTATGACCCTATTTGTTCTTTACAGCGCCAACATTTTTTATCTCGATTTCGATACATTAATCCCAATTTTGGGGGGGTTAAATACCATCTGTGGATGGTTTTTAGCCAATTTTCTTTCAAGTCAATTGAATAGCAATATTTTATTTTTTTATTCCAAATATTTTCCCATTCATCCATTGTGATAGGTCTGCCTATATTCCTAGACCATTTTAACATTGATTCCTTGACTATTTCAGATTCTGTATTCCATTCTATTAGTTTATTATATAGAATCGTTACCAATTTCTTGTTTTTCTGGAGTATGTTGTCCCAGAAATTATTGACCATATTGAAACCAGTTTCTTTATCTCTATTATAGCTTTTTTTTATTTGATGATATTGGAACCAGGATATGTTCTTGTATTTTTTTTTTTTTTGGATTTCCTCTAATTCTTTGATACCTATATTTCCAGACCCTAAATTTGATTTTTTTAAGGTTTCTTTATATGTTGGCCAATTATTCCAGCCCAATAATCTACGTTGGTTGGCTTCTAAAGAGGAAAGCCAGAGTGGCGTTTTCTCATATAGATGCCTTTTATATTTTGCCCATATTTTGATCAAAGATGATCTCACAAAATGGTTTCCAAATTTTTTGTCAATTTTCATTTTATCGTAGCATAAGTATCCATGCCAACCCCATCGCAGATTAAATCCTTCAATTGTCAATAATTTTTTATTTTCCAATTTAACCCAGTCAATTACCCATTCCAAAGCACACACCTCATGGTAAAGTTGTAAATCAGGCAAACCAAAACCTCCTCTCATTTGAGGGGTGATCATCATGCTAAATTTTATTTGGGGCTTTTTATTTTTCCAAATGAATTTTGACAACTCTTTGTTCCAATCTTTGAATATCCTAGCCCCTCTAATAACATTCAATGCCTTTTAACATCGAACAAAGACAGACAAACATAGGCTCTGAGTGGGCCTCGAACTCATGACCTCCTGGTCAGAGTGATTCATTGCAGTGATTCATTGCAGCTGCTCTCCAGCCTGCGCCACAGCCCGAGCCCATGATTAACAAAAAGTCATGTTTTTAATGTGTGATAATTTTTTCCCCTGGATACAAGTATGGAATCTTTAAATGTTTTTTTCTTTTGCCTGTGCAGTTGGATCATAAGCTTTGGATTATGGTTATATTGATTAGTTTTCCTTGAAGTCTTATTGATATGATTCAATCAAACTTTGTCTTTTGCTACATCCATTCTCATTATTAATGCCACCTTATTTCTTCTTATACTTTTATTTCATTATGCAATTATCTGACTATTTCTGTCCACTATGGCTTATTCACCACAAATATTGCAATTTTTATTTCAGTTTTTGCTTTACTCTAAGCAGCTTCCCTGATTCATGCTTCCCATTTTCCATGTCCCTAAAAATCTGTTATGCCACTTTGGACTTTCTTACAAGAGCATGCAATTCTCCACCATGGAAAGTTATTGTCATTCATGTGATTCTTGTCCAGAGAAACAACCCAATCAAGGATTTTTTTGAAGATGTTAATATTATTATTTCTCATCAGCAGTGATCATATTTCATGCTTTCTGTTAGATGATGTTTCTTCTTCAACAAGTTGTAAGGCCTTTATAAAAAAGCAAAAAAAAAAAAAACAAGCAAAGCAAAAACCTTTACACTATACTCTTTCTAAAGGATAACTATTAGTCAGTATCCATCATTGCAGTATACTCTCAAGTTGCTTCTGACATGATAAAAAAGTCTTTTTTCAGGCAAGGGATTAGACTGTGTGGTTGCCTCCCATTTTATTTATATTGTCTTGCCTTTGGCCTATTTATGGGATAGAGATGTCTTTGGTTGTCTTGATGCATGATTTACATCAATTACTATAGTGGTAGAACACATTTACCACTGTTATTGTATCAAGTTTCAGAGCGTTTTACTTATCCACAGAGTTTTGGGGAACTTTCAGAAGTTTTTATAAGCTACATTTTAAAAACTACAAGAGCTATCTCTTTTGGATTTTCTATACAATGACACTAGCTAATATGGGACATTACCTCCAACTTGCAGAAAAATTCATAATGATTTGAGGGATTTTTTAAAAAGTTTTGACAAAAACTTTTTTTAAAACCAGAACAGCTATCTCATTTAATGTCTCTCATATTAACCAATAGAACTTCCTAAATGGGATTTCTTCTCAGCCCAGCACAGAGATTTAATTACTAGAAATATCAGTCAGTCCTCCTCTTTGCAGCTTCAACTGGCTGTTGCTATGGAGGGACACATCTCTCCCCTATCCTGATTGGGGCTTTCTGATGCTGAGCAGAATTCTGGGTAATGTAGATTAGAGCAGAGCCTTTAGAATTCTATGGCATAGAGTTCTTCACCTTCCCAAACTACATTTCCCAGAATTCTGTGTTTTCTCAGTCTCTTTCCCAGTGAACTCTGCTTTCTCCCTGCTGCTTCCCTCTCCTAATGTTGAGAGGCCATTAATTTAAAGAGGAATGACCGTCTTTATGCCTTTGTTTGCTTGCGCTGAACATGAAACTGACTTTGGGAGGCTTCCAAGGTTTACAAAATTAAAACAAAAATTATTGAGTAAGTTTTTATTCTTAAGGTTTTTTTGCACAAGCTATACACACACACATCAGACAACTGATGATTGATGAAAAAATTGCACAGCCCTACTAGCTACATTGCAGAATTAATGCTGCATGAGACCACTTTAACTGCCATGGCTCAATACTATCAAATTATGGGAGCTGTAGTTTTGTGAGAACTTTAGTATTTTCTGCCAAAGACAGCGGGTACCTCACCAAACTTTCCCATAGCATAGAGCCATAATAATTAAAGTGCTACCAAACTGCATTACTTCTACATTGTAGGTGCATCCTTTGTCTCAGGTACATATGCATATATTTCTGCCTTCAGTTTTGCACATGACAGTTTCCTCAAACAATTTGATTTCTACCTGGCTATACTATGCATGTAAAAATTCAGCCTGTTCATTCTGAAAGCTCGATCACTACCACCACCTGCTAACTACTTAATAGACTAAGGTAGCATGAAGGAGGAAGACATTTCAAAACATACACATACACATGATGAAAAAGGAGGAGCTGGCTACATTTTTCCATTAGTTGTTTATCTCTGCTTCTATTTCTTTCTAAAAGCACTAAGTTAGGAAAGGAAGAAAAGCAAAGTAGCCACTAAGAAGAAAGATAAGGAAGATAGATAATCTTGTTTTACTGCGCAGGCTATATTGTTATCACCTCCCTGACTTCATCAGCCTCTCCAAGAGACAGCCTTCAGAATTATCAACAGGTGAACTGATCAAGTGGTGAACCCTAATGTACATTCTGAAGTCTAGTGTCAGGCAGCTGTTTTCTATCAGTGACCCACTGAGGGCTGGATTGCATGGCTCAGTCAGATCTCTTGTATGTGGATAGCCTGACTTTGGAATTGATGCAATGTAAAACTGTCTCTCTGCCATAGGTATTTCACAATTCTGAAGTTGCTTTACCAAATATTCATATACAGTAGAGTCTCACTTATCCAACGTAAACTGGCCAGCAGAATGTTGGATAAGTGAATATGTTGGATAATAAGGAGGGATTAAGGAAAAGCCTATTACACATCAAATTAAGTTATGATTTTACAAATTAAGCACCAAAACATCATGTTATACAACAAATTTGACAAAACAAGTAGTTCAATACGCAGTACGGCTATGTAGTAATTACTGTATTTATGAATTTAGCACTAAAATATCATGATGTATTAAAACATTGACTACAAAAATGTGTTGGGTAATCCAGAACATTGGATAAGCGAGTGTTGGATAAGTGAGACTCTACTGTAGATACAGAGGATGGAACACATATTTGAACAATCAATGTATTGTAGCATTATATTTATTTCATCTTTATGTTATACCCTGAGATATCACTGATGCCACAAAGTTGTAAATGAAATGATTAATCAGGATCTTCAGAAACCATTGGCCTTTCTTGCTATGAGAGTTTTATGTTGGACGGCACCAAAAAAGGATAGTTTTAAAGGAAATGTTTTACAGTTGCAGTTACCATGCAAAGGGGCTGAGAAGTAGTTAGTTGTAATGCAATATAATCTGAATGCTATACGTCTCTTATGACTGTGCCTTTGGGGACTGTGGATGATGGTGGTGGGATCAGGAGAGGAAGGAAAAACCCTCGCGAGGAGGGCTCCTTGGAGGATTTGTACAGGAAGAGAATTAGGGAACTCAATGGGGAGTCTTCTGAGGAAGATTCAGATGGGGAGTTTGTGGAAGAAATGGATGCTGGTGAACAGGTGGTGGCTGAGGAAGTGAGCACTGACTGGGCAGAGGCACCGGAGATGCCTGGGGAATTGGGGCCCATGGATACTGCTGAACCTTGGGTATCTTCAGAAGCAGATCCCACTTGATCTGCTTGGAGGAGGGAGGATGGATCCTCAGGTGTGCATGGTGTTGGGTGTGGGCAGGATGATTGGAATTCTGATGAATTAGGCATGCCCGATCCACGAGCCTTAGCTGTGTGGAGTTCTGACTCTGATTAAGGATTTGGGACACCTGCTCTTTGGGTGTTGGTGTTTGGACACCCAGGGAGAATTGGGATAAATTGGGAGTGTTTGGTCACTTCACTTTGTGTGTGGCAAGGTGTTGCTGGGTGCCATTGGGATTCCTGTACGTGTTAAGAAGACTGGACTGGGACTTTGCTTCAGATCTGCTGTTGCCTTCGTTGCCTTGGCTCTTTGTGCCAATTTGTGAACCTTGGATTGATGACTACAGCCTCTGACCCTGGACTGGAATTCGACCCTGTTTCTGCCTTTGCCCTCTGATTAGTCTACCCACGGCTCTTGACTTCTGGCTTGCTTCTGGACCCTGCTGCTGTCTCCTGCCCTGACCCTGGATCAATCTGACGACGTCTCTTCGCCTTGTCCCTTGAGCTTCTGGCATTACCTGCACTCCTGAAGCAGTTTGCTGCTGTTCCTGCTATTTTGACTCCGGACCAGTTGACGATGTCTTTTGTGCACTGCCCCTTTAAATCTCCAAAGCCTGCTTGCTTGCAACAGAAAGGGTTTGGAACCATCCCTTCCCTTTTGAACTGGCTCTGACTCTGTTTGCAAGCCCGGGTTTAGTTTCTGTTTAGAGCCTTGTGCTTATGACTTTTGGGAGTTTTTTGGAAAGTTTCCAAGTCTTCGTTTTGTTTTGGCTGCCTTTCCAAGCCAATTTAGTTTGTTTAGAGCTGAATTGAAGCACCTTTTGTTTTATCTAAACTATTTGCTTGGATAAATCCGGTTTGGTTGCTAAAGCTTACTTTTTGATACATTTTTTTGTTTGGACTGCCTTTAAACACTGAAAGTTAAGTGTTTAAAGCCATCTTTTGTGTTTGTGCCTATTTTTTGGGCTATATCTTGAATAAACTCTGTTTTGCTCTCAAATTGGCATCTGACTCTTGACAACGTCATTTGGTAATAATACAAAATGCATGTAGATAGTATACCAACAGCAGTAATCCCAAACCCATCTCTCTAAATATCAAAGGCTGGACCATGCTGCTTTTTTCAGTGACTGTTTTCTCACTGTAGTTTACATTTGTGCTCTGTATTTGGTATCCGGCTCCTTCCTGTGCCTTGTTTCGTACATTTTATGGCTTGAATGAGAATTTCTGGTGAGTTTTTTTTATCACACAGTTTCTAACTGGATTCGATTTGAAGCTCACACTGGGGGGGGGGATGTTTTCTGGAAATCCCAACCTTGAGCTGGTTTCATAGATATGGCCTGTGTGGACTCCTTTGCCTCTTCCAGCCCATTCGTATAGTGTCTATGCAGAGATCTATAATACACATTTTCCTCTGGATTAATTGCTTATGTGAAACCATCCTAAGGCTGCATTTACCCTACTAAATAATGCAGTTTGAGCTACATTATATGGCGAGTGTAAACTTATATAATGCAGTTCAATGAAGTTCAAACTGCATTATTTGTCTGTATAAATCCAGCTTTAAATCAGAGGGTGCATCTACACTGACAGACAATGCAGTGTAAAGTCACATTAGCCTGTGTGTGTCCATGCGATGCATGCAGGCAGAAGAGATTTAATCTGGGATAAGACACTTTAAAAACCCAGAGGGTCCAAATCCTACTCCAAAAAACAGCTCTTCCCCTCTGTAGGATCAGTAGGCATAGACATCCCAGGTCCTAGATCAGGGGTCCCCAAACTAAGGCCCGGGGGCCGGATGCGGCCCATCGAAGCCATTTATCCGGCCCCCACGGCACAAGGGCAAAAGGGGGTTGGGCTAAATGGCCCAAGGGGTCTCTTCCAACCCTCTTTTTATTATTATTATTATTATTATTATCATTGAGGCTGGGTGGCTATCTGTCAGGGGTGCTTTGTTTGTGCTTTTGGTTCTCAAAGGCAGAAGGGGATTGGACTCAATGACCCAAGGGGTCTCTTCCAACCCTCTTTATTATTATTATTATTATTATTATTATTATTATTATTATTAACATTGAGGCTGGGTGGCTATCAGTCAGGGGTGCTTTGCTTGTGCTTTCGTTGCACAAAGGCAGAAAGGGATTGGACTCAATGGCTCAAAGGGTCTCTTCCAACCCTCTTTTTTATTGTTGTTATTATTGTTGTTATTGTTGTTGTTGTTGTTGTTATTATTATTATTGCTCAGTGGCCAGCTATAGTCCGGCCCTCCAACAGTATGAAGGATCGTGAACTGGCCCCCTGTTTAAAAAGTTTGGGGACCCCTGTCCTAGATCATAGCACACTCAAGCTTGAGTAGCTGAGATGTGGGGTGGCTGTTCCCCCTGCCCCCCCCCAAACTCAAATCCTATCCCCTAAAAAGAAAGAAAGTTAGCTCTTAACAGAGGTCCATGTTCTTTCCTTCCTGGTTTGTCAACATTGAGTGAGGCTGGCAGCTTCAGAGGAAAGATGGGGACTTCCTCATTCCCCATGGATCCATTTTCAAGAAAAGTCTTTGGCTGGTTCAGTTGGTTTGGATGCCCATCATGGCATGGGCTCTGTTGTCAATTATTGTTTGTCCACAGCAGAACCGTGTATGTTGAAAACCTGGCTGCTTTCAGTTTCTTTCAGTTATGAGGAGGGAGGCAGCCGCTAGAAGGGAAAGGATCCCAGAAAGGGTGATTTCTTCAGCCCTTGCCTTAAAACCAGGTCTCCTCTAAATACAGAAGGGAAAGGATTTCAAGAAAGAGCATATCTTAAGCCCTTGCCTTAAACCTGGGTCTCCTCTAAAGAGAGAAGGGAAAGGATCACAGGAAGGGTTTTTTTTAAAGCCATTACCTTAAACCTGGATCTCCTCTAAATACAGAAGGGAAAGGATTGCAGGAAACAGGGTTTATTAAGCCCTTACCTTAAACCTGGGTCTCCTCTGAAAAGAAAAGGGAAAGGATTACAAAATAAGAATGATCTTTTCCCCAAGTGCAGACAAGCTTTTGTTTTGTACACAAATCCTACATTTTATTCAGTCTAGTGAGACCTATCCCCAAGTATGTTTATATAGGATTGCAGCCTTAAACCTGTGAAGGTGGATATGTTCATAGTTGGGTATATCTTTTTCCTTCTTTCTATTTCCATCACATATATTGAACTTTAAGCTGTAACCTGCTAAGTAACCAATCTGATTTATCAGTGTTATCACTGAATACAGTAAGCCCACCAAAGTAATTTTAAAATGGAAGTAGAAAGGTGAGAGGTTAGTCATTTGTTTATGGAGCACAGCTAATTAAAAAAGGGCTTTCATATCCTGCATGCCTTATTGAGAAATTAAAACTTTGCCCACAAGAACAATAACCCGAGAGCCAGCTACGGAGCACAATGTTTATCAGCAGAATGCTGGTTAATGCAGATACCAAGAAGCTAAATGGCATCACAAAGAAGGGCTCTTCTGGATCTTGATCCATGCATATTTATCCCCTGGGACGACATGTTACATAAACTGATTTTTCTGGAGCAAATTAGTTCAAAAGTTCTACAATTAAGCAGAGTAAGGCAATCAATCAGGCAGCATATTTTCATTACTATAAGATGAGACAACACACTATTAATGATACTGTTGCTTTCTCAAGTTTCTCTAAAGACAAACCTTCCTGGGCTCTGAGATAATCAGGAGAGACCCTTACCTTAATCCCACTATTTGTGGGGATGCAAGAGAGACTTCTCGGTGTCTGCCCCTAGGCTCTGGAGCTTGCTTTCCAGTGAAGCTGGAATGCCAGTCTTTCTGTGGTCCTTACTGAAGCAGGATAAAACACTTTTATTTAGAAAAACCTTTTTGTAAAAAAAGGTTTTAAGAGTAAGCCAGAGACTGCTGTATAGTATTTTGATTATTGTAACAGTTTTTGAGTGATTTAAACTAATTTGCATGTTTAATCCTAGATTTTAAATTTCATCGTTTTTCAATGTTGCAATCCACTTTGCATCTTAGTAAAATATGTAATGATATAAATATCATCATCATCATAATTCCAGTCTCAATTCAAAGGGAAATGATGATGATGATGATGATGATGATGATGATAATGCATTCTGGAAATTTTTTACACATAGGAAATCTTTTAAGAAAAACAATGTTTATATTTTTAAAGAATAAAAAATAAAAACTTTGCTTTATGAAAAACATAATACTGCAATATACACTTTTTGGGCAGTTTCTTGAAACACATTTTTACACTAAGCCTACTTATTTATCTTTGTGTAATGAAATAAGATCTCTTGGCACAACCCATCAATTCTGTTAGAGGTGTGAAAGAGGTTGACATTTCCACCCCCCTGCTCCTCCCACTAGTAAGAGAGATTACGAAGTTAGAAGCAGGACCCTGTTGCAAATCATTGTCATAATCCCACTCACTGGCAGGGGGAAGATGGAAACATCATTTGATTGATAGCAGAACAAACCTCCTTTTCTCGGTGTGAATGATACCAAATAAAGGAAGTTGGAAAGCAATTCCTATTATACAACCTCAGAATAATCAGATTTGAAGGTGCCCTCTAGGCCATCAGGTCCAACTCAATGCTAGAGAAGGCATGGGCAAATTTAAGCCCTCCAGGTGTTTTGGACATCAACTCCCAGAAAGCACCAAAACATCATGTTATACAACAATTTTGACAGAAAAAGTAGTTTAATACGCAGTAATGCTATGTAGTAATTACTGTATTTACGAATTTAGCACCAAAATATCAAGATGTATTGAAAACATTGAATACAAAAATGCGTTGGCTAATCCAGAACGTTGGATAAGCGAGTGTTGGATAAGTGAAACTCTGTAGTAAGAAAGCAAAATGCAAGTAGTTATTCATGACTGTTAGGCATAAGAAATGAAGAGCTCAAAATATGGACAAAGTCTATGAAACTCTTTTTGCTCTATTACAAAAAACAAAACAAAAACAAAAAGGATCTGCACTACTGATTCCACCATATTAAGAAATTAAGAAGTAAGGCTCTTTGTCACTGGTTCACCAAGTAAGAATTAAATTGCAAGTTGCACCTTGAAGTGACCATTGAGTTAATGTAATATAATACAATAGTTAATGCAAGCATTAACTATTGTATTTATAGTGATGCATTCTACTCTAATTGGATCTAGCAATTGGATTTTGGCCAGTATGCATATAATAAATTATGTATACAAACTGGTTGCTTAATACCAACAAAAGTAAATCCATTGAATAAAGTGTTCAATGATGGTTCAGAACAGAAATACATCAAAATGGTTCAATGGCTTTACTATAGTTGGGACAAAAAATAGGATTCAGGATATTATATAGAGCACTGCATCTTAAACCGTGGGTCTTGACCCCAAACGGGGTCCCCTTAGCAAAATGATGGGGTTGTGAAAAATTTGGCAACAGTAAAAGGTTACTTTAACACCACCTGGTGGCTGTTGCAGAATTTACAACAATATCTTAATATGCAGAAAATCCTTTAGCTGTACTTCATAAAAAGGAAGTCGGGCAGAAAAGGGGTCATGAGTGGAAAAAGTTTAGGGAAAAAACTAGCTCTTTAGATCCTGGTTACAGAATCTTTTGACCATTCATCTTTACATGCTGAAATACGTTGTTCATTTTTTTTGGACTTTGAATATATTTCCACTGATATACAATCTTCATCTCTTGCTCCTCTTACTGTTAGAAGCTGGAGCTGCCACAGATATAACATCAATCTACAAAGCCTGACTGTATGATCATTTAAGTGGTGGATGGGAACCTCATTCACTTTGCACTTCAAATCTACAATATCTGAATCTGAATTAGAATTCAGTTAGACAATGAAATTTGTGATGCAGTTTCTAAGGTAGGGCAGGTATACATTTCAAAGTAATGTATACAAAATGCATGCATTTCAAACAGTGCATACTGAAATGTATCACTTTCAAAAGTGTACAAGAAGTGTATATACAATATGTGTGGCAAGAGAAGAATAGAAATGTGAATAAGAATAATTTTAAAAATCTTAACATGCAAATCAGATGGAGTTTAGATGCAAACAAAATTAGTGAGAGATATGATGTGAGTAAAATTGATATTGATATCCTTATGGTATAACAAAGATTAGTGAATAGAGTTACAAGAATATTCCTTAATCACCAAGAGAAGCAGGGATTTGAATTTTAACCTTTCAGACAAATACAATTGAAACATCACCCCAAAAGACCTCACATGTAGGCACTTGGCTTAAATGGAAATAAGTAGGGATAAATATATAGGAGATAAACCAGGCCTCTGGCTATATTTTGCTCAGAATGGAATGGGATTTTTTTAGGACAGCTCTGAGGGGTCAATGTAGGCCAACCTGTCAGGAAAGCTTGGACAACAGTATACTCTAATTGGACTATTTCCAGTTCTGGTTGCTTAGGCTATCAAAAAATTCTTCACTGCAAAAGATATTAACATCACAATCTGACTGCTATGTACTATTACTGCATTACCTTACACACACACACTCACGCGACTTTTCTTATTCAGACTGGGAGCGACTATTGGCCAGGGATTTCACCTCTTAAATAGTTATGTGAAAGAAAGATGTCATCTGGTTCAATTTGTAACAGCATAGTTTTAACTATTCATAGCCCCTCCTGTCATAATCCCCCTGTACAATTAATACAAACATAAAAGCTCTAACCTAGATTATAAATGGACAATTTTACCTGTGGCCCAAGTTACACAAGATTGATTTATATGGCTAGGTGTTCAACATGCTTGCTTCCCCCCCTCCCCACTAACGGAACATGTTCTAAGTAATTTGTGCATCATTTGCATATTAATAAAGAATCTACCCATTCCATGTGACCTTTATGTACTAATACTAGATATAAATGGCATATGTGTCATGTAGGCATCAATGAGCAATTTCCTGCTTGCTTTATTAGGTGCCTAGCATTTCACAGAGCTCTAAATGTTACTGTACATACTCATGTATATGTCTAGAAATTTTAATAAAAAAGTGACCCCTAAAGCCTTGGGTCAATCTATCCATGCATCAATGTAAGAACTGTATCATAATTTTTATTTTAAAATGGAACAATATCCTTCATTGAAGGCCCTCCCACATATGATTAAATTCTGGAAGAAAGTGGGATATTATATCCCAGTTAAGCCTTCCCCCACTTCCCGACAAATCATTTTCAGCATGCAGCCAGGCTCCTCATGTAAGTTTTTGGGGTGAATGGGAGGGAAGGGTTGAGGCACCATTCCACTCATTCAGGCTCCAGGAGTCAGAAGAACCAGGATCACTGTGGGAATGGACCCCAGGATCGCAAAAACAGTCCCAGGAGTCAATCCCCACAGGGTTTATACCTGAAAAGATCCAGACCTTTCATTAAGGTCCAGATCTTTCCAGGTGTTTTTCAAATCCAGAATTAATTGGGAAATCCCAGTTTACTCCAGATTACTTTGGATTTACTTGAGATGTTCTGGACCTGTCTGGAAGGGCCCTAAGTAGAGTGGCAAAAGGCAAAAACTTGGTCTGTCCTGGGAAATGCAAAAGAAGGACTGATCCCTTGGATGTACTCAATCACAATATTTTTCTGGCCTTTTTGAAAATGGTCTTGCTGCACTTCCATAGCTATTTGGCATGACACTTGACTTATCCATAAGTATCATCAAAATCTTTACTTTTAGCCCACAAACTTATCCTTGACTAATATATCATGGGACCTTTTTTCATGTCAGGAGCAATTTAAGAAACGGAAAGTTGCTTCTGGTGTGTGAGAATTGGCCGTCTGCAGGGATGTTGCCTAGGGGATGTCTACATGTTTTACCATCCTGTTGGAAGCTTCTTTCATGTCCCTGCATGGAAAGCTGGAGCTGAAAGAGGGGAGCTCACCAAATTCTCTCACATCAGAAGAGACTTGCAGTTTCTCAAGTTGTTTCTCAAGTATAAGTCGACAAAAAATGTTGACTTGACATCCAATATGTCATTATGCTCACTTTTCATATAAGTACTGCATATGCATGTATAAGTCGAAAAAAATGTCAACTTATACATGCATATGCAGTACTTATATGAAAAGTGAGCATAATGACATATTGGATGTCAAGGTCAGACGCCAGCCAATGGATGAAAATACAGTTTATTGTATAAACAACTCAAAAAAGCTCTTAAAACAAACACAGGAACTTGCAACATCTAAACTTCAGTGTGAAAAAGACATTTAAACTGAAAAAACTCCAAAAAACAAAACTGGAGTATAATCCGGATTATCCAGAGATATAATCCGGATTAAAACAAAACTGCTTAGATTCATCTCAAAATTGCAGGATAACTTGGAGAAGGCAAAATAAACTGTGGGCCGAATTCCCAAGGGTCCAAAATAAACAGAATCCCAACTGGGTTACAAAATAGAGTTTAAGGCTCAAACATACAATGTCCCAAACCTGGCCAAACTTTGCCGCCGGAGGCAAACAAACCGGTGCCGGAAACAAAGTAATGAAGGGCAAAGAGTTACTGCAGAGTCAGGAACAAAGCCAGCAGTTGGTAACGGAGCGTAACTGTAGAACCAGGAGTCAAACTGGAATTGGGAGCGGAGCTTTACTTCAGGGTCAGGAACGAAGCCAGCAGTTGATAATGGAGAGTAGTTACAGGGTTGAGAACGAAGCCAAGCCAGAATAGGGAGTGAAGAGTAATGCCAAAACGATGTCCAGTCCAAGGTCCAAGATGAGAAGTCGTCACAGCAAAGTCCTCGTCAATGGGTTGACACAAGTAGCCAAAATGACAGAGGTGAACTAATGCAGACAGTAATCACAATGCAGTCTAAAGAAAACCCACACAATTCCAACCCCGATCGTAGAAGTAACCCAGAATAAACTTACGTCAGTTGCACAGTCTCAAGCCAGTCTTCACGAACATGAAACCCAATGTTGCCCAACAACCACCTTGCCACACGCAAGGGCCAAATGCCCACAATTTATTTACAATTCGTCTTCAGAACTTGAGCTGGGCACCGCCCTTCCCACAGGTCGTTCCCATTCCTCATCTGAGCTGAAACCACCCTGCTGACGCCCAGACCTACCCTCAGCTGTGGAACTATCCCCTCTCCTCCAATTAGACTACCTTGGGTCCGATCCTGAAGGACCCCACGTTTCCTCAGTGCCCCCAACACCAGTGAGCCCAATCTCCCCACCACAATCCTCTGGAGCGCGTGTCCACTCCATGCCATCCTCTTCAGCCCGAGCCACATCCACAACATCCATTTTCAAGCCCCTCATCCCCTTCAAAACCCTCAAATGAATCCTCATCTGTTGATTCCTCAAATATCTCTTTAAGCCTCTTTCTCTGTAACTCCTCAAATGAGTCTTGCTCCCGAGGAGTCTTTCTTCTCTTCCTGCTACTATCAGTAGTATCATTGACCCCAGAAGGCTCATTCACAACATTGGAAGCAGTCATAAACTGGGTCCCAGAGCATGGTTCCACCATAAGAAATTACCTTGTGGATATCATGCTATTAATTCTTTTTAATAGTAACTTTCCAACCCTGAAATTTTGTGAAAGCTTGTATATGCAAACACAAAACATCAGAACTGGAAAGCTATATTGTGTATTAAAAACTGCCCATGGATACTTCTTTTACCCATGTCTTCCCAATTCTCCACCAATTTCTTCCTAGTGAGTAACATGGAGAGTAATCCTCCAAAGGGGGCTAAACATTCCTACATATTTAAATAGTTCCTAAATTTCAGTGAAAAAGTACTAAAGGTGATCATTAATTTTTTAACTCAAAATAAACCCCTAGTCAAACCCAATCAAATTTGTCTGTTCAGCCTTCACTGAAGAAAACACACACACACACACACACACACACTTTGTTTTATTAAATTTGGTATTCAGAGAACTCGGCCAGATGATTTTAAGATCCTTGTTGTATTATTAAATAAAAATGCATCAGATGTTCCTGATGCTGATTGCCACAGTCATAAGCAAGTCTAGCCTGAAGGGTCTTGGATGAAAGTACAGTGCCTTTCACTTTTTATATGTCTCTCCTGTCACATTCTTATGTAAACTTAGACTAAGCTGGAGAGGACAACAGCACTTTCAATTAAAGTTTTAAACCATTTAAGTAATCTGAAAGCAACTGCAATACTCCACACAGAACATAATACCTTTAAACTACACTTTTCTTCCAAGCTTCTTAAAGATTATTCATTAAGCCTCAGATGATCTATTATGGATTATGCTACTTCCCCACTACAAAAGGGATTATTAAACAAGTCAGAGCAGGTTTAGGGTTGCCTTCAGGATAGGACTATAATGGCCTCATGTGATGAATTTGAAAATCTGTCAAAGAAAATATACAATATTTAATAGTATAAATGAATTTTTAATGATTTTTATTCAAGCTAACAACATTTTTGGACACGAGTAGAGTTTTAAAAATTTAAAGTTTTTTTTCTTTTAAAAATGGGGAGGGAGATACTTAAAAACTTTCTCAAAAGGTGCCAACAACATGTTTATATAAATAACAAGTACAATAAGAGCTAGGTAGACTCTTTCATTTGATACTATGCATTATAAATGCTGAGATATAATTGCAATGGCATTTCAATATTTGAAATTGGAAATATAGTTCATTATTCCTTTATTTTAATTTTTTTAAGTCTTGTTAAAACTGAAGTATGAATAAAATGCCAAGAAAGGAAAAATGAACCCCACTGGTGTTGAATAAAAAAATATTAAAAGGACCATTCAAGATATTTGGACATCCAATAAGTCAAAATATAAATAGTTTAAATAGTGATTCCCTGTGGGTAGATTTTAGTGATTCCTTTTCTAGAACTACAGATGTTTCAAGTTTCTCTATTTTATATACTAACTTTCTTTCTTTCTTTCTTTCTTTCTTTCTTTCTTTCTTTCTTTCTTTCTTTCTTTCTTTCTTTCTTTGTAATTTTGTTAACACTTGGATGAAGACCACCAAATTATTCCAGGCTATATTTCAGAGGCAATAACTGGCAAACTTTCTTCTGAGAATTCCTTGCCTTAAAAAAGCATGACATTCAACATACAATTTTGTTGATAGGAGAAGTGGTGAACTTATTTATTTGCCAAAAAGACATATTTTACTTTTGGCCTGAATAGCACTCAACAGAGTAGTGTGTATGAATCATAATACAAATGTAAAACCCTTGATTATGGTGCTGGGGTAAGAAATTCAGTTTCAATGATTGTTGGAGGAAAATGTTGGGAAGAAAGATACTGCCTAAAACTGAGTAGAAAACCACATAAATGGTAGAAGGAAGTCACTATTCCATGAAGTCACTATTCCATGAAGTCACTATTCCATGACAATTGTGCTATTATAGTTACCATATACATACTGGAATGAGCACCTTCATTAGTGTACATGTTGTATCTCAGCAAGTGGCAGAGAATTTTTCTGATGTTTCAGAGGATAAGGGGATTGATAGGTTTCAAAGTGGGGAGTCTGGTAGTGATCAGAGAGAATTGCAGGCAGATGAGGCTGATGTTTGGGATTTCTGTGCTCATTCCCAGGCAACAGAAAGTGAAAGTTCCAGTTCCCTTGTGAAAAGGCCTTGGGCCGAATGGGAGTTTTCTCAGGAAACTAGATTAGGTCTGAGAATGCAAGTAGTGAAAAATAGACAAACAAGATATTTTCAGAGAATCCTTGAAGGCCTGGGGTGTTCAGCATGATCTTATGGGCACCTGTACGGGCTTTAATTGGGTGGTTTGTCTCTGCTCTCAAGTTCATGACTCAAGTTTCTTGTTCTGGTTCCTTGAAGGGTTTGCCTTGGGAAAAGTTCCTGTTTTCTTATTTATGGATTTATGTTTAAAGTACTGCTGTGGATTTTGGTTCTCTTGACTTTATGTACTTTGTCATTTTTGGATTCTTGCTATTAGGTATTTTCTATTCTACTGACCCTTTTGGAAATAGCCCCTATTCCCTTTTTGCCTGTTTTGTTTTATAAACATTTTTAGATATTGCTACTGGACTCAGGAGTGCTGCTGGGTGAAAAGGTGTTTCAGTGCTAGAGTGCAACAGTACCATTAGTAATTCATGGAATTGCACTGAATTGGTCATTCGTGGCCCCATGATCAAACATATTTTCACATAGTCTTATAACCCTGCCTTCCTGGACTTCAACAAACTTTGTAATTTTATTAATTTATGTGTTTATTTTTTAAAAGCAATGTTGCAATTTCAATAATGTTTAACAAAAGATATAATAATAATAATAATAATAATAATAATAACAACTTTATTTTTGTATCCTGCCTCCATATCCCCGAAGGGACTCGGGGCAGCTCACATAGGGACAAGCTTAACCAACATGGTTAAAATATAGCATGATAAAATTGATAAATACAACTGAAAAATTATATAGAAAAACAGAGTTCAGGAATAGCAAGGGGGCGGGAAAGTGGGAGAGGAAGAGAATCTTGCCCCCTGGTGTTATCTTATTGCTGTCATGCCAATACAGAAGCGGAATTGACACATTGCACATGGTAGGTGATGGATTGTGGAGTTGTGAGCAATTGACACCCTGCATGGCAGACCAGAAATGAGATGCACATGGCATCCTATTTCAATTTCAGCTTGCTGCGATGAATTCCTGGGTCATTGCTGCCATGTGCGATGAATTCCTGGGTCTAGGAAAGCTCACTTGTCCTCAAAGGTTCTACAATATTCCGACAATGTTTAAATAAGTGGTTGATTTATGACCTTTATTATTGCTTCTTTTCTCATAGAACAAGATACATAATATTATATGATACTTCACTTAATAATAGCTAACACCAGCTAGCTTTAAGCTAAAATAATATGGCATGGGGCATTTGCATTTTTCACTTTAAGTAGAGAAAATCAACTGTATATAGCACAGAAAGTAAAACTGTAATTTCTGCCCCTCCCCCCCCCCCCCGGTTGTTTCTCTCATTGCCTTTTTTTATCAGCCTTTTATCACCTGCATTATCCATCCTAAATGAATAAGTGTGTTGCTAATGTCTCTTACAGTAGTTTACTTAAATTGTTAGGAAGTACAATCAAAGAAGGAGAAAGAAAGAATGAACAATAATGGATATGATTCATTAGTCTGTCAAGTATTTGTTTTGATACATTTATCAATATGAAATCATTGTTACAGTGGAGATGATTAGAATGTGTCCCTTTTTCTGATTTTATGAGGTAATAATCATTAGTGTCAGTCTTTAACAAATCATGGCTATTTTCTCAGAAAATCATGATTATTTCATCCTCCTACTTCCATAACAGGCTTTATTTCCTTTTCACTCCTTAATGTAAGAGACCACTTTTTCTGATATGGAATGTGGCCACTGATATTAATTAGAGAAATGGGATCTTAAAGATAAATTAATATTTACTGATTTAAACAAGGAGCACATTATATGCAAGTGTCAAGACCCAGGCTGCAGAGCACCAATAACCATACACAGAGGCCAGAATCTATCTAATATCTTTATTGTGGAAATATATAAAGTTAATAAAAACAAGTGTAGAAAATAGTCCAGAAGTAGACCTTTCAGGAAAGGTCAAAATTAGTCCAAAGAAACAATGTCCAATATGAAATATTAAGGTCCAAAGTTGTAATCCAGTAACCGAAACACTCACTTTGCCAAGCAAAGTGAGGGGAGATGACAAGGTCCTTTAGTCCATGAAATTTAAGCAAGGCTAGGAAGTAAACTTGATTCTTGGAACACTAGGCTTAATTCAAGGCAACAAGAAACGAGGAGCAAGAACAGGATCCGTGGTAAATTCGTGGCGAGGTCCGGAAAGCAAGGCAAGGTCCGTGGAGCAAGGCAAGGTCCTGGGAAGCAAGGCAAGGCTGGAAACAGGAGCAAAGGACTTGAACGCGGGAGTAGCGTAGTCCACACACAACCTACTCCCGAAGCTGACGAATTGACTCCGCAAGATTCCTACGTGGGCAAAACACCTAAATAGGGTCTCGTTTTCCCGCCAAAGAACAATTCTCTGGGGAACCAGAACTGAAAGCCATTCTCTGTGTCCAGATGCATGACTCCCTAAAGTTTCCCATGGGAAGCAGGCTTAATCAGCTGAATGCCTGGCAGCAATCCTAGCGCTCCTGCGAGACGCCTCCTGAGCGCCTTTCTGTTGTTTATAATAATCACGGCGAGAAAATGGGGAGATTTCGGCTCAAGGCTTGTTTGGCAGACTTCTGGAAGGCAAATCTCCTGCAGGTGCAAGGGCTCCAATTCTGGCTGAAAAAGCTCCAATTCTGGCTGAAACGGTGGGAAACCTAAGTTTTCCTCTTCATCTGTCACAACAGTGCTAGGAACGGGACTACATGGCCCATGAGTCATCACAGCAAGGGTCAAACAATCTGATTTCCAGAGAGCATGTTTTTTCCTCTTTTTCCTACATGTTTGTTCCTCATTTCTGGAATGAGTGCATTATTGAACCCCATTGTTTTGGGCGCAACTTTAATTATTGTCTCTAAATGAAACAATTTTATTGACTACATCCTAATTGTGGACAGTTCTGTCACGCTCACTTCAAACGATCAGCATGAACGCAGATCAAAGGCAGCTGCTATCAAAACCAATCTTTATTGAAGAATACACGACTTGGGAAAAGTCGAGAATGACATAATGTTTACATACAATCAATTTTATTACCTTTGCTACTACGTCACATCACACGTAAATATCATCACCAAAACCCCACCCCCTGTATCACATTTCTACCATTTTCACACAAACTACTAATTATAATTGTTTACATTTTCACTCCCCAAGTTCCCATGCTGTGCTGCCAGGTGTTTTCGTGAGCCGTCAAGGAGTGCTCTTTGTTATGGCTCCAATTTCCAGAGCTTGCAGACTCAGCTCTGGGAATTGGCCCCATGACATGGCGCCCCCCCTTTCGCCGACCTCTTCTTCTGTGCTCTCCCCGTCACGACTCTGAAACAAATCAAACAGGAACACTATGTATCCATTTTATCCAAAGTACCCATATACTTTTTTAACAAGCTGCGATGGAATACAGGATGTATTTTCCCCAGACTTTTTGGCAAGAATAATTGGAAAGTCACTTCGTTTATGACTTTCTGTATTCTGAAGGGTCCAATGAACTTGGGGCCCAGCTTTTTTGAAGGTAGACCCAGTTTGATGTTCTGTGTGCTTAGCTACACTAAGTCCCCCTCCTCCAGTTTATCGCCTTCCATCCTTTTCTTGTCTGCGAATGTTTTATATTTTTTGTGCGCTTCCTTTAAGGATGCAGTCACCTGACCCCAACATTCTAGCATTTGGGCTTTCCATTTCCCTGCCCCTGTTTCTTCATTCTCTGCCCACCTTGGCAATTGGGGGAGAGGCTGGACCTCATATCCATAAACTACTTCGAATGGGGTTTTATTTGTTGCAGAATGGATAGTAGAATTAAAGGCTAGTTCAGCGAAGGCTAGCCACTTAGACCAATCGTTTTGTCTCATATTAGAGTAGATGCGAAGGAACTGCCCAAGTGTCTGTTGGGTACATTCTACAGCCCCGTTTGTCATGGGGTGGAAAGCAGAACTTAGGCTCCTTTCTGCTCCTAGCATTTCCAAGAATTTCCCCCAGAATTTTGCCGTAAATTGAACACCCCTATCACTGACCACTCTACTAGGACATCCATGAAGTTTGTAAATGTGGTTTATGTATAATTCAGCCACTTTCTCTGCTGATGGTAATTTCGCAAGTGCTATGAAGTGAGCCTGCTTGGAAAACAGGTCTAAAACTGTCCATATATAGCGATGTCCTTTGCTGACAGGCAATTCCCCCACAAAGTCCATGGCTACACATTCCCAAGGTCTGGTAGGTTCTGCCACCGGTTGTAATAGTCCCATTGGCTTCCCTCCCCTCGATTTATTCATGGCACAATCATCACATTGGGTAATATAATTTTTTATGTCCTTTCTCATCCCTGGCCACCAACAATGTTTCGCTATCGTCTTCGTCGTCTTTGTAATCCCCATATGACCAGCGCTCTGGTTATTATGAAAACGATGCAAAATCTTAGTCCTCAATATTGCTGGAATATACAGTTTCTTTTTCACAAACCAAAATCCCCCCTTCTGCTCCCCTTTTTCTGCGTTGGATAAAATCCACTGATCCCTTTCATATGACTGTATCAGCTCCTTTTCCCAACTATCCCCTTCGTCAAATTTGACAGCGGCCATGCTCTCCCTTTGAGCTTATGCCCTTGTACTGACAGCTAAACCCCATTGCCTTTCGGAAAACAAAGTTCCTTCCTTTGCTGCGGCTACCTCCTCGTGTTGAGGCATGCGTGAAAGGGCATCGGCCAAAACATTCTGTTTTCCTTGGAAAAATTTCAATTGGAAATTGAACCTGCTGAAGTATTGTGCCCATCTAATTTGTTTGGGGGATAATTTTCGTGGGGACTTTAAGTACTGGAGGTTCTTATGATCAGACCAGACTTCAAACGGGATTTCGCTTCCTTCAAGGAAGTGCCGCCAGCATTCCAATGCCTTTAATATAGCTAATGCTTCTTTTTCCCATATGGGCCAGCATTTCTCAGTTTCGCTAAATTTTCGTGATAAATATCCACAAGGTTTCAAATTCCCATTTTGATCCTTCTGCAATAGTACTGCCCCATATGCACAATCCGAAGCATCACAATGGATTATGAAGGGACTCTGGATGTCGGGGTGCTTTAGGACAGGTTCTTCCGTAAAGCGTTCTTTTAGGGTTTCAAAAGCCTTTTGGCATTCTGGCGTCCAACTCAGTTTGGCGCCAGGGGCTTTCACTTTCGCCGTCTCCCCTTTCCCCTTTGTTTTTAAAAGTTCTGTAAGGGGTGCGGTTATTTGCGCAAAGCCCTTTATGAACGATCTATAAAAATTCGCAAATCCCAGAAATGATTGCAATTGCCTCCTTGTTTGAGGTACTCCCCATTCCTTTATGTCTGATACTTTAGACGGGTCCATAGCTAACCCATCCGGAGATATCCGATACCCCAAAAAGTCAATTTGTGTCTTGTTGAATTCACATTTGGAAAGTTTTGCATACAGTTTTGCTTCCCTTAGTTTTTGCAAAACTTCCCGGACCAGTTCCACATGTTGTTCTCTGTTCTCGCTTACGATAAGGATATCATCCAAAAATATGAATACTCCTCGGTACAACAGTGGGTGCAAGATTTCATTTATAAGCTGCATAAAGCAAGAGCCTCCATTTTTTAATCCAAAAGGTAAAATTAAATATTCAAAAAGTCCGAATGCGCAGGAAAATGCAGTTTTCCAAGTATCCTCGGGTTTGATTCTTAATTTATGATAAGCTTCGATTAAATCGAGTTTGGTAAATATGCTCCCTTTCTTTAACACGGTAATCAGATCTTTTACTAATGGCATAGGGTATTTATTGTCCTTTGTAATTGCATTTAAATTTCGATAGTCAATGCACAGTCTTAAAGAGTTGTCTTTCTTTCTCCTAAATAATACGGGGGCTCCCAAAGGGGAGCTGGATGGCTTAATGAAGCCCCGCGCCAGGTTTTTATCAATATATTTCCTCAATTCCTCCTTCTCCTGAACAGACATGGGGTAAACCTTTGGTTTTGGTAAGTTTGCCCCTGGGGTTATTTCGATTCCCACTTCTATATTCCTTTTGGGAGGTAATTTACTTGCTTCTTTCTGATTGAACACATCCACAAAGTCTCTGTATTCAGGGGGCAATAGTTCTTGGTTTATTTCCTCCGGTTCATCTCCCTCGCTCTCTTCTTCTGCTATCTTGCTTATCTCCCATTGTGTTTGTTGCTCTTTAAATGACATGCTCTTTCCCCTCCAATCTACTTCGGGGTTCGCCTGCTCCAGCCACGGGATCCCAAGTATTACATTATACGTGGCAATAGGGGCTACTACAAAGGATATTGTTCCCTCCCATTTGCCTATTTTACACGGGATCCCCTGTATTTCTTTCGTGGATGCCTCCCCAGCAGCAACCGACCCGTCCAATTGCGCGAACGCAATCGGAGCTTTAAGTGCAGTTTGCTGGCATTTTAGCGCCTCCGCTAATTCTGGAGTTATAATGTTCCTAGAGCAGCCGCAATCCACGAATGCTCTACAGGTGGCTCGATTCTCTAGCCCCGATAGGCAGATAGGCACTACTATCATGCGTTTGTCTTGACTCACCAGCCGCTCTGGAGGTTCTGGGGCTCGCACCTCCTCCTCCGCTCGTCTCCCGGCTGCTGGCGTGGGTTTTGTGGCTTTGGGTGGTTCCCCCTTCCGGGCCCAACATTCCGCCGCCCGATGGCCCGTCTTCCCACACACAAAGCATCCTGGCTTGGGTTTGTTGTCGTCTCCTTTGGAGGGGATCCCGGGCCGCCCTCCTGGTCGCTCCTGCTTCCGCGTTTCTCCCCGACCCCTCGCTGCCGGTCGCTGCTGGGCGCCGCCGCTCCGAAAGCACCTTACTTGGGAAAGGGTGGATTCAACGCGCCCTGCCAGTTGAATCCATCCCTGTAATGACTCCGGGTCATCTCTGTGCGCCGCCCAGCTGAATATCTCGGGGCGCAGTCCTTCTTTGAATATCTCCACTTTGGTCACTTCGGACCACTCTGGTACCCTTTCCGCGAGATGGAGGAATTCTTCTGCATACTCGGGCACCGTTTTGTCCCTTTGTTTTATGACCTTTAGTTGATCGCGAGCTCTTAATTGCTCCAGCAGGTCTCTGAAACGGTTCTCTAGCGCGGCCAGGAATTGGGGCACTGACCTCAAGCACGGGTCGCGTCTGGCATGTAATTGCACATACGAGCTGGCCGCCCCCTTTTTTAGGGTATTACCAATGGCCCGAATCATGCTTCCTTCGGAGGGGAATGTGTGCGCATTGTCCTCCATGTATCCTCTGATGCCAATGAGGAAAAAGTTCAGCTCGGATGATTCCCCTCCGTATTCCAACTTGAGCTCCTCTCTCCTAGGCATCCATTCTGTGGCCCGTTGCCTCTGCATGGGTGGTCTGGGGAGGGGTTGCATCGGGTTCCCTTGAGCTGACCCTTTGACCACGCCGCGCCCCAGCCTGGCGGTTGTTCCCCGCGGCCCTTGAAATTCTGCCGCTGCCGTCGGCCCTTCCACCCATCTGAATGCGGGCCCTGCTGTAGCCCCCGCACTTCGCCCTCCTTTGTCGTACGGCGCGTCCTCCCCATCTCCATGGATCTCCGGCTCCTCTTCGCCTTCCTCCGCCAACCCACTGGACCCAATCCCTGGTCCCAGCGGCCTTTCAACCCCGACACCCATTCGGGGGGTTGGGAGTCCTGTTGGAGTTGGCGGCCTCAGAGTTCCCAAGGCTTGCTGGCGATCCACCTCGCGCGCCATCCTTTCTCGGAACTCCAGCTCCTGCCAGTACTCCTCGTCTCCGTCGCCGCCTGCTGCCGCTGGGCTCTGCGTCGATGCACGCTGGCCCCTTTGGCCCCAAGCCTCGTCCTTACTCGGCTCTCTTTCGGCACCGTTTTGAGTGGGCTCCCTCTGGAGATTCTCCTCCAACAACGGCACCAATCTTCCCACGGTTTCCGACAGCCTGGATAAATTGGTCTCCAAGATGGATAACCGTAGGGCCACGGTCTCCGGCATGCTCCCTCCGGACCCCCAACTGGTCTCTGCAGCCGCTGAGACGCCTCTCCCTCCTCTGGGGATTCTCTGGGTCACTCCATTCGGTCTGGGGTAGCCGGTAGAGGAAGCGATGGCCTGTAGCGTTTCCTCACCCATCGGCCGAACATCTGGCAGGGGCCCCTCTGCCCCCTTCGGGCTCTGGTCGCCCCCTCCACTCATTGTCACTTCACTGCGACTCCGCAGGAGGGTGAGAATGGGATTCTCGACTTAATGTCACGCTCACTTCAAACGATCAGCATGAACGCAGATCAAAGGCAGCTGCTATCAAAACCAATCTTTATTGAAGAATACACGACTTGGGAAAAGTCGAGAATGACATAATGTTTACATACAATCAATTTTATTACCTTTGCTACTACGTCACATCACACGTAAATATCATCACCAAAACCCCACCCCCTGTATCACATTTCTACCATTTTCACACAAACTACTCATTATAATTGTTTACATTTTCACTCCCCAAGTTCCCATGCTGTGCTGCCAGGTGTTTTCGTGAGCCGTCAAGGAGTGCTCTTTGTTATGGCTCCAATTTCCAGAGCTTGCAGACTCAGCTCTGGGAATTGGCCCCATGACACAGTTCTATATGGACATTGCATTACAGTTTGGAAGTGGACTAAAGCAAACTGGTTTCAATGTGCAGCACGTACGTAAACATCCCAGGAATCTATACCAGGGATTGTTTGTTTTTTTAAAAAAATGTTTTTTTATTGCAAGGTTTGTAAGCAACAATGTTACATTTTCTTTAACAACTAGATATCATTTTTCTTGGTACAATAAAACCCAATAAACAACGAAGGGTGAAAAAGGAAGAGGAGGGGGAGAGTGGTGGGGTCAGGCAGGTAGCAATAGAGAAAGGGAAAGAAAGGGTGAGAAGACGGAGAGAAAAAAGAAAAAATGAAAAACAAAAAAGTTATAACACAATTGCTACAATTATCCTACTACTTCCAGAGCCCGTACCATGGCACTTTTTATTTTTCCCCTTTACTTTACCCTCTGTAATTGCATAGATAACTATACAATTACTTTTTAGAGTCTCTCTGGGCTTCTCAATAGTCCAATTTTATATACATATTTATTTTTTTTCTTTTTGAAGGTAATCTATCAGTGGTTTCTAATCCATTCTCTTATTTGTTGTTCTATCCTGGGCCAGTTTTTGTGTAAGGAGGTCCATGTTCATAATGTCCAATACTTTAGAAATCAATTTTTCGATACTGGGAATTTCTTCCATTTTCCATTTCTGTGCCAATATAATTCTAGCTGCTGTCGTAAAATAGAATATAATTTTATCTGTATTTTTGTCTACCTGCTGTTGTTTTTATAAAAGCCACTTGCATACCTATTTTGGGACACAAAGAATAATTTCCAAAGCCACCTGTATCTCCTGCTGCCTTCTTTCAGATGCCTTCCTATAGCATAGCCAGTAGATACTCAAAATGCTGTTTTCATATTTTTGCCCTAGGCAAAATGAGTGCCTGCCAGCTAAGTATTTTATCACATTTTCTAACAGAGTTTATGCTTGCTTGTATGTTTATGCTTGTGGTTTCCTTCTCAAAGTTTTGCTAAACACCTTTTTTCTTTTTTTCTTCTTTTGAATAGCTTGATCAAAGCAGATGGTTTTAGAAAGCCACTTTCAGCAGGAAAAATTAGATCTGTGTTGAACTGTGCAGCACAATAAGACTTTACTCTTTCAGAGAGCTTGCTAGGGTCATAGAGGACATTTAAATTATGAGGGTTGAATGAAAAGTAATGCTTCCACCTTCGTTACTTGGGTTTGGATGGGAATATTTTAATAAATCAAGCGCAGAAATAATCCTTTAACTACCACTATTCACTTTTCCACATAATCACCAGAAAATTGGATACATTTCTGCCAACAATGAACAAGTTTTCTGAAGCTGTCACAGAAGACATCGGCACTCTGAACCAGCATCTCACAGTTCTCTCAACGTCTTCATCAGAAGCATAATGATGTCCCCGCAGATCGTCTTTCATTATCAGGAACAGATGGAAGTCAGACGGTGCTAAATCTGGACTGTATGGAGGATGCCGTACAGTGGTGAGATCGTCTCTGAAGTTCTGCTGTGGTGGCATGTGAAGTGAGTGGTCTGGCATTGTCATGCTGCAGGAATACATTTCCCTTTTCCTTTTTGGACCCTTGTTACCCATTGTTTCAAAGTTTGCCGCATTGTGATGTAATGCTCCGAATTTATTGTTGTTCCACATTCAAGAAAATCAACATGGATAACACCATCTGCATTCCAGAACACTGTTGCCATGATTTTTCCAGCTGAGGGCTGTGTCTTGAATTTCTTTTTCTGAGGCAAGTCTTTGTGTCAATATTTCATAGGCTGACGCTTCATCTCCGGGTTGTAATAGTGTACCCAAATTGCGTCTCCTGTCACAATGGAATTGAGAAAGGCGTCACCTTCATTCTTGTAATGTGAGAGGAGTTCCTGGCAAATTTCAAGTCTGTGCACTTTTATTTCAGACGTCAGCATCCTGGGTACCCAACGTGCATAGATCTTCTGATAGCTAAGCAAAGCAATATTGTGACCCACACGTTCTTGTGAAATGCCGATTATGCTTGAAATTTCTCTCTGAGTGATACGACAATTGTCCTGAATCAATCTGTCGACCTTTTGCTTGTGGAACTTGGTGGTTGCTGTCACAGGATGTTCAACTCTTTGTTTGTCATGCAAGTCAGATGTTCCCACCTCAACATCTTTAAACTTACTCGCCCAATGACACACAGTACTCACATCAACACAATCACCATAAACAGCTTTCATTCTCTGATGAATCTCCTTTGGAGTGACACTTTCTGCTGTCAAGAATTTAATGACTTCACATTAAGTCGCATTGACCGACTGTCTGTGCAGGATTCCATACTTTGCAGTTTAACAACACAACTGTTCAATGCTAAGGCTTCCCACCAAATGGAACTGTAGAGGAGAGTCTTCTGAACAAGCCAGTACCTGCCGCATACCAGTAATGCCATCTGTTGAGGAGTTTCAAAGGTGGAGGCATTACTTTTCATTCAACCCTCGTAAAAGCACATAAAACAATTTTGAAGATAATATTGGGCCATTTGGTGTTATTCTTTCCCTTTATGATTATTCAAGTGATTTTCATGACTTTTTACAAGAGATGAATCAATTTGCATCCATGGCAATTCTGGTCTTTCAAAATGAAGTATATCTAAATTGGGGTTTTGGGGGAGATGGTATACTAAAGGCTTACACTGAGGATTCTGGGGGATGCCTGCAGTCTATGTGGCTTACTTGGCACTCCATTGACTTGGGGATTCAAATCTCTACTAAGCCATAAAACGTACTGGGTAATCTTAGTGCATTCACTCATTCCATGATCTATGAACATGAGCCTAATTTCATTGGAGAAATGTTAGTTAATAAATGTAACTTTAAAAAATTAATGGGATAAATTAGACTAGGGAAAGCATTCTTTTCTGCACGGACTGACAGAATTTTTCCCCACCTAGAGATGATGGAAAGCGAATGTGCATGTATTCTACATTTGGACGTTTCTATTTTCTCTTGAAATGTGATGTTCAGGTTTACAGACACCTGAACATATGGAACATAGCACAGCTGTTTTATGCCAACACAGTCATTGATACATATATTCCAGTGTTGTCTATTCTGGCTACTAATTGGTTCTCATGGTTCCAAGGTGGCCTTCCCAAACATGGTTGGAAATATCAAGGGTCAGACTTGGGACCTTTTATGTAAACGTATACACACTACCAGCAAGCTGTTGCCCAGCATATGATCTGGCAGCTCACTCAATAATAAACTTTCATTCTAGAGCAAATCATAGATAGAATTGGAAGAGACTACATGGGCCATATAGTCCAACCCTCTGCCATGCAGGAAAAGTACAATCAAAGTACCCCTGATAGATGTGTACTAGGATATATTTCTTATTTTTTTTAAAAAAAACTTTAAAAAGTCAAAGTAACTTGAAAGAGAAATAGAAATAGAAAAGGAGAATGAAATTTCACAACATAATACATACCTATGATGACTTGGGAATATTGTCAAAATCAAGGGTACATCTACCCTGACCACTTAATACAATTTAAAGATTGCTTGTGAGTTTGGAATTCAAAGTAGAGCCCTTAATGTGCATTAGCACACTTAGGTGTAGACCACATCATATGGCAAAGGCAATTAAGGGACAGCTGCTCTGAAAGCCTGCATATGTACATTGGATGTGTGGGGAAAAGAGAACCTAATTCCTCCTTGGCTGTGGAACTGGTTCCAGACCAGCCTCTGCAATACATATAAGCACCATCCAGGACTTAAGCCAGTTACAGGCCTTTACATATAATCATATGCTGAGTGAAATCACTTCTTTGTCTACTGATTTCAAACTGACCAAAGTTCAGTGCCAACGTGTCCTAAGGAAAACTCAATGAAAACCTAATAAAATCAATACTGAGAGTTATTCATTTCCCTGTGTAGGGTTGGCTGATAAGAAACTTTTATACAAAAACAAAACAAAAAAGCATCTAAATGCAAATACACCCAAAAATCCTTCCACAGGAAGAGAGCATTTGAAATGTTTCATTCTTGAAAATTAGGCTGAAATCAAATAAAATCCATAAACACTGAATTAATTCGGTTCTTTTCCACTTATGGGTACCAAGCAGGTGCTTAACAATACACCATAAATTTAAAGAGTACATTGGAGTGCCATTATTTTAACCAATAAATCACTATGTACCTCAACCTCTTTTTAAAAAAATCCAGATAAAGAATATATTCTCAGTTGTGGTTTATCTTCCAAATAAAAACCACCAGGTAAAATAGTGTGAATTACAAAAAGAGAACTTTGTCCCTTAGTTCCAGAACACAAAAAATAGGTAACAAAACCAAAAACAACCCACCTAGACTCACTTTAAATTAGAACTTTTCTTTACAATTTTCTGAATCCTGCTTTTCTTTGGATGGAAAAAAATTATTGGAATAGAGAAAATGTAATGATCACCCCTCCCTTTGGAAGTGGTCCAATCTATATCTGCTTTGAAAGGGCAGAATGGCTGCTATTCCTCTGGGAATAAAAAGGAATGAAAATTGAACTAAGTACTCTCAAGTATTGAGGAAGTAATTACACTAAATAAGATATAGGGATACTTTGCACCACATGTGGTAATCTGACATGAATTAGGAAATCCCTCCAAAGCACTTGCAGGACATTCAGAATGAGTTAGCAGCACTTAACTAACAGTCTAATTCTTTGAAGTGTTATCACCAACCATCCTTGAACATCAAGAACAGTAATACGTTTTGGAGTTTGTCAATTGCCAATTATGGAAGGAAGAAGGAGCCTTGACATTTGCAGAGAAAGATGATTTTGGATAAAAAGAATTAAAGATCTATATTCGTATTATAACAAAACAGATTGCTGAATATCAAGGGGATAGTTGGTGTAGCCTTCAGAGCAGTGCACTTGAACTCTGGAGATTCCATCCCCTCCCCCCCAAAAAAAAAATCTGGAAAAGTATTTGGTGCCATAGCCAAAGAATATATGGAAATGGAGGGCAGACTGTGCTAAATCATTCGATGTTGTTTCCAAGCTGAGCATTTTGTGATCTTCATGTTTAGTAGGAGGATTTGTAGGGAAAATCTTTTTTCTTATTTGTACAACTGCGTGCTCCAGTCCTATTTTGCACAAGCAATTGTGCTCACTTTAGTGCAGGGGTGTCAAATTCATTTTCATTAAGGGCCATGTATGCCTTATGGTTGTCTTGATATGGCTATTGAATCCATGGACAAGGAATCAGTGGCTACAGAAGGCCATATTGCAGCCCAGCCACTGGTAGGACAACTCTGCATCCAAAATAATGCTTGGCTAACAGGGAAGCAGTCCACTGAGTTAAAGTTTATTGAAAAAAGAAGTGTAACATAGAAGAAGCTTGTTCAAAAATACATTCCAAAGTAAAAACTAGAAAAGTCTCTTCAAAATATACATAAAAGGCAAAAGCATGAACATTCCAAAATGCAGGTTACAGTCATCATATTCCTGATACAGCGAACGACACAGATCATTATAGAAAGTAAAGCCATAAATCCACAGCACTTAGACTAAAAGCTATATTCAAAATATGATGTCTGCAAATAATGTTTTTTGAGTGAAAATAGTATATAGTTTAAACTGCATATTTCTGTACTGCATGGGTTAAAACAATGGAGGTGTGTAGAATTGATAGAGTACCACATTTGGAATTTTTTGTACAAACTGGAAGAGACAGACTGTGTTCCTCTGTGATGAGCACACTTTTTGCCATGACTTGATTAAGAATAGACTCATGTGAAATATGGTACATGTAAATTTGTGAATAAAAAAGAAAAGCTGCGTTCTTTGAAAGCCGAATTTATGGCATCAGCTTGAACTTTCTTTATCTTTGTGCCTTTAAGATGAGTTCCTTGTAAGGTTGAAGAGACTGAGATAACAACAGGTGATTTATCTCAATTTCATGACATGTGACTGTCCAGTTCCAAGCCAGGAAACATTACATGAAAGCAAGGCCCACAATCTTCTATCCTGGACATCATCAAAACAGGATAACATTCTCTTGATAATGCAAAGTTCCTCTCACAAAGAACAACTCATGAAGCTGACTTAAGAAACCAACTCATTTCTATAGGGACACTAATAATCTACCACCTGACATTTTGTTTATCTTTTAGATGCTGTGAGAACTTTAATTGCCTTTGCCTAGCATTATCTTGCGTTAACTGAAAGCACAGAGATATAGGCAACAACCCAGCCCCTCTCCTCCCTTGTGTCATTTCCAGGGTCAGGCCGAGCCTCTGGCTGTGTGTCATGTGAGACATTCTCACCAACATCAGATCTGTCTGTGAAGAAATTCCCATCATACCGAGAAGAATTACTTTCTCCCTGAGGCACTACAGAAATGGTGGGCTCCCATTCAGACTCTACTTCAACAGTATCAGTCCCCATCACCAAAGGGCCTTCCACCTCCTCCTCAGACAAGGCCTCAACAGGCCAACTATATATATATATATAGGTAGTCAGTGCTCTTTAGATTTTACCCAATTTGAGTCCCCAGATGTTGTGGAATGATAACTCCCATTACTTTTGATTATTTGTCATATGGACTGAGAATAATGGAAATTGTAACTCAACAACACTTGTGTCTCTGAGTCCTAGAATCATAGAATCATAGAGTTGGAAGAGACCTCATGGACCATCCAGTCCAACCCCCTGCAAGAAGTGTAGGTCCCCTGAAAAGTGTTCCTGTTGAAGTGGATTGTGTAGGTGTAAAGTGTTGTCCTCCTCCTTGACATCCCCAGTGCATTTGTCAATGACAGTCCATTGAGATGCATCCAAGAGTCCATCACTCTCCCAAGGGTGTTCCTGTCGTGCCTGGTCTACGGTTGGGGATGGAACATCTGCATGATTGTGTAAGTGTGAATGTGGTGATGCATCATCCCTATCAGGGCTATCCCCCATGCATTGATCAAGGGTGGCCCACTGAGTGGTATCTAAGTAACTGTGGTCCTCCACAAAATGTTTCCTGATCAGATGTTGGTGTAAGAATTTGGAATCTGTTGTGTAAGTCAAGCTGAGCAGAAGAATTCTGCGGCTATGTTTCTTTCTACGGGTGACCTCCTTCAAAGCCTGAGGGTTGTTTACATCTCACCATAAAGTTCCTGATCATGGTAGTGTTGGTGTGATGAGGGTTGCGTATCTAGAACAGCGTGTTGTGCAGTGTCCAAAAAGAGCTCGAGTTCCTGAATGTCCTTAAGGGTCTTAATACAGTCCTCAAGTTGTTGGATCCTCTGCTCCATCAGAGTCATCTGTTTACACTTGGTGCAGATGTAGTTGAGTAGTTGTTGTGCAAAGAAGCTGAACATGCCACAACTTGTGCATGCGATGGCAAGTTTTTGCTTTTGTTCCATCTCTTGGTGAGTGAAGTTACCAAGCCAGATCCTTATAGTGTGCGGTTTTGAGCAGACCGCTACCCACCTCCCTGTGTATGTGTTTTTAATGTTGCTTTGTTTATTGTATGTACTGTAACAATGTGGTTTAGTGAAGGGGTGGTTTCACGTGTGCCTAAAGGCGCGCGCGATGCTGGCTCAGAAAGCTTCAACAATCAGTCAAAACAATAGCACTATCAGAACAATAGCAGAGCAGCTAGCCTTAATTACAGGAGGCAAGCCCACACCCAGTTTCCTAATGCAGTCTCAGAAAAGAGTCAAGCACATGGCTTCCTAATGGAATCTCAGAAAAGGTTGGGAAAAAGTTCAAAGACATTATATAGCCAGGCATCACATCCACACACATTGTATCTAAAGTCAAACCCCACTATCCTGACTAAACAGAACAAACTGCAGCTTTCCAGATGTTACTGTTTCACAACTCCCATCAGCTTTAGTCATGATCCTTGATGATAAGGAATACAGGAGTTGTAGTCCAGGATCTGGAGGTGCCTGATTTAGCCTGTGGTCCTTGATTCTGACACATGTACTTTACTGAAACATATATAAGAGTAATCCAATGCCTCACAGGACCATCCTAACTCCCAGCAGAGGTAAATGGAGAAGATGAGACCTATAACTGTCTTTCTATTACGTAATCCACAATATAGTTGTGGATAGCTCTGAAAGTGCAGATGTTTCTGCTAGTTAAAAGTAGAATTTATAGGTGAGGTATGGTGCAGCACAATTGTTCAGTTGCTGGATTCAATGCCCCCTCAGGCCCCCCAACAGTATCTAGTTCAGTCCCTCAAAATTGTACAAGGTTTGAGTTGCTTTATTCTTTAGAAGTATGTTTTTTATAGAAAAAAGAAAAAAAGTAAACTCTAGAAAATGTCTTTGACTTGATTAAGACATTAAATGTGATGTCAGCAAATAATTGTGTGTGTGTGTGTGTGTGTGAAAATAGTAAGGTCAGTAAGGCCCAGTACGCTTTGAAGGTGGTAGTTCACTCACCACAAAACTATCTATATTACCGATTTGTATTTCTCAGTAATGGACAACAAGTAATGCAGTTCAAAATATAGTATTCTTCTGTGTTCAAATGGGGTGTGGAAAGAGTGATGCTCCCTTTGTAACAAGACAGTGTCAGAGATGGCCCCTGTACATTTGGTAGATATTTGTAATGAAGATTTATTAGGTTTTTAACAGATTAAGAACATACTTCCAGAGAATTGTAATATGCATAAAATCAAAATATGTTACCCAGAAGGGAAAATTTAAACAGAAATTTAAAAAGGAGAGTGTTTGGCAGTACAAAATATATTTCAGTAGAGAGATGTATGCAATGAGATAATTCTGTACAACGATGAATCATTATCTAGGAAGAAGCCACAAACTTTTATTAAAAAATTGCTTAGGGTGGGAATTGCAAATATGAGATAAGTTTGCTCACCCTTCCCATGTCTCCATGCTACTGGATAAAACTATTTTTAATTCATAAAGAATTTAAAAAAAAATCTAGCATGGACAGAAGAAACCACTTTTTGAATTTCTTCTTTTTCAGACAGCTATTAAACACACAGGACTCTTTACATGCATATTCAGTATAAACTTCATACAATATTGATAGGATATCCAGTTATGAAGAAAAAAGTTAAAAGAACTCAATGGGAATGTCTGTGCCATCAATAAGTCTGGGTTTAGAGACAAAAGGACAACCACTCAGTTGTTCTTAAGGAAAAGACACATAGATTTCAGTGTGATTGGATTCTGGGAATTTGGGTTTTGTGGAGAATGATAATTTCTGAGGATGAGAAAGAAAATAGCAATGACACCCTTCAGATAAGTTTTGCACATTTCTACTCCTTTTGCCTTAAGCACAGACTTAGGGCCCTTCTACACAATACTAAATCCCATTATGGATAATGCATTTGAGGCATCCAAACAATACCTCAAGTAAACCCAGATTAATCCAGAGTAAACTGGGATTTCCCAGTTTACTCCAGATTGATTTGACACCTCAACAGATCCGGACCTTACTGTTGAGGTGCTGGGCCTGTGGAGTTAACCCCCACAGAGATCCCAGTTCTTCGGGCTCCTTTGCCCACACCCTCCCACACCTTCCACTCCTAGCTCCCCATTTTGCCACTGAACTTACCCATAAAGAGGCAAATATGATCAGTGGTTTTTATTGTTTATTTTAGGCTGCATCTTAGGAAAGAGGGACAAGGAGACACATTTCACAGGAGCCAAAAGTGACATCTGTCAGACAAATTATAGTTGTCTTTGCAAGCATTCAGAGTTTTAATGGTTTCTCTCTGAACAATTTGAAACTTAAAGCACCAAGTTTCAAAGAGTTTTATATTTGTGTGCCCCTTAGAGACTATGAATATGATTCCTCTTTCATACTCTTGAAAATCAATCTTAATTTTTGTGTGTGTTTTTGTTGCCTTCATTGCAAAATAAAAGCCTATCTAAATAATTTACAGATAGCTGAAAAAATGGTCACCATAGATGCAACCATTATGAGCTCCTATCATTTTCTGTATGATAACACTGGAGACTTCTGATTCATTGTACGAAATTGAAAATGGTATTGTTAACCATTTATTCACATTGCTTATGCATTCCTCCTGTTCTGTGCATCATCAAAATATCACAAAGGAGACAGTTTAAATGCTTAATTATTCATTTCAAAAGATGCAGCTTACTTTCTCTGGTGAAAAAATGTTAGCCAAAAAGATACAGTTTGGAAAGGCTACAAAAACTGTATCTTTATTATTTTTATATTTGTACCCTTGTTAATATTACTTCATGGCTGTGGGATTTAGTTGGAAATTGAGTCAAAATAACCCATAAAAGAACTGATTAGTAGACTAAAAAGTCAGCAACGTTCTCCCAAGTCAAGTGCATAAACACATTTGGAGACTAATTAAAACCTGAAAATAAGAGACAAAGTTTTAAGAAATGCTATATCTTATCTAATTCACATCAAACTCTAAGAATTTTCCATCATGCCTGAGGGCAAAAAGATTGTCATAATGTCAGGGGACTCAAAAGACTTGGTATGGGGAGTTGCAACTGCTTTGCCAATTACTACTCTCTGCTTGAAATGATTACTCTATACTGCTTAATTCTGTTACCAAAGCAGTAATGGAAACCAAAGAACATGGGTTTTTTGTCAAGACATTCCTCTATTCTAAGACATGTAATTTGGCCACTCTCATCCATTATCAGTTTCCATTGCTCAGAAAACAAAAACCGTTACATCCAAAATTTGAAACCTCGATTTCGAAGATTTTCAAAGCCACTACCACCAAAAAAGTATACAATTTGATCCTCCCTGTCTATTGGAATGGTTCATTTTGTCCTATGTGTTCCCAGCTATGTGCCATGGAAATCTTTCCCATTGCTTCTAGCATCCATCCTAACATTGCCAAGATACGTCCTCCCACTCCAATTTGTCAGGTTGCAATAATGGGTGCTGTGCCAAAAGATCTCAGCCAGCATTTGGAAACAATAGACATTGACAAAATTACGATCTGCCATCTGCAAAAGGCCACCCTACTGGGATCTGCACACATCATCCTAAAATACATCACACAGTCCTAAACACTTGGGAAGTGTTCGACTTGTGATTTTGTGATACGAAATCCAGCATATCTATCTTGTTTGCTGTGTCATACAATGCCGTTGTGTCTGTTGTTGTTGTTATTATTATTATTATTATTATTATTATTATTATTATTATTATCATCATCATCATCTCCCACCCCATCTCCCTGAAAGGACTCAGGGTGGCTTACATGGGGACCAAGCCCAGTAATGCAACAATAAAATACAACAACAAAAGACATTCAATTACAATGAATAAACATAAAAATAATAAAAGCATAAACTCAACAACAACCAATAAACAATAACCAATAGCTGGGTGCAATGAGGGTGTTCAAAAATTGGAGGCAAGGCAATAAATTAAACATGTGTAATATATTGCAAGGTCACTAATAAGATGGGCCAGTAATAAAGTGCAGTGGCTGGGTGAAAGTATAGGTGGAGGTAAAAGGACTCCATCAGATTGTGCCAAAATTAGTCAAAAGCACATTGAAATAGCCAGGTTTTCAGGTCTTTCTGGAATGTGGCCAAGGTAGGGGCTAATCTTTCTCTCGAGAGGGAGGTCCAGAGCCAGGGGGTTACCACCAAGAAGGCCCTCTCCCTCATCCCCACCAACCATGTTTGGGATGGTGACAGGAGTGAAAGAAGGACCTCCCCAGCAGATCTTAAAGTTTGCACAGGTACATAGTAGAAAATGTGATCACAAAGATAGGTTGGACCTGAACTGTTTAGTGCTTTATAGGTGATAACTAGCACGTCGAATCGGGACCAGAAACTTATTGGCAGCCAGTGGAGTTGTTTTAATAGGGGGGTTGTCTGCTCCCTCTAATTTGTTCCTCTTAACAATCTGGCAACCGCCCGTTGTACTAATTGGAGTTTCCGGGCTGTCTTTAAAGGCAGCCCCACATAGAGGGGATTGCAGTAATCAAATCTGAAGGTAACTGAGGCATGGACCATCGTGGCCAAGTCAGACTTCTCTAGGTATGGTCACAATTGGCTCACAGGTTTTAACTGTGCAAAGGTCCTCCTGGCCACCACCGACACCTGAGCTTCAAGTGTCAGCAATGAGTTCAGGAGGATCCCCAGACTGCTGACCTATGACTTCAGGGGAAGTGTAAGCCCATCAAGCACAGGTTGCCACCCAATACCCCGATTGGCTGCACGACTGACTAAGCAGACCTCTGTCTTGCCTGGATTAAGTTTCAGTTTGTTAGCCCTCATCCAGTCCATCATAGCAGCCAGGCACTGGTCCACGATACCAGGGGGGGGGGGGGTCCTTATAGTTAGGTGGAAAGGAATAGTAGAGTTGCGTGTCATCTGTGTAAAGATGGCACACAACTCTAAAACTCCTGATGACTTCACCCAGTGGTTTCATGTAAATGTTAAAAAGCATGGGAGATAGAATGGAACCTTGCAGGGCTCCACAGGTCAAAGGCCAGAGGTCCAAGCAAGTGTCTCCCAGCTTCACAAACTGGATGAGAACCTCCAGGAAGGAGCAGAGTCACTGCAAAGCAGTGCCTCCAATACCCATTCCAGAGAGCCATCCCAGAAGGATACCATGGTTGATGGCACCAAAAGCCACTGAGATATCCAGAAGAATCAACAGTAACAAACTCTCCCTGTCAATCTCTCTATGGTCATCCACCAAAGTGACCAAAGCCATCTCTGTACCATGACCAGGCGTGAAACCAGACTGCAATGGATCCAGATTCCTCACATCCAACTTAGTTTATGTTGTGTCACTGTTTCTAGAGATAGATTTACCATCCAGGGATGAGGGGAGGGTAAAATCCAATTTTCATCCTGGTCAAATGATGTGGCCCTCCAAGTATTGTTGAACTGCAGCTCCTATGAGCTCAGCCAGCATGTCTAAGGGTGAGGAATGATGGGAGATGCAGTCTATCAATGTCAGGAGAACAGCATAGTTCCTACACCTACTGTAAATATTAGTTATAATAAAACCGAGTGTGTCGCGCTTCAACATGATTACTATTCTTATGTTATTTGTCTTCCTTTATTTAAGCACAATGCAAGTAACCATCTTAATAAAAGGAACAAAGAACAGGTAACTGACTAAATACATTTGATGAATGAATTGCTACTTGTTCCATTCCTCATTATGGTAAACACAACACTTTCACTACAACATTACGAAAAAAAGCATGCTGATTTTATTTTTATCTTATCCAATAAACATTCTAACAGTTAATGACTGTTGCTTTCTATTTATTAATCTACAGACACCAGTGAATTCATAAATAATAATAATAATAATAATAATAATAATAATAATAATAATAATAATAATAATAAAAATAAAAAAACTTTATTTCTACACCACCCTCTCAATCCAGAGGGACTCAAGGTGGTTAACATACATATAAACAACCCCCTTTTTTCCTTATTGTAAATCCCATATCTCTATTTCCCTTGCCTTTCCTACCCTATAACTATCCTCACATTTTTTTTGTATCAGATCATATTTATGTTCACAAAACTGACATAGCTTCTCTGCTGAAGAACAGCAAAGAAATACATAGCAAACTGCAGAATAACATCACAGTAAATTATGGCAGGGGGTGGAAGCATTTTTTTTCTGGTTCAGTTGTTTATACATTTGAGAACTATACTTCAAGTGGAAGAAGTAGAGGGCCTGCAGGACCATTTGTCCAGGACAACAGAGCACAAAAAGCAAAGGCATTGGTAGATTTTCTAAGCAAGGTTGAACCAAAGAGTTACTGATGATAACCAGAGCAATAGAGTGAGTCAGATTTCCTAGGAGAGGGGTCAAGTACGGTTCATTTGACTGACTGTGCTATAAAGCAACTCAGAGAATCTCAGCTAAGTCTATCCACCCATGAAACTATTCCATTTTGGAACTTTGAAAGAGAAACTTTTGGGCAGACCAAACCCCAAACTTCAGGCATGAAGCAACTCCCCTCACCTCGGAATGGGCTGTAGGTCACCAACGTTCAGATGAGAGACTTTTTTTCTCTGCCCTTAGTCTACTGTATACTGGGCCCTTCATTATCAAGAAATACAGACAGGCATGTTGCTATTGAGGTCAAACAAAAACACTGTGAAGATCAAATCCTAACTCATTTTCTATAGCAGTAACCATTTCCTCCCTTTGATTCTTTTCCCTATGAAACTGCCATGACTACAAATGTTTAAGGATGAGAAGCTTAGAAATGTTTCCCTTTTCTATTGTTTCTGAGTAAATCCAGAGCATTTTGCTGGATAAGTTAAAAAAAAAAGATTGTACACAAACTATAACATATGAATAAACTAAATGGACTGGCACATGCATTTTCACTACCTCCAAAGGATCTGTATCCTTCCTTACACTTGCAAGCTTCAGGCTTAGGCAGAGGAAGCTAGACTACATGACAGACATCTACAATACCTTTCTGGCATCACCCAACATGCTGCTTGAGTTCCTCCTTCTGCATAAATGCAATACAATTAAGTATTGTAATTGTGTGGTGCATTTCCTTCTTGTTCCAACACAGGTGATGGGGTCAACTAGGGCCATTTTATTTAACTATTTAAATCCACCTACAGTGAAGCATCATCATAGTGTAGAATTGAAGCTAGAATTCATCATCTAGCCTCTTACTCACCATAAAAGGTGAGCTACCTTAATCCCAATGTCATTCTGTATTTTTACAGGATGGAACATCAGCCAGACAGCCATTTTTGAATAGGAACCTCACCCCAGGCCAAATCCTGCAGTTTTTTGGGGGAGATTATACTGATCAGCTTACTTTTTCACACTCAGGCCTTAACCAATCATAGATGCAATTCATGGAATGACTTTTATCAAAAGTGTCCCATGCGTGCCCAACATTCATTGCAAATTGAATATTGGACAAATGTGAAGTTTTTTTAAAAAAAATTTATTGTGTAATATACTTTGCATTTTACACTGCCTTGATATATATATATATATATATATATATATATATATATATATATATATATGCCAATAAAGGCTTATTGGAAATTGGAATTGGAATTCTGTTTTCCTTCCCAACTTCCACATTTAGTGCTAAGTAGCTGAACTGTGATTTAAGACTACATCTTGGCCCATTTCCCCCAGGTCAATAAGGCCCTTGGTGTAGGAGAGTGAAAATTCCCAATTTTTCTCAAAATTGTAAATTAGATGAGAGTAAATTCTATAATAATAATAATAATAATAATAATAATAATAATAATAATAATAATAATAAAAAACTTTATTTATACCCCGCCACCATCTCCCCAACGGGGACTTGGGGCGGCTTACATGGGGCCATGCCCCGAACAGTAAAATATAGCAAAATATAAAACAACATATCATAATACAATTAAACAATACAATAAATAATCATGTACAATGCAACACAATATATATATATATATATATATATATATATATATATATATATATATAACAGGGCGGGCCGCATGAGACACTTAGTTAAAACTTGGGGTGAGAAAAGGATAAGAATACAATCACGGAGAACAGGGACATAAGATAGAAAACAATCTAGAGGATAGATGTTGGGGGAGTAACAAAAGAAGTGTGTAATAGTTACTCTCCAAAAGCACATCGGAAAAGCCAGGTTTTTAAATCTTTCCTGAAGGCTAAAAGAGTGGGGGCTTACCTAATTTTGATGGGCAGTGAGTGCCACAAACGGGGGGCCACAGCAGAAAAGGCCCTCTCCCTTGTTCCCACAAGGCGGGTCTGGGATACAGGCAGTGGCGACAGGAGGGCCTCCCCTGATGATCGAAGAGATCGGGCAGGTTTATGGTAGGAGATACGGTCACGAAGGTAGGTGGGTCCCAAACCGTTTAGGGCTTTATAAATGATGGTCTGCACCTTGAATTGGGATCGGAAAGTGTCCTGTGGCAATCAGCAGAAGCCTACATTGAACCTCGGGTAGGAAAACTGAACTAATGCTAGAGCAGCAAGAGTCCAGTGCTGAGGATAAGAGTGCTTAGAAGCATCTCTTTCTCTCTCACAAAAATTGCTATGTGTAGCAACATGTTGTATTGGAATAGTGCCTCTCCTCCTCCTGGAAGGAGTTCAAAACATTCCTGGCTTCATGGCCACCAAAATGCAACACAGAGACAAAGAGCAAATTGTAATAATATATGCATGGTTTCATGATTTTATCCTCATAAAGTTTTTCAAGGTTCTAAAAAATGGGAGATGCTTGCTATCTTGAAGCCATAGACTTATCTCTTCTAGCAGGCCTACCCAGCAGACAGTCTTTAAACATGAATTTTAAATGTCCTTTGTTTGATCTCTGTTTTGTGTGTTTTGGTATGTACTTTGTAGAGATACATTTTGATGTGTAACTTTTATGGAGGTACGTTTATGTGTGTATAAAAGTCTCTGCTGTGCTTATATATTTAATTGTTTTTTCCAATATGTTTTTTATTATGTACACAGGTAGAATAATACCAAAATCCATCACCATTTCGATATACATATCAAAAGTTATTTTCTTAGTAATCTTAACCTTGCTGATTCCACCTTTATCTCCCACTTGTGTCTATCGATATTTCCCCCCTCCCCCCACCCTCTGGGAACAGTACTTTCTTTAATTTAGATATTATTTTAATTGAGTTGGGATCTGAAATGGGGAAGATTGATAAAGTCAAAGGAAAATGAAAATATAAAGAACTGAACGATTCTCTTTTTACAATTGATCAATTAAAATGCATTTAATTTTTTTGTAACCTGCCTCGAGCCATAAGGAGAGATAGGTAAGAAATAAAATTATTATTGACACAAAGACATAGTATGACACAGCAAACGAGAGATATATGCTGGATTTCATATCACAAAATCACAAGTCGAACACTTCCCAAGTGTTTAGGACTGTGTGATGTATTTTCGGATGATGTGTGCAGATCCCAGAGGGTGGCCTTTTGCAGTTAACAGATATTAATTTTGTCAATGTTTATTGTTTCCAAATGCCAGTTGAGATCTTTTGGCACGGCACCCAGTGTGCCAATTACCACTGGGACCACTTGTACTGGTATATGCCAGAGCCTTTCCAGTTTGATTTTGAGGTCCTGATAACGGCTGAGTTTTTCCTGTTGTTTTTCATCAATTCAACTGTCACCTGGTATGGCAACATCAATAATCCAAACTTTTTTCTTTTCCACAACCATGAGGTCTGACGTATTGTGTTCCTAAACTTTATCAGTCTGGATATGAAAGTCCCACAGTATTTTTGCGTGTTCATTTTCCACTACCTTTGCAGGTTTGTGATCCCACCAGTTTTTTTATTGCTGGAAGATGTGACATAAATTCCAATGAATCATTTGGGCCACTGTTGTGCCACTGTTTGTAGTCCATCTGTGCAATTTTCTTACAGCAGCTGAGGATATGATCAATAGTTTCATCGGCTTCCTTGCACAGTCTGCATTTTGGATCATTAGTTGATTTTTTGATCTTGGCCTTAATTGCATTTGTTCTGATGGCTTGCTCCTGGGCTGCAAGGATCAGGCCTTCTATCTCCTTCTTCAGTGTTCCATTGGTGAGCCATAGCCAGGTCTTTTCCTTATCAACTTTCCCTTCAATTTTGTCAAGGAACTGTCCATGCAATGCTTTGTTGTGCCAGCTGTCAGCTCTAGTTTGTAGTGCAGTTTTTTTGCACTGATTCTTTGTCTTCTGTGCGTTGAGGAGTTTCTGATTTTTGATTTCAATCAAAGTAGGTTCTTCACTTTACATATTCTGCTAGGGCATGTTCTTCTTCTTTGAATGCTTGTTTTACTTGTAATAGTCCTCTGCCACCAGATCTTCTAGGCAGATATAGCTGGTCAACATCACGGTGAGGATTATTATTATTATTATCATTAAACCATGTTATTGTTAACTATGTTATACGAATTTGGAAACCAGAATATTCCCATCCAAAAACCAACCTAATGCCTACAGATTTCACCTTGTAGAGAGATCACTTCACACATTTGTGGTTCACTCTATATCTGGCCAAACTTTGAAGACCCTTGTCATTTTGTAAGAAGAATTTAGTTAACACAAAAGCAAAAAAAGGAAAGTGAAAATCAGGGTGAGCAAGATCTGAGATGTCATTTTTAAATCTAAATTCCTGTGTGTTTAATTAATTTGGATTTAAATCTGTGATGTTTTATAAAGGGCTAGCTAGCAACTGCATGCCAGACAGGGAAAATAAGCTGACTGACTAATTTGCACTATTAGTTATCTTGGGAAAACAACTTTTGAAATTACTTCCAACTGCATTGTTGGGGAATGAATGAGGTAGACTATCCTCAACTGACATTTCTTCCAGTGTAACATTCCTATACTATATTTGTTTAGGAGGAAGCTGTCATTGCCATCTTATAGGGTCTGCTTCCTGAAGTGGTTGCTTTACAATGACTCATGCTGGGTTCTTGTCATAAAAGCAATATAATGACTTCTTCATGTAGAACAGGGGTGAAGAGCTTCAGAGGGACAGTGCCTATGCCAGAACCTGTCAGCAGTGGAATGGGCCTCAAAAATATGAACAAGCAAACACAAAACCTGTTTGCAAATAAGCGTGACCAACAACCTGCACCTTCAATGTTATTTCTGAAAATGCCACCCTCCTTGATGCACCAGAGGAAAAACACCTTAACCTTTCAGCCTTGGGGTGTCTGACTGAAGTGTTTTCAAAGTTCTGGAGATTGAGGTGCTAAGAAATGACATCTGTTGTATTCTCCTGGTCATGAGGACAGGCTGTTGAAGAGACTCCTCGGGATCTTGCAACACTGCTTTCCTCCAGGCAACTGGAAACCAGGACAATTAAGCACCTTGATTTGCAGTGCCTCAGAAATTCTTCAGCAGGAGCACTGCGAAATGAAAAACAACGTAGACATTTAATGTCACAGCAGGGCCGGCCCCACTAATGAGGCACCTGACGCCGCCGCCTCGGGCGCAGGCCCGGGGGGGGCGCCGTCAGGCTGGGCGGGAGGCGGGGCACCGCCCTGACGGTGCCCCGCCTCCCGCCCAGTGCGCCCTGGCCCGTCTGGCCTGCTAGAAAAGGCCAGACGGGCGAGCGGGAGTAGCGTGGGAGGCGGGGCCAGCTCTGATGCCGCTCCCCCCCCCCGCCCAGCGTGCCTTGGCCCTGCCTCCCACGCAGCGTGGAAGGCGGGGCCAAGGCACGCTGGGCGGGGGGGGGGGGAGCGGCATCAGAGCTGGCCCCGCCTCCCACGCTACCCCCGCTCGCCCGTCTGGCCTTTTGTAGCAGGCCAGACTCAGCGGAGGTTCCTCCAGGCCGCAATCGCGGCCTGGAGAAACCTCCGCTGAGTCTGGCCTGCTACAAAAGGCCAGACGGGCGAGCGGGGGTAGCGTGGGAGGCGGGGCCAGCTCTGACGCCGCCCCCCCCGCCCAGCGTGCCCTGGCCCCGCCTCCCACGTTGCGTGGGAGGCAGGGCCAAGGCACGCTGGGCGGGGGGAGGAGCGGCGTCAGAGCTGGCCCCGCCTCCCACGCTACCCCCGCTCGCCCGTCTGGCCTTTTGTAGCAGGCCAGACTCAGCGGAGGTTTCTCCAGGCCGCGATTGCGGCCTGGAGGAACCTCCGCTGAAGTCTGGCCTGCTACAAAAGGCCAGACGGGCGAGCGGGGGTAGCGTGGGAGGCGGGGCCAACTCTGGCCCCGCCCCCCCCGCCCAGCGTGCCCTGGCCCCGCCTCCCACGCTGCGTGGGAGGCGGGGCCAGGGCACGGGGGCGGGGCCAACTCTGGCCCCGCCCCCTCACTATTCGCCCTGGCCCCGCCTCCCACGCAGCGTGGGAGGCGGGGCCAGGGCACGCTGGGCGGGGCCAGGGCGCCGGTGGCGGGGGCGCTTTTCAGCACCCCCGCTTTACATCAAAAAATATCTCCGGCCGGCCCTGTGTCACAGTTAGTCATTAATAACCATAAATGCAGATTCCCAGAAGTGAGAGCATTGCAAATTCATTTTACAATTGTGTAACCACCTGAAGATGCCAGCTGAAGTTTTTAATTTTTCAATGGTGTGAAAAGGGACTACATCTTGCTGTAAAGGCAACTCACTGCTCTAACATGAAGCTACCGCGAGTGGCAATTCCCCCTTTTGTATTTTCTACATTAGTTTTCTCCTAGGAGTGCTTTTAGGGGGAGCTATAATACTGTAAAAATGGCCTTGGAGAGCAATAAGAACAGCTGAAGGTTTCATCACCTTCCAAGAGGCCAGGACCTATTAAACTAAGTTTTATATTTCTTTTAATGTTATATTTTGTTCCAGGATGCTTTAATAAGTAGTTCTACTTGAAGTTTCTTGTGTGTAGTAGTGTTCCCCATATACAAAAACACCTTAGGTAAGTAGGAAGTGTTCAGCTTCTCTTTACCAAAAGAAGGATCATGGGAGACATTATCTTCCATCCAATTCAATATTTCCCACTTTTTCTAAGCATACATGAGGTGAATGCATCCATTCTTTCTTTTTCTATGCCATTTTCAAGTAGGTCTTATCAACTGCACTGATTCCAATAAGATTTATAGCAAATATATATTCCCAGTGCTGCATGTTTTTGAGATGCTGCTGGAGCATTAAAAAAGGCAGACAGGGATATTAGATGAAGAATGCAGCTGCTTTCCTTCCAGCTAAAGACAAACTCCTTGGCATTATCACTGAGTGGTATGTTACAAAATCTGTGGGCAGTGCCTTCAGAGATTTCAAATAAATAAGTTTCCTGGGCTCTAGTTCTTTTTTTTTATAACTCATAGCTTCTAAGATTTGTACAAAAGCACAGAACAAAACAATGCATATTAGCAAGTCTATTTCTCACCGTGAGCACTAGTTATCAAATGAATGGGAGCGGTAGGAAGACAATGGAGCAACTGAGATATGTGTAGAATCCTGCAAACAAGGGGTTGAAGGGAATTTATGATGAAAACATTTTGGTTCCTTGCTTTAATAGAGCCAGTCAAATATTCCAAAAAGCATGATATTCTTCTGAGCAGCTTCAATTACTGTTCATAAACCTACAATGCACCAAAATTTATAGTATCTAATAGTAAAATGTGGAAACTCACCTTTAAAATGTGATTCCTACCCGTTGTCCCCTTACTCTGGTTTGCCTTGCACCTCAATTCACTCCATGCTGAAAAGTTTGCTAGTCTTTTACAGGGGATTTGTGAGGCAGAGGCTACAGTCAAGAGGACAAGATGGTGACATCCCCATTTTGAAAGCTTTCCTCTGATCACACTTCTGAGAATTCATCTAATGTATTCATTGCATCTAGCCTGGTCCAGGATAAATTTCTTGGTACTAGACTTTGGATTGCCTGTGCTGCATCTTTGCTTTTGTACTTTATTTTGTGTTGAGCACCCTTTTCTGAAAAGGCAGAATTGTGCAAGAAGAATTTCATGGATGTGTAGGAATGAGAGGTGCATTGCTGGGTATATTTTGGCAGTGAGCTGAATGCATTTTGCTTTGAAAATCTGCACAGAAATTTTACTGCATAAGAAATGCATGCTTCAGAAAAATGCATCTTTAAAAATCTATGCAGGAACACTTACAAATATCTGGGCATGAAGAAAAGAAAGTCTTTCTGTTAGAGAGAGAGAGAGAGAGAGAGAGAGAGAGAGAGTGCTATGTGGGTGATTACACGCTAAAACAACTGCAAAAGCTTTTGTCACATATCTTTTAAAAAAAGAAAAAGAAAAAAGAATTGGATTAAGTAGATTAAAAAAAACTTTTTACTTTTGATATGTTTTTGCATCTTCCTCTATTCGCTTACCAGAAACTAGGAACTGCATAATCTTTGGGAAGCATATTTTTAAATCCTGCAATTTACTTAATAAGATGCAGATCCTAGAAAATGGGTGGGTATTTGAAAGCATAATCAGGCAAGGTAGAATTCTTTTCTTTCCAGCATTACCCAGTGGTTCAAATTGTACCATGGGATGTAATCAGCCATAAGTGCATTTGGATAGAATAATTTTGGCAGACAACGAAATTGCTTTCTTTGTGCAAAACATGGATCTTAAAGGCAGACATGGATCTTAAAGGCAGACAAAGAACCATTGCCTAGTCAAAGTGGTTATATCTTTTCACTTGGAAAACTTCTCTGATGCATGTTTTAAGGTGCCTTGTTCCCAGTGTTTCACAAGTAGTTTTCCACATACCCATTCAAAGACAGAGAACAAACAGGGGAGCAGGTGTTAAGGGAAAGTTTCATTCATTTGATGTACAATTCTGTTACTCTTCAAACCTCAGAAGGAAGGCCAACCCCTTTTCAGTTTCTTTTGCAGGTGCAGCATCTCAGTTTGAGAATGATGACAAAAAAGATATTTTACTGAAGTAGAAAAGTCTGTTTTGGAGACGTCTGGATAAGAAAGGATGAGTATGTCCTTTAGCTTAGGCTTTCTTTTCTATGCTTATAAATGTTAAGAAAAAACATGTTGACATAATGCTTGTGTTGATTTATTACAAGTGAATCTTAGTATTTAAATGAATAAAGTTTTGGGATCATGTTATATTTTCCAAATCAATATGATATGAAATTAGATGAAGCTTTCCCCATGGGACATTTCTTGTGGATATTGCAATCTGTAAGAAATACTGGCAAATTTTCTCATTGTTCATAACACATCAAGACAATCTGCCAAGAAAATACTTGATAAAATCTGCATTTTTCACTCCAGAACTATTCCGCAACAAATTAGTTTGCTTAAAAAAAGCTTTTGTTTCAAATAGACTCTTGGGTAAGTCACAACTGTAAGCAACATTATTATTTTCTACTCTTGTATGTCCAGGGGCTTAATCACCGGAACTATTACCTTTTGTATTTTAAGAGAATTCCCTTTTTTTTTTGTTACAGCCAGGAATATATGATATTAACCATATGATGAGAAAGCAAACCAAGGAGTGCAATCCACTGTAATATATAGTAATAATAATAATACTTTATACTACCAAGTGCTGGGAGACCAATGCCATGCTCAAGAAAACCTCTGCTAGCTCCAACAGAGAGACTGCTGGGTTGTGGGGTGGACGGTACACCAGCAGAATCCCCAAGCTGTCCCAGGTTCCCAGCCTCAGATGGACACAACTCGAACCCAGAAGATTGTGGAATGGTGCATCTGACCAGAGAGATGCTCTGCCAAAAGATCACAACAACCGCTCCTCTCTGCCCCCCTGACCTGGCCTGCTGGTGCACCCCAAAACCAGGGGGACAGAGCTGGGATTTACCCACCCAGCCCCAGCTCGTCCAACCAAGTCTTGGTGATGCAAGCCAGATCTGCCCTTTCATCCCTGATCAGATCCTGAATGATAGATGTCTTACCATTGACAGATCTGGCATTCAAAATCAGGACCTTCAGCCTGGGGGGGGGGGGGTTGTCATGAAGGCTACCACGTCTATCCTTCTCCAGGGTCGCAATAACTTTGTTGTGCTTCTCCCTGGGTTGAAGGTGACTGCCCTTCCTCCCCCCCCCCCACACACACAACCTCAATGGGTTTCTCCTGGCTCCGGTCTTCTCCTACTAAGGAGATCTGCTGGGCAAGATTGACCTTTAAGGGCCCTAGTCAGATCTCTGAAAAGAAAGAACCCTCTCTAGACTCCTGTCCGGTGTGGAATATAGAGATGATTCCTGTGAAAATAGCAGGAGGGAAAAATCTGAGGTAGAAGGAGGGCTATACTGAGATAGAGTTTGTGGGTGAGATTGAAGTCTCGAGTGGGTTGGGGTTGATGGAATTAAGGGGGACTTTTTAAAAGTTCCAGAAAGCGGGGAGGGGAATCTAATTTCGAAAAGAGGTATCTTATTTTCACTGGTGGATGAGACACCATGAGAGCGTAAACTTAGGCAGACTATAAGGGGGCATTAATATGACATTAAGCACTCTTGCAAGAAGTAATTTCCAGTGAAGTTAGAAGCCTGGCTACAGTCCTGAGAGTAAAACACATGAAAAGATGCAGGACTTTTATTTGAAACAGTGTTGAGTTGTAACTTGCTTCAGGTCAGGCCATTCAGGGTAGCTTTTTCAGAATGCATGTCATTCAAAGTGGTACTAGTTGACCTCTGGAATTTACTGGAGCTTGCAATGATTTAAATGAAGCTAGCAGGCTTCCCTTCATTGTTACTAAAAGATGATTTATTTATTTATTTTTGCTAAAAGTCAGCTTACTTATTATTGGCCTTGCAGACTGTTAAGATCTGCAAGGCATCATGTAATACTGTACATGAATACATTTTTTTCTTCAGGCTTGAAAAGAGAATAGATTACAAGTTCTTCCTCATTAGAGTTCAATCCTGGGAGTAACCCCTCTTTGTGCAGTTGTTTTAGGTAGACATGAGGAGGCTGATCAATAAATCAGTTTTTATGGCACAGTTAGGTTATAGGGATTTGAGAATAATACAAGAGCATTGGTGCAGAGTAATTATGAACACTTCTTGAATTAAAGCCAGCATGTTGATAGTGTTATTTATGAACTCTAATACATTTGCATTCACTGTTTCAGGGTTTTTTAAAAATCAAAAAAATATTTAAATTGAGTTTTTTAAAAAGGCAAAATGCCAAAATTGTTTAAGAGAGTATGGTCTGCCAATTTGTTTTCAAAAGAATTGCATAGTAAATAATTTTTCCTTAATCCACATCCAGAACTGCAGAGTAATTTTTCCTAATCCTGCCTGTTTGCAATATGATACTTAATGCCTCTTTTTTTTGCATATTATTATTTCCAAGGACTTTTTTTGGGGGGGGGGTATATTTTGTAAAATTGTACAGATCCTGTCTCTATTGATACAAGTAGCTCTGTTTGTATGTTGTCAGTGTTTGGTATTTGCCGTATATACTCAAATATGAGTTTTTCACCCATTTTTTGGGATGAAAAAGCCTCTCTCGGCTTATATTAGAGTCAAGCCTGGAGGCGAGGCTCCGAAGCCAGTTGGCCTTCACCTCCATGGAGCAGGCCGGAGGAGGAGCAGCAGCACCAGAGCAACAGGCAAGGCTCCAATGCACTGTAGCCACAACTCCTCCTCCTCCTCCTCCTCAGTCAGTTGCCCATGGAGAAAGGGGAGGAGAGGACGAGTGGTGGCGACAGCTGAGCCTGGGGACTTTAATTTCAATTGCTGCTGCAAAGAAACCTGGGCTCTTCCCATTGGCCTCCCAATCCCATCCTCCAGACTTTTGAAGAGACTCCAGTGATGTCTTGCAAAGTCTTCCCAGCTGGAGAAGAAGGAGCAGCATGGGAAGAAAAAGAAATACATAGAAGGAGGGGAAGGAGCTTAGTGCAGAAGCGGAGGGAGCCTGGTTTCCAAAGGGCATTGGTGGCTGCTGCTTTGCCTCTTCGGGGTCTCCCTTGAAAACAGCCTTCTCTTCACCTTCACAGTCTTCTCTTCCTGCCTTTGAGAGAAGCTTTAAGCAAGGAAAGGGGGGGAAGGGAGGGATCAATCCCAATCCACGATCTGCATCACTCCACTCCGGTTTTGTGCTGGCAAAACCCCAAACTAGACCTTTAACTAAACCTCCACCCGGCCTGGTGTGTGTGACTTCAGGGGGAGAGAAAATCAGAAACGAGCAAGGAAAGCAAACTATCACTCTGCCAAGGAGTTTTCCACAACTCCCCCCTTTTATTTTAAATTACACTGATTTATTATTATTATTATTATTATTATTATTATTATTATTATTATTATTATTAGTTGCAACCCACTTTTCTCTCCAGATTTGGGACAGAAAGGGACTCAGATTAAAAAATATATAATAGTATCATTCTGGGAAGGGAAAAAGTTGCATTTTAAATCTATGTTTTAGTAGTACTCCTTTTAAAATTCACACTGTATGTATACGCTAGATTTTGGAAAACCTCAGAGGTACCTCCCTTAGCAGAACTGGAATAATAAATTACAGACTTGCTGATAGTGGACAAAATAACTGTGCACTTAAGAAGAGAACCTTTAAAGGACTTTGTTAATGAATGGTAACCAATGATCCAATATCTCAATGTAAAATTAACTTAAAAAATGTATATAGAGGAAGCTAATAGATTGAGGAGCCCCGGTGGCAAAGTGTGTTAAAGCACTGAGCTGCTGAACCTGCAGACCAAAAGGTCCCAGGTTCAAATTCCGGGAGTGGCGTGAGCGGCAGCTGTTACTCCAGCTCCTGCCAACCTAGCAGTTCGAAAACATGCAAATGTGAGTAGATCAATATGTACCGCTCCGGTGGGAAGGTAATAGCGCTCCATGCAGTCATGCCGGCCACACGACCTTGGAGGTGTCTACGGACAACGCAGGCTCTTTGGCTTAGAAATGGAGATGAGCACCAACCCCCAGAGTCAGACATGACTGGACTTAACGTCAGGGGAAATCTTTATCTTTTTAATAGATTGAAGGCAATAAGGAAAAGGATATTAATTTGGAGCCTATAATATCTTTATATGTACTATTCAAATAGAAGACTGTGGCCCCTTATTGAAAATATATTGTCTCAGAAATGATTATGAAAGACTAATAGATGAAAAGTATTTCACTGCGTGCAACAAACACTTACAAATGTATGTATACTTGAATGAATAAAAATAAATAAATATTAAAGATAAAAAAATCGCTCTGTATTTGTGTGTGTATGGCCCAGGTATGGGCAAACTTCAGTCCTCCAGGACTTTAACTCCCACAATTCCTAACCACTCCTCCTCCTCGGCCAGAGAGGAAGAGGAGAAGGAGGAGTAGTGGCCACGGCATTTGGTCTCTCTTCCCCTCTTCCCTTCTCCTCCGTCAACTGCTCTCCTGCCTTCCCTGCCTGCCTTGCCTGGCCTTGCTCATCTGTTGGGGTGCTTTGATTGTGCTTTGGCTGCATGAAGGCAGAAGGGGGTTAGACTAGATGGCCCATGAGTCTCTTTCAATTCTAATATTAATATTAAGGCTGAATGGACATCTGTTGGGGTGCTTTGACTGTGCTTTGGCTGCATTAAGGCAGAAGGGTGTTGGACTAGATGGCCCATGAGGTCTCTATAATCATCATCATCATCATCATCATCATCATCATTGGATGGCCATCATCTGCCGGGGGTGCTTTGATTATGCTTTTCCTGCATGAAGGCAGAATGAAGGGGGTTGGACTAAATGTCCCTTAGAGGTCCCTTCCAACTGTAGGGTTCTATGAAAGGAGTCTTAGTCGACCATAAGCTGAACACGAGCCAACAGTGTGATGCTGCAGCTGAAAAGGGCAATGCCGTTCTAGGCTGCATCAACAGGAGAAGTCTGAGAGAAAGAGAAAGGGAACTGATATGACACTTTACCTCGGCTTTTTTAAAAATGATAATTATTTAATGCAACGGTTTATTTTAACTTATTGTATAATGTTTAGTATTGTCTTTTGTTTATATAGGCATTGAATGTTTGCTTATTACTATGTTGGAAGCTGCCCTGAATCCCCATGGGGAGATGGGGCAGGGGTAATAATAATAATAATAATAATAATAATAATAATAATAATAATAATAACAACAATGTTATTATTGATATATTGTTTTGTTGACCCCCTCCTTTTCCACTTCCAGAGCTAGATTATTGTTTTTCTTTGAAATGTGGTAAATATTTTAAAACATTTAACCTACTGATGCCTCAATTAATGTAATTTGATTTGTATCTATTTTTATTTTTGACATTTACCAGTGGCTGCTGCATTTCTCACCCACGGCTTATACTCGAGTCAATAAGTTTTCCAAGTTTTTTTGTGGTAAAATTAGCTGCTTTGGCTTATATTCGGGTCGGCTTATACTCAAGTATATATGGGCATGTCTTCTGATTGTTTTCAGAGCAATCTGGGTTTTATGTTCAATATCACTGGCTTCATACATTATTTCACCTGTTCCATTTTGGTGTTCCATTCTAGTAATTTCTTGTACATTTTTGTAATTAGTTTGTCAGTTGACAATATTTAGTCTCAAAATGTTTCCTCCTGCATGAATCCTTTTATTTTGTCTTTATTATAATATTCCCTTAGCTGTCTATATTGGAACCATGATATTTTTTCGTACTTTAGATTTATTTCTTCCTGAGTTTTCATTACGTAATTCCCTTCTTGTTTTTTAATATTTCTTTGTAAGTTGGCCAATTTTCCCAGCCTAAAAAGCCTTCTTTGTGATGCTTCTAGTGAAGATATCCACCTTTTTGGATAAAGTCTTGGATTCCTGAAAATACATTATATAATATTATATTTGTGATAGGATGAATTAAGATTGAGAGGAATTGGGATTTATGTTCTGATTAGGAATGATGATTTAAGCAAAAGGGTTGTATCTCCTCTCTTCCCCTGCCCCAAATGTGTGCATGGATTTTGTTGGTCAATCAGGGGTGGAGTGTAAAAAAAATCCTGAGATTACAAGATCCATCTGAAATTTAGAGCTGATGCCACAAAGCTACAGAAGGTTTCTGAACTTTTGGTGGTTTTTTTTTTTTTTTTTTTTTTTTGCTTATTACTTTATACAAATCTCCAGATATGGGTTTACCATGCTAATGAAGTAAAAATACCTTAGTAAAGGATTTAGGATGTGCCTGGTCTGCAATGTACAAATGTGTTAAGAAATAGTTAGTGATGTAGCAGTGATGTATTAAGGTATGCTTTGTAATTTCCATAAACAAATGTGTAAATGCTTTTTCATTTGTCTTGTTCAGGGTGTTTGTCTGTTTTTCTGAGACATCCTTTAACTGAAGCTAAAATAAACATTTTATTTTATTTATCCCATGCAGTATTCTTATCTGGCTGAAGCCCAAAGTTCTGAATCCCCCTTTTAGGCATAACACATATATGAAGAGATACACAGAATTTTCTTCTTTTTAATATATATATATATATATATATATATATATATATACATACATACATCAACATATTTTTCTTATATTTTTCTACTTTACTTGCAATTCAGAGATATCCTCATGAGATGTTTGTCATATATTATTTAGCTGACCAGATTTTTGTTTAATCTAAATATTTACCTAACTGAAATGCAAAAGACGTTTCTATTTATGAGTAATACTGGATACTTTTTATCTTGCTTATAATTGGGTTCTGATAACAGATCATGTGATCATAATAAAAGTACTGATGGATTTCCAATAGAATGACTATAATATATTAAAAGATTGGAAATGAGTTCAAGACATTGTGGAAGTGTATAGCAGAAGTTCTTATCTGAGTTAGATAAAAACACCATATATGTGTCACAATGTTGTTTTTGTTGTTGTTATGTATCTTCAAGTCATTTCTGATCTATGGCTAGTCTATCACGTGGTTATCTTGGAAACAGTTATTCAGAAGAGCTTCAAGCTGGCCCCACCACAGGACAGATATCTGAAATAAAACACTAATGTATGAACAGTTGGTCTTGTATAGAGTGTAATCCATAGACTCATGTGTGTAGATATCTTGCTTGTGTTGATTCCGTACCCATCAAGAATTACTCTTATCTAGAAATACTCTTCAGATGTTAGTTCTCAATGTGAAAGTCATACTGTCAGGACACACTTAATTGGGATAGGTCAATGTGTCAGTGTTCTACACACACAGGGCTATTATCCTCATAAAGATTGAAAGAAGGATAAAACATTTTATCAACCACTGAAGTGGAAATTATTTTATAACAGTGAACTCATAATAAACATCCTGCATTTTATGATGTCTGTTGATGATGATCAAGTTGCACACAGGTTTTTCTTATGCAAGTGTGACAGCTGCTGAGAATGTTAGCAAAGTTAAATCATAAGGCAGAACAATTTAAAACACCAGCCAAGCAAGGAAATAATATATATATATACTGAATTGTTCTTGCCATCAGAAACAGGCATCAGAGTTTTGAATCTGCACTGCAAGTAGAGTTAATAAAAATGTTTCTACATATATAAGAAATGTTGGGTGGAAATGTTAATATGATCAAATCACCATCAATTGAAATAAGAATATTGGACATGAAGTGCAAGTCTGAAGGGTTGTATTACTTTACTGTAACCTATGTATCAGGATATACATTTAGTTCATCATTTTCTGCCTGAGCCAAATGGTGAATTTGTCTTAAGAGGACAGAGACATATTGTACAGCTATAAATTCAAATTTTACCAAATACTGCTGTGGGTAAAAAGCCTAGATGTGCTGTTCACACATGGTTTAGCAATAGCCAAATTACTTTTGCTGATGTGTCAGCAAGACATCATCTGATTCCAACATTTCATAGCAGAATTTGCTAGTTGCTTTAGGTCCATGATGATTATTTTACAAATTATTATTATTATTATTATTATTATTATTATTATTATTATTATTATTATTATCATTCTTCCCTGGATTGTGGGGTGTTGGTTGGAAAACATCTGAATCCTTTTTTCAATTAATTTATTATTGACTATCCACTCAGGGTTGAAAGAATCAGCTGCTTGGGTACAGCAGCCCTTCGGGAACAAATTTTCACACCCATATACAGTAGTTGAACAAGCATGAGTGTCTGCCCACATGAAATGGTAGAGGGGAATAATGTCAGCACACTTCCTCCAGTTCATGACCTAGTATGATTTGCTCTACTTCAAAGCAGGTATATCTGCTAGATGGTCCTGTATTTGTAGTATCAGAGTGTCATGATAATTGTAGATCCTGTTGCCCCAGTCCTTGAGAATGAAAGTATAAAACCTTACCATAAACTCAAAGAAACTACAAAACACAACATTTTAAGTGTGAGTTTCATTTTTAATTGGAGACATGATGCCCTTATATAAAGATATCCTTCAAAGCATAACCTGGAATTAATTCCAAGGCAGGCTTTTTGCAGTCTCCTTTCATAGTTGGATCAAAATCTGTTTTCCCAGGCTGTGCTGACCAATGTTTATGAAGGAAAAACTGTTCTTGCCACCTGTTGTGGCATTAACCAGTTGAGCCTGATCAGTTAAATAGCAGTTTGGGCTAGTTAAAAATTATTATTTCAATAGACAAAATCAAGACTGATAACCTGCTTCTTAAAGTCTTACTTAGCTCCAACAGAGATTACTATTATATACTCATATTTCCATAAAGTGTGGGTAGTGGGTTCACCATGCTAACCACAAAGGGGAGATCAAAATAGTCTTATTAATAATCCAAATAGATTTATTAAGTTCAATTGAAAACTCTCATGAAGCCCAATGCGACCCATTAATTTGCAAAGACTTCCTTCCAATCTTCTAAAATTGTGGGACACCATGGTCAAAGATTGAAATTATGTTGAAATTAACAAACCTTGTGATTCTACTTTAAAAAATAGCAAGGACATTGTTTTATCATCCTCAACCTAGTTGAAATATCTGTTATTAGAAGAATCTAAAAAAAGAGGTAACTTTGAACTTTTTTCACTATCAAAATGTTATTTCTTTTATAAATCTGGGTATTGTAATAATGCAATTTGCTTCAAAAATAATAAAACATCTCTTCAGGCTTGCATGCTAATTTGGCAATAACAGTGGGATCTAATAAAGGACACTGAGGAAGAAATGGAAGCTGGGAATTTCAAGGAGATATTTGACATTACAATTTTTGTTGTGCTTGACGAACTGTAAAAAAAAATCTCTTTCACACTGTTAAAAACTTTCCCTTGAACTTTCTGACTCAGACAAGGTAAAGAATATGATCAGATTGTCAACAGGTTCAATCATACTGACATGTAAATACCCACATATGGATTGTTCCTGCTAAGGGCATAAGCATTGCTGTGACTGAAGGCATGTGTCAGGATCTCCAATCCTTGACATCTCTGCTCAGCGGACAAAGAACAGATGCCAGCCATAAAGCAGGCCGGCCATAAAACATCAATTACCCTCTGGTATGTAAGAGTCCCTATATATGTGGCACAAAAGAAGGTTCTGGTATTCAGTACAATAAAACTTGTTGGAATCTACCCGCGTGTGTCTTGGCGCTTTCTTTGGAAGACGGACCCACAGCACAACTGGGAGAAGAGAACCCGACAATTTGTACTGAATCACCTACTTTCTCTAGCTCCTACCTACAGCAACATGGAGGGAGGAGAGAGAGAGAACCAATTCGAATATTCCCGGGGAGAAGAAGCAAGCGCCGACGGAGAAATGAGGGAGGAACCCCTCAGCCTCTCGGAGGAAGCAAGCTCCGATGGAGGGGAGAGGGAAGAATCCCACACCCCCGTGGACGCAGCCACTTCCCCCAACCGTGGCCACACAATGGAGGGTCACACCAGTGGGGCCAGAGAGGCCGCACAGAGCCGAGCCATCCACCGCCTGGGAGCTTGGCAACCCCCACCCAACGGAGAGTCAAGGAATGCAGGAGATGAGGCAAGAAATAGCACAACTGCGGGAGATGGTCCATTCCCTGATCCTGGCACAACAGGGCAGCCCCAGGGGGCAGAACGCCAGCTCCGTCTTCCCAGCGGCCGCTCCTTCCCCTCCGGTAACCTCCCCCGGCCTCTCCGCAGCAGCCCCTTCCCCCTACAGACAACGGACTGGGGGAGAGGGGGGGGGGCAGCGAGGCCGGCACTACAGAGAGGAGAGGAAGTTGCAAGTCACCTTTGATGGGGACCCAGAGAAACTGCCTTTCTTTTTGATGAGAGTGGCTACCTTCATGAGCAAGTGGGAAGGCTCTTTTGAAAGTGAAATGGACAAGGTCCAACATGTGGCCAACCACTTTGAAGGAGCAGCCTCTGAATGGCTCCTGGCGCTGTACGACATGAGGGCACTGGAGCTCAACAACTTGGATGCCTTCATGGGGGCACTGAGATCCCGCTTTGAAGACCGCCTGCGCAAGCAAAAAGCCAGGGCGAAACTCAGGAGCCTGAAGCAAGGCGCCCGCTCCGTCCAGGACTTTGCCTTGGAATTCAGAAGGCTGGCCTCATTGCTACCTGAGTGGAACGAAGCCTATAGGACTGAAGTGTTCAAGGAGGGCTTGAGGCCAGACCTGGTGGAATGGGTGCTGGCCAGGGAGAACCCGTGCACCCTGGACAGATGGGTGGAAGCAGCTGGCGAGGGGGAGGTGCTGAAGGAGGAAATCAAAAACTTCCGCCAAAAGCAAACCCCCTCAGCCGGAAGCACTGCGGGCAGAAGCCGTGCCCCTTCGAAGAACAGGGACAGGCTTGATCCGGCTGAGAAGGATCGGAGGTGGAAGATGGGCCTGTGCCTACGGTGTGGAGGTGAGGGGCATTTGGCCACCTCCTGCCCAGGAGGCGGGAAGAAACCTGCAGGACGCAGGACAGGAGAAGGCCAGCCCAAGGCCAACTTCAACCCAGGGAAGAAGACCAGCGCAACAGCACTGGCAGCAAAGCAGCAGAAACGGCCGGAGACCCCCTGCGACGGACCCCAAGATGCCTCCTCTGGCAGCGAACAGCTCTCGGGAAACGAGGTTTGCCTGGATTAAAGCGCGCCGGCGTCCAGGCAGAAGGAAGGAGGCGCACTGGAGCAGCAGAGACTGGCAGTGAATCCTCCCCGCCCCAGGCAGCACGGAAGCGATGCTCCAAGACTGTGGTGAGTGGCACAGAATCCCCCTTCTGGCTGAAGGTGCAGCTGGGCAAAAGAGGGACTGGAACAGACTCGCCCATGCGGGCAATCCTGGACTCAGGCTGCACAAAATCCATAATAAAGCCTGAGGTCGCGCTTGGGATGGGGTTGGCCAAAGTGAAGCTTCGCTCACCAATAACCTTTGTGCAGATGGATGGGAGCGAAATGAAAGGGGGGCTCTGTAAATACAGGACTGAACAAGTATTGTTGCGGGTGGGAGACCATTGGGAGGCCATCCAGTTCATAATTGCGCCCACGGCCCGCTACAAATTGGTCCTAGGCTTGGATTGGCTGAAACGACACAACCCCATGGTGAAATGGAGGGAGGGGGACATCAGTTTCACAGACCCGGCATGCACGGACCACTTACGGGACCTGAATGCAAGCGAGAGGGGAGGGGCCGATGAGGGATGCAGCACACTCACTCTTTGCCCACCGGAGGGGGGGGGAAGAGGGGGCTCCGAAGACCCAGAGCAGATGGCAGGAAGCGCTGAGTCAAAGAACAACACACACACCGCAACAGGAGAACACGAAGGGGGGAGGGAAGACCCCAAGCAAATGGCACAAGGCGCAGCCCAGGAAGGGGGGCCTAAGAGTAACACAAACACCTCAACAGGAGAACAGGAAGGGGGGAGGGAAGACCCAGAGCAAATGGCAGGAAGCACAGCCCAGGTCGGGGGGCCAAAGAGGAACACAAACACCTCAACTGGAGAACAGGAAGGGGGGAGGGAAGACCCCGGGCACATGGCAGGAAGCCCAGCTCACCCACTGGCGGGAGGGGGCGACACACTCACCTCTCAAACACTGGGGGACGAGGCAGGGTGCCCCCGGATACCAGTAGAATATGCAGACTTAGCAGAGGTCTTTGATGACAAGGAGAGTGACAAACTCCCTCCCCATCGAGATACAGACTGTGCTATTGAGATCTTGCCCAACTCCCCCATGCCCAAACAAAGAACCTACCCCATGACTCCCAAAGAAAGGGTTGCGCTGAAAGAATTCCTAGACAAGAACTTGGCCAGGGGCTTTATTCGCCCTTCCATGTCACCCTTGGGTGCGCCAGTCTTTTTCAGGGAAAAGAAAGATCACTCACTGAGGCTGGTCACCGATTATAGACACCTAAACGCAATCAGCGCCACGCAGTCATATCCCCTCCCTTTGATTAAAGACATGCTGGCGCAACTTAGCACCGGTAAGATCTTTACCAAACTAGACCTGAAGGAAGCTTTTCATCGTGTGAGAATTCGAGCAGGGAACAAATATAAGACAGCCATAAACACTGTCTATGGAAAGTACGAATTTTTAGTTTTGAATTTTGGTTTAAAATCCGGATCTGCAGTCTTCCAAAATCTCATTAACGAAGTGCTCAGGGAACACCTAGGTAAAGGTGTCCTCTGTTATTTGGATGATGTCCTCATCATTTCTAATGACCTTGAATCTCATGTCCCCCTAGTACGACAAGTACTAAAAAAACTGCTGGCCAACCAATTGTATGTCAAGCTGCCCAAGTGTGCATTCCACCAAGACAAACTAGACTACTTAGGTTACTGCATCTCCAGCCAGGGCATTGAGATGGACCCCAGCAAAGTGCAGGCAGTACTGGGCTGGGAGCCCCCCAGGACACGGAGGCACCTACAAAGCTTCCTGGGATTTGCAAATTTCTACAGGCAATTCATACCCAACTTTGCCCAGGTAGCCCTGCCCCTCACTGACATGCTCAAAACGAAGAAAAAGGGAGGGGGAGCTCAATCAGACGCCAAGCCCAAACCAAGCGCAAAACTGCCCTGGAACAGGGAGGCCCAGGAGGCCTTTGAAATGCTAAAATCTCTCATGAGTTCAGAGCCGATCCTGAAACACCCAGACACCCAACACCCCTTTGTCATACAAGTAGATGCCAGTGACGCAGCCACGGGGGCAGTGTTACTCCAGAAGGATGACAAGGGCATGTTGCGCCCCTGTAGTTACCTCTCCCGGAAGTTCAACACAACAGAGTCACACTGGCCCATCTGGGAAAAGGAAGCTGCCGCAGTCAAATTTGCCTTAGAAGCCTGGAGGCATCTTTTGGAAGGAGCCCCTCACAAATTTGTAGTGTACACGGATCACAGAAACCTAGAAGCACTCCAAACACCACGCAAAATGACCCCAAAGCAACTGAGGTGGGCCAAATTCTTTGCCCAATTTGACTTTGAGCTAAAGTACCTGCCTGGAAAGGAAAACTTCCTAGCGGACGCCTTGTCCAGGTTGCCGCAGTACCACACAGATAAACAACACACAATGGGGACAATCTTTTCCAACACCCAGCTGGGAATGGGGGTGGTCACGAGGAGCAAGGCGAAGAAAGAGGGGACAGGACCAGAGGCCACCCCTCCCCCAGAGAAGGACATCAGGGACCCCTGGCTCAGGGAACACTATCAGGAATTAGATTATAAGGACGGGGTGTGGCTGAAAAGCAGCAGAACGTATGTCCCTGAGGACCAAAGGAAACTGGTCCTTCACGATCATCATGACAACAAAACAGCGGGGCACGTTGGATTTGTAAAAACTCTGTATTTAGTGCGGAGGAAATATTGGTGGCCTCTCATGAGAAAGGATGTGAAGGCATATGTTCACCAATGCCCAGTCTGTGCCACAGTGAAAGGGGGAGGGGGCAAACCATCAGGGCTCCTCAGGCCCCTAGAAACCCTAGCAGCCCCCTGGGAACACATCAGCATGGATTTCATTGTAGACCTGCCCCCCAGCAATGGGAAGACCGTGATTTGGGTAGTAGTAGACCTCTTCTCCAAGCAGGCACACTTCATCCCATGCAGGAGCATGCCCAATGCAGAGCAATTGGCGCAATTGTTCATTGAACACTGCTATAAGCACCATGGGGCTCCCTCGAAGGTCATTTCAGACCGGGGCTCCGTATTTGTGTCCAGATTTTGGAAAGCGTTCCTACGCCAATTAGGGGCCAAGCAAGCCCTCAGCACGGCATACCACCCCCAGACTGACGGGCAAACAGAGAGGGTCAACCAGGTGCTGGAACAATACCTGAGATGTTACACCAACTACCAACAGGATAATTGGTCAAAGTTTTTGGCCTATGCCCAGGTGGCCTACAATAATTCGGTACATTCCAGCACAGGGCACTCCCCATTCGAGATAGTTTACGGCCGTAACCTCTGCACGCTGCCAACCCCAGAGGTCATCCAGTCTGACCCAGTCCCCTTTGCAGAATGGATGGCAAGAATCAAGGACGCATGGCCTGTCATCACACAGGCTCTTGACGAGGCCAAGGCAGCTTACAAACACCAAGCGGACAAACACAGGAGACCAGATTGGGACCTCAAGCCAGGGCAACAGGTCTACCTCTCCACCAAATACCTCAAGGGAAGGCAGCCAACCAAGAAGTTGGCAGCCAAATACATTGGCCCCTTCGCGGTCAAAAGACTAGTGAATGAAGTCACCGCAGAACTAGAACTCCCCCAGTCCTACAGGATGATTCACCCCGTTTTCCACTTCAGTCTCCTCAAACCAGCTACCGAGAGCTCCCAGTGGCACCCAGCCAAGCCCCCGCCCCCGCCCATCATGATAGGGGGCAACCAACACTATGAGGTGGCGGAAATATTAGACTCCAGAGTCAGGAAAAACACTCTCCAATATTTCGTCAGGTGGAAGCATTTCCCCCTCAGTGAATCAGAATGGGTCAGGGATTCTGACATAAATGCACCCACACTCATCAAGAGGTTTCACGCTCAAAACCCACACAAACCTCCACACGAGGGGGGAGGACGGTTTTTTGGGGGGGTGTGATGTCAGGATCTCCAATCCTTGACATCTCTGCTCAGCGGACAAAGAACAGATGCCAGCCATAAAGCAGGCCGGCCATAAAACATCAATTACCCTCTGGTATGTAAGAGTCCCTATATATGTGGCACAAAAGAAGGTTCTGGTATTCAGTACAATAAAACTTGTTGGAATCTACCCGCGTGTGTCTTGGCGCTTTCTTTGGAAGACGTACCCACAGCACAACTGGGAGAAGAGAACCCGACAGCATGTAGGAAACATATTCAGTATGGTTGGCTTTCGATTTTCTTTCTTTTTGAACTGTGATATGGATTCCAATTTCATATCCTGACAAGTAGAAGTGGAAGTAATAAACTCTCTAGTATTTGTAGATTATCAGACTGTTCTCAGTTATGCAGAGGAGTGTAACCTCTTGAACAAAATGTAGTTATAATTTCCCTTCAGTTTTTTTCCTGCTTAGCTTGAACTGGTGAAGTGCAGAAGGGAAAGGCCTGTTGGCATATCTCCACATCCTTTCCATCAATATGATTTATAAATAATGGAATGGGCTTAGATTCTCACAGTATGTGAGAAGTAAGTTTATAAGTAGGGGGGCTTTGGGAGACTTGTGCTAAACCAAGTTGTGAATATGTAGCAGTTATGAAGCTGTCGATTACATGTTTATAATTGCCAAAGAGGAATCCAACATGAAACATATGCAGATTTGTACTAATGAATGTGGTAGAGATAGATCAAACAATATTGTTGAATAGGTTGTTGTTACTGCTGTTATTGCATGCCTTTTCCAACTTACGGTGACCCTAAGGTGACCTTATCATGAGGTTTTCTTGACCTAGGTTGTTCCTAATTTGGACTGATTTATGTGAGCTCCAGATCAGTTTGGATTTGCCCAATTTTGAAATCATTCAGACTGATTTTAAAATTTGGACCAGTTAGTGGATAGTTTGGTTATGGGGTGGGATAGACAAATTCTTAACCATCAAAATGGCAAACAACCTGTGTTGTTGCATTGTCTGATGGATATCAAAAGAAATTGAATACCTTCTTATGAAACTTGAAAAAAGCACAGCCTCCAGTTGTGCTGAGAAGATGCTCCAAATAAATTGTGGTATTAAGCTGTTTTGATTGTAATTATGTTTAGACATGGATGAGATCCAGTGTTGCAATCCACCAGCCTCTGTGGCAAATCAGGGCAGCAACAAATCCCGGTGCCCTGGCTGGCAGTGGACGCTTCCCCATCACATATAGGGAAGCATCGTTGCACGGCTTAACCCCAAGGTAGCCCCGTTGTTCCTAATGAAACACGGGGAAGCTACCGAGTTGGCAGCACAGTGTCCTAGCATGCTGCCACCCCAGTTCACCCATGGATGCCCACCAGAAGTCAGCCTACATTGCCTGGTGTGTGGCATGAGGCTCTGTGATTCAACTGGGGCAGACCAGAAGTCTTGGGGTGGGGGGGGCTTGACAGGGGTGATAAAAGCTGGTCAATTTGCCATTTCATGCATCTCTCTTGAATTGTTGTTTCATGGCTCACCTTCCCATCTCTGGTACAGTGTGAGCATTGCTGGTCAACTAAGGCTTGAATAGGAATTTTCTCCCTTTTATATGTCTATTTTTGAGTTGAACCTGGAGATTTTGCTCTCACTTGTGAAATTCCAGGACTTTGAGGAGGGGTGCTCTGGGTTTGCCTATATTCCATCCAGGGGAAGCCTGAAAAGGTATTCAAACGGTAACACCTGTCCTCAGTTGAACCTACATCAGGTAGCTCCTTACTATTGCTCCTTAGAAAGATCATTACAGTTTAAATAATTTCAGGTTAATAACGTTTATTTAATACAACTCTCTATATTTGGTCTCCTTATTCCTTGGTTGGTCATCAATATGTAGTATCCATGGAAAGGGACGAAAATGTTATCCATTTCAACTTGTAATTAGATTATGAAAAATATTTGAAAATAATTTGATATAAAAGGAAATGATGGGAAAAGTGTTTTAGAAAACACCCTGAACTTGGTAAGTTGGTAAGAAAACTTTTCAAGATTTTTTAGGGTGTTGCTGGGAATGGAGAGCAGTTTTTAAATTCCCTGAAGAGAAACTTAAAGTTGCTTAAAACCTGTTGGATGTTTAAAGGGAACTGATATTAAAGATATTTGCCATCCCCATTGCCTTTCTCCTTTGTTTCTTTGTCATGTTAATGCCTCCAGGAAATTTGATATAACAAGGGAAGGTGTTGGATTCATAGAAGTGCTGTGGGATTTCAGAAGCAATAAACTTGAGATGTTTCTGTGTTTTTGTTTTGTTTTATTTTGTTTTTGAATTCTTAAACTACTCCAAAATACAACAGAGTTTGTATTAGAAATTATGACAGGTCATAAGCTATCACACCATTAAAATTGGAAGGTTTTGAGAGGGGAAAAACATACTGTTTTGCTATAGCAGGCTGTGGGGAAAAGGTTCAGCAATTTATTGTAGCTTTGCAAAGTTTATGACACAATGGGTTTAAAATACTGCAATCTTGTTTTCATGAATATTAAATTACAAAAACATTACTGTTTGCAGACTGTCATGCCCTGTTGTAATGGAAGGTATCCTGATATAAATTGCATTTTATCACTGTTAATCAAGGATCATCATATTTGATTACAAGGTGGGTTTTCTTTTGTTCATCTCTAGTGTATGTTTTCTGTCAGTCAACAGTGATGTTTGCCTTCATTCAAAATGCAGAGCCATTCTGCTTAAGATTTACAAAAGCACGTCAAGTTCTGTATTTGTTGTACCTAAGATGAGATGAATTGAAAATTTGCAACCATACACACCCACAGCTGGCAGGCAAAGTCAATGTTGTGCACACCCGGGGGGGGGGGGGAGGGGTGAAGCAGAAGCCTATTTGAGGCCAAGTGACTCTTCAACTCCTTTCTCTGATCCTTGCGTGACCTACCCTCCCACTGTAAGGACAGTGTGAGTGTAAAATGGTTGTATTAGTGCAGGGTAGGAATCTCCCCAAAGTAACCCTTGGGTTTTTTAACCTACCCCACACTATTTCAGTTGTGTGAGGTAACTGACTTAGGGTAAAATCATTTCAATGGGTTGCAATGACATGGTAAGGGTTAAGTCCCACTAGGCACCATGATACCCCCCTTCTGAGGGTGAAAGGTGGACTTCAATAACAGTCTCTATACATTTCTGCTGATTGGGGAAGTGTAGAATGTGGCTCCCCTTGGGGCTGGAATGAAGGTACTGTTTATTAGGGGTATGCAAAAATTTCATTACTCAGTGTAAGTCATATCAAATCCATTAAATTTGTGCATACGAATCAATACTAGTGTAACACCCCTAAGCAGCGTGAACACTGGAAACCAACACGGAGGCCAATAAACAATCTAATATCTTTATTAAAGCAATAAAAGTTCCAAACAAAAATAAGCAGAGTATATAGTCAAGCAGTTGACCTTTTAGAGAAGATCAAAATTAGTCCAATAAATTGAAGTTATATGTCCAGTATTAGAGTCTAAAGTCTATAATCCAAATAACTGAAACACACTCAAACTCTTTGGAAGTTTGAGTGGAGAAAGAACAAGGTTTCACAGGAAGATTCTTGAAGTAAAGTCCAGAACAAGGATTCAAGGCTAGGCAAGGTATTTCGTGATGGATCTGGAAACACAGTCCAAACTTGGTCGCAACTCCCAGGCTACTCGTGAGTAAACGCATCGGTGGGCCACTTGGAAGCTCAGGAACAAGAGACAATGTTCTTTAGTCAATAGTCACGTTGACACCACAACAGGAAAACTCAGCGCAGAACTTTTATTGAAGTTCAAGAGCTCCCCCCAAGCAGGTGTTTGATTCCCCAAATCTTCCCAGAGAACGGAGCTGTTTCAACATCGCACCAGATGCCTGCCTCCCCGCAACTTCCCAAGGGAACCGATTTAGCCACAATTGCCTCTCTCCGCTAATCTCACACTTCTCCTTAAAATATGTCTTTGGGAGCAATCTGTTTTGAGAAAAGTCCTTCTATCAAAGACCAAACTTTCCGGAGAACCAGGCTCTGTTTCAAGGGAATCCCTAATTGGCTCTGGCACGAAAATGTCAACAGGAGACATCTGGAAAGGGACAGACTCTTGCTGAGATGGAAGAAAACCCAAGTCCTCTCCAGTTTGATCTATGGTGGCTGCAGGGTCATGGGCCAAAGGTGCCTGAGACATCACAACTAGAAACAGGGAAAAAAAGGGGGTTGGATTTTAGAATTGAAGCACTCACCACTTATTTGCATTATGATCCTGTAACATTTAGATGCCTCCCAAAATCTGTTTAATTTTCAGTATACTGTAAGCATTAAGCAATTTTGGCCAAAAGGCCATTGCTAGTGTTTTAAATTAAGAACCTCTGTCGATCGCCATAAGGAAGAGCAGCTGGGGTAAGGAGATTGAAAACACAGCAATCTAGGGAATTCAAAAGGCCCTGCCTAAACTACATTTCGTAGAATGCAGTGCTCATTGAGGGCTGCAGCAGCCAGCCATTTTGAGTGTTTCTAATAATAAATAAAATTCTTGAATCAGCAGAGAACTAAACCAAGTAAATAAGTAATAGTATAAATCTGCGCTAAGTTGAAGTTATGTGGCTAATTGTATGTCATATAGACAGACAAAAATTCAAGGGGATTGTTGTTGTGGCTTTTTGGGGATAAATGTTTTTTTTTCTAAACTTTTTTAAATCCCTAAAAATCCATAGATGTATGAATCTTTCTGAAACTTCCAGGGATTTATGCCCTGTTTATCTTGTGCACTGTATATAAAATTCAAGTAGATATTTTTTGTAATTTTTCAAAAGTATATTGTTTGTAAAAAAAAAATAAAAAAATTCCAAAACTAAGTTGATGACTGCAACATTCTGAAACTTGGTGGGCTAACAGTGGAAAATGTGTGGTACAATTACAGCAAGTTTCACGAATATAGTTCTAAAAATGGGAGAGAAATGAGCCCCTGAAGTTTCCCCACTTGCTTAATTACTTAATATAAATAACAAAATTTCATTATAGTAATTATAGTAATGAATTTTTTACTAATGACACTTTAGAAATGAAACTCTGGCACCTCCTAATTTTGTAATGCGCTTTAAAACATTTTTTATTGATAACACATGCTTACCGTTTATCCGTTCTACTCGACTTTATCCGCAAAATAATGGGTGAACTCACCACATCATGTTGATGGTTGGATGGGAACCCCCTCCCCCTCAGGAGGATGAAGAATCTGCCTGATTATCTAAAACAACTCTGCAGATCTATGTTGTAGATGCAATGCAGGCAGCCAGGAAAGTCTTTCTGACCAATGACTCAGACCGTATTTGACCGAACAGGGGCTAGAGCTGCTTTGAGCTATTCCGCAGCAATTAAAGTCTTCCCGGCTGCTTTCATAGTGGCTCTAGCCCGTGTTCAGTCAGATACGTTCTGAGTCTTCCACCAACAGCTCTCTAGCCCATGTCTCTTCTCTTCTTTAGTGCCAGACCCCTGGTGAACCAGGGTGCTGAACTGACTCTGCGAAGAGAGAGTGGGCATTCAGGGGCGATTGTGTCTACTGCCCTGGACACCTCTGAGTTACAGAGGTTGACAAAAACCTTGACAGAATCGCCTGACATCATGACAGGACAATCCCCGAGAGACATCAGGAATCCATCTGGATCAGTAAGTGTCCTGGGGCGGATCCACCACCCCTGCTGAGGTTGGAGGTAGCATCAGATCGTGGTTAGTCCATGACAAAGGAACAAATTTTAGTTCCTCCATACCAACATTTCCTCCATCTGCATTGAAAACTAGGTCTAGCAATGTGGGTGGGACCATATATCAATTGGGACAGCCCCATGGTTGTCATGGCAGCCATGAAGTCCTGAGCCACCCCAGACAGGGCAGTCTCAGCATGGATATTGAATTCCCCCAGCACAATGAGCCACTGGGACTCCAACGCCAATGCCGAGACCACCCTCGTTAGCTCAGGTAGGGAGACTGTTGGGTTGCAGGGTAGACAGTACACCAACAAAATCCCAATGCTGTCCCTGTTACCCACCCTCAGATGAACACACTCAAACCCATTAGAAGGCAACACGGGAGGGTTCAAGAATAATTCCAGTTATAATGGAAAGGAAGTTCCAAAAAAAAAATTAATTTTTTTAAAAAATATAATAGATAAAGTATTAAGGGGAAAAAAACCTAGACAAAATAGGGGACTGGACTAAGAGTGGAATGAAAAAGGAAAAGATAAAGGAGGAATTTGGGGAAATAAAATTGACATGGTTCCATGGTGTTCAGCTATAAAGTTGGGTAAAAAATAATGAACAGGGGAAGGAACCTAACCAATTTGAACAAATAATACAAAATGGAAGGGATACAGATGATTATTTAAAAAATGAAAGGTATTACTGGTAGAATCTATAGGATATTGGATGGAATAAAAGAAGGAGAAAGAAAAAAATGTCACTCTTAAGGAAATATGGAGGAGGAGTTAAAGATGAAAATAAATGAAATGGAATGGTCGCAATTGTGGAAACAAAGGCACTTGAAAAATTTATCAATAAGTGTTAAAGAAAATTATTATAAGATAATTTGGAAATGGTATTTAACGCCATTAAAAATATTAATAAAAACCATCCAAAAATTGCTGGAGGGGCTGTCAGGAAGTGGAAACATATATACATATGTGGTGGCATTGTAAATATGTAAGGAAATTTTGGTACAAAATATTTAAAGAGATAGAGGATATAATGAACATCAAATTGGAAAGAAGCCCTGGTATTGCATTATTATCAATTTATAATAACAATAAGATGGATAAAAAAAGAAAAAGAAGCAATAACAAATTTATTGACAATAGCAAGATTGCTTATAGCAAGGAACTGGAGAAAAGTAATAAATGTTCAGATCGAAGAATGGTATAAAGAAGTATGGAAATTGGCAATAAATGATAAGCTAACATGCAAATTAAAAGTTAAAAGAGGGATATGGAAAAAAATGATTTTGAGGATGTATGGGGAAAATTTATTGAGAAAGGACTCCAAAAAAGGGATGGAGGGCTACCGCCTCAGGAATATTTAAGATGTGGCTCAGGGTGGGAGAGGGGGTACACAGTGGTGAAGAAATATAGATGGACAAATGTTAACATTGTAGTAGATATAAATCAACAGTAGATATAAAAGAATGATGCAAGTATTGTATGATTCATTATATATCTGCTATGTGAGAAAAGTAATTATTGTATGAAATTTTTTTAATTCAATAAAAACTATTTTAAAAAAAGAAAAAAAGAAGACAACACGGGGCATCTGTTCAGCAAGATGGAATCACGAGACCACAGCAACCCCTTCTCCCCACCCCCCAGCCCTGGCCTGCTGGTGCATTCCAAAACCTGGTGGACAAAGCTGGGTAAGGTTAACCCCCCCCCCCCCCCAGCTAATCCAACCAGGTCTCGGTAATGCATGCTAGATCTGCTTTTTCATCCAGGATTAAATCCTGGATGGCAGATGTTTTACCGTTTACAGATCTAGTATTAAGCAGCAGAACCTTAAGGCTAGAGGGCCATGATGACTATCCTGCCTAACTTGCTTCAGGGTCGCAAAAACTCTGTTGCACTTCTCTCTGAGATCAAAAAGGTGACCGCATCTCTCCCTCCCCAGCACAACCTCAATGGTGGACCCCTGATCCCAGAATTCCCCCCCTCCCAGGGACACCAATCGATTGAGCTACGGGGGTAATAGGCTTGGGAAGGATAGGCAGCTCTCCGCTATTTTAACACTGGAGAAGCTGTTTTGGAGGCAACTTACTGGGGGAGATCCTTGTAGCGTCACTGGGAGGGGGGAATTCTTGTAGAATCAGAACCATGGAATCTAAAGGGTTTTTATAGGGGGGGGGGCATTCTAGGGTCAGGGAATGAGGTTGTTCTTGTGTATGAATAAGGGATATTGGTAGATGACCTGGACCAATCATACCATCCTGAGGGGACAAATTTAAGAATCTTTGGGGACTGGTAGGTATTCTTTTGATTCGGGGCCCCATCTTTCAACCCTCCATCAGAGGCTGGATAATTTCATCTTGAAAAACCCTTCTTACATAAATTCCTCAGTGATTGAGTAATGGACTGCATGTTAGTACCTCTTTTGATGTACTTATATCTTCGAAAGATATCACAAGATGAGGGGTACGATTATGATGACCTCTACGGAGCCATTCAATAGAACAAATTTTAACATCCTCAGGGTGTCTGTCCAAAATTTGCCCCAGGGTTTCAAAGAGGTCAAATTACCCTTATTTAAGTGGGAATCAGAAATTTCAATAGCTAACATATCTACTTGCAATATCCTATGTTGTTGTTGTAATTTCAAATATCACTGGTTATCTGGGTCATGTATTAATCTGCTAGATTCTTTTTGCAGTGGCCCGAAGTGGTCCCTATTTTCATCACCCCTTAAAAAGTTCAATGTCCCTTATATTTTGCCCCCCCCACACACACACACACAAACCTGCTTCCTCCCCATTTCCATCAATCTCAACCCTTCTCCTGCTCCTCCCATTCCCTTCCCATTTCCACCTATTTTCCAGTCTTTGTCCACATAACTTGTAGTTTCTTCATTTCCTATGTTCCAAGTGCATATATTACCAGTTGGAGTCTGGTACACCTGCAAAGAGATGGTCCAGTTTTTTTTTTGTTAATGTCTCCAATTGTTGGAAGATGAGACATATTGACTGTCCCAGCAATTCACATATATCAGATAGATCAATGTTTCTATAAGACTCTTGGTATTCCATGGGCTAGGTACTTCCTCTTACCACTTCCTAATTTACCTTCTTGTTAACCTCTTTCTTCCTTTCCTTCAATCAACTTCAATAGCTTTCCTCTCCACACCTACTCCAACCATCAACTGACTTGCTGTTAAAGTCAGCTCATCTGCCTTCTTCTTCCTCCGGATGGTTTTGGAGTTTTTTAAGTCTTCCTCCCTTCTTATGTCCACTCACCAATGCTGAGGGAAGGGGAGGGAGGCAGTAGGACTGCAGCCAGGAGACAGAATGTTTTTAAAGTCTATGACTATAACTATAAATAATGGTCTATCACTGATTTCTCATGTATGCTCTATAGGTGATACTTAGTTCTTTTAGTTCTCAATCATCGTGGTTTACTTAATGCAGCATACAGCTCCTTTCTTCTCCTTGCTTCTCCTTCCTTTTTTTCCCCTTTAATTGCTATTATGTCACATGTTTGCCACCTCAACCACAACACACTCCAATGAAGTGGTATAAACAACAATGTAGCAATGAAAAGTATTGTCCAATTCTGTTCTCTGAAACAAATTGGAATTCCATTTACAGAAAAAAAAGTTAGCTTGCATTCTAGGTTAAATTTTTTATTGTAGTGGATGAAATTAATATTAATGCCTTGAATCCAATGTCTGTCCTCTAGTATACAGAGAAAAAGACAAAAAAAATCCAACAGGTTTTCTGTCTGGCTAGTGACACTAAGTTATCACAGATAACCAGCTGAATATCAGCCTTTTTATAAATATCACTATGCCACATAACATATATTTTTGTTTAAAAAAACCAAACAAACAATTAATACTGGAATTAAAAGGAAGCATTATGTATTTTCATTCAAAAAATTGTATTGCATTTGCATTCCATTTTTCCCCTGTAAGTTGATTTGTGTGAACCTTATTTTCCATGAAGGAAAACAACCCTCTCTCACTCTCTCTTGCACATGCACACACACACACAGAGTTTGTGTGTAGGCAGAAGACACATAAAATATTAAGAAGGTTTTTGAAATTGTTTTTGTTCTCCTTACAGGTGTCTGAATTGAATTCTCTTCGCCCAGTGTCTAATTTGTTTACTGGGTTGACATGTGCAACACTGGAGCAGAGTCACTTTCTGCTAAGTTGATATTAGACATTGGATTCAGCAGTATCCATTCTCCTAAAACCTATATCGCAGTTTGCAAAAATTAAACTATCTTTGGCAGCTTTTCTGAAGAATGCAATCATTGCATTTCTTCAAAAATACTCCTCCCTGTAGTATTATTTCAAAAGACTATTTTAAATAAGTACATCCATGGGAAAGAAAGAGGCTTTTAGTTCTAACAACAAAACAAAACACTCCAAATCAAAAATGTGTCTGAGAGAAACTGCTCTAATAAAGACACAACACAGTAGTGACAAATCTGGTAATAATAATTCACAGAGCTGATCTTACAGTTTCGTGAAGTGAGATGATCACCTTAAGTGGCAGATACTAAGAGACAACAGCATAGTGTTGGAGAAGAAAGGACTACATTTCAAATTACCTTGCCACCCTCCACTATGAGAGAAAATGCTATCTCATTGCCACTATTGAAGAAAGAGTTAACTGTTGGCCTGATCAACTTTTACACATGGAATAAAAGGGAAATCATATTGTTTGTTACACCACATATATAAAAATATGAGCCTATGGTTATTTGGAAGTAATCCCTCCACTCATCCTCACATGTTTTGTTCTTACGATCAGACAGCAAATTATGGTCATTCCCCCCTTGCCATTCTAGAAATTACTCCATGTTTGGGTTTACACAACTTTTTGCACTACTGCTTAGAAACTATGATTCCACTGTCCAAACAACCACATAAAACACTCATTTTGCACGTACAGTCCTAAGTTCAGATCAGTGCTGGGAAACATCCATTAACTCCTCAAATAATTGCCATTTATACAACATGGATCCCACATAACATGACTCACCTAACATCCAAACAGAATGCTAGACCAAAAGCATAAAACACCGAGGATGAGTGAAATACTTGAATATTTTATATGGACCAATCTATATGAGCTAAATGAATTAGGCAATAGGGTCATGCAATCGATGAAAAAAATGTTTCAAAACTCATTACAAAATTAGAGAACAGCAACATTTCATTTCTAAAGTGTTTCTAAAGTATATTTAGTGAAAATTTCATAAGTATAATGAGAGTAATGAAATTTTATTATTTTCATTATAGTAATTGTGCAAGTGGTGAACCTTCAGGGGCTCTTTTCTTCCTCATTTTTACAGCTATTGGTGTAAATCTTGCTACAATGGGAGAAAGCATTTACCTATGTTAGCCCATCAAGTTTCAGAAAGTTTTACTTATCCACAGATTTTTGGGGAATTTTCAAAGTTTTTATAAACAACATTTTTTAAAACAAATATTACAAGAGCTTTCTCCTTGAATTTTCTATACAAGTACACAAGACAACAGGGGACAATTCTCCCCAACTTTCCGAAATATTCATACATCTACTGATTTTAGAGAATTTTGTAAAGTTTTGACAAAACTTCTTTTTTAAAAAGCCACAACAGCTGCAGACTAGGACGTGGAACAATGGCTTCAAACTACAGGAAAGGAGATTTCACCTGAACATCAGGAAGAACTTCCTCACTGTGAGAGTCTCTCCCCCAGACTGTGGTGGAGGCTCCTTCTGTGGAGGCTTTTAAGCAGAGGCTGAATGGCCATCTGTCGGGGGTGCTTGGAATGCGATTTCTTGCTTCTTGGCAGGGCGTTGGACTGGTCTCTTCCAACTCTACTATTCTATGATTCTATGATTCTATGATCTCATTGAATGTCTCTCATAATTACCAATATAACATCCATTTAGGGATTTCTTCCCCACTCAGCACAGAGATTTACTTACTAGAAATATCAATCAATCCTCCTCTTTGCAGATTCAACAATTTATTGTAACTCTGGCTGGCTGCTGCTACAGAGCAACAAACCTCTCCCTTATCCTGACTGGGGCTTTCTGATGCTGAGCAGAATTCTGGGAAACGTAGTTAAGGGCAGTGCCTTTTGAATTCTCTGGCATTGGGCTCCTTGCCTTCCCAAACTACATTCCCCAGAATTCTGTGCTTTCTCAGTCTCTTTCTTAGTGAACTCTGCTTTCTCCGTTTCTTAATGGCAAGAGGCCATTAATTTAAAGAGGAAAGGCTTTTTGGCTTTGCTTTGCTTCCTTGCACTATTATTTATTTATTTATTTACAGTATTTATATTCTGCCCTTCTCACCCCGAAGGGGACTCAGGGCGGATTACAATGAACATATATATGGCAAACATTCAATGCCATCAGACAAATAACATACAGTATAGACACACACAGAAGCATTTAACATTCCAGCTTCATGATTCCGACCACAGGGGGAGCTGTTGATTCACCGTCCACTAGTGACTGTACTTCCTCATTCCTTTTCTGGCATGTTGCTGGCAGTTTTATGGTGTTGCAAATTAGTTAAATTAGCCTCCCGCATAAAGCGTACATAAATTTCCTACTTGACAGATGCAACTGTCTTTCAGGCTGCGTAGGTAACACGGCAAGCCGGGCTATTTAATGGTTGGGGGCTTAACCTGACCCGGGCTTCGAACTCAGTAGTGGAAGTGACTGCACCTATTCACACAGACATCACAGTTTTCTCCATCTCAGACAGGGAATGACATTGACCTCTCACCTCTTATTCTCAACTTAGCAGTGACCAGTCAAAATGAAACTGGAAGTGGTGCTTGTAGTGATGCTAGCCGGGCTGTGGCGGAGGGGCCGGGCTGTGGTGCAGCTGGCTAGTAACCAGCTGCTATAAATCACTACTGACCGAGAGGTCATGAGTTCGAAGCCCGGGTTGGGTTAAGCCTCCGACCATGAATAGCCCCGGCTTGCTGTTGACCTGTGCAGCCCTGAAAGACAGTTGCACCTGTCAATTAGGAAAATTTAGGGACGCTTTATGCGGGAGGCTAATTTACAACACCATAAAATTGCCAGCAAAACACGAGGAAAGGAATGAGGAAGTACAGCCACTACTGGACGGTGAAGCAACAGCTCCCTCTGTGGCCGGAATCGTGAAGCTGGAAAAATGTTTAAAATGCCTCTGAGTCTGTCTAATGTATGTTGTTTGTCTGTTGGCATTGAATGTTTGCTATATATGTGTTCATTGTAATCCGCCCTGAGTCCCCTTCGGGGTGAGAAGGGCGGAATATAAATACTGTAAATAAATAAATAAATAGCCAGAGCAATAAAACAATTGGAGAAGGGAGGAGGAAATGCGTCCTTCTTCCACTTGCTTGCATTGCTCCATCACTCTAGCTAGCATCATTGAATATAATAAGCAACAACTACTGCCAATTTTGTGACCAATGGTCACCACTAAGCCATGGACAAGAGGAGGAAGCTAAGGGTGATAGTCCTGCAGTGTCAAACTAGGTTCTCAACCAGATTGTGCAGCCGCTGGCCTGTGCGGATACCCATCAGTCATTGAGCCAGCTCAGTATCTTGCTATGCAGACTTCAGTGACAGTGGTCTGGAGTACCTCACTCAGATCAGTGTCACTATATGTGGCTCATGTGATATCTTGGTAACTTACCAGACAAAAGGTTTCGGGAACTACACTACCTGGCACTCCACATCTCAACACAGCATGTTGTTCGGGCCAAGGATGTTCAGCCTCTGCTCGGCCACATGGCATCCACCATGGCAATGATGCCGTTCGCACATCTGTGAATGTTTCTACTGCAGATGTGGTTCCTCAGGACTTTCCATCCCTCAAGTCACAATTCCTCCAAGCTTCTTATTCCCCCAAATGCTGTACGATGGTCACTTCATTGGTGGATGCTTCCGGAAAACCTTTTTGTCAGAATTCCATTTCAGCCCAGATCACCGACAGTAATATTAGCCACAGATGCATCACTGCTCAGCTGGGGGGCACATCTCAATGTCATCTCCATTCAAGGGACATGGTCAGTAGTGGAAGCTTCCAAGCATATCAATTATCTAGAGCTTCTAGCAATCCTGAAGTGCAAATACTTATGGACAACACCACTGCAATGTTTTATATAAACAAACAAGGTGGTGCCCACTCGCGCATTCTCACCAAGCTCTCTATGCACATCTGGGACTGGTGCATTGCCAGAGACATAGACATCATTGTGATCCACGTTCCAGGAATCAACAATGTCCAAGCCGATCTATTGAGCCGTATGTCTCCATTGAACCACAAGTGGTCCCTTCACCCACCGGAAACAGCTGCACTCTTAGTCAGGTGGGAACACTGCAAATAGACCTGTTCACATCTCCCAACAATGCGAAATGTTGCAAGTTTGGAGCTCGGCTTCCTCCTCACCTCACTTCCTCCCTTCCTTCCTCCTACCGGCTGCTGGGGGACACATTCCTTTTAGATTGGACCTCAGCTCTGCTGTACATATTCCCACCTCTGCCTCTAATGAACAGGGTGGTCTCCAAAATCCTAGCAGAACAGGTCAACTGCATTCTGATTGCTCCATGGTGGCTGAGGCTACCATGGTTTGCCACCCTTCATCACCTGTCGGCAGAAAATTATGTAGAGTTGCCATGCAGACCAGACCTCCTGTCATGTCAGAATGGGCAGATCTTTCACCCAGACATCCATCACCTCCGGCTGACGGCATGGCGCATCACACCAGCAGCCTACCCCAACCAATAAAGGATATTCTTGAGTTGGCCTGTAGACCTTCTACAAAGAAGTCTTACAGTTATAAGTGGGCTTGTTTCTCTACCTTTGTATCATAACAAGGTTCAGACCCTCTTACGGTTTCTACTTCACTTCTCCTACAATTTCTTCTCTCTCTGTTGGATGTGGGTGTATCCTTATCCTCCTTGAAGTGCTATCTAGCTGCTTTTTCAGCTTATGGACAAGCAGCAGGCCTCCTGTATTTTCTGACCCTCTTGTCAAGTCTTTTCTCCAGGGTTCAAGAATTTTTGACCTCAGGTAACTCCAGTAGTGGCCTCATAGAAGCTTGATGTTGTCCTTTCTGCACTCAGCAAACCACCATTTGAACCAATGGCTACAACTGATATTTCACATCTGACATGGAAGACTGCCTTTTTGGTGGCAATCACCTCGGCTTGAAGAGCAAGTGAGTTGTCTGCTCTGCGGATGGATGAACCTGATCTTAGATTTCATACAGACAAGGTTGTATTGAGAACGGATGTTGCATTTCTTCCTAAAGTGACAACTTGTTTCCATATGTCACAAGACATTGTATTACTGGCCTTCTTTAGAAATCCTTCTTCACCTCTCGAGCAGTCCATTTGTTGGACATACGGAGGGCCCTGGCTGTTTATGTCCAAATAACTGCTTCTTTTAGGAAATCAATGAGACTATTCCTAAAATACCATAATGATGCAGCAGGCCTCCCGGTCTCTAGCCAGAGACTTGCAGCCTGGATTGTATCTACCATTGAACTAGCCTATAAAATGGCAGGACTAGACTTATCATCTGGAGTAACAGCTCATTCCACTAGAGCAATGGCTGCTTCTACTGCTTTCCTCAGGGGCCTACCACTGGAAGACAATTGTTGGGCGGCAATATGGTCTACGCTGCTCACTTTTGTGTCTCATTACAAACTTGATCTTCTCGCTAACAGAGATGCAGAAGTTGGTAGAGTGGTTTTATTTTCCGCATTGGCATGACTCCCTCCTTGCGGAAAGCTTACCAGTCTACCACAGGTGTGGATTTCACAGACACCACAAAGGAGAAGGAAAGTTTGCTTACCTGTAACCGCCTTTCTTCGAGTGGCCATTTGTGAAATTCACACAACCCACCTATCCTCCCCACAACATCATGCCCTGTCCAGAGCTGCTGCTTTACGGCTCTGGAAATAAAGGGCCAGCCCTTGAGGCCTTCATTTATCCTACTGGAGGAGGGCAGGGCTGGAGTCCACTAATTGAAGAGCTTATTAAAGTAAGTAAGTAAAGTAAGTAAAAGTTTATTTGTATACTGCCCTCTCTCCCAAAAGGGACTCAGGGTGGTTGCCAATATAAAATCAGCATAAAACATTGTACAAAGAAACACCGAAAACACTATAAAACGCTATAAAAATACAAAAAAAACCCATAACAATTGACTAAGACAATCACATAAACAGAAGCAATATAATCACTCAAATAACATATGAATCACAGAAGAAGGGGGGAACAAAAAAACCACTGGGATGGAGGAGAGGATGGCCTGGAGGGGCCACTAGAACTAAAGTGCAATGTGATATTCTCAGATGCTTTGGGGCAGAGGAATAAGGTGCAGTGTTTAAAGTATCCGAAGAACAGCTGCTTGGCACAGGAAATACTGCAGGTGTGAATTTCACAGACGGCAACTTGAAGAAAGGCGGTTACAGGTAAGCAACCTTTCCTTCTCCCTGTAATTCTGTTTGAGATTCAGGACTTCAATTATCCTTTCTGTCACACCCCTTACCCCCTGTTTTTAGAAGACTATAAGGGAGCATGATTTACACAAAATTGGGAAGAAGCAAAATGATTTCAGTATCATACCCTCCCTTCTTGAGTCTCTTCCATGATTTCAGCCATCCCATAGGTTCCATACTGGTTAATTCATTGTTAAAGAACAAGATATTATTAATGCAGAGAAACTGAGAAGAAATATAGCTTTACAATATTCAGAGTGTAGAGTGTATAGTCAGTCTAGACACAGTATAAATTTTTTATGATTAAAAGCGTGGGTAGCAATAGGCAGCAACAAGTTCACCAGCTTGACTGTTATCAAAACCCTGTGTTCCTACATTACAGGCATACAGATACCATCCATTCTAAATTGTTTCCCCAAGAGATACACACTTTACTGTTCATGCTGAAATGAAAAGCGATTTAATTGTTTTTCATTGATCACACAGTATGAGTAGTGAGAGAGGCCTTTTCTCCCCTAACCATTTATTTATTTGATAGCATTTGAATTTTTTATTTTTTTATAAAAAATATACTTCAAACAATAAACAAAAGAAACCAGAAATAAATAACACATGAAAACCTTCTGACTCCCAACAGTTTCACAAAAACAGATAGACTAAAACAGTTTCTCAGAGAGAGTATTAAAATAATTGAAAGCATCATCTTTTCCTGCGTCTGCCCTAGTGCTCATTTCACCTCTGTTCTTTATTTGTAAAAAGCTGCTATTGCTGTATATCCCCCACCTTTATTCCTCTAAGTCACAGAACTAGGAAATGTTCTCATTAGCAGTGTCCAGTTTCTCAACAGAGCATCACAACTGGTAAGTAAAACCTTTCTTCTTTTTAGGCAAAGGCTGCAAGTCAACATCAAGCTATCTAGACAGCTCATCTCTCTCAAACTTATTTTTGCTGCCTTTCTCAGAATGCAACATAACATTTCCAGGTTCACACTGTATTTTTCATGCCTACATTCCCAAATGTGCATGGTATTTCATATGCATTTGTAAATTATATGTTTGTGCTATACTAATGTATTCATTATTATTCATATCCCCCACATTGATCTCAGCCTGATTCTATACTGTTTCCATGTGCACTATATCTTCCACATATTGTGTGTGTGGTATTACCACACATATTTTATGCCCATCTTTTCTTCAATAATAGCTCAAGCCTTGGGAATTGATGGATTTCTGAGGCAAGATATTCTTTCTACTTGTTGCCAATAATATGAAGTTTTGAAATGCATACTCACATTACTATTATTTCATAGTAGAAGTAGGAAGATGAGTTGGAAAAATCAGTCTCACCTAGTTGAATCAGGGCTGGGGAAAAGTAATAGTTGGAAGCAAAAAGGGATCTTGATGGGGCTCTGGCCTTAAACCACGTAGGCTTCTACATATGTCAAGTCTTGGGGCATCTCAGGCTCCATCTACACTGCCATATAAGACAGCTTGAAACTGCCTTAAATGGTCAGTGTAGACTCACATAATGCAGTTCAATACAGTTAAAATGCATTATCTGAGTCTACACTGATTGTATAAGGCAGTTTAAAACTGAATTATATTGCAGTTTAGATGGGGTCTCAATTGGCTTCTCTTCTCCATTCCTCTATTCATAGAGGTCATTAAATAGTACTCTCATCCGCAATGCAGGTAGCTGATCAGTCCAGGGGCTATATCAGTTCAGAAGAAAAGTTTCCCATGAGACATAGCTTTTACTGCAAGTAATTGGACTAGCTGTTTTTCTTTATGTTTTATGCTTGTTTCCTATTGGGTTGTGTGTGTATGATTTGAACTGGAAATAGTAGTAGTGGTATTTTCCAGATGCAGAAACTATACTGGTTTCGCCTTCTTGCAGAAAAGGATATATGCCAGTTACTTTTTTTTTTCCTGATCCTAAGGATAAATATTTGGAGAACTCTTGATTCTATACTCAGAAAAAAAAACCTTCAGGACACCTGTAACATTTTTAAACTTTGAAATACAGTAAAATTCACCTGGGATCATAATATAACCCAGAAGACATCAAATGCAAGATTTTTCATCTGTCTTGACATGGGTTAAGTAAAAGTTGCCACAAGACATATTTTGCTTCATTGGTGGCAGGAATGGAAATGTAAACATATGTTAACAACAATACATTAAAACATGTTGACAAAGTATAACTATACATTCTTTGATGATCCTCATACGTATTTTGCACATTATTTTCACTTCATTATTACTACATTTTGGGTGGAAACTGTTCTTTTAAAAGAAAACAACACATTTTCTCCTGCGCACAGACAGCAATAAGATGTTATTACAATACATTTATAGCAGTATTTCTATTTATTACCAGCTGAACCTTGACACATTGCAAGTTAGTTGATTTTATGTACACAAAGCATTCAATCTATATGAAAAGTGCAACATTATATAGATTTCTCATTCAAATCTCCATAGCTTTGAAGATGAACAGGCTAATCAAGCTAGTCATTTGTAATGTGTATCATAATAGTAGCAAACAAACACTGTTAACTCTCAAAGGCTTTTATAGTCACTACTTAGAGCTAACGTAATATTATATGTATATTAGCTATGCCCGGCCACGCGTTGCTGTGGCGAAGTATGGTGGTATGGGAAATAAAGTTTTGAGGAATTGGTGGTAGTTAAGGTAAAGGGTAAAAGTTTTCCCCTGCCATTAAGTTCAGTCGTGTCTGACTTTGGGGGTTGGTGCTAATCTCCATTTCTAAGCTGAAGAGCTGGCGTTTTCTGTAGATTCCTCCAAAGTCATGTGGGATGACTGCATGGAGCGCCGTTACCTTCCCACCGGAGCAGTACCTATTCATCTCCTCTCATTTGCATGTTTTTGAAGTTTAGGGTTGGCAGAAGCTGAGGCTAACAGTGGGGGTTCTCTCCACTCTTCCAATTAAACCTGCGGCCTTTCGGCCCAGAAGTTCAGCAGCTCAGCACTTTAACACGCTGTGTCATCAGGGCATATTATTTCCTAAAGGTTGTGAATATACAATTTTTTAAATTGTTTTTGTCTGTTGGAGGCAAGTATGAATGCTGCAATTAGGGAAAATTATTAGCATGTAATGGCCTTGTAGCTTTAAAGCCTGGATGTTTCCTCCCTGAGTGAATTTTTTGTTGGGAGGTGTTAGCTGGCCCTGATTGTTTCCTGTCTGGAATTGCCTTGTTTTCAGAGTGGTGTTTTTTGTGATATTTTATGTGCTTCTACTGTCTGTGGCCCTCAGAAAACAGAGGATTTGCCAGACTTTGGTGATGGGAATACTTTGTTGGGAGGTGTTAGCTGGCACTGATTATTTCCTGTGTGGAATTCCCCTTTTTTCAGAGTGTTGTTCTTTATTTACTGTCCTGGTTTTAGAGATTATATTGTTCTGTATTATTCTACCACAGTAATTATTTCATATTACAGTAGAATCTCACTTATCGAACATTCGCTTATCCAATGTTCTGGATTATCCAACACAGTCTGTCTTTTAGTAGTCAGTGTTTTAGTAGTCAGTGTTTTAAATTCATTATGATATTTTAGTGGTAAATTTGTAAATATAGTAATTACTACATAGCATTACTGTACATGGAACTACTTTTTCTGTCAAATTTGTTGTATAACATGATGTTTTGGTGCTTAATTTGTATAATGATTACCTAATTTGATGTTTAATTGGCTTATACTGAATCCCTTCTTATTATTATCCAACATATTCACTTATCCAACGTTTTGCCAGCCTGTTTATGTTGGATACTCTATATTTATAATCTTATATTATCTGTTTAGAACTGGATTATATGAGGCCCCTTCTACACAACTGGATAAAATACACACTGAAGTGGATTATATGGCAGCATGGACTCAAGATAATCCAGTTCAAAGCAGATAATATAAGATTCTAAATGGGTTACATAGCTGTGTGGAAGGGCCTTGAGTCTACACTGCCATATAATCCAGTTCAAATCAGATAATCTGTATTTTATAGGCAGTGGGGAAGAGGCCTAAGTGAGGCCTAACTCTGCCTGTCCCCTGGGCTGAGTGGGTTGCTAGGAGACCAAGTGGGCGGAGCTTAGCCTTCTAACTGGCAGCAATTCGATAAAAACAATTATTCCCCTCCCTCTAATTAGGAGTTTATTTTTCTTTTCTTTTTGTTGTATCAACCTAGAGGCATGGATGAGGGGCTGTGCTGTCAATTTTTGGGGTTGTGGGGTGTTTAGTTTTGTTGTTTTGTCCGCTGCCGTGATTCTATGACTCTTTTATATATATAGATATTAATGACATATTCATCCCTATTAGATATTGATGGTAATGTGCCATGGGGACCTCTCATGGGATTACTAATTGCTTCATTCATATGCCATATTTTTATTTTTTAAAAATAATATTGTCAAAAATGGTAAGATACATAGAAACCTCAGAACATTCAGAGAATGAAATGAACATAAAATGGTCACATCAATTGTTATATACTTTTAAATAGAAGTTTAGAAAAGGGTTATTGTCAGTTTGTGGTCTTGTAAATGATGATCTGGAATTCTATTAGAGAATTATGCTGGTGAAAGTATTGCTAGGAGGAAGACAAAAAAAGTGAAGACAAGGGGAGAGGCTTCCATTGAGGAAAGAAGACAGATATTGGAGAAATAGGCTGCTCAGAGATTTTGTCTAATTTTTCCTCATCATCAATGTGTGACTTTGGAAAAAGTTCAGCTCTTGTCTTAGTACACCAGCTGAATTCCAACCATACTCTTCACTGTTTTTCAAGTCATCATATTTGTTTTCTACTTGCAAATCCAATTTGAACTATATGCAGTTATGAAGGATTTCTAGAGTTCCTCGCTCCTTGATTGCTATATATTATTCTGGTTGGAAACGTGCTGTAACACAGTAGAGAAGTGGAAGAAATTTTTCTTCTCAATTGCAATGTGTTTCTTGGATTTTCAACTAATTCAATACATTCCTTCATTGATACTGCAGTTGAAAATATGTTTCAATGAATTAGATCACTAAACTTCATTAGAATTCTTTAGGGAGGGTTCCACTTCTTCTGAACATTATCACACTATGGTCTATTAGCTTCTATTAGTGCTGCAATCCCATTCACTCTAAAAATAGGAATACACTGGCATTGCATTTCTTTTTTTTACAAACCTTCTAATTGTGCTCTATTAACACAGAGCTGCTCACCACACCACCTCATAGACCATTCCTCCATTCCTGGCTTTGCCCTTCCTAGATCATGACTTTTTATTCGCTTTTTAAAGCTGCAAATACTGCACAATTTTAGATTTCTCTCATTATTGTGAGAATTCATCATTTCATGTCTTTGTAAGTGCATGATCTCCTGGTTGCTGCCATGATTCCATAGCATTGATCCATGTCAGTTAAATTCATGTCCAGCTGCATTAATTTTACAGTGTAAATGCATCATAAGTGAGCTCCTTAAAAATGTGCAGTTCCTAAATATTGTGATAAGATTTCTGTGTTAAAAAATACTACATGTTTTGTCGCCTGTAGTGATAAAACATTTAGTATTTTTAAATACAAAGGATAGAAATCTTATCACAAAGACAAACATTTTATCACAATGTTTAGAAACTGCACACTCATGTAGAAGCATTTATCAATATTTTTCCTTAGTATCTCTTAAGAAGTGGAAAAACTGAGAATTTCCACTGCTAATGAAGAGTTCATTGGAGATTATATCTAAACAAACAGGCACATAAAGATCAAGAAATTATATATAAAATGCAGGACAAAGTTGTGCAGAAGCCACAGTCAGAATTCACAATTCTTATGAATTTCTTAAGATCATCCAGTGATTTTCTGTGGATTTGAACCTTGGTCTCCCAGAGTCCAAGTTCAATACATCATGCTAGCTCATCAAAATAATATTAAAATTGTTACAGTGCAGTACTTCTTGGATAATTGTCTATCAGCTCTGCATGTCTGGAATCTTCAAGTTTATCTTATGACAAAATTGCTTTTTCCTATGAGGTTGGATAAAGGTAGTTGACAAACTACAAGTTTTGTTTGTCACAGTGTCTCAATTGGATTGAGGGTAATTTTGATTGAGTCATTGCAAGATATTCAGATTCTTGTTTTTAACCACTATAAATATTTTGTCCACTCACAGTTAGATTCTAAACAAGAACATGAACGTTTTAGAATGGCCCAATCAAAGCATGTTCCTTTTTTTAAAAAAAATAATTTTTATTAAGGGGTTTATTTTCAATGATAGGGTAAAAAGTCATACTTTAAGTGGGCAAAAGGAAATAGGGGAAAGGGAAGGAAGGTTTGGAGAGGGGAAGGGGGAGAGGGGAGGGGGCGATGGGGGAGGGTAGGTGAACATTGAGGGGAAGGTTAAGGGGGGGTTGTTTTTTGACTTCCATTCTTCTCTATAATGTTGCCTTATCCGTTAGTATTGCATCTATTATTTTTCTTATTTTTCTTCTTTTGTCATCTGCAGTGGTCTTGTCACATTCTGTTTAATGGGCATCATATCAGTATTCTAATTTTTTCCTTCTTCATCCAATCTTTTACTGATGTCCAGTCTGTCGTCTTCTTTGATTTATTTTGTATTTTTGATATTAAGAAGATTAATTGGTCCATATTCATTATCTCCATTATTCTCTTTATCCATTCCTAATTTCCTGGTATTAATTTTTGTTTCCATAGCCTGGCAAACACTAATCTAGCGGCTGTTGTTAAGTATGTAAATAGTTTATCATCATTTTCCCCCCACTGGATATTGGTCACACCCAGTAGGAAGTATTCTGGTAACAATAGAATTTTAACATTTAGTATTTTCTGACATTTGTCATGAATGTCTTTCCAATAGGGTTTTAATTTCTCACAAGTCCACCACATTTGTAGGATAAGATCCTTTGCATTTTCCACACATTTGATGTTCTGGTCCTTAGCAAATTTCGTTATTTTTCTCAGGGTCATGTGCCATTGATAAAACATTTTTATACAATTTTCTTTCAGGTCATAGGCATATGTGTAGTTTAGCTTCTTTTTCCATATTATTTCCCATTCATCTAATAAGATGGTCCTTCCCATGTCCCTCTTTCATTTTGTCATGCACTCTTTTATTTGTTCCTTTTTGGTATTCCATTCTAGGATAACTTTATATATCTTTGCAACTATCTTTTTTCCGTTGGAGAGCAGTTTGTCCCATGGTGTTAATTTGTCCTTGAAGCCCTGATTTTTTGTCTTTGTTGTAATATTCTTTTAGTTGATAGTATTGGAGCCAGGTCAGGTTTCTGAACTTTATTTTCAATTCTTCTTGTGACTTCATCTTTAATTCCTTTCCTTTTCTTTTCAGTATATCTCGGTATGTGGGCCAGATGTTCCTGCCTAATTCTCTCCTTTGGCAAGCCTCCGGAGGGGAGATCCAGAGGTTTTTTTGTATAATTTTTGTTTATATTTATCCCAGATCTTCATTAACGCCAAACGGATAAAATGGTTTCCAAAGTTTTTTTCCACTGTTTTCTTTCTGTACCAAAGGTACGTGTGCCAACTGGCTCTCAAATCGTGTCCCTTCAATATAAATATTTTCTTATTTTTTTAGATTTATCCAGTCTCTTACCCAGTCTAGGCCACAGGCATCAAAATAAAGGCCTAAGTTTGGTAATCCTAGCCCCCCCCCTTTTTTTCCATTCATCTGTCACGTTTGTATAATTTATTCCTGGTTTCCTATTATTCCAAATAATTTTAGATATATCCCTATTCCACTCTTTAAATAATTTCTGATTTCTAATTATTGGCAAATTCTGAAAAAGATACATCATTTTTGGTAGAATGTTGGTTTTCATGACTGATATCCTACCCATAATTGATAGTTTTAGTGATGTCCAATTCTTGAGGTTTGTTTTAATTTCCTTCCAATTATTAACGTAGTTATTTTGCAACAATTGTGAATTTTTGGTGTTAAATATATTCCTAAGTATTTTATTTTGTTTGCCATCTTTAGACCAGTGATTGCATTTAATTGTTTTTGTCAATATCATCAATTTTTCCTTATTTATTTTAAATCCTGATACATTTCCAAACTCTTCAATTTTCTGTAGCCAATTTTTAATATTGTTCAATGGATCTTCTATGATGCACACCAAATCATCTGCAAAAGCTCTAAGTTTGTACGACTCTGCTTATTTTCAGACCCTTTAAGTTGTCATCTTCTCGTAAATTATTGTGTAGTATCTCCAGAGACATTATAAATATCAGCGGGGATAGGCGGCATCCTTGCCTTGTTCCCTTTTCGAGTTTAATTTTGTTAGATAGTTGACCATTTACCCAGATATTGGCCTCCTGATCTTCATATATTGTTTGTATCATGTTAGTAAAGTTGTGACCTATGTCCATCTTTCTCATTATCATTTTGAAAAAGTCCCAATTTATGCAGTCGAAGGCTTTCTCCGCATCGATCACCAGTATTGCTAATTCGTTTTGTTACGTTTTTCATAGTATTCAATTGTATTAATTAAGCTGAGTATATTATTTTTAATGTTTCTATTACCGCTCAAACGCATGGCCTGACTCAACAGGCCAGGCCTGTTGTGGGGCTGGGCGCTCCTGCCCCTACCTGTCATTGGGCAGGCCTTCCATGGAGGGCGGGCCCAGCTGCTGCCCAGGCCACAGGAGGACCAGGGCAAGGCATTTGGCCGTTTTCCTGCTTGTGAAAGGAAGCAGGGAGAAGCGGCGGCGAGAAGCGGGAGCGAGGTTATCGGATGGCGAGTTGGACTCCTCCAGCTGAGAAGGCAGAGCACAGCAGCGAGGGAGCAGCGGCGTGCAGCGGTCGGCGGAGCACACACACAAAAAAAGGGAGCGGAGCGCAGCAGCAGAAGGAGCACAGTAGCTGGCAGCAGCGTTCCGGGAGCATCGGAAGCAGCAGAGAGCGGTATGGTTGAGGGCCCGGGGTTATAAAGAGGGCTGGCTCACGTTTTTTAAAGGAGGGCCTCTTTACCACTACCCCCCCTCCCTTTCTGAGACGGAGACTCGCTGGGGCGATCTCCCCCCCTCACTCCACCTAGCTCTGGAGGTGGCTGGCGTTCCCTGAAGGCCATGTGGCCCATCCGGGTCACACCACAGACGGCTTCTTCAGGCCCGTCTCTGAGGGTGGGGGGGTTAATTCAGGCTGCATGCGGTCCCGGCACCGCCCATGAAAGGGGGGCGCCTGCTGCTGGGTCAGGCAGCAGCACACATGCATGTTTCACCCATCCAACCCCCACACCATCCCTGCCATCAGGGGAATGGCCTGCAGGCCTCCCACGGGTTTCCAGGCGAGGCTGGTGGGACCGCTGGTGGGATCTCTTATTGATCCAGGCCGCTGCAGCACATGACTCTTTCGCAGGCCCAAGGACGGCTGTTGGGGGTGGTGCGCACCCTAGGTGGGGGGGAGTAGTGCCTGCCTCCAGACCAGCCAGCGGCGCTCGCCAGAGCCTTGCCCCCCCCCCGGGGCCTCCATTGCAACATCAACCACCTGCCGGTTTTCACTGGGCCAGCCAGGCACTCATTGCCCCTTAGTCAGGGCCATGTTACCAGGGGCCTACCACACCATATCATGCAGCCTTTCCTTAAGGGGAAGTTGTTTTTTCCTATATTTCCATGCAGAAAGATGGCGCCGAGAAAACCCTCAAAGCGAAAGCAGCAGCGGAAAAGGGAAAGGCGGCTACCCCAGTGAGGCCCGCCAGGAGCCAGGCGGCAGCGGGTCGGGAGGCCAGCCCGAAGGTGGCCGGTAAAACCCCAGCGCACAAGGTGACTGCCAAGCGGGCAGGCAAACAGGAGGCCGTGTTTCTGGAAGGAATCTCCCAGAACCTCACCCGCCTGGTCGACAGGATGGGCAAACTTGAGTCCAGAGTTTATCACGGGGCCGAGAGGGCAACAGCTTCACCCCATAGGGACGAACAAAGGGGCAGAAGGCGCAGGAGAGACAGAAAGATTTCCAGAACACCTTTGCCCAGCCCAGTATCCAGCGGTGACAAGCAAGAGGTTCATAGCAGTGGTGGTACTCGCAAGAAAACGCGCAGGTCTTCCAGGCGTTGTTGTCAGCATGCATCAGACAGCGACTCCGCTGAGAGTGAGTATGCCCAGGTTGACCTAGTGGACAGAGATAACTATTGGAGGACAGCGGCCCTTTTGCCGGGACTCCCTGAGTGGGCCATTAGGGACAGAACCGAGACAACGTCTGCCATGGGAGCTCCCTGTGGTGCTTGGGGAAAGCGCAAGCCTCCTGCCCCAGTGCTACCGGGCCCCTTCCAGGATAACGAGGACCCCCCAGGCACACACTTATCTCCTCGCATCATAAGCAAGTTACTAAAAGGTTACTACGTGGACATTTTTTCTCTCATAAAACCGGAAGGGGAGGAAGGCAGGGAGCCCCCATCCAAGGGCAGGCGCAGAAAAGAGGAAAAGGACAGGCCAGCAGAGCAAACCTTCGTTAACTGGATGGCTGGTTTCTCTGTATACTTAGGTGTGGTAGCTACATCCTTCCCTGACCGGGTGTGGCACCTTGTGAACCACCAGAATCATGTTGTCAAGGCCAGGAGGCTAGCAGGCGAAGCCGCAGCCATCGCCTATGACATGGCTTTCAGGAAGAGAGCATCCCAGAGTGCCAGGGTCAGGTGGGACCACAAAAATCATGACATATGGCTCACAGAGGTCGGGCCTAGCATTAAGAGGAAGTCTGAGGCTGGGAGGTCTGATCGCGGATGGGGCAGAAAGGACGCCAGGCGGGCCATATGCTGGGAATTCAACTTAGGAAAATGCCAGCGGTCTCATTGCCGTTTTGATCACATGTGCGAATACTGCGCAGGGAACCACACCAAGATGACATGCGGAAAACAAAGTGGCAGCTCGCAGCCCTTTCGTGCGGGCCGGGCTGACGCCCAGCCCGGGTTCAAAAAAGAAGGTGGCGCATCCAGCGGAGGCAACTCAGGACATAACAAGTGACACTCCCCTTGACATGTTTGCCCTGGCTCCAACCCCAGTTTGTCTCTCTGCCATGCTCCCCTGGCTCAAAGCATACCCCCTCAAGGCAGCAGCCACCTTTTTGCAAGAGGGTTTTTCCTCAGGTTTCCGCATACCTGCGGAAGGGCCCAGAACGGCATTTACCTCGGGCAACTTAAAATCTGCTGCCCAGATGCCCAAGGTTCTTAGCACAAAAATTGCTAAGGAGCTAGAAGCCGGTAGGGTTGCCGGACCTTTTCAAGCGCCACCCATGGAGAACTTCAGGGTTTCCTCCCTTGGGGTGGTGCCCAAGAAGGCACCGGGCGAGTACCGCCTCATCCACCATTTATCTTACCCAAAAGGGTCATCCGTAAATGATGCCATCCCTCCTGAACTCTGTTCTGTGAAATATGCCTCGTTCGACCAGGTGGTTAACTTAGTCCGGGAAAAAGGGCCACATGCCCTTATGGCAAAATGCGACATCCAGTCCGCATTCAGACTTCTCCCGGTCAACCCAGCAGACTTCAACCTGCTTGGTTTCAAATTTTGCAATCAATGGTACTTTGACAAAGCCATGCCCATGGGCTGTGCAGTCAGCTGTGCAGCGTTTGAGACCTTCAGTTCTTTTTTGGAATGGGTGGCAAGGACATTCGCCCGTTCCAGGTTCATTACTCACTACCTCGATGACCTTCTTTTTGTGGGGGGGGGGGGGGCGGGAATGTGCCCATCTTCTCAGGACATTCATAGCCATGGCCAAGGTGTTCGGCATCCCACTAGCAGGGGAAAAAACCGAAGGGCTTTCTACCACCATAACTTACCTGGGCATACAATTAGACCCCATCCTTGGTGTGTCATGGCTGCCCACAGACAAGCTCTCCCGGCTGGGAGGGTTGATTCGCGAGGCTATACATAGGAAGAAGATCACCCTCAGGGAGCTACAAGCCATTTTAGGCCACCTTAACTTTGCCTTTAAAGTTGTGTCCCCAGGGAGGCCATTTTGTGCCCATTTGGCATGGACCACTGCTGGTATCAGCGCCCCGCACCACAGAATCCGTATCACGCAGGGCATGTGGGACGACCTCAAGGTCTGGCTAGAGTTTCTAGACAGGTTCAATGGTGTGTCTATATGGCAGGACAGGTGGGAGCCCGGAAAAGAACTTCAGGTGCATTCGGATGCTGCAAGGACACTGGTGCGCATCCAAGTGGCCAGACAGCTGGGGAGAGGGCAATATACTGTGGGACCTCACCTTCTTGGAGTTTTTCCCCATACTGGTAGCTGTTAGGACCTGGACCGACTGTTTCAGGGACAAGAGGGTGCGTTTCTGGTGCGACAACCAGGCGGTGGTCAGGGTCATCAATAAGCAAACCTCCAAGTCGCCCAGGGTCATGAGACTTGTAAGACAGTTTGTATTAACTTGCTTGGAAGCTAACATCACTTTTTCAGCTCAATATATTCCAGGTGTTGTCAATGAAGTAGCGGATGCATTGTCCCGTTTCCAGGATGACAGGTTTTGGTCACTAGCACCAGAGGCGGATCTCCAGCCCACCGTTTTCCCACAGGAACTGTGGACCCTTGGAGAGGAAAGGCATGGGCAGAGCTGATGCTAACCATCGCCCCAGCAACTAGGAAGGCCTATCGCGTGGCGGTGGCCAAGTTTACCAAGTTCAGACTGGAGGCAGGCTACGGCAACACGTGGCCAACCACCGAGGATGAAGTCCTGCACTTCATCATCCACCAGAGGAGATCCAACGTGTCTGCACATGCCATGAGGCGTCAGCTGGCAGGGATCGCCTTCTACAGCAAAGCGGCTGGCTGGAGAGATCCATGTAACGAATACAGGATCAGGAAGCTCCTGAGAGGATGGAGCAAACAAGCACCAAGGCAACAGGACAGCAAGCGCCCCCTCTCCTACAACACCCTCAGCAGGCTCATCTCATCGCTCAAGAGGATCTGCTCTTCATGTTATGAGTGAAGCTTTTTTCTGCAGCTTTTACCACGGCCTTTTTTGGGGCCCTACGACTTGGGGAGGTAGTGGCCAACTCCAAGTCGGACAGATCGGGTAGGGCACTCCAGCTCAGGGATGTGGCGGTTCATCACAACCCTCTAGTCATTCGGGTTAGACAGTCCAAGACAGACCAAGGGGGAAAAGGTGTATCCCTCAACATACAAGGCCTAGAACCAGGTCGATTGTGCCCAGTCCAGGCACTCACCAAGTTTCTAGCTGTACTGAGTACGTCCCCGGGAACCCTGTTCATCCACCGAAACCGCAGCCCCTTGACCAGGTACCAATTCATGGCCATATTCCACAGTGCCATGCGGGAACTGGGTCTCCCTGCTGCGGAATACCTGGCTCACTCATTCAGGATAGGGGCAGCCACCACCGCGGCAGTAGGTGGGGTGCCGGTAAATGTCATCAAAGCCATGGGGAGGTGGAAATCATCTGCATACACCACTTACATCAGGCCCAGCCTTCTTCTTGAGGCTACGAGGTCTGCCGGCTCCTCTCCCTCTCTTCAGGCATGCCACCGCGAACAAGGAAGGAAGACCACGGAAAGACGAGGAGCGGCAGCCAGCAGCAACCGGTTGAGGGGAGCAACACGGCATGATGGCGTCAGGAAGGCTGCTTAGCTGCCCGGGAGGGGAGGCTTGGACTACGGTGGACCGGTGCCACAAGCAGTGGGGATGGCCGGGACTCTAGCCTCATCATAGGCTGCATGGCAGCGCACTAGGATTCAGCATCATGCCCAGGACACAAGGTTGCAGCTGTTGTCGAACTGTATTTTGTTGGCTACGGAAGGTAGGGTTGGCGGCAAGGAGAGTGGGGGATCCCACACTCCTTTTGTGGCATTTAGCATGGGCCCCGGATCAGCTATGCTTACTCCCACCCCCCTCATTGGCAGGAGGAGGGAGTATCATTGCGACCACTGGGCGGCGCTTTGGTACCGATTTCGGTCGCGCCTTGGATTTGTTTTTGTGATCAAGCAGCACTGGGCTGACCGATCAATGATCCAGGACCCATGCGTGGTTGCCAACCCTCATTCTTGTAACCAATAAAAATGTTGTGGCCAGTTCATACCCAAACATTCACAACGTGTTGGCGTGGTTTTTGTGTTCGCACATCCAGGCGGAAGCATGTCTCCCATACCCAAGCAACTTTCATGTTCCTAATTTAAATTTAAAATATGTGGCAAAATCTGTAAGTTTCTGTTGTCCAATCATCTTAATACAAACTGATAGATCAGGAGTTACTCTGTTGAGAAGAGGGTGAAAAATATGCAGGATCAAGATGTGTAAACCTAACAGAAGACGTAAAGTTGTCATTGCTAGGGATGTAAGTTTTCATTAAGATTCCTCTCTAAGGTAGTACAATTCAGTTTTTGAAATTTACAATTTAGAATGTGTGCTACACAATATTTTCATGTGGTTGTTTTTAATGGAAAGGGCATTTTCTGTGCAGGAAACAAGATGCTGTTTTCTTCACAGAAAATGTTTTCTTCAATTAATCATGTATGCATTTTGCACAGAATAAATCCCCAATTACTGTATTCCTTTTTTCAGATCTTAATATTTCTCTATTAAAATATAACTTTCCACACAGAAAATGCTATTTCCTGCTCAGAAAATCCTGTGGACATTTTGTACACAATAATCTCCAAAAACTAAATATTCTCATCAGATGAGGTTTCTTCTGATTAGGGTTTGCCAACGCACACACACGAATGATTTTTATAATTTCTTAAAAACAATATATTTGAATATTTTCTATCCCTTGTAATTGTTGTTAAAGAATGCTTAAGGAACCAGCAAGTGACAAATTGTTTTTTGTTTTCCTAGCATTTGTGCCATGATGCCAATAACATCCTGCAATTTCACTATGTTATGTTGCTTATGTTTTTCAAATGGTGCCAATAACCTTTAGATCTATTTCACTTTTTAAAGTAACAAAATTAAAAGAGAGAGAGAAAATCAAAGGATTATGTGGAAACTTGTGCTAGGCACAATATATATGAAGCAACATTTTATGCAGAAGCCAGGGTAAGTAGTACAAAACCTTAAAAAGTGTCTGTTCACCAAGTAAGTTCTTTCACATCAGGAAACAATAATATTTTGAGGCCTTCTATTAATTCTGCATTGTGACAGTGTTTGTTCTGGGAAGTCTTGTAAAGATCTTGGATTGCATATTGATGTGCTTTAGCCTTTTGGGGTTCCATGTCTCCCTTAAAATCTCATAACCCGCCTAAGCAATTCCCTCTCTCTCCTTTTCATACTGTTGCTACTATTGTTGCCATTACTATTTTATACAATCTATATTCTGATCAGTTGCCTTTTTACCAAGACTTGAACAGTTTACACTGTAGATGCATGCCTGGGGAATCTGTGAAATAAACTACTTTACGGTTGGAATACATAATTAATGGTTCAATATGCCAAATGATAAAGTGGATATCATAGTTGCTGTTTTTTCAAAAAAGCAATTTATCATATAAACTTCATAATTAGCTTGCCAAGTAGATACTCAGTTTCGAATGTGCTGTTGTAGCAGATTAAATGAAGGCCAAAAAAAGAGGAAAAATTGAGAGTAAAATCAGACGCAGACCTAAGGGGATTTTTTGATCAAAGTAATTGCTACCAATCTAAAATGCATAACAAGAAGACAATTCCCTACAAATATTCTGGATCACTTTTACAGCTCAGGCTGTTTTCATCCCTTTTGCATTGTGATGAACCTCAAAAGGTATTATTAACATTCATAACCTATCAGAATTGTTTAAAATTACAGTATCACTGAAATTGCAGAATGCATTATTTTTAAAAAGGGTGAATGTAAAAAACTGCAAACTCTTACAAACTACATGTAAATCCACAATACAATTCAAAAGCCCATTCAAATCATAAAAGCATACAATTTAAAGAGTCATGGAATTGGAAGGAGAGAGACCACAACATAATCACTCACCATGCAGGAATAAACATGCAAAGCACCCTTGACAGATGACCATACAGCTTTTGATTATTAACCTCCAGAAAAGGAAACTCTGCCACACTACGAAATAGCATATTCCATTGTCAAACAGTTATTATTGTGAGGCAGTTCTTCTTAATATTTAGATATAATTGCTTCTCTTGTCGTTTGAATCAATTGTTTCATGTGCTAGTCTCTAGAACAAGGGTTTTCAAACATTTTAAGCAGGCAGCTGGTTCACAATGCCTCAAACTATTGGGGCGGGGGCAGACTAGAGTTTGAAAAAAATCATGAATGAATTCCTATGCACACTGCACACATCTTATTTGTAGTGCAAAAAAAAAAATCCTGAAAGAACAATATATTTTAAATGAGTAACCATTTTAACCAGTATAAACTTACCAGTATTTCAATGGGAAGTGTGGTACTGCTTTTGGCTGTTGAGATAGTCAAGTTAATTAGGACTGTTGTTGTGTACCTTCAAGTCATTTCAAACTTAGGGCGACCCTAAGTGGAGTAGGGTAAATGACGTTGGCGAGCTGCATCTGGTGCTCGGGCCTTAGTTTGAGGACACTTGACAACAGAAAACAAGATTACTTATCGGTTCCAATATTTAAACATGGCTATCATGTCACTTCTTAACCTTCTCTTGTATACTTAAAATCAATTCAACTACAAATGTTTTCATTGTGGATCATACCTTCCAGGCCTTTTACCATTTTGATTGCCCTCCCCTGGAAATGTTCAATCTTGTCAATATTCTTCCTGAATTGTGGTGCCCAGGACTGGACACAGTACTCCTGGTGAGATCTGACCAAAGCAGAATAGAGCGGGACTATGATCTAGACACTGTACTTCTATTGGTGAAGCATATAATTGTATTAGCTTTTTAAGCTGCCACATCACACTGTTCACCTGTACTCATTTTGTGATCTATTAAGACTTTTAGATCCCTTTTACAAGTACTATTATCAAATCGGCTGTCACCCATCCTATATCTGTGCATTTAATTTACAAAATAATAAGAAGAACTAATAACCTCATCAGACGGGGTGACATCAGTGTCCTTCAATGCTGTCTCCCCATCAAGGGGATGGAGATGCGCACGGGGAGACAGATTTGCCCCACTGCTCCCTCTTTCCTTGCCAGAAACCATGTGAAGTGGCCTTCTTGATAAAGTTGCTAGACATTGTTCCATTAAAATCATACAAAATGATTAAAATATTAATAGAATTGAAAACATTTTTTTCAAAAAAGCAAAAAACCTTGGATAATACAGCACAAAATTAAAATCAGGTTTACTGATTTTTAAAAGAGACTTTACTTGCCACTGGAAGATGGCATTTCCTTTTGTCTAGCTATTCTCTCATGCTCCATAAGCTGAACCAGGAGGAGGGAGTGTTGTTGCTGGCAGATACCAGCAGGCTTTAGAATATATTCCCCCTGTAGTCCTACAGTTCTGAAGTGCATTTGATTTTAAAGCTGGGAAATGGCAGCTTCTCATTATGAAAGGGCATGATTAAAATTGGTTTATGGCATTATAAAAGGGCATAGTACTACTGAAAATGCTTCTCCATTTGTCACACTACAGTGTTTATTAAGGGAGGGAGTGGGCTACATGCAGCCTGTTTTCAAAGGCTGCTGTTTTTTAAAATCCCAATTTTTGCTGAAAAAATTCAAAATATGGGTATAACTGGGCTCTACTGCCTCCTTAGTTCTTCACTTCCTGGTTTACAAAGATGGTGCAAACCAGTCCCTTCAGTAGTACCATAGTCTTTCTCTAAGAAAGACCATATTTTAAAGAGCTAGAGATTTGGAATAGATCCTTTTAAAATTGCTTATGATCATGTTGATTTGTAGTTTTAACCTGTATAAACCATATTGCTCTCTTTTTCTCTTTCTCATTCCCTCCTCCCCCATTCTCCACCCCCTGGCTTGAGATGTGGGGTGAAGATTTTATATTTGGTAAATCATAGTTAAAAGTACTACTTGTAGATAGTTCTAAAAGCTGCTTCATAAAATGACCTAGTTAAATAGAATCACGATAGTTGTGAGAAAACACAATTTATTAAGGTTTGTACATTTTCCAAGTTGATTTATAGATTTTGCATTAGCAGGCAGCAAGGGCATGCCGCCTCGAGTCCCTTTGGGGAGATGGTGGTGGGATAGAAAAATAAAGTATTATTATTATTATTATTATTATTATTATTATTATTATTATCATCATCATCATCATCATCTATGCTGACCTTTGTTGCCAGCGTGATGCCTCTACTCTTCACTATTTTATCGAGTTTGGTCATTGCTCTCCTCCCAATCTTCTGATTTCCTGGCTGCAGTCTGTGTCTGCAGTAATCTTTGCACCTAGAAATATAAAGTCTGACACTGCTTCCATTTTTTCTCTCTCTATTTGCCAGTTATCAATCAGCCTGGTTGCCATAATCTTGGTTTTCTTGATGTTTAACTGCAACCCAGCTTTTGCACTTTCTTCTTTCACCTTGGTTATGAGGCTCCTCAGCTCTTCCTCACTTTCAGCCATCAAAGTAATATCATCTGTATATCTAAGGTTGTTAATGTTTCTTCTAACAATTTTAACTCCAGCCTTGGATTGCTCAATTGTATAGTTAGTTTCAATTATTAGACCCATAGATGGGAAAGAAGGTTCACCCAACTATATGCAGGACAATGTATATGGTGTGAGTGTGCAAGCATGCAGAAAAATCACATAATGCATCTTCTTAAAACCCCTAGGAAAGAAAGGGGACCAGGCAGACAGACAAAGTATTTTCCAGCTATATGTTTTGAAGTTCATGGATGATGAGTTCTCAAATCTCAGAAACCAGAGAAATGATTAGACTGAGAAGGGTAGGCTCCATTATTGAGCATACTTTTCCTATCATGACTAGTAAAATTAGAGTAAAATATTCAGATTAGTACATGTGATAAAGTAAATGGTAAAAGAGCCATGAGAGAACTTGGCTTAATTTGTATGAATTGAAGTTTTCTGTTGTGCAGGGTTTGATTTCTTTGCTGTGGGAGTTCAAATATGTTGCTGGGGAGTCTACATAGCCTTGTTGTTGTTTTTTATTCACTAATACCTGCATGCTTGTTTCTGCTATTAGGTGAGTGTGCAACAAATTGGAGGATGAAGGGAATTGGCTACATGATTATTGCCCTTTATCATAGAAATTCAACTAAAGTAATCTTTCAGGATATTATTGGAATTTATGTATATCTGAAATCCATTCATATGACCCTCTTAATGGTAACTAGCTATTTTTTCTATCTTCTTGGTGTTTGTGGAGGACGTTAGGTCTCAATGGCTGACAAAAGCAGGTATCTTGCAAACAATTTGTCTCCAAAATTGTCTGGAAGCCTTAACACCCACTCACAGTTGTTGTAACACCATTTCATGTTGAAGCTAATGATTCCGAGAGGGATTCTTTGTCACATTGATGCTCTGAGCAAAGTAACTGTTCTGCAGATATTTCTGCCCCCTGAAGTATTGCTAAATAAACAAAAAGGAATATGTCCAAGTTGTATAGTAAGGAGATGACACCAGAAAAGATGTAGCTAATGGCTGATTTGTTCTTAGAGTTTGACAGCAATTAGCCTATAACAGGAGATCATTCAGGTCTCAGAGCTAATTAACAGGCCTGGGTAAAATATGAGGATTTGTTGCTTAGCAACTAAATGGGATTTAAAAAGTTATCCCAAACTTCCACTTCCTATATAGATATTAGGGTTGCTCAAATGAGTCGATTTCCCCGTTTGTCGTTAGTAATTCGTTTGTTTTGTCGCTTTTGAAGCGATATTAGAATCTCATTATCCCGTCGTGTGGATCCCGCGGTTTCGAACCGCGATAGGCAATTTTTCTGATGTCGTTGTTTTTTTTCCGTTAGAAAAACAATGCATTTGCACATCACCCAAGCTTGTTTCAGTGTACTCGGGCTTCCTAGCTTGTTGTTTCCCCCTTGTAGCCAATCAGAGAGCACGTTTCACTCAGGGGAGGGGCTTGTACGTGCTGAATCAAAGAGACTGCAGGGAGCCTCATGGCTCATTCGCACCGGGGATCTGGAGAGAGAGGGTGGTTGGAAGGTTAGGCTAGGCTTAGACTGAGATTCCAGCAAGATTTCAGTGCTGCGTCACAGCTTCCTTGGCTGAGCTAAGCTTCATCCAAAGAAAACGGGGGGGGGGGGAGGGTGGGTGAGGAGGGAAAGAAGGGTGGGTTTTTCTGGAGGAAGGAGGGTATTTTTAAAAAGGGCCTGTGTGTGGGCTTTTTTTCCCCACCAGCTTGGCGTTTGCCATTTTCCCACCAGCAATGCAATTTTTCTGCTGGTGGCAAAAGGATTATTAATTCAGCAGCTTTTTGTGGGGTTTTATTAGGAATCTTTTCATTGCAACTCCCATAATCCACACAAATACAACTTGGACAAAAGTGAGGCTGCACTTTGGCTGGTATCTTACTCCTATCAATGCTTGTAAAGTCAGACAAACAGTGCAGCAGCACCCATAATCCACAGAAATAGAACTTGATCAAAAAGGGAGGGGGGATACTTTTCCCTTTTATTTTCCTGCACATTAGTGCGGTTTGGGTGGTATCTTTCTCCTATCAACGCTTGTAAAGTCAGGCAAACGGTACAGCAGCACCCATAATCCACAGAAATAGAACTTGTACAAAAAGGGAGGCTGTATTTTTGCCTTTTATTTTCCTGCAGTGCAGCACATTAGTGCGCTTTGGCTGGTATCTTACTCCTATCAGCGCAGGCAAAGTCAGGCAAATACTGGTATACCCATTTTACAGTATCAGAATAAGAACAACAGTAAGAGAAGGGTTTGTGATACACCCAGGACACGTTGCCAAACAACAAACAACACTTCTTTCCCCCCTGTAACGCAATCCCTTCCACCAATGTCCTAACATTTTGACCGATTTATGGGCACTGAAACAATATTACACAAGTAGAAGAAGGAGTTTCACAGTGAAGGAAACTCCATTGAACTGGAAATAACAATTTAAAAGCAGGAACAGATTTTTGCAATTTTTAAATAAAGATTTTTTGTATAAATTATGAAATTGCACAGTAAACCTGCGGAAAGGGCAAACGTTCTGCAGTTTGGTGAGCAAGCAGGGTGGATTGTGTTCTACCACTGTACCAAATTTGATCAGTATAGCTGAAAAAATGAGTGCAGGAGAGCCCCGTAAAGGCCCCCCCCGGGCTGTTTTGGGCCACTGCGCATGCGCGTCCACCATTAACGAATTACTTTTGAAACTAACGAATTTTCATTAAATTTCAAAAATTTTGGAGGGCAAAATTCAGAAATGACACCAGAAACGAAACACTAGCTCCCCCTACTTTTGAAACGAGTTTAGAATCAATTTTTTCATGGATCGCTCAAGCCTAATAGATATCATAAGTATTGTTTGGTTAAATATTGTCTTGTGTCACTGTGACTTGCATATAGTCTTGTGTACAAGTCAACTGTATGTTCAAGTTGAAGGCAGGTTTTGGGCCCACAATAATGAATTTTGATCTGAGTCTTGAATAAGTTGAAGATCATTCTGCAGAGAGAGGAAAGTGCCAGCACCATCTCAGGGGATCAGTCATCGCTGTCTGCCACTGCCACCACTGTTCTGCCCAGACATTCAAAAAGTCTAGAAGAGGTATCACAGCTAAAAGAGTGAAGGGAGAGGGAGCAAGATTTACTTATTACAACTCTCCCCCGAAAATCAGAGAATCATGAAGTTGGAAGAGGCTGCATGGGCCATCTAATGAAATGCCTGCCATGCAGGAAAAGCACAAATCAAAGTACCTCTGAAATATGGCCATCCAGCCTCTGTTTAATAGCCTCCAAGGAAGGAGCTTCCACCACACTCTAACACAGTGAGTGTCACTGTTGAACAGCTCTTACTGTCAAAAAGTTCTTCCTAATGTTCAAGTGGAATATCCTTTCCTGTAATTTGAACCCATTGGTCTCCAGGGAAGCAGAAAAGAAGCCTCCACCCTCTTCCTTATTACATCCCTCCAAATATTTAAACATGACCATTGGCTATCATGCCTCCTTTCAACATTCTTTACTGAAGGCTAAATATACCCCACTCTTTAAGCTGCTTCTCATAAGACATGGCCCCCAAATATTTAATCATTTTAGTTTCCATCCTCTGGGTTTTTTTAAAAAAAATTAAGGTGCACTGCTTCACCCAAATCCTGAGATTTTGGGTTTTGACTAAATTTTCTAGACTCATTCATAAGAATATACAGTCTATGTTCTGCATATCTTGATAGCAAACTAATGTTTTTTTGGAGGCAGTTTATTGTTTTCTTTTTCTTTTTTGTCAAACTTCCCAATGGAGTCAATGAAGCTCTTTCTTAGACATTTGTTTTATTATAAAAAATACTAAACTATTATAAACTTCTGAAATGTGAATGTAAAATATGGCAGTTAAGCATCTGAATTAGTAAATGGCTTGTATAGGAATGCAATGAAGAGACAAATAGGAAAGGTTAGAGAGTTCTAAGAGCCCGGTGATTTTCATTAGTCAGTTATTGGATTTGAATCAGAAATATGCCAGATGAATCAGATGTAGGTGCCTTTTTAGTCTATATGTTGTAGTCAATGAGTTCTAGGCCCCTTCTACACTGTCATATAATCCAGTTCAAAACAGATAATCTGGATTTTATATGGCAGTGTAGAAGGGACCTTGGTGTTACCTGGACTACATCAGGAATGATATAAATTTCTAAGGGCCCTTCAACACAGCCCTATATCCCAGAATATCAAGGCAGAAAATTCCAACATTTTCTGAGTGTGGACTCAGATAACCCAATTCAAAGCCAATATTGTGGGATTTTCTGCCTGAATATTCTGGAGTATATGGCTGCATGGAAGGGCCCTAAGTCTAGGTTCTACGACTCAGGATTTCACATGCCACAAGCGAGAATATGTAATTTTTGATGATATGCCTGTGATGAACATGAAATTTGTTTTCACAGAACGTGAACTGGGAATAGTAATATCTCATTGACCAAGTAAACAATGATCCCTCAGTATAGTATAACTATCTTGCACTTTTCCTTCAAAGCAGCATCCTTTGTTTTCTTCAGTTGAAGTAATTTATTGAATGCATCTGGGCTGAGTTTTAATTAATGTAAATTTTTATTGATTATTTGGTGAACATGGGGAAATAATTTACAGTGTTTAATGAACTTGTCCTCTTCAATTGCTGTGGTTTTCCTGATATGGTACTGGATTCCTGCCCTCTGGATCAAACACTACAAACATACATTGTGCTTTTATTCATAAGATGCATAAAGAATGCCAGTGGCAAGCCTCTAAACAAAAATCAGTGGGGGCGGGGGAATCAAGAAGGCTAGAGAGGAAACAACAACACAGTTAAAGCTCTCCTCTAGATTCTGGGATCTTGTTCTTGAGGTATATTCATGGATGTATAAAAATAACTCGTATTCTCAGCAATATTTTGACATTACATTGTTGGACCTACCTTTTGTTTTCTTCTACAAGAGACACTGGCTGTGTTGATAGGGTTCCTAATCTAATGACAAGGATAGGTGGTGACCTGGGTTCTTGGAAGCCTTCAACTCATATGATTGCCATAAATTCAAGACAATTTAATGACAACAAATAACAACAGAAATAACAGCAACAAATCTTTGGACAGCAACATGCTGAAGGAGGGTGGGTTAGGATGTTCTTTTAATCATTCTTACTCATATTCTTAAATACCATACCTTTGGCTTTAATGAATTTCTATCCTTTACAAACACACACACACACATTGGAGAATTCTGCTAATTTTAATACGTATTTGTAAACATTAAGAACAAAAGTTGCTCATATTGTACTGGTAAAATGTAATAAGTACTTCTGTTTTCAGCATGGAATGATTTATGCTCTTCCTGCTTCCCACATATCTCTTGACAGATGAGGAATACACAAATATTCAAATAAAGACTTTCCAGAACCAAATAGTCAATATTTTCAGTGCTAAATACACTTAAGTTCAAATAAATAAATTCAAAGGTGTCTCTTTCTTCCACATATTTTCTTTTAATTCAAGTTCCATCTCTCCTGTTTGTGAAGAAATTTGTAAATTATGTCACATTTTCATCTAAAAATGAACTAAATGAAATTCTAATTCACTCTATTGAGAATTCTGTTTTCATTAAAGGTGTAGTATTCATTTATTACATCTCTTTATGCTCAACAGTATTTAATTCCAATGTTGATTCCAACATTTGTGTTCATACAAGTCTTTAATTAACAGAACCTTATGGTTGTCAGGTTGGATACAGCACATAGTTTCTGTAACTTTAATTCCAAACACATTGTGGAGGAGGACAAGATCAGTAAAGATGAGAAAAAGTACCTATCCTCTCCTATCTTGTGAATGCCAATTCTCTGATGCAGCTGTCTCCTCTCAATATGGCTCTTGTCTCCCTGGTAGAGAGTTGTTGAAGAACGCATAGCTCTGATCTTTTCACTGGTGTATCTGTAGTCCTCCCACACTCTCGAATGGCAAGACAATAGCAACTTTTGGAGGATATTGCTTAAGCTGAACATTGAAGATTTTATGTAGGAGAAGATAGATACCTTCTTCTCATTGGAGATTTACAGTGCCTCATCTTGTTCAGGATTAAAGTAATAGGAACTCCATCTCATATGCAACCTGACAACCCTGCTAATCCTAAAAGTAACCATACAATCCTGCTGACATGGAAATCTGATTGTAAAATGGCAGAGCTTCCTATTTATCACTGCATGATCCCAAAGAGAGAATATTAATTTCATCTGAGCTGGAACAAGGACAGAAAGGGTATGATCCAAACAAAAGTAAACACATTTAAGTCTCATTTATTTTAAACAGAGTAAAATCACATGCTTATCTGCTTCCTGTTAAACTCAATGGAACATGAAATCATTTAACCTTGGCTAGATTACAGTCATTGTAAGGATATTGTTACACATCGGTAAAGAAATTGCATAAATGACCTTTCTTTTTGTCAAAGTAAATGTAGAAAAGTAAGTACACATAGTGAATCCATTTGTTTTCTGTATAAAACAATTGGACCCCTTTCTTTAGCAATGATTGTCATGAAAATTGTGAGAATTATGGAAATGTATAGCGTAATTAAAATGTGCTATATTTTGATATTAATTTGTCTGCATCAGGAAACACGTCGAGATTTTGCTAACAGTCTGATTCAGAATCTCCTCAGTTAACATTGGCAGAACTTGATTCTTATAGTTTTTGCAATGTTGTGGAGGTATGCAGTACCTCTTCATGCAACAGTTTTTCTAGGCAATACAATAGTATCACCTTCTCAATTCACTATATGTGCATGATTCTATGATTCTATATAATGGACCACAATTTTAAATCAGTTTCAAATTGCCAAGAATTTATGCAACCCCCCCCCCCCCACACACACACACACACAAACTTTATGATGACCTCAGTTGGACTCTGATTAGGCAAATATTAAGCTATACTACATACCTTTGTCTCTTATGGTAAAAATTATGTATTCTTTTCCAGTTTCTTTTTGTAAGGCAAACATCCCAACCTTTTCTGTTTTTTTTTTTTTAGGGGGGAGGTATTATTTTGATGTGGGGAGTCCCAAAAAGAAAACATGAGTGACATTTTAAAAGGACAATTGGTCTTTGGGGTTGCCTCCCAAGGCAGTAAGAAGTTCACAGTTAACACAATTGTCATGTCTCAGTTCAATGAACCCCATTTCTACCCCTACATAGCTTTGGTCCAAAGCAGATGCAGGATACTGCATATCTTTTTCCAAATAAAAAAGGCATTACAAATTCCAAACAAAATAACTGAGAAATTTATTTTTGCCCTCTGATGGCTAGACGATAATACATTTTCACACACACACACAAGCATCATTTTTAAAAAAACTGTTTTAAACTTTCCTTTACAAAAATGCAATATATCAATGCATCTTAACATCTGGACAATATATTGAAATATATTTTCCCTTCAGCTCTAGCCACTATATTCTTATATAGCATATAGCTTCAGTGAAACACATTACCTTAGGGAAGGAACAGTATTATCAATCGCTTTTTAAGGACCTAGTGAACTACAGGCAACAGTGCCAGTGAAAAGAGGGACTCACATTAATTAAAATATTTGTGTCTTCATCCAATTTCCTTAGCTATGCCATATCTCTAATATCCCTGACACACAGCTTTCTTTGCTCCAAAACACAATCTGAAGATATTACTAAACGGATATTACACCTTGAATTCATATGTGAACAGAGACAGCCTGAATGTTTTGGAGCTGGTTCCAAAGAAAACAGCAGAAATGAATATAGTATAAAGAGGTAGGTAAAATTGTAGGGATGAAATACCAGAAGCATTGCAGTCTAGTAATAATGGGCCTTTTTTATTTTTCAAGGATGGGACACACACATGTTGTATACATATTTTAAAAGTTAAAATTTGATGAAAAGGTTGAATGGTGCGCTTCTGTTTGTTGATTTGCTTCTCTCAGAGCATTTATTTTAGCTCCCTCTGAATTCCCTCTGAGTGTCCATGTATGTGCTCATCCGTCCACCCCTCCCCCCCATTTCTAATAGAACATCAATAACTTCTATAAACTAAAATATTCTACTTTGCATGCAAAGGCATTCATTGAAGATAAAAAGGTATTCAGTGAATTCCTATTTTATATATATATATATATATATATATATATATATATATATATATATATGATCAATCCCCCTAGATGGTCAGGACGATGGTCTCTTTTAAAGTTTATTCTATGCAAATGTAGAAAAGATTTAGATGCACAGTATGCTGTTTATCTTTCTGTCTTTATCTCTTTCACAGCAGGGCTTTTCATTTTCTTTTTTTCTGTAACCACAAAAACACAATATTGCCCTGAATGAGACTGTGCTTTTTGGTAGCATTGTGAAATACTACCTACTGTCCGCTATTGAATGTGTAAGTATAGTCTGAAAAAGAAAAGAAAAGATGGCAAAATCAATGGCAACCCCCCCCCCCTTTTTTTATTTGAGGCTTCTGATTATTGTCATTTTTGCGCAATAATTTGTATGCATTCTGGGACTAGCCATTATTGTGGGTTGAGGGGGAGGTTGGAGAAGGACAAGAAAGAGAGAATTTTCCTTCCCTCTACTTTGCTGCAACCCCAGTTGGAAAGACAGAACAAAGAAGTGAGGTAGAAATTTTCTAACACCTTCTATTACACATATCAATTTTTACATGCCTATATTCAGCATTTTCTAGTTAAATGTGTTGTCGAAGGCTTTCATGGCTGGGATCACAGGGTTGTTGTATGTCTTTCAGGCTGTGTGGCCATGTTCCAGAAGTATTCTCTCATGAGGTTTCGCCCACATCTATGGCAGTCATCCTCAGAGGTTGTGAGGTTTCTAGTTAGCTTGTTTCTTCAAGACTGATGATATGGCATCCAACCATTCCATTTCCTATGTCCTAGATATATTACCCTGTCTCTTCCTGCATCAATTATTCTGAGTGTATTAATTCTCCATTTTGTAGTCTGTGGCTTTCTCTATGTGTCTTTCATGTTTAAGAGCACATACTATGGGCTCTCTTAACATGAGATCTTATGAAACCTTTGGTATTTATACATGCATTCACATCATTTTCAGATTAATCCTGTTAAATTTCTCTGCTAGGCTTTTGTGGGACTAGCTGTTGTTTTTCTTCTGCTTTTGAATACACATTAACCTGTTTATGATTTACACCACTGCCTCACACATTATCGAACAACCATAACAACAGCTAATAGAAATTACAGAATAGTTGCTACCAAAATCCTTTGAAAAACTTTGTTATTTTACCAATGTGCTCCACTACCCTCATACAAACACTAGAGAAGATAAAGGAGAGAGCATTTGAAAAAGGGGAGAGAATGAAAATTACAGGAAAACATGGAATAGGAGGGTTCTTTAAAGGAAAGATTTCATTCTAAGCGAGCAATCTGTATTAGCCAAAGAGTTGTCTTATACATAAAGATACCTTCCTTCAGGCCTTACTATCAATATACTACATATAGTATAATAATAACAACAACAACAACAACAACAACAACAACAACAACAACAACTTTCTTTTTATACCCCGCCCCATCTCCCCGAAGGGACTCGAGGCAGCTTACATGGGCAAAGCCCAATCAACAACAATAAAACAAGGCGATACAACAGATCAAATAACAATAAAAACAAGTCATAAAAACACATACAGGGATAAAAGATAAAATCTTGGATAAAATCTGGAGAAACCTGGGTCAAAAGTGCTAGTTGTCAAATCATCCGGAAGGGGTGGGATTATCCAGATTGTTGTCGCCTACTACAATCTATATTATATTCAGCTGAGGTAATAAGAATATAATCCCTAACATGACTAGCCATACATTACTATTCTACTCATGATGCAGATAGAGTCTGGGTCTTAGTTATTCATGGAAGTTGTGACCTTGGACTTCCTTGGCTAAGCCTATGTTCAGTTGTCTAAGAGCATATCTACAATGACCATTTAATGCAAAAAGCCCCAAATTGGCTCTGTGATGGCTAAATCCCACACAGAGTTGATCCAGGATAATGTGGGGGAAAGACCACCTTAAGTTTTGACCCACATTAACTGAAGTCACAAGATACTATCAATTTGATCCAGAATTTGGAGTATCCCTCAACTTTGGGTTCACATAAACAATTGGGTCAGTTCTAAGGTGAAAACACCCACAACTGTTTACACTGCTATCTCCATGTCTCCCAATCTCAGTTGGCCCAGAGACATGGGAGGGTATTTACTATGCTCTTCCCTTTTTCATGTCACAAAAGTCTTCAGGTGTGACATGGATCCTGGCAGATGGTCATCACCTGCAGTGACATTGGCTGGGGTGATCAGGGAAGGGAGGAGGAGAGGAGGGGGCAATTCCTCCTTTTCCTCCTCCCTTGTCACTCCATCATCACTCCGGATTATGTTACTACAGGTCACTGCCAACAGGCAGGATCCATGCTGTGGTGAAAGACCACCAAGATGTGAAGAATGGGAGAGGACATCAAGGGTAGTTTTTCAGGAAGTTGGGACTCTGTCCCACCTCTGCAGTCACTGGGGGATGGTCTAGCATACACCACATTAGATCAAACATATACCACATTAGATCAAGATATCCCGGCTGCCCATTAAGGTCCACTGATAAAGACACATATAACCACCTCTTGTACTGTTTGTTTCTCACAATTTCTCATGTTTATTTTTGTGTACACTCAACCTGAATTGTTAAACTAATCAGATATGCTTGCCAGCCACATTCCTGGGAGCTGCACCCCTTTTGGGTGAGCAGAATCACAAATAGACTCAACATTTCAAACCAATGAATGACAGCTGTTTATTTTTCCACAGGGGAACCTTGTCCAGCCATGACATCAGAAGGATATCCCAACCAACAGGAGCCCAAATTGAAGCTGGGCTGGTTTTTCCAACCATCAGGGGAGGTTGCAACTAGTTTTTTTTGTTCTGGCAAACAAACGAGTAAAATGTGGGCTAGACAAAACTATGGTTAGGTGGATCTGTAATTGGCTAAGCGAACGAACCCAAAGGTGCTCACCAATGCATCTTCTTCATCCTGGAAAGAAGTGACAAGTGGAGTGCCGCAGGGTTTCATCCTGGGCCCAGTTCTGTTCAACATCTTTATGGCTTAGATGAAGGGTTAGAAGGCATGATCATCAAGTTTGCAGAAGACACCGAACTGGGAGGCATAGCTAATACTCCAGAGGACAGGAGCAGAATTTAAGACAATCTTAACAGACTAGAGAGATGGGCCGAAACTAACAAAATGAAGTTCAACAGGGACAAATGCAAGATACTCCACTTAAGCTGAAAAAATTAAAAGCAAAGATACAGAATGGGGGATGCCTGGATCGACAACAGTACGTGTGAAAAGGACTTTGGAGTCCTTGTAGACAACAAGTTAAAAATGAGCCCACAATGTGATGCAGCAGCGAAAAAATCCAATGGGATTTTGGCCTGCATCAATAGGATTATAGTGTCTAGATCCAGGGAAGTCATGCTACCCCTCTATTCCGCCTTGGTCAGACCACACCTGGAATGTTGTGTCCAATTCTGGGCACTGCAATTTAGGGGAGATGTTGACAAGCTGGAATGTGTCCAGAGGAGGGTGACTAAAATGATCAAGGGACTGGAGAACAAGTCCTATGAGGAGCGGCTTAAAGAGCTGGGCATGTTTATACTGCAGAAGCGAAGGCTGAGAGGAGACATGATAGCCATGTATAAATATGTGAAGGGAAGTCATAGGGAGGAGGGAGCAAGCTTGTTTTCTGCTGCCCTGGAGGCTAGGACACGGAACAATGGCTTTAAACTACAGAAAAGGAGATTTCACCGGAACATCAGGAAGAACTCCACTGTTCGGCAGTGGAACTCTCTCCCCCAGATTGTAATGGAGGCTCCTTTGTTGGAGGCTTTTAAGCAAAGGCTGGATGGCCATCTATCAGGGGTACTTTGAATGCAATTTCCTGCTTCTTGGCAGGGGGTTGGACTGGATGGCCCATGAGGTCTCTTCCAACTCTATTATTCTATGATTCTATGTAGTTCGTGTCTTAATCTGGCCTTTTGGAAGTAGTGAAACATGCTGGCCTTCAAAATTCGGAGTTAAACAGAAATCACTCATCAAGTGACTCTGACTTTTCCCACAAAAAATGTCTTCCTTGTATACCTGATTTTTAAAGGAATATTCCTAGAGCACCTACATCATCCAGTAAAGTAATAGGTGGTCCAAGAATATTGTGGCACAATGTGGACAACTAAAGAGTTTGGTGCAGCAACAAACATGACTTCCAGTGTAAGTATGGTATAAAAAATGTCATGGTTTCTCTCATTCACTTGCATGTTCTCACTGTGCGCAAAAGTAGACTGAGTATACTCCCCCCCATAGAACCATAACATTGGAAGAGAGCACAAGGCCCATTCAGTCCAACACCCCACCATACAGGAAGACACAATCAAAGCACTTCTGACACATGACCATCCATCCAGTCTTTGGAGCAGTAGAAAACAAGCTTGTTTTCTCTCAGTGTGATAGCTTTCTAGGCTTATGCAATTTGGGTAAACCGCAATTTGTTTTGGTGTCCTATGTTCGCAGTGGAGGTCCCGATCCATTTTTCAGAAGCCTCCCAAATTTGGGAGGGCAGAAATCTGTTTTCACTCTGGGGAGCTGAAAAATTCATTTTCTATCCAGCCCATTATATGTGTGTGTGTGTGGGGGGGGGGGGACTTCCCAGGCTCCCTTCCCATCATTTTAGCCATTTAAGCTTTTTCTACCCTAGAGGAGAGGCACTGCAGGCAGGCGTGCACACTTTCTACCCCAGGCCTGCATACCATACACTCTTTCCAAGGCATTTAAAGAAAAAAATTTGACCTTTGATATTTTTGTAAATAGGATATTCGTAGCCCATATCATGTCAATCCTTGACCAGGATTGATGCCTGTCTGAAAAAAAGTATAGTCTCTTTCTCTTATGTGTGTCTGTTTCCATATATCAATCAAGTCTAACTCCTCCTTCAAATTTAAAAATTCTTTGGGGAGTTGGCTTGTTTTGTTCCTGGTCAAATTCTTCTGATTTCAGGATTTGTCCATGTGTAAGTCCAATATGCCATTAAAGTCTCCTGCTATTATCAAGTTATCAAATTGCTGAGTTAATATCTTTTCTTTTAAGTCATTTATGAAAGATGTTTTGGAGCTGTTTGGAGCCTTTATTTTATGATACAAAATAATTTAATCTGGTCATTGTGTTTTATACTGATTCCAATGAATCACCCCTCTTGATCTTTAAAAGCCAAATTAGAATCTAATTTCAGATTAAAATAAATTACAACTCCTCTTTTTTCTCATTAGCCGAGGAGTAATATTCTTTCCCAATATTTTTTGAATTAAATTTGAGACATGTTTTTGACTTATGCGAGTTTCCTGGAGCGCCGCAGTGTCGTATTTTCCTCTTCGAATATGATTGAATAGTTTCTTTCGTTTATTTGGGGAATTTAACCCATTTACTTTATTAATCCAACACTTCAATTGCATAATATTTCTTTATTTAAATACAGTCATTAGTTGAGTCTAAGTCCGGTTGAGGAATATTCTTAGTAGTCAGTGTCGGTGAGAGGAATCTGGCCCGTTTCTTCTCTCTTTCATCTTCTTTGTCCGGTGACTTGTCATTTTCTTGGTTTCTCTTCAGCCTCTCATGAAAAGCCTTGGCCTTTCCTTCTGAGGTAATCCATATTCTTTCTTCTTTATAGGAAATCATCATTCCTTCTTCTTTTCCCATCAGAAACGGATATCATTCTTTCCTAGTTCATCTGCCAGGAACTTGTATTTCCTTCTTTTGATCAGAGTGTAAGTTGGATGCTCTTTGAGGATAGACATCTTACAGCCTTTGTAGTATTGAGGATTTTTACTGTTGTTCCTAAGTATTTCTTCTCTCAGGTTTCTCCTTGCCAAGTGGACAATGACATCTCTGGCTATTTTATTTTTCTTAGAATAATTTGTCGTGATTGTGTATATTTTCTCAATATTCTCCGACATCTCTTCCTTTGTGTGTTTTGTTGACTCAGCAGTTATTTTGCAGATGACCTCTCTAATGTTCTCATTAGACTCTTCTTGTATGTTTCTAAATCTGAGTTGGAATTCTGATTCTTTCTGTTCTAATCCTTCTTGTCTAGCCTCCAGTTTCGTACCTAGGGTCTCCAATTCATTCATTCTTGCTTGCAATTCATCTTGGGTTTGCTCTAATTTTTGTTTGTCTTGTTTTATCTCTAATTTCATGCTGGACTTGATCAAAAATTTTCTTGATGTTACTATCAGTGATTTCATTTTTCATGTTTAACATCTGCTCTTGAAATATGTTCTGACTTTCGGAGAGTTTCATTAATTCTTTCATTATATCTTTAAGGCCTAAATTTTCTGGGAGAGATTGTCTCCTCTGTTGTAACTTTGCTTCTTTTTCTAATCTTATTTTAGAAGTTGCCATTTCTCTCTGTTAAATGTATGGTGTACTACAAATGAGTTAAATAGATTCTCTCATATAAATCTTGATTAAATAAAATATTTTTAATTAATCAGTGAATTTATAATTGATTATTGAGTATATATTAATTAATTAATGGAAACACTGATTGATTGATTGATTGATAATTAATTGATTATTTGTTTCAAAAAGATAGAGGTAGCCTCCTAAATATTTGGTCACTTTATATCATCTATATGGTCCACCTCTAGAGAAATGCCCTTTTTTTTGGCTCTCTAACTTAATCTTTCCTTCTCAGATTCAGTCTTTCCTCCAAAAGAAACCTGTAATTATTATACTATCTTTGACTCCCTCCTTTCTGTTGCACACTTCCTCTCCTGCATACAAGTTACATACTTGTCTTTTGATTGGCACTCATCCATTGTAATTCTCTCTAGTTGTCCCACACTGTCTTCTCCTTGGTCCCGTCCGTTCACCTTCTCCACCCCTCGTTGCTGCTCCCTCATCCCTCTCCCAGCTAACTCCTTGGCCAACTGGTCGGTCTTCCTTTCCCGCGTCGTTGCTGTTTCTCCGTCTCCATCCCCGTAACTCCACCGCCAGCTCCGGTAATCCTTTTTTCTCCACATCTCTATACTTTTAGTAGCTCTATGGATCGTTTTACTTCCTGTAGTCTCTAAGCTTCTTCTATGGTAGTGTCCACCTCTGGCCTCTATCTCTCTTCTTCTGATCTTTATAGTTTCTCCTTCCTGTTACCTTCCTGTTGTCAGTTCATCAGTTCGTACTGGTCAGTCTAATTGGGCTGGCAAATCTGGCCCACCTATGATGACCTACTAATAAAACAAAGAGGAAAAGTGGAATTAAAAGAAGAAAAAGATATTAAATGTAACTTTCCAAGTTGATTTTGGTTTCATTATAGGCAAGTGTTTGAAATTTTTAGGAAAGACAGAGATCTGGGCTTTGCGGACAGAAATAGTTTCTGGGACAGTATAATGAAGACTGAAAATAATTTGATTACTAAAATATATAAAAAATTAATTGGAGTGGATTACAGAAAAAGAACAAATAAAAGAATGTATGGTGAAATGGGCTCAGAATGTTGGCCACCAAATTGAACTAAAATCTTGGGGAAAAGCCTAGAACCAAAGGCTTAAATACACCTATTCATATGACCTGAAAGAAAATTGGCTTAAGATGCAGTATCGATGGTACATTACACTATATAAAATTGCTAAGTGTTACAAGACTGCATCCAACAAATGTTGGAAATGCGAACAACAGATTAGTACTTTTTTCCACATCTGGTGGACCTGTCCGAAAATGCAACAGCTCTGGAAAGACATTAATGAAGCTATACAAATGATATTAAAAATAAAAATTAATAGAGAGCCTGAATTCTTCCTGTTGGGCATGTTAGACATAGAAGACAAAAACAAAGAGATTCTGTTCCATTTTTTGGTCATGGCAGCTAGAATTGTATATGCTAGGATCTGGAGACAAAAAAAGAAATACCAAAAAAAAAGAGGATTGGCTAAAGTTTTTGAGTTCATGAACATGGTCAGGCTGACCTACTGGTTATCACCAAATTGTCACACCTCAGCCTTGATTCACCTTGCTCTAGCACACAAACTCCACAGCAGGTTTGAGTTTTTTTAGTTTATTAAAGATAGTAAAAAGTTATTCAAAAAGCAAAAGTAAAGTACCAAAAGTCAGTTACAAAAATAGTCTTGAGAGATAAGTCCAGAGCTTACAAAGAATAAACAACATCCAAGGAGAGCATGACAAATTCCAAGAAACATGGATACATGGGCTGCAATATAATCCAGAGCACAGCAGGAAAACTGGAACTTGCTTCTCCGGTAGCGAGAAAGTTGCTTTGACAACAGCTTTTCCCTAACACACCCCTTTTAACACACTTTGCAAAACATGAAAGCATTTCTCTGCCCTCTCACCTCCCCCCCCCCCCCCACCTGTTTGCAATTCTTACACTACGCTGTACCCTCAATTCCAAATGCTCAGCTCCATCTAAGGAGCCCATCCCATCAAGGTCAGCTTGCTCATTATTTCGCTGAGACTCATTATTAAGCTGAGAACCTTCTATCCTCCCTTCCTCCGTTCCCTTGTCAGTTTGCACCTGGCTGGCTTCAGTAGTTTCAGGGCCATCAGCTCCAACCCTCCCTGTGGGAAACTGAACCGGCACTCTCTGTTCCTCATCTTCCAAAGCTACAGGCCTTTTGGGGAGATTCTCAACCCGAATCCCTCTTTCCTCATCAGAGTCAATCCTAGATTCAAGCTGAGTCACAACACAAATCAAGTTTTGCCCAAGAAGGAAACTAACTGGGACCTAGTAAACGATTATTGAAAACAGATGGAATTAGATCTTATCTGTTGAAGTTATTCAATCCTATGGAAAGAAGAGGATGAAGGGGAAGCAATATCACTATATTAGGAGATTAACTATGAATGAATTTAAGAACCATCAAAAGCAAGATGGAAGCCAACCATTTTTATTTATTTTTGTTTTTGTTTTCCTTTTCTTCCTACTTTTCTATACAAATTAATGTTCAATATTTCATATGTATGATAAATTTTTATTCTATTTTATGAGGGTCATTCTATATAAAACTCTAGTAAAATACTTAAAAACAATTATATCTTAAGTGTTGCCTCAATGTCTCATAATTTGTCATTTGTGTTTTTATTTTTTGGATGTGTCTTTTGCCTTTTTTATTTGTTTTAAATTTAATTCAGTGTATACAGAATCTGAGGTAGCAATGCAAATTGTGCAGGGCAGTGGAAGATATGGTGTTGACAGGGTCACATGTCCTCATAGAGGAAGGAGAGAAAGGTGCTCAATAGACTAGGGATTCTGTTAATGTACCATCCACCCACCCCGCTGCCTAACAGACTCCTTGGCCAAGCTTACAGAACTGGTCTCAGAGGTGTTTTTGGAGTCACTCAGACTTCTGCTTCTGGGTGACCTCAACATACCACTGGAGGTCAGTTTGTCAGGTGCAGCTCGAGAGTTCATGATATCCATGACAAACATGGGCTTATCCCAATTGGTTTCAGGACCAACGCATTCAGCAGGTCATACCTTGCCAAATGTTTCAGCTTGGAAAATAGGGATCTGTGGACAGAGGTGATAAATACCTCTGAGTTATTATGGACAGATCACTTTTGGGTCAGGGCTAGTATGACAGTTGCAATTTACCCCAGCAGGGGATGGAAGAATTATTAAAATGGTCTGCCCTTGAAAGCTAATGGATCCTTTGAAATTCCAGGTGGTCTTAGAGGATTCTATGGCTGGCATCACCGATTATCCTGTTGAATCCCTGGTCAACAAGTGAAATCAAAATCTAACCAGCGCTATTGACAGAATACCTCCCAAACATCCTCTCTGATCTGTGATAAAATAGGCTCCCTGATATACAGAGACACTCAGGGAAATGAAACAGGAAGGATGATAGCTAGAGTCCAGATAGCGGAAGACTCGACTTTTATGTGACAAGATGCGGTATAGATGGCACCTTTTCTCCTATAAGGTGGCAATACTTGCAGCAAAGAAAGTTTCCTCTCTGCAAGCATTGTGTCTGCAGATTCATGTCCAGATGAGCTATTCAGAGTGGTGAGAGGTTTAACCTAGGTGCCCTCCCCTCCAAACTCATTGATGGAACCTCCAGTAGCTCACTGTGATGCTTTTAGCAACCATTTTGCAGATAAAATCTCTCACATAAGAGCTAACTTAGATGCTGTCATTGGAGCAGAGGGCAATAACAAGGTATCCAGCCACTTTGTAAGTGGGATTACACTAGATCGGTTTCTATTGGTGAGTACTGTTGATGTGGACAAGTTGCTGGGGCAAGTAACAAAGACAACCTGCCTTCTTGATCCCTGTCCATCTTGGCTGGTCATCCAGGAAGGAGATTAGACTGGGTTGGTTTCAATTGGTGAGTACTGTTGATGTGGGCAAGTTGCTGGGGCAAGTAACAAAGACAACCTGCCTTCTTGATCCCTGTCCATCTTGGCTGGTCATCCAGGAAGGAGATGCATTCAATCTCAAATACAACAAATTATTAATGCATCTCTCAGGGAGGGAAATTTTTATTTATTTATTTATTTACAGCATTTATATTCCGCCCTTCTCACCCCGAAGGGGACTCAGGGCGGATCACATTACACATATAGGCAAACATTCAATGCCTTTTAACATAGAACAAAGACAAAGAAACATAGGCTCCGAGTGGCCTCGAACTCATGACCTCCTGGTCAGAGTGATTCATTGCAGTTAATTGCAGGTGGCTTGCTCTCCCGCCTGCGCCACAGCCCGGGCCCATCCTGTTTAAAAGAAGCAGTAGTAAAACGGCTGCTGGATTCCGGCCTCCCTGGATTCCCTGTACCTTAATAATTACAGATCGGTCTCTAGCCTTCCTTTTTTGAGCAAGGTTATTGAGAAGGCATTTGCCCTCCAACTCCAGGTGCTCTTGGATGACACACACTTCCTTGACTGATTTCAAACTGGCTTTAGAGCAGGATATGAAGTTGAGGCTGCTATGGTCATCTTAATGGATGATCTCCATCTCAACACTGGTAGAGGGAGTGTCTACCTGTTGGTGGTTTGAGACCTCTTAGGACCCTTCGATATCATCAACCATAGTATCCTTCTAGAACGCCTGGAGAGGCTGGACATCAGAAGCACTGTAATGCAGTAATTCCGATGCTACCTCTCAGGCAGGTTCCAGATGGTGGCACTTGAGGATAGCTGCTCCTCAAAACATGAGATGTTATGTGGTGCCCACAAAGAGTCATTCTATCCCCAATGCTCTTTAATATTTACATGAAGCTTCTGGCAGAGATCATCCGTAAGCATGGGGCAGGGTGTTGTCAGTATGCTGATGACACCCAAATATATTTCTCCATGCCTTCAAAAACAGTCTCAGCTAAGGATGGTGTATCTCATCTGAATAAATGTCTGGAAGAGGTAATAAGCAAGATGAGTAAAAACAAGTTGAAACTGAATGTAGACAAAACAGAGGTGCTTGCTATAAAGCAGTGGTTCTCAACCTGGGGTCCCCAGATGTTTTTGGCCTACAACTCCCAGAAATCCCAACCACTTTACCAGCTGTTAGGATTTCTGGGAGTTGAAAGTCAAAAACATATGGGGACCCCAGGTTGAGAACCACTGCCATAAAGGGTTCTAATCCGGAGATGGAGTGTGTCAACCAGCCCTGAATGGGGTTACACTTCCCTTGAAAGACACTGCTCCTGGATCTGTCCCTCCAAATGTTAGCCCAGGTAGATGTGTAGGTTAGGTGTGCTTACTATCAGCTGAAGCTGATATGCCAGCTACTCTCCTTCCTAGATTTGGAGGACCTAAAGATGGTAGTGCACACACTAGTATCCTCAAAATTGGAATTCTGCAATGTGCTGTTACCTTTGTACCATTTCCAGCTGGTTCAAAAAATATGGCACCTAGATTATTTATGGATACATCCAGGAATGAGCATATTACACCTATCCTAAAGTCACTCAACAGGCTGCCAATTAGTTTCCAGGAAAAGTGCAAGGTGTTGGTTTTGACCTTTAAAGCCCTACATGGTTTGGGTCCAGGTTACCTAAAGGATCACCTTTTCCCATTCAATCCACCCTGCACACTGAAGTTCTCTGGGGGGCATCTGCTTCAACAAGTCAGAACCCGACAGGCAACTGTCACCCAGAGGACCTTTTCATTAGCAGCCCCAAGAGTGTGGAATGACCTGTTGGTAGAGCTCCAACAGCTAGATCAGCTGTCAGAATTTTAAAACCATATAAAGACCTATTTCTTCTGGCAGGCCTACCCAGCCAGTCTTTAAGCATGAATGTTAAATATATATCTTGTGTTTAATCTGTTTTGTTTATTTTAATATGTATTTTATAGAAATATGGTTTAATGTGTAGTTTTTATAGAAATAGATTTTAATATGTGGATTTGTAGTACTTTTATAATGTTCATGGGTTTTAATTATTGTGTAACACGCCTGGAGCCATGAAGAGAGGCACGTAAGAAATAAGATTACTATTATTATTACTATTGTAATATCTCAGTAAACATTTTAAGACATCTGGAAGGTAGAAGGTGTCTTCAATAACAGTTGTTGGGCAGACTGCAAAATATGCAAAATGCAGCCATCTACTAGGGTTAATTTATAAATGCTGAACAGCAGAGGAAGAAATCAGAATCTTCCTGGCCTTATTCATGCTGATGGCACACTCTGAAGTTTGTAATAGGTGAGGTGAATATGATCTGAGAGTAGAGGAACTAGTTATAATTCTGTTGAAAAAGACAGATCACAACATAATTTACATTAAATTTGCTGTGACTGCAAATCTCTGCAAGGATGGTTTCTTGGAGAGATTCCTTAATTATGTTTTAACTTAAGTAAATTATGGATTTTTAACAATAATAATATTTTTAAAATAATTCAGGTCCCAGAATCCTTCAGTTGACAGGCCAATAGTGGATTCTGGTACAAGTTCGGAGCAAGGATGAAGGGGAAAATTGGGCATCCCATGTTTGTTTTTCTTGTAAATAAGTGATAAATTGTATGGCCTGGAAGGTTAGTTGATCTGGGAAATAGAGCTATGATGATACCCCAGGAGGACGCCTTCCTAGTTGTTCTGTCCGGAGTCTTTTTTGCATCTTTATTCCAGTGAGGAGAGAGAAGTCTTCTCCATGGATGAAAATATGACACTCTTAATGCCTCTTCCACTATCTAGTTCTAAGCTTTTAACTCTCCATGTTTTCTGGAGGATAAATCTTATTCATTATCTTAAGCTTCATTTGCAAAATTGGAAATCTTGTTAGGGTGACTCCCACTAACGCAGATGATATAACCAGCCTAGCTCAAACATTTAAAAAAACAAATATATTTTCATATTTGGTCAAACCTACACTGAAAAGGACTGTAATTTTACAAGATTCATGAAGACATGGATAGCACAAAGCTCCCAAATACACTACAATGTAGAGATGTTGGAGGTCACAGGAGTGACGGCAAGCTGAATGAGAGGGTACTAAAAGGTGCAGTTCCACTCAAGCTCCATTTGTTGAATGAGCCCATGGAGAGGAACATGTGTTGAGGTCAATAATTCCTATATCACTACTAGCTTTGAGATCTTGTTTAACTGATTTTATAATTTAAGTGTAATTGATTCAATCACTTTCCATAATGTCTCTGACAGGGAGAGAATCTTATTTATTTATTTATTTATTTGCAACATTTATATCCCGCCCTTCTCACCCCGAAGGGGACCCAGGGCGGTTTACAAGTATATATACATACAATATATTATATTGTACGACTATATTGCAATATTATTAGTAATATTGCATGTAATATAAATATACAATTATAATAGTGAATTATAATTATTATTACATTGTATTACATCATAATATTATTATTAATATTACATGTATATACAATATATTATAATATTAGTATAGTATAATATTATTATATATTATTATATCATTAAATTGATACAGGAGACATGGTGGAAAGATGTCTTCCTGGCCCCGCCTTCTTCATTCTGCTCCAAAATGGCAGTTAGACCTTGTGGAAGGGGGGGGGAGTGCTCCCATCTGATGCTAAAGGAGATCATTAGATCATTCACATGCACATTATGCTGTTACTGAGTTTGATCCTTCTTTATCTGCATCTCAGCATCTATCTGAAATGTATCAGTTGCTAGCAGGAGCAAAAGCAACCTTTAGTCCAATCCAGCTATGTAGATGTGCCAGTGCCAGCTATTGATCTAAAGAGATACTGGCTTAGATCCATTTTAATTTGCTGCTTCCATTTTTACCTTCTGCATTTTCTGCTAACCACGCTGAAAAATAAACGTGTTGCTAATTATAGCCATTCTTTTATGTCACAATATAACCTGCAATGCCAGAATTTAAATTGTACCCCCTTTAATAAAGTTGGCTCATGTAGTAAAGAATACGTGGTCCTGTTTAAGCTCCTGATTTGCCACACTTCACCCCTTAGCTCTCATGAGAAGGAAAACTGCTGTATTAAATGTTCACTGTGGATTCCTGTTTTCTGCAAGTTGATAGATCAGGATGTCATTTCACCATCTTCTTCCATGACTGGCTGAAGATATTTAATAGTCAAACATGGATATTATTTAAAATGATGTTTGTCGAATATCTGAGCAGGCTATACCTGTATATATATATATTTGTACACCAACAAAAAGATAGTTTAAAGAACACGCTGAACTGCGGCAGACTTTAATGATGTGGATTAGTTTAGGATTATAGATAACAAAGGATGAATATTTATTAGCAGAAATCTTTTTTATTAGGCAACACCAATTAAGGTAAAATTACAACTTCGTAAACTCTTCAGCATAACTCTTAGAGAAAACAAATGTATTAGTCAACAATGAATTATTTATTACTCAAACAGAAGAACAAAATTGCAATAAGGATTAGACCTCTTTTTCCATGTGAATTTTAATTAGATCACTTCACTTGTATATTAAATTGTCTATTATCTTTTTATACTGTTTTTAGTGTGTATGTATGATTGCCAAGATGTTTCACCAGCTATAATTAAAAGATACTAAAATATGAATATTAAATCTGGTCATTTCTGCAGAGAACCTCTATGGCCATAGTCTAGTTATATGGAGGAGTATTTGGAAACTGAAACTAGTACAAAAGAATGCTGCTTCACTTCATTCTCATTTGGGGCACTCCTAGATAGCACCAAAACACAGGATTAATATGTGGGACAAACAAACCTGGGACCCCAGAGCAGGTCTCCACACAGACCTACCGGTCCTGGGCCTTCTTTCCCCACCATTCTCATAGCCCTTCAGTGTCTTGGGATAAAATGGAGGGCGGACGGGGGACATATGCTGGAAGTTTTTTAAATCCCTCAATAATGCACTGATGCTTATATGCGCACATGAAAATATCCTAATACAAATATGGAGGGATTCCTATGTGTGTGTATAAGCAGCAGAGCATAACAGCAGCAATTTTTTAAAGAAAAGGTTACTGGATTTCCCTCTTTCCCTAATTGTTTATGTGATATTATAAAATAACCATTTTCAGAGACTTCTAATGGATCTGTGTTTCTCCTCTCTTGAAACCAGCTGGAAATCAACTGTATCTCAGTGGGAGCCTAAACAGCTGATCAGCTGTCTCGGGGTTTTTTAAACCGGCATGGGTGGGAAGCAGTCTCCACAGGGGGTAAAAAGGGAAATTCCAAGTTTTAGATGACTGCAGGACCACATAGTCAATGGAAAATACGATTTTTTCTCTCCCAGATCCATGATACAGGAGTACCTTTTTGAATCACGTTTTCTTTCTGTTGCTGCACATTTAGCAAAAACGTTATCTGCTCTCCCCCCATTTTAACCCATTTTCTCCTAAATTTGAGGTACTGCCTTTAGAGATCTTCTGACTCTCGGGATTAATTCTGCCATTAGGTTCTCTGAGCCAAATGCTTCAAGTGGCAGGACACTAAATTGGTGCACTGCTTTGTCTTAGATGGAGCTTACTATTCTAAAGGGCTGCTGGTGATGCCCATAGATCTCCAGAGCTGGGGATTATCTGGCTAGACTAATTTCCACCACTAATAGCAATTGTCTGAAAGCAGTGCTTTAGTTCCTGGCTAAGTGAAGATGCCTGGGGCAGGGCAACATTCTCTACCCACCAAAAGTACCCTTAGATGTCTTTGCCAATTAGTTTCCAGACAAAATACAAAATTCTGGCAGTGGTTCTCAACCTGGGGTCCCAAGATGTTTTTGGCCTTCAACTCCTAGTAATCCTAATAGCTGGTAAACTGGCTGGGATTTCTGAAAGTTGTAGGCCAAAAACATCTGGGGACCCCAGGTTGGGAACCAATGCTTTAGAGCCTTACATGGTTTGGGTTCAGGTTGCCTACAAAATCTCCTTCTGCTGTATAATCCACCCTGTACACAGGTCCTCCAGCAAGCCAGAACCCAGCTGATAGCAATCATACAGAGGACCTTTTCATCGACCACCCCAATTGTAGAATGAACTGCCAGAGAGATCCAACAGCTAAACAAGCTGCCAGCATTCAAGACGGAACTGAAGACCCATCACTTATGGAGTCCAATTTTAAACTGTGAATTTTAAATTTACATTCTGTTTGTATTTTAATATATGTGTCTTTGTATTGTATTTTAATTCTTGCACCATGCATTTTAATACATGTATTTTGATGGGGTATTTCAATGTATATATTTTATGCTGTGTATTTTATGTTGGAGTGTATTAACTGTTTTATAGTCCACCTCAAGCCATGAAGAGAGGCTGGTAACAAATATTTTTATCACTGGTGTTGTCATAGAAGAAATACCAAGCTGTTTATCTGCTGCCCATCAACCAGTTGTCTATGAGAGCAAGCAGAGAGTAAGAGGGTGAGGGAACATTAGCAGTTAATGGAGAGGCAGCATTTTGCTCTTGTGTCAGGGAACAAAACATTTTGGCATGGATCTGATCATTACAATAGTGCAATGGCTATCAGTTTGTTTCTGTGTGATAGTTTAAAACTCTGAAGCTATAAAAGATTAAAGCTAAGATGACTTTAAGCAACTTGCACCCTTATGAATCTATCTGCCCTATAACATCATCTGATTTGGCCATTTTGTGTATACTAGCTATTTGTAACATCCAGAACGTCAAATTCTATGCCCTAGAAGGGACTAAGCACATTTTCCCTCTCTATGCAAATGTTCTGCCATTAAGAAATTTCATCTTCTCTCCACATGTGTGATATTGAAAGAGCAAGTAAATATTACAGAAATCATGGTCTGAGTGTTGGACTAGGAGTTCAGGTGATCAGTGTCCAAATTCCTGCATGACTATGGAAGAACATGCCCTTTTAGCCTGAGATGGCAAACCTCCTCTACTATACTGTTGTAATGTACCACAAATCCTATGTAAAATCATTGCAACATTGCAATGAGGCTAACAACAATAATGTAAATATTCATACTTGCAACTTTTCTTATTCTTGACAAGCAGTTTAAAGATACCATAATGACAAAAAGCAATAAAGTAATATGGAATTATTTACATTGTAGGACTTCTTTCTTTTCTTTTCTTTTCTTTTCTTTTTTTTAAATCAATTTGTTTAAAAATATTGGATTTGACCCCCAAACAGTGATTCTACACAATTTTGGTGGGTTTAAAAAAAATAGCATTATGTTGTGCACAACATTAGTTTGCCACCCAACTAATGTTTTTGCATAATCTCTTGTAAAAAAAACCCTTGAAAAATGTGTTTTAAAATCCCTTTTACCATATTTGTTATTGTGGAGAAAACATCTGGAAAATAGCATTCTTGCAAACAAAAATGAAATGGCAAAATTACATTATTATACTCTCATTATAGTTAAAGATATACACATGAAATATAAGATGGACTTGGTATTTGTGATGTTTTAGGTTTCACTTTCAAAGAAACTTTAAGCAAAGAAATTATCATTTTGAATTGTTACAGTAGCAAAATTGACCATCTGAATTGGTATGATGCTCTGCCTTTGACTTCTCCATCATCTTTCCTACAAAACCCAAGTGAGCCTACATGATTTCATCTACTTCTTGAATTAAAATGTTTTATACTTCTGCACTGTCTGCTTATATTTGGGAGCTTCCAGAAGCAAGAAAATGTGTATAATGTGCCTATTGTGGATGGTAAATATGAGATTATTTTGATAGCTTTAAGGGTTTTGTTGTGCTTAAAGTTGACATTATGGTATCACACTATAAATTTTGTCACTCAGGGCAGGTAACAGACTGAAGTCCATACTAATATATTCCTGGCTTAAGAGAAATGTTTTGTTTGTATTGGAATGGTGAGGAAAAGGAAATGAACAATTCAGGATCATTTGTGAAGAATGTCTCTTTCTAGAATCTGGTCTTATCTTCTAGAAAACAGCAATGGTAGATAGCTAAATAGAAATACAAGCATCAAAAGAAATGTTAAGGGTTCAAGTTAAGACAGAACCAGTCCAGGTGATTTTATTTCTGCAATAAAAAAAGCAAAATCTTCTGCCAATTTTTTTAAGTGGTTCAAAGAAGAATTCACAGCTTCTCAAAGGAATATAAAACCTGTGCTATTGTTGCTGTCAATTGGCACATACAACAAATTAGGCCAACTGCTGTGCAAGATATGTGCGGTGCATCTGCAAAAACCTAAAAGTAAGGTAGCTAGCTACACCACAGGCTATACTATCTTAGAGATGTAATTCAATGCTAAATTAGTTCTCAAAGGAAGCAACAAGTAATTTTAGCAATTTGCTTACTGCTGTGCAAAAGTCTTCAAAAACTGCTCAGTTTTCAAAGTGTCAGGACCCTGGCTGCAGAGCACCAATAACCATGCGCAGAGACCAGAATCTATCTAATATCTTTATTAAGAAAATATATAAAGTCAATAAAAACAAGTGTAGAATATAGTTCAGAAGTAGACCTTTCAGGAAAGGTCAAATATAGTCCAGGAAAATAATGTCCAATATGTGATATTAAAGTCCAAAGTTATAATCCAATAACCGAAACACACACTTTGCCAAGCAAAGTGTGGGGAGAAGACAAGGTCCTTAAGTCCATAGAAACTTGGCAAATAGGCTGGAACCAAACTTGATACTTGGTTAGAACAAGACTCGAAACAAGGCAACAAGAGCAAAAACAAGGTCCGTGGTAAACGCGGGACAAAGCAAGGCTGGAAACTTGATCCGGGAAACAGGAACTGGAGTACGAAGTCTACACACGAACTCACTCCTCCAGCTGACGAATTGACTCCGCAAGGATTTCTTTGCGGGCAAACACCTATATAGGATCTTGTTTCCCCGCCAAGGAACACTTCCCCTGGGGAACAAGAAACGAAACCCATACTGTGTCCAGATGCATGACTCCTTAAAGTTTCCCAAGGGAAACAGACTTAATCAGCTAATTGTCTGGCAGCTATCCTGGCGCTCCCGCGAGTCGCCTCCCGAGCGCTTCTATCTTGATTATAATAATCCCGGCGAGAAAATGGGGGAGATTTCTGCTCAAGGCTTGTTTGGCTGACTTCTTGTGGCCAAACATCTTGCAGGTGCAAGGGCTCCAATTCTGGCTGAAACGGTGGAAAACCCAAGTTTTCCTCTTCATCTGCCACAATAGTACTAGGAACGGGACTACATGGCCCATGAGTCATCACACAAAGGCTATTTGCAGCTCAAGATTTATTGTGTGAAAAGCTATTCACAACTCCCAACTTACTGTATTAGCACATGGTGGTTGGGAAAGGATGTAGACTTTTCTATGGAGGAAACCATATTTTCTATGAAGAAAATTTATTTCTGAACAGCAATGTTACTTTTTGTCTAGAAATTGCTGTCCTCACCACAAAAAAATGTTTTCTGTGTAAAACGTGTGAATTTTGCACAGAATAAATCCCAAAGTATGAAGATTCTCATCAGTACAAGATTTTGCGCATCAAAGTTTTCTTATACTTGAGAAATATGTTTCTGACCTTTTGTTTTTAATATTTCTAAATATTATTTCTGTTCTTACATTATTTTGTATGGAGATCATGATGAAGCTTCTACAGAAAGAAAGAAAAAGCATGGGGTTGTTGTGTGTTTTCTGGACTGTTACAGAAGCATTCTCTCCTGATGTTTTGCCCACATCTATTGCAGGCATCCTCAGAGGTTATGAGATCACATTGAGCTGATAATAGATAATCAGACTCTTTATTTTTCAAGTCCATTTACACAAGAACTGATAAAAAGTTCATTTTTTGCCCATGATAGTGTGATGACTCATGGGCCATGTAGTCCTGTTCCTAACACTGTTGTGACAGATGAAGAGGAAAACTTCGGTTTCCCACCGTTTCAGCCAGAATTGGAGCTTTTTCAGCCAGAATTGGAGCCCTTGCACCTGCAGGAGATTTGCCTTCCAGAAGTCTGCCAAACAAGCCTTGAGCCCAAATCTCCCCCATTTTCTCGCCGCGATTATTATAAACAACAAAAAAGCGCTCAGGAGGCTTCTCGCAGGAGCGCTAGGATCGCTGCCAGGCATTCAGCTGATTAAGCCTGCTTCCCATGGGAAACTTTAGGGAGTCATGCATCTGGACACAGAGAATGGCTTTCGGTTCTGGTTCCCCAGAGAATTGTTCTTTGGCGGGGAAACGAGACCCTATTTAGGTGTTTTGCCCACGTAGGAACCTTGCGGAGTCAATTCGTCAGCTTCGGGAGTAGGTTGTGTGTGGACTACGCTACTCCCGCTTCCAAGCCCTCGTTCCCATTTCCAGCCTTGCTTTGCTTCCCAGGACCTTGTTTTGCTCCACGGACACTGCCTTGCTTTCCGGACCTCGCCACGAATTTACCACGGATCCTGTTCTTGCTCCTCGTTTCCTGTTGCCTTGAATTAAGCCTAGTGTTCCAAGAATCAAGTTTATTTTCCAGCCTTGCTTAAGTTTCATGGACTAAAGGACCTTGTCATCTCCCCTCACTTTGCTTGGCAAAGTGAGTGTTTCGGTTATTGGATTACAACTTTGGACCTTAATATTTCATATTGGACATTGTTTCTTTGGACTAATTTTGACCTTTCCTGAAAGGTCTACTTCTGGACTATTTTCTACACTTGTTTTTATTAACTTTATATACTCTTACAATAAAGATATTAGATAGATTCTGGCCTCTGTGTATGGTTATTGGTGCTCTGCAGCCTGGGTCTTGACAGATAGTGTAGAAATTCTAAGTTCTGTTGTTCCCAAAGGAACTCATTTACAGTACATTAACAGATTACTGTTTACAGCACATGCATTAGATCTCCAACTCCTGTTATTTTCTATGTAGAAAAATGAAAAAGTAATGCATAGTAACTGACTTCTATTTTGCACTAGAACTTCAATCTAGAGAATAAATCTTTTAGTACACTGCTGGTGCTAATTCTTCAAGTGGAAATCACTTCAGTAATATCCAAGAAAATGACAGTGATTTAACCCAAATTTTCCATCCGCAAAAAGAGAGTGCAATGAAAATTTCATTGCGGGTATTAGATACTGATTACTCTGTGACAATACAGTGCAACATTTTGCCATGGTTTTTTGATTTGGTATGGAAGACCAAACCTATAGACATTCTGGGACCATTTAATGAGATGATTTTCATTATTGTATTACCTTACAGGCCATTATAGAATGTGGCTGTACTGGCTTTTAGTTCCCATACTGCTGCTGCTATCAAGTTCCTTGCTTCAGTTTTCACTACAAAAGAAACCTAAAATATTGATCTTAGATAAAAAAATAAACTGTTAAAATCTTTAAAACTGATTAAAAGCCAATATATAGCTTTTTGTGTCAGGAGTGACTTGAGAAACTGCAAGTTGCTTCTGGTGTGAGAGAATTGGCCGTCTGCAAGGATATTGCCCAGGGGACGGCTGGATATTTTTTACTATCCTGGCGGAAAGCTTCTCTCAAGTCCCCACATGGAGCTGCAGCTGATAGAGGTAGCTCATCCGTGCTCTCCCTGGGTTGGATTCGAACTGGCAACCTTCAGGTCAGCAACCCACCCTTCAAGTCATCAGTCCTGCCTGCACAAGGGTTTAACTCACTGCGCCACCAAGGGTTCCTTATTTATAGCTAAAACCATAGCATCCCCTGACTTGATCTTTTAAAAAACATCCTTTTCTAAATGTTTATCTGAATAAAAAGGTTTTAGCCTGCCTGAAGGCTTCCCTTAGCAGGGAGTTCCAGAGTTGAAGGGAAGTCACCAGAAGGCCCTCACTCTCGTTCCCACCAACTGAGCTTGCGATGGAGATGGGATAAGAGAGGACCTCTTATGAGAAACTCAGGGCCTAGGCAGGGTCAAAGAAGGAGATGCTATCAGCTAAATAGCTGGACCTGAGCCATATGGGGCTTTAAAGGTCATAATCAGCACTTTAAATTGTACCTAGATACTAACGGGCAGTGCGGGGGGCGTGTCCACTCTCTGTAGCCAGCCCCAATTAGCAACTTGGACACAGCTCTTTGGACCAGTTGATGTTTTTGAACATTCTTTCAATGCAGATCCATGTAGAGCATGTTACAGTAATCCAAACAGGATGTAACTAAAACATATGCTGCCATGGTCAAATTTGGCATCTCAAGGAACAGACATAGTTAGCGCACAAGTTTTAAATGTGCAAAGACACTCCTGGCCACCACAGGTACCTGGGTCTTCAGATTCAATGCTGAGTACAGGAGGACCCACAAACTGTAGACCTGTGTCTTTAGGGGAACTGTGGATCCCTATTTCCTGATCTGCCTTCCGATTGACCAGGAGCACCTCTGTCTTGTCTGGATCATGTTTCATTGTTTGCCCTCATCCAGTCCATTATGGATGACAGACACTGGTTTAGCATTAGGACAACTTTCTTGGCTTTAGGTAGAAAGGAGTAATAGAGTTGAGTGTCATTTACATTTGCATGTATTCTCAATATTAATGTTATTGACATAGTTCCTTAATTTTAGGTTATTTATTTTGAGATTATCCAACATGACAGGGGAAAAAGGTTTAGAAAAAAACACTCCACTATCTTCTTTGGCTAGAGTTATTAACTGTTTTACATGACAATGAAGTAAAGAGTGGAAAAAATTGTATACTTTAAAATGCAAAATGGGAAAATGCTATAATTACTTCCATACTAAGTTTTCTTAAAAGGTTGCTATATAAAACTGGAGCTATTCTATTGGAGATAGAAATTATATGTCTTGGATACCTTTTACAATTTCTTGAAAATTCATGCTGAGATGACTATGCCTTTCATGACTGGGAGACATACAGGGTTGTACTCCTGAGATTTCAGATATTATTGAACTCTGTGTAAATTACGTGTAGAAATGAATGAAAATAAAAGCTTTTCTTCTGTTCTCCACTCCCCACATCTTTTGTCCAGCTGTGACATGTGCTGCCGTTAATGTTGGCACAAAAGGACATCTACTCCCTACAGTAGTCCGGTTACTGGTAGAAGACACTGAAAGGAGATTAAACCAAAATTCAGGGTGATAGATTTCTTCCATTTCATGAGTACTGATAGTGACAGCTGTTTCTCTTCTCCTATTTTGCTCATAGAAAACTTCTTGCATTTATTTCACAAATAGGACATGGGGGGGGGGGGGTCCATTTTTTCATTTGTACTTGGGCATGTTATGTTTGCCTCCAGATAGTGTATCCAAGAGTTTTCAAATGCTATGCAAGAACTTTGATAGCAATGTAACTGCTACAAATAATGAACACTTGTATTTTACATTAGATCACATTCTTACCGCTAGCTTATTTTCCAAATTAGAGAGTTCATTCCATGCATGAGTTATAGGTATGACTTATCTGGAGTAAAGATATTTGCAAATTTTCTTATTTTAAATGAGGACACGTGTTTCAACACATACATTGACTTTGAGATTTTTTGTGAAAATTAGATTTGCATAAAACTTTTGTTTTCCTATTGTTTTGCATGATTGCATGTTTTTCAAGTCTTGATACGTGGGGGGAAATCAATTAAATGTACAAAACCTCACTCACCCAGACCTCTTCACACAACTGCATAAAATCCCACATTTTCCTGCTTTGAACTGGAATATATTGTGGTGTAGACTCAGATAACCCAGGGCCCTTCCACACAGCCATATAACTCAGACTATCAAGGCAGAAAATCCCACAATATCTGCTTTGAACTGGGATATCTGAGTCCACACTGCCACATATTCCAGTTCAAAGCAGATAATGTGGGATTTTATTCAGCTGTGTAGAAGGAATCCCATTTCAAAGCAGATATTGTGGGTTTTTCTGCCTTGATATTCTGGGTTATATGGCTGTGTGGAAAGGCCCCCAGATGAGATAAAATATATCCAGGGAGCCACCACAGGTAAGTTATTAATTTGAACACATTCTTGGTCTACATGTGGTATGTGGCACTATAATGTGTCACATCATGGGGTGAGCTTAAACTATTTAAGACCCAATTACCCAGTCACATGCCCTTTTTGCTTTGTTATTTGCAACCAGTATCCTATATTCTGTGTAGTGCTGGTTGGTGTGGGGCTAGGTAGGACTTTTTCCCCCTTTCCAGGGTCTCCCTCTACCTTATACTGTATCTGGGGAATTGAATGATTGGCTCAGGATGATGTCTGTAATTAGGTCATTGTTTGGGGGAAAGCCCCGGTGGTGAAGTGTGTTAAAGCACTGAGCTGCTGAACTTGCAGACCGAAAGGTCCCAGGTTCAAACCCCGGGAGCGGCGTGAGTGCCCGCTGTTAGCTCCAGCTTCTGCCAACCTAGCAGTTCGAAAACATGCCAATGTGAGTAGATCAACAGGTACCGCTCCGGCGGGAAGGTAACAGCGCTCCATGAAGTCATGCTGGCCACATGACCTTGGAGGTGTTTACGAACAACGCCGGCTCTTCGGCTTAGAAATGGAGATGAGCACCAACCCCCAGAGTCAGACATGACTGGACTTAACGTCAGGGGAAACCTTTATCTTTACTTGTGGGAGAACTTAAGACATTGGTGTTCATCTTTCCTGTGAAGGGTACAGCTCTTGAATGAACTCCATGTGCCCTGGGACTTCAGAGGTAGAGACTACCCTTGAAGCACATCTGGGGGTTTTGTTCTCACTTGTAAAGTTCTGGAACTTGGGTGGGAGTGCCATGGATTTCCTTCCAGTAAGTCCCAGCATAGGAGAAACCCAATTTTTGGATTGATCTTTCAACTCAGTTTTTTCAACAAAGGAAAGGTTGAGGAGACAATGTAGGATAGACACCTAAACTCAACTGGACCTGCGTCAGATTATTCTCCTCGTTCTTGCTTCTTTTAGGTTACATTTACTCAAATAGGATATATGTCAAATAAAATGGCCCTTGTTCAATTTACCTTACTGCTTCTGGTCTTGTTGCTCAAAACATTTTTACACTTTTTTCTTATGTACATAAAAAAAATAAACAGACATTTTCATAAATAAGTTGTAGGCAGCCCCACATCAAAGTTAGATAAAGGTATCTCAGTTCAACATGAACATGTCTATTCAGAAATGAGTCTCATTGAGTTGAATGGGATTTACATCATTTCAGCAATGCCTGTAGCTAATTGTGTGGAATTAGTAATGTCCTGATTTAGGAAACAGGTCAGAGCCAATCACATCTAGATTGCTATAGAGGCGTCCTGCACTTGGGTTAATTTAAAGTGATCGTATCACATAACAAATATTATTAATCTGTGCTTGCATTTTTGGCATTTTGAAGGAGTGATTAAGAGACAAATAATAAACAGCTGCATTGACATGGTTTTGAACCTGTTCTAACATGTTTGAAACAATCTAGCTATAGTGTCCTTCACCTCAAATTGAATTGTGTTTATTAGATTTATTTACTCTTTATCTTCAATGAATAAATGGTTTAAATAATTATATATTTTGATTAGATGCATTTTGATTAAATGACATAAAAATACTTAGCTTTATTGAGATTAAAGCAACCATATACAGTAGTTTTCTGTAAAAATATAAAGATGGGCCTAGGCTGGTGCATGGATTCAGTTTGGTTGGTTCCCTTCAGCCTGTCTGTGCCAAAGGTGATCCTGCATCGCAAACCCCACAGAAGCCACCAGTTCCTTTTCCCTTGTTTGGTATGGTTCTAGACTTTGAAAGGGCAGGGTGGCCAGCAAACCACTCCACCCCTGACCCCAGGCCATCCTGGGAGTCTCCTACCTCCCCCTCCTATCTTTTCTTCTTTGGGGAACTGATTGACTCTTTGTGGGGTGAGGTGGCCAGCCAACCACTCTGCCCCTGATCTGAAGTCATCCTTCTCCCTTTATCCCTGAGCCCCTCAGTTGCCTTTTTAGGGGCTGCCACCGCCTTACCTTTTTGAATCAGTTAAGCTGATGACCTGCTCTGAACCACTAAGACTTGAAATAATATACTCCAAAACATGGCTTTTCCACAAACATGGCTAGAATTCCCACAATACATTTTGGGGGAAAAAATTCCCCCAGTAGATCATACAGGAGTGTTTTTCTAACAAGAGGACAGGATTTCTGTTCCTGGGTGAGACTGGGGCTTGGAGGCAAGATGGGGCTTGGAGGCAAGATGGCGATGCACTAGCAGCTCCTAAGATAAGTCCCTGGCTTTGCTCCTGGAAATAGCTGCTTTCCCTCAAACTCTCCAAGATGTATAACCCAAAATGACAACCAAGGGTCTCGTAAATCACCGAAAAGATGAGAATGGGTGCTTACCTTCCAAATTCCTCAGATATAGCAACAACAACAGGAATTGTGAGTAAAGGAGCACCGATAACACCTTCAATAAACTCAATTAATGAGGGTGCCCCCCTCTCTGACTGGGAGTCTAGCCCAGGACAAATGGCAGAGGTTGATGGACATAATGGTTATCTAAGCTCCCCGGAGTGCAGCCCTTCCCTGGACCGTCCTATGCAGAAATATCAGGAAATATGTTTGTTGTCAGTAGAATCAATGATGCTGTGATGTCTCATGGGCCATGTAGTCCTGTTCCTAGTATTATTGTGACAGATGAAGAGGAAAACTTGGATTTCCCACCGTTTCAGCCAGAATTGGAGCCCTTGCACCTGCAGGATATTTGCCCTCCAGAAGTCAGCCAAACAAGCCTTGAGCAGAAATCTCCCCCATTTTCTCGCCGGGATTATTATAATCAACAAAGAGGCGCTCGCGAGGCGACTCGCCGGAGCGCCAGGATAGCTGCCAGACAATTAGCTGATTAAGTCTGTTTCCCTTGGGAAACTTTAAGGAGTCAAGCATCTGGACACAGCATGGCTTTCGTTTCTTGTTCCCCAGAGAAAATGTTCTTTGGCGGGAAAACAAGATCCTATTTAGGTGTTTGCTCTCGAAGATACCCTTGCGGAGTCAATTCGTCAGCTCGTGGAGTGAGATCGTGTGTAGACTTCTTACTCCAGTTCCCAGCTCCTGAATCAAGTTCCCAGCCCTGCCTTGTTCCACGGATTTCTATGGACTCAGTTCTTGTTCCACGATTGCCTTGTTTCAAGTTGGACCTTGCCAAGTCTCAAGTCTTGCCTTGCCTTGCCTTGCGTTTTAAACCACGGACCCTGCTTCTCGGATTCCAGCCTTGTTTTCCATTCCTTCAGATTTACCTTAAGCCTCAAGACTATGGACAGTTCCCCACACTATTGCTTGCCAAATAGTGTGTGTTTCGGTGAAGTGGATTATAACTTTGGACTTTAATATCATATATTGGACATTGTTTTCCTGGACTATATTTGACCTTCCCTGAAAGGTCTACTTCTGAACTATATTCTACACTTGTTTTTATTGACTTTATATATTCCTTTAATAAAGATATTAGATAGATTCTGGCCTCTGCGTATGGTTATTGGTGCTCTGCAGCCTGGGTCCTGACAGATGCTGATTTTGAACAGACTGGGTCAAATTTCACACCAAATCCAAAGGCTAATTGAGTTGCATCCCACACAGTGTTTCCAGGGAACTGATAGTGTAGAGAAGCCCAGACGTTCACATGGACACTCCTCCAACCACAGCAGTTGTAAATCACTGTCTTAAACCAACAGCTGAATCTAACCCTTGTCTCATTCTACAAAAAACCCAGATAGTATTGCAGTTCAATCAAAAGGCTTTGGGCTGGAGCCAGAAACAACAAATTGTAAAATCACTGGATTTCTTCCTCAGAACCCAGCCCAAACTTATCGATTTAAAAGATCACCATTTCATTCCAACTCAGAATGGTATAAAACAAATCCTACTTACCTTCCATTCCCTTGAAATGCCAGACTGCCTAGCTCAAATTAAGGACATCTTACGGAGCAGGCACAGTATAACTATCAGCAGGATATTTAAGGATTTGACAGTCTATAACCTCATTCCTCAAAATACATCAGATACACAAGGGCAAAGAAGAAATCCAACACAGATAACACAGATAGCACAACTCCAAGACAGGAATTGTCAGCCTGCAGTTGCTTCCATTGATCTGGAACTTCAATCAGACCCTAATACAGATTTTTTTCATGACTCCTCCCAAGATGAGTCCCCCTCCAAGACTATTATAAAATAAAACAATAATGATAGAGATCAATCTGTGATTCCAATAATGACTCAAGTAACAGAAAAGCAGAACATAGACATTTCTGCAGGTGCCGCTTTAAACATTCTGCATACTATGGACTCCCATCTATCGCAGATGGAGCTTGCCCTTATATAGGACATATGTGAGGGCTCACAGACAGTAAATGTGTTTGACTCTCTACTCACCAATGATCCACATTTTATTGCTCACGTGACACTGATCCATCCAGCCCCTACAAGACAAGGATCCAGACCTGATGCAGCAGGATTGTGACTGAGCCATAGAGCCCTTGGGCCTGTGACAGCTACAGGGCCGCCACAGGGTCAGCCTATAAATGTCTATTTGTCCACAATGAGGAAGAAAGCCCAAACTAGAGCTCTATGGTCAGAATTGGAAAATTATGCTGCAGACCTCATGATGCAGAACCCAAACATTTCTGTAATTATGGGAGGGGACCTCAACGCAAGAATGGGACCTGATAATGCCACACTCTTTAAATGCCTCAAGGGCTTTCCTCCCACCACTGAATATGAGGTCCCACTTCTAACCCGGAGTTCCAAAGATCAAAAAACAAACTTTGCAGGGCTGTGTTTGGCTCAATCTACATCAAGATTGAATCTTCACATCCTAAATGCTCTGGAAGGCGATCACCCAGCTTAATTCACATATCTTTCTGGCTCTAAAATGAGCACCATTGACTGCATAGCCATCTCAAGGTAACTCCTTCCATATGTCAAAACCTTGGAAGTTAAGCCCAAGTTTGACAGTGCTCATTTTCCTGTCCTGCTGCACCTAAACTCTTTTACTCAAAACCCACATTGTGGGATACTTCCAACCCTCCAGGCTTAACTTAGTTGCAGAAAATTGGTGTAAAAGTTGTTGTTATTCAAGTTATTTCTGAATAACTGTTTATTTTAACTTCTGGTTGTATGTTGTATGTCTATGTGTTAAATGTTTTGATACAGCTGATGGGCTAATCAATAAAACGTGTTGTTGTTGTTCCGTTAATAAGAGGACAATGCTTGCTTGCTGCTGCTGGCTTCTTCCAGTATGTTTTGTGAGAATAAGAAATGCAAAAACTTTGAAAGAAGTTGCTTGCTGTTGTTGTTTTGTTAGTAAAGAAGAAAGTGTTATAGTGGGGCACTGGGCTGTGTGGTGTGGATGTGTATCTTTGACATTTGGCAGGAAGGAATGATGCCCTCCCTGCTGCTGCTCCTGGAAAAGTAACAGGGTGGGGTCAGCAGGGGGGGGAGGACACCTTTTGGGGAATTTTTTAAAGGTGATTTTATTTCTAAAAAGAAAAGAAATTCCTAAAAATCAGGGGATGACCCAAACATTATGAAACTTGGTGGGCTAACAGTGGTAGAAGTGCCCTCCAAGTGTGGTCATTTTCATCCCGATAGCCCTAAAAATAGGAACCCTCAGTGGCACAGCAGGTTAAACTGCTGAGTTGCTGAACTTGTTGACTGAAAGGTCAGTGGTTTGAATCTGGGGAGTAGGTGAGCTCCCGCTGTTAGCCCCAGTTCCTGCCAACCTAAACAGTTCAAAAACATTCAAATATGAGTAGATCAATATGTACCACTCTGGCAGGAAGGTGATAGCGCTCCATGCAGTCATGCCAGCCACATGACCTTGGAGGTGTCTACGGACAACACTGGCTCTTCGGCTTAGAAATGGAGATAGCACCAACCTCCAGAGTCAGACATGACTAGGCTTAATGTCAGGAGAAAAGCTAAAAGCCCTAAAAATGATGAGAAGAGGAGCCCAGGAAATCCACCCATTGTCACCAATAGGCCGGATCTAGCCGCATTTTTCAGCTGTGGACTGAAAACAGCTATTCGGCTACCCGTCCATTTTTGGGAGTCTTCCGAAAACAGATCCAGGCGTCTCCTGAAATTCCACCAGCAGAAATGGATTGAGGGTCAGCTGAAATGCACAAATCTAGATGGGCCTAAGAGCTATTTCAGATTCCCTGCAGTTTTAGTTAATTTAACTTCAAGTGGGGAAATAAGCCATAATTATATTTGAAGTAAGGTGACTTATGTCATGCTATTTGGAGATCTGGCTGCCATTATTAAACAGACTCTATGATTCTTTGCTTTTAGACTCTCTTGAAATTACAGATTTCAATTCGCTCAAGCACCAACTAACATAGTCTGGATTCAGGTGTAGAATATTACTATTTCGGATATTTATATACAAATATGAGTTTTAAAACAACCAAGCACAACTGAAAAACAGTAGAGTCTGAATCTCAGGGTGGATTTACACTGTAGAATTAATGCAGTTTAACACCACTTTAATTGTCATAGTTCAATACTATGGATCCATGGAAATTGTAGTTTTACACAGTCTTTACCCTTCTCTGCAAATTGTGCTGGTGCCTCACCAAATCACAATTCTGATGATTCCATAGCATTGAGCCATGGCAGTTAAAATGGTGTCAAATTGCATACATGCAGTGTAGTAGATACACCTTTAGATTGCATATTGGTGTAATTTCCAAGGGCCAAATCACACATCTTGATGCATTTTCTAAAACAGGAATGTCATTATTTCAGTCAAAGATAAGAGGACTATCTTGGAATAGATGCATGATTTCTCAATGGGATTTTTACATACTAATTTCATAGTTGGATGATCAGAGCTTTTAAATAGTTTCTATATTCTTTCAAGCTCTTTTGTCATTCAGTAATTATTCATATATGTTGTTTGTTTTGGTGAAAAAATATTATCTGAATATTGCTCACTGCTTAATTACTTGCATAATTTCAGTGTGAATTATCCTGTAATAAACATGCATATGGTTGTGCTTCTGCTCTTCACTGCAAAATATCTGAAATGTACATGTTGCTTCATATACGTACAAATGAGTTTGAGTCCCGGATCAAGTCTTTGAAGTAGTATCTATTTATATAACAGTCACAGCTGGGCTTTATATGTCCAGATACCTAGGGAAGTACAGGTGCTGAAATGCCTTTGTTTTTATCACAGAGAAAAAGACAGCCAGACAGACAATGGTTTCCTCCAAAATATACTGTGAAAAATTGTTTTATTAATTTTTAAAATGTAAGTAGATGTTATCCCATACCTTTTATACGACTCTTTTGGCTAAACTATGGCCCTTTCTATACTGCCATATAAAATCTAGAGTATCTCCTTTGAACTGGATTATATGGCCGTGTAGACTCATGCCCTTTCTACGCTGCCATATAATCCAGATTATCAAATCCACATTATCTGCTTTAAACTGGATTATATGAGCCTACACTGCCATATGGCAGTATAGATGGGGCCTGAGTAGCTATTTAAATCATGATCCTGGCTCATGATAAATATGTGTTTGCATTGTGCTAGCTTGTCAGCTAAGAGCTGCATATGTCCTCCAATTTTGTTATTTTCATGTTACTGTGTTTACTAACATTGTACTACTTTGCCAGTGTTTATTTTTGAGGCCCAGTAACTGATACAGGAGACCATAAGTTTGCAATGTGTTCTTTATTTGTTTGCCTTTCCCTGTGTCACATACTATGTCTGTTGTTGCCATTCTGGTGGTTTTCCAGTACTCATTTACAGTTCTGATTAGCTACATCATCTATTGTTGAAAAATGTTTTTCTTGGCTGTTAAAAAGAGGCTCCCAGATTAGCTTGAAATTAGCTTTATCCAAAAATTTCACTTAGATGGCACAGTGAAACATGAATGCAATTAAAAGGGGAATGGTTTGGCAATGTACAATGATTTTCAGGAGGAATTTTCTGCCAGATAATTTCCTTCATACACAGCATTCATATTTACCTGATCTTGTGTGCAGATATTATTTGCTTCATCATCATCATCATCATCATCATCATCATCATCATCATCCTTGTTGTTGTCGTCATCATCTAAACAATATAAAATGTATGTCCAGAATCCATTGCATTTTTAACATCAGGGTCTATTTGCACAATCCAACTAACTGTTTTCTTTGAAACAATTCAGTGAAAATGATGACTTCCAATTATTCTGTTTGGCAAACTAAAATGTAGGCAGTTTAGTTAGGAGAAATAAAACAAATAATTTTATTTTTCCACATCCATTGAGTCCTAGAATCATAGAATCATAGAGTTGAAAGAGACTTCATGGGCCATCCAGTCCAACCCCTGCAAGAAGCAGGAAAATCTCATTCAAAGCACCCCCGACAGATGGCCATCCAGCCTCTGCTTAAAAGCCTCCAAAGAAGGAGCCTCCACCACACTCTGAGGCAGAGAGTTCCACTGCTGAACAACTCTCACAGTGAGGAAGTTCTTCCTAATGTTCAGGTCGAATCTCCTTTTCTGTAGTTTGAAGCCATTGTTCCACCTCCTAGTCTCCAGGGCAGCAGAAAACAAGCTTACTCCCCCCGCCCTATGACTTCCCCTCACATATTTGTACATGGCTATCATGTCCCCTCTCAGCCCTCTCTTCTGTAGGCTAAACATGCCCAGCTCTTTAAGCCACTCCTCATACGGCTTGTTCTCCAGACCCTTCATCATTTTAGTCGCCTTCCTCTGGACGCTTTCCAGCTTGTCAACATCTCCCTTCAATTGCGGTGCCCAGAATTGGACACAGTATTCCAGGTGTGGTCTGACCAAGGCAGAATAGAGGGGTAGCATGACTTCCCTGGATCTAGATGCTGTACCCCTATTTATGCAGGCCAGAATCCCATTGGTTTTTTAGCAGCTGCATCACATTGTTGGCTCTTCTTCAACTGGGAATGAGTCTTTTTCTTCCTATTGTTAATTTGCAACTCTATCGAAAAAAGAGATCAGATTAGTCTGGCATGATTTGTTTTTGGTAAATCCATATTGACTATTAGCAATGACCACATTTATTTCTAAGTGTTTGCAGACCACTTCCTTAATGATCTTTTCCAGAATCTTGCCTGGTATTGACGTGAGGCTGACCAGATGGTAATTGTTTGGGTTGTCCTTTTCTCCTTTCTTGAAGATAGGGACCACATTCGCCCTCCTCCAATCTGCTGGGACTTCTCCCGTTCTCCAAGAACTCTCAAAATGATTGCTAGTAGTTCCAAAATAACTTACGCTAGTTCCTTCAATACTCTTGGGTGTAGTTGATCCAGCCCTGGAGACTTGAATTCATTTAGAGCAGCCAAACAATTTGTTTTCCTATTTGGGGTTGGATTTCCCCTCATTCTTCATCCACTCCATGTTGCTGAGGTTGAGGCTGGCATTCTTTTTGTGAGAAGACTGAGGCAAAGAAGGCATTAAATAGTTCTGCCTTTTCCCTATCCCCTGTCAGAATTTCCCCATCTTCTCCTCTTCTCTATCACCTCCTTGTTCTTCCTTTTCCTACGGATGTAAGCAAAGAAGCCCTTTTTATTGTTTTTAATGTCTCTGGCAAGCCTGAGCTCATTTGCATTTTAGCCTTGCAAACCTTTTCCCTACAGGAGTTGGCTATTCATTTGAATTCTTATGTGGTGATTTCTCCCTTTTTCCACTTATTGTGCATGTCTTTTTTGAGTCTTAGACGAGTTAGAAGTTCTTTGGACATCCATTCTGGCTTCTTTGCACTTGTCTTATTTTTATTCTTTGTTAGCACTGTTTGCATTTGTGCCTCGAGTATTTCACTTTTGAAAAACTCCCATCCATCCTGTGTTAGTCAACCTAAAGAATTTTTATTTTAATAAGGAAGTTACATTAAGGCTACAAGAAACTGATGTTGGAATCTGTGAAGGCTTTCTGTTACCATTTTGATAGAAACTGTAAAGTTTCTCCAATTCACATTGAGCTTTTTTGGCTTTTATGCTATAGTTCATGTAGAGTGGTACAAAAATTATCAATGAGAAGAAGTTAGTGACCTGGAGAAATCTAAATTTATCCTTATTAGGAAGAATTGCAGCAGTCAAAATGAATCTTCTCCCCAAGATGCTTGATCTATTCCAAAATTTACCAATAATAAGGAATATGAAGATTTTTAACAAGTGGAAAAAAGAAATAATGAAATTTGTGTGGAAAGATAAAAAACCAAGAATAAAATTTACAATTATGACTGATTTGAAAAATGGGAGGTTTTGATCTCCCAGACTTTATACTATGAATCATGTGTATTGCTATGGATTAAGGACTGGTCACAAAAATTAAAACATTAACCTTAGAGGGCTTTGATTTATGTAAAGGATGGCATTCCTACCTTTGGTACGGGAGGTCAAAATTAAAAAAAAATTGGGAATCATTTTATTTGATACTCGCTTATTAAAGTATGGGAAAAGTATAAAAGAAATTTGTATACTAAGACTCCAATGTGGTTGTCCCCACTAGAAGCAAATCAAAGAGGGCTTCTAGGTTGGACCAAGTGACTGACTTATAAAGATATTTCAGTTAAAAGAAATGATATGTTCCAAATAAGAACACAAGAGGAAATATCTCAACAGTTCAAAAATGTCTCATGGTTCCAATACCTGCAAATTAAGGAATATTTTAACAAGGATTAAAAAAATGAGTTTTATGGATAATAAAGATTTCTGGGATAATGTACTGGTTATGGAAAGGAAAAAAATAACAAAAATTTACGAAAAATTAATTGGTTGGGCAACAGAGACAGAAGAATTTAAAAATTTGATGATTAGATGGGCAAGAAATATTGGAAGAACAATTAATTTAAGGGAATGGGAACAAATCTAGACAAAATATTTAAAATAGACTTATACAACAGATTTAAAGGAAAATTAGCTAAAAATGTTACATCGATGGCATATCACACCTAAAAACTAGAAATGATGTATAAAAACGCTGACAATAAATGTTGGAAATGTAAATTGCGGGAAAGTTCATACTACCACATGTGGTGGTCATGTAAAAAACAGTAGATTGGAAAATGGTACATAATGAATGTAAAAAAATCTTAAAAATCGATTTCCCAATGAAGCCTGAATTCTATCTTTTAGGAAAGTTTGACATGGATCTCCTCAAAGACTCTAATACTGATAAACTCTTCACTTGTTTTGTAACTGGCTAGAATGGTTTTTTGACAAACTTTGGAAACAAAAATCAATTCCTACTAAGACACAATGGATAGACAAGATTATGGAGATAAAAGATATGGATAAACTGACTTTCTTGTTAAAGCAGAATAATGAAAAGGGAAGGAAAATGATGGACTGGACAGTCTTTGAGGACTATATAAACAAGGAGGATAAATAATAGGCTTGATCGATCCACGAAAAATTTGATTCTAAACTCGTTTCAAAACTAGAGGGGGGCAGCTTTTCATTTCTGATGGTATTTCCGAATTTGGCCCCCCAAAAAATTCGAAATTAACGAAAATTCGTTATTTTCTAAATTAATTCGTTAATGGTGGACGCGCATGCGCAATTCCCAAAAACAGCACAGAGGGAGAGGACTTTACAGGACTCTCCCACCCTCATTTTTTGAGTGATCTTCTTCCAACTTGGTACAGTGGTAGAACACATTTAACACTGATAGCTCACCAAAATTTGGAACGTTTCCCTTATCCTCTGATTTTTGGCGAATTTTCATAGCTTTTATAATAAACCATTTTTTAATAATTGCAGAAATCTGTTCCTGGTTTGAAAGTCTTATTTCCTGTTAAATTGGGTTGTCTTTACTGTGAAAGTCATTGTTCTACTTCAGAAACTTTGTTTTTGTGGCTGAAACTTTGTTAAATTGGTGTGTGTGTGATATATACTGTGTATATATATATATAGTTCCTGCATAATGTGTGTATGTGTGTGTGTGTGTGTGTGTGTATAGGTAAAGGTAAAGGTATCCCTTGACGTTAAGTTCAGTCATGTCTGACTCTGGGGGTTGGTGCTCATCTCCATTTCTAAGCCCAAGAGCCAGTGTTGTCCATAGACACCTCCAAGGTCATGTGGCCGGCATGACTACATGGAGTGCCATTACCTTCCCGCCAGAGCGGTACCTATTGATCTACTCACATTGGCATGTTTTCAAGCTGCTAGGTTGGCAGAAGCTGGAGCTAACAGCAGGCACTCACTCTGCTCCCGGGATTTGAACCTGGGACCTTTCGGTCTGCAAGTTCAGCAGCTCAGTGCTTTAACACACTAACACACTACACATACACACAATGTGGAGAATATGTGGAAAGGTAGATAGATAGATAAGTTGGGAGCCACAGCGAAGGCACCTTCCTGGGAGCAAGGTCTAATAATAATAATAATAATAATAATAATAATAATAATAAATCCCTTACAATATCCAAGATGGGTACCATTATTGGCAGAGAAAGCCAAGCTGTAGGAGTTGAAATCCAATCATTTATCCTCCCTATAGAATCAATTTTATATGCATTTTTAGCTTCAGAAAAGCTAAAATCAGGACAGTAAAAGAACAACACCCAGAAAATGGGAATTCCAGACAGGAAACAATCAGGGCCAGCTAATACCTCCCAACAAAGGGTTCCCCCAGGTAGGAAGCAGCCAGGCTTTGAAGCTGCAAGGCTATTCAATGCTAATCAAGGTGACCAATTGCAACATTCACACTTGCCTCCCACAGACAAGAGTTCTTTCTCCCACCCTGGACCTTCCACAGATATACAAACCCCACTTGCCTAGCTTCGCACAGACGTCAAAACCTCACCGCCGGGCCCCTCTCTGTCTCTCTCGGTCTCTCCATTCCCGGCTCCATCCGCCGCCTTCCCGCCTCACAGAGAGACACCAGGCCTAAGCTGAGGCGAGGCGGCGGCGGCCATTTCCCCCCTCCGTCTTCCTCCTCCTCCTCGGCCTCCTTCCCCCTCGCCCCCTCCCATTGGCTGAGCCCGTGACGCCCCTTTTGCTGAGGGGCAAAAGGAAAGGGCCTGAATGGTGGGAGTTTGGGTGATTTGCAAAAGCTTTTTTTTCCTAACGAAAAAAACGACGACATAACGAAAAATGGCCTCTCGCGATTCGAAACCGCGATATCCAGACGTGTGGACAACCAATGCTTCAAAATTGCTTCAAAACAAACGAAAATAACGAATTAATAACGGTTAACGGGGAAAACGAATTATTTGAGCAAGCCTAATAAATAATGTAAAACTTGAAAAAATTATTTAAAAAATCAAGGAAAAAAATCTTTTATTTTTATTTTTTTGGATTTGCAGTGATAACAATTTTAAAGGGCAAAAGGAGGAACAGAAGTCAATTTTTTCTTTTTTTCTTTTCTTTTTTCATTTTTTTCTTTTCATAATACTATATAACATTGTGTTGTATACTGTATTTTATTTGCTTTTATATAAAACTTAATAAAATTACTTTAAAAATGTAATCTCAACTATACTGAAGGGCAGTTTAGGTCAATTCCTAAATAATATTTTCTAGACAAGGAATATGTCATCCAGAGAATTGTCATCCAGAATTGTCATCCAGACAAGGAATATGTCATCCAAGGAATTGTCATCCAGAGATCTCTAGTGCATCATACATTTGACTTGTGACAGTACAATGTCCAGCATGGGTTGAATAAAATAGGCTTTTAGACTGAAACAAAAAAAAACCCTTCATTTATTTATTTTTCACATAAGTCGATGACAAAATCAAAAATTATCTTCCTACTCTCTACCCAGGTTGAGATTACAAGAGGATTTCAGCATGTAGACATGATAGCCATGTATAAATATGTGAGGGAAAGTCATAGGGAGGAGGGAGCAAGCTTGTTTTATGCTGTCCTGGGAACTAGGATGCGAAACAATGGCTTCAAACTACAGGAAAGGAGATTCCATCTAAACATTAGGAAGAACTTCCTAATTGTGAGAGCTGTTCAACAGGGGAACTCTCTGTCTCCGGAGTATGGTGTAGGCTCCTTCTTTGGAGGTTTTAAAGAAGAGGCTGGGTGGCCATCTGTTGGGGGTGCTTTGAATGCAATTTTCCTGCTTCTTGGCAGGGGGTTGGACTGGACGGCCTATGAGGGCTCTTCCAACTCTATCAGTCTTTGTTTTTATGACTTTTCATAGTTGAAGATAATTAAAGGAATATTTCATTTTACAAAAGGTTAAGTCTTGATATCATTTTAATGTAATAAATTGCAATTGGACCACAATGTCTTGATATGCTGGGATGTTCTTTCTTACTCATGAAAATAAAAAATGCAAATATTCTATATGACTTTTGCCCATACATACATTTTGAGTGTGATGCCTCCACTTCAGAAGCCTGGTTAGCATTCAGTAAAATGCAGTGAACATAAAAATAACATTTTAAGAAACACACCAGCTTATGTAACCACCAATAAATCTGTCCCACCCTCCAGTTCCCATCCATCCTAATTACATTCCGATCCTAACACATGTGTTAAAACTTATTTTTCCCCTATAGCTGCAGAGTTAATTTTTAAAAAAAATCATACTTATGCCTAAAGGAACATGTTTTACTGTGAAATCTGTTGTATATTGCGTGTTCCTACAGAAATGAGACAAGTACCATTTTTTGCCTGTGTAGGTAACCCAGTAGATCCTAAGTAATTTTCCTTATATTTATGTTCCTTCTCCCTACCCTTTAATTCATAACAGCACAAAATGATTTAAACACCTGCACTTATATTTAATTATTTTGCTATATTTGGCAAACAACCCATGGACGATTTCCTTTTATTATCCACAGTATGAATGTGGCTTCCAGGTCATCAACACTTCCATAGTCAAGTGAAAGGATATTTATTGCCCATTCATTATACACAGTTGTTTACTATTTCTTAAAACCTCTCCAGCTGAATTGGTTTGTCAGAAGGCAAAATCCCTTGGCAGCAGTAATAGGTTTTCCCACCACACAAAAACAGCTCAATTGAAAAAGCCCTGCCAGAAATATTTAATATTACTTTGTAAAATTGCTGCAGAATGACTAACATTAGAGTTTCATTTCACTTTGAATTTCCTCAGTATTTTCTCTTTATTGGGAGAATGCTGGTGTTCTCATCGCATATCAAACTACCTGAGCTCACTGCAGAGTTTGGTGCCAAATTAATCCTCTTTGTCTGATAGTCAGATAGTTTTAATCTGATATTTTATCCTTTGGGTCACCAGAATACACCTTGCATTTCCTACTCAAGTTGTGCAATTTCAAAAAGCAATCTTGGCATGATATGACATAGGTGACAAAAAGTCTTAAGCATGAGAATATAGCTACAGTAAAATAAAAATGGAGGGGAAGGACTGAGTTCCATGACAATGGAAAGAAGTGGAGCAATTTCATAATAACGACAAATAATTTGAACCATTTGCAAGATATATTGCTTGCAAAGTTTGGATATGATAGATTCATTTATGTCTCCTGAACACCTCTACCTCGGTGGAGTAGTGGGTTAAAGCCTTGTGACTTGAAGGTTGGGTTGCTGACCTGAAGGCTGCCAGGTTTGAATCCCACTCCTGGGAGAGGGCGGATGAGCTCCATCTATCAGCTCCAGCTCCTTGTGGAGACATGAGAGAAGCCTCCCACAAGGATGGTAAAAACATCAAAACATCTGGGCTTCCTCTGGGCAATGTCCTTGCAGACGGCCAATTGTCTCACTCCAGAAGTGACTTACAGTTTCTCAAGTCACTCCTGACATGAAAAAAAAACCCTCTAAGTAACTAAAAAGAAAGAAATATCAAATTTCCTCTAACCCAAGAGATTAAAATATTTATGTGTATCTTAAAGGTGAATGATTACACAGAGGAAGCAGTCCACAGGAGATAATGTATTGCTCTAAGAAAGAAAGGGAAAACTATTTTCTTTGGCTAACAGGTCAATGATGTTTGGAGGAGGGAAAAAGTGAAGAAGGATTGACAGTGGGAACAGGTGAGAACCCTTGATCATAAAAAAAGAACAATTTGAACTTTGCAAGATATATTACTTGTAGAGGGGTGGAATAGGGGAATAAAAACAACACACTCCATAGGTTTTCAGGGGAAGGAGGAGTGAGAAGGGCGGGGTATAAATGTTGTAAATAAATGTATTTTGAATATTCAACATAAAATCTAAAATTAAATCCATGTACTTATTCAAGTGCTAGAGTGTGGGGAAAATATTAAAAATACATTTCAAAAGGACTGATGTAGCTTTCTCTGAACTCATGTGATATTTTGATCTATACATAAAATGAATAATGGATGCATATCCCACAAAATCATGCCAACCACTCAAGGATGGGAAAAAACCATATACTTACTGTTTTGTTATGTAGCTATATGCTCTTCCAAACCAGTGCAATCAAGCGAGAGTTCCCATTTCAGAGAATGTTACATTGCTGATTGGTGGCTCATGATGTTGTTTTTGGATTCATCTGGAACCAGTCTCACCCCTGTAGAAGGCAACACAGAAATGCAGGAGAATGAAAGAAGCTTTTTGTTAGTGAAGGAAATGTTGTAGATCAGCCATCATGGCCTGTATTACATCAAAAGATGGAGTTGGAAACAGATGAGGCTGAGGATTTTGCAGACAATTCTGCTTCAAGCCGAGGTCCCATGACCTTGCAAATGCCTGATATGGTGATTTCAGAAGAACCACTAATTGGCAGACATTCCGAAGTCTCTTCATCATTACCCACACCAGATGGTGTTGACCTGGGTAAAGATGAGATGTTTAAATCGGAAGGAATTTGTTAATAGAGATAGAAGCAAGAAAGAGGGAGTGAGAAGGTCTTGAAGATTAGCTCACAAGTCGGATGGCTAACTTTCCCAAGGGAAGTTTTAGAGGGTCCTGTGCTCCTTAATCTTACAGGCTTGGAATTCTTAAAAGTGCCCCTCACTGTATTCTTGTTGTGGTGTCAACTTTGCCTTTCCTCAGAAGAGGTTCCAGTTTCCAGCTCCTTGCCTTGTCTTCTGAATCCATGCTGAGTTTCCAGTTTCAGGAGAGCTGTGCCGAGCCGCGACTCCCGAGTAGACTTTGCCTTGTTACTGTGACTTCCTTGTTCCTGAATCAAGATTGACTTTGCTTTGTTTACCTTGCTTCTTTGACTTTGCTACAGGACATTTCAAGCAGATTTGCAGTGCTTTGTTTCCACTATTGCTTCATGGACAAACTTTGATTTCTAAAGGAAGCTATCAAGCTTCACTTGTAGATTACAAATTGGACATTGATAAACTCTTTCTGAATTGCAATAGACTATATATTATGGACTATTTCTTACTCTGACTTTCCACCTTAAATGTGCATATATATTGTCAAGGACAGAACGCCACAAGATCGAAGATAACAGAGTTTATTGGATTACAGAACTCAAAATGCCCGTAAAATACAAGGGCCAGGCAGTATTAGCCTTTAAAAGCAAAAAGGGGCAAGGAAAAACGCTCAAAAGATAAACCGGATTAAACCGGAGTTTAATCCGGGTAAAAATAAAACAGCTTGCTTCAGCCTGGGGATAAACAAAACAGAAGCCGGGGAACAAAGTGTTCAAAAGAATGCAATTAATTGGCAGCAGATTCCTCTCTGCTGCCAGCACTGTGCTTTGAGTAACTTGAGTCACTCCTCCACACAGCAGGCAAGATTTCCAATACACACAGATCAGCCGAGGATTGAAGCAGTAGAGTAGACCCAGTTCCTTTCCGTAGTTCAAGCCAGAAGCAGACGTTTGTAGTTTCCAAGTCCGAGTAGGGGGAAGTCAAGCCGTGGTCAGTTCAGTCCGAAATCCAAAGCAGGAGATGGCGTCCGTCAAGAAGACGACGGAAGGTCAAAGCTAATGAGATTAAGCACAAGTTTGCACAAACAAAAGCCCACACAATTCTTCCCGCCGTCTGACCCCAAATTCCAAAACAACTTACGTATCAGCACACGAAAACACACCAGTCTTCAGGAAAGCGTCCCACACAGATCCCAAGCGTTCGTCCAGATTACCTTGCCCAACGCAATTTGCAATTGCTCCCAAGCCTCATTTTATGCCAGTTACAAATCCTCATCACTCATCAGAGCTGGAACACCTCTGACTACGCCCCACAGCATCCCCAGCTGTGGATCCCGTCCCATCCCTCCAGCTTGTCCATGGGTCTAATCCTGAAGGTCCCCATTCATCTTCCATCCCATCATTGCCAGTGGCACCCAATTCCTCCCTCACCCGAGTCCAATCCACCTCATCCTCCTCCGAGCTAACCAGCCCCTCCTCCATTCTCTCCGTAAACCCCTCAAAAGACTCTTCGTCAGATGGTGCTGCAAAGATATCTCGCAGTCTCTTTCTTTCTCGCTCCTCGAGAGTATCTGACTCTCGAGGAGTCTTACGCCCACGTCTGCCAGTAACAGAGCCATGAGGCTCAATCATAACATATATATTCAGAATATATATTCTGCTTCAATAAACGGCTTGTGTGTTATATTGGCTCCAGTCTGGTTTTCGGGTGCTCGCGCTGCCTTGGGGTGGAACAGGAAATTTGACTAATCACTGTTCAGATTTTTATAATAACTTGACTCATTATTGGCTCTGGATGTTGTGAGACCTATAGGAGTATGTCTTTTTAAAAGGGTTAATTATTGAAAACCTTAATGTACAGTGAGGGGCCATCTGTAGTCCCTGATCCCATCCAGTCAGGGGTGATCAATAGTCAAGGAATTATTGAACCCATGAGAGGGGTTAATGGTTATTTAGTTATCAAAGGGGGTGTCCAAGAAAGATGTCATCTGGCAGTCACTAGCTTTCAGTGTTGTACTTTTGTATGGAATTGCTGTTCGTTTTGTGTAGTTTCATTCATTTACGTCTCATTTTCATATTTGTTTCCACTAACGAAAATGGGGTACCTATATGAGCAGAATTTTCATCTGGCTTACTAAAAACCCCAAAATTTTCAGATCAATTGGCTTCTGAGGCTCCTCCCTCCACACTAGGTTTTTGGGCTAGAGGAGTGAAAGTTGTCACACACTGAGGGCATTTCAACCCCTTTTAGCCCAGCAACTTTTTAAATGTTTTGGTTTTTCCCAAAGTACTATTGTTATTAATATTATTATTATTATTATTAACACCCATTGGCACACACCAGCTGTCATGGGGAGGTGCTCCTCTTCCAGACTCAGCTTAGGGTCCCAGAATAACTATCGTTATTTATATTAATATTATTATTAACACCCATTGATACACATCCGTTGTAATGGGGAAGCACTCCTCTCCCAGACACAGCTTAGGGTCCCAGAATAATTATCGTTATTTATATTAATGTTATTATTAACACCCATTGGTACACATCAGCTGTAAATGGGAAAGCAGCCCTCTTTCAGTACCTACTTATTGTTACAGGGCCAAAATGAAAGGAAAACAAAAGCAAGCATGATGACTGTGTGGCTTTCATTTTCGTGTCGGCTCTCGTTTCCTACGAAAATGTCATCATTCATTTTGTGTAGATGAACGGTCGAAACAAAACAATAGCACGAAGGAAACAAAGGAAACATTTTCGCGCATATCTCTAATAGCTTTACACTTCAGATAAACCCCGGAAGAGACATTGTAAGTCAATTTCTCTCTTGCGGTACTTTGGGATTAGTTAGCAATTGAAGAAATAATTAAGACAGCAGAGTAATAAACAACTGCTGAACAGAAGCTGGGGGTTGAGACAGATATAGAATTAATTTGAGAAAGATAACAGTATTTTGTAGGGGTAGGGATGTCTCTCTCAGCACTGTGTATACATATGTACACTGCTAATAATAATGAGTTCCAATCATTTTCTGAAATTGAACTCATGTTCCACTTCATTATCACAAAATAAGGTGAAACATTTGGAAATGTCATTTGTGCCCACATTGTACACAAATAAAGTCAACAAAACCACATAAATTATACTATGGACTTCATCACATTAAGACTAGGATTTCCCACACATCATGTTGAATCCAGTGAGGCCCATCAGGGAGCATGGGGAACCCATTGCTCCATGCCCCACATCACCTGTCTCCCCCCTCACCCCATCCCACGAGGGAAAGCAACTGCCATTTAGCTTCCCCCTGTTGTTGCCCATGCAACCCCAGAAGCCTCCCATGTTGTTGCGTTGGTGGCTTACAATGCTCACTCTTCACTTGCATGACAGAGCCCCACCGAAAGTAGATTTATGTTGTGTGGTTGGAGCCACACGCCATACAACTGGCAATTTTGCCCATCTAATGAGTCACATGTCATGACACAACAGTTTTCTGTGGCAATTCTTGAAGCTTTGTGGAGGAACTCTGTGGCTGGACTTCCACTGCATGATATGGTAGGTCAGTGTAGACCCATATAATACTATTCAATACAGTTAAACTGCATTATATTGATCTAAACTGGCCATATCATGCAGTTCAAACCTGCATTATATGACGGTGTAGATTCTGGCTTAGCAAAACTAAATAGGGCTAGCATTCAGTTGGCTTGATCTATACCTTGAACATTTTTCTGCTCAGTCTGTGATAGGTAAGAAGAAAGCTCCTGACTGTCTTCTCATTTCTTCCCTGAACAGGGTGACCATTTGTCTTCAGCTAAAGGGCATTTGATTCTAGTATTAAATTTTGAATGTATAAAATAAAGAATTACCTGCCTCCAGTGCAGTCCCAGCTGTCTTTCTGCATGAGTAACAATCAAGGCCCACCTTCTTCCATTCTGGAAGCATACATAGATCAGTGACATATGTAAGAGATACAAGAGACATACTTTTCTATGGGAAAATAAATCTACTGTGATTCTGCATCAGGATGACAGAATTATCTGATCACACTTGATGCAAGGGCACAATACAATTACCAAGTCTTGATTGGGGAAGAGGGATGGGCAGAGAAATAGATTGTAGAAAGTTATAGAAGTAACATTATCTGAGAGCCAAATATTTTATTTATTTGTTTCTCCATGGAGATATTTCAAAATTACTAATATATGATTGAATGAGAATTTGATCTATGTAGGGAATGTTACCAATCAATTTCAGTCCACTGGTGGAATGAAATCCAGCCGTCTTGTTTTTAAATGAGGGGCTATAAAATGGTTGCTGTCCATTCAGGGGTGATACTTGGCAAGAAAGATTGCTACTTGGTTCAGGGGCACAGGACTAAATAAGGGTCAGGTTACATGCCTTTACTTGTCTCTCCTCTAATATTGTATGTGGCAGCCTTTCATTGTGTCCAATTATTTTTTTCCTTCCACTAATCCTACTTTTGTTGGAATACCTGAATTCTCACCAATAACTTCAAAGCAGTATTAAATTGGCATGAGGCAGTACACCAGGAAAGTGGAGATGTGTATTGATAATATTTGTATTCAATGCCTTTGGAGATAGCATAAAGCCATATTGACTTCATACACTTCTATCAAGAAGAACAGAAAAATCAAAATGCCTTATAATGCTGGATAAGTATGTATTTAAAAATTGGGTCCTTTGATTTGAAAACAATGCTCCCAAAGTCATATGTTGATAGAATTGACTTTTTGATGTATATCCAAATGAAAGTCCTTGCATATCTTAACTACTTTCTATTTTAGCTTGCTTAATGCACAATGGTGTTGCAATGTAATTGAAGGGGTCACTGAACCAGAGTGACACCATTTTAAATTGCCTGTCTGCTTGAAATCCAGGGATCAGTCTGTCCCCTATAATAAGTATAAAGTTTGCAAACTTGCTGTCTTGGGACAGCATGTGTTTTATGTTTAAGCAAGAATTCAGTTGTGGTTAGGCTTGTGGTTAAGCCGATTCTGAGAAAATATATGCAATATATAAATTACATGTGTTTTGCTTGCACCTGTCGAAATGTTGTGGTTAGCTACATCCTGGACTTGTTGACAACACAGGATGTTCTAGCTAACCACAAACTGAACTGGGGGATTTCCAGTAAATCTAGCCCAGAAAGGGGAACTAGAAATGTGGTAAACAAGTAGGGTATATATTGTCCGGGGCTGATTAGCTCTACACAGACAGCTTTGGTCAGCTTCACAGCCCGTGTTGCTCTGTCTGTCGGTAGCTACCTAATAAAGGTGTTTTGTCCTCAACTCTTTGGTCTCCGAGTGGTCTCAAAGCGGCTTGACACGCCCGGTATGTATAAGTGTCTGGGGGACGCCCAAATCACCCCTTACATTTCTGGGGGCTCGTCCGGGATGAAATTATGGGCTTTGTAGTGATGAAATTTTGGGCTTTGTAGTGTTTTTTTAGTTGTCAAGGTTCCGTTGTAGCCCACTCGGAGCTGCTCTTGGGAGCAAGGCGTGTCCGCTTCCCCTTCCAGGGTGCTGCGTACGGTCCGCGCCGAGACGTGCGCACGGCCTCTCAATAGAGGTAAAGACCGGTGGTTCCCTTCGCGGCACCCGAGGGAGGGAAAGGCGTGCTCTCCTCCAAAACAGAAGTTGTGAGACAACCACCGCTGGGAAAGTCGGCCGGCCGCCGCGGGACGGAACGAAAATTAGGCAAGTATACCTCTTAAAACCGCTTGTTGTTTAGCATTGCGGGGAGGGAGAGTTTTAAATTGTAGAAGCAGTTCTGGGTCCCGTAGGAATCCCTTGGGAACCAAGAGAACCCCAAAGGGAAGAGAGCTCTGGGAAAGACCTGCAAGGGGAATCCGACCAGGTCCGGAGGCAGGCCCTAGTAGCAGGACGTGCAAGGATGGTCCGACCACGGTCCGGGGACATACTCCACTAGGAAATTAATCTTTCACATCCAGTGGGAAAGCGGAGGAAGACCGTTGATCTTCCGGCTGTGCGGGCCAGGGTCAAATCCGCGTACCCCAATGGGTGGGAAAGAATCGAAAGAGACAGGAGGGCCAATGACCCCCCTCCGATGTATGTTGAATAACTTTGAGCAATTGAAGAAGTACACAGCCGAGGCAGGAATGGTGCCTTGTTTGGAGGTTTGGATGCTGTGTTTGGCTTGGGTTTGTGTTTGGTGGTTTGGATGCTGTATTTGGTTTGTGTTTGTGCTCGGTGCACTGTTTGGAAGTTTGGATGTTGTGGATGTATACCAAGAGAAAGTGTTCCCAGTGAGAGTAGACCCTCAAGGGGATCTGAGTACAGCAAATGGTAAAAACTCATTGAGGCTGTATCAGAACCTGAGTTTGTGCCCTGGAAAAAGGGACTCCAAGAGTTCCAAATTTGAGAAAGATCTACCAGATGGAGCAGGAGCAGAATGAAAGTCCAGTAGCATTTCTAGAAAGGCTCAGGGAAGCATTCGAGGAGTTTTCTCCTTATGATATGGATGATCCTAGTGATCGAGCTGAAGGAAGGATAGTGTTGAAGAGTGTTTTTGCCAGCCAATGTTGGCCGGATATACGGAGAAGGTTACAAAAGGATGCTAGATTGACTCATTTGACTTTGGAGAGGATAATGGAAATAGCAAATCAGGTTTATTTGTCCCGGGAGGTCGTGCAAGCCAAACGGGAAGAGGCAGCGGTGTCTCGTAGGGCCAAGGTTATAGCCGCTGTGTTAGGGCAAGAGCTTGGAAAGAATAAATGCGCACGGTGCCACGAGCAAAGGCACTGGGCGGCGGATTGTAAGGTGGATCTTGGAAGAAGACAGAATAGGAAAGTGCAGAATAGAAGTGGAAGTTGGAAAGGAAGGAGACAGAACCGTGGAGCTGTTAACCAGCCCAGTAGGGGTCCGGTTGCAGTTGGATTGGTTGATCCTGCATTGGATGAAGCATGGGCTGGTTTTTCTGAGAGAAGATGATGAATTTGAGTTTCCAGGAATATCTATATAAAATGAACAGAAAGGGAGCTGAGGCATTGTGCCCTACAAGAGTGAAAATGCATGATTGTATGAAAATGCATATGGCTGTTATTTGTGTGTGTATGAGAAGAACATAAAGTGCATGACACTATAGCTTATTGGAAGCTTTGCAGGCGGATAATAGAAAGGAATAAAGGCATGCAAGTTGCGTGTGTCGCGTGAGATAGAGTGGCCCTCATTCCCCTTCACTCCCCAGTGACTTTCCGAAGGTTCACTTGATCCTGTTTGGAATTTAAGAGTTTAAGAGTTTGTGTATCTGTGTGAGGTTGTGCGGAAAGATCCAGAATGGATGAAAGAATATATGTGTATGGCAGTAAACGATGTGATAACTGGAAGGAATAAAGTTGTTGTTTCAGATGGATCCCAAAAGGAAATTGGCATCCTAATGGAAAGGAGAAGGGGAAGGCAATACCTCCCCTATCCGGACTCAAGGTGTGTTTTGTGAGTTTTGTGGAACCAGTGTGGTTTTGTGTTATTATAACCTAAGATGTTTTGTTTGTTGTGTGTTCTTTGAACAGATAGTAGAAAAGAATGTTTGAGAGGAACTCAGGCTTTGTTATAGTTTTGTTTTGTGATAAAGGTTACAAGGTTTTGGGAAAAAGGCTCAGCCAGTGTTAAGTGCATGGGATTTCGTTTGGGAAAAAGGTCTCCGGAGGCTAGAGGTGGAATGCAAAGAAGCCATTTGCTCCATCCCTACCCCCCGGACTAGGAAACAGGTTAGAGAATTCCTGGGAGAGGCAGGGTTTTGTCGTATATGGATTCCGAACTTCGGACTATATGCCAAACCCCTCCATGAGGCTACCAAAGGGAGGTCAGGAGACCCCTTGGTGTGGGGAACTGAACAGCAAGATGCGTTTGTGCAATTGAAGAAAGCTTTGATGTCTGCCCCAGCATTGTATGTATGTACGTATGTATGTATGTAGGAGAACGAAAAGGAGCGGCTGTAAGAGTGTTGACTCAGCTGGTGGGCGATTGGCCCCGGCCGGTGGCTTATTTGTCTAAGCAATTAGACAATGTGGCCTGTGGATGGCCTTCATGCTTGAGAGCTGTAGCGGCTGCTGCGGTTCTTGTGGAAGAAGCAAACAAGCTGACCTTAGGGCAGCCTGTGATTTTAAAATGTCCCCATGCGGTAGTGACTTTAATAGAACATAGGGGACACCATTGGCTCACCAATAGCCGAATGCTTAAGTATGAGAGCATGTTGGTAGACAATCCACAGGTTAAATTGTCAGTGTGTGCCACTTTGAACCCAGCTACCTTGTTGCCAGTGGAAGAAGGAGAATTGATGCAGCATGATTGTTTAGAAGTGATGGATGAAGTGTATTCAAGTAGGCCAGATCTCAAAGATCTGCCACTACTAACTCCGGAATGGGTGCTTTTTACAGATGGATCAAGTTGTGTGATTGATTCCGAAAGGAAAGCGGGGTATGCAGTGGTGAATAGCAATGGGAAACCCTAGAGGCAAAGGGGTTGCCTCCAGGGACTTCTGCACAACGGGCCGAGTTGATTGCTCTGACAAGGGCCCTCCAATTGGCTAATGAAAGGCGAGTCAATATTTATACTGACTCAAAATATGCCTTCACCACTTTGCACGCCCACGGCGCCATTTATAAGGAAAGAGGACTGCTGACCTCTGCAGGACAGCAGATCAAAAATGCAACAGAAATTTTGCAACTTTTAGATGCAGTATGGGAACCAAAAGAGATAGCAGTCATGCATTGCAAAGGACATCAGTATGGTGAGGATCAGGTAACACAGGGGAATCGCCTGGCAGACCAACAAGCTAGGAAAGCAGCAGATGAAAGCACATCAGAAGAAGCAATTTTACAATTGGATGTTACGCCCGTAGTAGAGTCCATGACTTACTCTGCACAAGAGAAGGAGTGGGCCCTAGCAGAAGGGGAAAGATGGAAGGGTAAGGTTTTTATCTTACCCAATGAGAAAATTTATGTCCCAAAAGCTTTGGGATGGAAATTATTAAAAAATTCGTAGACAAACCCATTTAGGCGCAATTGGAATAGCTTCACTCTTGGAGGGGCAGCTCTGGGTGGATGGCTTGCAGGCCTTGGCCGGAGCTGCTGCCCCAGGATGTGAAATTTGTAAACAACACCCTTTAAATCTTTTGAGTCCTTAGTAGTTGATTTCGCCGAAGATGCCAAGGGTCTGGAGTATTCAGGGTGGATTCCAACCACCGCTGAAAGAGTTGTAGAGGTCAGGCGTGCCTTGTCAAGGGATGCAATCCCTGGGCACGGGATGCTCTACACATTGGGGTGACAATGGCTCAGCCATTTGGTCACCAGGTGGCAGAGGCCCGCGGCCTTTGTTCACCAGGTCCTTGGGTGCCTAGCCCAGGTGGGAGGCACCGCTTGGAAATTGCATTGTAATTGACCCTAATCTTCGGGGAAAAGAATGAACAGGGCTCTGGAAAGACGTCCAATCTTTGGACAGGGTGTTAACCAACATGTATGAAAGTACCAGGCTCTTGCCAACCTTATGAATTGTTGTATGGAAGACCCCTTTGAGAATTAGACCTCTGCAATGAGACATACATGAATTGGGGAAACAGGAATTGATAAAAGAGGTCCAAATTTTGGATATGGCATTAAACAAACTGTATAAATGTACTGAAATGCTGCGTTATCCCTTTCCCTGTTACTGCGCTACATGTTTTTCTCACCAGGAGACTAGGTTTGCCTGAAAGATTGGAAGTATGATCCCCTCGGCCAAGGGGGAAGGAACCACTGGAGGTGTTCGACCACTGGAGGTGGTCCAAATAACTCTTACTACTGTGAAGTTAAGAGATGTGAAGCCGGGGGTACATTACACTTGCATCAAAAAGGACTACACCACCAAAGACCCTGACATCTGGAAGGTAAACTTGCATAAGGACAATCCACTCAAATTCACACACCCTAAGGGTCAAGCTACCAAGAGCTGCCCTGAAGAGGAGGGGCCCGAAGCTACCTAGAGCTAGCCCCAGAGGTCAGGTTACCTAGAACCGCCTTGAAGAAGGAAGGAGGGTACACTTCCGAGAGTGTCCCAAAAGACCGAATGGACACTGGGTTTTGGGTGTGGGGATTTGTGGGTTGTATTGTATTCTGTTTTTGTGCTCTGTGCTGTAATATTGAGGACAAACACAAGTGTGAAAATGAGGACACAATTATGCTTTTTAATATTGATCATGATGCCATTGGTGCAGGCCCAGATGGGTTGGGACAGAAACACGTTCCACCAACTAATTAAAGATATAGTAAAGAAAGCAGAAGTAAAAGACTGCTGGGTTTGTGCCCATGGCCCTCGTTCCCAATATGAGGGCTGGGTCATGAAAGCAGGACCACTGTTGGACCTGAGTGGATGGAAATTGTTCACCCCTTGGACATATGCTGACTAAGAGGGGTTGACTGATTCGGCTCAATTTATGTTGGCCCATGATGATTCTGCACCAACTGCATCAGCTTGTTTGGCAAGATCCAAAGATAGGATCTCAGGAATTGATCATAAGAACTCTCCCCAAGCCACCCTCATAGAAGTAGGAGATTATCCTCATTGTAATCTCTCCCTCCGTGTATATTATGACAACATACACTTTGGAGTTGAGCAGCCACAGCCACAAAGAGATGACCACTCACAAAAATGGGAAAGGCAAGCTTCCTCGCCTGAGGGTGATGGCAAGAAACCACCCTCTCGTCCGGCACGTAATGGGAAAGCTAATACGCCCCCAAAAATATATGTGGTTAAGCCCGGGTCGGAGCTGCCTCGTGCAGCAACTCAGCCACCTGTGGCGGGAGCTGTACCTCCACCACGACAAGATCTGGTCCGGACGCGAGGAAACTTCCCAATGGAATACCAAATTCCTGAAAGGCCAAGGCCCGGTATTTTGCTTGATAACCATGCCATGGGAGGATTGCCTCCGGGGTATTTCTGGATATGTGGGAAGTGGGGAGGTAAAGTCTTGCCTCCACTTTGGGTTGGTACTTGCACCATTGGTACCCTAGTCCCCACCAATATTGAGATACACCCGCGAGAGTAGCCCCTGCAGGCATTGGAAGCAACAGACCGGTGAAACAGGCCTAAAAGAGCTTATGATGAAAAACGTGGCTATGATCCTGATATCTAACTGAGGGAGAAGGATTTAGAACAGGTTCGCTGATTACCTTGTGGACTGGGTGGCTGAGAGATCTCATCAAAACATTATTTGTCATGTTGCTTAAAGATAAAATGATGGCGAGACTGATCACTGCTACTTTCAGTCAGCACAGAGAAGTACAGCATGTCATGTACATGCAGTTGAACACCTTGGACTGTAATTGGACACCTGTGCAACCAAGAAATTGTCTTTCTTGGTTACATGAAAAAACGGGGGAATGAAGGGGTCACTGAACCAGAGTGACACCATTTTAAATTGCCTGTCTGCTTGAAATCCAGGGATCAGTCTGTCCCCTATAATAAGTATAAAGTTTGCAAACTTGCTGTCTTGGGACAGCATGTGTTTTATGTTTAAGCAAGAATTCAGTTGTGGTTAGGCTTGTGGTTAAGCCGATTCTGAGAAAATATATGCAATATATAAATTACATGTGTTTTGCTTGCACCTGTCGAAATGTTGTGGTTAGCTACATCCTGGACTTGTTGACAACACAGGATGTTCTAGCTAACCACAAACTGAACTGGGGGATTTCCAGTAAATCTAGCCCAGAAAGGGGAACTAGAAATGTGGTAAACAAGTAGGGTATATATTGTCCGGGGCTGATTAGCTCTACACAGACAGCTTTGGTCAGCTTCACAGCCCGTGTTGCTCTGTCTGTCGGTAGCTACCTAATAAAGGTGTTTTGTCCTCAACTCTTTGGTCTCCGAGTGGTCTCAAAGCGGCTTGACACGCCCGGTATGTATAAGTGTCTGGGGGACGCCCAAATCACCCCTTACATAATGAAATAAAATGAAATTGATTTCCTGAAACCCTTCAAACAAATAACTAAAAATATGTCAAAACCTTTAGAAGCAATTTCTTAACTGCAACATTTGTAAATATGTTAAATATGAGGTATGTTTTTATTTTCTGAAAAGGTGTATTATTAGTATAACAGACCCTAGATTTTAAGAGGAGAAATGTTTCTTTAGAGCTGCTTTGGCCACTGTAACACATACATATCAAAGATATATGGCAACATTTTGTTTCAGCATATCACATGTCTACATTTTATTTCATTCAGTTCGATGAATTTGAAGTAAGCTTTGCATCTAAAAAATGATTAAAACAGCAAAACCTATATTTAATGTACTATATAGTACAGTAATGAAAGTTTTGTATTTGCCATTAATTTTTTAGGAAGTTGCTCTTTGCATACAAAATTGCCCAATCTCCAGTTTTAAGACTGATATGCAGATTTGAATGTTCTTGGCTGTTTTGACCTATCAAAATTCACAATTAAATAGTATTTTACCCATGTTTGTAAAACATTGGATGCACAGCCAGTCCATGAAATTCTAAAATCAATGATGTATTGAAGATTGAAGTTCACATATTGATTATTTAAGTCTACCTGAGGTCTTGCTTCAATTACTTCAGACTATGGCATGTACACTATTGTGTCCTGTTTTAATTACTACCCATTGACTTATGCATGGTGTTAATTTCATTTTCAATAATGCCCATAAGTACCATTTGTAAAGTATTTGTTGTATGTTTAAAGCACTTCGGTGCATTTAGTAAAGACTAAATCCCTATATTTCCCAATACTTGTGAGAGAAATTTCACCTTGTTTCATGATACTGGTCTTGCATATATTCAGAAGTTCCAGATCATGCAGGGTAAATCCATGCCATGGTTCTGCCATATCCCATAATTAATACCGTCTATGAAGGCTTCACATTTGTTGCATCTACACTTCAGAATTAATGCAGTTCAATACCACTTTAACTGTTATGGCGCAATACTATGTAATAATGTGACTTGTACCTTGACAATCCAGCACTATTTGACAGAGACCTTACAAAACTACAACTTCCATGATTCTATAGCATTGAGCAACTGCAGTTAAAGTGGTGTCAAACAGAATTAATTATGCATTTTAATGCAACAATTGATATAGCTCCTATCTACAGTGGCTATTTAATTCAGTTTCAAACTGGTATTCTATATAGGATTTTATATAGGAAATCCCAGAATTGATTGGCAGCCTGAATAGTGAATACAAAAACCACAGAGCACAGATGCACACTAGGGACCTCTTCACACTTATCCTCAAGTTGCTCCATTTCTCTGGGAGGCAGTAGCAAAACGGCAGGCATGTAGGGCACCTCATGCACCCTCCCTCTTTCCCCATCACAAGGTGGGAGTTTGTTACCTGGTCATACTAGCTTGAAACTGCATTAAATAACCAGTGGAGATGAGGCCACACTATGGATTCCATAGAGTTCTTACCAGATTGGGGGGGGGGGGGGTTCACAGAAAACAGTACTTCCAAGGAATTGCTAATTATGGTGACTAAACACCACCAGATTCAAAGATAGTAAAATTGTCATATCAGTTACTTGATAGCAAAAGCACAATGGTGCTATTTCTGTGATGTCATGTTAGTAGGTTTATGGTGACTTATGAGTCATAAGTAAGCAAGATGCTAGACTAGACAGATGTTTGGTTCAAAATAGAAGGCCTCCTCATATGTATCTAATGTTTGTTCCATATTGTTCAATGCCTCTCATGATATTTCAGCAAGGTTGGTCAAACCCCTCCCCAGCAATATTTCATTATAACAAGAATACCTAGAATCCTCATTTCTCATTTGACCCACAATGTTGGGAAAGTCCTATCCTTTCCATGGCCTACAATGAAGGAGACTCCAAGCTCTGGACACTGACTGAATATAGTGTGTATTTTGTTTCTAGTTTTGTTCCTCCTCTGCCTTTTTCATTCAGGAATGATGGGTGTAACAAATTCACTATTTAGTTGAAACAATTTATGGTGAAAAATGAGATCTAGAATGCAAAAACAACAGGAACATGGTCATGTAATGTCTTCTTGTCCATAGACACATTTTCCTTGCAAGAATACTCACCAGCCCACTTTTATTAAATTCATGTTCAACATGTGAGTTTCAAGAGGAAAGGTTGTACTTGATGAGTTTGTTTAATAAATTAATAGTAGATGTGCTGTTTAAATAGGAAACATGGGTTTTTTAAAAATAAATCTTTGTCTTAACTTTTCAGCATAGAACACAATTCATTTCCTTACAGATATTTGTCTTGTTCTAGAATTCATCGTACACGCTAATCTTGCCAGCATTTGTCCAATACCCATGGGTTACTTTGTATTTCTTAAGGGATCTTTTTCATGATTCAAGATGAGAACCAATTTTCTTATCAGGTTTTCTGTAACTGAAAAACATGTGCACCCATAATGAAAATGATAATAAGATGGGATAATTCAACAGCTTTTACAAGGTGACTTCCCATAAATTAACCTGTCAGCATTGCCACATTTTAAGCACAAATGCTAAATCGGGAAAGAAGTACATAAGAATTTGCTGAATTTGCTTTGATTGTTCTGCAAATATGTTTAGTTCTTTCTGAATAAATTGTTGTTTTTGAAGGCTGTCTGATTTGTTTAAATCTAACTTCTACTTCTGACACTACAGTGGTTTAGGTAGAATCTTGAGAAATTGTTCTTTTAGTACATTCATGTACATTCCTATATGTTAATTTAAAAAGGAAAAAAGAAATCTGTTCACAGATATCATACATCTATTGTTCCTGTTACAGCAAGATCTGAGATAATGAGATAATCATCAATGTATGTGTGACGTTAGTGCAATACTTTAGGGAAAAAAAACCCCTTTTGGCTGTAAAGAACTTACAATTTAAAAGTTAATACTAAAGAGACTGTCATAAAATTATGAAAATTATAAAGCATCCTTTAGAGTTAAAGTTCATCGGGTTGTTCATCTCATCAATAGGATTGTGACATTGTGAGTATACAGAATTGCAAAGCAGAGAAGGTGCAGGGGAAAAGGGTGGCTAGTTTATTTTTTAAAAAAGGTAAAGGTTTCCCCAGACGTTAAGTCCAGTCATGTCTGACTCTAGGGATTGGTGCTCATCTCCATTTCTAAGCCGAAGAGCCGGCATTGTCCGTAGACACCTCCAAGTTCATGTGGTCAGCATGACTGCATGGAGCACCGTTACCTTCCCGCCGGAGCGGTACCTATTGATCTACTCACATTGGCATGTTTTCGAACTGCTAGGTTGGCAGAAGCTGGAGCTAACAGCGGCCGCTCCCGCCGCTCCCGAGGTTTGAACCTAGGACCTTTCGGTCTGCAAGTTCAGCAGCTCAGTGCTTTAACACACTTCACCACCAGGGCTCCTTAGGCTAGTTTATTTAGAAGAAGAGATTACAGACAAAAACAAGGAACGGTTGTTAATATTTGTGATGCTATAGTACATAGTGCTTGGAATAGCCAAACGATGTTACATAATAAAAAGACTTACATAAACCAAAGTACACGGGTATATACATATTTGTGTATAAGTCAACCTCATATATAAGTCAAGGACAGGTTTGGGGACCAAAAATATGAAATTTGAAATGACATCAGGATAAGTCAAGGGCCATTCTGCAGAGAAACTAAAATACCGGCACCACCAGAGAAGTAATCCTGGCATTGAAAAAGGCTTTTTACCCCTCAATTCAGATAAGGGAATGGTTCTATTTATATGTATGAAATAGTTAAGGTACAGGTCTTACATTGGCCCATGGATAAGTTGATTCTTTGATTAAAAATTCTAGATTTATGCATGAGGATATACAGTAAGCCCGTTGGAAATGGCAACTAATTTACATATACTCTTAACTGGTTTTACATAGTCTGTGAGTGGAGATCACATGCATAAGCTAAGCAGCATGTGTTGGTCTAACTGGTTTGCCTAACAGCAACACACCCAGATTTCAGTCCATGATGTATGTGAAAGAATGCATATCAATATGCACAGGTGAGAATAAAAAGTTGTAACCTATGGAGTGGGCTTCTGAGGATGGAGGCTTAAATTCCTTGGAAGAAAAAAAAGATTTTTCTTTGAGTGAAAAAACACTACATGTGAGCCAAATCTGGATGGCATGGCTGTCAAGCGAAGTAGAGTTAGGGAGCTGGGCTAGCATATGCAGCTCTCACAACCCATTTCATATGGTAAATGTGCAACACAAGAATCTCTCTCCTGTTGATCAAGAAGCATATCGACCAAACTGGAATTAAATAACTATCCAGAAGATGAGAAATGTTTTTCCTATAGGTCTGAATTAATTCTATCTGTTAATATTTCTTAATTTTAGGTTTTTCGGGAAATGACCTAGTTTTGCAACTATGCATTTTAATGACTCAGCCAGATAATTTTCCTGGAAGTCATAGAATCAATGCCTTTAACAAACTGTATTTCCAACAGTGACGTTTGATTAGAACAGATGTTGGGCCTTGTGAGCTTGACAGAGACTTTCTACTTCCTGTAAGCATTTTCTTGACAGATTTATCAGAAATTTCTGGATGCAGCTCAGACTAAAAGCAGGAGTTCAGAGACCTTTAATATCAAATATAATATAAATACCTGGTAAAGTAATATCAACACTACCAAAGAGACAACAAAGAGAAAGGAAGAAAGAGGGGAAAGTGTCAAGAGTAGCAGGATAGCTAGCTAGATGTTATATGAAAAAGATCAAAAAAGATACCCAGTGTTTCATCACTTTGTTAGGAAGCAAAATGTTAGGAAGGAAACACACTTGTTATACCTTGCCTATTGTAACCCCAATTTCCACCAACTATGGGAGATTCCTGGTATCTATTTATCCTTTCAAGGAAGCAACTGAAATCACATTGAGGCAATGTTACTTGGGAAACCAGTTTTTAGAGAGAGAGAGCAAGACTTAGCATAGAATCATAGAATCATAGAATCATAGAATAGTAGAGTTGGAAGAGACCTCATGGGCCATCCAGTCCAACCCCCTACCAAGAAGCAGGATATCACATTCAAAGCACCCCCGACAGATGGCCATCCAGCCTCTGCTTAAAAGCCTCCAGAGAAGGAGCCTGCACCACAGTCCAGGGCAGAGAGTTCCACTGCCGAACAGCTCTCATAGTGAGGAAGTTCTTCCTGATGTTCAGGTGGAATCTCCTTTTCTGTAGTTTGAAGCCATTGTTCCACATCCTAGTCTGCAGGGCAGCAGAAAACAAGCTTACTCCCTCCTCCCTATGACTTCCCCTCACATATTTGTACATGGCTATCATGTCTCTTCTCAGCCTTCTCTTCTGCAGGCTAAACATGCCCAGTTCTTTAAGCCGCTCCTCATAGGGCTTGTTCTCCAGACCTTTGATCATTTTAGTTGCCCTCCTCTGGATGCTTTTCAGCTTGTCAACATCTCCCTTCAATTGCGGTGCCCAGAATTGGACACAGTATTCCAGGTGTGGTCTGACCAAGGCAGAATAGAGGGGGAGCATGACTTCCCTGGATCTAGATGCTATACCCCTATTCATGCAGCCCAGAATCCCGGTGGCTTTTTTAGCAGCTGCATCACATTGTTGGCTCTTCTTCTTCAACTGGGAATGAGCCTTTTTCTTCCTATTGTTAATTTGCAGTTAACAAGGACTAAATCACCTTTTATTATGCTGCTAACTTAATGAGGGTAGTTTTGGGGTTAGGTTTTATGCCTTGCTCCATGAAGAGATGTAGGAGTCTATATGTTTTTAAATGGTGGTAGAGAAATCACCTGTCTGCCTTGCTTTCTGCTTTTTCTTGGGGAATGTGGCAAAAGAACAAAGAATGTAATGCAAGTAGGCTCTTCCACATAGGGCCTGTCTGACAATTTTATCACAGAAGTCTGCTTTTTCACATTCCAGAACAGGTAGTACTATGTTGCTGGTTTGATGATCTATGGTTTTGCATTCTCTCTTCCTGTCCTATGTCCTGCCCAGTGTGCCTTTCATGATTTTTCTTTTTTAATCTTCCATATCTGCCAAAATCACACAATTGGAGTAATGTTAATAAAAAGGAAAAAGGAAATGAAAAGGAAATGAAAACAGTATGTCTGGGGAAAACAAGGGAGAGAGGATGAGAAGAATTGTTCCCACTGATGTCAAGTGACTGCTGACAATTGTTGTAGAAATGACCTATCACAAGAAGGCAGTAATGGAAAGAAAATGCTATCAGGAACCATTAATGGGTTTACCCATCAATGAAAATATATTACAGTAACAAAGAGAATGCAACATAGCAGCAGGATGCAAAAAATGTAATGCTTCTATTATCCTGCTGCAATCCTCCTTTGTGATGCAGTCCTGAGACAGGAACACTCCCCAGAACCCTGGTGTTAACTTTGTGGTCCTCCAGGTGTTTTGGACTTCAGCTCCCAGAATTCCTGGCCATTGGATTAGCTGACTAGAGCTTCTGGGAGTTTTAAGCCCAAACATTTGGAGGACGAGAAGTTTGATACATCTTCCCTAAAAGATCTCAAAAGCACAGTCAGGCTCACCTGGGAAAATATGTTCCTTCAGATAACAGGAACCATATTTATGCACTCTTTTTCTTTCTTTGCTATGTCATAAACTTATTGGGATTTAGCATTTGTAGGACTTTCCTCTTTGAAGGGGGAAAAAAGAAACTTTTTGGTGTTTTTGTTGAAACAATTTCCTGAACCATTTCTTGCTCAGAGAAACACTTTAGACAATTTGATCTGTCTTTTTCCTCGTTTCTGTATTTTTTTTGTATAACTTTGATTCTTTCTTATGCCTTTTACTTTTCACTGTAGCTGAATTTTGTCAAGAGACTCTACACCTCAAGCCAGATAGACAGACAGATAGATTTTATTTGTAGTTTGTTGAAGTAGTTTTTACTTTTCAACCTGTACAAAGCTTGCTTCCAGATTTTTGGACTGGCCCCAAAATAACTGGCATATTGACACTTAGTCACCCTGGGCTAATTTTTCAAAAGTGTTTTGCTGCTGCTAGCTGTCTGTGATGTCTCTGCTTAGGTTTTTGATGTTTAAAGTTTTTTTAGCTGGAAGTCTGAGGCACTCTCCCTCCCTTCCTCAGATTGGAGAGGGGTCCAATACCCTTTAGCAGTTGTGTAGAAGAGGGAATTTTAGCAAGCGTTACTTGTTATCTGCTTTTGTGACAAGCAACACCTGCTGAAATTCCCTCTTCTATGTAATCATTGAAGGTTCAGGAGCCCTTTTCAATCTGGCAACCCTAGAGGCCATTCACTCTCTAAACATATTTAGCTATTTCAAGTTGGTCCACAACGTCTCTTAAAGATCAAACCATGTTTGCATTTGTGGAGAAGAGCTATTTTAAAATATTTTGTTATATTTATTGATTTTTTGAGCAATTTGAAATCTTAGTAATACTGCATCTTTAGATAAACTGGACTCAAAACATCACATTCACAGATAACTTTTTAAAAGGGGAGTTTTTATTGAACATTCTAGATACACACAATGGTTTCACTGAGGAATAGCAAATATGAACGAGTATATGCAAAACAGAATATAGTTTATTCAGAATGGTGAGATACTAACTCAAGTGAGCAAACTTGCAAGGTGAGAATGTTTGAAATTAAGTTGTTTGAAGCTGAACAAATTGCTGAGCAGTGGGAGAAATGACAGAAAAAGCTCTAAAAGAGTAATATAACACCTTACCATAGAAACACACACACACCAGAGACAGTTTGTGGGACCTGCAAATGCAGGGAAAATACTCTCCAAAAACAGATGTAAGAGATGCAAGAAGGTACCACTCTTTGGTTCTCTTGGAATACTAGCTGGAACAATGTGAGGAAAACAAGGGCAAGCTTACCTTTAAACAAGAGCCAGGTGTTTGAGAGGAAAAAATGAGCCAAAGAGATTATCTGGCAAAAATCTTGAGTTCTGGGGAACTAAAGGAGTAGTAACTTCAGAGTAAAATTTAGTTTGGTGAGTGACCTCAGCAGGAGAAAGTCTTTTGGGTCTATGATTTTATGTCATCATCATTATCATCAGATGATGGGGGAGAAGAGCGGCATATAAATTAATTAATTAAATAAAAGAAATAAAATAAAAGAAACAGACACTAAAACATTAAACAAAAAATAATTCAATACAAAAATAAACCCATAATGTCCCCCTTGCCCATCTCTGCCAACTAAAACTAACAACTAAAGTCTACCCCCCCCCCATTTTCTCTGTTGGCGCCCCTTTTTTGTATAGGAGACATTACTACTTTAAAAATGTATAACAGATATCTTCCAAGATGACAATGCTAAGTTGAATCTTCTGGCTAAATCTTGTCTGTATATTTTTCTAATATAAAATTATTTCTTCTTTAAACTTATTTGAAGCTTTCAACCTAAAGTTGTGTGTCATTCTCTTTTTTAATACAATACAAAAATTGTTCCTTGTAGTTTTCGTAGTCACTATTTTCCCCATGAGCATCATTGTCAATTTCTCGATTTCTGCCATTTTAAACATTTTTATAATCCATTCTTCAGCTATCGGTGTTTCCGTGGTTTTGTTTTGTTTTGTTTTGTTTTTTAGTACAGGCAGTCTCCAAGTTACAAACAAGATAGGTTCTATAGTTTTGTTCTTAAGCTGGAATTTGTTTTAAAGTCAGATCAGGTACATTTTAAAAATGTAACTCCAGTCAAATATATTAACTTTGGCCAGCATAGGGAAGGGTGCTTGTTTTGAAGTTCATGCCTTTGTTGAGAAAATTTTACATCACTTTAGTCCCTGAATTTTGAAAAATTTGGCTTGTTGTGGAAACAAGGATTAGTGATAAAGCTTTTGTGGAGACCCCTTTTCCCCATAATAAATTTCAGAAGTGGACTTCCCTTCCTAAGTGTTTATTTCTCTCACTTCCTTATGTCTCACCTTTGTTCTTACCTATGAACTGTTTGTAACGGGCCGGGCTGTGACGCAGGCTGGTTAGTAGCCAGCTGCAATAAATCACGGTGACCAAGAGGTTACGAGGCCAGCCCGTGTCGGAGTGAGCACCCAATGATTAAAATAAAAAATAGCCTTGCTCGTTGCTGACCTAAGCAACCCGAAAGACAGTTGCATCTGTCAAGTAGGAAAATTTAGGGACCGCTTATGTGGGGAGGCTAATTTAACTGATTAACGGGTAGGAAGTACTCCATCAAAAAAGGACTCATCGTCACAGTGGATGATGAAGCAGCAGATACTCTTGTGGCCGGAACTGAGCATACCCTCACAAAGCCAGAAGCTGGGAAGTTAAATAGCCTCTTTGTCTGTCTCTGTGTGTGTTGTTTGTCTAATGGCATTGAATGTTTGCCATATATGTACACTGTTGTGTACATGTATAATATGCAGGGGGGGGGGGTAACCAGCAAAAACAGGGAAAATGGTTTTCCTTCTTCAACTATCCACTTGTAAAATGGACTATCAGATAATGGACCAGTACGGAGTTTTATAGTAGAACATTAGTATATCTTGATAGGGATGTTGTACAGATCTGGCTGTCTCATAATGGTTGTTAGGACACTATCACCTGGGGGAAATGTCATATTACATGTGGTGCTTAGTCCTCCAGTGTTACAAAGCACATAGTTCAATTTGTCATTCCTTATCACATATTGTTCTTTCTTGCCTTTTCTTCCAAAAGAATCCATTTTCAGATTTATCACATGTGCAAGTGCAGTTCCTGCAAACTCCATTAAAAAAAAAACTTGGGAAAAACCTTTGGGGATACAGGGCTTTCCCCTCCAATCCTGCTGTCCTGGAGTAGACTTGAGGCACTGATCTTAGAGACACCACTCTGGGCATACTAGGCTTTCCACCCAATCTGAGTACTCTTCATTGCGGAAGTCCAAAATTTTAAAAGATAGCAGTATGGACAGGATAAACAAAAATATTTTGAAATTTCAGTATTTTAAATAATTAAATTATTTTTAAAAATTACCATGCCAGATTCATGAAGCAGGATTTTGGGAGACAAATGTTAATGCCTGGTAGGGACAGGCCCATAGGAATGCCCCTTACACCACACCACTGAAGCAATTCAACATGGGCAAATTTGACAGCTCCCAACCCACATGTTTTTCCTGTTTTCATTATAACCTTTTATGTTACATTATAACTGCTTTGTTACATCTTATGTTACTCATATAGATATAGCTTGAATAGTTATGTCTTAGCCATTATATTATTGATATTGTTATTGATAGTCTTTTCATTGCTACTATCATCCATTTTAATTTATTCATTTACTACTTCCTTCTATTGTCTCTATTATCTTAATAAATGTTAAATGTCATTATTTTAGAGTGTGCTACTGGTTCAATAACTATTCTCCTTTAGCTCACTGGAAAAAATATCAAGGATATATCAGGGGGTCGATAAAAGACAATATAGTTATCACTTAAAATTATCACTCAGTAAGATATCTCGTAATGGATCTAGTAGAATGAGTGAACTCAGAGATCACAACTGTCCTGATCATTTAACTAGGAACTCTTTTAAAAACAGGATGTAGAAATTATTGCTATTGTTGTTTGCATTTAAGGTGTTTTCAAATTATGGTAACCCAAAGACCAGCCTATTATAGAGTTTTCTTAGCAAAATTTTTCCAGAAGTGGTTGACTTCTTCTGAGATCAAGTGTGTTTTAATAATAATCATAATCATTTTATTTCTTACCCACATCTCCTCACAGCTCGAGGCAGGTTACAACATTGTTAAAACACACAATCAAAACACATAATTATTTTAAAACACTTTGTAAAATACACATATTAAAACATACATACAATACATATTAAAATACACAAACAAAAATTAGCTATAAAATTCAGGGATTCAACCCATTTCCCAGAGTTTTTCTCTAATGCTTAAACTACTACATTCTTCAGTTTACTTTAAAGATACTAAATTTACAAAGTTTTCAGTATTATGGCAGGTATCACACTAGATCAGTGGTTACCAACTTGTGGGTCCCCAGGTGTTTTGGCCTACAACTCCCAGAAATCCCAGCCAATTTACCAGCTGTTAGGATTTCTGAGAGTTGAAGGCCAAAACATCTGGGGACCCACAGGTTGAGAACCACTGAACTATAGCTTAAAGAGTAGGCAAAAAGTGTGCATTCCATCTGAAATCCTGTGGCTGCATCCTGCAGAATTCTAGGCGTGGAGTTTAGGGGAGGGGTCTTTCTAAAGCCCAGCCAGAGAGGTCCTGGGTCTCCCTAACTACAAGTCCCAGAATTCTGCAGGAGGCAGCAACAGGATTTTAGATGGGATGCACACTTTTACTTACTTTTTCAGCTCTAGCGTGATAATACAGTTGGCCTGCAGTAAGTGCAATATTAAAATATTGAAAAGTTACTATATATATATATATATATATATATATATATATATATATATATATATACAAGTCAACATGGTAAAGAGCAGAGAAATATATTTAAATTGATATCAATATATTGCAGCTGCATTAAAATGACCCCTATCCGAAAACCATGATTTGAAACTGGTTCTAAATTAAATAACTATTTTACAGCATGCAGTGAAATTTTTGCCACCCAACCAGAAGGTACAGGGCAGTGAAGCATTTGGATAGGCCAGACAGAGTTGGAATGTGTATCATTTCAGAATGTTCTTCTGCTGCCCACTCATCAAGCCTTCTAGACTTGCCATGCAGGTCAAGTACAAAGTTGACTTCCCTTCATTGGTGCAGGTACAGAGCTTCTAGAAGCCAGAGGCACTGGAACAATACATTGTGTTATTTCAAGTATCAAGTACCCTGAGGAGGAATTGGCCACTGGAGGGGATGAGGTGGAAATTTATAGTAGAGCCAACTAACTTAGAAGCCCACAAATGTGTATCATTGCTGCCTTTTCCTTACAGGATTGGAGCAATATGGCCACTGGCCTGGGTGATGCTAAAAAAGACTTGGAGAGGACTTTGTCAACCACCACATAAGGAAAAAATATTAAAAAGCAAAAATCAGAGATAGAGGCCCCAAAGGGAAGGGGTTAGAACACACTGTAACAAATTGGGTAGGGACAATGAGGAAAATATTTAGCCAAGTGTGGAGGGGAAAAAAAAATAAAGAAGATGAGAGAAAGAGAATAAGATGAATTGGGACAGGAAAAAAGAGGATAAAAGAGAGAAGGAACAATAGAGGCAATAGCTGTGGCTATGGAGGCAACAGGAAGAAAAGAAATAAAGCACGAAAATGATGAGATTTAACTATGAGACAGGTGAAAGAGAAAGAAGTGAAATCAATTAAAAGAGAAAAGACCCCAATGCTGGACAGAGCTGAAGAAGAAAGGCTATGACCCCCCCCCCTCCAAGTAATAGTCATTAGGCATGACTGAGTTAATTGTAATCATCTTAAATCGGAATAAAATAGTATTTATTCCAATTTGCAAACGGGGTTCCGATGCGCATTAGCGCGTCGCAATTAACCCGCGATTTGAAGCGTTGCAGCCCATTCATTTAATGGCCTTGTTATTTGTTCAGATATATGAGAAAGCATTTTGGAAGCAACCAAACTTTGTTTGCAGGGAGGAACAGCCTAGCCTGGGCTTGCCTCCCTGACTAATCAGTGTGGACATTCATGTAAGGGGAAGGGTTTGGATGTCCTCCTTTAAAAGTGTCTTCTGCAAGCCACGGGGCTCATTCTAGGCTGGAAAGTTGGAGCGAAGACGGTGGCTGCCTGTGCCTGCCGGATGGTCTTTTGCTGCCTGTGCCTGCCTGGCCTGTTGTTGGAGGGGGACCTAGAGGCACTGGGGCAGCCATTGAAAGAAAGAAGTCAACTCTTAAAGAAGAAAAGGCATTTTTGGGGGGTAGGGTGGGAAAGGGAGGTTGTTGTTTTTGTGTTTTCGAAGGCTTTCATTGCTGGGATCACAGGGTTGTTGTATGTTTTCCAGGCTATATGGCCATGTTCCAGAAGTATTCTCTCCTGACGTTTCACCCACATCTATGGCAGGCATCCTCAGAGGTTGAGGTATGGAGAAACTAAGCAAGGGAGGTTTATATATCTGTTGAAGTTCCTGGGTGGGGGGAAGAACTTTTGTCTGTTGGAGGCCAGGGTGAATGTTCTAATTAATGTTCTTTGTTAGTATTAAATGGCCTTCCCAGGCTCAAATCTTGACCTGGAGGAATCCTTTGTTCAGAGTCGTTAGCTGGTCCTGATTAATTCCAGTCTGGAATTCTTCTGTTTTCAGAGTGCTGCTCCTTATTTACTGTTATGATTCTGGTAGTCAGATTTTGTTCATTTTGTGGTTTCCGCTTTTCTGTTGAAGTTGTCCACATGCTTGTGGATTTCAATGGCTTCTCTGTGTAGTCTGACATTATAGTTGTTGGAATGGTCTAGCATTTCTGTGTTCTCAAATAATATACTGTGTCCAGGTTGGTTAATCAAGCTATAATCTGCTATAGCTGATTTCTCTGGTTGAGTTAGTCTGCAGTGTCTTTCATGTTCTTTGACTCGAGTTTGGGCGCTGTGTTTGATGATCCCTATATAGACTTGTCCACAGCTGCATGGTATAGGGTAGATTCCTGCAGAGGTGAGAGGATCCCTCTTGTCCTTCGCTGAATGTAGCATTTGTTGGATTTTCTTAGTGGGTCTGTAGATAGTTTGTAGGTTGTGTTTCTTCATCAGCTTGCCTATGCGGTCAGTGGATCCCTTGATGTATGGTAAGAACACCTTTCATCTGGGTGGATCTTTGTCTTTACTCTCATGGCTTGTTCTTGGCCTTACAGCTCTTCTGATGTCCATGGTGGAGTATCCGTTGGCCTGGAGAGCCCAGTTTAGGTGGTTTAGTTCACCTTGGAGGAAGTTCGGTTCACAGATTCTTTGTGCACGGTTTATCAGAGCTTTGATTGTGCTTCTTTTTTTGACTTGGGTGATGGTTGGAGTTTTTATGAAGCTATCTATCCATGTGTGTAGGTTTTCTGTATACTGTGTGACCCAATTGTTGATTGGGTTTGTGTATGACTAGAACATCTAGAAATGGCAGTTTTCTTTCCTTTTCTTTTTCCATGGTGAATTGTATGTTTGGGTGGATGCTGCTGAGGTGGTCCAGGAACTTGCTGAGTTCTTCTTCCCCATGCCTCCAAATGGTGAAGGTGTCTTCAACATATCTGAACCATATAGTTTGCTTTTTTGGTGCTGTTTCCAGAAAGGAAAACTGTTTGTTTGGCCTCCTCGAAGCACTGTGTATCCCATCATTCCAAGGGGAGGCAGAGAGGATCTTTTAAAAAAACAAATTTAAAAAGCTGTAATAATTCCCTAAAATTCCGTGGATAAGTGAAACATTATGAAACATTATGAGTTTCGGCCACAAAAACAAAGTTTCTGAAGTAGAACAATGACTTTCAAAGTAAAGACAACCCAATGAAACAGGAAATAACACTTTCAAACCAGGAACAGATTTCCTTATTCTGAGACTGATGGGCATCTGTTGGGAGTGGTTTGATGGTGTGCTTTGATTTCTGTTCCTGGTTGATAAATGTCATTTCCTAATTGGTTCTGTCACAAAAACATAGCAAAACTTTATTACACTGCCAAAACTTTGCCTTTGCACAAGGGACATCGTCCTATAAATATCACATTATGGTTTGCTGAGTGTCTTGTCCACCAATTTAACAGTTTCAGACACAAAAACAAAGTTTCTGAAGTAGAACAATGACTTTCAAAGTAAAGACAACCCAATGAAACAGGAAGTAAGACTTTTAAACCAGGAACAGATGTCTGTAATTATTTAAAAATGTTTTTTTTAATGAAAGGTATGATATTTCTCCAAAAATCAGAGAATAAGGAAAATGGTATGAAATCTGGTGAGCTAACAATGGTAATTGTGTTCTACCACTGTAGCAAGTTTCATTAGGATAGCTCAAAAAATGAGGGCTGGAGAATCCCCTAAATTTCCCCCCAGTGCTGTTTTTCGCTATTGTGCATACACATACGTCATTAATAAATTAATTACGAATATTTGGAAGTTTCTGAAAGTTTTGAATTTTTTGCTTCAAAATTCAGAAATGACTTTAGAAACTAAGCACCAGTGCCCCCTACTTTCGAAGTAGAGTTTAGAACCACTATTTCCTGGATCGCACATGCCTAATAGTCATGCATCATGTGCCTTGCACCAAGGAAAGTGCAGGATAAGGTGAGAAAGCTGGCAACAGAACAAAAAGATGTGAAAAAACACAAAGCAGTGATAATGGGAGATTGCTTAGGCAATGAATACCTGAACATGCTCAATGCTTCCCCATAAGAACAGCTCCCTCCTGTTGTGTTCTAGTAATGACTGCCATATGATAAATTTTGAGATTAGCAAGAGGGTTGGGAGGAAGTGTCATCCTGGAAAATCTACAACAACTCCTCCAAAGCAGCGTAGTTCATTGGCAGACAAACAGAAGGCGGTGTTTGTACTTTGAGATTCCTCCTCTAGGACTCAAACTTGGTTGAGGCTCTCAGATCTGAGTACATTAGCCTGTAATGATTTTGGAATGTGAACAGCTGTAAACAATTCATTGATGAATTCTTATACATTTTGAATTGATTCACAAGTCTCATGGTTGGTTTGCAAACAATGCACAAACTGTAAAGTAGGCTAAATGTGCAATGAATATTGTTTGCACTGAATAAATCAACTCAGCTACAGGCAGATAGCTTTCATACTACTCCTTATTAATGTTTTCTGGCTTTTAAACTTTCTTCTTACAAATCATCCACTGCAATTTCAACCTGAAAATTCCTTGACAACCTGAACTGGGATTTCTTATTCCTCAACTGAGAGTCCAAAGCCCTCAACCAGAATGGCTTTTTTTTTGAAAACTCAGAGAATGTCATATTTATAAGATGACAGTGCAGTGTATGGTGAAAATATCTCAATTTTCTGAGATATTGCCTTAATTTGTGAATTATTGAAAATCACCATGAAGAAAGCTACTTGTTCCATTTTACCTTTTTTTGTAGAACCATAGCAAACATATGTGACATAATTTTTCTGTCTTTTGGCATTTATTTTTTGTTGTAAATATAGATTGCATGCTGTTAACTTGAATGCAAAGATCTCATTTACATTAAAAATCCAGAGGAAAGCTCATTATTTGATTTAGAAACATTAGTTTCACCTCTGCTGACAATATCTGCATTAATGCCCCTTTATTTAATTTATAGGGGCTGAGTTGATATAAGATAAAAATCCAAGAAATTTCAAACAGTAAGTGAAGTCCAGATTCATCAAAATAAATCATGTCTTAGCAATTGGCTTCTGACAATGGTAATTTACTTAATGGATGACAGAGATTATTTTGAATGTTGATGTCATTGGCCTGAATCCTATTGGTGAATTATTCTGATGTAAATCATTCTTACGCCATCAACACACTTTTTGGGTTATTGCAGAGGTTGGAAATGTTTACTGACTATACAATCACTAAAATCAAGCACCAGACCCCACCTTGTAAGTAATGCATTTCCCTCAATTTGGATATTTGTGTGTTGTTGGAGAGTGTTGATAGGATAAATTGGCAGAAAAACATCAGCCTATAGCTGAACCCACAACAAGGCTGATATCTTCTGGGATCTTTCCCTGGATAAACTTGTGCAAGGCTCTTGTAATGAATCCAGTGCTGTCTTGAGTCCATGTTTTGAGTGCCTGCTAATCTACCCTCTCTAGGTGGCTGTGCATATTAAAAAACTTAAGTTACAGTAGGTTTATATGGAAGAAGGTGGCCATGGCCAGATATTAGTCTGAAGCTCCAAGTAGGTTGTCAAACGTCTAGTAGACACATTTTGTATTAGCTGTGCTGAATACTTCTGAGGGACAGTATCATGTAGTCATGAATCATTTCAGACAGATATTATGAATTTGCATGTGCATGAATGCCATAGGATAGTTATAATTGATCCATCCAGCTCTAGCCAAGTTTTGATCACTGAAAAGTGTATTTTATTGAATGGAAATTATTGTAAGTAACTTTTAACTTATTGGAAAAGCATTTTCCAGATTGCCCTCCCCCAGTATTATATTATGGCTCACAGCTTAGGAGAAAATGTGATAATAAAGTTCAGACATTTGCCAAAACTGAATGAACAGATTTCCTTTAAAGCAATTTCTAGTTCTAATCTAATCACTATCACATAGACTCTGTATTTTTTCTAAAATAAAAAAATATTCAGATAAAACATAATTTCTGTCTTAAAAGTCATCATTGTTTACATGAAACTATGCATCTCCTATCCCTTGGCACAAGGCTTGACAAAATGTTATACCATATTAATGATATCAGGAGATATCCATATATGATATCTCTTGGTATCATTGAGATGAAGTCATATACTGGCTTATCCATACATCCAGAGTATTGAACATGGGAAATTTTATCCTGATTTGCGTACAGTTCTTCTTGTTCAATACCCTGAATACACATGGTGTCACTAAAGACTGGGGCCAGGCTGCTGTTGGAGTAAGAGGATGTATATGTGTTTTCTGTAACAGGATTCACTGCAACAGGTCTCTGATGATAACATCCTTGCAGTACATCCAGATACAAGCAAATAACTGGATGCATGCTTTTCATTCCGCTACTCAGAAAAGTTTATTGTGGGGAGGCTAAACTACTTACAAAGTGAATTTTGTGGAAATAATTGTTGTTCAATTGGAAGAGAAATCTCCATAACACTCACCAAGTGAGTTTCTATAGCATAAATCTGACTTATATCATTGTAGTTCACTTACAGTATGCCAAACAATGTTTTTGTGAAATAGAAAGGTGCACATTTCCTATTTTTCTACAGTTAAAATTACAATTAATTAGTCTTTTGATATGAGGCTAATCACTGTAAAATTTATTTTAAAATTATCAAAATATCGAGTGACTATTAAAAGTGATGGATTCCTGTCTATAATATGAATTGTATTGTTTACAAATTGTTCACAACATTCTTTTCCCATCTTGCAAAATGGAATTGTAATGGAGGTGTTTTCATTTACTCTAGAGTTGGCCTAACTGAAAAACAGCTGGTAATGCTATCACAGCAGAAGTACATTAGTTGCATTTTTGTAATAACTTCTAATAACCATTCCTTTGCCAAACAAACTTATACATTCTAAGCACAACAGTATTGCTGTCCTTTTGGCTGTATTTTCCCACTATATTCCTACCTCCTGCAAGAAACCAGATTCATCGACATTTCACATACTATAATATGCGATAGTGTTGAGAACTGGACTTCGGCTGAAGGCTTACTGCCAGAAAAAAAGCAAAGCTCAGATCTGGGGGCAGTAAATTGTTATTTACTTTATTATTTATGTGTGGTTTTTCATGTCAGGGAAGGAAAGGTATATTTCTGGGGGTTTTTGTCTCCTGCACCAAAATATCATGTCTGGTTTTACTATTGACTTCTATATGGGTGGGTGGGCACAGAAAATTTATTGCAAAAAAAAAGACCAGTTATCTTTACGGTTTCCCCCTTGTTATGCAGACATAGAATAATAGGAATTCCTCTTCAGAGGAAAAATTGTCTAATTTACATAAGTACAATTTTTGTACCATTGTTGTCCCCAATAGTAACATGTTGGAGGTATGATATTGCCAGACTCTGGTTGGCAATGTTATTTGCTGATCTCTTACTGAAAGAAGTCTCATTTCAGCCTTGTGATTTGAGTCTCAGATCATAATTCTTACTAAATGATGTTGAAGTAATGTATCTCTAACAGTCTAACCTAACCTACTTAATTGAATTCATGGTGTCCTCTTAATAATAAAGCTAGAATGAGTCTTTGCCGTTATTCATTATACTGGAAGAAAACAGACCACAACTTGTCACTTACATAAATCTAAATCTAGATATTTGCTAACTGACATGCCAACTTCATGACCCACTTTTCTCCCTTATAGGTGTACAAATATGGGACTTTACATGGGCAGAAGCATCTGCACAATTTTCCCACCATCTGGGAGAAGGTTACAGCCAAATGTCCCCTCAGTTGGACCCGCCCTTTGCTATCCACACTCTTAAAGTCCCAAAAGGGGAACCCCCCCCCCCCAAATACTCTCCAATTGGTTATCAAACTTAGACCAAACTGGCATAAAATGAGGATAGTCCAGGAAGCTGATTTAAATTGAATATTCTCCAAATGAAGTGATGGCTATGGCCTGGCATCTCCACTCCTGCTGACCAACCAATGGTCTAACTTTTCTGGTACTTTTCCTGCACTTCCTTGTTGCCCATGTTAACCACGTGGGCTCCTGGAAAGAAGAAGACCTGGTCTCATGCCACCACTATGGTACCCAGAATGCAATATCTCTATGATCCATGCAGAGCTAAGTCATAGAATGTCAATAAAAAAACCAAATGGATCAATTATTATTATAAAGGTATATGAAGCGTTAGTTGGGGAACATGATGAAAACCATCATACTTAAAACCCTAACTTGTTGGTATAGTACGGTGGGGGGTGTCTTTAAAAGGTGACCTTATTTAGTTTCTAGTATGTATTGCTTTCTGAAATACTGTTTATCTATCTAATGCCAATGTTTCACAGATACATGTTTGAAAATGATAATAAGCCTTTAGTACTAATTAGTGCAATTCATCTCCCAAAAACATCTCTGAAAAATAGTAAACTTCAGACTCCGTTGACAGTGAATTCTGTTCTGTTTACCTTTTATAGTAATTTGCAGAAATTCAGAAATTTCTTCTTCTTAGGGACAGAAGACCACAAGCGTAATAAAGAATTTGAGCTTAATAAAATGAATGTGAGGAGGAAAACTGACAAAATTTGCCCATCGAGACTTTGATTGCAAAGCCTTTACAATCTGGGTTTGAATACTTGTATCATGCTTGTCAGAGTGAATGAGGATCATCACTTCTTTCCTTTCCAATAAACTCTTTGTCTTTATCTGCTCCATGATAAGTAGGTGCAATACAGTTTTCTTCCTATTGGATCTACTATATCTCTTAAATTTGACCAGGTAATGAAAATTGATTCATTTTGTTTGAAGAAATAAACACATGATTTATGCTCAGGATCAAAAGAATCTGAGATATTGAATGATTTAATGTGAAAGAAAAGGAAACAGTCAAATGTCAATCACTTCCTATTTGTGATGTGGTAGCAGTTTCCAAGGAAAACAAATCAGTCTTCAAAGTGTAAATAATTTGAAAAACACTGTTGAATCAATAGGTTCTAGGTCTGTCTAGGTTGTGCACACCAAAACACAAAAATTCTTGAACACAGAAATGCCCTTTTGCACATTACATGATTTCCATTTTTTCCTTGCTCATTCACCTGGATATGTTTACTAACAAAATATCTGTAAGATATAGAATACAGGTTGCTTAATTATTCAGGGGGAAAGAGAAAGAACCACCGGTAGCAGCTGATAATATAATTCGGAAAGATTTTTGTTGAAGAAATGAGATGCTGATAATAGAAAGTTTCCATTCTATTTTCTTCTGCTTGGATGTTCATTTTTTGAATGCTTTTGATGTTCAAATGGTTAATTGCACCTTTCTTGGGGCATCTCCTTCAATGGCTTCTTTGTTCCTATTTTATGTATGAAAAAGTGTTCTTTTATGACCCATTAATTAACTTCTCTCCAGGTGTCTCTCAGTAGCTACTCTCATTTTCTAAAGACGGAGGAGGAAAGTAAATGCTCACTCCTGGGGTCCCCACCATTGATTCTTTCAGAGCTTTGATTGATCTTCCTCCAATTGGGGTAGTGATGTGTATGCATGACTGAAATCCCTTGAAGTACACATGTACCAAAAGCTGGTAAAATGCTGCCTTAAACCCCAATTACATTTCTGTCCAAGACTCCTGTGGTGAGCCCTGAATTTTGAAACCTCTCTAACTTTATTTCCATTTGCTTGTGACAAGACAGAAACAAAGTAGTAAAAGTTTCACTGGGACAAAAATGCAAGTCAAATGCAGGAAGAGGCACTGCAACTAGTACTACAATATAACTCATAGCTTCTTATGGCAAGTGACATTTTGCTCCAGACCAGTCCCCTAACCACCATTGTGGGGACTTATGCACTAGGCAACAAGGGAGAAAAGTAACAATGTGAATACTTCCTCAAAAAAAAAAAAGACCTTTCCTTTCAACTCAGGCGTGTTAATTACAGTGGTGATATATTGTGTATTCTCTTGCAAATGATGATTCCCTAAATGTTTTCAAAAAGGGTAACAAGATCATTTAAAGGGGGTCTTTTTGTGTGGCTTCAGGTAAGTACAAGGACAACTTAATGTTTATGTAGATGAACTGAAAGGGTGAGCTTTTTCATTTTTCTTGCTTTGTAGAAAGAATAAGCTCAAGATCACAAACATGTTTCTCCATTTTGTCAATGTATCCTCACAACGTATCTGTAATGTTGATCAGAAGGGAGTGGAACTGGTTCAGGTCCACTCTGTAAACTTTATTTCTCAATGAAGACATGAGTCTGCATTGCTCAATCCTCTTTTTGGCAAAATACAAGTGCTTAACGGACAACATATGCACCACCACAGTTCATGTAGAACAAGAATCTAGAGGGAACAGTTTAGATAGAATATGAGAAGAAAGTCAAAGAATGTTAAGAATATTAGAAACCACATCCATATCAAATGCCTACCAGGGTATGTGCATAAATAGACCCTTCCATGGAATCCCAAATTCCAGGTGAAAATGGAGAGCTATACTTAAATGAACACAACGTCTATCATTTGAAATTAAAATAAATACTATGATGTTCCTTAGCAATATGAACCAATTTTGATAGGAGTGGCATTCTATGGTTTTGAACCTAGGTGATCCAAGCTCAAATCTAGCACTTTACATAGAGCAACCTGCTATAAAGCTTATGTGTGTACTTTTAAAAATCACATAAAAGATTAGCTGTACTTCAGTTGTGAAAATATGTTCTTTCCCCATATTCATCTTTATTGCTCCCATAATTATTTTAGATGTATCTTCGCTTGGTCTGCATAACACTTTTGTATTTATAAAGTGCACTTCAGCACTTAGATGAGTTTGCAGATTGGCTGCCTCCAGCTACTTCACTTTGTGAATAAAATTAATTGCATGTATGTCAGCAGATGCTGCAAATAAGTATGCTGGATGGTAGTAATAAATCTAAGTTACCCTACTAAACACTATCATATTTATCATGCACCCATCTTCAGTTATCCCTTCCCAAATATCTAAACCCACAGCACTATATGTGAGCAGAGTTTACAATGAATACATTTTACTTAGTACAAGTAGCTTCCCTCTAAGACTCTGAACATTGTTCCTTTACTGTCACAAAAACTTACTGTCTGTATTTAGCTGTATTTCATTTGTTTATCCAACTTGTCTGAAAATATTTGTTCAAGGAGCAAAAGGCAATGAATCCCCCCCTGCACACACACAAACTGCTGTTCTTTATTCTTATACCTTCTCTGCAAGGTTGGTCAGGCCCAGGAAGAGTGATCTAGAGAAGATCTGATGAGAAGCAGCCTTTGTTTGAAACTGAGACATTGCAATGGATAATCATAATGTGAATGTACCTTCAAGTTGCCCGTTGGTCTATGGTGTCTCCATTAATTTTATAGGGTTGTCTTAGGCAAAAAAATAATAATACTCAGATGAGGTACTGCCAGTTCCTTCCTCTGAAATATAGCCTACACCACCTGTTATTCATTGAAGGTTCAAAGAGATGCCTTTAGCATATTTAGACTTCAACCAACTTAATGCTAGATCTTAAATTTTCTGTTAGAATAAATCTTCATTGTTTTTATTTTCCCTAACTTTATGAATGTTTTAATGGAATAATTGGCATGGAGGTCAAGTCTTCTTTTGCTAGATTTAACCCAGCACTTTCACTTACCCAATAGAGTGTTTATTTTGGGACCTAAGTGCTGGATCAAGAGAGAGATCCCAAGGTTAAGTAGAAAGGTGATAGAAACCAAAGATTTGGAACTATAAGGCCAGTCTGGATAGAAGTTCCATCATTGTTATTCATTACTCTATCATCTTAATGGCCATATAGGAATTTGCACTCAATCTTAACCCAAGACTTTATCTAAACCATGTAAATAAATTGATATAAATGTTGCCAACACGAGTAACTACTACTACCATATTAATTTTATGCACCAACAAGAAAATATGATCTCTGTGGGGTCCACTTATAGCCATTAGAGGAATCACACATTAACACATTCTCTTTTTTGAAGCAAGTTAACTCTAACCTACCTGCTTCCCTGTCCTCTGAAAGGGAACATTTGCTTGTGGACTGGATATCTGTAAAATAGTAGAATAGGGAGTGAGTTTCCTGTGACTTAGGAGCCCCGGTGGCAGAGTGCGTTAAAGCACTGAGCTGGAGACCAAAAGGTCCCAGGTTCAAACCCCGGGAGCGGAGTGAGAGGCCGCTGTTAGCTCCAGCTCCTGCCAACCTAGCTGTTCGAAAACATGCCAATGTGAGTAGATCAATAGGTACCACTCCGGCGGGAACGGCGCTCCATGCAGTCATGCCGGCCACATGACCTTGGAGGTGTCTACGGACAATGCTGGCTCTTCGGCTTAGAAATGGAGATGAGCACCAACCCCCAGAGTCAGACATGACTGGACTTAACATCAAGGGAAACCTTTACCTTTACCCTTCCTGTGACTTAGCTTCTCAAGGTCAACCCCATGGCTGCCAAGAGACTCTTCTGATTTTTTATCAAGAAGCTCAAGAAGAAGAAAACTGCAAAATACACCAAGGTAAACATATCAATTTCTATCTGTTCTGTGTATGAAAACAGAATGTTCCTTTCTAGTTCTCTCTTTCCAGGGCAGACTCTCATTTCAGTTATTTAGAAGTCTTATTATTGGCAAATGTTCAAATATTACCGGCAAACGTCTTTCTTGATGTCAAGAGTCAGATATTCCTTCCTAAGCAGAGGCACAAACAATAACTTCTTGACAGGACTGCTACCACAGAATTCAGTTTCTTTCCTTGACCAAACCAAAACCCTACTCTAGAAATTAATTCACTTTGTATTGAAATAATGTATTCTCAAGGTCAGTCATGTCAGAACATATAAATCACTTAAATGTTTCTTAATAATTAGTTCAAACTCTGACACTTAACAGCAACTTAATTATATTTGGGGAACTATTTTTGGTTTCTTTTTCTTCAAGGTGTACTTGTAGAATGACCTATTGATTTTAATAATAAAATAATATTTCATTTCACTATTGATTACATCCTCGTATGACAGGACACTCACTTCTAATTGCTTGATTTGTAAAATATGGTGCCCCAAATGAAAATAGCAAAACCAGATGTATCCTGTCAGGCTAAACAGGAAAATCTGAATAGCATGTTTGTCCAAGAGAAATTTGATTAGTGCAAAGACATAATCATGCATGTTTTCTCATTATCCTTTGTTTCTTTATGAAATGGAACTAGATTTGAACTTTGAAATTGCCCTTAGAATTTCCCTGTCATTGATCTCATAGTAGAAATAATGTTTTGTGATTGGCAGCATGGTTTATGTCAGAGGCACAAAAAAGAAGGGCAGACATGCTGTGGTATCAAACTTCCACATCCACTTTTGAATTCTGTTGGCCTGGAAGAAAATTCTGCATAAGTCATTAATATCATCAGCCAAGCAATGCTGAGCTGTATGATCCAGTAATAAAATAAAAATAACATCCAGTTATTTTTGCATGACTTTTTATTTTAAAATTGTAATATACCCACCATATACATTAGAAACATATGCACTACATAAACAACCCGCCACCCACAGTACAATTACCTTTCAACCCACCCTCAGTGCTACCTTGGCTTCCGTCACTGATCTCTGTGGAGTATATGCACATTTTATTTAACCCTCTAAACTTCTAGCTCAATAAACTCCTCTTGTCTTTATTTCTTAAGATCTCCTGTCAAGTATGCTAAGGCCAACTTCCAGTTTCTTTCAAAAATTCATGACTTTCATATTTCAAATTGCTAGAAATCTTGGCCACCTGTATGTAATCCCACAATTTATCCTTCCACTTTTTAATGGTTAATATTTTCTCCCCCTTCTAATCTTTGGCAATGGTAATGCGTGCAGCCACGAAGCTGTATAGGCAAATTTCTCTTTCCGGTTGTTCTAATCTACCTCTGAATATCCCTAATAGGCACATCCCTGGATTTTTTAAACTTTATTATCAATAGATTATTTACCAGCAGTAGATAACATTAAAACTGTTCAGTGTTTCTTTAGAACAAACATACTTAGTGCAAGATTGCCAATCCAGTTAGCTAATCAGTCAATCCTTGAAATCCTGTGTTAAATATAATATTCATATTGCTGTTCTTTTTCCTGAGTTATGGCATCGTTGTCATGGTTGCTCTGAGCTTCAGGTTTCCTCATTGACCTCAATCCGTTCCATCAAAGATGGCAGTCATACATCAGAAAAAGGACAAAAAAGGATAACTGCACAGCATTCAATATATAAAAAGATTCATCCCTAATACAAAAGCATTGTACCATAGAAATCTCGTGCTGGATAATTCTAGTGCTCGATAATTTGTGCAACCAGCAGGTACAGAGCAGTTCATTCTAGCAAAAGTTTTATGACACACTTCGATGCCTTCAGTTTTAAGGACAAAGAACTCTTAAACCAAAGACTAGTTCATTTTTAATCCATGACCTCTAGCTTTTGGCTTTACTTCACAGGCAATGGATTCTTGAAGGCCTCAAATACTACTCCAACAATAATTCAGTATGACTGATGTTATATAAAAGTATATTATATTGCTCCATATCTTGGGATGTGACTATGACCTTTTTCGATTATTTTTATGACATGCAGCATTCTCATCTTTCACAGCTTCATAGACCTATGGAACAGACCTTTAAAAAGATGCTTTCCTATAGTGATACATCACTTCACTGAGTAGTTTGTGGAACAAGAAACAAGTGCATGTTTTTAAACACAATTCCTTAAAGCAATGAAGGAATTCCTCTTTCTAGATATACCTGTTAAAACCGTGGTCTTTTGTCTAACATTTGTGAGGGTCACACACTGTGGGATGTCATAGGAAATACCTTTATCTGCCAAAGGGCTCCATTTATAGAATGCCTTCCCCTTGGAGGCCTGTTGGACACTGGTGTGGCTTCTTTCCCATTTTTATGGCAAGCACAGCTTTTTATTGAAGCTTTTGGATCCAAAGGGATTTTTTCCCCTAATGCATGTAGTTTAATGCTGTTGGGACATTTCAACATAGTTATATTGTTTCATATATTATTATACTTTTTATTGTTTCAATTCTAGAACTCTGATCCTGTGTCTAAAATAATTACACAATGGAGCTCAGTCATTGTTGCTATATCTGACAATGCTACTACCCTTTTTTTTTTTTTAGTAATAATGTAATTATGTATTCCTGCATGATAGGCAGCTGGACTGCATTGCCCTTATGGCCATTCCAATTTAAGATTGTATTGAAATACTACTGTTTCAGCATTATTCCAATCAAATGGTTTCCAAGGTACCACAGGTTGGGATATTGGAAAGTGTCCACAGCACCCAAGTGTAGGGTTTATTGAAAACAGGTAGCTGGAAACTTGGCTCAGAGTCCTGCCACAACTGATGGACTCACGGCACTGCACAACCAGGAGCATACTGCAAACCTCATTTCTTAGTTATCCAATCTGCAGTGTCTTGAAAACTGTTTTAATTGAGGCACTGTCATTCTCAAATAGGGCTTTATGCCCAGTTGTCAAAAAGGCTGCAAGTCCAGCTTATTGATATTGTTACTACTGAAAAGAATGCCACCCTAGACTGAGTCAAACATTTCATATACTGCCCTGGTATCCCATGATAAAAGGCAGAATACACATTTTATAATAACAGTGTGTTTAAAATAATAAAATATGTGCAAAATTGGCATGGACCAGAAACAGATTGAGTTGTCCACTTCAAATGACAACCTTGAGTAGTTTTGGTTCAGAACTTGCTCAGACATTTTCCTGTTGGGTTTTATATACACATTTTTATCTTGAGCTGAGGAAACTATTGTCTATCATTCTCACGCCAGTCATATCTTCACTTGGCCTGATGTATTTTTGAACATCCTGCAGTTCCTCTATGCTGACATGACAGCAACAGGCTTAGACATCAGTAGCTCCCAAAGTGACCAATTTAAGGTGGGATCAGGTGTCAAACAGGGATCCCACCTATTTTCTATCTTCATTGAATTTGGTTCTACACTTTGTTGATGAGAAGCTTCCTACTGGTGTGGGATCATATATCAGACAGATGGCAAGCTCTTTAACCTCAGGAAGATGAAAGCCAAAAATAAAGTAATAACTTTTGTTATAGAACTCCAATATGCTGATGATAATGTAGCCCGTGCCCAATCAGAGAAAGATCTACAAGCCACTTTAAACACCTTCTCAGAAGCATATCAAAAGCTTGGCCTTTCACTTAACATCAAAAAATCAAAAGTGCTCTATCAACTGGCTTAAACCAATCTCTGCAATGCAGCAACACATCTTAAAATGTTGACCATTTCTGCTATCTAGGCAGTTGCCTCTCTCCAAAAGTTGACAGATGCTAAAATACAACACTCTCTGACTTCTGTGAGCACCGCATTTTTTAAAGAGTGAGGCATACAGTGTTTGAGGATAAGGATGTTTGTAGGAATACCAAGATGCCTGTTTATAAAGCTATTGTCCTCCTAACTCTATTGTACACCTATGAAACAAGTACCATCTACAAATGTCACTCTTGACTTCTGGAAAAATTTCATCAGTGTTGCTTTCAAAGAATCCTGCAAATCTATAGGAAGACAGGTGGACAAATGTCAGTGTTCTGGAAGAAGCAAAGATCACTAGCACTGAAATGATGGAGTACAAGACAGGACAAAATCTATCACAACAGTAGGTGTTAGTTTCATTTCCCCCAAAATCTTCCATAAGAAAAGAAAAATGCAAAGTAATGTGTAATCCTGCCCTATACATATGTTTCTCCAGGCTTATCAGAAGTTAAGTTTGAGGATAGTTCCTCCTACCTACCCAGGTTAGTTAATTTACAGTTCTGTAGCAATACTGGCAAAATTATAAAAGACGTGCAAGCTGAGGAAGCAGTCTGTTGTTGCCCGGCATACAAATAAGCACATTAGATCTTTATCCTGGTTTTTCATTACCAGAGCATTCCTTTCTTTTATTCCATGCTAATCATTTTCAGTATGCATTAGCTTCTGTTGCATAAACTTTTTCAGTTTGATTTATATGATGCAATAATAAAAGACCAGCCAAGTAATCCCACATATCCTTAAAGCTGAGTAAGTTCCATTGAACAAAGTGGGACTCATTTTTGAGAGGACACATACGGTATATGATTGCATCATTAATATAAGTATTAGACTAAAAACTTGATATGCAGTGAAGAATAGATGACTGTGCATGTGCAGGTATCTCTTCATTGAATGCAACCTAAATTTGTGATTTTAATGTGTGTTCAGGGGCCATCACAAATCAAAATCTAAATGGGAGAATTTTTGTAGCAAAATTAATAAAGACAAACATAGCATTTTCCTTATCCTTTAAGATAGATTCAATTGATTACTCAAGATAGAGTAGACCTATTAAATCAATTGATAAATTGTATATTATCCTTTATGCAGATTGTATTAATTCAATGGAGTTACATTATTTGGGTTTTATAAGTCATTTTAACCCTAACACATTTGTTCTGTCAGGAGTTTTCATGAATTTGGGTCCATTTTAGATGCCTGGAGTGTTATCTGCAAATGTAGAGAAAGAAAGGGGGAAGAGTAATTCAAAGAAAAGAAAAGAAAGGGTATGCCACACATTCCTACAGGGTGAGTGCAGCCCTCTTGGTACATCCCAATAAGAGAAGACACATCAGCCAATTGTTAAATGGTGATCCAACTTATAAATTCAGTTGATTCAAAAGTGCTGCTTTACTATGGACTATTAATAAGATTGATGATGATGATGATGATGCTTTATTTGGAGTCCATCCTATCTCCCCAGGGGGGGGACTCAGGGTAGCTCCCAACATAATAAAGACAAGCATTCAATGCCGGTATAAAACAAGAAGGATATAGAAGCACACAATCAATTACAATACATTATATAGTGATGTATAAATTAAAACAAGTGATTTAAATAATTATCCTTTCATTTAAACCATTAAAAGCCAGCTAAATTAGAGTGCCCCCTCTGTGTGTGTGTGTGTGTGTGTGTGTGTGTGTGTGTGTGTGTATGTGTGTGTTTTTGGAGGGGGGAGTATTATTTTAGAAAATTTATATGCCACCCATCATCGAAAAATCTCTCTAATCAGTAAAACCAATAATCAGAGAAACAATAGGCAGTAGTTATGCTGCTTACTAGGGAGCCCCTGGTGGAACAGCAGATTAAATTGCTGAGTTGCTGAACTTGCTGACTGAAAGGTTGGGGGGTTGAATTCAGGGAGTGGGTGAGCTCCTGCTGTTAGCCCCAGCTTCTGCCAACCTAGCAATTCGAAAACATGCAAATGTGAGTCAGTCAATAGGTACTGCTCCAGTGGGAAGGTAACAGTTCTCCATGCAGTCATGCTGAACACATGACCTTGAAGGTGTCTAGGGACAACATCTGCTCTTCAGCTTGGAAATAGAGTTAGACACCAACCCCTAGAGTTGGACACAACTAGACTTAACATTGGGGAAAACCTTTACCTTTATGATGCTTAGGCCAATATCTAACCTACCATTCTTGGGCAAGGTCTTGGAGTGGGTGGTTGCCTCTCAGCTCCAGGGATTCTTGGAAGATACGGATTTTCTGGACCAATCGCAGTCTGGCTTCAGGCCTGGGTTCAGTACCGAGATGTCTTTGGTCACCTTGGTGGATGACCTCTGCAGGGAGCTGGACAGGGGGAGTGTGACCCTGCTGGTTCTCTTGGACATCTCAGCGGCTTTCGATACCATCGACCATGTTATCCTTCTGGGGTGGCTCTCTGGGATGGGCCTTGGGGGTACTGCACTCCAGTGGCTCCAGTCCTTTCTGGAGGGTCGTTCCCAGTTGGTGAAGCTGGAGGACACCTGCTCGGACCCCTGGCCATTGACCTGTGGGGTCCTGCAAGGTTCTATTTTGTCCCCCATGCTTTTTAACATCTACATGAAACCACTGGGAGAGGTCATCCGGAGTTCTGGAGTACGGTGCCATCTCTACGCGGATGACACCCAACTCTACTACTCTTTTCCACCTAAATCCTAGGAAGCCCCTCGGATTCTGGACCAGTGTCTGGCCGCTGTGTTGGCCTGGATGAGGGTAAACAAACTGAGACTTAATCCTGACAAGACAGAGGTCTTCCAGGTCAGTCGTACGTCTGATTGGGGTATTGGGTGGCAACCTGTGCTTGACGGGGTCGCACTCCCCCTGAAGGCGCAGGTCCGCAGCTTGGGGGTCCTCCTGGATTCGGGGCTGACACTTGAGGCTCAGATGTCGGCCATGGCCGGGAGGGCCTTTGCACAATTAAAACTTGTGCGCCAGCTGCGACCATACCTCGAGAAGTCTGATCTGACCATGGTGGTCCACGCCTTAGTTACCTCTAGACTGGACTATTGCAATGCGCTCTACGTGGGGCTGCCTTTGAAGACGGCCTGGAAATTACAACTAGTACAGCGTTCGGCAGCCAGGCTTCTAACCGGAGCGAATTACAGGCCTCTGTTTAAGGAGCTTCACTGGCTGCCATTTACTTTCCGGGCCCAATTCAAGGTGCAGGTTATCACCTACAAAGCCCTAAATGGTTTGGGACCCACCTACCTTAGAGACCGCATCTCCCCCTATGAACCCGCACGTTCTCTTCGCTCATCGGGGGAGGCCCTTCTCTCGCTCCCACCACCCTTGCAGTCGCGGTTGGTGGGGACAAAAGAGAGGGCCTTCTCCGTCGTGGCCCCCCGGCTTTGGAACTCGCTCCCTAGAGAGATCAGTCAGGCCCCTACCCTCCTCTCCTTCCGTAGGAGCTTAAAAACCTGGCTCTTTCAAAAGGCCTTTGATACTTAATTTGATGTCGGACTGATCTATCTGCCCATTTTAGAATAGCCCCATTCTCGAGGTGTTGCCAATGCTATATTGCACTTTGTCCATTTCAACTGTGAAATTACCTTCCCCATTTCGACCCATTTCGGCACATGTTGCACTTTGCCTGGGTTCTATGAATTAGTCTCCAGTGTTAATATTGTATGTTTTATGTTGATTTTAACAATTGTTTTTACTGTAATTGATATTTTTATTGGATAACTGTTTTATTGCTGTGTTTTGATATTTGATTGTTTTATCGGACAAGGCCCCATGTAAGCTGCCCTGAGTCCCTTCGGGGAGATGGGGCGGGGTATAAAAATAAAGTTATTATTATTATTATTATTATTATTATTATTATTATTATTATTATTATTATTACTGAAAAGCTACCCCAAAACTATTCTTCCTTTCCTTGAAAATGTCCATTAACATGAATTGCATGCTATGCTGCTTGTCCCAAAATATACCCACTCTAGCTGGTATCGGTCAATGAAGTGGAGCAATGACAAGCCCAAATCTTAGTGGTGCCACTCATCTATTTTATTGTGCATTATAGAGGGCAAAAAGGGCTAGGGAAGATGTAGTGTTTTGTGTTGAATGTCAGCAATATCAGCTAATAAATTATAGTTCTTGAAATGCAACAGGCAACACTGACCCATAATGTTTTTCAACCCCATGAATTTATGATAGTAGATTCTATCATACCTGGACTATTGGCAGCACTGCTTCAAAGAGACAAATGGCAGAATAATCTGAACAAACCTTTGTGCATTCAACAAACCCTTTGGAATGTGATTCTAGAGGGATTTATATCATCCCTCAAATGCATCAGTTAATCCTTAACTAAAATGCTGTTGCCAAAGCCTGGTGAAGCACTAGCTTAAGTCTTTAGCATGATTGAAAGATGCAATGCTGAAGAGTCCTTTGCCATGAAGTGGGACTGAGAATGGATGAAACAGATAATTGAAGTATTTTGCTTTATGCGTGTTTTCCCCTCAAGGACAGCTCATGCATTGGTAATGTTAGCCTAGAGGGAAAAAGCCTTATCTGTAGAGCAAGGTTAGAGTAGGAAACCTGTTTAAGCTTTTTCATTTAGTGTCAGTGGCCACATATCAAGAACAATGTGTGTGTGTGTGTGTGTGTGTGTCTAAAATGTTAGACATTATGTCAAATCAAAGATCTTCTAATTAAAAATTATGTTGCTCAGTACCACTTTAATTCATCTAATGATTGAGTTCTTAACTCAAAATACTATTAATCCATTTGAACCCTCGACAAATCCCCCATTTTTGTTATGTGTTTTAAATAAGAAAAATGTACTTTATAAATAGCAAATAATGTATAAATTCACATTCACACGGAACAATAAAAAGAAAAATAAACTTTAAAATGGCAGAAGCACAAAGTACCAGAGTGATAGCCCCCCTAGATTGAAAATGCTGCTGTTGAACGCCAGGTTAGTAAATGGATAAACAAATGTCATGCAGAACTTGATTCTGGATGAGCATGCTGAACTGATTTGTCTCACAGAGATCTGGTTAGATGAGGCTGGATGGTTGATCTCTCTCAGCTCTGCTGAGAGGTGGTCTCGAGGCTGGCTTTGGAGTCTCAGCGACAAACAGTGCTGGGAGACATCAACAGCCATGCTGAGATTGCCATGTCAGGAGTGGCTCAGGACTTCATGGCCTCAATTACAAACATGGATCTGTCCCAAAGAGGTGTTTTGCCCTACCCATGCTGCAGGGCACACTTTGGACCTTGTTTTCTGTGCAGAGTGGGATGATGGGGATTGTGGTATGGAGGAAATGGTCACAGTTCTGTTGTCATGGGCCCATCACTACCTAGTCAGATTTAGAAACACTGGGACTCCCAACATCTGCATCGGTGGGGAACCGATTAAGATGGCCCGCCTCAGAAAGCTTATGGATCCTGTTGGATTCCTGATAGCTCTTGGGGATTTTCCTGTCGCCTTGGCAAGCAATTCCATTGAAGTTCTGTCTGACCTCTGGAATGGGGAAATGGCCAGGGCAGTGGATACAATTACTCCTGAATGTCCCTCTTAAAGAGCAAAGCCAAACCATCTTTTTGGTTTTCCAAGGAATTGGCAGCAATGAAGCAAATGAGACAGAGATTAAAGCACATCAGCGGAGAACTCAAAACGAATATCACTGAGAATGGGCTAGAGCGTATTTGAAAGTCTATTCCATGGCAATGGAGGCAATAGAGAAATTGTTCCTGCATCTACAAGGAACCATCCAGTGGAGCTCTTTCGAGTGGTCAGAGGACTATTATACACTGTTCCTCAAGGAGAAATCCCTGACTATCCAGCAGCCTGCTGTAAAGAATTTTCAAGGCACTTTGCAGTTAAAGTCAATCAGATCCTTTCCAACTTGGATGTTGTTATTGATACATTTCCAATGGGTGCGACTTTAGATCCCTATCATCCAATGTTGATGGATACCTTTCAATTTGTGAAGCCTGAGGATGTGGACAGGATCCTTAGTGAAGTGAGAGCTACCACATGTATTTTAACAACAACAACAACAACAACAACAACAACAACAAAACAACTTTATTTGTATCCCACTCCCATCTCCCCAAGGGGACTCAGAAGGGCTCAAAACGGTGTAATAGTGCAAACAATAAACAGTAATAAGACTAACAATTTAAAATTAGATCAGCAAAAAATAACAATGCAAAACCAATATGAAAGTAAAATAAGACATATTAAATTGACACAAAAACATCCTCCATAAGTAAGGTATGATCATGTTATAAAAGCAATTAAAATGTCCCAGCCACTACTCTGTTTAATAAGACCAATAAAATCCTGTTAAAATGATTCCCATTTACATCCTTCAACCATTGGGTATTATTACATTTAGCCATTATCAAAAGCCTGTTTAAAAAGCTAGGTTTTTAGTTCCTTGTAAAATGTTGAGAGTTTGCCTAATTTTCCTGCAGATGAGGCCCAACCCTTGGGCCCAACTGCCCAAGGAACAGCCCAAGAGAGCTGCTTTGAGTGGTCAGAGGACTTTTAAACTCTACTCAGCCAGGGATCCCTGACCAATTGACAGTTCATTGTGAAGATTTTGCTAGGTTCTTTGCAGATCCATTCCAACTTGGATGCCAATATTGATGCAGTCTCTGAGGATGTAACTGAGGCATCTGCTTGTCCTGGTTTAATGGATTCTTTTCAACTAATTCAGCCTGAGGACATGGACAAGAACTTGGGAGAGATGAAGGCGACCACTTGTTCTCTGGAACCTTGTCCATCCTGGCTAATTAAATTAGCGGGGGGGGGGGGGGCTGTCAGAGTGGTTGAAGGTGCTGGTTAATGTCTCTTTGACTCAAGGCATAATGTCAAGTATTTTCAAGGAGGTAATAGTAAGAGCTCTATTAAAGAAACCAGCACTGGGCCCCACTCAACTAAACAACTACTGGTCAGTATCACATCTCCCCTTTCTGGGCAAGGTTCTAGAGAAGATAGTGGCCTCCCAACTCCAAAGCTTCTTGAATGAGACCAATTATCTTGATCCATTTCAATCTGGTTTCAGGCCCAGTTACGGAACTAAGACGACATTGGTCACCTTGGAGAATGATCTATGAAGAGAGCTAGGCAGGGGGAGTATGCCACTGCTAGTTCTCCTGGACATCTCAGTGATGTTTCATATCATCTACCATGGTATCCTTCTGAGTTGTATTTCTGGGATGGAACTAGAGGGTACTGAGTTGCAGTGGCTTCAATCTTTCCTAAATGGCCGGACCCAGATGGTGGTGCTGGGGGACGCCTGTTTGGCTCCCTGGCTGGGGGCCTGTGGGGTCCCTCAGGGTTCAGTTATATCCCCCACACTGTTCAATATTTACATGAAACCACTGGGAGAGCTCATCCACAGTTTTGGAGTTCGGTGTCAAATTTATGCCAACGTCACCCAACTCTATTACTCCTTTCTACCCAAAGCCAAGGATATTGTTCTGGTCCAAAACCAGTGCCTGTTATCAGTAATGGAGTGGATGAGGGCTAACAAGTTTAAATTAAATCCAGATGAGACAGAGGCACTCCTGGTCAGTCAGAAAGCAGATCAGGGTGTGGGTTCGCAGCTTGGGTGTAATCCTGAATTCATTGCTGACCCTGGAGTCTCAGGTGGTGATAGTGGCCAGGAGTGCCTTTGCACAGTTAAAACTTGTGCAACAGCTGTGACACCAGATCTGGCCATGGTAGTCCATGCCTTTTGACAAATCCTGCTTGGATTACTGCAATGCTCTCTACATGAGGCTGCCTTTGAAGCTAGTTTGGAAGCTTCAACTGGTACAGAGATCTCAAACAGCTTATTGACTGGGGCTCTACACAGGAAAAGAACCACTCCCATGTTGTGGCAGCTCCATTGGCTGCCAATTCACTTCCAGGCTAAGAGCTGGTCATTATCTTTAAAGCCCTAAATGGTTTGGGTTCAGCCTATCTAGTAAACCATCTCTCCTTGAACAAGCCTGCCTGGGCTCTTTGATTGGCTTAGAAGGCCCTATTCTCCGTCCCACCCCTGTCTCAAGCATGGCTGATGGGAACGAAAGAGGGGACCTTCTCAATGGTCAACTAGTTTTTAATTGTTTTCAATGATAATTATTTAATCATAACTATTTGATGCACCTGTTTATTTTAATTATTTTAATTCACTGCACAATGTTTTATATTGTTTTCTGTTTGCATGTTTATCCTTTCTTCATATAGGCCAGTGGTTCCCAGCTTATGGGCCCCCAGATGTTTTAGCCTTCAACTCCCAGAAATCCTAACAGTTGGTAAACTGACTGTGATTTCTGGGAGTTGTAGGTCAAAACACCTGGTTGAGAACTATTGACATAGGCATTGAATATTTGCCTTTTATCATGTTGGAAGCCACCCTGAGTCTCCTCGAGGAGATAAGGTGGGTTACAAAGAAAGTTTTTTTTAATTATTTAATTATTTATTATGGGGAGGGCATTCCAGAACCTGGAGGCCACTACCAAAAAAGCCCTCTCCCTCGTCCCCACCAACCACGCTTGCGATCTTTGCCCTTCCTAGGTGATCAAACAGGCTAGAGGAGGACTGGCAGAGTGGGTAAAGGTGATGGCCAATGCAGCCTTAGGACAAAGCAAAATTCCAGCTTGCCTAAAGCAGGCAGTTGTGAGACCTATATTTAAAAAGCCATCCCTGAACTTATCATGGACAACTATTGGCCAGTGTCCAAACTTCCCTTTCTAAGCAAGGTCTTGGAGCTGTGGTGGCCTCCCAACTCCTAGGGAATTCTGGATGAAATAGAATGTCTAGATTGATTTCAATATGGTTTCAGGCCTGGCTTTGGAACAGAGACAGCCTTGGTCACCTTGGTGTATGACCTACAAAGAGAGGTGGACAGGGGGAGTATGTTCCTGTTGGTTCTCCTGGATCTCTCAGTGGCTTTTGATACCATTGACCATGGTATCATTCTGGGCTGACTCACTGGGATGGGACTGGGAGGCATCGTTTTACAGTAGTTCCAGTCCTTCCTTGAGGGCCATACCCAGAATGTGATGGTGGGGAACTCCTGTTCGAACCTCCAACAGTTGACCTGTGGGGTTCCTCAGGGTTACATTTTGTCCCCCATGCTGTTTAACATATACATGAAACCACTGGAAGAGGTCATCTAGAGTTTTGGAATTCAGTGTCACCTATATACAGTTGATGCCTAATGCCAAGGAAGCTGTCCTGACCCTAAACGAGTGCCTGTCATCAGTAATGGACTGGATGAGGGCAAACAAATTGAAACTTAATTTAGATGAGACAGAGATGCTCCTAATCAGTCAGAAGGCAGACCAGAAAATAGGTATCCAGCCTGTGCTGGGTGGAGTTACACTCTCCCTGAAGACACAGGCTAACAATTGGGGGGGGGGGTCCTCTTGGACTCAGCTCTGAACCTGGAGGCCCAGGCATCTGTGGTGGCCAGGAGGGCCTTTGCACAATTAAAGCTTGTGCCAACTGGTCCCGTTCCTTGAGAAGCCAGATCTGGCCACGGTGTTATATGCCTTAGTTACATCCAATCTGGATTACTGTAATGTGCTCTACGTGGGGCTGCCTCTGAAGAGTGCTCGGAAACTTCAGCTGGTTCAAAGAGCTGCAGCCAGGTTGTTAACTGGGGCTAGCTACAGAAAGCAGGCAACTCCCTGTTGCAGCAGCTCCACTGGCTGCTAGTCTGTTTCTGGGCAAAATTCGAAGTTCTGGTTATGATATTTGAAGCCCTAGATGGAACAGGTCCAGGCTATTTGGCCGACCACATTCCCTTGTATGAACCTGCCCAGACCCTGAGATCTTCAGGAGAGGCTCTTCTCTTGGTCCCACCTTTGTCTCAAGCTTGGTTGGTGAGGATGAGAGAGCAGGCCTTCTCGATGGCTGCCTACAACTCTGAAACTTCCTGCCCAGGGAAGCCAAAATGCCCCCCTCCCTACTGTCCTTCTGACAGCAGGCTCAAACTGTTTTATTCAGACAGGCTTTTAAAGATGAAGGTATTTTAGATTTAGTCAGGGGGTGCTGTGGTTTTTAACTTTGAATACGTTTTGATGGATTTTAACTCTGAATTTCTTTTAGGGCTGTTCATGTTTAATTATGTCTTAATATTTGTATATTTTAAATTATATACTAATGCTTTTATGTCAAGCCGCTTTGAGTCTCCTTTGGGGAGACATAGCAGAATATTATTATTATTATTATTATTATTATTATTATTATTATTATTAATAATAATAGCAATAACAACAACAATAATTAAAAAGTTGTGGCAAGGAAGCACATTTGAGGCAACAAAATGTGTGTTGTCCATTGTAACAACAAGACCTGCACATTCACATGGAACAATAAAAAAGAAAGATCAACTTTAAAATGGTAGGACCACAAAGTTGTGGCACAGTGGTAGAAACACAAAGTTGTGTCAAGGAAGCACAAAGCTCAATGTCAAGAGGCAGAAGCATAATTATAACATTATAAAAATAGCATTTCATGTAGTCCAGTCCTCAAAAACAGATGTTTCTTCATTTCATTCTATTCAAACCATGCTTGTAAAGTCCTCATTAAAAGTGCTTTTTTTTTGCATCATATTTCCCCTTACCTTTTCTTTGTTTGGCTGGAGTTAGAACTATTCCTATTGACTGCAATTAGAACTACTGAGTTAGGAGTAACCCTTAAATTTTTGGGATCAGAACTGGAATCTAAGGACATCCCCCTGGAGACGTTGCAGTGGGTTGGTTGTAGTTCTATTATAAAGCTTTATATATTAAGAATCAACCATAGATACCTTAGGCATGCAGAAAAACAAACTAATCTCCTTGTTTTGTCTAATATCTTTCTGAGCACTGCTTTTCAGAATCTATTACAGAGATCAAATTTTCTATGCAGAAAATAAAATTTTGTATGCATAAAATAATGTTGATATTTTATGCAGTATATTTTCCATTACTTAATGCTCACATCTTGATTATTTTGTGTGCTTTCTAGGTAATAAATTACCAACTTAAAGGTGCCTTGAAGAATATCAGAAACATAGAGATGTTTTTTCCTCTATTTCTTATAAGAGGTTTTTTTTGAGACAAAATTTTGTATTGATATTTTCTGTATTTTATTTAAACATCTCTTTAAAATTTTCCTTTCCAATTGTCAAAAAACCTATTATTTATTTGATCTACAAGGTATCATAATTCTTATTTTGTCAGAATGTTGACTCAAATCAAATGTCATAATTCATGCAGGCTTTTATTAGTAAAACATACCAAATGTTGAACTTAACATTACTGCTCCCTCACATCTAAAAATAAATAAAACACATGGGAAATTATGTGTGTCAGATGTTAGTGGTATATCATGTATTCCAATAATGAATAATTACACCATGTCATTCTATATTAAATTATCATAAGCAAGAACATCTGCAAGTGGTAAGATGAGAAATGTTTAATTTAAAAATGATTGGATGCCACTGGCATAAGTGTAGCACATTATTCCAACATTTGTGATTCAGTGTCAGATTTGTATGACCCTTGACTTGAAAGGCTATGAGTGTTTTGAAACAGATCTAGTAACATTTTGCAGGAAGATACCTCATGGAAGGGTTTTGGAAGGCCTGAATAATTTCTTTAAATGAAGAGATCTTCTTTGGCAATTTTTAAGGGACGTTGTGGGAAAATGGGAGTAAAAGGGAATTACAAATATATGGACACCCCCCCCCCCAGCAAAATGAGGGGAGGAAGTTATCTCATAGTTATCTAGAACAGTCAAGCTCTGGCTTCCTTCCATCCAACCAGGAATCTGTCCCTTCAAGAATAAAAGCTGTTATTGTAGCATGAGCATCCTTACAACTTAAGGCCTGTTTTTAATTATGTGTGTGTGTGTGTGTGTGTGTGTGTGTGTGTGTGTGTGTATATATATATATATATATATATATATATATATATATATATATAGTATTACAAGGAGCTAGAATACCTTTACTGTTTAATATGAAAGTTAAACATGGAAAGACCATTTCAGAACATAGAAAGATCTCTTGCGTCAAGTAAGACCATTGGTCCAAAGGGATTTGATCCCTTTTCCCCTGGATGGTGAGCCATAGGAATAATGGAAGAAGCAGGTGATTTTGACTGGAGGAAATATGGTAGTAGCCAGAACCCAGATTAGGGAGAGCTACAGCCAGGTTCAAATTCCAGGAGCGGAATGAGCGCCCGCTGTTAGCCCCAGTTCCTGCCAACCTAGCAGTTCTAAAACATGCCAATGTGAGTAGATCAATAGGTACCGCTCCGGCAGGAAGGTAACGGCGCTCCATGGAGTCATGCCAACCACATGATCTTGGAGGTGTCTATGGACAACACTGGCTCTTTGGCTTAGAAATTGAGATGAGCACCAACCCCCAGAGTCACAACTGGACTTAATGTCAGGGAAAAACCTTTACCTTACAGCCAAAAAAAAAAAGTACCATGTGCAAGTTTGTATTCTTTCAAACTCTCAATTATCAAATAAGAACAGAGTGGTATATGTTCCTGTATCTATGTCTGCAGACATAGTTAAATGTCCAGATTGGTATCTTTGTCACCTGTACTTGGAGATGTCGCAGATTGAACAAGGAATGTTCTACATGCAAAATATTAATGCCATCATTGAGATAAAGGCCCTGGCTTATAACATATGAAAGTCTCTTCCTTCCAAGCAATATAACTTATTCCATTCTTACTTTGTTGCCCATTCCTCTATTTTTTTTCTCCTGGGGTTTCTGTAAAACCAGCAGTGTCATAACACATCACAGGATAAAGTGAATAATTGGTTTCCACTGGCTTAGATTAAATATTAGGTGGAATCCTATAGGTTTTCTTATTGTCTTGCTTCCTATTTCTTATTGTTTTCTTATAGTATTTCATTGAAGGCTATGTCTAAGAAAATGAATTAGAACCAAGATCATTCCCTCTCTCTTACTGTTTTTTCAGCTGAAAATAATCCTTCTTGAGTTACTTTGTCATCACTGGAGGAAAATACATGATGAAATATACACAAGAAAAAAAAAAAGCTTTAAGACCTTGAAGGCTATCCTTTATTTTGCTTAAATACAGCCTGTCCACGGGGGCGGGGGGGGGGGAGGGGATAGTGAAGTAAAAATACACAGGAAAAAATAGAAACTGGTCCTACATTAGATAATCACTTGCAACAAGTTAAGACCACATGAGCACACATGTCCATAGAAAAGTTGCATTGAGACAGTGTGATGGATCCCCAATTAATGTTATAATCTGAATAAATTTATCAACCCAGATTTCCATTTGCAAGCATGCTTGTCCAAGAAATGTTTATACAGGACACATGGAAGGGAAACTCAAGTCATTCCCTAGCATATGCATACCTCTAGGCAATATCCTGTCCATGCTGTGACTCTTGTTCATGCTGTTAATTTGTGCCCTTGACTAAATATGTGACCTGCATACAGTTACATGCATGTGTGGATCTTCCCCATAAGTAGAAGGCAATTTTGAAATATTATTTCAAAACAGTCAAGGCATTGCTAGTAAGTGCAGCTTCCCCCAACCCCATCAACCTCAATGGAAGCAACTGGTTTATGTCAATGCTTTGTCTATTTCTCAGATGGGATCGAACAATCAAGCTTGCCTATGACAGTATAAACTTGCAAGCAAAATATTGAATCAAGTTGTTCCTCACTTTTTTTTAGTCTTATGTAAAAATAACCTATATAATTCAGGCCTATTAATTCTCATTCAAGTTGAATGACTTCCTGTTTAATCAGCATACCATATGGCAAGTTTTTCCTTTCTTTTTTCTGAAGATAATTTGAGATGACATGTGAATAGATGCTTCTGAATTGAAAGAGTATTTTCCCCCTCTGCTTGCTTGAAATATTTTTAGCATTCTCCTTCTTGATTGATTTGCTTTCTTATCCTCAGGAACTTTTTCTCTTTCACTCTAGAATCTACTGGTTAAATAATTTTATTTGATTAACCATATTCCTTTTACCCAATAAATTAAATGCAAATAAATATACATATTTTTAAATTAATCCATCTAAATGCCTTTCTGAGTTGCTGAGTGACACACATTTTCTTTTTGAGATATGCTTTTTCCTGTTCCTGTGGAATCCAGGATATAGATGTGTCTGTATGTAAATCTTCTTTTCCATATATTGACAATCAGTGTAAAGCTATCATGGGTTTGGTCCACAGCACAAACCCACTGTCCCCTGAATCCCTTCATTATATGTGTGTGTGTGTGTGTGTATCTATCTCTGTCTGTCTATCTATCTATCTATCTATCTATATATATATCTATATATCTATTAGGCTTGAGCAAATTTTTCGTTATTTCGTTAAATTCGTTAAAAATTCATTTCGTAAGCAATTTTGAATTAATATTGAACCATCTGCTCACTGCCCTTACAAATATTACGAATTTGAATAATAAAAGTACCTTTTTTCGTTTGTTTCTGATGTCTTCGGATGAAGCTGTAGAGGAGAAGCCATGTTGGCATGCCTCTCAGTCAATCAGAGCGGAAGAGGGAGGGAGGGAGAGGCATGGGACATCGATCTGCTAGCATTTTAAAAAAAATGTTGCTTCAAAAATCCCCAAAAATCAGTGGATGGGTCAAACATTATGAAACTTGATAGGCAAAGAGTACTTAATTTTTGCTTCCATTCTGGCAAATTTCATCATAATAGCTTTCATAATGCAGGAGAACGAAGCCTCTGAATATTGACCATTAATGAAGCAATTCGCCATAACGAGAGAAAAAACTCCATTTCCCAGAAGCCTTAGCAAGCCAATCAAAGTGGAAGGAAGTGGAAGGACAGGGAGGCGTGGCTATCGATCTGCTAACATTTTAAAAAAATGTTGCTTCAGAAATCCCCAAAAATCAGTGGATGGGTCAAACATTATGAAACTTGATAGGCAAAGAGTACTTAATTTTTGCTTCCATTCTGGCAAATTTCATCATAATAGCTTTCAAAATGCAGGAGAAGGAAGCCTCTGAATATTGACCATTTATAAAAGCATTGGGCTGAAGCAAACGTTTCTCCAATAGTATTATGCCCGCTTTAAAACTACAATTCCCAGGTGTTCCAGGCCCTCTCTCCTCTTAACATTCTCCACCCCCTTTTGTCCTCGCTTAGAATCAGAGAGTCATTGAACAGTAGAGTTGGAAGAGACCTCTTGGGCCATCCAGTCCAACCCTATTCTGCCAAGAAGCAGGAAATCGCATTCAAAGCACCCCCAACAGATGGCCATCCAGCCTCTGCTTAAAAGCCTCCAAAGAAGGAGCCTCCACCACAGTCCGGGGCAGAGAGTTCCACAGGTGAACAGCTCACAGTGAGGAAGTTCTTCCTAATGTTCAGGTGAAATCTCCTTTCCTGTAGTTTAAAGCCATTGTTCAGTGTCCTAGTCTGCAGGGCAGCAGAAAACAAGCTTGCTCCCTCCTCTCTATGACTTCCCCTCACATATTATACATCATGTCTCCTCTCAGCCTTCTTTTCTGCAGGCTAAACATGCCCAGTTCTTCAAGCCACTCCTCATAGGGCTTGTTCTCCAGACCCTAGATCATTTTAGTTGCCCTCCTCTGACCATCTTGACCAAACTTTCATACAGTATGTGAATTCTTGGAAGGTATGAGAAGTTTAGAGAGAAGGAGGGAGGAAGAGGTTTGAATTTTGGACTCCAATTGTGTCATGATTCCCCACTCTGCCACCCACTTGGGCAAGTCACACACTCTCAGCCCAGAAAAGCCAATGGAACAGGAAATAGCACTTTCAAACCAGGAACTAATTTCCTTATTCAGAGGCTGATAGCCATCTGTCAGGAATGATTTGATGGTGTACTACGATTTCTGTTCCTGGGTGATAAATGTCATTTCCTAATTGGTTCTGTCATAGAAACATGGCAAAATCTATGACACTGCCTGAACTTTGTGCAAGCGACATGGATGGAACATATTATGGTTTGGTCCACCAATTTAACAAAGTTTCAGCCACAAAAACAAAGTTTCTGAAGTAGAACAATGACTTTCACAGTAAAGACAACCCAATGAAACAGGAAATAAGACTTTCAAACCAGGAACAGATTTCTGCAATTATTAAAAAATGGTTTATTATAAAAGCTATGAAAATTTGCCAAAAATCAGAGGATAAGGGAAACGTTCCACATTTTGGTGAGCTATCAGTGTTAAATGTGTTCTACCACTGTACCAAGTTTGAAGAAGATCACTCAAAAAATGAGGGCGGGAGAGCCCCCTAAGTCCCCCCTGGGGCTGTTTTGGGGCGACCGCGCATGCGCGTCCGCCATTAACGAATTAATTTCGAAAATAACGAATTTTCGTTAATTTCAAAAAATTTTGGGGGCCAAATTCGTTATTAGCAACAAAAACGAAAAACTGCCCCCTCTAGTTTTGAAACGAGTTTAGAATCAAATTTTTCATGGATCGATCAAGCCTAATATCTATATATCTGTTTCCTCCCTGAGTGAATTTTTTGTTGGGAAGTGTTATCTGGCCCTGATTGTTTCATGTCTGGAATTCCCTTGTTTTCAGAGTGGTGTTGTTTGCGATTTTGTATGTGCTTCTACCGTCTGTGGCCTTCAGAAAACAGAGGATTTGCCAGACTTTGGTGATGGGAAGACTTTGTTGGGAGGTGTTAGCTGGCCCTGATTGTTTCCTGTGTGGAATTCCCCTGTTTTCAGAGTGTTGTTCTTTATTTACTGTCCTGGTTTTAGAGATTATATTGTTCTGTATTATTCTATCACAGTAATTATTTCATATTACAGTAGAATCTCACTTATCCAACATTCACTTATCCAATGTTCTGGATTATCCAACGCAGTCTGCCTTTTAGTAGTCAATGTTTTTGTAGTCAGTGTTTTAAATTCATTGTGATATTTTGGTGGTAAATTTGTAAATACAGTAATTACTACATAGCATTACTGCACATGGAACTACTTTTTCTGTCAAATTTGTTGTATAACATGATGTGTTGATGCTTAATTTGTATAATCATTACCTAATTTGATGTTTAATCAACTTTTCCTGAATCCCTTCTTATTATCCAACAAATTCACTTATCCAACGTTCTGCCGGCCTGTTTATGTTGGATAAGTGAGACTGTACTGTATATGTACTGTAAAGACTTGATGTGATGACAGGGATGGAATCTTTTTGGATCCCACCGCTGCCACCAAATTGCGAAGGATTCACCTTCTACCTCTATGTATTCCACTTTTCTATGTTGTCGCTGCCACCACCTTTGAAAGATGCTTTGCTCAAATAATAAGCAACATTTGAAGAAACAGTAACTTGTTTATTTATAGCACAAAGCTTGATGGTTGCAAGAATGTTATCTCTTGAGGTGAACGATGTTACTTCTGTACAGTAAGTGTTGCAAGATTTCTCAATAGTTTCACTGAGCTTAGTATGGTATCAGCTTTATATTACTTGTTTCTTTCAGTTAGGAATATTGTCCTTCTTGAACTTAGTTGATCTGTACCCGATCAAACTTGGACTGGGGAGTTTAACTGGTTAACCCTAGCCCTCCTTGACTTAGGGATATAGCCTCAGCTCTTTAGTTATTCCTACTAAAGGCTCAGCAACTTTAATTTTAGCCCTTCTCCGCTAAAACTCTCTAGCTGCTCAACTTCCTCCCACAATCTCTTTTTTTCGATCACACTCCTTTCTCACTGAACAGAACCAACTGCTCTGCTCAACCGACAAACTCTAACTGCCAAATTCCAACTGCTAAATTTTGAATTCTAAGGCTTCCACCAGCACGGTGAAGCCACGCCCCTTTTCCTGGCCATGCCTTAGAGGCTCCCAGCTTCTGTATAAGAATAGCTGAAATATATAACCTTAAACAGTCAACCTAAACATAGCAATCATGAATAAAACACAATGATCATGACATCTTTACATACCTTCCAACCCGGAAAGATTATTTTTGCTTTTTCTAGACCCAGAATAAGCAAAAATAATAGAGAGTAACACAAAATACATATCTATACATAAACATAGCATCATACCTTAAACTCTAAATACAAACCTGTAAGTCTTCCGATCAAGGTGCTCTGGATAGAGCATCAGCTACTACATTACATTTGCCCTTTATATGTTTAATATCAAATGTAAAGTCCTGTAGTGATAAACTCCATCTCAATAATTTGTTATTGGTCCCTTTTACATTATCCAACCATCTTAGGGGTGCGTGATCAGTTTGTAACGTAAACTTCCTTCCCCACAAGTATGGTTTCAGTTTCTTTATGGACCAAATTATCGAGTAACATTCCTTCTCGATTGTGGACATGCTAAGCTCATTAGAATGCCACTTCTTACTGAGGAATAGTATGGGCCTATCCTCTCCATCTTCATCAATTCTACTTATTAATTTGGCTTTTCCAATCCTTTTGTCACGACCCAGGCTGCAGAGCACCAATAACCATACACAGAGGCCAGAATCTATCTAATATCTTTATTGTAGGAATATATAAGGTTAATAAAAACAAGTGTAGAAAATAGTCCAGAATTAGACCTTTCAGGAAAGGTCAGAATTAGTCCAAAAAAGCAATGTCCAATAAGAAATATTAAGGTCCAAAGTTGTAATCCAATAACCGAAACACTCACTTTGCCAAGCAAAGTGAGGGGAGATGACAAGGTCCTTTAGTCCATGAAACTTGAGCGAGGCTAGGAAATAACTTGATACTTAAAACAAGGCTTGAACGTGGAACAAGGTAACTAAGAACAAGAACAAGGTCCGTGGAATAACTTGATAAATCCGTGGAACAAGGCAAGGATTGATCCTGGGAAACAAGGCAAAGTCCGTAGATAAACAAAGGCTGGGAAGCAAGGCGAAGGCTGGATAGCAAGGCAAGGCTTGAGCAGGAGCGAGGCTTGAACCGGAGCGCGCTGTCCAGACACAACTCGCTCCGTAGGCTGACGAATTGACTCCGCGAAGTTACTACGCGGGTAAAACACCTAAATAGAGTCTAGCTTTCCCGCCGAAGCAGTTCTCTGGGAATCAGAACCGAAAGCTAACTCTGAGACCAGATGTGAGACTCCCCAAAGATTCTCACGAGAAGCAGTCTTAATTGGCCACATTCTTAGCTGCAATCCTCGCACTCCTGCGCGAAGCTGAATCCAAACTTCTCTGTTGTTTACAAAACTCCCGGCGCAAGAATACGGGAGAAGTAGGCTCTGGGCTTGTTTGACATACTTCTGGGAGACAACTTTCTTGCAGGTGCAAGGTTCCCAGATCTGCCTGGGAAAGATCTGGCTGAGAGGAATCCAGTTCAGACTGGGAAGGTAAAAAACCCAAGTTTTCATCTTCATCAGGAATTACAATGTCCTGAGCAGGACTACAAGGCCCATGGGTCATCACACTATCCCCCTCCTCAAGGCCCCTCCCAAACTGGGGCCCTCTCCCCGAGGCGCGAGGTCGTGGTTTGGTGGGATAGGTCTGATGAAAGCGACAGGTTAGATCAGGAGCATGGACTGTGGAGGCGTCTTCCCAAGAGCGTTCCTCAGGGCCAAAACCCACCCAGTCAATGAGATATTGTAGGCGGCGGCGGTGAAAGCGAGAATCCAAAATGTCCTCAACCTCGAACTCCTCCTCCCCATTCATCAAAACAGGAGGGGGGGCCGGTTGGTCTGTATCAGGTCGCACACCATCCGCCGGAAGGAGCAGGGAACGGTGAAACACGGGGTGAATGCGCATTGAACGCGGAAGTTGGAGTTTGAAAGTCACGGGGTTTAATTGCGCCACCACTGGATAGGGACCAATGAAACGGGCATCTAACTTCCGGCAAGGGCGGTGGGAGGGCAGAAAGCGAGTGGACAGGAAAACCCGATCTCCTACCTTGATTTCGGGGCCCGGCTGGCGATGTTTGTCAGCGTGGCGTTTATAGTCCTCCTTGGCTTGGTCCAGTTGCTGGAGCAAAAGTTGTTGCACCGCTGTGAGTTCCTGCAGCCAATCCTCTGCTGCGGGAACCTCTGAAGTTTCAATGACAGGGGGGAAGAAACGTGGATGGAAGCCGTAGTTTGCAAAGAACGGCGTTTCTTTTGTAGAAGCTTGAACTCCATTGTTGTAGGCAAACTCAGACAGTGGTAACAGAGAAGCCCAATTGTCCTGTTGATAGTTTACATAACAGCGAAGATACTGCTCCAAAGTGGCATTGGTGCGCTCCGTTTGCCCATCTGTTTGGGGATGATGAGCTGAAGATAAGCGAGAGTCTATGCCCAATAGTTTTTGTAGTGCCTTCCAAAAACGAGAGGTGAATTGAGATCCACGGTCTGTGACTAAACTCTTGGGCAATCCATGTAGTCTGAAAACATGTTGAAGAAATAGATCTGCAGTTTCCTTGGCCGTGGGGAGGCCTTCGCAGGGAATGAAATGGGCTAACTTGGTGAATAGGTCCACCACCACTAAGATCGTGGTGAATCCACAGGAAGGTGGTAGGTCAGTGATGAAATCCGCGGAAATTATTTCCCATGGGCGAGATGGGGTAGGAAGGGGGTGTAAAAGCCCTGAGGGCTTCTCCCTTCGTATCTTGGAGCGCTGGCATACTGGGCAGGTGTTGACATATTTTTCCACATCCTTGCGGATCTTGGGCCACCAAAAATCCCTTAGGATCAAATGCATAGTTTTAAATAGTCCGAAGTGTCCTGCTGGTTTGCAGTCATGACACAGACGAAGCGCTTTTTCCCTGCCCGGTCCGGGTGGGATATAAACATGATTTCTATAGCAGAGCAGCCCATCTTTAAGCGAAAAGGGGAAATGCAGACCTTGGCGAAGTTGGTCCTGCGCCCAGGCATCTGCTTGCTGACTAGCCCTGATTTCTTGAGCACAGATGGGTCCTGGAGTAGGGGAAGTTGAACCAATGGGAATGGATTTGGTGTTCCCCACCGTGAGCGTGGCAAAGTTCTCAGGTTGTAGCAGTTGGGATTCAAAGGTCTCCTTGCGTCCTGCAGCGTATTCCGGTTTACGTGACAGGGCGTCTGCTTGCTTGGTTTGGGCTGGGGTCACATAATGGATCTGAAAGTTGAAACGTTCAAAGAATAAAGCCCAACGTTGCTGCCTCTGATTTAGTTTGCGGGCAGTTCTTAGATGTTCTAGATTACGATGATCAGTGTGGACTTCAATGGGAAATTTGGCCCCTTCTAGCCAATGTCTCCAAGTTTCAAAGGCTGCCTTTATGGCCAGTAGTTCTTTTTCCCAAATGGTGTAATTCCTCTCTGGTGTGGTTAGTTGACGAGAATAAAAGGCACAGGGGTGGAGGTGATCTCCCACCGGTTGTAAGAGTACAGCCCCAATTGCCACATCAGAGGCGTCCGCTTGCACCACAAAAGGGGTTCCAGGATTTGGGTGCTGTAGAATTGGCTGGGAGGTGAATAGTTTCTTTAGTTGCTGGAACCCTTTCTCTGCTTGATCAGTCCAGCGGAAAGGCTGCTTTCCACGGATGCAGCTAGTGATGGGGTCGGACCAGCGGGCAAAATCTGGAATGAACTTGCGGTAGTAGTTCGCGAACCCCAAGAAACGCTGCACCTCTTTCTTGTTAGTTGGCGCCCGCCATTCCAATACTGCTGAAACTTTGGCTGGATCCATGGAAAGCCCTAGAGGCGAGATGCGGTAACCAAGGAAATCTACCTCTTGTAGATCAAAAGCGCATTTTTCCAGCTTGGCATAAAGTCCATGATCCCGCAATCGTTGTAACACCATTTTGACGTGGTTCTCATGTTCTGATTGTGATCTGGAAAACACCAAAAAATCGTCCAGGTAGATTATCAAGAACCTGTCTAGATAGTCCTGAAAAATGTCATTGACAAATTGCTGGAACGTTGCGGGGGCTCCGCATAAACCGAAATTCATAACTCGGGACTCAAATAATCCGAATTTGGTCTGGAAGGCGGTCTTCCACTCGTCCCCTTCCCTGATGCGAACTAAGTTGTAAGCCCCCCGAAGATCCAGCTTGGTGTAAACCTTGGCTCCTCGAAGCCGATCCAGTAGATCCGAGATTAAGGGCAGGGGATAGCTGTTCCGCTTGGTGATATTGTTCAATGCTCTGTAGTCCACCACCAAGCGTAGTTCCCCTGACTTCTTCTTCACAAACATCACTGGGGAGGCGGCTGGGGATTGAGAGGGTCTGATGAATCCCTTGCGAAGGTTTGTCTCTAGGAATTCCCTGAGAGCTTCTTGCTCTGGTTCAGTCAGGGAGTAGAGATGCCCTCGCGGGATCGGGGCCCCCTCCACCAAGTCAATGGCACAGTCATAAGGTCTATGTGGGGGTAATTTTTCGGCTTCTTTCTCATTGAATACATCCCAATACTCGGAGTACTTCTTTGGCAAGGTGATGATGGGCTCGGTGTCTGTGGCATGGCATACCTTGGCTACGAGGCAATGGTTTTGGCAGTACGGTGAAGCAAACTGCAGTTCTCTGTTGGACCAGGAAATGTTAGGGTCGTGGAGAGTCAGCCATGGAATTCCCAAAATCACAGGGAAATGGGGGACCTCGGTAACAAAGAAGGAAATCTCTTCCATATGTTCCCTTATCCACATCCTGGTGGGTTCCGACCACTGACTTACGGGGCCCGTCTTGAGGGGACGGCCGTCTATGGCTTGCACCACACGGGCATTCTTGAAATCATGATATTGTAATCCCAGAGAGTCGGCATACTCTCTATCGATGAAATTGTTGGTAGCTCCAGAGTCTATCATGGCGTGGATCATGACGGGTCCCCTTTTTGCTGACCATAATGTGACCACGAGAAGGAACAGGACCCCGGTTGGCGGCTCTTGGATGGATTTTTTGACCGGGTTGGCGAGCCTCTCTACACCCGGTCGTTGGCTTCCCCCGCCGGCTGTGTGCCAGTCGGCTCAGACGCCTTCGTCTCCGTGGAGGACGCCGCCGCAAGACGGGCGGCAGGCTTCCCTTTGGCTGGGCACTCTCTGGCGAAGTGGCCCCCGTTCCCGCAGTACCAGCAGAGGTTTAAGCGTTGACGACGGGCCTTCTCGGCGGCATCTAGTCTGGGACGCACATTGCCCAACTGCATCGGCACCTCCTCGCCTCCTCTGGGGTATGGGGTTGGCGGTGGGGGTCTCCACACCGGACGTGGCTGAACGCTGGCGGGAGCGGGGGGTTTTGCCCCGGCTCTACTGCCCTGGCCTCGAACCCACTGTTTCCTGTTGGCAATCATGACTTCAGCCCGTAAACATTGATCAATGAGTGCCTCGAGGGTCTGGGGAGGATCCACCTTGGAGATTTCTTCCAGCATTTCAATGTTGAGACCCTCCCGGAATTGTCCCCTGAGGGCTACATCGTTCCAGCCGGTGTTGTGGGCCAGCACTCGGAACTCGGCTATATACTGAGACATAGGTCTGTCTCCTTGGAAAAGGCGACGGAGTTTGTGACCGGCTGCCTCCAAATTGTCCTCGATTCCCCAAGTCTCCTTGAGGTGGTCCAAGAAGTGTTGCGCTGATCTTAGGTGTGGAGAGGCTTGGTCGAACAGTGCCGTCGCCCAGCTGGCCGCTGGCCCGTCTAGAAGACTGTAAACCCATGCCACTTTGATGTCTTCTTGGGGAAACTCGGCAGCACGGGCCTCCAGATAAGCTTGACATTGGCGACGGAAGACATGAACCTTAGAAGCTTCTCCAGTAAACTTGGTTGGCAACGCCATGGCCGGAAGACGAACTCCGCGTTCCTTCAAACCCCTTATTTCTCCATCCTGTGCATTGAGCTTATCACGGATTCGGTCCACCTCTTCCTTGTCGATGGTGTAGGTAATCGGCTGGCCGCTCGGCCCAGGTACGACTCCGGTAGACATTCTGGCCGAGGTTAATTGGTGCTTAGGGTGGCGGAGTCAAACTGTCACGACCCAGGCTGCAGAGCACCAATAACCATACACAGAGGCCAGAATCTATCTAATATCTTTATTGTAGGAATATATAAGGTTAATAAAAACAAGTGTAGAAAATAGTCCAGAATTAGACCTTTCAGGAAAGGTCAGAATTAGTCCAAAAAAGCAATGTCCAATAAGAAATATTAAGGTCCAAAGTTGTAATCCAATAACCGAAACACTCACTTTGCCAAGCAAAGTGAGGGGAGATGACAAGGTCCTTTAGTCCATGAAACTTGAGCGAGGCTAGGAAATAACTTGATACTTAAAACAAGGCTTGAACGTGGAACAAGGTAACTAAGAACAAGAACAAGGTCCGTGGAATAACTTGATAAATCCGTGGAACAAGGCAAGGATTGATCCTGGGAAACAAGGCAAAGTCCGTAGATAAACAAAGGCTGGGAAGCAAGGCGAAGGCTGGATAGCAAGGCAAGGCTTGAGCAGGAGCGAGGCTTGAACCGGAGCGCGCTGTCCAGACACAACTCGCTCCGTAGGCTGACGAATTGACTCCGCGAAGTTACTACGCGGGTAAAACACCTAAATAGAGTCTAGCTTTCCCGCCGAAGCAGTTCTCTGGGAATCAGAACCGAAAGCTAACTCTGAGACCAGATGTGAGACTCCCCAAAGATTCTCACGAGAAGCAGTCTTAATTGGCCACATTCTTAGCTGCAATCCTCGCACTCCTGCGCGAAGCTGAATCCAAACTTCTCTGTTGTTTACAAAACTCCCGGCGCAAGAATACGGGAGAAGTAGGCTCTGGGCTTGTTTGACATACTTCTGGGAGACAACTTTCTTGCAGGTGCAAGGTTCCCAGATCTGCCTGGGAAAGATCTGGCTGAGAGGAATCCAGTTCAGACTGGGAAGGTAAAAAACCCAAGTTTTCATCTTCATCAGGAATTACAATGTCCTGAGCAGGACTACAAGGCCCATGGGTCATCACACCTTTCTAGTAAATCATCCAAACGGGGCATCGGATACATGTCGTTTTGGGTGATTTTATTTAACCGCCGGTAATCTATGCAAAACCTTACGGTTTTGTCTGGCTTCTTTACTAACACTATGGGCGAAGCCCAAGGGCTGTTAGATGGCACGATTATATCCAAATCTAACATCTCCCTGACCTCTTGCTCTATGCATTCGCTTATCTTACCCGTTACTCTATAGGGAGGGGATGCTATCGGTGCGGCGTCACCGGTGCATATTTTATGTTGCACTCCCTGCACTCTCCCGGGTAAATCCGAAAACATGACTTTATACTTAGCCAAGATTCCTTTAACCTCTCTTTGTTGTGATGGAGATAAGTCTGAATTTATGGATACTTTATCCAAGTTTCTATGTATCTCCCTATCACCTTCCCAAAATGAAAAAGGACCTGTATCTTCCTCTGATACTATACAGTAAACATTTGCCGACCTATTTACATACGGCTTAATCATGTTTACATGCACCCGTTTCTCAATCCCCAATCGTTCATCTAGGATGTCACAGTTCACATGGTTCTGCTTCCTGACGATCCTCCACGGTCCAGTCCAGTCTATCTGTAGTTTGTTGTTCTTGTTGGGTGTTAAAAACAGGACCTCATCTCCGACGTTGAAGTCTCGGGGTCTCGACGTTGCATCGTACCGGATCTTTTGTTGCTCCTGGGCCGTCATAAGATGTTCCTGGGCGATGTCCCTGGCCATCTTTAATGTTGACTGAAGATCCTTGATGTAGTCGTCGACAGGAACAGGATCTGGCGTAGGACTTGCTTCCCAGTGCTCTCTGATCAAATCAAGGGGTCCACGAGCCTTCCTTCCGAATAACAATTCAAAAGGCGAGTAACCAGTGCTGTCCTGTGGGACTGATCGATATGCGAATAACAGCTGCTGCAACTTGGTGTCCCAGTCGTGGGGTCTCTGCTGGCTATAGGCCTTGATCATTTTCACTAGTGTTTTGTTCAGGTTTTCTACTAGGCCATTCGTTTGCGGATGATAAGGTGTGGACGTTAGGTGTTTAATTCCGCACAACTCTAATAACTTCTTCATTAGCCGCGAGGTGAACTGAGTCCCCAGGTCTGACACAAGCTCTCTGGGAAATCCAGTCCTTCCCCAAATTGATAACAGCGCATTGGCTATGGTGGAAGTTTCAATATTGGTCAAAGCCACTGCATCTGGATACCTGGTTGCATAGTCTATTACTGTGAGGATATATTTGTATCCTCTCCGACTGGGCTTATACAAAGGACCAACTAGATCAATCCCTACCCGGAAAAAGGGTTCCCCAACAACCGGCATGGGAACTAAAGGTGCTTTGGTCTTATCTCTTCCCGTGCTAAACCTTTGGCAAGTATCGCACGACCTGCAAAACTCCTTGATATGTTGATACATGCCAGGCCAGAAAAAGTTCTTGCTGATTCTTTGGGCGGTTTTTCTAACCCCCAAATGCCCTCCTTGTGGATTGTCATGGGCCACATCTAACAGTTGTTTCCTGTAGTTTACAGGTACCACTATTTGGGTACGTGTTTCTGGCTCATTCAAAGTCTTATGGCTTGTACTTTTCCTGTGTAAAACTCCCTCCTTAAGTACGAACTTAGGAGTTTTACTTTCTTCTGTTCCTGTGGCGCTCTGAGCTTGCAAGAACAAAGGTTGTAATGTTTCATCTGCTGGCTGCTCTCGCAGTATCTCTTGTTTTCCCTCTATTCCGCTGACCAACTCAATGATGCTCGAACTAGACTCAGGAAGTTGCTCTGAGCTAGCTTGGATGGTCAAACACTTGGCTTTTGGAGTGTGGACCTCCATGTTGCCTTCATGTTTATCAGCTTCTTTCTGCCAATTCCTAACTTTTCCATTTAAATCATTCCCAATCAAACATTTGTATGGGATATCCGCGCAGACAGCGAAGTCCCATAATCCTTCCCAGCCTTTGTACTTGATGGGTAAGGATACTACAGGGCTTGGTATCGACGGGCCTATCCCCTTTAAATTTATCTCTGAAGAGGGATGTTGGTATCTCTGTGGGACCACTTCAGGACGTATAATACAGACATCCGACCCAGTGTCTCTCCATCCCTGCGTGTGTATCTCATCTATGACAATAGATTCTAAATAGTCTTCAGAGACTTCTCTTGAAAGGATAAATAAACATTGTTTCTCTTTTGGCCTCGCATCAGGGCTTCTAGACTTAACTTCAGGTTCCACTTCTTGTTCTATTGGAGCTCTATTTACAAAGAAAGTAGACCTGTCTTTCTTGATTAAGTTACATTGGTATCTAAGATGCCCTGGCCTTCCACAATGGTAACATTTTATCTTTTCCTCAGGCCTGGCTTGGCCTGCAACTGCCTCATGCTTCCTATAGGCAGTGTTTTCTCCTGAACCTCCCCTTTGCATCTGTGTGCGTGCGTGAGGGTAAAACGTCGGCTTTAGAGGTTTTTTCTCTTTTGGTTCTTCCTCCTTCCTAAAACCTTCTTTCAAGGTAATTAGCTGGTCAATCATAACTGCAGCTTCGTTGGCTGTCTTTGGGTTTCGGTCTTGAATTAGCCATCTGTATTCTGAGGGAACTAGGTGAAAGAGCTGTTCCAGCTTCAATAGTTCCTTAAGTTGCAGAAAGGAATCTACTTCAGAAGTCCTCACCCAGCTGTCAAAGTATTGAGCCTGCTTTGAAGCAACTTGCGCAAAACTTTGGTATCTGTCCCTCTTTAAAGTTCTGAACTTTAATCTGTAAAATTCAGGCGTCAACTGAAACTTTTGTTGTACCTGCAGTTTAAACATCTTATAATCTCTGTGAGTGTCTTCAGCCATATCACTATATATTTCTAGAAGCTTTCCACTAATTTGTGGCCTCAGATATAACATCCATTTGTCTTCACTCACTTCAAAATCTTTACAGCACCTTTCAAAGGATATAAGGAACTTTTCTATATCATCTTCCTTGTTATATCTGGGAAACCTTTTTAAAATTACATCAGGTGCTTCAGCTCTCAAATCCCCTTCTTGGGTATCAGCGTGAGGTTGAGAGTGTGTCAATCTTTGCTTCTCCAAATCTATTTCCATTCTCCTCAACTCTGCTTGCCTGGCCCTCTCCTTCTCTCTTTCCTCAACCTCCATCTTTTTCATTTCCAATTCAGCCTGCCTGGCTCTCTCTCTCTCTCTCTCTCCTCAATCTCTAATTTCTTCATCTCTAATTGATACTTGAGAGACATTTCAGACAAGGTTACTTGTTCTGAATCTGAGGAGGAAAGCTCTCCCGCCTCCTCTGCCAACTTTTTCTGTTTCCTGGTGGCCATTTCCAGACAAGTTTTACCTCAGCCCTTTTACCTAAAGCTGATCTCCGGCACCAAACTAACCTTTGCCAAACGAATTTCAGGCACTGAATCAGTTCTTGTTACACAGATCCCAGGCGCTGAATCAGTCTTTGTTACACGGATCCCAGGCACTGAATCAGTCTTTGTTACACGGATCCCAGGCACTGAATCAGTCTTTGTTACACAGATCCCACCGCTGCCACCAAATGTAAAGACTTGATGTGATGACAGGGATGGAATCTTTTTGGATCCCACCGCTGCCACCAAATTGCGAAGGATTCACCTTCTACCTCTATGTATTCCACTTTTCTATGTTGTCGCTGCCACCACCTTTGAAAGATGCTTTGCTCAAATAATAAGCAACATTTGAAGAAACAGTAACTTGTTTATTTATAGCACAAAGCTTGATGGTTGCAAGAATGTTATCTCTTGAGGTGAACGATGTTACTTCTGTACAGTAAGTGTTGCAAGATTTCTCAATAGTTTCACTGAGCTTAGTATGGTATCAGCTTTATATTACTTGTTTCTTTCAGTTAGGAATATTGTCCTTCTTGAACTTAGTTGATCTGTACCCGATCAAACTTGGACTGGGGAGTTTAACTGGTTAACCCTAGCCCTCCTTGACTTAGGGATATAGCCTCAGCTCTTTAGTTATTCCTACTAAAGGCTCAGCAACTTTAATTTTAGCCCTTCTCCGCTAAAACTCTCTAGCTGCTCAACTTCCTCCCACAATCTCTTTTTTTCGATCACACTCCTTTCTCACTGAACAGAACCAACTGCTCTGCTCAACCGACAAACTCCAACTGCCAAATTCCAACTGCTAAATTTTGAATTCTAAGGCTTCCACCAGCACGGTGAAGCCACGCCCCTTTTCCTGGCCATGCCTTAGAGGCTCCCAGCTTCTGTATAAGAATAGCTGAAATATATAACCTTAAACAGTCAACCTAAACATAGCAATCATGAATAAAACACAATGATCATGACATCTTTACAATAATCTTATATTATCTGCTTAGAACTGGATTATATGAGGCCCCTTCTACCCAGCTGGATAAAATGCACACTGAAGTGGATTATATGACAGTGTGTAGTCAATATAATCTAGTTCAAAGTAGATAATATAAGATTATAAATGGGTTATATAGCTCTGTGGAAGGGCTTTGAGTCTACACTGCCATATAATCCAGTTAAAATCTGATAATCTGTATTTTATAGGCAGTGTGGAAGAGGCCTAACTCTGCCTGTCTCCTGGGCTGAGTGGGTTGCTAGGAGAGCAAGTGGGCAGAGCTTAGCCTTCTAAATGGCAGCAATTGGATAAAAACAATTATTCCTTTCCCTCTAATTAGGACTTTATTCTTCTTTTCTTTTTGTTGTATCAACTTAGAGGCGTGGATGATGGGTTGTGTTGTCAAATTTCGAGGTTGGGGGGCCGGTAGTTTTGTTGTTTTGTCAGTCACCAGGATTCCATCACTCTTATATATATATATAGATTGTCCTTCCAATTCTGTTGTACCCCTGCAAAACATGGGCCTCACTCATAACTTCTGGAACAATTCCATTAGTGTTGCCTTAAAAAAAATCTTACAAATCTCTTGGGAAGACAGGCGGACAAATGTCAGCATTTTGGAATAAGAAAAGACCACCAGCATTGAAGCTATTGTCCTCCACCATCAACTGCTGGCTATGTTGTCCAAATGCCTGATCATCATCTCGCAGAGCATGGAGAAACATGCTAAGAGGAAGGCATGTCAAGCAAGCCCTTTGTGGGACTGTCTTTATTCTGCAAATCTATTTTCTCATTGTGCAAGACCATGCAGATCCAGAATAGGTCTCTACAGTCCCTTACGGATCCACCATCAAGACCACCCTTAGTGCATATATATATATATATATATATATATATATATATACACACACACACACACACACACACACACACATATATATACACACACACACACACACACACACACACACACACACACACACAGCATTTTACTAAATGATAAGGAAGTAAGACCTGGGTAGCTCAGCTAACTTATACCTTCTTGGACAACTCTTAAGTTTAAACTCTGAACAATCTCACTGTTCCGTTGACATGCTAATGCTATCAACATGGTAGTGCCATAGTACTGTGTGCTATGGGGTTACAAAATATTAATACATTATAAAGTACAAAAATGCTATTCAGAGTTAAGTAGAATAAGCAAATAATTTTCAACCAATCCCTTCTAAATTTTATTATATGTACATCAACTTCCAAAAGTTCTCTTTGATTATATTATTTAAAAAAGCTTTCAATTGAAGGAGTTTTGAAAACAGTCCTAAATAAAAATGAAGGGGACGAAATCCCTTTCTAGTTTACACTGATGTGAAAGCTATTATAAAGCATCAGCTATAATTGAAGTGTTTAGAAATGTTTGTGTTTTACCATTTTGCACAACAGAATATGAAAAGGAGAGAACATTTTTAGAATAATCATTGTGTTCTCAGTGTTCCCAAAATTGCCATCACAGTTCATATGTAAAGTGTTTGTCCAAAAATACTTGAATAAAACATTCTTGTATGATAGACATTTTATGCAAATAGCTTTCTACAAAGAGGAAAAACATTGTAGGTGGTTGAATTATGTCTTGCTGTTTTACAAATGTTCGCAGGATTGATTTATTGTTAGATAATTCTGGAAAGTTTCAGACCAACACCAGAGAATCTGAACACTAGTTCAGTCTAGACAGACTATAAGGACATTTTAACTTTCACTTTATATCAGTAGTAAGTAGCTTTTTTTGTCAAAGCTTTTTAACTTCATTGGAAATTCCTTAGATACTTTGCCCAAGGAGAAAACTTCTATATATGCTTGGAGTTTCACTATAGGTGAAATGTAGTGGTAACTTAGAAATATGCTGGACTTCTTTGGGGAATTTCACTATGCTTTGATTCTGACATAATTTCTCTGATGTCCCTCTATCCTTAAATTGACCTTTTAAAGAAATTCCACATTGAATATAATTTTACTGAATTGTAAATAAAGAGCTACAAAAGGAAATCAGATGCATTGACCTATTTTAAAAACACAGTATATACCAGGAGACCATTGGGCTTAGTGAAGTGTAACTTTACTTTGATCACTGTCATACCATGTAAACTTAATACTGAGCAGACATCACTGAAAAGGCTACCCAGTGTCATACATGGATATTAATAGTATTCCGTTTTAAATTCTTAATAGTATCTGGCAGTCTGTATTACAGTAACTGACTTGTAACTAGAGGTATGCATCTGTAATTTACCCTTCTGGAATGAAACAATGTAGTCTTACTGTAAGACTATGTAAAGGCTCCCCTCACCATCTTAAAATCCAACAGTCACACTGGATGTAGAAGGTCTACCTAGCTTCTGATTTGAGTGCAAGATAGAAGATAACATTTCTAGCCCTTTCCCTTGACTGAGTGAGACTATGGACCACATCTGATGAAGGTTGTTCTCCATTTCTATACACTGAAAAGACAGAATTCCAAAGAGCTCAACAAAGGACTCACAACCTGTTTCATGAGTTGCCCATGGGATTCCATCTTTGAAGTGTATAGAAATGGAAAGAATGAAAGACAGGCAGGAATTAACTCCATTCCTTTCTCTGCAAGTAGAAACCACTATAAATGGGTGTTTTTCCATGGGATATGTTATGCCCCCACGCTATCTTAACTACTTGGAAAGTGAACTGGCTGTGCAGGGAACAGATCGGGTCTATATAGTTGAATCAAACAAGAGTTTATTAAGTGACAAGAATTTTAGACTTTCCTCCTGAGTCTCACTACAAAGTCTTTATGAGGAGAGGTAAAGTCTTTGAGAGACAGACAGAGTTTTGGCCGAACTGAGGCTCTTAAATCTTTATTTCTTCGTAATGTTTTTTTTTTCTTATATGATGTTCAACTGTCTATAAGATGGTCTCAATATTTAACTCTGACTAGATATGAATATAGATCCAACTGAACTTGAATACAGCTCTGACTGGATGTGCTATTTCGTAGACTTTCCAGCCTTTCTCTCTCTTCACCTTCCAGTCATGAAAAGGCTGACTCTTCCAAGAACCAGAAGTGCCTTGCCTGAGGCTCCGTCCCTGAGGGAATTCTTAAAGAGGCAGGGAGAAAGAGGCTTTAAATGCAAAGACGATGTCTAGAATAACCCCCCAGTAACTGTACATAAAATATTAATCTCTCTAACTAAAAAGGGCTTAGTTAGGGGTAAACAGTGAGGGTCTTCCTGGGGCATGACAGGATAAGTGGTGGATCCCTCTGTTTGCATTCCATTTTGTGACATTACAGTGTGGGCATTTATGTGGGTGGTCTTTTAATGCCCCTCAATACTCCTGTCACCATTACTCTTTGGACACAGAAAAGAAACAGAAAATTATTTATTGTATTATTATTATTATTATTATTATTATTATTATTATTATTATTATTATTATTATTTTATTGCTGTAACTGTGAAATTTTGATAATTTGATAATCATTGATAATTTCTTATTTTGCATATCCGCAATTGCGTGCATGTGCGAACATGCACACACACGCGTGCGCACACACACACACAGACACACACACATATATCAGTGACGTAGTAATTCTGAGTGGGATGGAATGGGAGGGGACAACAGCTGCTCATGTGATGAGGAATGAAATGCACAGTTTAACTAGAAATGGGAAGAGGTGATTCTGTGTGATGGAGTGAGTATTTTTTTTAATTTTCTTTAAAGACAGAACACAATGGAACACCACACAAAGAAGATGATTGCATCAGCCTTGATTGCACTTGTGGGATGAAGTCCTCAGAAAATCAGAAGTAGGATTTCTGCCACCATTCTTTGTTGCAGTCTCACATACTAGTGGAAGGGGGTTGGGAACACCATCTTCCTTGCATCTCAATTGATAGCTGAATAGAATTCATTCTCTTGATGCAACTGAAAGCCACTAAATGTGGTCAGGGTCAAACCAGGTGATATTACTCAGTTCCGCACATATAACTAAGTAACTTATTTAGAAGATCAGTGAATAATATCTAAATGAAATTAGTAGTGATCTAAACTAAGATTTTATCTAATTTTATGAAATTTTAAATGTTGTGTAAGTATTACATGTTCTATAGAATGCTATACTTTCCAGAATTCTTATTGTGTGCAAATTCCTCATGTCTGCAAATAAATGATATTTATTTTTTTGGGTGAATTGTTTTTACCTGTGAGGCAAATGGCTATGCTGACACTACTAGTGCTGTTGGTAGGGTCTTCCACATCACTCTTTTGCTGAGAAGCCAAATTAAATGTGTCAAATGGCTACTGGACAGCAGCAGTAGAAGTGACATTAGGAGATCTCTCAGAGACAATAGCAGTGGCTTACACTTGTTAATATTGCTCAGAAGAAGGGATGGTAAATTCTTTCAAATATCTTTTAATATGAAAACTCTATATCAAGACAATTCAAAATGGAAAAAAGAGAGATATACCTCCAGAAGATGGAACTCCCATTTTTAATGGCACTCAATGAGGCACTGGGGGATTGATAGTATCTACAAGCAGTGTTTTGGCTAATGATCCAACTAGGTACAAGCGAAAAGGATGTTCAGTTGTTGTCATGCTCAGCAGTGAAAGGAAAATCTGAACCAGCACAACATTACAGGTCCACAGAAAGTGAAAACCATGAATCAGAGGAAGTTATACATAGTTAGACACAAAAGTTCCAAACAGGAGTTGTTATTAACAATTGCAAATTGGAATGTAAAAAACAGGAAACATAGCAGAATCAAGACAGCAGGCCAACAATTTCTTCATTGCAAATACATTCTTCAAGTACCCAAAGAGCTAATTGTATTCATGGACATCCGATGAAATATGTAATCCCTAGGAATTTTCAAGGTCTTCCGGATGATTATACTGTGTGATTTTGCCACATTGGAATAGCAAATTCCTATAGAGAATACCTCTCTAGTAATTATATAGTATTTTAAGGTAACTTTCCATGGGAGCCTTTCATTTCAATAGAGTTTATTATTATCCATGCTTTCCTGTTTCACTGTACTTAAAAAAAAAAACCCCAAAAAACCATGCCTCGTGGATGCAGGTACCTTCCTTCATTCTATTTATCAGGTTGCTATTCAGAAAATATAACTTTACAATTCTGGGTAGGTAGATAGGGCTAAATCCTCCTGCCAAATAAAGGGTTAAGCTTTAAGTACAATATGAAAAAATGCCAAAATGTTCAGTACTTATGATGTACCCAAGTTGAGGACATGGGGAGAATGCAAATGTGTGCATGGTGTTGGCTGCTGCCAACAGTTTTGTCCTATCCTACATTCTGCCCAGAATTTTGTGAGTAATGGGTAATAAAATGGGGATATTCCAGCCCTGGTCTAGATTGGCAAAGAGAGAAAAAGAAAGAATGAGAATGTGAGAAGGGAGAAATTTATACTTTAAGTTTTCAAAGTCATAATAGGAATTCATACTGACTTAACTCATGTTCCCTTTGGTGTTGTGTCTACAGGGGATATCTGATGGATGAGTTACAGGTTTTTCACTATGTTTGCATTGTGCATTATTTGGGAGTAATCACCAAGTGAAGCCTAAAGGAATACTGGGCGCTGTAGTTGGTCTTGGGAGCAACTTAGGTCAAATAGCAAAATTATGTGGTAGACATTTACATCAGAAAGCATATTTCAAAGAAGCCTCTGTTTAAGTCAATAGCTTGGAAGAGTTATTGTTTTCAGAATCCACATTTCCCAGTCTTGCTTACAGTTAACATGCCAAGTAGAGCTTTCTGCACATTAAGTTTAAGTATGAATTCATGTTTCCACGACTTACCAAAGGGCAGGAAGATAGAAAATGTAAGAGGAAGAGTACAAGAGCAATTGTGTGTGTGTGTGTGTGGGGGGGGGGGGTTGTGGCATACAACTACTTCCTCTGCCTTAGATTTGACATTGACACTCATAAAACATATTACCCCAAGAATATATGAACTTTCAGTTATATTGCTAGCAATCCATGCTAGCCTGTCTTCCATAGATTTCCCCAGCAATTTTTTAAAGTTTAAATACTAGTAGCCTTCACATTTCTAAGTCAATATAAACTGACTGTTCTCCTTCACACAAGAGGATAGGTTAATCTGGACTCAAGGCAGGACTCTTTATGACTTCTGAGATTCCCTCTTCAAGAAAGTCAAATTGGCCCCATACTGATTATGCTTCAGAAGTGTGGTGAAAATTGTTCTGTGAAGCTGACCATTGCATAGTGTGTGTTATTAACACTGTTTAAATTTATGTTTGCTTTTAATTAAAATATGTTTATTGTAATATATCTTTATTACAATAAAGATATATCACATTATAAATACATTTATATTGAATATAAAGATATATTCATTATAAACTTTCCTGTGAATTTATAATGGTTTATTGTTGTATTGTGTCATGTGTACCTCACCTTGATTAACTAATCAACAAGGGTTGATTAATAAACCTATGGAATTCTATAAAAAAATACCAGAAACAGCAAACAGTTAGTTGAGTGAGCAGTTGGTTGGTTTTGAGCTGTACTGTAGATGGAAGTAAATTATTCACAAACATTATCTGCACAAAAGAATAGGCAAAACAGTTAAGGTAAACTAAATATTTGTTTATTCTGTATCCATTTTAATGTAAAACAAGTAATCATATGAGAACTTTCATTTTCTCCCTAGCTGTTTTTCTATAGCATTTTAGCATGTCCTGATGTTAACTGGAATTATAAAATTAATTTATTGGATTATCCCAAACTAATATATTTGCCTATTATTCAGCTCTCATGCAAACTTTGTATTCAATCCCTTATGTCACACCACATATTTTAAGTCTGATTAGAAAGTTTCACATATTTTTGTCTGATATTTTCTGTGCTGCCTAAATTAAGCTTTGTTTTCAATTCCTTTTAATTTTTATTGGAATCATAATAATTATGTTAGTAAAATGTCATTTTGACATTTGCTGAAGGTAGTATCTCTATCTCCATCACAACACTTACTTTATTGAAACAAAACAATTAGTAAATAACTTTTCCACTAAAGGTAATAGTAAGTTTTTCACCCACTCCATATCATACCATCTGAGAGTGGTAAGGACGGGAAAAAAAAGTAAAATAATTGAAACATGCTTGTAAAGCATGTTTTTGAGTGTTGAGGAAAACTTGATAAGAATAATCCTGAACTGAAAGCAATCGTCACAGTTTGGGACTTTTTCTTTGGAAGATTCTCATGTGACACAGAGAAAATCATTTCCTGCATGGAAAAATAATATTCTAATACTTCCAACCATCACCATCCTTAGATCCTTTTCCCCTCATAGCTAAATAACACTTTGGCATGAACTACAGGACTAATTTCATCTCTCCAATAATTATTTTCATCACTTATATTAGTAAACCTATAAATTGTAAATAATGAAGTTATCTCTACATTAAGGCTGTGCAAAATACCAGACACGGGTCATAAGTCATGATTTGATGAATCCGTACTAACGTCCCACATTATGTGATACATGAGAAAAACACTTTGTAAGAGTCTAAGCTCAGGATTTTCAAAATGTTTCCGCCCCCAGTGTCTGTGTTTTGTGGAGTTAGGAGAGAAATCTATACTTAAAATTCATGTTACGAAGCCAACACCATGCCCCCCCCCCCCCCCCACACACACACAAACAAATTAAAACAGCAATCTTGTTCTGGCTCTACCAGTGCAAGTTCTGAAGAAGAACTGCACTGTCCTGTAATGTGATTTAGGGAGCACATTAGACTTAGGTGTCCAAATGACATATCAAGCCAATGCAATTTTTAAAAATATCTAGTAATATGTGTATCTTCTAGGAAGGTCTGCATTTTCCTATCTATGTGTGGTGTGCAGACTGTCTTCTCAGGATCATCATGCATGATTCTAGGGAGCAGTCCCCACAGCTATCCCGTCTTCATGGGTTTAGGCAGCTCAAGAAGGAGGAATGGCAGTGAAACCTTCCTCTTCCTACCCCCCTCCCCTTTTCACCCTAAAACCTACTAGAAATGCCTCAAGACTGAGATACACTGCTTCTGTGGAGCTCTTGTCACATCAAAATGAGTCCATACTGACTATACAATGCAGTTTCAAACTACATTATATGACAGTGTAGATGGGGCTTAAGAAGGTATTAAGATACTCCAGTTTATTTATGTAGTACTCCTGATATATTTTAATGATCTATTAGGAGACCTGGGACCTCCTCAAGTTCCTACTGGTAAACGTGATCCGCAATAGCATGATTTACACTGAACACGCCAGGAGGAAGACGGTCATTTTAATGGAGCCATATACAACCTGAAGCCTAATTTTAATATCAAAGTAGTAGACTAGAACTTTCCAGCAGTATCTTATCAACTATTGGAACAAAGGTTTTCTAGTCTTTAAGCCAGGACATGTAAAGTTGTATGAAACCGATATAACCACCAATAGAGCTTTGGTCGCATTTATTCACCCTTAACTCTCCTCATCCCAGATTAGGACCATTTGTCCTAAACTTTCCATGTTTTACAATGTGCATTTATTATCTTAAAGAAAGAAAAAATATAGCTACAATTTAACTTAACTACTTTTTCCTAAGTATTGTCAAATGCTTTTTTTATCATTCCAGCAGAGTGTCTGAAGATCTCCCTTCCCACCTGGTTTCATTTTACATGTAAAGTTTAAATTGAGTAAATGAAATTGGTGGTGGTGGGGGACTAGCATTATTACTATGTTGGTTTAATTTATTGATGTTAGGTTTAATTCACTGATTTTAGCTTTAATTTGATGTTAGGTTTTAATTGCTGTTTTCATATGTGGGTTTTCCTGGGATTCTATGTTAGTATTTGTTTGTTTTATGGAGATATTGAATGTTTGCTGTTGTATATTGGAATCCACCGTGAGTCCTCTTGGGGAGATAGGGCAGAATACAAATAAAGGTTTTTTTAATTATCATCATCATCATCATCATCATCATCTAGCATTATTACTATCATCAACAAACATAAGAGAGGAAGGCAGACATCCATCCTGTCTGTTCACATCTCTCCTTATAGATTGCTTTCCAACACCTTCATTTATAATTTGTTTTGTTTAACCCCTTTGCAAATTTACTATTTGTTAACATGTTAAAGATTTTCCACCATAATACAACAATTATTACAGTGTACGTGTGCCCTTTTCCAGATTGAAACTGATTCCCTCTCACATTCTTCTTCTATCTACTTCTATCTAACTCAGGGCCCTTCTACACTGCCATCTAATCCAGAAAATCAAATCAGACAATACACATTATTTGTTTTGAACTGTATTATCTGAGTCTACACTTACCATATAATCCAGTTCAAAGCAGATAATCTGGATTTTATACAGCTGTGTAGAAGTTGCCTAAGTCTCCGTTTTTCTTGCTTAATATCCTATTGAGTTTGAGATCAGTTACAAAACTGAAATTTCACATTGATGGGGTCTTTAAGGATTTGCTTCTCCTTTCCCATTGTATTTTCACTCATTTATAATTTCATACTTATAATACATATAATTATTTAATCTTTACTTTCTCAAGGGCTCCAGTCTTAAGCACATTTATCCACAAGCAGATTCTCATAAAAACCGGTGATACTTGTTGATAAACAGGTGCATATGAGACTTCAGTCAAGGGCAGGGAGAAAGTGTCATGACTTCTTACAAAAGAGTAAACTAGAACAGTTTCAAAAGTGCATGTGTGACTAAGGCTGGATCCACACTGCCCAATATCCCAGAATCTGATCCCAGATTATCTATTTTGAACTGTACTATATGAGTCTACACTACCAGATAATCTGGAATAAACAGATAATCTGGGACCAGATCCTGGGATATAGGGCAGTGCTGCTCCAGTTTAAGTCACAACTATTCAAATGTGCAGGCCTTCTAGTTAACTTTGTAATTTATTAAAATATGCCATGGATAAACACTTCCTAGAAATGAGCAAAATTATAAATGCTAGAAATCTAAAGAAAGTTCTTCACAGGTCAGAAGAAGAATCTATTATTTAACTGAGTTCAAGAACCTCATTTAGTAAGATGGCCATAATTGCTTCAGATTTTTGCAGTTTCATTGGTGTAAGAAAGGTCACAAATAGGAAGCTGATCAGAAAAATAAAACAACAGGACCTTTGTATTTTGTAAAGAGAGTTATTAGTTAAAGGAAGATGATAATGATAAAATGCCTCTCAGCTAGGTTCATAGAATAGGTTGCTGGGTATATTTGTTTTTGTTTTTTGTTTTTTAAATACAGGCTATCTCTTATTTAGAAATCAGAAATTCAAAATGTTCCAAAATCCAGAATGGTCTACATGAGGGGTTGAAATAATGACACTTCTGCTTTCTTGTGGTTAATGCAAACTTTGTTCATCCACACATTTATTGTATTAAAATATTGTATATAAAATCCTTTCCAGGCTAGGTTTATAAGGTGTTTATGAAACATACATAGATTTTGTTTTTAGACATGAGTCTCATCTCCAAGATATCTCATTAAATATATGGAAATATTCCCAAATCAAAGAATAATAATCCAAAATCCAAGGCCGTTTTGGCCCCAAGCATTTTGGATAAGGGATAAATAACCTGCACAGCCAAAATAACTCTCCCAGGGATGATTAAAAAGCTTTATTTGTTTAGAAAATTGCTGAATTAGCACCACTAATTTAAAACAGCATAAAAGCATTTGAAAAACATAACAATGAGAATAAAAGGTGCAGCACAAAATCTCCCATAAAATCTGCATGCTATTTCATTTCCCATTTTTGAAGTCTGCAAATATGTTGTATAAAAGCTATTCAGCTGGTCTCCCATGGCAAATAATAACCTTCTGGCAATATTTGGCTTCAACATGTCTTTTCTTCCTGCCAGAGCATGTGAAATAGAAAGGACAAAAAGCTCAGCCAACTGCATTAAATTCAACAGAGGCTGAGGGGCTTACTAGGAATGTGACTTCTTTGGCTTCTCCTCCCTTCCCCTTCCCTCGCTCCCTCCCTGTTTGTTTTTTTCTCTGTCATTTTCCTTAGTTTCTGGGACTTTTCACAAGTATAAAAAAGTACTTTACTTCAATGGAATTCTGGGATTTGTAGCAAATGAAGGGGGGCTTTAGCAATCTCAAACTACAAATTCCAGTGCCTTTGACCTAACTAAAACTCCAATGATCCATAAGAGGAAGCAATAGCAGTTAATGGAATCACTATGCTATAACTGCACAATGATAAAAGACCCCAGGGCTTCTGCAAGGACAGAAAGGGAGAGGGAAAGAGAAAAGAAAGGGTTCAGGCCAACACATATATTGGTGTGTCTACCGTTCAGCCTGTTCCTGGGTATATTTGACCTGCTGAACCCAAAATGTCATCAGTGTTCCTCATCAGTGTTAAGTGTTGAGATACAGAACAAATGCCATATACCAGTCTTCATTTGCTCTCCCATTGAAAAACATAATAACGATATCTAAGAAACTAGAGCTGATGTAGTTTATCCAATGCAATTTTCTGAATCAGTGCCTCAAATAACCCCAGGAACAGGCTTAAAAGTCAATATACTCAAAAATTTGTTTTGGTTGGACTGTGTAATAGAATAAGAGGCACTGATTTTGTGGGGAGCTGTCTTATGAAAGTGAAAGGAGAATATGATTGTATCTTCCCCTATGAACTAGCGCAGGCTATAAAATCCACCAGGGAGGCCCTCCTCTCACTTCCACCACTGTTACAGGCACAGTTGGTGGTGACAAGGCACAGGGACTTCTCAGTTGTGGCGCTCAACTTTGGAACACCTTCCCCAGGAAAATTAGGCAAGCCCTCACACTGTCCTCCTTTCACAGGGATCTGAAAATCTAGATGTTCCAGCAAGCATTTGGGAATTACTAGTCCCTAGTTACAAACACCCAGCCCCTAGGTTAGCAGATAGTAGTCTGTTCTCGGCACTTCATCCATTTCCCTAGCCCTATGGTACATTGTTTTGCACTATCCCATGCCCAATCCTTTTATAGCCTGGTCACACCCATTTTTGTAATTATGGTCATTGGTTTTTGTTGAACATTGTCTGATGGAGCCTCAATGCTGCTGTTTTTTCTTTTATGTTTAATAGTGTTCTATATGGATTTTTGTATTTTACGATGTTCTTACTTTATTTTAGTGGTGTTTTTGTTGCAATGGATTGTTTGCTTTTATGTCTGTTGGATTTTCTGTCCCATATATGTAAGCCGCCCTGAGTCTCTTTGGGGTGATAGTGGCGGGGTATAAGAATAACTATATTATTATTATTATTATTATGATTATTATTATTATTATTATTATTATTATTATTAGTTTTATGTGAAACAGTCATGAAAAGAGTATATCTTGAACTCTGAATAGTCCTCATTTTTTTCCAAAATACTTTCTCACAGTGAGAAGAAATAAAACTAAACATGATCTCCAGAAATGCTATGTTTCTAATGTATTATAGGCTAATACATTAGTCAAGGTGACCCCATTTGTCATGCTGGCTGGATGATTCTGGGAGTTGTAGTTCAAAATGTGTTTTTTCTCAGCTGTGGCTGAGACTGAATTTTCTTAGGAACCTGGAGACTCCCAGTTAGAACAGATAGTTTTGTATTAGATAGAGCAAGAGATAAACAGATAGACTACAAGACAGCTTCAAATGGTGAACTGTGAAGAGTATCATGGGCATCTGCTCTGATCGTTAAAGCTTGAGTCTCCTTTTGATTTTTGAACATTGAAAAAGGAATAAAAGGGTTACTCTTTACAAATAGCACTGACCTTTGTCAGATCAAATGTATGACCTGATCGGCTGGAGAGATGTGGTGACTCTTTGAACAGAAGGATCAACATTCCTTCCCTGCTGTCACCGTGGATTTGGCATATCCAGGCTTTGCAGCATAGTGACAACCATGAAGTCCTGTGTGGCCATGCACTCATTATAAATATGATCAAAAGAATATTTTAAGCCCTAAATGTTAATATATAATGTGTACAAAGATGGTAAAGCTTTGTAGCTCTGACTTATACTGGAGAACACAGCATGCTGTGTTAAAACCAATTATTTCATTCATTACTTTAATTACATGGAATTTCCATTCTGTTTTTCATGTTATAAGCAATATATTGTGTCACCGGGTTCTTTTGCATTATTAAATTTAAGTTGCTAGAGCAGCAAGCTTTCTTTGAAAACACAGATAGAACACTGAAACGAATAGTATGTTTATTTCAATTTTGATGTTCATCTTATTCTCACCTCTCTTTTTACAAAAAGGTCACACTTTGCTCAGTAAGAAAGTCTTACAGGATAACTATGCAATCTATAATAAAATGTTTCATTAAAAGTTACAAATATGTTCAGCTGGTTCCAAAAGTTACACATGTTTAGATATCTAAAGATATGGAAAAATCAATTATTGGTCAATTATTTGGTCTTTACATAGTATAGAAGCATGATCCTTAACATTTCTTGTAAAATAAATTCCTAAGAAATATGTCTGCAACTATTGACCATAAATGAAATCTTGTGCAACTATTAAGTGTGGAAGGTTATGGTAGTTAATTCTCCATCCCTTTGCAGTAAAAAAAAGTTCCCTTTCACCAGTTGTCTCTCCAAGAGTGCCTGAAATAATACAGCCTAAAACTATTTCAACAGAAAATACATGTGCAGATTTGTTGAATGATTTCAGCTATCTGCTAAAATGGTGGGTCTGGAGCCCAGCACACTTCACTACCCCCATTAGAGTAATCAGAAAGGAACTGGTTTGAAGACAAATGGGACAGAGATTTGTTCTTTTAGGCCTCAAAGGATGTCAGAATAGAGACATTTCGATAGCTATTTCAAATTCTTGTCCCAACCTCTGATCTGGTTAGAAAATGGTGCAGCTAGGATCTGGGCTTCTATTGGCTCATGTCACTGCTGGTTATAGTACCTCAGTGGCAGGAAAAATAAACAGCTGTTATTTGTTGGTTTGAAGTCTGAGCCCATTTAAAGGTCTGCACTGGAGTGAGGCATGGACCTCACTGGGATATGTTGTGACAATATGCAAACTAGTCTATGAGCGAATTAATTGCCAGAGAAGGATATTAAATACACAAAGAGAAATATAAATTGGGGGATCAGGAAGCACTCATGCATTTCCTGTGGAGCCCTTATCTCAGGTTCATCTATTTACACACAAAAGATGAAATATAATGTTTCTGTGGGGCACAGTTGGTCATCAGGGTCAGGGGAAGCAGTGCCCCATTATGAGAAAGTGGAGGAACCTTGGTCTTCCAGATGTTTCTGACCTACAGTATCCCTCATGTCTGATCACTGATTAAATCAACTATGATAGACAATAGAGTTGTGCAATCCAGGAAAACCATGAGCCGTTTCGTGTCCCAGCTTTCAGTGGGGGCCCTGATCCATTTTTGGGAGCCTCCCAAATATGAGAGGGCAAGTATTTGTTTTTGCTCTGGGTGTGCTGAAAGAGCTGTTTTCTATTGGCCCATTATGGGGGGGGGGGGCTTTCCAGGCTCCCCTTCCCATCATTTTAGGCATTTAAGCTGTTTGTTTCTACTCTAGAGGAGAGGCACCCAGCTGCAGGCAGGCTCACGGTCTTTAAGGAGGGTTCTGACCTGTTTCTACTCTAGAGGAGAGGTACTCGGCTGCAGGTAGGTGCGTGCTTTAAGGACACTTCTTGTTCTTAAAGCTGTTTTTCTACTCTAAAAGAGAGGCACTCGGCTGCAGGAGAGGCAGGCCCGTGTGCTTTCTCTCAACAGCACCAGCACACCAAGCAGCTTTCCAAGAGGCATTTTAAGGATCCCCAGTGGAAGAGCTCAGTGGAGCTTTATCCTGCCTGGACTACTTTAAAAATCCTGCCTTGCCTGCAAGTCTGCAATATTCTTTCTGTTTGGGATTTTGCTTCCATTGAGAGCAGGCAGTTCATGTTGATGGATAAGAACTTAAGTTTAACAATTACTCAACCTTCAACATTGGACAAATGAACATCAGAACATATGTGGCTAAGCATCATCATAGTGTTCTCAAATTGGCAAAAGTTATTAATGAGAAAGAACAGGAAAGCTGCAGCATTTTGTTTCTGCCTTATTCCATTCCACCTTCTCCTCTTCACTCTACTGTTTTAATTGAGTAGAAACTACTTTTGCACCTTGGACTAAGTTTGCAGCAACTGAAAGACCAGAAATGTGGCAGGAGGAGAGTGAAACTGGGATATTATAAAAGCAGCTGTAACGTTGGAATGACAGAGGATTAATTTGGACTTTCTATGTCAAATTGCGTAGGTAATTAAGTCTTGCAGAGACATTGTAAATAACTATTTGTTCAGATTTCTATTGGCTGTGTAATCAGCCGACATTTGCTGGACTTTCCTTTTGGATCACCTACTGATAAACACTTCCTTGTGTACTGCAAATGTTTGTGAAGCTCACATTTATGCCAAGTTGGATATGAAGTGGCCACTAGTGATCAAAAATATGAATTTCCAGTGTCATCCCTCCTATTCACACTCCCAGTTGTGGAAAGTGAAACTATGGCCTTTTCATACATAAAGGCAGCTTTTATATATCATGCAGCATGTAGAGATGAAAGGAAATAGAAGTGGGGAAGGATCTTTATGATGATATAGGAGAAAGGAAAGTGTCAAACTGTGAACCTCAGAAGCAAAGCAACTATTATGGTAACAAATGATGACACAATTTATACAAACACATCCTTGTTTTTGTTGCTTCCAATAAAAAAGGCCCCCAAGCTAGAAAACATTGTGACATGTTGAACCATTTGAGCATAGAAATCACCCACTGACTGGCTATAAAAGGGAACAATTAGTCGCTTCTGTCAAATAATGATCTCACAAGCCTTTTCACAGGTCAAAAATCTCCAGTCGCAGCACATTTTAAGATTTAGAAGTGGGAGGCAGAGGAGACAATGAAGAGGAAGTCTTGAATGTTAGATTGCGGCTGCATGTAATGCAGTTTTCAAGATTTAATTTTTGCTTCCTTTGCAAGCATTTCATCTGTTTGTGATTTAAGAAAGTAATCACAATTGGCAGTTGCAGTTTGCAGTGACTGACTCAGGTGAATAAAGCCATAATCCTTATAGACATATATGAATGGCTATTTTAAATGTATATAGGGAGAGAAAAATAAGAAGCAAAACTTCATATGATTTCTGAAAGAGAAATATGTTCATTGAACAAAGTGAAGAGAGAGGCAGTGGCTGGTCACCTTCAGTTTTTAGTAGATAAATTAGTTATTTGGTCCCATTTCAATTCATCTTCCAACTTGGATTTAGGAAATAATTTATCTCATTTGTTCACTTGGATGACCATGTTGGTCTCATTAGGGAGTATGGGCCTATTATTTCTCCTGGACCCATCATTAGGATTTGCTATAATATGAAAGTGTTAATCATTTTAACCAATTGACCAATGCTGAAATTGCTGGCATTATTGTTCAGAAAATTAGGTATAGGGGTTGCTGGAGATCTAGTGTTCTCTCCCATGCCATTTGTGTTGTGGTGTTCTAAATAGTCTTGCTACCCAGCATGCAATTCAGTATCTACACAACACCTGCAGGAGGTTTATCTGAGAGGTCATGATTCCCACACCTTCTGTCCTTGCCATTTTCTTAGATGATGGCTATGTATTCTGAACAGGTGTCCAGAACTGGCAGTAGTATGAGCTCATAAACTGGATATCTTTTTGGCCAAAAACATGGTGAATAGTTCATCAGAAAATTGGAATTAGTCTCTTCCAGATGGGATTGTACTCCATTCAAAAGATCAGATAGTTTGTTTGTGCTATTAAAACCAAATTTATAAATGTATATTCTCCTACTTCTATAAGTCTTTATGATGTATTTTATGAATGTTATTTTACTGTTATTGTTTTAATTATATATGCTGTTGTGGTACAGTAGAGTCTCACTAATCCAAGCCTCGCTTATCTAAGCCTCTGGATAATCCAAGCCATTTTTGTAGTCAATGTTTCCAATATATCGTGATATTTTGGTGCTAAATTCATAAATACAATAATTACAACATAACATTGCTGCGTATTGAACTACTTTTTCTGTCAAATTTGTTGTATTACATGAAGTTTTGGTGCTTAATTTGTAAAATCATAACCTAATTTGATGTTTAGTAGGCTTTTCCTTGATCAGTCCTTATAATCCAAGATATTCGCTTATCCAAGCTTCTGCCGGCCCGTTTAGCTTGGATTAGTGAGACTCTACTGTATTGTTTTATCTGTTGATTGGGCTTGGTCCCTATGTGAACCACTCCGAGTCCCCTAGGGGAGATGGAAGCAGGTTATAAATAAAATTTTATTATTATTGGATGGCTTAGCCTTACTCACCTCTCTTTGGGGCTCGAGGTGGGTCACAGCACAGTCAAACACACAAACATTGCAAACATTCTATTGACGATCATATTAAAATGTAGTTCCACAATGTATTATTAAAATACAGGATAACACAAATTTAAAATTTATGCTTAAAACTCTCTAGATAGTAGAAGTGTGCAAAAATGGTTTCTCCTCATAAGTCGTATCAAATTCATTAAATTCGTGCATACGAAGCGATATTCGAAACATGCAGGATGGGAGGGGGAATTTAGAAATTGAAACATTCACCAATAATTTTTGTTAAGATTCTGTAGCATTCGGATGTCCGCCAAGGTCAGTTTAATAATTTTCAGTATAAGCATTAAGCAACTTTGGCAAAGCCAAAAAGGCCATTGCTACTGTTTAAATGGAGACCCAGCCTGCTTGCCGGTCTTTGGCCTGATTACTGTAAGGATGGCACTGTGGGTGGAATTACAGTTAAAGGGCGGAAGACTGAGAACACAGCAAGCTTTAAAATGTAGTTTGAGAAAGTAAGGCTCCCAGTGGCAGAGAATGCAAAAGGCCCTGCCCTAAACTGCATTTCTCAAAATACAATGTTCACTTGCTTAGCATCTGAATGACCCAATTATGGCTGCAGCCAGCCAGCCATTAATAAATAAAATTATTGAATCTGCAAAGAGGACTAAAGAAAGTAAAAGTATAAATCTGTGCTAACTTGAAGTTATGTGGTTGTGTGTCATAAAGCAGACAGACATTCAAGGGAAGTGTTTTGTCACATTTTGGTGGGGAATTTTTTTGTCTAAAGTTTTAAAAATCCCCAGAAAACTGGAGATGTGTGAATCTTGCTAAAACTTCTGAGGATTCGTGCCTTGGTTATCTTGTGCATTGCATATAAAATTCAAGTACATAGCTCTTGTAGTTTTTTTTTAAAAAATGTGGTATATAAAAAAAATGAAAATTTCCCAAAAATCCATAGATAAGCGAACTGCTCTGAAATTTGGTGGGCTTACAGAGGTAAATGTGTTCTACCAATGTAGCAAGTTTCATTACAATAGCTTTAAAAATGAGGAAGAAAGGAACCCCTGAAATTTCTCCAATGATAGTAATTATTTAATTATGCACATGCACAATTACTGTAATGAAATAGTAATGAAATTTCATTAGTCTCATTATAGTAATGAGTTTTTCACTAAGTATACTTTAGAAATGAAGCGCTTGCACCCCCCCCCCCCAGTTTTATAAGTATCTTTGAACCAGTTTTAAAGGATCACACATGCCTACAAAGTAGGCCTGTTGTAAGAGACAGGTCTGCAGATGGGTTTTAAATTCCACCAACTCATTTAGCTGTCTGAGCTTTTCCGTCAGGTTGTTCCACAGTCTTTTTGGGTGGCCAATGAAAAGGTACTCTGATTGACGGTCGCCAGTTGGGTTCTGACAGGTTGCCTCCCAGAGGGTTTAAGTGGAGATTGTACAGGAGAAGGTGAACCCATAGGTAACCAGGACTCAAACCATGCAAGGCTTTAAAGGTCAAAACCAGCACCTTGTACTTTGTTTAGAAACAAATTGGTAGTCAGAGGAGTGCCTTTAGGATAAGTGTAATATGCTCACTCCTGCATGTCCCCATAACCAATCTGGCTGCCATATTTTGAACCAGCTAGAGTTTCTGAACTGGCTGCCATATTTTAAACCATCTGGAGTTTCTGAATTTGGTACAAAGGTAGCTCAACATAAAGTGCATTGCAGAAGTTTAACCTTGAGGTTACCAGTTCATGCACTACCATATTTAGGTCATCCGAATGTAGGAATGGGTGCAGCTGGTGTATCAGCCAAAGCTGGTAATAAGCACTCCTGATCGTCACACTAACATTCAATGAAATTCAGATCCCTAGTAGGTAATCTGGTCAGGTTAGGATGGTCTTTATAACCACAACTATCCAACCCCCCGCTCCCCCCCCCACACACACATCACTTTCCCTCACCTGCTGACTGACACAGTACTCAGCTGGGAGGACATGAGCCCAGGTTGGCTCATTATCATTACCCAGCCAAATTTCAGTGAAGCATGCCAGGTCAGCCAGGCCTTGTGAACTAAGTTTTATAGTTATTCCCTCCTTGGAGGTTGCTGAGTCACACCCAGCAAGAATGTGTCTCAGGCTGCTGAATACTTACAAAAAATTCAGAAGCCAGCATCAAAAAAGCTAGATGGAGATGCTTCCAGCCTCTTCTATAGCAATAGACTCTTTTATTTATGGCATGATAACTCCTGGGTTAGGTTGGAAGGTTTCCCTGGACCATAAGATCACATTTCTGAAAGATGTTACATTGAACAGGAGCTCTGCAGCTCAGAAAGCCATGGCATGGAACTTATCTTTGGTTTATGATTCACAAAATTGCTGTAGTGGAACTTCATCTTGAAACTAATTGTCTAGAGCTGAACTGTGCTTTAAATGACTGAAAGCTCTTGCACTGCGGCTTTTTTCCACATGACCATGTATAAAACTACAATGTAGAATTAATGTACCTTGACATCACTTTAATAGCCATGGCTTGATGTTATGGAATTTTTGAGTTTGTAGTTTGGTGAGGCTCCAGCACTCTTTGACAGAGAAGGCTAAAGTCCTTGAAAAACTACAAATCCTTTGGTTTACTGCATTACTTCTATAGTATAGATCTACCCTAAATTGCCCAATCTTCATGCTTAGGAGCAAATATTTCTACTTGTGAGATTTTTATATAACCTCTTATCTTTAGTCATGGCCTCTATTGGAGTATGACTTCTGAAAGACACAACATATTATAATTTGTCTCCTAGACACCCCCTTAAACTTCAACATGAAAGTATGAAGTTTGTAAAATGTGAATTTCATTATAGAATAATTCCAGTTGCCTGACATGTTTCAACCATATTTTACAAAAGGTGTGCTAGAACATTTTTTAGTTTCGGAAGAGCCTGAAAACCTGGCTTTTCACCCAGGCCTTTGGTTAAGATCGCCCATCCCCATCATAATCATAATTATATTCCTCGACCTTTTTATATTGGTCGCACTTCTCCTGGTTACTTGACATTAGCTCAGGGCTTCTATCATCCCAAATTGACCACACACGAACTTGTAGCACTTTATCTATTTTTTGAATTCGCAACTTATAATGTGCACTTTGTTAATTTAATATTACAGCCTCACTGTTTTTAATTCTATGTTTTTAATAAGTGTTTTTTTTAAAAAAATCTGGTTAATGTGTAAATACAACTGGTACATGTTATTGTTTTGTATCTTATATTTTTGTGAGCCGCCCCGAGTCCCCTTTGGGGGAGATGGAGGCGGGATACAAATAAACTTCTGCTTCTTCTTCTTCTTCTTCTTCTTCTTCTTCTTATTATTATTATTATTATTATTATTATTATTATAGTGGATTCAGAAAAAACATTATTCTACTACCAGGTAGAGTTTATAATAAGTTCTTCTATATTTGTGAGAAAGATTATTTCTACCATCCTACAATCTCAGATAAGCAGGTACTGCATTTGAAATATGTCAAATTTTGATTTGGAGTCAAATTTTGAGTTCTTGACCTTTTTTAAAAAAACAAAAGCTCATTCAGGAGAGGAAAAATGCAAATTAAGGAATCCTGAAAATTGTCTGAACATAGGTCCCATCTACACTAACAATTTAATGAAGTTCAAAGGTTACTTCAAACTGCAGTGACCAGACACAAATTCCTACAAAACTGAGGGGGGTACTGTGTTGTCGAAGGCTTTCAAGTAGGCCCCATCCTTGCCGCTTATAAAAGTGACAAAATGGGGCAAAATGTGAAGAGGTCCTATGAGTTGTTTGTAAGTTATCTGTTTGTAACTTGGATACTTTGTACTTTGCCATCTGGTTGCACATTTTCCCTGCTTATTTGCCTTGGTGGTAAAATGTCCAAATAACTCAGATTTTCTCACTTGGTTTTGGCCTCACACAAACCCTTCAACTTTTCCTACAGGTAGAAAACAGTTTTCAGGTGTTGTAGCCTACAACTCCCAGAAATCCCAGTTTACCAGCTGTTAGGATTTTTGCGAGTTGAAGATCAAAACATCTGGGGACCTACAGGTTGAGAACCACTGCTCTACATGAATAGAGCTCCCAACAGTTCCTCTCCTAGCACTGTTAGGGCTGTGATCTGAGTAATTTCTGTATATGTATTATATTATATAATATTATTTCACATCTTTTTTTTAAAAAAAGAAAGAAATACTATTAAGAAAATAGATTAGCATTACAGTTGGATCCTGATAAAACATATTTTACATTCTTATTTTTACTTGCTAGTTTATCCCTGTTGCTTTATAAGTAGCAATTTTAGAGGGCTTTATTCCTTCTGGTCTTACTTATGTCAACTGACCAACCTCAAGGGGATGAGTATAATATCACACAGCTGTATAAGCATTTCTACATTTTTCTTTATGAGCAGGCAATCATCTTGCCATTCTGTTCTTCCAGATGCTCAGAAAAATGTTGAAAAGCTATTTGATTAAAATTAAGAATTGGGTCCCCTTGACAATATGTAGGGGCTGCTTTTTGAGACCCCTATATCAGAACTCAGGAAAGTTACTTTTTAACAAAAAATCGTAAAACTTCCAAGACAATATAACTAACAGCAAGTTATACTGTTTGTATAAGACTTCTCCTATGCTCTGCCATACAGAAAGCACATAAACCATTGATAAATTTTAAAGTGAAATATACCTTATTTTCTGGAGTACAGCAGCCTAGAAAAACAGAATTATTTTCCATTCTATTGTTTGGATTTATTCAACTAGTAAACCACATGCAGTCTTATTGTATGGTAATAAAACTCAACAAACAACTACAACAACAACAATTTCCTGCAGCTTGAGGTGGGATACAACATCATTAAAACAAGATATAAAACACTATTAAAAGACATACAAGTTAAAATCCACTGATAAAACAAAGATTAAAATTCACAACTTAAAATTGACTGGGTGAGTATACTGGAAGAGACTGGTCTTCAATTGTGTCTTAAATTCTGACAGTTTATCTAGCTGTTTATCTGGCAGGTCATTCCACAGTCTTGGGGCAGCTGATGAAAAGGCCCTCTGGATGATGGTTGCCAGTTGTGTTCTGGCAGGCTGGAGTAGATGACTCCCAGTGGATCAAAGTGAATTGTATGGGACTTAGGGTGGATTGTATTGGAGAAGGAAATATTATAGGTAACCTATACCCAAACCATGTAGGGCTTTAAAGGTTAAAAGGTTTAAAGGTTAAAAGGTTTGTACCTTGACTGGAAACTAATTGGCAATAATACAACTACAGCAGCAACAACAACAGCAATACATTACAAGAAAGCATGACATGAATATATAAGACACATGGAATTATATTTTTAAAAAAACCCTAGTTTTTTAGATACAATATTCTACAGATAATTATCCATTGAGTAAGTGGAACATAAGGTGAAGTGACTATGGGAATCTATTCATTTTGGTACGAAATCATTTCTCAAATCTGATCTCTACAAGCTACATAATACCCAAATTTCCTTTTGATTGTTAAAAGGGGTTGAGGAAGATCTCCAGGACAATGGCAACAAGATGAATAAAACCTTAGAGAGGATTTTGCTTTCTTTTCTTGCTTTTTACATTCAACTCATGAATAATAGTGCAAACCAAAAGATGATGATAAAAAGCATGTTAAAATCAAAGGATGTGATTAAAGTGGGCACTTTAGGTTTGCAGCTATTTCTTGAATTCTTACAATTGAGGGTAGATATCTCCTAGAACCTACCAGCCAGCATGTTCCTCAGGCATGTTTGCAGAGCATTATGGAAGCTGTAGTCCAAAATTCACTTTCCCAACATTTGATCAATTACACATTGATCAATTCACCCAAGAAATGATTTCTGTGCCTTACTGTGAATTGTGACTTTTAACTGCCATGTTCTATACTGTTTGTATTTAAATTCCCCTTGATTTCTTTTTTAAAAAATCCTCCATTACCATTCAAATTTGTGTTTGTGCAGGGTGATAATACATGAGTATAACTGCTGAAATAACACTTCATATTGCATCTGGATGTATTTGTGTATTTGGAATATTTATACCCTACCCTTCAAGCATATAAAGTTTCTCAAAGAACCTTGTAACTGATTAGTTTGACAGCTCTCTGACCATATGCTTACTATCTAAATAAGACATGATACAGAAGAAAAAAGGGAATGTTGTTGTGGGAATGATCTTCAGTGCTCTCCATTTCTCTGAGAGGCCACAGTATTGGCAGTTGGATCATAAAGGAAAGGACAATTACCAGAACCTGAGGCCCACTGCAGTGAAAATTGAAAGAAAGGGATCTTCAGAACCCACTGGTTCAGGTACAATGGAATTGTGCTTGATTGTTTTCTTTTTAGGTCATTTTGGAATATATGAAAATTTGATTATAAACATATATACATAATATTAATAATTATGATTTTTGGAAAGAGGGGGGAATCTGTAAGCAGAAACTGAATTTCAAATCCTTTAAACACAACTACTATTATTTTAGATATCTGGAACTTGGACTTGGTGTTCAGATTTCATGGAAACTGTTCCTGTACACAGTTAAGCTGAATTTCTCACAGTCCATGCAATCCCTGGTATGTTTTTCTAAATTTTACACTTAGAATCTGGTTGTATCTGCACTGAATATATTTTCAAAGAAGATACTTCCACCATTGTTGCATGATAAAAAATATAGGATTATTCAAAGCTCTCTTATCTGGAGTTTATACAGAATTATTTTGTGAGATTCTTGTTAACGATCCCTGAAGATCTATCTAAATTTCTGCTGAGAGCCAAAAGAGAATTGCTTTCTGGAGAACCTGTACCAATATTGATCTAACTTTTTATTGACTCAAGTTGACTTGTTTGAATGAATCCCACTTGCTAACTTGCCAAATAAAGAACAACTACAAGTTTCATTATAAATCCCCTGAGTAAATTCATCCAAAACTATACTGCATGTTCTTCCAACTATCTCCTCTACTAAGAATAAAAGTTTCTTAAAGAAAGCACCTATCGTTGCTTGAATACTATGATTTATACACCATTACACAAATGTGTTATTACATATCATACTGATTTACAAAAATGCATGGTATTAAATCTTTTACATTCTAATTAAAGCTAGAAACCAGAAGGACAGATGGAGAGACAATGCAGGGGAAATAAAATAGTGCCTTTGTGTGTACATGTTTTAATAGGGGAACTTTTTATTGTCCCATTTGTAATATAAGGGACACACACACACACACACACACACACACACACTTTTAGATATGGTTATTTTAGGTATGATATATTAAGCAATTTTTTAATTTTGTATTTAATGTATGTATTTGCCTTCTTTAAATATACTCTGTATTTTGTTTTTATATATTACGTAGTGATGGGCAATAGCTATAAAAATAGTTATAATAACAGTTTCACATGTGCAGAAGAACCACGAATCAAGGTTCCATTATTTAAAAGGATCTCAGAGTATGAACATCCTATGTGTGTTGTTTAGTCCACCATGACAAAAAGAGGGCAGGAAGACTATAACTCAGCTACAACTCTACCTAGAAAGGATCATCCAGCAAAATTCAGGTAAATATGATGTTATTCAGAGAAACCAATGATCAAACTGAAGAAGCTGGAGAGATCTAAACCTGAGAATTAAAACAAAACAAAATAAAACAAACAAAATTGAACAAGAGACAGCTGTGATCTGAATATATCGCAAAAGTGGAGTTCATGAAAGAGTGGCAGAAAGATGTTGCTAAAACAGAACTATATCAAAGCTTCCTCTGAGTCATGTGCCTTTACTGATATCAGCATGGGGTGCCCGTGATGGCTAGAGCTTTCCTGGAGCTCTGAGGGCATCTGTAGTGGTGACAGGGTGACACAAACCTGATTCCCCTTTTCCTCATGTGGCAAGAAAGTAATGGAAAATTACCTTTTGAAGACCAATTATAATTTGGGACTCATTTTGTGGGAGGAAATGCTTCCTTTTGTCCAGAAAATGGTATTCTCTGCACATAAAAAATGCAAAACACCCATATCCTGCAGAGAAAACATATTTTCAGGACACAACATGCAGTTTCATGTAGTGTTAAGTGGGATTTTCTGTGTCAGAAACTGATTGTTCTTACACAGCTGTTATTTACAGTAGAGTCTCACTTATCCAACATAAATGGGCCGGCAGAACGTTGGATAAGTGAATATGTTGGATAATAAGGAGAGATTAAGCAGAAGCCTATTAAACATCAAATTAGGTTATGATTTTACAAATTAAGCACCAAAACATCATGTTATATAACAAATTTGACATAAAAAGTAGTTCAATATGCAGTAATGCTACGTAGTAATTACTGTATTTATGAATTTAGCACCAAAAAAATCACAATATATTGAAAACATTGACTACAAAAATGTGTTGGATAATCCAGAATGTTGGATAAGCAAATGTTGGATAAGTGAGACTCTACTGTACTGCACAGATCCTGTTCTCTCCTGTTCAAGTAACCTTTTAAAGTGCAAAAATGCAATCCATATGTTTTACATGCAGAATTACTCAAAGTCTGTGAAGATTCTCACTAATTTAGGATTATCTTCACTACTTTCTAAACACTTCAGAAACCATTTTTTCCAGATATGTAAAATATTATTTTCATCACTACTCTGAAGTTGGAGAGATCTTCTGAAAAAAGTGCCCATAAATAGATCAATAAACAGTAGAGCTGTTATAACACTGTGTGCTCTTCACTTGACTCTCAGTGTGCTACACCACACCACAGTATTGTTTTACATGAATGGCAGGGGAAGTGAGGGAGAGGAAACCTCATGATTGCTGTGGTTCTTCCTGCAGCAATAATCTATAAACAAAGTTGTGACATGATATAATACAGTTTGAAGGGAATATCTGTGTAGTATGTAGTTCTAGATAATTCTGACGCTTACCTTAGAAACTATTAAAAGAGCCCTGCAAGCTGTCATTCTTCCCCAAATGTGCATTTTATTTCTCCCACAGAGAATGTCAATACAGGGGCGCTGAAAATCGCATTGCAAAAAGTATGGGATTGCATTGCCATCTCGGGCTTAATAGTCACTGAATCCAAGAGCTTTGATATTGTGGTAAAATACTTGAACTCAGTGGTGCTGTCGCAAAACCATTTTTTATGGAACAGAACTGCTGAGAAAATGGAGAAAGGCTTATCATGTTTTATATAATATTCTGAAGGCTTCAAGAGTGTGTGTTTGGGCTGAATGGTAATCAATGGCTTTTGAAGCTTTATCTAGGAACAGCACTGTGGAGGCCTTGCTCCACATCATCTTTATTTTATTAAAATTCATTCTGACAGGATTTATTGCAGTGATTTCAGTGTAAGCAAGTCCTTTTTGATATATAGTTGCTTCCTTCCCACACTCAGGTTTGCTAGTAGTTGCTTCACAAAGCCTTTCTCTGGATGTCCAGTGGTCAGGAGCCTGAGAGCTGAAGACCAAGACACTGAGTGGAACAAAGGTTGAGACCCACTTTTCTTGGCATTTATTTTCAAATTTAATATTTAACAATATAATGCAATGTATCTACTCAAAAGTGAGCCCCACAGAGGACATACTCCAAGGGAATCAGGAATAGGATTGAAGACAGATAGAGCTTTCTTAGCTCAAACTTATGGCATGAGAGAGAAGAGGCACTGATGGAGCAACCATCACATCCAATGTGCTACCATTTGTCCTGGTATGGAGTTAGCAAAGACATTGTTTTTCCTGTTTCTAATTATCTGTTATGGGAAAAATGCACTATGCTATCTAGGCATAGATTTGTGCTATGTTATTGGACTTGTCAAGAAATGAATGTGACTATAATATAGCCTAAGACTAAGTCCAAATGACTTAGAAGAATTAAGAAGCAAGGTACATTACATATATTTGCATAGTGTTCCTAAACAGGCATCTAAATTGATAAAAATAAAGAGATATGATATTGTTCACACTCTCAAACCACGTTCCATAACATATGTATCAATTCTACCACACAATCATTACTTCGTTTTTGCCCTATACTCTATATGCATGTGTGTGGATCCTGCTAACATTTCTAAGGGTGATTTCAGTCAGCATTTTTTTCTTTTACATTTTTCCCAAGCAAGATGGGATCATATACTTTATGATCCTGCTGGGTCAGAATATTAAATTAAGCCTTCAGAGTCATATAGCCTTAATTTGAGCGCTAGCTTTCTCCATGGGGATATTCACAATCCTCTCTTCATTTTAAAAATAATACAGATGACAATGCAGAAAATGATAATTTAAAACTTCAGTCATTACCACTTCCATTGAACTTGTTATGCCATAAAAAATAAACCACTGCCCTTTGCATGGTAGATAAGATCTAATTTTGTGTTGAGTATTAAAATTCAGCAGAGGGTCCATAGGTGAAAAGGACACATCTGTCTGCTTCCGTAGATTTCTTCCTTTTCTCATTTTTGTGTCCATTCCATGCCAATTCTAAATGGACTTACACATATAATTTCTAATGTTTCCTTTGGAACATGCCCCCAAAATGCATGTCTCCTCACTTATAGATGCATGCCGACACTGAATAAATCATTTTTATGCATACTTTGGAATTTCATATGTGCAATCCCAACATGTACATTCTGAAAGACAATCCATCTGTTTCTGTAAACAGTAGAAAGAGGGAACACATTTGTCCCTCGAAAATCCATATATCCCCAATCTATTTAAGATGGAAGGTCTGGGAAAGACTTTAACAGAGCTCAGAGGGTTGTTACTAAGCAAAATCAACAATATATATGAACCACAAGGTAGGTTTCTAAATTTCCTTTGTCCAAACCTGAAACTTAAAATGCAGACAATACAAAAATGAGCATACTCACAATGACACCCACATATGTTCTGATGCTGATGAAAAAGATTTGTTTTTTTTCTCCACAGATTTAAGAAGCAAAGGATGTGATGCTGTCTAGTGACACATGCAAGTGTTGTTGCCAAGTGACTGCTGTTTCTGCTATTCTTTAACACCAAACTTTGGCAAGATTGCATCATTTTATTGGACATGGAACATACTGTGATTATCCTTAACTCTGTCACCTTGAGAATGAATTGCTGCATTGTATTGTGCAGAAAGTTGCATCAGAAAATTAAAAGAGGAGAGAGAGAGAGAGAGAGCAATGTAAATGTCATGCCCAGGCAGCGGAGCACTAAGAACCAAACACGGAGACCAATTATAATCTAATATCTTTATTAAGGAAATATTATAGTAGAATAAAAACAAGTATGAAATGTAGTCCAGCAATAGACCTTTCAAAGAAGGTCAAATATAGTCCAGAAATATATTGTCCAATATATTATATTAGAGTTCAAAGTTGTAATCCCAAAACCGAAACACACTCTACTTTCAAGCCGTAGATTGGGGAAACATCCAAAATGTTTCTAAGGTTCAAAGTAAGTCCAAAGCAAGAACTGGAGACAAGGCTAGATACTTGAGACAAAATCCAAGGCTGGAAACAAGACGAGATAGTCCATGAAAACTTGACAAGGCAAGGCAAGGCAAGGCAAGGCAAGGCGAGGGAACTGAAGTTGCAGACTTAAAATGCCACACTAGGCTGGAACCGAAGTTATTCCTGAAGCTGATCTGTTGACTCCACACGGATTCCCCTGTGTGGGGAACTTTTAAGAGCTCCAATCTTCCTGCAAAGCAGGTGTCCAGAGCTTCCTTTCCCAAGGGAAAGAGAAGCGAAACACATCTTCCTGCAGCTGCGTTCCTCCCTGCAAATTCCCAGGAGAAACTTAGCTAATTAACGTCTTGTTTGGCTGCTAATCTGAGGCTTCTCCTTGATAGTTCTTTCTGGCCCCGACTCGCAGCATAGGATTCTCTTCTCGCAAAGGGAGGAGAGGCACTGGGAGAAACTTGTTCAAGGTCCATTTTAATGAGGTCCTGGTTAGAATCGTCAACAACAGGCATCTGGAAGAAATCCGTCTCCTGCTGAGACGGCAGAAAACCCATGTTTTCGTCATCATTATCCATGATGGCGCTAGGATCAGAACTCTGAGGCCCATGAGACATCACAGTAAAAGACTAGTTCATCCACAGATTACAGCATGTGAGGAGATCATTTTACAACATATCTTCTTTGTGTTTTACAGGTACATCCAGACAGAGGAGTCCACTGTTCAAAAGTAATTTCCCTTCTTAATGGAACAAGAAAAAAGGAGGAAACATTGGGAAAATGTGAGAAGTTTGCAAATAGAAGACAATGTTGAATGAGACCATATGCAAATTATCTCTGAGCACTTCCAGATAGGCATTTATCGGTGGGAACATTGGCGTTTAAAAACGCACATGTTCCCGGGTGCCTATCCACATACACCTCAGAAAGCCCGTGCTTTCTGGGGTGGGTGTCCAGATGTTCTCCCTGAACTTTCCAGGAGAACACCTGGACACTGTAACACCCTCCCCAAAAGCCCGCATCTTCATTACAGTGGTCCTGCAGCTCTCCTGGCAGTTTTCCCACAAGATGGCGCTGAGGCAATAAGCCTCGTACGGAACTCTGAGAAGCAAAATACTTTATCTGCCCTAATCGTCCTTGTCTGGCCCCCCCTCAGCTCAATTTGAATCTGAGCATCCCCCCAATCTTCCGAGGGACTGGAATGAGGGTGAATTCCAGAGGAATGCAGGAGGATTAGGTAGGCGAAGAGAAAAGAAGATCTGGAGGGTAAGATGGGGTGCGGCCGCCATTAATTCAGCTGATAAAGATTCCTCGCTCCCTGCCTCTTTGTTTCCCTCCTACCTTCACCTCTTTGCTTCTTTGTTTTTCTTCCATCTGTTCCATCTGCTCTGGAGGTGACAGGAGCCCTGCTCCTTCGGCACGCTGCTGTCTGGGAGGCTGCTGACTTTACGAGCCATCTCTCCATCCTGGAGGTGGCTCCTTCCCTCCCTGCTGATCAGCTGCTAGGCCACCGAGCCTACCGGGAGGTGGCCGAAGAGCTCAGCCGATCCTTTCCAGCAGAGCTGGTCCTTCTCAGCAGGCTCTCGCTCTCCTGGGCCCAAAGTGCTGCCTTGCCGTCTCAGGAGGCAGCAGGAGCCCCAGCCTTTTGCCATGGGCTGTTGCTGAGCGGCCGTTAGACCACTGGGAAGAACTCAGCCAGCTCTTTCCAGCAGGCATTCGCTTCTCTGGGCCCAACGTGTCACTTCATCGTCCTGGGAGGCTGCAGAAGTTCCAATCTTTGCCGTGCGCTGCGGCTGTTGGACCACTGAACCACCTCGCCGTTCCGGGAGGTGGCCGAAGAGTCTAGCAGATCTTCTTTCGAAGGCCTTTGCTCTCCTTGGACCCAACGTACCACCTCGCTGTCTTGGGAGGCGGCAAGAGTTCCAGCTGTGCGCCGTCAGGTGCCTGGTCAACCATCAAGCTATTCAGCAACATTACCGACCTGGGAGGTGTTAGCAGCGCCAGAAGTCCCTACACTGTCTACCATCCGATTGCATTGCAGCTTGCCATCTTAGCCCCCTATCCTTTTATTTTATTTATTCTTTTTTTTTAATGTGGGAGTGAGAAAGTTTTAATTTAATCTAACAGGGGCGGAGATATTTGACTGTGATAGGAAGTGGGTTTGCAAGACTGGTATTAAAGGTCATAGGAAGTGATCACATAGGATTTGAGAGTACCTTGAGTTTAATTGATTGTTGAACTGATGGTTTTGGAATGTGATTGATGGTTTGTGTATTGTTTGTTGATATATTGCTGATTGAAAGTTTGACTGAAATAGTCAGTAGGAACGGTGTGTCAACTTTGAATTTTGAAGGTCAAGAGTGGTTTACTATAGTTTTGGGAGACTTTAACATCCATGCCGAGACCACATTGACAGGTGCAGCTCAGGATTTCATGGTTGCCATGACGACCATGGGGCTGACTCAAGTTATATCTGGGCCCACACATCAGGCAGGACACACGCTGGACCTTGTCTTTATTGTGGACGGTGGGACAGTCAGAGTGGAAGAGCAAAACTTCCTTCCATTGTCATGGTCTGACCATCATCTGATCTGTTTAAGTTTCGCCGTGTCTTCTAACCTCCGCAGGGGTGGTGGACCCACTAAGATGTTCCGCCCCAGGAGGCTGATGGATCCGGATGGACTTCTGAGGTCTCTTGGGGATCTTCCTGTTCTGGAGACTGGCGATCCTGTCGATGTCCTGGCTGATCACTATAATAGTGAGCTGACAAGGGCACTTGACACGATCGCTCCCGAACGTCCCCTCTCGCTGCGTAGAGTCACGTCGACTCCTTGGTTCACTGAGGAGCTGGCTGTGATGAAGCGTGCGAGGAGGGGACTAGAGTGCATCTGGAGGAAATCTCAGGATGTGTCTGACCAAGCACGGGCTAAAGCCGCTATTAAGGCTTACTCCGTGGCTCTGCGAGCAGCCAGGAAAGCTTTCACGACTGCCCGCATAGCGTCTGCAGCCAACAGGCCATCGGAGTTGTTCCGAGTTGTTGGGGAGCTCCTGCGGCCTCCTGAGACCCAGGGGCTTCCTGATGACTTGGCAACTCGGTGCAGCGATTTCGCGCACCATTTTGCCTGCAAAGTTGCTCAGATACGCCGTGAGTTGGACTCCAGCTTAACTGTAGTTCCAGCGGAGGTAACCGAGGTACCTGTCTGTCTGATCTTGTGGGATTCTTTCCGGCTTGTTCTTCCTGATGACGTGGAGGGGATTCTTGGGTCTGTGAGGGCGACCACTTGCGCTCTGGATCCTTGTCCTTCTTGGCTGGTTAAGCTGGCCAAAGATGGGTTGTTGGATTGGTTTGTGGCTATTATAAATGCCTCCTTGGGTCAGGGGTCAGTTCCATCCTGCTTTAAGCAGGCAGTAGTAAAACCATTACTAAAAAAGACCTCTTTAGACCCATCTGTATGTAACAACTACAGACCAATTTCCAACCTCCCATTTTTGGGCAAGGTTCTGGAGCGGGTGGTTGCCACGCAGCTCCAGGAGTTCCTCGATGACACTGATTTTCTGGACCGCTCACAGTCTGGCTTCAGGCCTGGGCACAGTACTGAGGCGGCTTTGGTCGCCTTGGTGGATGACCTCCACAGGGAGCTTGACAGGGGGAATGTGACCCTGCTGGTTCTCTTGGACATCTCAGTGGCTTTCGATACCATCGACCATGGTATCCTTCTGGGGAGGCTCTCTGGGATGGGGCTCTGTGGCACGGTTCTGCTGTGGCTCCAGTCCTTCCTGGAGGGCCGTTCCCAGTTGGTGAAGCTGGGGGACACCTGCTCGGACCCCTGGCCTTTGACCTGTGGGGTCCCGCAAGGGTCTATTCTATCCCCCATGCTATTCAACATCTACATGAAACTGCTGGGAGAGGTCATCCGGAGTTTTGGAGGGCGTTGCCATCTCTACGCAGATGACACGCAAATCCACTACTCGTTCCCATCTGACTCCAAGGAAGCCCCTCGGATGCTGAACCAGTGCCTGGCCGCTGTGGCGGACTGGATGAGGAGGAACAAGTTGAGGATCAATCCTGACAAGACAGAGGCCCTCCTGGTCAGTCGCGCGTCGGATCGGGGTATTGGGTGGCAACCTGTGCTGGACGGGGTCGCACTCCCCCTGAAATCACAGGTCCGCAGTTTGGGGGTCCTCCTGGACTCAGCGCTGACGCTTGAGGCGCAGGTGTCGGCGGTGGCCGGGAGGGCCTTCGCACAACTCAAGCTTGTGCGCCAACTGCGACCATACCTCATGAAGTCTGACTTGACCACGGTGGTGCATGCCTTAGTTACCTCTAGACTGGACTACTGTAATGTGCTCTACATGGGGCTTCCCTTGAAGATGGCCCAGAAACTACAATTGGTCCAGCGCTCGGCTGCCAGGTTAATTACGGAGGCGAGTTACAGGGAGAGATCTACTCCCCTGTTCAAGGAGCTCCACTGGCTGCCTTTTATTTTCCAGTCCCAATTCAAGGTGTATACCATCACATATAAAGCCCTAAACGGTTTGGGACCCACCTACCTTCGTGACCGTATCTCCTATCACAAGCCTACACGATCCCTTCGTTCATCAGGGGAAGCTCTCATGTCCCCACTCCCGATATCCCAGACCCGCCTTGTGGGAACAAGGGAGAGGGCCTTCTCTGCTGTGGCCCCCTGATTGTGGAATTCTCTGCCCGCGGAGATTAGGCAAGCCCCCACACTAGCAGCCTTCAAGAAAGACTTGAAAACATGGCTCTTTCGCTGCGCTTTTGGAGAGTAACCATTTTATATTTCTTTTCCGTTGCTCCCTCTAATATCTATCCTCCAGAATACCCCAGTCCCTTATGACCCTGTTCGCTGTGGTTTTTATTTTTATGTCTTTCTCACCCCGAGTTTTAACTTAATGTTCATGTGGTCTGCCCTTGTTTTTATTGTCTCCTTGTTTTATTTTGTAATGGATATTATTTACTGTATTGTTTATTGTAGTGTGTTGTGCTGTTCTTTTATATGCTGTTTACATTGTATTGTTTTGGGCGTGGCCCCATGTAAGCCGCCCCGAGTCCCCGTTGGGGAGATGGTGGCGGGGTATAAATAAAGTATTATTATTATTATTATTATTATTATTATTATTATTATTATTATTATTATGTAGGAATGATACACCAGGAGAGCGGGGGGGGGGGAGGGAGAGTGATTTTCCTTCTCTCCCCCCCCCCCCCACTCTCCTGGCACATCATTCCTATGAGTCAGGAGAGCTGCAGGACTACTGTAATGGAGGTCCAGTATGTTATTTTACTTTTTAAAGAGGTTTAGGAGGTTTTAGGGAGGGGGTCGCTGTCCTCACAGTTTTGCAGACAAATTGAGCCCAGAAAACCACAGGACTGTTGTCTGGACTGCAGTCTAGACAGAGAAAGTTGTGGGTTTATCCCGCACCTTCCAAGGAGATGCAGAATAAACCCACTACCAAATTAATTCACCACAATCCAGGGTTTTCCTGGTTTGTTGCAAATTAATTCATGTTATTCACAGACATCATCTAGACAGCCCCTGCATTAAAGGGGCTGTCTGGATCCACCCTCTATGGCTCTTTTCACATTAGAATGGGTCATTGATAGTCATTTGAGTTTGATTCCAAAGACCTTCCCAGATATCATAATATGTGGATGCTCAAGTCTCTTTATAGACCAATAACAGTAAAATGGTGTCCCTTATATAAAATGGCATAACCAAAGTTTGCTTTTTGGATTTTGAATTTTTTAAAAAAAATATTCAAGCCATGGATGGACAATTCTGTGGATGCAGATTCTCTGGATACATAGGGTCAACTGTATATACTTATAGTGTGTTGATTGCACTTTATCTGCCATAGCTTCATCATATGAAATCTTGTGGTTTTTTGCTTGGTGAAACATTAAATAAGTTCTCTGACAGTGAATATTAAACTAAATTGCAAATCTCACATATCTATACATTGCTGCCATGGTAGTTAAAATGGAAGCACAGTGCTACAATTGTGTGGTGTGAAAGAATCTTGAATTATTATAGAGAAAAAACCTCCTTGAACATATTATAAAATAGTTATTTTTGCTTTTGATTTGAACTAATTCACATTTCTAAATTTGGTACAGTGGTAGACCAATGTATAGAACATTGGAGAAGGTCAGCCTTCAATCTACCAAGCATGTGCACTACCGTGCTTATATGCTCTAGGTCTAGGAAATAGACATGATAGGTATTTGCAGTTAAAATGAAGTGATTAGTCTACTTTATTTGTCTAATACCTTCACGAAAGAGGGAATGCTCAAGCTTCTTGATGATGTATTTGATTTTTCTCTGTGCAGAACAGGCTGACAGATGGGACAGAAGGAGGGTAAAAAAAGAGGCAGACAACTTTTATCCAAGGGAAAAATAGGATGGTTTGAGATTATTATTATTATTATTATTATTATTATTATTATTATTATTATTAATATCCTGCCCCCTCTTCTCAAGAGGACTCGGGGCTCCTCACAACATGAAAAACATGGCATCAATCACACTCAAAATCAAAAAGGGTGGATCGTAGTAGTTGAAATTAAAATCCAACAAACATAATTAATACAACTCATAAACATCAAAGGTGAGGATGTCTTAAGCCTCTAATCCACTCATATTTGACTTGCCACCAAATGATGTGACAATCCACAAAGGGGAAAATCACACCACTTATTTAGGGTGCAAAAAGGTGTCTTTTTGCCTTTTGTGGTTTGCCACATCATTTTGGTGGCAGGTTTTCACCACCAAATTTAGACAACATTTTCACAATTTTCAAAGAGGCATCTTGCTTTACCTTTTTTAAAAGTGTGAAATCCTATACTTCCATAACTAAAGTAATATGCTAGAAATATCGCATCTGTCTTATTTCTAGGACTTTCTTGCTTTTTATTGGAAACAAGATGTCTGCCCCTTTTTTCTCCCTCATACTGTCCTATCTATAAAGCCCACCTGTCCAGAGCAATCTGATGAAGTAGCCTCAGTTCATTAAAGTTTGTCCAACCAACATCTTTCTCTCAGGCCCCTTCTACACTGCCATATAAAATCCATATTATTTGTTTTAAACTGGATTCTCTGGCAGTGTAGACTCATAATCGAGTTCAAAGCAGATTTTATGGAGTATTTGATTTGGTAATCTGGATTATATGGCAGTGTAGAAGGAGCTTCAGTTAATCTCAAAGGTGTTATAAATTTTATTTGCATACTAACCCAGGCTAATACAGCTATCTCTTTGATACAAGGGCAGAGCTAAGCAGATAAGTGTGTGTGTGTCTATCTGTCTATCTATACTGCAAATGATATAAACAATTACTTCTGTCTCAGGAAGCAGGAGATGAACCTAATACCTGATATAGCAGGATACGTCCCTCAGCAGTTCACAGGATGTATCAATTTTAATGGGCTTCCAGTAATTTTCTACATTTAAAATCAAGTATTTTAGCAATTTTATGGCAAATTAATAATAAAGAGCTGACAGCAGTCCAAGCCATATTCTTCTGGTTCTCTCATTGCAAAGAGGGAACAAATGAAAAGAGGAAACTAGCAGGCTTCTGCAATAAAACAATGGAACAGAACAAGGAGAGAAGAGTACAATACTACAAAATGAAAGAGGCTAGATAAAGGATGACAAAATATCTGGCAACAGTAAAAAACAAGTTAGGGGTGTGGGCGTGGTCTACCATGGCCGGGTAAGCTGCAATTCCGACCCGCCGAGTGCATTTAGCAAGATTTATGGATAAATAATGAGTTTGGAGGTCCATGCACTCCCCCTAAAGAATATCAATCAATCCAAGAAAAGATAAGGAAAATTCCTCCCAGAGATGTGAAGGATTTAAAGCTCCAGTAAAGCCACAAACCGCAAGCTAAGTCAGCGTGAATGCTTCTGGAGAAGGAGAAGAGGCAGCCATTAAACGCTGTACATATCAGTGAGACAACTCTCACTGGTTAATGAATCAAGTAAGTTTGGAGCGGGACTAGGATAGAGAAGAGAGAAAAAAATTGGAGCCGGATTGTAAGTGAATACTTGTTTTGATTTTGATTTGAAACCGAAGGGACGGAGAGCTGGGAGAGAGCTATTGAGATCATTAAAACAAGCCTCCAAGTTGAGCTCCCTGGTTAAATGAATGAAAAAGTTTGGGTGAGGAGGAAAGAAAAACCTTCAGATAAAACATACCGGCTTCAAAGATTTTCTAAACAAATAGAAGAAGAGGAGGAGGAGGAGATAAAAATGATGAGAAGTCCCCCCAAGAAAGCCCTCTCTGTACAGTATAAAGAACCCCTCACCCCACCAAAGAAAGGAGGGAAAAACATGGAGGACAAAGCAGCTTCAATAGAAGCAGAATCGAGTGGCCATGTAAAGCCTCCTGTGGGAGAGGGAAAGGCAACACACCTAGATATGGAAGAAATGCTGACGAGATGGACACAAATAATGAGGGACGAATTGGGAAAACATTCCCAAAGTCTTAACAAGGTTATGGAAGATAAATTGGAGGAGGCAATTCAGAAAATGGAAGGAAAAATTCAAAAAATCACTGAGAAGATAGAAGAGAAGATAGAGGCAAAATATAAAGCCAATAGCGAAAAAATTGAGGAGGTGAATGGGAAGATCTTGGAAATACAGAAGGAGGTGCAAGCTATACATCTAGAACATGGGACTTAAAAAGAGGAACAGGAAGAAAAACAGAAAAATCAAAAAGCTAAATTTACAGAGATTGAAAAAAAAATGATATATTTAGAGGACTCACAAAGACGCAATAATATAGTAGTGAAGTATTTTCCAGAGAAAGAAAGAAAAGAACAAAGAGTTAATTTAAAGGAAGAAATACTGAAATGGCTACAGGACATTGCTCCAGCACAACAATGGATAAAAGAAGACCTAGAAAGAGTTCACAGATTAGCAGATGGAGGAGGGAAAATCATACCCAGGGATACAATAATAAAGATAACACAATATGACAAGAAAGAGCAACTGATGTACTTTTTGAGGAAAAATCCAAACAAATTGGAATATAGAGGCGTCAAACTGCAAGTATTTAATGACTTATGCACACAAACAAAGGTATGGAGACAAACAATGAAAGTATGCACTATTCTTCTTCTGAAGAAAGGAATTAGGTATTCCTGGGGATACCCAGTCTGCCTGAGATTTCAGTGGGCTGGAAGAAGATACAAGATCAACTCGGTTGAACAAGGCCTTCAACTACTAAGGGAACTAGGGATCCATGAGGATAGAGAAGAAGGGACCGGATTGAACAATGAAACATCTTAAGGAGGAAAAGAAATATTGGATGTGGTACAGGGAGAGTAAAAGAAAGAACTATTTGAAGAGGATGAGGCAAAGGATGGGAAAGAAGAAGTAAAGTAGAAGACAGATAGAAGAATCCATAGATCAAGTTAAAGAAGAATTTGACATTTTGTTATATGAGCACTCGGGGGAGGGAGAACAGCGGGCCTGGGATTACCACTCCACCGCTCTCCACAAGTTGGCCTATGGGGCCAGGGCTGGGACGTAGTGTCTCAGAAGTGGAGAGGAAGAAAGAATAAAGGGGGAGGGTAAGGGGACAAGGGGGGAAATGGGATGGGGACTTTGGGGGTGGAATGCACATAAGAGAGCCAATAACAGAAATTAATATTGAATATAATGTCTAATAAACTGAAAATAGTGACACTGAATGTTAGAGGTCTGGGAACAATATGTAAAACTAAAAGAATTGGAAATTTATTGAAAAAGGAACAAGCACATATTATTTATTTACAAGAAACTCACCAGAAAAAGGGGGGGGGGGTTGAATGAAATAAAAGAAGAAAGAAGAACTAGATAAGAAAGAAGAACTAGATAAGATAGAAATAGATGAGGTTCAAAAGAACTTGATATATTTGAAAAGGGAATTCTTCGAATATAGCAATAAAAACTCAAAAATGTTAGCCAGAGCCGCACAAAAGAAAAAAATGAAAAATGAGATAAACGCAGTGAGAGATAAATCTGGAAACATTTGTAGGTTAATGAAAGACAAATTAAAGATATTTGAAGAATTTTATAAAGAACTCTATCAGGCTGGGAAATGCTCAAAGGATAAAATTCACAAATATGTGGAAACAAATTGGACAGTAAAAATAGAAGAAACAGATAGAGAGTTATTAGAAGCACCCATTAAGAAAGAAGAAATAGAACAAGTAATTAGGAAATTAAAAATTGGGAAAGCGCCTGGACCTGATGGGCTGGGCCCAGAATATTATAAAACATTTGAGGCAATGATAACTCCAAAATTATTAGAATTATTCAATGCAATAATGGATGGAGAACGAATACCAGGATCATGGAAACAATCATTAACAATACTATTACCCAAACCAAAAAAAGACTTGACAGACCCTGGTTCTTACAGACCAATATCATTAATTAATCAAGACGCAAAAATTTTAACAGCGATTATTACCAACAGAATGAGCAACTTTATGTATAAATATATAAAACAAGATCAATGTGGGTTTGTTAAAGGGAGACAAATGTCCAACCTGATAGGAAGAGTAATAAATAAAATACAAACAATAGAAGGGGAAAAAAACAAAGCGGGGATTCTAGCACTGGATATATTTAAAGCCTTTGATAGTGTGGAATGGCCAACTATTCAAACAATAATGAACAAATTTGGATTAGGAAAAAGGTTCAAAAATATAATGAACCAATTGTATTCAGATAATTATACAAAGATAATACTAAATGATGGAATCACAGGAGAGATAAAAGTAACACGAGGTACAAGGCAAGGATGTCCTATGTCGCCTATATTATTTGCAATGGTAATGAAATTACTAGCTAATGTAATAAGAAAAGACAAGGAATTAGAAGGCATAGGAACAAAGTTAGGAAAAATCAGCTTATTTGCGGACGACACATTGATAACAATTAAGGAGATAATGAAGAAAATGGAAATAATTAAGAAACATTTAACAGAATTTGAATGGGCAACTGGATTGAAGATAAATTGGAATAAATCAGAAGCAATGTTATTTAATTATACCAAGCAGGAGGAAGAGGAGTTTAAAAAGCAGATGGATATAAAAGACATGAGAATAAGCATAAAAGAAAATATAAAATACCTTGGAATAATCATAACCAAAGATCTAAAATCCATAGAAAGGAAAAATCTAGAAGAATTAAGAAAACACATGGAGGGGAAGTTAAATGATTATAATAATCTGTGATTATCATGGTTCGGCAGAATAGCCCTAGTAAAAATGAAAGTCTTACCCAAAATAAATTTCTTGTTCAGAATGATACCATTAATGATTTCAGAAAATAAAATAAATAACTGGCAACAAATGATAAACAAATATTGCAATAATGGTAAAAAGAACAGATTAAACAAAAAAAACAAACAAGTTATACGGAAGGTGAAGTAGTGGATATATCAAAGAGTTAGGTTTCTGTTTCAAGTATGCTCTTACATACAAACACAGTTCTTTACAACCAGAGGATGTGAAATTTTGTAAATGTTTTAAAAAGTTGATATAATTTATAATTAAAATGTCAAATAAATATGTCAGTGGAGGAAACACGCTTATGCTTGTTTAAACTATATTATTTTGGTGAATCAGCAAAACATGCTGGATGAGTGGGCATTTTTCCACCTTTTTGTTTATTCCAATGTAAGTCAAAAGATCCAAATGGAAAACCTTTGCTATTTCTTCCAAAAAGAAGAGATTAGCCGAAAGGGAAACAGTCAGAGTTGCTGCATATAAATTCAACCAAATATTCATTTCATTATGTTCTGTGGGACTATAGGTCCCAGGCCATTGCTTCCAGTACACCAGACACACAAAACAAAACATGACCCCATATAGGTCCCCTTACTCCCTTATATTCATATATACAGGGGCAGACAATTATATGGGATGGAGAAAATTTTCTGCCTTCAGCATGCCCAAGGGCCACTACACTTTGCAAGAGCACCAAAATACATGAAATCCATTTCTGTCATCATTTTTGAAGTAGAATTTTATTACATTCTATAAGAAATTCAGGAAAAGATAATACAGCAAAAGTAATGTAATATGGATGTAGAAAACTGGTGATTCTTACACAAAATAGCTCCTCTCCTGGTGCTGCTGCTCCCTGAGAACCACAAAATGGCTGCTCACACGCCAGCCATAAAAGGTAGGTCAAGTCCCAACATCAACAAACATATTTAAAATTCTACATTATAACTAGGCATTTCGTTACACCTAGGAAATGAAAGAATAATACCCATGACTCTAAAGTGAGACTACACTAAGCATGAAGAAGTCATTTAACAATCATAACTTATGATCACAAGAAGTTGTTATTTTTGACTGTTTCTTGACATTCCCATGTTGTTCTGAAAATCAGCTATATTACCTGTAGAATAACCCCACAACATAATGTATATTTTAATGTATAACATTAGATTCACACTTAATATTATAGCATTGAATGTTCTATTTTTCTCCAGACCCCATTTTTACTTACAGGATTAATAAAAAAAGCAGCAAGAGAAATTATTCAGTTTCAAATAGAAATAAATACATTTTGAAAAGACAGGAGCTTGTTAAAGATACTAGAGCTCTTCTGCCTTGAGATTTATATCTGTTCATTTCTCAATATATAGTATACAATACAGATAGAATTCAGCTGTTGAAATTCCTGTACACAGTAGCTGACAGCCATCATTATTGGTTGAATACATTTAGCTTGGAGAAGAGAAGCCATATAATAGTCACTTTTAGCTGTGTGAAGGGACATCTTGTAGAGGATAGAGTGAGCTTGTTTTTCCCCCACTTCAGATATTACAATATGGGTCTATAGATTTAGAGTCCCTTTCGGGGGAGATGGAGGCGGGATACAAATAAACTTATTATTATTATTAAATTACAAGAAAGGAGATTTCATTTGATCATTAGGGGATAAATCTTTACTATAAGTTGAACACTGGAATTGATTGCCTTGAGATAATGGAGACATTCCCCTTCTTGGAGGTCTTCATACAGATCTTCAATGGCTGTTTGCAGGATAGTTTAGTTGTATAGTTTGGACTAAATGACCCATGTGGGCATCTCCAACTTCCTCCTTTTTCTCCTCAGAACAGCTTTCAGTAACACCTGGAAACAAATTTCTAATTTTCTCAGCTTTCAAAGACATATTTTCAGGTTAAATAAGAGGGTGCAAATGAGAGATATTATTACCCCCCCCACACACACACACACTCACACACAAACATAAGACATACTAAGAAGAAGTCCTTCACTTTATTCTGATGATTAGCATATATACCTAGTTTTGTCCAGATGTCATTGGGACTACTGTCTGACTATTTGATCCTTTCTCCAGCTCTGGAAGGGCCTACCTCAAAATATTTCCATGGCAAAATGGCAACGATAGACATACTCTCATTGTGGGCCTTTCCTTCCTTCATCCCTCCTCCTCATACATGTCACCTTTCTCTCCCAGAGACATCACAGAGGACCACTTCACCTAATAGCAGCCAATCCAGTGACATCACAGAGGGTCACAGTTTTTTGTCATATAAACAGACAGACAAGAATTTAGAGAGAGAAGATTAACACTGATACAAAGAAATATGTCTTTATTGAAGTAAATCAAAGAAGTAGTAATCAGATGTAAATACAGTGTCCCTCAATCAAAAGGAAGTTCATTCAACTAAAATTAGAGTTATCTGTTAATAACATTTCCAAGGTAGTTGAATTATTTTAACAAATTTCCAGACACTTAGGAACTGGAGAGTTCTGGCACATCATATTAACCATAGTGTTGTATGTCTCATTGGCATTAACTGATCAGTCTTAGCATCAACATAAATTAGTTTCCTTGAAGCAGAGAGATAATAGGACATAGCTGATGACTCAAATGAATTGGATATGTCTTCTTCACAATGCCAACACAGATTTCTAAAATTGAAATGAAGAGCTTCATTTCAATCCATGCAATATTCTCCTCTGTGAATAACCAGCAAAACTTGATATTGCTATTCAGGGTAGGTATCCTATTCCTTATTCAAGGCACACACCACATTCATAAAGACATTTATCTGTGTAATCACTACACCAGGTGGAAAAAACTGATTGATAACATCCATCTAGCTACCAAAAATGAAATAGGTTTCACAGGTCACCAATATTCAGCTAGACTGAATGCGTCTCCTGATTATTCATTAATTAGGAAATGAAGCAAATGATTACTTAAGAGATACATTTTGCAAAACATTGGTAATTTTAGTATCTTCCTGCAGAACAATCCAAGCCAAATATTCATCTACAGGGGGCATACATGATATAACTTCAAAAATCCACAGAGTTGGTTTGAAAAATATTTGGAAAATTGTCTTTATTAACAAGGAAACTAAGAGAGATAGTCATGAATTTCAGATATTTTAAGAAGACTTGCCAAAATGCACGTATTTTTTTCATATTTTAAATGAAAATAACTTAAGATTTTTAAATTAAAAATAACATATAATAGAAAATAAAGCTGAAATATTTGTCTACCCAGATGTAAGGCTCTGGGTATTTTACTCTTTAAAGCCTGGTTTTAAATCTTTAGGTATTTAAATATGTTAGTACTGACTAAAAGTTCCTATTACTGATGTATGGACCAATATAATCCACAATGCATTTGTTTCCATAGATCAGACACCTCTTCTACTCCATCTTCTGCAGAATGGTCCTTTGGAATTTTTCTTCATCATCATCATGTTAGCAGAAGCAATGGTGCTTTGCTGCCCTCCTTGCTGCAGAGAAGATTTTCAAATAAGCTCTAGCCTGTGTTCAGTCAGATTCTCTTTGAGTCTTCTGCCAACATTGCTCCAGTCTCTATCTCACTTGTAGAAAGAAAATCAAAAAGGTTAAGGCTCAGAACTAGCTCAGGTATTCCAAGAGAGGTTTGGGTTAAAGTTTGGAGCAAGAGGGAAAACAAAATAAAATAGTTGGACAACTGTGTAGAGTAAACTGTGAAATGAGAGAGATGTCGGAACTATCTATTTTGCCTTAGGATGATCAGTCAGATACAAATAGAGTAAATAATTATTCTTTGCTTTAAAAGGTAAAATAAAATAAGACCAAAGTAAATGCTAATCAGCCAGCTTAATCTCAATACCAGAAAAGGTTCTAGTACAAAAAATAGTCTGTGTGTGAGCTCTTAGAAACAAATGTTGTCATTATGAAAACATAACATTTTTTCAAATACAAAGTTTTTCTTGGGCAAAACTTATCTTTCTTTTTCATAGACTTACCAGTAAATTAAAGAATGCTGGTGGATGTAGTATATCTTGACTTGAGTAAGATGTTTAACAAGTTACCATAATTACTTTGAAGACAAGCTGGCAAAATTTGATCTTGATTATGTTAGTTATGAGCATTTTGAACTTGTTGATGGATCAGTCCCAAAGATTGCTCATCAATTTTTGTCTTCATCCTGGAGATACGTAATGATTGATGTGCAATGGGGTTCTGTGCTAGGCCTGATATTGTACAACATCTTTATTGATGACTTGAATGATGACATAAAGGACATGGTAATCAAATGTAGAGATAACTAAAAATTAACATGTGTAACCAATATAGAGAACAGAATTAAAAAAAATGATCTTGATCGTTCAGAGTACTGAACCAAAATTAATAAAATTCCCACAAGGTTAAATGTTGGGAAGGAAAAGTAAAATGCAGAATTATAAGATGGATGACATCTGGCTAAAAAGGAGTACATTTGAATGGGGCATTTAATACATAACAAGCTAAACATGAGCTAACCAAGTGACATTGTAGCCAAAAAGTCAGGAGAATTCTAGATTTCATCAGCAGTAGTAGCGACCAGACTGGTAAAATAATAAAACCATTATTTTATGCAGTCTTCAGTTCTGGACAGCACAGTTCTAGCAGTATTTTGATAAACTAGATCATGTCCGGGGGAGACTGATTAAAATGGTGAAAGGTCTGCAAGCCATTTCCTGTGGGGAAAGCAGCTAAGGGAGCAGAGAATGTCTACCTTGAAAATATTTGCATTTCTGATTGGTTGTCTTATTAAAGATTAAAACATGATTCAGTGGATCCGAACTGTGAGGAATCCATCTATGCATTAGGAAAACTTCCTGATGTAACATCTGTTTTACAGTAGAATGAATTACCTTGGAGGGTAGTGGAGTTTCCTTCAAAGGAACTCCTTAACCAGAGGTTAGATGGTCATTTATTAAGAATGTTTTAGCTGTTTTGGTGGTGAATCTGTACTGGCCACTTAATGTTCTGTGCTGGCTCCTCAGCAACCGTGATGGTAGCCAGATATACCTGGGTGTATCTGCTGCATGCCGTGTTGACATCCAGGTGGGCCAATACTACATTACTGCCATACTGTTATTTTATTTTTTTTGCCCACATTGCTGCTCCCTCTCCTTGCCAGCCATAATGTTCTAAGTACTGGACTATCAACTGTTGCATCTCTGATGTCATAATGGTGAGTAGATCTGACATCACAAATGTGACCACAGCAGTGTCGCTCACTGAAGCCAAGAGGGAGTGTCAGTGGCCATAAAGGGACAAGTCATGTTTTTCACCTGTGCAGATCAGCACAGGAAAACGATGATAACATGGTGTCCATCTGGGCAGAGAATTGGGCAGATCTGCATCTGACACAGTTGTTCAGATACCTGCCACCCCCAAGAAAACTCAGCAGTTGGCTATGTAGATGATGATGATGATGATGATCATGATGATGCAGATAACCCCACTATGGATCAGCATAATCATTTCTAGCATGTGTAAATGCCCCCTCTGTTGCATCCCTAGACTGCAGAGACATCTCAAGACCATGCTGGAGCCCCAGACTATAAGCAAAGCAAGTTGTTTATTGAAGAATATATGTAAGCAATAGCAAATCAAAGTTCAAAGTCAATGAAACAAGGTTTTAGTTCACCAGGTACAAAATACTTTAGAGTCTTGAATCAAGGGTCCATGAAAATCAAACACAAGAATAAACTTCAACAAGGTATCAAAATAGTCCAAGGAACAGGAACAAAACTGGAACAAAGAACAGAATCTTTGACTGGAACAAGGGATCCAAACTGCAAACTTTCAGGAACAATGACTGAATAATCCAAAATTCCCCAAGAGCAAGAACAAGGACTGGAACAAAGCTCAAGATACAAGCCTACATGAACATGGCATGAAAGTCCACAGGAACATGAAACAGGATTCTATGAAGCATGAAACATTAGTCCATGAACAGGAACAACACTCTCAATCAGCAAAGTTACCACCTCTGAAAATCTCTCTCAGAGGCAGTTCCTCTTAAAGCTGAAATCAAGGCCTCTTTTCATGGGAAGTTTGCTCAAAACCTTTTCTCATTAGCAACCATCTGCTCCATCTCAAAACCTCCCTTTCTTGTCTCTGTTGACATATAGCTTTCTTTCTGTCAACCTCATTAGTCTTATCACAACTGAAATGCCCATCTGCCAAGGGATCGTTTGACATTGACTCTCCCAAGGAATGTGGTTCAAGCTGTCTGCTTGAAACCAACAACAACAACAACAAACTTTATTTATATACCGTTCTATCTCCCGTGGGGACTCAGAGCAGTTTACACATAATACAACATTCAATACATATACATCATACAAAATACATGAAACCAATATAAAAGCAATTAACAAAACATATTTAAAATTCCAACATTTTAAAACAATATAATACCTTAATAAAAGCAAATGCAATCGCTCCCTTGGGTGATTCTATAGCCAATGGGTTTAAAATATAAATTGAACAAGATGGCAATATGGGCCAGGGTAGGACTCACGTGGTAAAAATAGGCATAAGCCAGAAGTGAAGTGTGACTAATAACAAGGAACCTAGGCCAGGATTACACCACTTCAACCTCCTGTATAGCTATCAGGTAGAACTAATAAAAGTAAAGACCATAACAAAATCAAAGGAGCAGGTAAAGTGCAGGACAGGAGTCATGTAGTGGCCAAGGTTTACAGGATTACAGAATAATCACTTCCAAAAGCCAATTTAGAACCCAAATTTCCATTTAATGGCTAAAGTGGCATCTAGGGCTTCAGATTATTCATTTCCAAAAACCTGTTGAAATCACCAAGTTTTCAAGTCCCTACGAAAAATGTTTATTGATGGAGCTAATCTCATCTCTTTGGGTAGGGCATTCCAAAGGCGGGGGGCCACCACCGAGAAGGCCCTCTCTCTCATCCTCACCAGCTGTACTTGGGACAGCAGTGGGATCATGAGGAGCACCTAACTGGAGGATCTAAGGGTCCGCACTAGGACATAGGGGGAGATGCGATTGTGAAGATATGTGGGGCCCGAACCGAAACCACTGTATGCATGTTCCCAGAATCCTCAGGAACAAACTCTGGCTGTCTAGGAACAGCAGTTTCATCCAACTCTGGCTTCCTGGAATCCTAGGCTCCAATCCAGATTCATCTGATAGGTCAGCTGAACAGGCCCAACTTCAGGCTCACCTGACAGCTCAGGTGCAGGTTGGGATACAACACCCTCTCTCACTCATTCAATGGGTGTATGCTTGTTGAGTCAGGACAGCTTTTCTGCATGACTAGGGACTTGAATGTGTGTGTATGATTCTGTTTTAAATATCTTTTTCTTGCAGTTAAACCATTTGCACACATTTGTAAACACAAAATTGTGTTTCTTCTGTTATATTGACATCTGCATGTGGATCTAGGATAGAACAAAACACATGATATGTCAAGACAGGAGATTGAATACAAAAATGTAAAAAATGGTCCATAATAACACGCACACACACACCTGGAGACAAGGATTCAAATCCCCACTCAGCCATGGAAATTCATTTGGGTGAGCCTAGGCACTTGGGAGAAACCTTTTAAAAACAAAACTTGCAAAGAAGAATCTATGATTGGGGCACCTTAGTTGTCATAAGTTGGAAATGACTTGAAGGCACACAACAACACACTAAGCTTGGGTATACTATTTGGAGAAAATATTGTTCAGAATTCTTAGGGGCATGGAAAAATGAAAAGAGTATGGCCTTCAGATTCCCATGGGGGAATTTCTCTGGTAGTTGCCAACCCCGGCTTAGATTCAGCATACCACTTTTGTAAATAATTTGGAGCCTATCAGCTGAAGAGCACTGGCCATGCAAGATACGCAGAGTGCAGTTACACTTACTGGAATAATTCAGAGAACTGTATTCTGGGATGCCCCGATGCAGCATAGAAATATAGCTGGTACTCCTCTGGTATCTAGTTAGTCCTCTGGGCCAAAACTGCACTGGTGCCACCACTGACACTGTTTCACCAACCAAAGCAGTTCTTTGATACAGTCTTGCTGGCGAATTCATTTCTGACGACTTCTCAATGGAGAACATCCATCATCTGACTAGCTAGTGATACAAAGGGCAATCAATTGGACATGTGAATGCTGGATTGGATCAGATCCAGTCCGATTCTGAGATCCACACCTCACAAACACTGTGATCTCTTCATAACTTCCTAGAAGTGCTGGGGTAAATTCTGGTTAATCCTTGTTCTGGATTAACATCTGGAAGTATAGTTTCTGCTTCAAAACCAGACATATGTCATATGGATTCCCTCAGCAGTAATAAGATAAGTCTGATTTATACATGGCAAAAATAACAGGAAAGCAAAATAACAATGACAATAACAAAACCTACTTTTAAACAGAGAAATGAATTAAGGAAAAGAGGGATTGAGTGGAAATCCCCAGGTCTCTAGCTCTGTGAAACAGAAGTAGGTTGAGAAAATAATTATCTTCTCAGAAGCAATAAAAATTGCTTTAGCCCAGCATTGGCGCATAATTCATCTCCTCAATAATCAAATTCTGACTTCTGAGAAGCTCTTGAATGGTCATCCTGGTGTCAAATGCTGGTGCTCCTGGAAGCTAATCCTCTTAGAGACAATTTGCATCTCATAATAGATAATCAGCCACATGCCACTCTCATTTCATTGCAAAAGAGGAGAACCTCATTACTCTATCATGATAATAGAAAAGGGTAAAATCACTAAGGGTAGCAAACTTGTGTGTTTGTGTGTTTCAAGCAGCACTATCACAGATTAAACATGAACCTCCTGGTTTTTATTTCTAATCATGAATCTTCAGAAATGAAGTTGTGGTCTTCAGTCAAGTGGCCTTTACAATGGAAATATGTTTCCAAACTTTGTCCTGAGCTACAAAAGATCAAAATATGTCATAAGATAGGGAAATTGCTTCGGTGCTGTTCCTTCAGTTTTGAGGCAGCTCCATAGTGGCTATGAAAAGTGACTCCATGTTCAAAAACTCCCACGCAAAAGGCGGACAGTTTGGCATGGATAATGCTGCAAAACACTATTTACAGTGAATTTCCATGAAGGCGGACAGCAATTGGAAAATTCAAAGATCCAAAATTGGGTAGATTTATTGGGAAGCATAGCATTGTATTGATGATTTGAGTGTGGTGTAGTGGCTAGAGTGTTGGACTGAAGCTCTGGAAGCCAGGGTTTGAATTTCTATGCAGTCAGAAAAAATACTTTCTTAAACCCAGAAAAAGTCCAAGTCAAATCCCCTCTGAAAAATCTTGTCAAAAAAACCTTAGGGCCACCATAAATCAGAAATGAATTGAAGGCACACAACAACAAACAGAAATTTAAAAACTCTGAACTACCACTAATAAAAGAATTTCAAATTTGCTTTTGAAAGATCTGGCCACCTAAAGCATGATCTTTGACCTATTTTGAAAAATCACACATGAAACATGTCCTAAGACAGACTGCTCAAGTTTACTTGGTCTCTAGATCTCGGAGTGAGGAGAGAAAGACAGAGGAAAGTAAAGCTCCTGTATTTTGGTAATAACAATATACACAAACACTATCAATTTGGATATGTATTGCAATATAATTGTAAATATGTATTTTTTTCTCAAAATTGAATCTGTATTTTCTCTGACATTATATATGCATTTAACTCTAGTCTTCCTCTTTCAATACATATTACAGCAAATATATTGTATATATGTGTTTTGATACAGTCAAACATGCAATTTCTGCTACATTAAGAGAAGTATGAAATCTGCGAAATTCTGATTTGCACATGAGAAGCATGGTCATATCGAATTCCTCAAGCATTATTGGATATTTCTTTAGTATTTTGAACCAAGTTTGTCATATATTTTATTTCCCAATAAAAGAACACAATCTTGGATTTACTAGACTAAAGCAGGTTTATGGGGAAACTATTTAGTCTTTATTTTCCCAAAGGTTATTCCTCTGCAATTTGCAATACTGTATGAAATATTACCCCATCCCCCAAGCACATCAAAGAATTATAAATCCCATTCTAACAGTTGTAGAATATTACAAAAAAAAGGGGGGGGGGAGAGTGCTCTTTGTAGGGAACAGTATTCCCTACCAAGATGTGGCTATTCCCATGCCACCTGAGAAAACAGAACAGATTTCAGACACTGATGCCTTAATTACATTTTTGTCTATGAATGTTTATGCAAGGATTAGTTTTAATTAAACACATTGCCACTTTTAGCATCCTTTGATCCTACCATTGCATGGCATTTGTTATTTGTCATGATTTTTCCAGATCATAACGTAATGCATGACTCAAAATATTTCAACCTCTTTCTGCCCCATTTTTTTTTAAACGCAGTGGGGTAATCTAGAGCATAAAGCAATACTTGCTTAATTTTTCTTTGAGTATATTTGTTACTGTGCCTTCTCATATTGGTCAAGAGCACAGAATCTGGTCTTCAGCTTGAACAGCATTGTAAACAATGAACGGCTGTTGTCTGTATGTTTTAGCTGCAAAAAATTATGACTAAAGGAACAATTCAAATGATGCCAGAAAAATACAGAGCTGTGTCTGGATCACCAATCATGCCTCAATCCCTTCCTGCTGGCCAGACTAGAACTGCTCTGTGAGTTTGGACTGGACCACTTGGAGGAACTTCAAGGCTTTGGTACCACAGGTCCAAAGATTTCTAGTACTCCCTTCCCACCCAAGAGTTTCCTTAGCTATTGAGCACTGAGAACACTGGTTTTCTACCCAGTAAGCATTCTGGGGATGTACGAGAGCCTCTGGTGCACACAGGACCACACTCCAGTTTCATTTTTTCATGCCCAGTCCTATTTTTATCCAGTAAACATATTCCAGATTTAATATCTCACTTATTTTTCTCTCCACAGATTATTGCTTTTGAATTTCCACCCCAAAATAAAGAGACCAGACACAATAACATGGAGCTAAAGGGGCATTTTTTACCTATTTATTTATGTATTTATTAATGTATTTATTTGCTAGAACTTCTGAGGAAAATAATTTTAAACTGGGTTAACCTGTCAGAGAAAAGAACTTGCAAAGTATACCATTTGTTGTCAGCCATCTGGTGAGAAAATGTCCTTCAGCCACGTGTCACTTTATTGGCCATCCCCTTGTACTAACACAATAGATCCTGAGGGCCATCCCAAATACTTCTCAATCTTACGTGGAAGGCCATCTTGAGGATGCTCCCTCACAAATCTCAAAGTTTTTAAAGAATGAGAAACCCTCATTCAGCCCTAGGGGGACTTACCATTCATAGCCCCCAATCAAGCCAGAGGACCTAGAGAGGCTGTAAAGAGAATCAACCCTTCACCCAAATGTGGGTGCTATGGTGCCTACCAGGATTTTGAAACTTTTTTCTCACCCAGCAGACTAACCATTATATCCTTGGTTCCTTCTCTCAAATCCTCCAAGAACAACCAATTTCCTTCCTCTAGTGCACCCATTAGCCCAAACAGCTCTGGTCTTCTGAAGACCATGTTCCTATGTGAGATCACCCCATCTCCCATGTGTAACATGGCATTTGGCATTTCCCTGTTAACCTGTTAACCGTGCCAAATCCAACATCTTTGGGTCACAATCTCCTACCCACTTCAATTGTGGTAGCGAAGTTGACCAAAAAAAAAAAAAAAAACCTCAGCCAACATTGCCTAATGTAATTAAAATCCCTCTGCATTTTGACAGCCACAAATCATTGCCTTCAAGATGCACAATCAACACATTGAGCACAGGGTCACGTTGTTCTTCAAATAACAAGGGCAATAGGCCACCCCATCTGAGGCCCTCCTCCTTCACAATTTAATTATAACCTGCTCACTTAAGCCCAATTGCACCCCCAGAGGACTTCCACATGAAATAAGGGCAATAATAAAATTGAATTAAAATGTACCAAAAATAGCATTGATATCAATATATGATAAGATGATACTTACACAAGAAGAAAAAAGAATTGACCTTTGTTTTACTAACAGTGGCAAGATTCTTAGATGCAAAGAACTGGAAACATAAAAGGGAAATCCATTTAGAAGAATGGTATAGAGAAATGTGGAGTATAGCGATCAGTGGCAAACTGACTTGTGACATTAAATTAAAAAGGGTATTTGGAAACAGATTTTGGAACATATGGGGTAAAAATATTGAATATATATTCGTTGAAAGAAAGGAGAACAAGCCTGCAACAGAAACAATGACATTTTGGGAAAATTAAATAAGACAAATTGGTCCAGGGGAAGGTGTCACAGAAATAAATAAATAAATAAAGGGTATGGGAATAAGAATAAAATAGAATTTACATAAATGAATAGAAATTGTAATAGAACTGTATTACAATTACAAATAAAGAGGGGGAAATTGAAAACTAGATGGGTAGCAGGTTATTGTCATATTCATTGTTATTTTAGGTTTTTTTTTTTTCCGGGTCAGGAGCGATTTACACCAAGTCACTTCTGGTGTGTGAGAATTGGCCATCTGCAAGGACGTTCCCCAGGGGACACCTGGATGGTTTTGATGTTTTTACCATCCGTGTTGGAGGTTTCTTTCATGTCCCCGCATGGAGCTGATAGAAGGAGCTCATCCGCGCTATCCCAGGGTTGGATTCGAACCTGGCAGCTTTCAGGTCAGCAACCCAACCTTCAAGTCACAAGGCTTTAATCCACTGTGCCACCGGAGGCTCCTATAAAACACATGACACATTTCCATACAAACACATACATTATATATATTTTGCAGCACTTACAAATACAGTAAAATCGTGTGATGAGGCCTTCTGTGTGTGTGCGTGTTCTCGCTCTCTACCTCCCACCTCTCTCTGTGTATGTATGCATTATCCACTATATAACAATGTGCATAACAGGGATAAATTATCATGGGATATGTTGGTCTTTTATTAAGTGGCAATTTGAGGGATTTATTCCACTTCCAAAAGGCTCATTTTAGATTTAATCTCAGACTAAAAGATGATACAATGTAAACATTATTCTTTTTAAAAAATCAGGCATAATTGAGCTTTCAAGCTCAGGATTCATATCTGGCTGATAAATTAAAAGGTTGATTTTCACAGTTTAATTAATAATCAGTAAATTTCCTGTAGAGATTTTCAGGCTATATAAGATAAGCCTAGTAATTAGACACATTATCATGAGATTTAATGTTTAATCTCAGGGGGTCCTAAAGATTAGATTAAACACAGAATGCAGATACTCTATTTCTTTGTCTGAAGTTTCGCTGCTTTGTTTGAAATAAGGATGGGTGAATGGAGGGTTGCCTCCTTCCAAAATGAATGAGATATCCTTGATATTCTAGGACAGCAGCCAAAAGCTATATGTGTTCAAGAACATGCACTCCATAACTGTGTTTTCATTGAGATGTGGAATTTTCCCCAACCAAGGCAAAAAGACCAACACCATTGGGATATCCAATATAGGCCTATTTTTAACATAGGACAGATCTACACAGACCACTTATCCTATGGCTGATTCAGGATGACAAATGTCACCTGGACTGACATGATGTGGGATATCAGAGTGATGAGGGAGAATGGAGAGAAGGAATCACCCCTCCTTTTCCCCCTCCTTTATCCAATTGCCTTGATGCTCTGGCTAGCATCATTTCAAATGACAAGTGACCCACACATCCCAGGAGTGGCTTAGTTGAGGAGAATGAGGGGCCACGCAGAGTGTCACCCTGTGTCCCCAGAGCACTCAAGCCAATTGTTTACATGGGCCCAGAGTTGAGGTTTGCTCCAGATTTTATATGCTTTTATGGTTTTAACCTGGATTGTTTTAATACTAATGTTGTTTAATACTGTTTTAATATTTATATATTAGTATATTTTAAGTTGTATTGAAATGTTTTTAGTTGTGAGCCATTTTGAGTCGCCGTATGAAGAGATAAAGTGGGATATAAATAAACATAATCATAATAGTAATAATAATAATAATTCTGGGGAAGAATTAAGAAAAAAACTTTCAACTATTTAAGGCTGTGTTAAGCAGCTTTGGCCCATATTAACTTTGATCAACTTTGTGGACAGTTTGACTACCATGGGGCTGATTCGGGTCCCTTCACACTAAATCATCCGTTTAGATATGCCATTAGTTGCTCTCATTCAGTTCTTCAAAGAACTTAGCCATGAATTAACTTCTATTTTTCCTATGAATGAAGAATAGAATTGGATGCCATTAGAAAATTGTACCGATTAATCAATTATTTCCAGTTGACTGGATTCGACATCAGATTGGTGAATCCATTCTGAAACTGTAGAATCACTCTATTTGTCATACCTTTATGCAATTGAATCATGGGAGCTATGATTTTCATGGCCTTTAAATTTCTCTGCCAAAGAATTCAAGTGCCTCATCAAACTACAACTTCCAGGATTACACAGTATTGTGCCATGGCAGTAAAAGTGGCATCAAATTGCATTAATTTTATACTGTAGATGCAACCTAATTTGAATTTTAAAGGAGTTATCCAGGATGCTGGACTCTATTGCTAAATTAGCTTTAGCATCTTGGAAAATGTCTTTAAAATTCATACTAGAACTTGGAGCAGATTCTCAGTTTCCTAACCAGCCACCACTTCTTAAAATATCTTTTTAAAAATCAGTATTCAGTGGGCAAGCATCATAGAATTTAAATTTCTGTTACTTGGTCTCAACTTCACTATCACAAGTGAAGTTTGTCTATTACATATTGTTTTCTTTTAAATGGCCGTAAGTGTTTAACATTTAAAGCAGTATCATTTTTGTGCAGTATACTTGACAGCTTCTCTGATTCTTAAAGACTTTGAGACTGCAATCCATGCAAGATTTTTTCTCAACATCTCCCATGAACTTTTGAAGTGGTTATTAACTACAGTAGATTCCTCAGTTTATTAAGTTTAGCCTTGAAGCTACATTTCATACAGAAGACTGTCAAAGTGAAGTGTGTGTTTTCTTTTAAGACTTGTAACATTCTTATTCATTAAACTCCAAAAGACTGAAAAAACATATTGCATAATGAACATCATGCAGACTTACAAGAAAACCATTCCAACTACAATCATTACAAAATATATCTACTAACAAATTTTAAACATTCACACCCAATTATAGTTGCCTTTTCATTGTTCCTTTGTTGCATAGGAGAATGAGAAGACTTATGATTTCCAATATGAAACCTTTTTTAAGTGCGGTATCTATGGAATATAGATATTCCATATAGATTTTAGATATAGATATAGATTTCAAAAGACAAGGGTTTTTTGTTTTTTGCCTGAATTCCAGTGGCCTCTTTGGCCTAATTGGTTTTTTTTCCTATTCTACATTTTAGTGTTCTTCATTTCTAATTGGCTTTGGTTTATCTTGCCTTCTTTTAAGGACACACTTGATCTAATGATTTGAAATAGTATTTCACATCAAATCTACTGTTGGATACTGGATGCTGGATGTGACTTTCCTTGATGCCACTCATTGAAGAAGTGCTTTTCATGACTGATCTGTAAACATTATCCAGAACAGTCAGTTGACGCACAATCAATGAAATTAAATGCCTGGAACTTAGATTTTTGTTTCACTGTGAACCAAGCTGTATGAGTAGCAAGTCATCAAATAAAGGAATACATAGGTATCATGGGACTGTACAATAATTATCTGAGGTTATATAATTGGCAGGATTGATAAGCACCAGATCTTGGTTTTGAGTGAACATATATAATTATCTTGAACAGGACAGAGAATAAAAAGAAAGAAAACTGAAACAAGGCTGAGTTATATCAATGTGTGAAAACAAACATGGAAATAAACATTTTTATTCATTGTTGCAAATATTTGTTGTTATTATTATTTGGGGCATTTGGGAATTGGATTATGTTCAGTGCTGAAAAAGTCTCTTTGAAGGCCTGTTTGTTCACTCTTCTTAATTTCAACCAAGCAGGATAGTGCTTTTGGGGAATGGAGAATTTGCCTATTATTAAGTTTAGATCTCAAAATGATATAATTTATAGCACAATTCTATGTGTATTTATTCAACAGAAAGTTACACTGAATTTAGTGGCACTTACTTTAGGAAAGAGGGACTAGCAATAGAAGACAAACTTGTACTCACAGACTATAACACCTATTAAGCCAACCCAGCATGTTTACTGTTAAAAATTATGAGATAATCTACCTATAGGGCATCAGCTTGCCTATATCTGGGACACAGAATTTGACCCTTTAAAATGTTCATGGAGGGGAGGTTTGCCAATTGCCATCAATTCCTCTTCTCTAGAATCCCCTTACATCCCATCCTATACACTTGTCAAGAGGTTCTTAAGTTTGTTTGATAGCTACAGTTGGTAAAAGAAAACTAGTAACTTTTTTTTTCCAGGAACTTCCTTAAATTAAACCAATCATGTAATACAGGCACTAGATAAATAATGATAAATCATAAATAATGTTTCTCTGGCAGATAGTGTATTAAATGTCCCCAGGACTTTTTCTTTCCAAATCCCTGGGGTTCTGCAGCAAATAAAGCTTACATTATTCACATAATAATCCTTGCAGCAGGCATATTTATAAAACTGGAATGCTTATTTTTAAGATCTATAAAATTAGAAGCCATTGGAGTTATTAATTCTACTACCATGGAAGAAATTACTTGGAACTTAAAAAAAAGTTATACGAGTAAGATTAGCAGCTAACAGTACATCATTTATAATAAATCGACATAAATTGCAGAATGTTTTGGAAATGTTTCAGGGGGGAAAAAAACCTTAGCTTTTGTGTTCTTGGTATAATTGAGCATAAAAGAAAACCAGAACATAGTTCTAAAAAGCATGTTAGCATACTTCTATTACAGACATGTAATCTGCTTGGGTGCATTATAGCATATGTATTATATGTTCTTCGATATCTGGATCATATTTCCAGATTAATAAAATACTCTTTAATCTGCAAAGTGTCCTAAATATTTCTGCTATATCAGACCAGTCAGCAGGATCAAATAAATTATCTTCCATTAAAATTAATCTATTACCTTCAGCAAGGTGGTCACTTGTGATTAATCAAATAATAATAATAATAATAATAATAATAATAATAATAATAATAATAATAATAATAAATGACACACTGGGTGTTGTGCCAAAAGATCTCAGCCAGCATTTAGAAACAATAAACATTGACAAAATTACGATCTGTCAACTGCAAAAGGTCACCTTACTGGGATCTGCACACATGATCCAAAAATACATCACACAGTCCTAAATGCTTGGGAAGTGTTCGACTTGTGATTTTGTGATACGAAATCCAGCATATCTATCTTGTTTGCTGTGTCATCCTGTGACACCTCAGGGCAGCGTGAGCACTGGGAATCAGACACGAAGGCCAATAAAAAATCTAATATCTTTATTAAGGAAATAAAGGAGACAACTAAAAATAAGCAGAGTATATAGTCCAGCAATAGACCTTTCAGGAAAGGTCAAATATAGTCCAGTAATGTGAAAGTAGATATCCAGTATTAGAGTTCAAAGTTCTAAATCCAATAACCGAAACACACTCAAACCTTTAGGCTGTTTGAGTGGGGATTAAGGCAAGATCTGTCAAAGAGTTCCAGGGCTCAAAACCAAGGCTAGGATGCAAGGCAAGGCAAAGTTAGTTGTGGTAAAGCTGAATCGCTGTCCAGGCTTGACAAGGAGACGAGATGCAACGCCGGTCTACTTGAGAGTAGCACGCTGCAGAACTAGAGTTGATGTGAATTCCTCAACTGACACGTTGAACACCGCAAAGGACAGTCGGTGCCCAGAACTTTTATGGGACTTCGCTCTCCTCTCCAGCCAGGTGTCTGAACACTCTTTCCCAAGGGAAAGTGGACTAAGTCAACAACTTGCCAGATGCAATCCTCCTGGGAAACTCTCAAGGGAACCGGCTTAATTAACGCTTGCTCTCTCCGCTAATCTAGCGCTTCTCCTCAAATTCTGCTTCTCCGCGCGAGATGTTTCCCAAAACAATTTGCGGTCAAACATAGCGTTCTCTGGAGAACTGGGCTGTGAGTCAAGGCCCTTTTTAATTAACTGTGGGCTAAAAGTGTCAACGGGACATCTGGAAGGGAACAGAATCATGCGGAAATGGCAGAAACCCCATCTCTTCTTCGGTCTGATCCATAATGGCGACAGGGTCATGACTCGGGGGTCTCGGAGACACTACACATACTATGTTGTTGTGTCAATAATAATAATAATAATAATAATAATAATAATAATAATAATAATAAATAATGCGGTTTTCTGCCGCTTCATTTGTATTTTGATTCTGTAGCCCACTTGTCGATTGATGTCTAGAATCAGCAGCATCCACCGCAGTGACGACCGAGCCGGTATAGCCTTCGTTTTGGTTTGTTTCTCCATAGTGCTAATGGGTTGCAAGTAAAAGAACAAGAACATGCCCTGGCAGAATATATAATGCAAAGTGAAGAACCTGCTTTGATTGAAGTCAAAAATCAGAAACTCCTCAAAGCACAGCAGACAAAGAATCAGTACAAGAAGACTCACTACAAACTAGAGCTGACAGCTGGCACAACAAAGCATTGCATGGACAGTTCCTTGACAATTGAAGGAAAAACTGATAAGTAGAAGGCCTAGCTATGGCCCACCAATGGAACACTGAAGAAGGAGACAGAAAGCCTGATTCTTGCAGCCCAGGAGCAAGCCATCAGAACAAATGTAAACAAATTCAAGATTCAAAAATGAGCTAGTGACCCAAAATGCAGACTGTGCAAGGAAGCTGACGGAACTATTGATCATATCCTCAGCTGCTGCAAGAAAATTGCACAGACGGACTACAACAAAGGCACAACTATGTGGCCCAAATGATTCATTGGAACTTATGTCAGAAGTACTACCTGCCAGAAGCAAAGAACTGGTGGGATCACAAACTTTCAAAGGTAGTAGAAAATGAGCACGCAAAAATACTGTGGGACTTTCGAATCCAGACTGATAGTTTTGGAACACAACACACCAGACCACATGGTTGTGGAAAAGAAAAAAATGAATTATTGATGTCGCCATACCAGGTGACAGTTGAATTAGCGAAAAACAACAGGAAAAACTCAGCTGTTACCAGGACCTCAAAATCGAACTGCAAAGGCTCTGGCATAAACCAGTACAGGTGGTCCCAGTGGTAGTTGGCACACTGGGTGCTGTGCCAAAAGATCTCAGCCGGCATTAGGAAACAATAAACATTGACAAAATTATGATGAGTCAACTGCAAAAGGCCACCTTACTGGGATCTGCACATATCATCTGAAAATACATCACACAGTCCTAAACACTTGGGAAATGTTCAACTTGTAATTTTGTGATACGAAATCCAGTATATATATCTTGTTTGATGTATCATATTATGTCTTTGTGTCAATAATAATAATACACTTTATTTATATTCCATCTTTTTTCCCTAGGGGACTCAGAGTGGATTAGAGCATTTACATACATAAGCAGACATTCAATGCCTTTATAGTCATATGCAATGAAGACACACAAACAGAAACAAAGGCAAAGGCCAAAGCTCCTGCCAAAGCGGTACTTATTTATCTATTCACATTTGCATGTTTTTGAACTGCCGAATTAGAAGGAATTGGAGCTGACAGACAGGAGCTCACCCCATTTCAAGGATTCGAACTTTAGGTCCACAGTTCAGCCATCTTCAGGTCAGCAGTTCAGCAGCACAAGGGTTTAACCCATTGCACCACTGTGGCCCCTTGTTTAGGTGCCATTCTCAGTTCTTATATATCAAAGAAGCTTCCATGGGCACAATAGGGATGTTGAAAGTTTTTACTCCATCAAATGATATCTAGAAGCAGGAATAAGTATCATAGTCCCAACTATACTTTTGAAATTTCTATAAAGTTCATTGATGGGTTCATCTTATATATACACCCTATATACTCATGTATAAGTCTAGACATTTCAGTCAATGTATCAACCCAAAAAACCTGGTCCACTTTTACACTAGTCAATATGAGTACTGAACTCTTATCAAAAAAGTAACCATCTAAGAAGAGTGGCAAAATGCAGCAGCTTTATGTGTCCCAGGAGAACCTAAAATAAGCATCTCTCCACTCTGTTCTATCTATCATGGCTCTGCTTCTGGCCTTTTTAAATGTCTGGGCAGGGAAATGGCAATAGCAGCTAGGGGCATTGACTCCATGAGGCAAGATTAGTCCTTCTCATTCTCCATGGGATAACCCTTGACTTATCCATAGGTCATTGCAAAAACCACAAAATTGGCTTGAAAACCTGCTTATAAATGAGGTTGATTTATATATGAGTATATATAGTATCATGTTCTTCCTGCAGAAATTCACTGCCCATAATGAGTCACAACCTAATTATTGCTTTTTAAAAATAGCCAAAACACATTTTATGGCATGCTTACACAAATGATAGTTGATAGGGCTTAAACTAAACCTAACTTCTTTCCAAAACACCACACCAGCACTTCACATCCAAACCACCAGACCTTCCACTTTGACAAAAGACATGATGTTTTACTAAAAACAATATGGATTTTTTTTAGAGTTTATCAAACTCTCAATCTTGGAAATGAGGCAAAAAAATTAAATTTCTGTAAATCATCATTTCAATCAAATACGGGCAGTCCCAGAGTTAAAAACAAGATAGGTTCTGTAGGTTTGTTCTTAAGCTGAATGTGTATGTAAGTCAGAACAAGTACATCACTTCTGTCTCACTTTCTGTCCCTGTGAGAATCAGATTTTGAAAAATTTGGCTTGTTGTGGAAACAAGGATTGATGAGAAAGCTTCAGTTGAGACACCTTTTCCCCATGATAATTTTTTCAGGGCTGAATTTCCCTTCCTAGAGTAAATTTCTCTCACTGCTTGTTGTTTGTCCCCATTCTTGACTATAAGTTGTTTGTACGTCAGTGGATTGTAACTTGGGAACTGGCTGTAATGCCTTTCTACTTCCCTCCAATGTGTAATTGGCATGGGCCAGATCTTACCGAAGATTGTCTAATACAATTTCTTCACAACTGCATTTTATGTCATTTTTTCCAAGCTCCAGTTGTGTTTTGCATTTGTATTAAATGGATTATGAATTTTCTAAACCTTGGAATGAAGAACACACAAAGGAATCACAGTTTTAAAAAGTTGCAGAGCGCATTTACCTAGGTGTAGCTTATAGCATACCAACAACCAACAACTAGTGCAACATTCAGCAGTAATATATGTTTGGAATCCAGCTGTACAATATATATCAGTGAAGCTCTCTATTATTAATTTGAAAGAGGAATGAATTCTGGCATAGAAAGCTTTGTACTGTTGTTTTGAAAGAGCAATGCTACAAAACAAAACACAACAAAACTCTTTTTTGAACATTAAAATAAAACTTTTCCTAGGTAATAAAAAAATTATACTGTAATTCAAGACACGTTCTCCTTCTCTCTCTTCTTACTGAATATACCTAATAATCCTGACTATTTTTTAGGAAGATAAAAGTTACAGAGCATTTATCTATGAAACTGAAAGCTACCCCAAGGAAGATAGCTCAAAATGCAATACTTAGCACTGAAAAGTTTTGTGGAGAATAGTAATACAGATAGATAGCTTGAGTGACCCAAATTGTCCTTGCTTTTTGTCTACCTGTCTTAACCCCCTGCAATAAAAACTAATAGGGATATTTTGTTCACCTCTGCCCCCTCACTCCAGTGCTCTCTCAACCCTTCACTAGAATGAAGTTAGAAAAGTTACTCAATGTGCTAAACTAATCTATTTTAGAATGGTGTTCACATAATAATACCTTTAGTTTGTTTCTCCAAGCTATTGGTGTCTTTGCTCCTTAATCAAGATCTCTAAACACTGCATGTGCTCACTATCAAGATTGCCAGTTTGACAGTTGGAATGTGTAAGCAATAAAAAGGAATATATCACAGTTAGCACACAGTCCTGACGTTACCTTGAGATATGTTGCTCTTAATTGCTGTGCTTCTCGCTTTCCTTAAACTTATGGGAAACATCATTCAAAAGGATAAGCCTCACTTCTGCAATGAATTTTCATTAACTGCTAGTTTTACACTATAACAAACTTTCAAAGTACATTCGAAATGACCCTACTTAAAGTGGTGGCATTCTTGGACATACTTGGAGAAACACCTTGGAGGAAGAGGGCAGTGGAGCTTACTTAAGGGACCATCCAGCCTCTGGCTACAACTCTGCAGCCTCCCTCCCCCACTCCACGCCAGTGTGTGGATAAGAGCGGAGGGGAAAGAACTTGCCAAACTCCAGAAACACCTTGGAGGAAGAGGGCAGTGGAGCTTCCAGCCTTTGGCTACAGCTCTGCAGCCTCCCTCCCCCACGCCACAACGGTGAGTGGATAAGAGCGGAGGGGAAAGAACTTGCCAAACTCCAGAAACACCTTGGAGGAAGAGGGCAGTGGAGCTTACTTAAGGGACCATCCAGCCTCTGGCTACAGCTCTGCAGCCTCCCTCCCCCACGCCACAACGGTGAGTGGATAAGAGCGGAGTCGAAAGAACTTGCCAAACTCCAGAAACACCTTGGAGGAAGAGGGCAGTGGAGCTTACTTAAGGGACCATCCAGCCTTTGGCTACAGCTCTGCAGCCTCCCTCCCCCACGCCACAACGGTGAGTGGATAAGAGCGGAGGGGAAAGAACTTGCCAAACTCCAGAAACACCTTGGAGGAAGAGGGCAGTGGAGCTTACTTAAGGGACCATCCAGCCTCTGGCTACAGCTCTGCAGCCTCCCTCCCCCACTCCACGCCAGTGTGTGGATAAGAGCGGAGGGGAAAGAACTTGCCAAACTCCAGAAACACCTTGGAGGAAGAGGGCAGTGGAGCTTACTTAAGGGACCATCCAGCCTCTGGCTACAGCTCTGCAGCCTCCCTCCCCCACTCCACGCCAGTGTGTGGATAAGAGCAGAGGGGAAAGAACTTGCCAAACTCCAGAAACACCTTGGAGGAAGAGGGCAGTGGAGCTTACTTAAGGGACCATCCAACCTTTGGCTACAGGGGAAAGAACTTTATATAGCTTCTGTCCTATTGAGCTGCTGCCTGCTGAGCACTTTAAAAACCAGATGTTCGTCAAACACTTTGTGGGGACAGTGTTGTCGTCATTAATGCACTTTTAAGTGTAGAAGGGGCACCAATAAGCACTTTCCAGTAGAACTGAACTGCTGCACTGCACTTTATGAACTAAACCGCTTACCACCTATATTACACCAATATTTATTATGATAACATCAAATACCTATCGCTGGACCCTTCTTTGGACTTGAATTAAGCACTATAGCACTTTGGCACTTAGGTCGTTACAACCACAGTCAACATCTGTAGTGATCAAGGTGTGTTAGTAGCTAGAGTATTAATTAAGGGTCAGGGACACAAATAGGAGGGTGGGAAGGGAGGGCAGTGGTTAGAGGCCATTGGGCCAGTGCAATTACCATCCATAGATAACAATATAAACAACACTGAAGCACTGGAGCACTCTTATAGGGTTGGGGTAAAGAAATTAACATCTTAACTCCTACGCTGAGTATACTACTGCTTCCAATCAGAACATCAGTATAACCCTCAAAGGAGGTAGGAGTAGGAAGCAGCGGTAATATGATCCTCACGTGTGAAAGTGAGTCTACAACTATGGTAGACCATGTAGGGAGAGGGTGTGCATTTAGCAGCTGGGGGGCCCCCATCGAAGTTATCCAGGGGAGGGGGAGATATGGGAAAGGGAGGCATAACTTAATTCGGCCTAGGGTGAGAAATAGAGTGCTTGTAGATCTAAAACGGCCTCCTGACATAGTAAAGTTGGGTGCCCAGGTTGGCGGACCCTCCGATCTGAAGGTGGTGCTGCTGAACGCCAGGTCTGTCAACGGTAAAGCTGCAATCATCCAGGACCTCATCCTGGATGAGCGGGCAGACCTGGCGTGCATAACGGAGACCTGGTTGGACGAGGCTGGGGGAGTTAACCTCACCCAGCTTTGTCCACCAGGATATACCGTGCAGCACCAACCAAGATCTGGAGGGAGGGGAGGAGGGGTTGCAGTGGTCTATAAGGAGTCCATCCCCCTGACCAGGTGCCCCATCCCGCAGTCTACCTTGTTTGAGTGTGCTCATCTGAGGGTAGGGAGCCGGGACAGTCTAGGGATTCTGTTAGTGTACCGACCACCCCGCTGCACTACAGTCTCCCTGCCTGAGCTAGCTGGGGTGGTCTCGGGCCTGGCTTTGGAGTCCCAACGGCTCATTGTGCTGGGGGACTTCAATGTCCATGCCGAGGCCACTCCCTCCGGTGCGGCTCAGGACTTCATGGCCGCCATGGCAACCATGGGGCTGTCCCAATTAGTATCTGGCCCTACCCACAGAGCAGGGCACACACTTGACTTGGTTTTCTGCCAGGGATGGGAGGAAGGTGGCGGTGTGGAGGAGCTCACCATCGCTCCTTTGCCATGGACCGACCATCACCTGATCAGGTTTAGAATCACTGTGCCCCCCAACCTCCGCAGGGGTGGAGGACCCAAAATGGTCCGCCCCAGGAGGCTTATGGATCCGGATGGATTCCTGATGGCTCTTGGGGAATTTCCCGCCACCTCGGCTGGTGACCCTGTCGATGCTCTGGTCGCCCTCTGGAACAAGGAGGCGGCTAGGGCAATAGACACGGTCGCTCCGGAACGTCCCCTCTCAAGTACCCGAGCTAAACCATCTCCTTGGTTCACCGAGGAGTTGGCAGCGATGAAGCGAAAGAAGAGGGGACTAGAGGGTGTGTGGCGTTCGGAACCAAGCGAGCCAAACCGAACACGGCTGTGTTCCTATCTTAGGGCATATGCCGCGGCAATAGATGCTGCAAAGAACATTTTCTTTGCAGCTAATATTGCATCTGCAAAGAACCGTCCGGCAGAGCTGTCCCGAGTTGTCAGAGGTTTGTTATATCCCGTCCCTCAAGACGGGATCCCTGACAACTCGGCAGCCCGCTGTGAAGCATTTGCTCGGTTCTTTGCGGACAAAGTCGCTTTGATCTGTTCTGGCTTTGACACCATATTAACGGCAGTCTCCGAGGATGTAGCAAGAGCATCTGCTTGTCCTATTTTGATGGATTCGTTTCAATTGGTTCAGCCTGAGGACGTGGACAAGGTGCTTGGAGAGGTGAGGGCTACCACATGCATCCTAGACCCCTGCCCATCCTGGCTAGTGAGAGAAGCCAGAGGGGATTGGCCGAGTGGGTGAAGGTGGTGGTGAATGCCTCCCTTCGGGAAGGCATATTTCCAGCGAGCCTTAAATTGGCTGTGATCAAACCGCTGTTGAAGAAGCCATCACTGGACCCCACTCAATTGGATAGCTATCGGCCTATTTCCAATCTCCCCTTTTTGGGCAAGGTCGTGGAACGTGTGGTGGCCGCACAACTCCAGGCATTCTTGGTTGACACTGATTTTCTAGATCCAGCGCAGTCTGGTTTCAGGCCGGGGCATGGTACCGAGACAGCCTTGGTCGCCTTAGTCGATGATCTACGCCGGGAACTAGACAGGGGGAGTGTGTCCCTGCTGGTTCTGCTGGACCTCTCAGCGGCCTTCGATACCGTCGATCACGGTATCCTTCTGGGGCGCCTTGCCGGGATGGGTCTCGGAGGTACCCAGATGGTGTCATTGGGGGACACCTGCTCGGCCCCACAACCATTGACTTGTGGGGTCCCGCAGGGTTCAGTACTGTCCCCCATGTTGTTCAACATATACATGAAGCCGCTGGGAGAGATCATCAGGAGTTTCGGGGTTCGGTGTCATCTGTACGAAGATGATGTCCAGCTCTGTCACTCCTTCCCACCTGTCACTAAGGAGGCTGTTCAGGTCCTGAACCGGTGTCTGGCCTCTGTGTTGGACTGGATGAGGGCGAACAAATTGAAACTGAATCCAGACAAGACAGAGGTCCTCCTGGTCAGTCGCAAGGCTGAACAGGGAATAGGGTTACAGCCTGTGTTGGACGGGGTCGCACTCCCCCTGAAGACACAGGTTCGCAGTCTGGGGGTTCTCCTGGACTCATCGCTGAGCCTGGAGCCCCAGGTCTCGGCGGTGGCCAGGGGAGCCTTTGCACAACTAAGACTTGTGCGCCAGCTGCGCCCGTTCCTTGGGAGGTCTGACTTGGCCACGGTGGTCCACGCTCTGGTTACATCCCGTTTGGACTACTGCAACGCTCTCTACGTGGGGTTGCCTTTGAAGACGGCCCGGAAGCTCCAATTAGTACAACGGGCGGCAGCCAGATTAATAACTGGGGCGGCTTATAGGGAGCGTACCACCTCCCTACTTAGCCAGCTCCACTGGCTGCCGATATGCTACCGAGCCCAATTCAAAGTGCTGGTTTTGACCTATAAAGCCCTAAACGGTTCTGGCCCAATCTACTTGTCCGAACGTATCTCCTCCTATGAGCCAGGAAGATCCCTAAGGTCATCTGGAGAGGCCCTGCTCTCGGTCCCGCCTGCCTCACAGGCACGGCTGGTGGGGACGAGGGACAGGGCCTTCTCGGTGGTGGCTCCCCGGCTGTGGAACACCCTCCCCAGAGAAATACGGCAAGCCCCAACCCTTTTGAGTTTTAGAAAAGCCCTGAAAACATGGCTATGTGCCCAGGCTTTTGAACATTAAACGATAATGACGACCCGGACTGATTTACGGCTACAGCACGAGGATTTTGGAGGAATGGATTTTAATCATATGTTTTTATATTTTTTATATTGTTTTAATTGTTTTATTGGTTTTTTATAGCTGTTTTAATTATGTATAGGCATCGAATTGTTGCCAATTTTGTACGCCGCCCTGAGTCCCTTCGGGTGAGAAGGGCGGGATATAAATGTTGGAAATAAATAAATAAAATAAATAAATACTTAAGGGAGAGGAAGTAAGTCACAAAGTTTACTGGAAAGCTTATATTGATCACGTGCCTTATGTGTGGGACAATACATCAAATATGTACTTGTGTGTGTATGTGTTGTACTGGGGATATCACTATGTATATGTGTGTTGGACAGGAGCCAATAAGGGCATATCTTCTACTTCAGGAATATGGTATATATTAAGACATATATCTTGCTGGTCATGTTTAATTATTCCTTTTTAGACTACAAATCCCAGATTGCATTTGCCAGTGATTTGGGAAACTAGGAGATAAATATTTCCAAGGTTTGTTTTTTTTAAAAAAAAAAAAAGATGGAAAAGAGGAAATCCAGATGGCTAGCTATGAGGAAGACATATTGAAAGGACGGTTTGGACATAGATTAAAAGGAAAGAGATAACACAAAGGCTCTCCGTGGGAAATAGTGGTTTCCTTAGCTTAGGATACTTCCTCCTGTACCTTGGAGTTAGCTAGCTTCTGTGGCACATTCCTCTTGGATCCAAAACAAAATAAGTCCACCAGTGTATCCCATCACATATCAGTAAGACATTACCTCTTTCCTTATAATCCCTTACAACTGATAAGGCATAAGTAGGGTGGAAAAGAGATTGAAAAAAGAACCATAATAAATTTTCACCTCTCTTCCTAAATTTACAACTCTTATTATGATCAGCTGAGATGGAAACTGTTCAGGTAGTCTGATGGATTTTTTTTTTTACTCTGTGGGAATTGAAGACATCCAATAGCAGCTGGACTCTTAACAGATCACAGTATGATAGATGAATTACAATTAAAAGAGGAACCAGAGAAAAACAATACAGGCAATATTGAAACCAAAGGAATAATAGAGATCAATGAGAAAAGGGTGATACAGTATAAGAGGAGTAGTAAAAAGGGATATATAATAAGAGTAGATATAATAGGAAGTGTCCAGGAGTGAGTATTCCCCTTTTCTTTCTATTGTCATCATCATCATCATCATCATCAACAACAACAACAACAACAACAACAACAACTTTATTCTTATACCCCGCCCCATCTCCCCGAAGGGACTCGGGGCGGCTTACATGGGGCCATGCCCAGATATAACAATATAAAAGCGAACAATGCAATAAAACAAATCAATCAACAATAAAAACAACAAAATTGATAAAAACAGTCATAAAAGGTCAGCATACAAAATAGGTATTAAAAACATGAATTGAATTCACGGATCTGGGCCAAAGTGCAAAATATGTAGAAGTCATCACGGAGGGGTAGTTAACCAGCTAACATAGTCATTAAAGTGCTAAACAGCAGCAGCAGCTGCTACTTAATATTATTATTTACATTATTTATTTATAAACTACATTTTCATCAAGATTTGGGTTCAAGGAGATTTACAATTTAAAATAATAGCAATAATAATAATAGCCCGAAAGACATACAACAATCCAATAGCAAAGTACATTAGTTAAAATACTAGAATACTAGAATATTAGTTAAAATACTAGAATACATATAGCCTGAAAATTCATTGCTTAAAGATGGGTATTCTAAAGCACCCTGATCAACCCAAGAGATATTACAATTTTATTTTAGGGGCAAATGGTACAGTGAATCACAAAATGGGAAAATATTCCTTGAATTTGTCTAGAGATTACCTAGGAATTGGAGCAGTTGTCTGAAAACCAGAGGACTAATGAATTCTTATTGAAAAGGATTAAAGAAAGGAGGAAGTAAGTATACAAAAAGCAAGAGTAGCTAACATGCAAATTTTGTATGTACGTAAGTCTAAATATTTTCAAATGAGGAAAGTGTTGAAATGTTTATCATTTGTTTGATACTGCTGTCTAACTTGTCCTTGTAACCATGCAATTTAAAACCCACATATTCAGAAAGAATCTACTCAATGACTATTTTAAATTAACTGTTTAGTCAACAACTCCCCCTCCCTCTTAAAAAGGTCTTTGCAGACATTAATGAATGCTTCTTCATGTTCCACCATGTTCCTTCAATATGGAATAATGGCAGCTTACTGTTATGGTGGCAGGCCTCTACTGTGCCATTCCTATTGTGTCACTTCCCCCCTTTTTTTTCTTTTTCTTTTTAACCAGCAATTCCCAATTCCCAATAAGGAGAACACAGAAGATGTTGTCATAAAGATTTATCCATCAATAACCCCCGAGAACAACCATATGGGATGGTGGTAGACTAATAACAGGTATGGCATGTTGTCTTGCAATAGGGACCATCAATAAAGGTAATGGTCCTGCTACAAGGCCGATCCACCACTTCCTTGAGATAAAGTCCTAAAATATAATCTGCAATTAAAATTTCAATAATTACCTATCTATAATATTGTATTGAAAAATGACTGATATTCAATTAAATCCTTCTATAGACGTTCATGCTTCTAGAAAGAAACAACTGTTATTCATAAGATATATTTTCATCATGCCACTATGAACCACCAATGTACACATACAGCTACATACCTGGAGAAGACTATAGAGCTATATTCAGTTCAACTTCATCATTTATATTTCTGTCCCATTTTTTCATCCAGCTAGCTATCTTCCTTAATCGTTAATTGTAAAAAAAAATCATATCTTTTTGAGTTTTGAAATAAGGAAATCTGTTCCTGGCTTGAAAGTGCTATTTACTGTTTCCCAGGGCTTTTGGGAGCTGAGAGTTTGTGACTTGAAACCTGAGGGCTTGAACCCAAAGGAGGTTTCAGTATGTGTAACGTGGCTGGGGTTCCCAGACTTAGGGAATCCACTCCAGCAGAGAGGGTTTCTGGAAATGAGTCCCACGCAGTGCCTAGAGGAGGCCAAACAAAGAAACACACAAAGCAAGAGAGGCCTTGCTGAACCCAAAAAAGGATTCAGCTATAACTTGGCCGGGGTCCCCAGACTTAGAGCACACAGCTAATTTGGCTTCTGTGAGTGATGGGACACACAGTGCCAGAGGAACAAACACAAAATAAGCCCTTTCCCCTATACCACCAACCCACACTTTTTTATTAAAAAACCCACTTCTTCTACCTGCTTGATTTTAAAATAAGATGTGTCAGCTATTTAAAAGCACTTTTGCCCTACCACCAATCCTTTTTCTCCAAAAATAAACGTTTCTACTTTTACTTCTTTATTTTTGAGTTTTAAAAGAAAAAAAACCCCTTTCCCACCCCACCACACCCCAAAAATGCCTTTTCTTCTTTCTTAAGAATAGAACTCTTCTCAATGGCTGCCCAGTGCCTCTTCCAATAACAGAGGCCAGACCAGGCATGCAGTTAATGAGTCATGCAGCAAAAGACCAGCTAGCAGCCAGCAGTAGGAAGCCAAGCCACTCTCTCCCTCTCCAACTCTCCAGCAGAATAAGCCTCATGGCTTGCAGCAGGTGCTTTTATGGGAGGATATCCAAACCCCTCCCATTGATGAATGTGCACAATAATTGGTCAGGGAGGCAAGCCAAGTCTAGGCTGCTCTCCCTGAAAAACAGGTTTGGTTGCATCCAAAATGCCTCCTCATATATCCGATCATATTTATGGGCCCATTGAATAAATGGGCTCCAAAACTTCGAAATCACAGTTTAAATATGATGCACTAACGCGCATTGGAACCCCGGTCATAAATCGGATTAAATATGATTTTAATCCAATTTACAATGATTCTGATTAATTAGTCCATGCCTACTATAGAGATTTGATGTATGAAAATGCTGCTATACTGTTTTCAGTATAATTCCCTAGCTCTTTATCATAAATTATTGAAAATCAGTAAATGAATATCTTGCAACTGATTGTCTTGAAGCAACTACATTTTTCTTTTGTTTCATTTTAGCACAATCCCTTCATCATTATAAAATATATCCCACTAGGTTCAAAAGTTTAGTAACATCTTGTCCTTGAACAATAGCTCAAACTTTAGTGGTATCATGTTAAAATTGCAATTGGTCCATCATCCAGTTACTTTTTCAGACAGAAACCATGCCCAGAGATAAGAAGTTATTAAGCAACATTTTCTTAGCTAGAAAGAGAACTATATGCACAAATATTATCTGCTGAGCCTTGTGTAATACCCCTAAGCAGCGCGAACACTGGAAACCAACACGGAGGCCAATAAACAGTCTAATATCTTTATTAAAGCAATAAAAGTTCTAAACAAAAATAAGCAGAGTATATAGTCCAGCAGTTGACCTTTTAGAGAAGATCAAAATTAGTGCAATAAAATGAAGTTATATGTCCAGTATTAGAGTCTAAAGTCTATAATCCAAATAACCAAAACACACTCAAACTCTTTGGAAGTTTGAGTGGGGAAAGAGCAAGGTTTCGCAGGAAGATTCTTGAAGTAAAGTCCAGAAAATGGATTCAAGGCTAGGCAAGGTATTTCGTGATGGATCTGAAACGCAGTCCAAACTTGGCAAGGAGTGGGATGCAACTCCCAGACTACTCGTGAGTAAATGCGCCGGTGGGCCGCTTAGAAGCTCAGGAACAAGAGACGATGTTCTTCATTCAATAGTCACGTTGACACCGCGATAGGGAAAACTCAGTGCAGAACTTTTATTGAAGTTCAAGAGCTCCCCCCAAGCAGGTGTTTGACTCCCCAAATCTTCCCAGAGAACAGAGCTGTTTCAACATCGCACCAGATGCCTGCCTCCCCGAAACTTCCCAAGGGAAACCGATTTAGCCACAATCGCCTCTCTCCGCTAATCTCGCGCTTCTCCTTAAAATCTGCCTTTGGGAGCACTCTGTTTTGAGAAAAGCCCTTCTATCAAATACCAAACTTTCCGGAGAACCAGGCTCCATTTCAAGGGCATCTCTAATTGGCTCTGGCACTGAAATGTCAACAGGAGACATCTGGAAAGGGACGGAATCTTGCCGAGATGAAAGAAAGCCCAAATCCTCTTCAGTTTGATCTGTGATGGCTGCGGGGTCATGGGCCAAAGGTGCCTGAGACATCACACCTTGAACCCTTTAAACTGGTCCAATTGCCATAACAGCAGAAGCTTCAGGAGTTAAGAGTGACATGAGGGATGGAATTTAATCTCCACATTTCTGTCTTTCTGTGCAACAGTGAACAGATGGATTGTCAATCTTAAAAAAAAATAGGACTGTGGTCTTCATCCTCAGAATTCAGAACTAATTAGTTGAAAGTAACTTTTACTTACAAACTTGCAATTTAATTATGATTGTAGATTGATGAAATATAGCATTTTCCTTTTGCAAACTTCATGAAAACAAAATTAAAAAAACAATTTAGTAATTAATAATTGAAATCATCATACTTCAAATTATCCAAATAAACAACACCAGTATATTTCCCCTCCTACTTGCCATTCACTGTTATCTGTCTAATCACTTTAATTTAGGTTGAGGAAAAAACAACAACAACAGGAAATGATCAAGTTATTCTTTATAGAATTGTAACTATACTGATACTACTTTGGGGGCCCTTGATATTATAAATGTATTTCTAAACTCGACTTTCCAGTAGTTCCTCCATGCCATCTGGATTAGATTGCAACAACTAGTTTTGGGAAATAGATAGAAATATCTAGTTTATATACTTTAAATATCCTGTGATAGTCCTGAACCTCTGAAACAGCTTTCAGCCAGGCACATTTTCTTGTATTTCTTTTTCCAAGAAGCAGTGATTCTACAGACAACTCAGTCCTTCAGATAAAACAGACTTCATGCACTAATCATTGATACAATGATAAAGAAAAACATATGAAGTGAAAGCAGGTGTACTTTGCAAAATGGTTTAGCAGCCTGTGCTTACAGAATGGGACGTTTGTTTGTACATCTTGTTCCCAAGTGGATTCTGATTGAATTGTCACTCAGCTCTAAGAAGACTTGAAACAATAAAGTCTAGTGAGGTGAAACTCTTTCAGATATGGGCACATGAGAGATTAAGAGACTTGCAAGATAACACACTGACAGTCTCTGTAGAATGAGAGTTTGCTGCCTTACTACAGCAGGTAAGCATGACAAAACCACATGGCTCATGATATAGCAGATTGTTCTTCCACTGTAATACTTTTCATTTTTGCATTGAGATAGGGGCATCATCGCTAGATATGACTTTTCATATTTTTAAAATAATCTTTTTCAGAATTATCACATTGTAAATGTATGCCACTGTTAACAATAGAGAAGTCCTTCAGCTCAGGAGCAGAACACATGCTTCTAGACAGTTAAGTCCTAAATGTCTGAAGACCAAAACTGTTGCATTCCTGATATTGACAATATTTAGTTTAAATTACAAATGGCCTTACCTTATATGAAGCAGATTTGTCTTAAATATCTGAGCAGTGGTGACACTATGGTCTATAGTGAGAGTGGCTAATCTGTATCCCTGCAGATGATTTGGACTATTTCTCCTACCATAAAATTGGCCAAACTGACACAATTTTATAAAGCTGAAAATCATATATTCTCCATAGGTTTCCAACTCCTGGGCTAGAATTATGTTGGATATAACAAATCAAATGGGATAATACAATGAGAACCATTTTCCCCTCATTGGACTAGGGTTTTTTTTATCATTTTGGCTATTGGGACTACCAGGATTCTGGCAGATGATGATTATGATGATTTCTTATTCCATTCTTTTCCCAGATTGGGTTTAAAAACTTGTTACAGCACTAAGAAAAGACATTGATAAAATCCACCAGATACAAAAGTTGAAATAAAATGAAACAATAATTATAGATTAAAACATACATATTTAAAGCATACACAAACATCAGTACAATTAACAATATTAAGCACATTGTGTAAGATGAACCTTTTATAGATGCTCATCAAATGCCTGTGAAAACAGAAAAGGCTTTACATTGTAAAAAAGAAAATAGGGAAGGTGCCACTCTAAGTTCTGTAGGAAAGAGTTCCAGAGCTTGTGGACAACTGCTGAGAAGTCAATCTTCTTTGTTCCCACCAGACGTACTTGTGAGGGTGGTGAGGACAGAGAGAAGAACCTCTTCAGCAGATCTCAAAGCACAGACTGTTCCCTAAGGAAGACTAATTAGGGTTTTAAAACTAACCACCAATATTATGAATTGTGTTTGGAAACAGACTAGCAAGCAGCGGAGCTATTTCAACCAGGGAGCTGTGTCAGACTTAGTTAGCAATCTGGCTGTGACTCTTTGGACCAGTTGAAGATTCCAAAAAATATTCAAAAGCAGCCCCACAATGAGTGTATTAAGTAATCCAACTAGACTGTTATTGAGGCATGTGCCATCATAGCCATATGTGATGTTCTGAGGAATGGGCACAGCTGGTGCACAAATTTTAATACTGCAAATGCACTTCTAGCCACTGCTAAACATGACTCCAAGAGCATAACCAAGGTATGACTCCTAGAGCACACCTAATACCATCCCTTCCACAGACAGATCGATAAATTCCTCTTTTCAACTGATAAGGAGTACATCTCTTTTGTCTAAATCAAATTGCAATTTCTTCACCTTTATACAGTTTGTTATTGACTTCAGGCACCAATTTGTGCTGAAAAACAGTAATAGAGTTTGGTACCATCTGCATACTAATGGCAACAAAGCCCAAAACTCTAAACAATATCTCCAAGCAGTTTCATGTATATGCTAAATGGCATGGGGAATAAAACCAAGTCCTAAGTGATCCCACAAGCCAAAGGTCAAGAGTTGGAAAGTAAGTCCCAAAGAACTCTATTTTTGGTTTGTTCCTTATGGAAGGAAAAAAGCTGAGGTAAAACAATGTTTTGAAGACCCAGCAAAGAGCAGTTCTAAACAGCTATTTAAATCAAGTCAGGATGTGGATTAAAGAGAACTAGTTCACTGTCGAGCACCTACACAAGCACCCCAGAAACCAGTTGAAAGTAGGGATGGTGGCCATAAAGATTTGCTAGTTGCAGATTAATCTGAATGCAAAAATATATTTTTTCTTACTGAGTCCAGTGAGATGCTTTGATAGGCATCAGCATGATGAGCGCTGATGGACAGCAGCATGTCCAATCAGAATCAGTGCTAGGGCAGGGCAAGACACAGCAACAAAGTGGTAGCAGATGGTCCCATTCAAAAGCTGTGGTTTCCTCTTGGGAGGAGGTGTTTTTTTATCTTCCACTGAACTGTGTTTCCAGGGCTAGAACTAGCTCTGTTCAGATGAATGCTTCATATTTTTTCTGTCTCAAGTTCAGCTCTGCTTGAGATATATACTGATAGTCTACAATGGATTTTATAACTTTTTCCGGAATTATTGGTAAGGGTTTTTTTTTTAAAAAAAATACACAATTTCTAACTAGATGCATGCTGAAGCTTTCATTTTGCATACACTCCAACCTCAAGACAGCTTTGACCTGCATTTTAATGCCTATGTGGAACTGACTTAAGCAAGGCAAGCAAGCAAGATACCATTGTTGATGGTATCAAAAGCTGCTGAAATCCACACCCCTCCTGTCTATGTCCATGTATAGGTCATTTACCAAGATGGGCAAAGACATCCCTGTCCCATAATCAGGGCTGAAAGCAGATGAGATGAATTTAGAGAATCTATTCCAGAAACCCCTGGAGCTGGGTGTTGTGACTCAGCCTTTGTGTGACTTTGATGGGGATTCTGGGATGCAGTTTCAAGATGATGGGATTCAGGTTCAGGATGAGTTTCAAGATGACTCTGATGGGAATTATGGGATTCAGGTGCAGAGTGTTCCTGCTGTGGGAGATGAGGAGCAGGGAGGCTTTCCCACAGGAAGAAATGATGTTGTTACTGATGATGGTTTTCAGGTGCAAGAAGCAGAAAGGGAAAGCAGCTCCCAGCCTCAGCCTGATAACACTAACAATCCCTGTGGCCTTGAAAGCAATGAGGCCACTTCTCTAGATCGGGCTAGTCTCTTGGAATTTTGGGGGTTGCGCAGAAGTCTCAAATAGCAAATGAGAGGGAGATCAAAGGGCAAAGAAATGCCTTCATGTTATGCTACTAAAACAGTCTGCTGAGAGAGAAATCTTCATCAAAGCAATTTCCTCGCTTGAATCAAGAACCAAGCCTGCTTTCCTGGATGTATTCTCATTTCTGGGACTTTGGCTTCTTTTGAAAGGACCTTTTTTCATGCCTAATGTTTCTATGGATTTGTTTCTTACAGCCTTGTTTTTGTAACTATCTTTTGGAACTGTACTTTTACCTTTTATGAACTATATTTTCTCTATTTCCTAATAAACTACAAAAGACTACATTCTGTGTGCAGCCTGGTATCTTTAGCAAGGTGAAGCTAACTTGAGGTGCAACACTGGGAGGCCACCACATATTCAAGAACCTTGCCTAAAAATAAATTGATAGAAACTGGCTGATAATTATCCAGAATGGTGGGATTCAGGGATGGCTAATGGTTTTAAAACAATCTCTTTAGGCAAGTTGAAATTTTGCCTTGTTTTGGTGAATTTTTAACCATTGCCTCTACCCACTCAGCCAGGATGACCAAAAATCTAGAATCCATGTGGTCGATGTCTTATATATCCAAGAATCCTGTCAACATCGTTAGGTGGCACAAACTAAAAAGTATCAATTGTCATTTTACAAGCAGGGATCAGAGTTACCTTTACTGGGTCTGTATTAAGTGTAGTATCAATATCTATCACCTATCATCTATCTATATTTATAACCTCCCTTTCTCCCCAAAAGGACTCAAGGCAGCTAACAATCATATAGTAGCCAAGACAAAGAGGCTCTGAGTAATTTTGTCTCAAAAGTACTAGGCATGCTGTTTGCAGTTGGTTGTCAAGTGATCTGGATTTTGCTCTCTTTAACTCCTGCCTAAATAGCTTTGATAACCAGCTCTCTGCACAAATATAATAAAGGCAGAGAAGAAACCTGCCTTTGCTGTTTCTAGTGCCATCGAGTAGGCTCTCAGATGAGCCTCTGTTTGATCAGATGAACTCTTGATTTTTTCTGACATTGCTGCTTTAGTCACATTCTCATTGTTTTCACCACCAGGAGCTCACTGGAAAGCCAGGGGGGTGATTTGGCTCCACTCTATGAGAAGCGCTGTTTGGGAGATATTGTTGCACAGACTGCCTTGGCCCTTTCACCATTCCAGAGGTCAGTCAAGGCTTCAACAGAATCACCTGTCAAGACATCAACAAACTTCCCCAAAGCCATCAGGAATCCACCCATATCCATAAAACTCCTAGTGCAGTCCTCCACCCCTGTAGAATTTCTGAGTCTTAGAAAATCTAAACCCTGCCAGGTGGTGATATTTCCATAGCAATATAAATAGTTTGTCCATTCTCATATCATTCACTCCATCCACTACAGAAAATGGGGTCCATAGGGTCCATAGTGTGCCCTGCAGCATGAGCAGTGCCAGAAACCACTTGGCACAGACTGTGGTTGCCATGGAAGTCATGAAGTGCTGAGTCACTCCTGACAAGGCAATCTTAGTGTGATGCACTACAAACACTGACCCTGAGATCATCCCAGCTAGCTCAGGAAAGGAGATTGTTGAGTAGTGGTTGGGCACATCATCAGAATCCCTAATCTCTCCCTTTTCAAGCAATGTATAGTAATGTGTTTTCTTTTCACGTGATAATCCTGCTGTATGATTCTAATTTGTTGGCTCTTTCATTGATCATGTAAAATGAAAGAGCCAGCTATTACCCACATATTGTTCTTATCTATAGTAAGATAATAAGATAATGTGTTAGAAATGGAATTCATTTACATCAGTCATAGAGATATAACCTTAAAATATAATTTACTAATGAACTTCACTGGGTTTTCAAAAGGCTTTGGTTATATAATGTCTATGAGCTTGTTCCAACTGAAATGTTAGAAAAGCATTTCTTTTTTCTGGTAAAATAGATAGTTAAAAGAATAAATCTGTGTTTCCTATTGTTTGCAAAAACTGCCCATATCTTTCTTCAGGGTAGCACTTTTCTCCTTGAAATATCCAATTTACTAAATAATAAAAAATCAATATTATGAACTGGAGAAAATGCAGAAATTCCCCAGATGCTGTCTGTTTGTATTTATATTGTGTCACCAATATACTTGATTGTATATATGTCTCAAATTTCATGTCCTTTATAAAAATATTTGTATCCACAAAAATGATGAGCCCCTACCCAAAAAACTTGCAAACTGGCATTCACAAGTACTCATATGATTAACCAAGAACAGTATATTGAATTCTTAGTTATCTAGTTCAAAATATTTCTTTATTATACTATTGCAATGCCTCCCATTTACGCAGCATTGGACTTTTAGGTAGCAGTGAAGGGAATTTTGATTGATACATCTATAAATAAAAATTATAAAAAAAAAACAGTGAAAGGAAAAACAAAAATTCTATCTTAATAGCACAAATAAATGTGACTTTTTTTTTGTTCTGATGGGCAGAATGGGGGGTGTAGGATCCTCCCACAAGTGTTGAATTGCAACTCTCATCATCCTGCACCATTCATTAAGGTGAGTAGGGAGTGGAAGGTTACACATTTTTTCACCTGTGTGGTAGCAGCTAGTTTAAATTACATTAAACAAGATGTAGTTGTGTAACCAGATGTATGTCAATCATTTCTCCCAATCCATTCCAAGCCTTGGTTAAAACTACTGGATTGTAAAGGCATTCTTAATTTCATTGTTTCCTAGAAGTAATAACAATGTATGTATGGCTTCTTTCATGTAGAATCTATAGATAGTGAAAAATAAAGTGGCTGGAGTATTATTTTTCAATAATAAGACCATACATCACTGCTTTTGAAATTCAGACCTACCCTGTTTCCCCGAAAATAAGACATCCCCAAAAAATAAGACCTAGTAGAGGTTTTGCTGAATTGATAAATATAAGGCCTCCTCCGAAAGTAAGACCTAGCAAAGTTATTGTTTGGAAGCATGCCCGGCGCCCGCCAAACAAAACACCATAGCATGCAGGATTGGTAAATGTACATACCAGTTGCATATGGAAATAATGGTAGTAACAAGAAATTCTTAACAGGAGTCACAGTTTGTCTGGTTTAGTTATGTTGGTTTGTGATGACAACTACTGTACAGTATAGAATAAATGTTCATTTTTTTGTTCAACAATAAATGTGAATTCTTCTTCATGAAAAGATAAGACATCCCCTGAAAACAAGACCTAGTGCATCTTTGGGAGTAAAAAATAATATAAGACACTGTCTTATTTTCGGGGAAACACAGTATGTCTAAGGGAACCCGCAGTGGTGCAGTGGATTAAACCCTTTTGCTGGCAGGACTGATGACTTGAAGGTTGGGTTACTGAAAAAAAATGTCTAAAGGTGGCTCTACACTGTTATTTAATGCAGTGTTAAGTCAAATGAGTCCACACTATAAGAATAGGCAGATGCAAGTTGACCTCGGGTGAACTGTGATGTGATTAAGGATAATATCACATTATTGCTTTAAAGTGGTGCTTCCGTTTTACTATTATTTGCCTGCCTCCTACAGAATCCTGGGAAATGTAGTTTAGGCAAGCCAAGGATCTCCCTAGCTGAGTATTTCAAAGGGGTCAGAATCCTGTCCCAATCCCGGTCATGTTGAACCGGTTTCAGCACAGCTGGGCTGTGGGGGCATTGTCCCACATTACAGGCAGTTGACAACAGCCCTGTGTGGCTATATTGTGACTTCACACTAGAATGTTTCATAACAGTTTGGAACTCCATTATGTGCCTGTGAAGAACTGTCCTAAGGCCATTATATCAGTTTCAAACCAGTATTCTAGAAAGTGATTTTGCTTTGCAGCTGATTACATAGAAAATTCTGGAACCAGTTGGCAGTCTGGATGGTGATGACAGAAAACATAGAGCATTGATGCAGATTCAGAGCTTTCTTTTCCCTATCAACCTATGATCCTCATTACATGGTCAGTGCAGGTAGGGTCTGGCTCCTGTTGAAAGTGCTGGTTTTAACATAAAACCCTGGGAAATTTGGAGCTAGGAATTGTGAACTATTACTCCATCCCTATCAACCCATGACCCTCATCATTACAGGCCCTGTTGCATGTGTGGGTCTCTTCGAACGATCACCAAGACAAGCTAGATCGGTAGAGAAAAGACCTTATAATAATAATAATAATAATAATAATAATAATAATAATAAAACTTTATTTATACCCCGCCACCATCTCCCCAACGGGTCCTTCTCAATATCTTCAGATTGTTCTGATTTGATGGGGACAGTTCCAATTCAGCCTCTATTATTCCACCTTTCCAGATGCCTTTAAAATGTCCCAGTTATTTTTTCCTCCTTAGTTGTTATCCCTGGCTCAATTCAGTGGCTATAAAGCAAGTTCAAAATACAAATTACTTTGTATTCAACTAATTCAGGAGGGAATAGGAAAGAATTGAGTGGAATCTTTCTCTTCCTAGTAGCATAGCAGGGAGTTGGACTAGATGGCCCAAGTGGTCTCTTCCAACTATGATTTTACACTCAGGCAAAAGCAAATGGCTACAACATTTCCTAGTTTGTGTGGTATCTTTCATAAATATTTGTTCCCTTGTTGACTACACGTTACTTTACTTTGCATGACCTCATTTTCATCTGTGAAATGTTGGAGGATGTGGTTTTCTGTTTCCACCCTTTCATGAGGAACTCCTTCTGAAAAATCTCCATCCCTGGTAAGGTTTAGACAGGCAAAATAAAATTATACTTTTAACCTGCCTTGGACCTTCACAATTTTTTTGTGTGTGTTTTTGTTTACTTTAGTTTCAATGTAATTTCAGTTGTACACTGTTTAGTGAGCAGGACAAACCATGCAAACAAATAAACACTACGATATCTAATAATCAGCTAGTTTATCCTCAATCTTACAGTCCCTCAAAAATTACTTCCAAAATATCCAATGTACACAGTGGTGAAAGGTTTCATGTTTTATTATTTAATTTTTAATTTCGTTTATAGTCCCTATTTAAAAGTCACTGTTTCCTTTGAGAACAAACTGCATCTGTGTACATTTATTTCAACAGAGGCACTTTGCCTGATAAGCTGCCTGCAATAATATGATGCCTAAAATTGCTTTCAGATCCGGAGAGAACAAGTTTCACTCTGAAAAGTATTCACAAAGTTTCAGGCAGATAGCAACTGATGATTACTTATAGACAGCAACTGAATAGCATGGCATGTCATTTGTAAGTGCCACCAGTTAAGATCATGATATGTGCTTTGATCAAGTGCCTTCTTTATTGCAGCTCCTTCTAATAATATTTAGGAACAAGGCCACTGGCAAAAATGGATGCTACAGAAGAAGAGACAGAATCTGTATCTTACAGGCATAAATACCACCAGTGATACTAAAAGGAATATGCTTGTTTATCACATTTATGTTCAGCCCGTGCTCCAAGGAGTTCAGATCAACTTATCTGAGTTCATCTCCTTATGAGTCATTACTGGCATTAGGATAGGGACAATAGTGAAAGACAGTAGGAGAAACACAAAAAAGTAATGTTGAGCTGGCTCTACACTGTAGACTTCATGCAGTTTGCCACTACTTTACTTATCATGGCTCATGATATCATGGATTCATAGGAGTTGTAGTTTGGTGAGGCACCAACAGTCTGTACTAGAGAGGGCTAAAGATCTTTCAAAACTACAATTCTAAAGCTCACCTTTTGTTGCAGTAATACAATAAACAAACCTTGAGCTGGAAAACTGAAGGTTTCTGTTCTAGCCGACCCTATTATAATCATATATACTTATTTTTACAATAGGCTACCTCTGAAATCCTTTACTGAGTATGCATTAAAAGCAGAGGAAAGAGAAGATTAGCTTATCTCATTGACTAATCTAGAAATTCATCTGTCAAAATGGAAATTATAAGAAAAGTGGAGTCTGATGACAGAAGAGGGTAACCCTGGATGCGTTGAGAATGTTAACAACAATGTGTCTTTTTTTTAACTTAAGCAAAGCTTATCAGACCTTCTTGCTTTATTTTATGAGTATTTTTAATTTTGAATTAAAAAGTGTGTTGAAGCCTGTTGAGCTGCTATTCATTTATGTGGTGCAATAATCTATCTTTATTCTTCCAAAATTATTTGTCTTGAGCACCAAATTTTCTGGGAAAAAATAATGCACAGAAGTACAAATACTTCCTTAACTGATTTTAGCTGGATTTTGAAGATGCCTTTTTAATTGCATGCGCACACATACACAAACACAGCAATATCACAAAAATGGGCTTGAAATAGAGTCAGTTTTACCCATCTCAAATTAGCGTTGAAAGAGTAGAGTTTTGAGTGTTACTTTGGCAAAATACAGAGTTGTAATTCTGCAATCACTTCCAAAGTTATTTCTTATTATTCTATAGTACTTGCATTTTAATAACTAGCTTATTTTCTATGTATGTTTCTCAAAAATAAAGTAGCTTCATTTAGTTACTTTAAAAAAACACTGAAATATTTCTTTGTTAAAAAAACCCCTCATATATAATACAGCAGTTGAACACTGTATTATTATTCCAACACCAATAATTTAGGGCATACTCCCAAAAACTATCAATGTTATCCCTTATTAAACCAGAATGATGATACAACAAACCTATACCTTAGTTGTTAGAAAAATGAGCACAATATACATGAGTAGTTTTTTGGAATTATTTATGTGAGTCAGAGTTGTCCTAATCTCTTTTCCATTTTGCAGCAAAAATGGCAGCAACATCAGCACACTCCAAATCTCTAAGTTCCTCATATGCCAAGCAATGGAACAGAATGAAGGCAGTGAAACTTATAATGTGATAAGATCACCCTCACTGTTAGTTGTATTTCACATCACCAGGGGAACGGAAAGTGAATTTGCTGTTTTCTACTGCAACTCCAATAACAATACTGCTGATAACCTGAGAGCAGAGATGAGAGAAAGTGAAAAGAAAGGGAGAGGCAACAGACAAGGTTGATGCATGAAGAATACAAGTATGTTATTTCTTCAGTTACAAATGTGGGCAAAGGCATTTATATGACTTGTTCATTCATCCCTGTTGTAATTCCTATTGGAATGAAGTTGTGTCTGTCTGATATTGCTTGAAATAGGTTAATTCTAAAAATACATATATTCTTCCTTCCTGTATAGAATCATAGAGTTGGAAGAGACCTCACGGGCCATCCAGTCCACCCCCTGCTTTTTTTTTTCCGTGTCAGGAACAACTTCAGTTGCTTCTGGAGTGAGAGAATTGGCCGTCTGCAAGGATGTTGCCCAGGGGACAACCAGATGTTTGGATGTTTTTACTATCCTTGTGGATAGTAAAAACCCCGCATGTAGCTGGGGCTGATAGAGGGAGCTCATCCGCACTCTCCCTGGGTGGGATTCGAACCTGGCAGCTTTCAGGTCAGCAACCCAACCTTCAAGTCACTTAGTCCTCTACACCATCGGGGGCTCCCTAACTGCCCCCCCTGCTAAGAAGCAGGAAACTCACATTCAAAGCACCCCCTACAGATGGCCATCCAGCCCCTGCTTAAAAGCCTCCAAAGAAGGAGCGTCAACCACACTCCAGGGTAGAGAGTTCCACTGCCGAACAGCTCTCACAGTTAGGAAGTTCTTCCTAATGTTCAGGTGGAATCTCCTTTCCTGCAGTTTCCGTTGTTCCGCGTCCTAGTCTCCAGAGCAGAAGAAAACAAGCTTGCTCCCTCCTCCCTACGACTTCCCCTCACATATTTATACATGGCTGTCAGGTCTTCTCTCAGCCTTCTCTTCTGCAGGCTAAACATGCCCAGCTCTTTAAATCACTCCTTATAGGGCTTGTTCTCCAGACCCTTGATCATTTTAGTCGCCCTCCTCTGGACACTTTCCAGCTTGTCAACATCTCCCTTCAATTGCGGTGTCCAGAATTGGACACAGTATTCCAGGTGTGGTCTGACCAAGGCGGAATATAGGGGTAGCATGACTTCCCTGGATCTAGACACTTTACTCCTATTTATACAGGCCAAAATCCCATTTTTTTTTTTTGGCGCTGCATCACATTGTCGGCTCATGTTTAACTTTTGTCCACGAGAACTCCAAGATATTTTTCACACGTACTGCTGTCGAGCCAGGCGTCCCCCATTCTGTATCTTTGTATTTCATTTTTTCTGCCTAACTGGAGTATCTTACATTTGTCCCTGTTGAACTTCATTTTCTTAGTTTCGGTCTATCTCTCTAATCTGTTAAGATCGTTTAGAATTCTGTCCCTGTCTTCTGGAGTATTGGCTGTCCCTCCCTATTTGGTGTCATCTGCAAACTTGATGGTCATGCCTTCTAACCCTTCATCTAAGTCATTAAAGATGTTGAACAGAACTGGGCCCAGGATGGGCTCCTGCAGCACTCCACTCATGACTTCTTTCCAGGTTGAAGACACATTAGTGAGTACCCTTTGGGTTCATTTGCTTAACCAATTACAGATCCACCTAACCGTAGTTTTGCCTAGCCCATATTTGACTAGCTTGTTTGCCAGAAGGTCATGGGGGAACTTGTCAAAGGCCTTACTGAAATTCAGATACGCTACCTCCACAGTGTTCCCTGCACCTACCCAGCTCATAACTCTATTGAAAAAAGAAATCAGATTACTCTGGCATGATTTGTTTTTGAGAAATCCGTGTTGACTATTAGCGATGACCGCATTTGTTACTAAGTGTTTGCAGACCACTTCCTTAACAATCTTTTCCAGAATCTTGCCTGGTATCGATGTGAGGCTGTCTGGATGGTAATTGTTTAGCATCATTCTTTTTTCCCTTCTTGAAGATAGGGACCACATTTGCCCTCCTCCAATCTGCTGGGACTTCTCCCGTTCTCCAAGAACTATCAAAGATGATTGCCAGTGGTTCTGAAATAACTTCCGCAGGTTCCTTGGGTGTAGTTCTTGGGTGTAGTTGATCCGGCCCTGGAGACTTGAATTTATTTAGAGTGGTCAGATATTCCCGGATGACTCCAGGAATATCTGATAGATATTCCCTATTTGGGCTTGGATTTCCCCCAATCCTTCATCCACTCTATGTTGCTGAGGTTGTGGATGGCTTTCTTTTTGGGAGAAGACTGAGGCAAAGAAGGAATTAAGTAGTTCTGCCTTTTCCTTATCCCCTGCCACCATCAACCCATCTTCTCCTCGCAGAGGCCCTATCGCCTCTTTGTTCTTCCTTTTTCTACCAACATAAGCAAAAAAGCCTTTTTTGTTGTTTTTAATGTCTCTGGCAAGCCTGAGCTCGTTTGCACTTTAACCTTGCGAACCTTTTTCCTAGAGGAGTTGGCTATTCATTTGAATTCTTCTTTGGTGATTTCTCCCCGTTTCTGCTTCCTGTGCATGTCTCTTTTGAGTCTTAGCCCAGTTGGAAGTTCTTTGGACATCCATTCTGGCTTCTTTGCACTTGTCTTATTTTTTCTTTGTTGGCATTGTTTGCATTTGCACCTTGAGTATTTCACTTCTGAAAAACTTCCATCCATCCTTAACGTCCTTGTCTTTTAATATTGGCATCCATGGAATGCCGCTCAGTATTTCCTTCATTTTTTTGGAATTCAGCTCTCCTAAAGTCCAGAATGTGGGTTTGACTTGTCTTAGTTTTGGCCTTCCTTTGTATCACAAACTGCAGGAGCACATAGTCTCTTGCCCCTAAGGATCTGATCACTTCGACTGCATTGATCAGGTCCTCCACATTGATTAGGATGAGATTGAGAGTAGCTGATCCCCTTTTTGCCTCTTTTATCATTTTATAAATTTGTCATCCAGTGACCTGTATTTTAAGATAACAATAGCAGCATGGCTATTCTCTCAAAACCATCCATATTATGAGCATTCAGAATATTCTGGAATTGTTAAATAGAATATTCTATAAGTTACTTGTGCATGAGGCCTATAACTATGAAAAGTTTCAGCTGGTCCAGAATTCAGAAACTGGATTGCTCACAAAATAACAGAATTTTGAGCTTATTCTACTCATTTTAAAACATCTGCACTTCTGGACTTGATTCAAAATTTTCATTATTTTTTAAAGCTGTAATAGCTTGAGTCCAAAATAACAAAAGACTTCCCTCATATTATCATAAGACTGTAACCTACATTTTGATGGAGAGGGTCCGCTTTCATAATCTGTAAAATATCATGGACATGTGAGAGGCTTTGGTATTTTTTCTGTAATTCATTATTCATTCAGGATTTTTAAAAAAAAATAAAAATAAAACTTGTTGCTGCTACTGTCTGTTGTTTTCCATAGAATTACTGAACACATGTCTGGGGTTGTGCAAAATCTCATATCAGTGTGGTATGTTGTATCTATTTCATTAGATTTGTGCATGCAACACAATATTAAGAAACTTTAGAATCAAAACTCTCACCCGGTAGTTGTGCGTAAGTTGCGTAAGCCTTGTAAATCTGTCTGTGATGCAGTTTTAATTACCAGAGCTGCCAACTGTACAGGGAGGTGAAGCCACATTTGTTATGCCTCTCATCTTATCAGAGCTGGTGGGGGGGGAGGCAGAGGTGGAGCCATGGCCATTCCCCTTTAAATAAAGGAGCGCCAAAAGGATTCATTAATTGCTAGGTGGGAGAGCAGAGTGAGCAAGAATGCAGAGCAGAGCACAGTAAGCTAGGCTAAGACTATAGGCAGGCACACAGTAGGATAGGCTACATTCAGAGAAGATGGGAGTATCAAGTGACTGAATGTCTGCTATTAGGATAATCCAGACTGTTGGGACTCTTATATATGTATTTAATTTTACTTCTATAATTTAATTTATTAGTATTATCTATAACAGCTAAAATATATTATAGAGAAATTCAAGGGGAAAGCTGTGGTGGTTTTTTAAGAAAAGAAAAACAATAAATTTCCCCACAAAATCAATAAATGTGTGAATGTTTCTGAAACTTGGGGGTAATGATACCCTGGCTATGTTGTGTCACTGTAAAGAAATTCAAGGAGATAGCTCTCTCTCACACACACATTCTCTTTTTTTTAAGAAAAAGTTGTTTGTAATTTTAGAAAAAATCCCAAAATACTGATGGATAAGTGAAATATTCTGAAACTTTGGGAAAGGGGGGGAGGTAACAGTGCTAAATGTGTTCTACAATTATAATAAGTTTCATCCTGATAGCTATAAAAATGAGGGAGAAAGGAGCCCTAGAAGTTTCCTCACTTGCGCAATTACATAATGAAAAATAATGAAATCTTTGTCAGATTGTCATAGTTATGATCCAAACCCCTTATGATTTAAAAACACTTTAGAAACAATCACCCCTAAATTAGTAATGAGTATTGAAACTTTTTTTACTGGTCGCACAAGCTTATTACCTACTTTTATTATATTCATACCTCTTGTTTCATTAGAGGGATGAAAAAGGATACAGTATGTGTATCCTGTGTAGACTACTTACACTATCCATTTCCTATTTATTATTTATCTATCTATCTATCTATCTGATAGAATTGTGCTGAACATTTTTTGGTCTGAAGAGTCTGGGATGAAAAATTGTGCTCAGTTGTGCCCAGCTTCTAAATGTTGCTTTAATATATTGAAGTATCTGTAATTTCTCATTTCACCTGGCTATAAGGGTAGGAATAGGAAGTAGCAAAATCTGCAGAGTAACTGATTTCAAGTGTCTACAGTTATCAAACAACAATGGGCCCTTCCACACAACCATATAACCCAGAAAATCAAGGCAGAAAACCCCCAAACATCTGCTTTGAACTGGGATGTCTGAGTCCACACTGACATATATTCAAGTTCAAAGCAGAAAATGTGGGATTTTATTCAACTGTGTGGACGGGCCCTCAAATGAGTTTTCATCACTTCATGCTTACAGTAATAGTATGAAGAAAATTCAGCTAAAAATATGACTCACTGAAGGTTACCAAGTGAGTTTCATAGATCAATAAGGACTAGATTGTATTACTCACAGGTCAGTCTAACACAATTTAAATTTAATTCAAATTGAATCTTGAGTTGTCTTCAGAAGTCTAGAAAGTATTTAATCTTATGTTCAGACAAAAATCTACCTTTCAAATGTAGTCATGGGCGAGAAAATTAAAGGTATGTTGTTTTTTTCTTTAAGAGTGTATTAGTATGCATGTCTACTCAGATATAACCCCCATTTGTTTAGTAAGATCTATTCGTAATGCATTTTGGAGGCAATTACATTCTTAGTTATTTAATACGATGTTCTTGCTTTGATGTGATCCAGTAGCTCTTGTTCATATACAAATTGAGGTTTCCCAAACTTGCATTCATGTTGTCATTGTTATGTACCTTTAAGCCGTTTCTGACTTATGAGCTTTAATTGGCAAGATTTGTTCAAAAGGGGGTAGCCATGCTTTCTTCTGAAACCCAGTGGGATTCAATGACTGACCAGGGATTCAAATGTGGGGTACTAGCCCAGTGCTCAAACTACTATCACCATGAGTCTGCTTTACATTAATATTGAAATTTACAGAGGAAAAGATGGAAAAAAATATCTTGCCCTAGTACAAGATTGTAGAAATATCTTTAAAAGCTTATCAGAAAAGACTACAGGACTATTCCTAACGAATAACCATTTTTCATTCAATTTTTACTGTTTATAAATGGCATGCTGACAGAATGGTTATAGGGCATAACATTCATCCTTTTGTTTTTTTACATTTTGAAAATATCTGTACACTTTCTTCTTCTCTGATTAAATATTCCTTTTCACCTTCAGCAAGTTGTGAAATGAAAATCCTGCTAAATCATGAAAGATCATCACTTTCCTTCTTTCTTTTGAATATTAAGAAGGGAAACTCGATTTATGGCATCTGATTCTCAGCTCTCTGATGTGGGACATATTTAGTGCTTGGGAATTCAAAATAAGAGAATGTGGGCAAACTGCAGTTACAAGAAAATAAAGTTAGAATGTGACATCTGTCGCTGCATGATTAGAAGTAATTAAAGACAAGCAAAACACCTGAAACAATCACTTCTGATCTTTTGTGTTGGTGCCTCCTTGGATTTACAGCCAGTTAAATGAGATTGCTGACATTTTTCCATGGTGCAATAGCAGCATCCAGTGGTCAGCTCTTTTCAAAATGGTTCAGTGGGTTTCTCACATATTCACACCATGTTTTTTTTTTAATCTTGCGGTGACAGACAGAAGTTACACAGGTATTATTATTGGCATCATTGATAAAAAATAAAGTTTATGTTAGCAAAACGCATTATTTTTAAGAGTTATAAAGCATGGTCCAACCTCTTAGAGAATGGGAGAAGTCCCAGCAGATCGGAGGAAAACAAATGTGGTCCCTATCTTCAAGATAGAGCAGGAGCCTTGGTGCCAAAGTGTGTTAAAGCACTGAGCTGCTGAACTTGCAGACCGAAAGGTCACAGGTTCAAATCCCGGGAGTGGAGTGAGCGCCCACTGTTGCTCCAGCTTCTGCCAACCTAGCAGTTCAAAAACATGCCAATGTGAGTAGATCAATAGGTACCGCTCTGGCGGGAAGGTAACGGCGCTCCATGCAGTCATGCTGGCCACATGACCTTGGAGGTGTCTACAGACAACACCGGCTCTTCAGCTTAGAAATAGATGAGCACCAACCCCCAGAGTCAGACATGACTGGACTTAACGTCAGGGGAAAACCTTTACTTTTACTTATCTTCAAGAAGGGAAAAAAGGACGACCCAAACAATTACCATCCAGTCAGCCTCACGTTGATACCAGGCAAGATTCTGGAAACGATCGTTAAGGAAGTGGTCTGCAAACACTTAGAACAAATGCTGTCATTGCTAATAGTCAACACGGATTTATTAAAAAGAAATCATGCCAGATTAATCTGATCTCTTTTTTTGATAGAGTTACGAGCTGGGTAGAGGTGGGAAAGCCGTGGATGTAGCGTATCTAGCTTTCAGTAAGGCCTTTGACATGTTCCCCCATGACCTTCTGGCAAACAAGCTAGTCAAATATGGGCTAGGCAAAACTACAGTTAGGTGGATCTATAATTGGCTAAGTGAACGAACCCAAAGAGTGCTCACCAATGTGTCTTTTTCATCCTGGAAAAAAGTTACAAGTGGAGTGCTGCAGGGTTTTGTCCTAGGACCAGTTCTGTTTAACATCTTTATTAATGACTGAGATGAAGGATTAGAAGGCATGACCATCAAGTTTGCAGATGACACCAAACTGTGAGGGATATCTAATAGTCCAGAAGACAGGAGCAGAATCCAAAACGATCTTAACAGATTAGAGAGATGGGCCGAAACTAATAAAATGAAGTTCAACAGGGACAAATGCAAGATACTCCACTTAGGTAGAAAAAATGAAAGGCAAAGATACACAATGGGGGATACCTACAAGAGCCTACAATGTGATGCGGCGGCAAAAAAAGTCAATGGGATTTTGGCCTGCATAAATAGGAGTATAGTGTCTAGATCCAGGGAAGTCATGCTACCCCTCTATTCTGCCTTGGTCAGACCACACCTGCAATACTTTGTCCAATTCTGGGCACCGCAGTTGAAGGGAGATGTTGACAAGCTGGAAAGTGTCCAGAGGAGGGCGACTAAAATGATCAAGGGTCTGGAGAACAAGCCCTATGAAGAGCGGTTTAAAGAGCTGAGCATGTTTAGCCTGCAGAAGAGAAGGCTGAGAGGAGACATGATAGCCATGTATAAATATGTGAGGGGATGTCTTAGGGAGGAGGGAGCAAGCTTGTTTTCTGCGGCTCTAGAGGCTAGGATGCGGAACAATGGCTTCAAACTGCAGGAAAGGAGATTCCACCTTAACATAAGGAAGAGCTTCCTAACTTTGAGAGCTGTTCGGCACTGGAACTCTCTACCCTGGAGTGTGGTTGAGACTCCTTCTTTGGAGGCTTTTAAGCAAAGGCTGGATGGCCATCTGTAGGGGGTGCTTTGAATGTCATCTTCCTACTTCTTGGCAGAGGGTTGGATGGCCCGTGAGGTCTCCTCCAACTCTATGATTCTATGATTCTTAATTGTAGCATTTGACTGGATGATGAAGAATAATAATTCTATGCAAGCACTACAACTTTATTAGCTGGCAAAGATCTATACTTAGAATTTAAAAGAAATTCTTAGAATTATACAGTTTAAAGAGATTAAAATGGCCATTCAGTCTAACTCCTTACCATGTAGGAATACAAAATCAAAGTAATAGAGGCCATTTAAGGCTTCAAAGAAGGAGGTTCCACTACACTCTGAGGCAGCATATTCTACTAATGAACAGCTTATGAGGTTCTTCCAAACATTCAAATAGAATTCTAATCCATTGCTGTAGGTCTGAGTTTTGGAAGCAGCTGAAAACAAGCTTGCTCTGTCTTAAAGATTACATCCTTTCAAATATTTAAGCATGTCACCTGTTAAGGCCCTTCTACACAGGTCCAAATCCTGAGAGGAACTATGATTTTTTTTTTGTCCCAGTTACTCTCACGATTAAGTCCACACAGCTGACACAAATCTCATGCTTTTGAAGGGGGTGGCTACATACCCTCCAGGGTCAACAGGGACCTGAGAATGCATCCAGGTTCCTCTGGTAAATGAGGGACTGAGATGGGAGAGTGGCTCTTAGAACCCAAAGAACCAGGATGGCAATGGGTAATACCTCCCCCCCCCCACCCCAGATCATGAAATATGGTCCCAGGACTCAATCTCCACAGACCCAGCACCTCAACAGATTCGAACGTTTCAGTAAGTCTGGACCTTTTGAGGTGTTTTATTAATCCAGAGTAAACTGGGAAAACCTAGTTTACTGTGGATTATTCTGGTTTAACCTGAGGTGGCATCTGGATGCCTCAGGTAAACCTGTCATGGGTTTTGGGCCTGTGTAGAAGAGCCCTTAATCTTCCCTTCTCCATCGTCAATATACCCACACCCTAAGCTACTCCTCAGAGGGCATGGTTTCCAAACTTTAGATTATTCTGGTCACCCTCCTCAGAACATATTTCAGTTTATCAATATCCTTCTTGAATTTTGGTGCCCTGAACTGGACACAGTACTTCAAGTGACATCTGACCAAATCACTCATGTAAAGATTTCTTGGCCGTGGAAACTTACTAGGCAACCTTGGGCAAGTCATACTTTTTCAATATTAGAGAAAGGCCAAAGCACACACACACACAATCTATCTTGTCAATAAAATGCTGTGAGAAGTTCACCTTAGACTGGATCTGCACTGCCATATAATTCACTTCAAATCAGATAATCTGGATTCAGAAAATGGATTATATGGCATTATGGATGGGGTCTTAGTGCAGCCTTAAATCAGGAATGAATTCCAGGCAGACAACAGTAACAAAAGTTGGATCCAAAGGGTTGAGGATGGGGGAAGTTGGATGCTGGCCATGAGTTGCTTCCATACATACCCTGTTTCCCCGAAAATAAGACAGGGTCTTATATTAATTTTTGCTCCCAAAGATGCACTAGGTCTTATTTTCAGGGGATGTCTTATTTTTCCATGAAGAAGAGCTCACATTTATTGTTGAACAACAAAATGAACATTTATTATATACTGTAAAGTAGTTGTCATCACAAACCAGCATAACCAGACAAACTATGAATCCTATCAAGAATTTCTTGTTACTACCATTATTTACATGTACAACAATCTATGGTACCTCTTGCAATTTAGGTTTCACAAGGTTTCCACGCTGATTTCTCTCTATTCTAGTTTCAATGTAGTCATGAATGATTAATAATATAATATACTATAATAATAATATGATAATATAATAATAATATAATTATATACAATATATTAATGAGATAATATAATATAGGATATAATAATAACAGAAAATGATAATAATATGGTATTAATAGGATAATATAATAATGGGATATAATAACAGAATAGCATAATAATATAATAATAATAGGATAATAGAATAGAATAGAATAGAATGATATAAAATATATTAATAGGATAATATAAAATGGAATATAATAATAATAATAACAGAATATGCTAATAATAATAAAATAATAATATGATAATATAATAGAATAATAGTATAGAATATAATGATATAAAATATATTAATAGGGTAATATAAAATGGAATTTAATAATAACAGAATAATAATATAATAATATGAAAATATAATAGAATAATAATAGAATAATAATATAATGATATAATAATAATAATAATAGAAAAATATAATATAATGATTTAAAATATATTAATAGGATAATATAATAATGGGATATAATAATAGTAACAGAATATGATGATAATAATATGGCAATAGAATAATAGTATAAAATAATCAGTATCATGGCATAGGATAGGAAGATGAGAGGAGAATCCCAATGCGTCCTGTACCTTTAAGGAGCAAAAGCAGCAGGACGAAAGCCCTCTTCCTTCCCTCCCTCCCACCCTTCCTTGCCCTGGCTCCAGGAGCCAATCAGAAGCCTCTGGGAAGCAAGGCAGCATGGTCAGCATGGCCTTGTCTCCGAAGGAAGAAACGGCAGTGCAGTAGCAGCCACGGAAGGTTTTTCAAGCCTCGGCTGGGGGACAGGCAAGGCAAGGCAGGGAGGGAGGGAGGCACAGAAAGCAAGCACTTTCCCTCCCTCCCTCCAGTGTATGAATGAGTGCTGCTTCTGCCCTGCAGCCATGTTTCCCAATGGAACTCTGCTACAGCCTTAGTTGCTAGGTCTTACTTTCAGGGGAGGCCTTATATTTGGCAATCCCCCCAAACCCCTGCTAGGTCTTATTTTTTGGGGAGGTCTTATTTTTGGGGAAACACGGTACTTTCATAAATAGAAATGATACCTTTAAATGATTGTTTAAGGATTTACTTGAACAGAATAAACACATTGGTTGTCTCTTGCATGAATACTACTAACATCCCCTTCTCTAGCTTTCTCACAATATCCATGAACTCTGCATCTGTAAGTACTCTGAAGAGCACTTTTCTCATTCTATCTTTAGGTATTCATCATTCCCATCTGATATTACTGTTGTCTCATGCCTAAAGGGTTAAGCACCTCACTGGAAAGGATGAGCTTGTGATGCACTGCTGTGTTCAATTAAGATTTATGGAGAGTGCTGTTAATGGGCAGCAGTCAAGGACAATGGGAGGCTGTGCTAGGAAAGGAAATAAATGGAGAAAATAGACAGGGTCATTCTGAAAGCACCTAGCATCTTGAATTAACAGAATGACAGAGGGAGTAGGGGGAAGTTAATAAAGCTTAAAATGTGCTTGATATTTTTGCATGCTGTTGCTTCACTGTCCCTTCATATCTGTCTCTTGCTTTAACCTTTATAGTTTTATTGTACTTAAAAAACTTTGCTTGTACAGAGAGATGAAAACATTACATTTAAGGCAAATTGTTTAATCGAGGCCACTATGTTATATCTACACAACAAGCTAGCTGTCCAGTGTTAAAATAATGTGTGAATCAAGTGTCTATAAGTACCTGCTGGCATTGTACACAGGCAGCCGGGTTGTATGAAGGTCATGTTCAACTGGAATGTAAGCTTGGCTCAAAACAGCACACAGCAATAAAATGTAGCGATAGCTTTTTATGCCTGTTTCATTTAATGTTAAAATGTACTATTTAAGGGCTCTTACACACAGCCATATAACTCAGAATATCAAGGCAAAAAATCCCACAATATTTGCTTTAACCTGGGTTATCTGAGTCCACACTGCCATATATTCCAGTTCAAAACAGATAATGTAGGATTTTATTCATCTGTGTGGAAGGTCCCTAAGACTGGATCTATAATGCCATATAATCCAGATTATCATATCAAATAATCCAAATTATCTCATTTGAAATGGATTACACAGTCATATAATCCAGTTTAAAGCAGATAATCTGGATTTTACATGGCGGTATAGATCCCGTCTAGGAGATTCCATTCAGAATCCCATGGTTTGGTTTTGTATAGAAGAACATGAGACTAAAGATCAGTCCTGCTTCATGTGACCAAGATCATTTGTGTCTTGAGCAAACCTGCTTCCATTTCAATGTAAGTGCAGTTTAGGGGAATAAGATACACATATGCAACGCATTGTATTTCATTATATTTTAATGGATAAAACCATTTCTGGGTTCTGAAAATAATATGGGGGGATGATTGTAAATAAAACACTCAACAGTAGGCTCTTAAGCACATTTTATTCAATCAACATTCAGTGGGAGACCGTGTGTGCTTCTAGAGGTCCATGCTGTGCTTTGCATTCATCTCAGCCATTACTTGTCAAGGGTTGTATGCATGCTAGCTGCAGTGCTAGAGATGAAGGAGTTGAACATTAGAAATCTGTAATCATTACACACTCTCGCTGCAGCTGCTTCACCTGTTCTGTAAAAGATGTCAAAATTTCCAACCTAGCTGCAGTGGGAAAACAACTTGCTACATCAGCAGGAGCACAAACTCCCAAGGCTCCTGAGAGGACTCAGTAATTCTGTCTTAAGCAACTGAGGCAGCACAGATTTCTGCATATGGCAAAGCAGATGTTTTAATGATCCAAGCTTATTAAATTAAAAAGGCAACACCATACAGTGAGAGTGGAAGACTGCAGTTCCAATAGCAATTACATTCCTGACTGTAGAGTTCTGGGTCCAGTTGCAGACAGACCCAAAAGGACTATTGCAGGGAGAGTGCTGTTCCTTTTTCTAGCTGCGGTTTGTCTTCATTACACAAAACATTTTTATTTCTATAGTCTTTAACCCCACACCGCTACAAATCTGCACAAAAGACACTTCTGCATCTCCTTTATCCCCTTACTTAGCAAGGACAATATAAAAATAAAGGGAATCACCCTTTCTCAGTTAATATTTTTATATTGTTTAATGCACAATTTGTTCAAGCCAATTATATGAACAACGCTCTCGATATAATTGCATATTTTTACAGTTAGTTTTTTTAAAAGCTATTTATTGCAGTCATATAGCAGGCAAAATGATTTCCATAGGCCTAAACTCAATTATTACTCCTAGACAACATATACTCATGAAATTATTAGTTAATACTAACACATCCAACTGGTTCAAATATTTTAACAGTTTTAACTCTGAGTGGTTATGCACAAGCTTGGGATAATGCACAGATATAACAATGATTTTATAAAATAAGTTTTCATGTATCTAGAATCATAGAACGTGTACATATGTCTTGTTCTTTTGTGATTTTGTACAGCTCCTGAAGCAAGACCAAAATATGTTGGCCTTCACAGCTAATAAAAGTCCATCTTTTGACACCTTTTAGTCAATTTGGATCTCCTTGTGGATAAAAAGGGGTAGTAATAATAATAATAATAATAATAATAATAATAATAATAATAATAATAATAATAATAATGTCATGAGATATATTTCCCTTTCCTTTTCTTGTTAATACTTGCATAGATTTCAGTGATCCTATTGGTCTCTAATTGGAATTAGCAGCCTCATTTATGCTGTAATTTTCCTTTTTTTTCCTTTTTTTTTTTTGTTCAGTGGTATCTGGCCTCCTTTCCATCATTCCTTTTAAACACATGCTCACCAAGTGCGCCTTTACTGCAAAAGTAATGCACTTTGACACCACTTTAACTATTATTGCTCAATGCTACAGAATCATGGAAATTTTAGCTTTGTGATGCACCAATACTATTTGGAAGATAAGGCTAAAGACCTTGTAAAACCACAACTCCCATGATTCCAGAGCACTAATTTTACAATATAGATGTATCTAACCTGGCTTATAAAAGTGAATGTATACTCATTTACATGAGATAAAATCCATTTTAAGTCAAAAAGTATTAATGGAAACATGTGGCTGAAAGGTTTTAGCCCCACTGAACACTTACTTAAGTATACATGGAAGGAAATATTCCTTTGGGTCTACTATTGGGTCTCTATTTTAAGGGTTCAGCCTGTCAAAGAAATGCAAAATAAACTCTCTAGAACCAGAATATGCAAGCAAGATGTTGAATTGTAAATCTTGTTATACTGAAAATTGCAGTATATGTATTAGTACATATCATTTTGAACTGGGAGAAAGTATGCTCCAAATCACATTTAAACTTGTTGAGAAGTAAATAATAACCAAACAAATGTTCCATACTTAGAATTATTTAAGATACAAACCACCCTACCCACAGCATGGCAAATAATCATGTGAGTCTGTAAGCTCAGCTAGAGGCTCCTTAGATATGAATAAAACATTTACCACTACACGACATCATCCATCCCAAACCAATCTTCAAATTCTGTTAAAGTTGTATTAAATGAAAACACAACCCTCACCAAATCTTTTGTCTTCTGAATGCACATTCAAAGAGCTTTAGAAAGTGGTCTCTATAATGCAATAAATTGAATCCAGATCTTCAATCAATTTCAGGAGCTATGGTGTGCATTGTGGGCATGCTGTGGATTGTCCTCCTGTTACAGAAATTAGCCATCTGCCACAAGGGGGCAGTGTAGGTCAGTCTCTCAGCATGCCATGCTACTTTGAAAGCCAGAAAGAACATGACCAAGTTTTGAAGGCAGTAACAGAAATTTTATTCATCTGGTCAGATAGATGTCAGAACAGCATAATCATCCCAAAGAGCCTACATAACATACAATACAAAGCATTTTATCCTCTTTGGCAGCCTTTCATAAGACCCACTCCCTCCCCTGATTGGCTCTGGAATGCTCAACCTACGGCCTGAGCTGTCATTTACTGGAGACTCCCTGTGATGTCAGAGGTGAATAGAATTACCCTGTGGCATGAAAAATGGAGAGCTGCTATTTTTTCCATTTGAAGCTGGAGTCATTTGGAAGATCCTCCAAGGAGAAGGGAAATACTTGGGAAATGGTCTAAAATAGGCCAGGATGGGATTGTGGGAGTTGAAATAGGAGATAGAAACAAAAGGCAAAGCTAATGCAAATTGTTAGGATTTGAAGTTTTTGAGGTCCAGATAAAACTCATAAACTGACATTGATAGCCTGGACCAGCAGATGGCGATGGAGACCAAGTTATGGAACTTTCGAGAAGCAAAGACCTTGGAACGGGGGGAGGGGTGATGGGCTTTAAAAGCGAAAGAGGTCAGGGAAAATACCAGTAGAGACTTTTTCTTCTGTAGAGATAATTGCAAATACAGCCATCTCTAATCAAAGCTGTTTGTGAGTGGCCTTCTTTTTGCTAACAAGATCCTGCAGTGTGACATTGAGATTCTACTAACCCTTTATTTCTGCTCCTCCTGACTCAAACAGTGAGAGCAGCAGTTTAAGCAGTGAGAGCAACATGTCGGAGATGAAGTTTCCACTATCTGGAAAGTTAATTGATTATCCTCCTTATGAAGAAGCAGCGGAGAAAGAGAAAACTCTTTACTCTTTTACCAGGAAAGGCACAAATGCAGCTGCAGATTTATCGTTGGGCCTTCGTAGGGACCAAGCAATGTTTGGGGAAGCTGTTAGGAGGAAGGTGAAGTCTCAGGATTTGGTGGAAGGTGAGGAACCCCCCCCCCCCAAAGGTGCTGGTGGAGACAAAGCTGTCTGTGATGGAAACAATGTTGCAGCAACTTTCTTTTTGCGTAGGAGGAGCGATACAGTCAGGAACTCCTGTGTCATTTCAGGGAACAGCTGGAACTGTGCTAAGGGGTTAGAAGATGATCCTGTGCCCTTCCAGGGAGAAGCTGGGAGGGGGTTTGGAGAAGTTCCCTCAGAAAAGAATCCTGGGGAAGGAGAGCCATGGGGAAGAGGGCTTCCCGCAGGGTTTGGGAGTAACCTTGGGGCTGTGGGTAGCCAGGTCCCTTGGAGAGCAGAACTGAGGGTCAAATTCAGGGGGGACCCAGAGGAGGTTTCGTATTTCCTCACGAATGTGGAGAATTATATGCAGGGTTATGGACATTTGTTTCCTTCAGAGGCAGCTCGTGTAAGAATGATTGGGGCTAATTTAAAGGGTAGTGCTGTAGATTGGTTAGTGCGGTTACATGCAGCCAGGGCCCCGGAGGTGAACCAAGTGAGATCGTTCTTGGAAGCTTTAAGAGCCAGGTTTCAAGATCCATTAGAAGGGGTGAAAGCTAAAGCTCAACTTAAGCAGTTGAGACAAGGAATGCTCTCAGTATCACAGTATGTGTTGGAGATTAAGGCTCTGACTGAAAAGGTTCATGAATGGCCTGAAGCAACACAATGAGAGTATTTTAAGGATAGATTAAGTCCTGAGCTTTTAGATTGGTGCCTGCATAGGGATGATCCAGATAATTTGTTAGATTGGATAGTGTTAGCAGGGAAAGTCGAGAGTGCCAAGGAACAGCTGAAGAGAAGGGCAAGGGCCTCTGCAGCCAGGAGAGGTTTGGGGCCTATCAGAAATACTACACCTATACCAGGACCCAGCAGCAGGGCAAGATTTAGTAAGACCTTCAATTGTTTTAACTGCAGCAATGAATGGAAGACTTTAAAAGCGAAAGAGGTCAGGGAAAATACCAATAGAGTCTTTTTCTTCTGTAGAGATAACTGCAAATACAGCCATCTCCAATCAAAGCTGTTTGTGAGTGGCCTTTTTTTTTTTTGCTAACAAGATCCTGCAGTGTGACACAAATACCTTGATTACATCTCTAAAGAGCCCTTACTTCCTTGAAGGATTTCCCTCTCATCTGGACATCAGCTTGACTTCCTTGATGTTCAACCCCCCAACAGTTTCCCAAGCACATTTTATATAGTTTCTTTGAGTGTCCTGTTCTTGTGCAAATATATGTGAGTCCTCTCCCTGATTGTTCATTAATAAAGAAAAGATATGTGCAAGGATTCTCTGCCAGTAGAAGATTGTAAAAAAGTTTCAATACAGTTGTGCATAGTTTTCTTAACAAGAAAGAGGAGGAAAGAGGAAGATTAGTTTGAGGAAGCAAATAATGGGACCCCTGGGGTCTAAGGCTTAATTACATCTTAAGGAAATGACTTTTCCTATTTGCTCTATCTGGCCTGAGGTGGATTTTCCTGTCAATCAAGTTTTTCAGTTTGTCTCATAGGCTTTAGTAAATGATTACATTAATCCTCCCAGGAATATTTGGGGTTGGGCTGTGGCTTGAGACCCAAACAAGCTCTAAAAATATGTTATAAATTTATAGTTATTATTAGAGGAAGGGGGTCGATTTTTTGATAACACTTCTTGACAGCAGGCCAAAAGGCAACTCTTTCTCTCTGATCATCCCAATCACTTTATGTTAAACAATGAAGGAACTATGATGGCCCTTGCCTGAACCAAACCTCTAATATGAATTTCTTCTGTTAATTGAAGCTTTCCTTTTCTCACAATTAGGGGTGTTCAGTTCAGTAAAACCCCATTCCGCTTTTGGTGTCCGGATTTCAGTGGACTCCCAGATTCATTTTTTGAGAACTTCCCAAATTCTGTCAGGAAAAAAATCAGTTTTTAGATCTGGCAGTTGAAATATCCAGGAAGGTCAGGTCCATTGGTGACAATGGGGGATGGGGTACTCCTTTGCATAATTTTTAGGCCATCAGTCATAAGAAACCCCTCTTTTCTTATATCCTTCAATAAGAGCTGGATTAAAAACATTAGGCTTAAGAAACCACCCTTTCTATTACACCTCAGTGGGGTTTCACCTTGCTCACAGCACCCACCATGAAACCAAACATGAAAGTCAAAACAGTTTATTAAGAAAGCACATAAAAAGGGCAAAACACTGTGGAGAAAATAAAAGGTAAAAACCAAGAGTTAATATAGAAGGCAGAAGTCACAGGCAAAAAAGCCAGATCAAACTGTCCATAGAAAACAATCCAAAGACAAGATAAATCTAAAAACAAGGCTTAAAATTGGAACACCAATCCCTAAGCAAAATCCAGACAACCAGGAACAAAACCTGAACACGAATCCCAAAATATTCCATGAAAAATGATGCCAGAACATGAGCTTGAATCTTGGGCCTTGAACAAGGCTTAAACAAGGAACAAGGTTAAAGAACTTCACAGGGAAAGCAACATTGCTAGATCTAAAATCCCCACACAGCTCCCTCTGCTTTAAGAACTACAAAGCATGAACACATTCCTTTGACCTTGAGGGGCCTGCTTTTGTCTGTCTATCTCTCACACATGAATTCTGTCTGATTTTCTGCACCCAAATTCTTACCCCTTCAGAGCCAGTCTTGAATGGGTATCCAAGTCAACTGCTCACCCAGATGAGCTAATATTATCAGGGCTGCTTGTAGGTGAAATATGACCTCCCTGGCTGCTGGATTCCAAAATATCTCTATTTTCACATGGAGACACCGAAACAGTTTACTTTCTACACACTTATTTATTGCTATTTGAGTCAAAAAGCAAGTCAAGCCATGCAGAGATGCGAGCAGAATTAAGAATTTAGATCACCAATCTGTCTCTCTCAGAAGCCTGATCACAACTGAAAAATGGAAGCCCAGCTTTGCTAAAAGACACATCATGGCTTTCTTCTGTTCTGACTGGCTCAACAGGCAGGGCTCACAGGGAAATCCTGTGCAGGCATGTGGCTGCTTCTCCACATGCTATGTGTAGCCAAAAGAAACAGAAAGCAGTCATTTTCAGCAGCTACAAGGTCTGTTGCAGCCAGGGAAAAAATGGCAGTGGAACCTGTTCCATGATGGCTGGCCGAACCAACTGGACCCCATTTTTCAAAACAGATCCGTGCACAGCTCTACTCACAAGGCAACATTTTGCAGGACTTCTCATGCATGTTTTTGCCGCATTAAAAAAGGTTGAAACTACACCTCCCACATGTCAAATAAGCATAATACAAAAGGTATGCAAACCATAAAGTGTTTATTTTTTTAAAAAAAATTGACTTGTGCTTTAGTACTGTGAAAACCTAGAAATGCAAAGATGTACAGCTTTGAACCTCTGAAATGTAGAAGTTATGAAGTTCTTACATGAAAAATAGCTAAACAGAAAAAGAAGGCATACAGATTGGGAGGAATAATGTCTCTGCAGATGCAGTAAGTTCAATGAAGGGCTGGTAAGGCATATTTCCATCTCTTTTTTTAGGAGACTCATGTGATAATGTCCAATGGGTGTTTTGTTTTTGAGAATAATTCAAGCCAGTATAATCAATTGTCAGGAAATACATAACTTTATTTTCCAAAACTCTTATAGTAATCTGATCTGTTCCTTTCTGATTTAAAATTTATATAATTTCATCAGCTTTAACTAAATTCTAATTGAGATTAAACTTGGCTAATGTTTGATAAACCAAAGCCAGAGACTAATTTGTTTCAAGAAATAAAACTAATACATTTATGATAGCAGGCAAGTCAACTTGTTTTGGGGTTTCAGTTTTATAAATTCATTTTAGGAATTTATTTTAGATGCCATACTTTTGGGCATTATTGGTTGCAACTGTTGTCCTCTATATTTTTCTCACTGATATATTAAGTTGTCAGATTTTACATCTGACCGCATTAGTCTTATGACCATATGTTGTGCTATAAAATTAGTCAGTAATAGCTTCCTGTACATTCTGCATCTTTGTTGTGTTTGTGTGCTAATTGGTGCATTATAGAAAAAAATAGTAGCTATATCTTCAAGCAGAGAAATGTCATGCAAGAAATCCCTTCCATAAATGGCGCCATATTTTTAGTGATAACATTTTGAGTGGAAAAAAAGAAATAGGAAAAGGAGGAGGAGGAGTCCTGATCTGCAAACATGCATATTCAGTTGTCTCAGCAATACTGCATGTTGTTTTCCAGCAAAGCATTTTCAAAATTTCCAAATAAGATCTTTAGGTTATGGCACTATTGAATGGATCAGTTCATTAATATTGAATTGCTTTGAGAGCACACAGCCTGGTGACTTAGCACAGGACTCTTGCCACCCAGTTTATTTTGTCCTTAGAGCCCTTTCCGGTTTGTCTTAAGTTGATTTTAATGAGGGATAGGTATGTGAGTGTGTCTTTGGTTTTCTTGTGATATGTGGTTGCTACTGAATAGCCTACATGTTAATCTATGTATTTTATGAATATTCATTAATAATACCGTGTTTCCCCGAAAATAAGACCTCCCCAAAAAATAAGACCTAGTAGGGGTTTGGGGGGATTGCCAAATATAAGGCCTCCCCTGAAAGTAAGACCTAGCAACTAAGGCTGCAGCAGAGTTCCATTGGGAAGCATGGCTGCAGGGCAGAAGCAGCACTCATACATACACACTGGAGGGAGGGAGAGAAAGTGCTTGCTGGCCTTGCCTTGCCTGTCCCCCAGCCTCCATGGCTGCTGCTGTGCTGCCGTTTCTTTCTTCCGAGACAAGGCTCTGTCCTGGCCATGCTCCCTTCGCCCCCAAGGCTTCTGATTGGCTCCTGGTGCCAGGGCAAGGGGGGGTGGGAGGGAAAGAAGAGGGCTTTCCACTCGTCCTGCTCTTTCTGTTTCTTAAAGGTACAGGACGCATAGGGATTCTCCTCTCATCCTTATTCCTATCCTATGCCATGAAACTTATTATTTTTTACTATTATTCTATTACCATATTATTATCATAATATTCTGTTACTATTAACAGTAATTGGACCTCAAGGAGAGCGGTACAGGAATCCCTCGCTCAAATACTATCTGTGAGCCCAAGTGTAGTCAAAATTAAGTTCATTTCATGGCTACGTAGGGACTTTCAAGCTCAGGACCGCTCTATAAGTCTTGTTATCACCTTTGATGATACCCCTTTAATTGAAGCACTTTGGGCGCGTAAACCCCTGTTGAATTCATGGGGTATCAATATTAGGAAGGTATTTCTGGACCCCACAATCCGCCCCTTGATGGCAGGCTCGGAACTGCATTTTCAAGGTACCATTAGTTCCAGAATGGTTAGTGTCCATGACTCTTTATCTAGGTCCCCTCCACTCTTAAAATCTTGTGTAGTGACCCCCATTTCAACTCTAGACCTTTCCCAATCCATTCTCGATTCCCGCCCAGAGACATTGCTCTTGTTTAGTCAGTCTAGTTCCCCTGACTGTTCCATCATCTCACCATTACAAGATTCATTCACAGACTCTAAGCAAGATAGAATCCTGAGTAGCTCCCCATTTATGGACAGCTGACTAGGGCATCCCAATGAGAGCTCTATCCTGCCTGTCGCCCTGGGGGGGATGGACTGGAGCCTGGGGGAGACCATTGAGGTCGTGTGGGAGAGGAGGAGGAGTGGTCACCTTTATCCCAGGGATAAGCGCAACAGAGTTCTTGCGGCCCTGGAGAAGGATAGGAGTGGTAGCCTCCATGACAGTCCCCTCGGTTTGAAGGTCCTACTATTTAATGCCAGATCTATCAATGGTAAATCAGCTATCATCCAGGATTTGATCCTGGATGAAGCGGCGGATCTGACTTGCATCACCGAGACCTGGTTGGATGAGCCCGGCGGGGTAAATCTCGCCCAGCTGTGTCCTCCAGGTTTCAGGGTGCAACAGCAGGCCAGAGCCGGGGGGCGGGGAGGTGGGGTTGCGGTGGTCTTTCGGCAGTCCATCTCCCTGGTCAGGTGCGCCATCCCGCAATCTGCAGGTTTTGAGTGTGTCCATCTTAAGGTGGGAACCCGGGACAGTTTGGGGATTCTGCTAGTGTACCGTCCACCCCGCGACACGGCAGTCTCCCTGCCCAAGCTGGCATAGGTGATCTCTGGTGCGGCGTTGGTCTCTCAGCGGCTGGTAGTGCTGGGGGACTTTAACATTCATGCCGAGGCCACCTTAACTGGTGCAGCTGAAGACTTCATGGCTGCCATGACGACTGTGGGACTGTCCCAAGTGATATCTGGTCCCACTCATCAAGCTGGACACACACTTGACCTGGTTTTTGTTGTGACAGATGGTGAGGTCGGAGTGGAAGAGCAAAATATTTTTCCGTTGTCATGGTCCGATCACCACCTGATCAGTTTAAGACTCACTGTGACCTCAAACCTCTGCAGGGGTGGTGGACCCATTAAGATGGTCCGCCCCAGGAGACTTATGGATCCAGATGGATTCTTGAGGTCTCTTGGGGATCTTCCTGTAATGGAGGCTGACGATCCTGTTGATGCCTTGGTAGATCGCTATAATAGCGAGATGTCCAGGGCAATTGACATGATCGCCCCCGAGTGTCCCCTCTCGTTGCGAAGAGTCACTTCGGCTCCCTGGTTCACAGAGGAGCTGGCAGTGATGAAGCGCTCGAGGAGGGGACTAGAGTGCCACTGGCGGAAAACTTGTAGCATTTCTGACCGAGCACGGGCTACAGCCGCTATTAGGGCCTACTCCGCGGCTTTGCGAGCAGCCAGGAAGACCTTCACGACTGCCCGCATAGCGTCTGCAACTAACAGACCATTGGAGTTGTTTCGGGCCGTCGGGGAGCTCCTTCACCCTCCTGAGGGGGGAGGGGCACCCAAAGACTCGACAACTCGGTGCAGCGAGTTCGCGCACCACTTTGCAGACAAAGTCGCTCAGATTCCCTTCAACTTGGATGCTAGTTTTGTTGCAATGCCAAAAGAGGTAACTGAGGCACCTGTCTGTTCGAACTTGTGGGATTCGTTTCAGCTTGTTCACCCGGATGACGTGGACAGGATCCTTGGGGCGGTGAGAGCGACCACTTGCTCTGCATATCCTTGCCCCTCGTGGCTAATTAAATCGGCCAGAGGAGGGTTGGTAGAGTGGTTTGTGATGATAATTAATGCCTCTTTGGATCAAGGCAAATTTCCATCTGTCCTCAAACAGGCCATAGTGAGGCCATATTGAAGAAGGCCTCCCTTGATTCGACCATTCTAAACAACTACAGAGCAATCTCGAACCTCCCTTTCTTGGGCAAGGTCCTGGAGCAGGTGGTTGCCTCGCAGCTCCAGGGTTTCCTGGATGACACCGATTTTCTGGACCCATCACAGTCCGGCTTTAGACCTGGGCACAGTACTGAGACGGCTTTGGTCGCCTTGGTGGATGACCTCCGCAGGGAACTGGACAGGGGGAGTGTGACCCTAATGGTTCTCTTGGGGCTTTCGATACCATCGACCATGGTATCCTTCTGGGACGGCTCTCCGGGATGGGCCTTGGGGGCACGGCTCTGTCGTGGCTTCAGTCCTTCCTGGAGGGCCGTTCCCAGTTGGTGAAGCTGGGGGACACCTGCTCGGACCCCTGGCCATTGACCTGTGGGGTCCCGCAAGGTTCCATTCTGTCCCCCATGCTTTTTAACATCTACATGAAACCGCTGGGAGAGGTCATCCGGAGTTTTGGAGTTCGGTGCCATCTCTATGCAGATGACACCCAACTCTACTATTCCTTTCCACCGAACTCCAAGGAAGCCCCCCAGATACTGAACCAGTGCTTGGCAGCTGTGATGGGCTGGATGAGGGCTAATAAGCTGAAGCTTAATCCCGACAAGACAGAGGTCCTCCAGGTCAGTCGTATGTCCAATCGGGGTATTAGGTGGCTACCTGTGCTTGACGGGGTCGCACTCCCCCTGAAGGTGCAGATCCGCAGTTTGGGGGTCCTCCTGGACTCAGTGCTGACGCTTGATGCTCAGGTGTCGGCGGTGGCCGGGAGGGCCTTTGCACAATTAAAACTCGTGCGCCAACTGTGACCTTACCTCATGAAGTCTGATCTGGCCACGGTGGTCCATGCCTTAGTTACCTCTAGACTGGACTATTGCAATGCACTCTACATGGGGCTGCCCTTGAAGACGGCCCGGAAACTCCAACTAGTTCAACGTTCGGCAGCCTTGCTTCTAACTGGAGCTAATTATAGGGAGCGGTCAACCCTCCTGCTTAAGGAGCTCCACTGGCTGCCGTTCACCTTCCGGACCCAATTCAAGGTGCAAGTGATCACCTACAAAGCCCAGAACGGTTTGGGACCCTCCTACCTTAGTGATCACCTCTCTCCCTACAAACCTGCATGATCTCTTCGTTCATCGGGGGAGGCCCTCCTCTTGCTCCCACCTCCGTCACAAGCATGGTTGGTGGGGACGAGAGAGAAGACCTTCTCCGTGGTGGCCCCCTGGCTCTGGAACTCGCTCCCCAGGGAAATCAGGGAAGCCCCCACCCTGGTAGCATTCAGAAAGAGCTTGAAAACCTGGTTCTTTACTCAGGCCTTTAGATAAAGATTGCTAATCCAGAAGCAATCTGTATCTGTGACCATTCTTGTACCGGTTTGCACTTTTTACCTTTGTCAACTCGATATAGACACAGGGTCTATTCCCATCCCAATTTGCACTTCCAAGAATTTGCAGCACTTTATCAGTCACCTCATGTTTACAATATTTATATGGTGCACCTTACCCAGTCTACTTTTACAATCTCTCCATTTTAATCCATGTTTTTATTAGTTCTTGTTTTTATTGGCTAATGTTTAATTTTTTAAAATTGTGCATGTTTTTGTCTATTGCTGTGTTTTATACTGCTACTGTTTTTATTCAGGCTTGGCCCCATGTAAGCTGTCCTGAGTCCCCTTTGGGGAGATAGAGGCAGGGTATAAAAATAAAGTTGTTATTATTATTATTATTATTATTATTATTATTATTATTATTATTATTATTATTTCCCATTATTATATTATCCTATTAATATATTTTATATCATTATATTATATTTTTCTATTATTATTATATCATTATATTATTATTCTATTATTATTCTATTATATTTTCAAATTATTATTATATTATTCTGTTATTATATTCCATTTTATATTATCCTATTAATATATTTTATATCATTATATTCTATACTATTATTCTATTCTATTATCCTATTATTATTTTTTATTATTAGCATATTCTGTTATTATTATATTCCATTCTATTATTCTATTATATTATCCTATTATTATATTATTATGCTATTCTGTTATTATATCCCATTATTATATTATCCTATTAATACCATATTATTATCATATTCTGTTATTATTATATCCTATTATTATATTATCTCATTAATGTATTGTATATCATTATATTATCATATTATTATTATAGTATATTATATTATTCATCATTCATGACTACATTGAAACTAGAATAGAGAGAAATCAGTGTGGAAACCTTGTGAAACCTAAACTGCAAGAGGTTGTTGTACATGGAAATAGATTGTTGTACATGGAAATAATGGTAGTAACAAGAAATTCTTGATAGGATTCATAGTTTGTCTGGTTATGCTGGTTTGTGATGACAACTACTTTACAGTATATAATAAATGTTCATTTTGTTGTTCAACAATAAATGTGAGCTCTTCTTCATGGAAAAATAAGACATCCCCTGAAAATAAGAACTAGTGCATCTTTGGGAGCAAAAATTAATATAAGACCCTGTCTTATTTTCGGGGAAACAGGGTATATAATCTTCTATAAAAAGTGTTTTAACACACAAAATAGCTAAGGAAGTGGAAACCCTATTTTTCAAATATTTGCTTTGAATGAGATGGGTAAAGTGTGCCCCACAGACCACAGCTGAACCTCATGGCAATTTCTGTAGTTCTTGGAATTTCCTGTCCCTCCCCCCGCTCCCAAATAAATTTATTCCAATTATTTAGCCCAAGTGTCCCCTAGGTGATGTGCAAGACAATTTTGATATGCTATGAACCACTTTTCAAACAGTGATCCAGAATTTCTCTTTTGGAAAAAAGTCCTTTTGAAGACCTTAAATAGTAACACCTTAATTGAGAGTTGGTTTCACTACACAAAAAATCTTATCCAACTGATTCCCCCCCCCCCCCCACACACACACACACACACTCAACTCCTGGGATTTTTACTGATATTTGGGACATCTTTCTCATACTAAAGTGCCTTTTGTGTTTGGGAATATACAGACAGTCCCCGAATTACAAACATCCATCTTACATATGACTCATAGTTAAGAACAGGGTGAGACAACAGGAAGTGAGAGAAATTTACTCCTCAGAAGGGAATTTCACACCTGAAAGAGTCATCATAGGGAAAGGGTGTCTCTACCAAAGCTTTATCCCCAATCTTTCTTTCCACAACAAGCCATTATTTTCAACCCAATTATCACAGGGACAGAGTGTGAGACAAAATCCTCTGAACAGGGGCAGACATGAAAAAACACCACAGCAATGTTAATCCTTCCCCATGCTATTCAAAACTAAAAATATATTTATTTTGGCTGGATTTATCCTTTAAAATGTACCTGTTCAGGCTTATATACAAATTCAACTTAAGAACAAACCTACAGAACCTATCTTGTTCATAACTTGAGGACTGCCTGTATAGGGAATGTAAGTGGGTTTAATGGATCCTTAGAATTATATATTAAGTTTTGTTTTCAGAGGGAAAATACATCAGAAATTGTAGCATTTTTCTCCCAATTAAATTTAGTGTATTTCTTAGTGGGGTGATGTGACAAACATGTGGGAGCATTTTTGTTTGCTCTACTTGTTCATTTCCTCACTGCATCTCTCTGCTAAGACAACAGAAAGCAAGACAAACAGAAAGAGATAGTCCATGGTTCTTCTTGGAACAGACATTTCTGCAGGAAAGAATGTCTTAAACCATCTTATGCTTTTAATGCTTTTTAGCTGAATTTGTAAGAGCTTATTATGTAATAATTGTGTGTAATGTGTTATATTATGTGTTTCTAAGTTTAATTTTGGGTTATTTTTTGTTAGTTTTACAATTTCTTATAATTTCATATTAAGATTGTTGTATCCATTGTTTTAATTTGATTTGTTATTCTGTTTGTTGTCGGCATTGAAAGTTTGCCATTTTGTTATTTTTGATGGAAGCTGCCTGGAATACTGTTTCCAATTCTGGGTACCACAATTTAAGGGTGATGTTGACAAGCTGGAATGTGGCCAGAAGAGGATAACTAAAATGATAAGGGTCTGGAGAACAAGCCCTATCAGGAGTGGCTGAAAGAGCTAGACATGTTTAGCCTGCAGAAGAGCAAGCTGAGAGGAGACATGATAGCTATGTATAAATATTAGGCATGTGCGATCCATAAAAAAAAATGGTTCAAAACTTGCTTCAAAAGTAGGGGGCCTGGCACTTCATTTCTAAAGTCATTTCTGAATTTTGAAGGCAAAAAATTCAAAACTTTCTGAAACTTCTGATTCTTTGTATGTACCTCGTTAATGGCATATGTGCATGTGCATGAAGGAAAACATTGTCAATGAGGAAACTTGAGGAGCTTCTCTCTCCTTCATTTTTGAGCTATCCTAATGAAATATACTACAGTGGTAGAACACATTTACCACTGTTAGCTCACCAAATCTAAGAATGTTTGACTTATCTTCAGATTTCTGGAGAATTTTCAAAGTTTTTATAAAAACATTTTTAAATAAATTTTATTAATGCTTTACAACATAAAATTAATAACATAACAACAACAACATACAATTAAAATAGGAGGAGATATAACAACGAAAAAAGAAGAAGTCTTGTCCCAAAAATTTTGCTTCTCCTCAAATCCTAATTTCTTATCTTTATTATAATAATCTTTTAACTACAAATATTGGAACCATCCTATATTTTTAAATTGTTTACTTAACTCTTCCTGATTTTTTAGGATATAAGAATTGTTTACCCTAGTCAGTATATCTTGATGTCTTGGCCAGTTTTCTCCTCCTATTTCCCTTCTTTGACAAGCTTCTAGTGGAGAGATCCATAACGGCATTTTTGAATAAAGTCTCCTCTTATATTTGTCCCAGATTTTTATAAATGCTGATCGAATGAAATGGTTTCCAAAAAATTTTTCCACTGATTTTTTTCCATACCCCGGTGATGAGGGCTTCCTCTTGTTCTGCCTCGGAAGGGAAGGAAACGGAGGGAAAGTCAAGTGCTTTTGTTTCCTTCTCTTTCCCTTCCTCGGTGGCGAGGGCGCTTCTGCCGGGCCGGGGAAGGAGAAGAAGAGAAAAGCACTCCTTGGTGACGAGGGCTGCCTCTTGCTCCTCTCCCAGGGAAGGGAAGGAAACGGAGGGAAAGTCAAGCGCCCCTCTTTCTGAATACAGGTTGTTTTCAATTCTCTGTTCAATTTCAGATGTCCATGATTTTAAAATTCAGTACTCTCACATTTTTGTCAAGTTCTTCATCCCTAAAAGCTTCTTTCTAACAGTGGCTTACCTGATGCAAGTGTCTCCAATAGTAGTTTATGAAACAGGCTGCACCAAGTGTTTCTGAATCATTTTTCCAAGCTATTAAAAATAAATATATAGAGGTGATAGAGGTATTCTGTATTATAATGCTGCTTGCTTTGAACCAATATCTGCATTTTAAAATTCTTACTTGTTTATGTATTAACCAAATGGCTGTCCCCAGTCCACATATGCAGCCAAAAAGGGTCTTTTGTGAATAGTAACGCCAAATTTCTAGGTCTCGGGGAAATCATGTATGATTTATATTTTTGTTTCTACAGGACTTTAGGATTTCCCTAAAAGTTACAGTGTAGGTGTGGAAACTGGAAAAATGTGACGTCATCTTGCCTTAATACAGTGTAACCCAAGGGAACAAATGAGAAGAGTACCACACTATGGGCTAATATGTTTTATGCATCATAGCCCTGTTGTAGAAAGTTGAAACATGCCAGCATATGTGTTCTTCCCATTGCACAGTATTCCTCATAGCATTGTATAAACACAGATTGTGCTTTCTGGTTACAATATAATGTCATAGACCACTTCTCCCAACCTGTGCTTTGCCCTTCCAAGCACATAACAATGTCAAGAGTTAAGACATTATTGCAAGAGTCTGCTATTTATTTTTATTGTAATCTGCAAAATGTAACAGTTATGCAGTAATGCAATTATGGGTTGCCATGCATGCACACAACTTAAAATGCCAATAAGTGTTTAAATACAGCTGTTTAAAAAGAAAAAGAAAAAGGAAATCACTTTTAAAGCATTGCTTGGATAATTTGTTTTTATAGTTCCTTGTAGTCGCATGTAGTTGTATGTCTTAAATTGTTTTGTTTTTTTGAGTTATTGATTATTTTATTTGATTGTTAGTTGTTGTCTGTTTTAACTTTATTATATTTGTTTTAATTTGGGAAAAATAATTGGAGGAAACTTCCCAGTTTTAGGGGAAAAATAAGATATAAAGCCAAAATAAATAAAAACTAACATTCTTTATTGCAGTTATGAATTTGTAACCCTGAGACCATCTGCACTTGAATTAATGCAAATGTTACCACTTGAACTTCCATGGTTCAATGCTGGAATTTATAGTTTGATGAAACACTAACACTCTAGCAGAAAAGGATGAAGATCTTGTAAAGCCACAACCTCAGGGATTTCATAGAATGGCAATTCAAGTGGTGTCAAACTGTACTAAATTGACAGTGTACATGCACATCTTAATTAATAGATGTGTATCTAGTCCAAATTTGGATGCTAATTAGTTTCTGGGCAAAGTACAAAGTGTTGGTTTTTTACCTTCAATGCTCTGGTTTGAGTCCAGGTTATCTACATGATCACCTTCTCCTGTACAATCATCTCCAGCCAGAACCCAACTAGCAACTGTCACCCAGAGGCCCTTTTCATTGGCCACCCCAAGACTGTGGAATGACCTGCTAGAAGTGCTCTGACAGCTAAATGGGCTGTCAGAATTTAAAATACATCTGAAGACCTATCTCTTCCGGCAAGCCAACCCAGTCAGCTTTAATCATGTATTTTTAACTCGCATCTTTGTCCACTATATTTTAATAATTGCTCTGTGTATTATAATATTTGTTCCTTGTAGCAATAGATTTTAATATGTGTATTTTATATAATGATTATGTGTTTTTAGCTATGGTGTAACCCACCTCGAGCCACAAGAAGAGGTGGGTAAGAAATTATTCTTATTTTATTGACACAAAGACATAGTATGACACAGCAAATGAGATATATATGCTGGATTTCGTATTACAAAATCACAAGTCGAACACTTCTCAAGTGTTTAGGACTGTGTGATGTATTTTCGGATGATGCGCGCAGATCCCAGTAGGGTGGCCTTTTGCAGTTGGCAGATCGTAATTTTGTCAATGTCTATTGTTTCCAAATGCTGGCTGAGATCTTTTGGCATGGCACCCAATGTGCCAATCACCACCGGGACCACCTGTACTGGTTTCTGCCAGAGTCTTTGAAGTTCAATCTTGAGGTCCTGATAGCGGCTGAATTTTTTCTGTTGTTTTTCATCAATGCAACTGTCACCTGGTATAGCGACATCAATGATCCAGACCTTTTTTCTTTTCCACAACTGTGAGGTCTTGTGTGTTGTGTTCCAGAACTTTGGTATTTGTATGTCATTGATCAGTCCCACAGTCCTAAACACTTGGGAAGTGTTCGACTTGTGATTTTGTGATACGAAATCCAGCATATCTATCTTGTGTGCTGTGTCATACAACGTCGTTGTGTCAATAATAATTTGAAGCAAGAAGCCTGCTCAAAAGAGAATGAAACAATTTAAAGAGAGAAATCTTTCTCTGATTGTACTCTCACAGATTTTCTTGATTAAGTAGCTAGGACAACATTTGTAAAAACAAAGCCTAATATAGGAATACTGTGTAATGTAGTGTGTGCTCTGGTTAATGAGAATAAATTGCTTTATGTTTATTCATCAATCATTTTAATCTAATTTTTCTGTATTCTCACATGAAATGTCATTTAATGGTATTCTTCAAAATGAGTCAAACTAAAAATATAAAGATTTTAAACTTAATATTAATAAGAAATGAAATGTTAACATTCAAAAATTGGTTTAAAGTTAAAGTATCTTGCATCCAGAAATAGTAGGTGCCATTATTTTGAAACCCAGAGGGAAAAAATTGAACATGTTTTGGATAATTCAACTTAGTATTCAGTGTTTTAAGAAAGCATTAAAACAGAATTTTGACCTAAAGTATAGCATAATTTTAAGATCATTAAGGGTGGATCTACACTGTGGAATTAATGTGGTTTGACACCACATAGCTCAATGCTATGAAATCCTGGCATTTGTAGTTTGATGAGACACCCGTAGTACTTGGCAGAGAAGTCTAATAGCCTTGTAGAATTACAACTCCCATAGAATTGAGCCAATGTCAAACCGCATTAATTCTATAGTGTAGATGCACCGTAAGGACCACCACATAAATGCTTTTAGACTACCACATAATGCTTGTAGACTCATATAATGCAGTTCAATGCAGTTTAACTGCATTATATGAGACTATACTGACCATATAATGCAGTTTCAACCTGCATTATATGGCAGTGTATATGAAGCCAGTTCACTTCATTTGCCCACAATATTGGATTAATTCATATACAAAGTATTCTTGCCCCTAGTTAGGGACATTTTACATCCAATTCTACATTGCATTACATCAAATCCATATTATTCAGAATAGCTCTTTGATGCCAAATAAGTTAAGGAGACAACAGCAGATTTTTTTTCTCTATACATAGGATCTCGGCATCCCTCGTTCACCATAATCACTAGGCACATTGGTTCACCTTATTCTAGAATTTGTACATCTCATACTATCATTTCCAAGTTATCCACGCATTATTTATTTATTGGATTTTAATTAGAACCTCTCACCACCGAGTTAAAGTTTTCTTTATTTTTACTATTTTTTCCTACACCATATTGACTCGCCCAAAATCACCTTGTATGTTTTATGAGTTACTGAGGATTTAAACAAGTTTCCATAGTTTTTCCCCACCACTTTAACCATTATATTCTCTGGGAAGCAGTTTCACCTGGGACATCACCACTATGAAGTAGATCCTACCTGGATCTGGGGATAAGATGATCTAAAAGAAGAGATTATTTGCTCTAGCCTAAGATGTCTCTAAATACAGGTTCTCTTTAATGAAGGAATATATTCTTCTTTGACTTCAGAGTGATTATTCTAGATTCTAGATAGATACTAGTATTTGATTACATGGGAAGGACCAGAAGAAGAAGAAAAATATTAAAAACACACACACATACACCAGCCATAAGGGAGACTAAATGAATAAAAAGCATTTATGTAATATTTTATTGTTGAATTATGAATATCTTGTCAAGACAAGTTATATCTGTATTACTATTATTACATATAATTTGTATAGCAGTGCTCCTCAAACTGGGAGTCTGCAGACTGGTATTTGTATGTCAGTGATCAGCTGCTGAAGTGCTTAAATAAGACAAATTACAAATGTTATTTATGTAACCTATTTATGCCCCAGAGATAATATTATTAAATAATTTTCTCCTTTTTTAGTGGAAGGAATGTCCGTTTTGTATAAACCAGACTGCTATTTATTTTTTTAACAAGTTCTTCTATTCTCTTCTTTGCATAAAGAAAACCTATTTGTGAGACATAAAATTTGTTCAAGCTTTTTTCCAGTTCTTCCACATTTTATACTTCTGTACACTTTACTTATTAAATTCAATTCTTTCGTATGGATGTTAAGCATTATTTGAAGAAGAAATAGTCAGAATGGATCCAGTATTGTCAAATATAACTTATGTTACCCTACATGTTTTTCATTTCCTTTCCTTCGCCTTATTACTTAGGACTTATTATTAGTTTTTATTACTTATTCCTTTTGACTTCCAGGGTCTCAGAACTGGCTGAACTTTTAAGGAAAATTTTATCCAGACAATTGGAAAGGATACTATAAATTTAGCGTTTCTCAGCACGTTAATGAACTGTATTAAGCACCCACGTATCATGGCTAATTGCTAAAGGGCATAATGTTTAGTTAAATGTAATGAAATATTTCAATAATGATGATAATAATGATAATAATAATAATAACAACAACAAAATTATGATCTGCCAACTGCAAAAGGCCACCCTACTGGGATCTGCGCGCATCATCCGAAAATACATCACACAGTCCTAGACACTTGGGAAGTGTTTGACTTGTGATTTTGTGATACGAAATCCAGCATATCTATCTTGTTTGCTGTGTCAGACTATAATAATAATATTTTATTTATATATCACCCTATTTCCTTAAGAGGACTCAGGGTGGTTTCCAACATAAAAGGAAAACATACAATTGACCATACAACAAGTAAACAATAAAAAATAGTAAACATAATAAAACAAGAACATACAATTCCACAAAAACACTCCACAAATGTTAAAATCCAGTTTCAAATTATTTGTCCTAAGATGTCTGAAGTCCTTGCTAATCTATACCAATATCACAGTTATGTAATGAAGGAGACCTCTGCAAGAAACCCCTCTAACTACTTCAGTAGTTAAAGGGGTGCATTTTTACATCATACATGGTCAGATTTAAATTGATTTGTGTATGATTTTTTTCTGGTCATTTCAAATTTCTTGGTTTTTTTTTGTTTTGTTTTTTAAAAAGATTAGCTTCCTTATATAAAATTTGGACATTTTCTTTTTTCTCATCTATTGTAGAAGCTTTTTGTGTTATTGTTCTAATTGCTCTTATATATACCAATAAAATCACTGTGCTTGTGTGTGCATTGTGTGACCTATTCATGTATAGCAACTTTGTGAATTCCATAGGGTTCTCTTAGGCAAGAAATATTCAGAGGTGGTTTTGCCAGCATCCTATAGCATATCTGATATTTGTTGGCATCTATCCAAGTACTAACCAGAGCTGACACTGCTTAGCTTTCAAACTCAGATGAGATGTGGTGCCTTTTTAAAAAGTAATCCCTGCAACAATTCTATAGAGCAGGTTTGTTTAAGTAGAATAAAGTGGATCACCACCACAATACTACAGTATTAGAATATTATGGGGGCCTAAGAACTGATAGCTGCCTAAAGCCTCCCAGTCTGGTTATAGCTCAGGGGAAAATTAAACCAGAGGTATTTGCATCAGCGGTTATTAAGATAAATCTAGTGGATTTATCTTACTAGATGGATGGCTAAAATTGGAGAGGAAGATGTATTTAATATGGAAATCTTTAAATCACCCAGAAGATTATCTTACAAGTCAGATGGAGGAAATAAATGCCATTAAAGTGATGCCAACCTACATATTTGTTTCAAACGGTGTGGGGAATTCCAGGCATAGATTTGGAGTTCAGATAATTTCAGAGATTCAGCAGCCAAAGCACCAAATAGGAACCGGAAAGGACACCTCCAATGCCTTACTGTAATGAAACATAGAGGCAATTATGGTTTTCTCAGAGTTTGAAAAATAGACAGAGGGATGCCAGGTGACAGACAGATAGGAAAAAAATGGGTTTCTTAAGCTATCTTCTTTGGTTGCTCTGTGTGAGTGCAACGTTGTATTTCCCATGAGCCCCACAGAAGGAGATTGTTGCCTTGGTTTCATGTCATGTTTTTCTTTTTGTGATTGGGGAATATCATTTGGATACAGTTCTTGGTTTAATTCTGGCTTTATTCTCAGTGCTGGAATTTGTTTATTGCTGCAACAAAGAATACTATGATTGTAGGATATATTTTGGAATGACTTTTGAATCCTGTATTTGGATGTACTTTTGTTTTGACCTATTACGTATACCTTGGAATGCCTTTTTTATCTTTTACCTTGGAATGTATTTTTGAAATACCTTTTTTTATATGACACTCATTTCTTTAATAAACTTTAAATCAGTGGATTGAATACCTTTTGACTGAGCTATATGTGAGCTAATTAGCTCTTCATTTTGGGTGAAAAGGTGTCACATAGGTGGCTGGGCTGTAACAGTCTCCCTAATCTACATTGAAATGCAATCCCCATCATTTTCCAGCAGCACCAGCACTGGTGTGGTTATTTGGAAATGGTAAGACTTGAAGTTTCATAGATCTGAAAAGGTGCAAGATTGGAAGAGGCAGATCTATGATAGGTTTTCTTTTCAAAGATCATTGAAAAACACACTTTATGATAATGAAAACTGAATCAGAGACACTTTGTTGTTTTTAACTCCTTTCATGCTTCTTGACTTTTAGGAATTTCACATTGATATCACTCATTGTCTTGTATATCACTAAATTCCTCAAAAAAGCAAGACATGCTTGACACTTCAGAGACAGCAAAAACTGTCACAATTCTGAGATTTGTGAATTGCCTATTCACACATTACAGTCTTCAAACAGGTAGGCTACTCTCTATCTGTTGTCACCTTCCATCAACAATTTTTTTTAAAAAATGCACAGAAAAGGAAGCTTGCTGAAAAGCTTTCAGAACAGAACAGACTTCTGTTTTAAGAAACAATGCTTTGCTTTTTCCCTTTTCTTTCCAGGCCCAAATAGTAATACCCCCCCTTATTTATACAAACCAAAGGAATATTTCCTGAAACCTCTAATAATCATTTATAAAGCCTTATCATTCCTTGACCACAATACAAAATGGAACATCATATTTAATTAAAAGTGTCTGAAACCTTTTCCCAGCACATATCTTTTAAAAAGTTATATATTGATAGTTATCTACACATTCCTCTTCCATAACTTTGCTTTTGCTTTTCTTAAAGTTCAAAACTCTCAGGTCATGTTATGTCAAAAAAAAATAATAATAATTAATTTTTCTTCACAATTCAGTCTTTTTATTTGTCCCACCCTTCTTTTTCCCAACCCACTTTTTATGAGTTCAAATACAGATAGTTCCCGAGTTATAAACATCCAATTTACAAACAACTCATTGTTAAGAATAGGGGTGAGACAACAGAAAGTGAGACAATGCTGCCCCTCAGAAGGGAAATTCACTCCTGGAGGAGTTCACATGGGGCGGCGAGAGTGTTTCCACTGAAACTTTCTCACAAATCCTTGTTTCCACAACAAGCCAATTTTTTCAAAATCCAATTATCATAGAGATAGGAAGTGAGGTAAAATCTTCTGAACTGGGGCACAGATAGCAAAACTAACACCACAGGGGTGTGAATACTTCGTTATGCCATCCAAAGCACACATATACATGTATGTGTGTGTGTGTGTGTGTGTGTATATACACGAGGGCTATCCATGATGTTTTGGAATTAAAAAAGACCAAAATATAGGATAAATCACTTACGATATGCAGTTGAAAGCCACACTGAAATAGTACATTTCAACATAGTTCTCATTCAGATTTAGGCACTTATCACAGTGAGGAATGACTTTGGAATTTTCATAGCCTCAACACTTTCCTGCCGCTGTGACCAGTGTTATTGCAATGCTGAAACTCAGCCAGGCTGAACAATGAATGCAAAGGGAAGCAAGCAAGTTCCGGAAAGCGGACTGCAGAAGAGCAGCTCCCAAGGAGAAGCAGGCAGGATCGGCTAGGTTGCAATCGGCCCAGGTTTTGCAAGCAACCAGGATCGGCTGGCAGGAAGTTGTCTTCTTCAGATCCCTTTGCTAAAGAAGCAAGAGCTGAGTTTTTCCTTGCTTCCCTTTGCATTCATTGTTCAGCCTGGCTGAGTTTCAGCGTTGCAATAACTCTGGTCTCAGTGGCGGGAAAGTGTTGAGGCTATGAAACTTCCAAAGTCATTCCTCACTATGATAAGTGCCTAAATCTGAATGAGAACTATGTTGAAATGTAGTATTTCAGTGTGGCTTTCAACTGCATATCGTAAGTGGTTTATCCTATATTTTGTTTTTAATTAAAAAATGTCATGTACTTTCTGGATAGCCTATATATATGTGTGTGTGTGTGTGTGTGTGTGTGTGTGTGTGTGTGTGTACTAGCTTGGGGACCTGACGATGTCCAGGCCATTTGAGAATTGTATTATTTGTCTTTTAATGTTATATATTCTATTTGGAGTGGGTGAACTACAATTCCCAGAATCGTGGCTGAATCCTCCCCAAACCCTGCCAACATTATAAGTTGGCCATTTTGGGCGTGTGTACCAGGTGTGCTGCTGTACTATCTGGATGGGGGTGTCAGAGACAGAACGCCAGTGAGTAAAGCAAAACTCAGTTTATTGAGATTACAGAACTAAAAATGCCCGTAGGAGACAAAGAACAGGGCAAACACTTGACTTCAGTGTGATAGGTAACAAAAAACAACTCAGATTGAGCTTAAACAACTCAAAGGGAAAAACCGGGTTAAACAGAAGTATAATCCGGATTAAATCAAAAGTGCTTACTTCAGCCTGGCAAACAATGCAAACAAAGGAGGATCAACAGGAGTCAGAATGTAAACAACAGACTGGTAGCAGATTCCTCTCTGCTACTCAGAAACAGCAGGAGACTAAACCCGGCTTGTTTATTCCTCCCTGCAGCGAAGGAAAACGTGGTCGTAGTCAGGATTCAATTTAAGGTTCAACAGCCAACGATATCCAGGTCCAGGCTCAGCAGTCAGGGAAACGGCAGTCAGCAGGGTCCCAATCCGGTCCAGAGGTCAATAGCCAAACGTAGTCGTCTAGGAATCCAAAGGTCTCACCGATAAGCAGCAGAAGGGATAATCCAGAATCGAAGTCAGTCAGTCCAGCGTCAATCCAGTGTGAGTAGGTATTGCCCGTCAAAAAGACGACGGAGGTCCAAGCTATTGAGATTAAACACAAGTTGCACAGAGAAAAACCCCGCACAGTTCCTCCCGCCGTCGATGCCCAGTGTCCTTGGTAAACTTACGTATCCAGCAACGAATCACACCCGTCTTCAGGAAGTTCCCCAACAAAAGCCCAAGCGTCCGTCCAGATTACCTTGCCCAATGCAATTAGACATTGATCCCAAACCCCAATTTATCCCAGTTCAAGCTCAACATCGCTGTCAGCTGCCATCCCAATTCCAGGCGCCCCAAACTCATCATCCTCATCAGAGCTAAAGCACCTTTGACTACGCCCCACAGCATCCCCAGCTGTGGATCCCGCTCCATCCCTCCAGCCAGTCCATGGGTCTGATCCTGCAACCCGCCACTCACCTCCCATGCTTTCATTGCCTGTTTCCCCAACACCCAAATCCTCCCTCACACGAGTCCATTCCATGTCATCCTCCTCCGAACTGGCCATCTCTTCCTCCAAACCCTCAGAAAAACCCTCAAATGAGTCCTCATCTGTCGGGTCTGTAAACAAATCCCGGAGCCGTTTTCGTTCACGCTCCTCGAAAGAGTCTGACTCTCGAGGAGTCTTATGCCCCCTTCTTCTATTATCGGAGCCCGAAGGCTCAACCATAACAGGGGGTGAACTACTGCAACTTCCAGATTCCTGGGGCAATTGCCCCGAAATATCTATCAGTATCCACAGCAGGTAATATTCAGTCTGTGTGCCAAGTTTGGTCTAGATTCTTCATTTGCTGGGCTCAGTGGTCTTTAGATGGAGGTGAACTACAACTCCCCAAATCAAGGCTCCTTCCCACAAATACCTGCAGTATGTTCAGTAGGTCATGAGGCTTTTCTGTGTGAAGTGTGGTCCTAGTGCATTTTCGGTGGGGGTCAGTGTTTATCTGGCTGCAGGTGAGCTATAACTCCCTTTTTCCCAAACTTGTCCAATATGTCGTATTGGTTATGGAGGCTCTGTGTGCCAAGTGTGATGCTCATTCATTGCAGGTGAACTATAAATCCCAGTACCTACTACTCCTCAACTTCCAGTCCAGTTCCCCTCCAAACCCAACAGTAGTCAAATCTGGGCATATCGGGTCTGCATGGCAAGTTTGGCTGAGAGCCATCATTATTTGGGTTAATAGCATTCTGGGTGTAGGTGAACTACAACTCCTCTATATTCCCCAGTAGGAGTAACAGTGCTCTGACTTGATGCAGGGTGAACTACAACTTCCACCATGTAGAGTCAATCCCTAAACTCCTCCAGTAAGTTTAGTTGTAGCTCGGTTCTGCTCTGTTTGTTATGCAGAGGGATTGGAAAGGAAAGGGCAATGGGCAGGGCCATGCAAATTCCACAGCAATGGAGAACCCTGGGATGCCTGCCTGTGGTGGAAGAAAAAGCAAGATGTAGGATGAAATGGTCCCCAAATGAAAGCAATTCTTGTGTGGTGGGCTATAGTGTTTGGGAAGGACATTGGCAGGGGCTGGGCTGAATGTTCATGGCGCTCGCTGTAACCGCATGTCAGTGGAAAAGAGTGACTTGCTAGATTCTTAATGCTGGGAACTATAGCCTGTTTGTGGAGGCCGGAGGCTGTCTGTGTGGGCAGATCAAAAGACAACCTGCCAAAATGGCACTACCTAAAAGAATCTTCCTCCTTGTGTGACTGTGGAGCAGAGCACACAACTCCACATTGTAGGTTTCAAATCTTAGCTTAGTTAAAAGTTCTTTGGACATCCATTCTGGCTGTTTTACACTTCTCCTATTTTTCTCCTTGCTGGCACTGTTTGCAATTGTGCCTTTAGTATCTCACTTTTAAGAAACTTCAATCCATTATTAACTCCCTTCTCTTTTAATGTTTCTTTCCATGAAATCATGCTCAGTATTTCCTTAAATTTCCTGAAGTCAGCTCTCCTAATCCTAATGGGAAATGTGACAATGGAGAAAGTGTTACATATTATTATAATTGCAATACATAACATTGAATGCACTAACCCTAACCCTAACCCTCATAATCTGTTTTATATTGCTAGATGTGTGATTGATGACCAAACATGAAATTATGAGACTGGACACAGAATATTGGGTTAAATAAGAGCAGATTCATTTCACTTACAAGCCAGGCCCTTCTACACTGACCTCTAATCAAGGCCCAACATAGTGTTCAGATGCCAGATTGCAGCCAAATTGTGGCCAGATAGGAACTCTCTGAACCAGTTTGGAGGGGGCAGGCAGTCTCAACTGCCCAGACATGCTGAACATGCTTTTGTGCCAATGGGTAACCACCCTAGCCCCCTCTCCCAACTAGAATGTTTGAGAACAAGATAGGATGTGTCTTAGCTAGGGAAATCTAAAAAAAGGGAAGAGATGGCAAACCTGTGGAAAGTGATAAGACAGTGAAGACATTTGTAGTCATTCCAATTAGGAACCAGCCCAATTGTCTTCACTCCTTCTAATTTCTTCCAAGTTAGCTTAGCCCAGAGCAAGACTGTATTAGGATTGTCTTGTCCCAGGTTAAACTAGATGAGCCCCAAGTGGCATTAGTCTCTGGGGGCTGATCTAACTACCCACTGATCTAATTGATCAGTATGGATAAGCCCCTATTTAAGTGATTTGTGCCTGAAGACAGAGCTGGTCCAACAATGAGGTGAATTAAGTGGTCACTTCAGACGCAAAACATACGGGGGCGCAGTCGAGACTGTTTTTTCTGTTGATTTGTTGTAAAACATGATGTTTTGGTGCTTAATTTGTAAAATCTTAATGTAATTTGATGTTTAATAGGCTTTTCCTTAATCCCTCCTTATTATCCAACATTTTTGCTTATCCAACGCTTTTATTTTTCAGTGATTGGTTTTGGGGGAGGGGGTGCCGAAATTCTGTTCGCCTACACTTGAAAAATACCTAGGGCTGGCTCTGCCTGAAGATGTGCAAGGGGGAGGGGTAACCTGATGTAAGTATAGCTGACGCTGGGTGTCAATTGATGGTCACCTTTCCAGCTTTCTCTTAAGCAAAACACCTGACTCCAAGGACTATCCAATGCTATGGTTCAGTTACCCCAGCTAGTTGTTTACTGAAAAGCAAACCCTTGACACTCCTTCACATATCCCAAGACTGTATAAGATAGAGCAAATCCCCTGGAAGGACAGACTACTTCACAACCTCCAGGTCCCAAGACCTACAGTGGACATTGCAAAACACCACCCTTTATCACAAGGAGTGTCAATGTTTACATGGAATTTTTGGATTGTCCCCCAGTACATGACATTGACAACCAATTTATAGACACAACCCTTAGCCAGTTTTCACAGCCACACAAATACAGTATGGGGCCAGTATGGGCAAAATTCGTATTCAGCCAACAGCCAGCAAAGCCCACATTGCACTGAAGATGTTAGTGTGAGCCACAATTCAAAGAAAAAAGAAGATTTATGTGTGTGTGTGGATGTCTTACCAAATGCAAGAGAGGTTATGGGTTTTGTTTTGTTTTTGTTTTTTGTTTTGGATTAAAAAGCAACAACAAAGACCAATTATGGATGAAAAAGGTTTTTCATGTATTATACAGCAAGTAAAACATGTACCCTACAAGATACCCTCAATAACGCTGCTGGGAGTCCAGAGAGCAGCAGGATGGACCCCTTTGTTGTAGCCATATGGTGCATAACACCCTGGTCATGGGTTCATGTTGAAACCCCTGTTTGTGCCCTGTCCCAGAACATTTTTATAATGTTTTTGTTTATATTTTGAGGTGTTCTGAACATCACACCACCCTTGGCTATCTCATCATTGTTTATCTTGCACCTGTCTCCATAGTTAAACTCCCATACCCTTCAAGGTTATTAATTCCTCCTTCCCATGTACCAGCCATGTTATCTTACATAGTTATCAACTAGACAAGATTCATAAATTTGCAATATCATAAATAATACCTTAATGGCTCAGAGAGACAGAGACAATATGGAAGAACAACTAGGTCTCAGGCCATTATGTCCTTGAAATAACAAAAGGTCTTCTGGTGGTTGCCCATACAGTGGACTGCCCTTAAATAACCCATGGCTCCACCATTTGTACATACCATGCTGTGGTGCATAGTGCAAATCTTTTTAAACTCTGGTCTTTGTTTACTGAGACCATATAACAGCCCTCTCACCATGATTGTTGTTTTCCACATAATCTCAGGACTATAAAATTACTTAACTACCTGCAGTCTTAGAGAGGCAGAAAAATAAACTTATTCTTCCATGAAAATCTCATAATACTATTTTTTTCCAAATTATAATTTCAAACTCTCTCAATACCAAATGCCAGAAAGACCTTAGTCATGATAAGGTATGAATTGCTATGCAGTTTTCAATCCCTACCACAAATTTACTGGGGGGACACAATGTCTTTATTTTTTGGCTTTGGAAGTTAGTATTCTGAATACTGGATGAATGAGACCAGAATCACCAGAACTCTTATGCAGAATGCCTGAGAGAGATGCTTCACATGCCAGCTATTTCCATATTTGTATGGAAAGCCCAAATGTTCAGCAATTCTGGAAAGAAGTAGTAGATATATTATTGTGATAAAATTTAAATTTACTCAGGAACAAATTGATTTAGAGGTCAGCCAAAATGTAGTGATGGTTGTGATTAAATATAGTCTACGTTTGTATTGGCTGTTATTCAAAATCTTCTTGGTAGCCTTCCTGTTAGAGATCTTCTCAACTTCCACAGTTATTTCACTGGTTGAGACATATCTGGGAAATAAAATTGACAGTCAAATGGACAAATTTCTCAAGAAGTCAGCAAGATGTACAAAGAAATTAATTAGCAAGTTCAAATAAGGCAATGTCCCAGGGTCCCATAAAGCTGGAAGGACCCCAGAACCATGACACAATCCCACTCCCTTCAACAGTCTTCAACCACAAAGCACAAAAGTGAGCACACTGAGGATCAAAAAATATTGTATGCCAATATCCCTTACATAATGTTCCAGGCATTGCATCAAGAAGGGCATTATGTGGAAAGAGCTACTCTCTCATCAACAGCTACACTGTTTTTCTCACAATGCCCTTTGAAGATTAAAAGTGTCATATTTTCATATATTTTAAGTACTGCAGACACTGCTGAATAATACATATTGAGCCAAGTTTGCTTTCTCTCTAGCCTTTTAGTGTTAAAACCTAACTTTGTGAGTTTGCTAAATGTTTACTACAGGCAATGTTTCCCTGTGTCTCCACTGAAAATTAGGTATGTATGATTTTGTATCCATTAGATTTTAATTGCACAGTGCCGCCAGTGTTTTTGTAATGCGTATAAAAGAACAGGGAGTAGCTATATCCTTATTGTGTGTCATTCTTCTCTATTTTCATTCAGTTTTCACTGCTGTCTCCTCTTTATTGTTCCACTTTAATAAAAAATAGCAATTTAATAGCTTTGGGTTTTTTCATATCCAGGAGAAAGGCTCTTCAGTGCCCATCTAATGTCAATTATGTGATGTCTCCTGTCTCCAAGTTGCTATAATAATAGTTCTTGTGGGCAGATGCATTAAAACATAATTTCCTTCCCAATTTCTTGCAAACGGATAAACTGGTGGGGGTGGACTAAGACTAATGTGTATATAAATTTTAAAAGAATGCTTGGCTCCCTTTTGGACAAGCAAGTGCATGTCAAATATAGCAGTCAGAAGAATCAGTGGGTGCATTTACAATATTTTCATTTCAATTATTCAGCCTTAAAATTGTGACAAACAAGATTCACTTTTCAGTCATTAGAGTATGGATATTATATTATACGTAGAAATAGATTATTTCAATTACTGTCCCATATTTCATTCTTTTATGCCAGTCCGACTGATAGTCTCTCTCTTTGTTTTCCTAAAGGTAGAGAAAAGCCAATAATATCTCTATCTATCTATCTATCTATCTATCTATCTATCTATCTATCTATCTATCTATCTATTTCTGGTGACAATTCAAATCCAAGGCAGTGCTGGCATTTCTTGCAAGAATGACCTTCACAAAGTGTCATTCTATAAAGTCCAACACCCTTTGAGAAGGGGCTTTTCTAGGATTCAAAATCTTTAAAGGCCTGTATAGAAATGGCAGTTTCTTCTCACATTTTTGGAGACCACAATTTCAGAATACACTGGAATCTGGTGTCCATATAGAATAATTATTTATCCTATGTCACAACTCACCCATTTGTGTTGCACATACCTCATCATACTTAGTACGATTGCCAACTTATAAAATCAAATATTGTACTACCAAGTAGACCAGTGTAGACCGGCTTCTGTTCTTAGTCAGATCTGGGACCAGAGCGGACCCATATAGAATGGGTTGTCAGAACATCCAGTCATCAAAACAAAGGCTATCTTCTCTCTATGGCAGTCTCCTTCAAACAATACCCTCCAGATACATTGTATGGCAACTTCCACCAGCAAGGCCTGCAAAATTGAGGTTCGTCTGACTACTTACATGGTATATGTTGATTTTGTAGGAATTTGATTTTCTAAAAAGGATATCAGATTTGGTCTGTTCTCTATAACTTGCTTCAATATTTGTATGTTATGAGATGTGATTGAATAAAATTAGTTTTGAAATTAGTAACGACATTTGTGAAAGACCTGTATGTGTGATACACTATTTTAATAACTTCCTTAACCACAGCTCCAATGTGGCAGAAGAGGTTCTCTTGCAAATCCCACAACAACAAACCAGGGATGAGCTTGCAGCACAGCCTAGTTTGGAGGAAGTCAGCAAAAGCCATCAGCTAACTAAAAAAGAACAAAGCCAGCAGACCTGATGGGATCCCTGCTGAAATCTTTAAAGAGGGTGGACCTGAACTGACACAACAACTCAAATAGCTCGTTGAAAAAGTATGGGTGACCGAGAAAATTCCAGCAAAAATAAAAGATGATCACCCTTTTCAAAAAGGGGAAAAGAACAGACTGTGGATAGGACTGAGGTATCTCCTTCTAACCTCTACTGGGAAAATTCTCACAATAATCCTTGCAAACTGCCTTCTACCTATCTCAGAAGACATCCTCCCAGAATCCCAGAATGGCTTCCACCCCTCCAGAGGAACAGTGGATACAATCTTCACTACATGACAGCTCCAAGAAAAATGCAGGGAACAAAATCAACCTCTGTACATGACATTCATTGACCTTGCAAAGACATTTGACACAGTGAATTGCAATGCTCTCTGGACCATCCTCCAAAAAATTGGACACCCTGATAAATTTGTGAACATCTTATGACTCCTTTACAATGACATCATGGCAACAGTCTTGGTTCCCAAAGAAACCCATTTACAGTGGAATCAGGTGTCAAACAGGAATGTGTTATTGCTCCAACTTTATTCTCCATTTTCATCACTATGATACTGCACCTTGTCGATGGGAAGCTACTCACTGACGTGGAAGTCATCTATCAGACATATCAACAACATCTATTCTAGAACTCCAATATGATGATGATAATGTAGTCTGTGCTCATTCAGAAGAAGACCTACAGGCTACTTTAAACACCTAAATACGAAAAGCTTGGTCTCTCACTGAACAATGAGAAAACCAAAGTGCTCTTTTAGCAGGCACCAGTCAATCCCCCTGCAATGCCAGAAATACAGCTTAATGGTGTAACATTAGAAAATGTTGACTATTTTTGCTACCTTGGCAGCCACCTCTCCACAAAAGTTAACATAGACACTAAAATACTGAGCTCTGTGAGTGCATCATTTTTCTGATGACGCAAAGAGTGTTTGAGGATAAGGACATTCACAGAGATGCCAAGATGCTCATTTATTATTATTATTACTAATATTATTTATACTCCACTTTATCTCCCCAAAGAGAACTCAAAGTGGTTTGACATAAAAGCATTAGTATACAGTTTAAAGTATACAAAATGCAAACGGACTATCTTATGGCTAAAGTACAAGGTTTTTGTAGACAAATGGATCTGATTATTTGTTTAAAAATTGTTTTAAATTTTTATATTGTATTTAATAGTTTTAATTGATTTTATGTACTGTGTAATTTTGATCTTGTGTAGGCATCGAATTACTGCCATTGTTGTAAGCCGCCCTGAGTCCCTTTGGGTGAGAAGGGAGGGATATTAAATGTTGGAAATAAATAAATAAATATTTGGACACATGGGATTGCAGATGATTGAATGATAAGCAGTGTGATCAGCTGCAAATGTGCTTCACAACCCTTGTGCAATAATGGCCTAAGTACCTCCTCTCCTGGTCATTGGATGACACTGTAAAACCAAAAGGGTTTCATAACTCCATAAAACAACGGACACTGCTCTGAGTGACAAGTTCTTACCTGCAGACGGAGAATTCAGACTGCCTCCTCTCACTCTCAGTGTCCCAGCAACCAGTTTTGAACCAGTAGAAATGCAGGGATCATAAAGATGCCTCAAATGGAAAGCAACAATCTTGCAGCTCAGAGGTTGTCCTTCTGGAAAGTGAAGGTTGAAACAATTAAGATAATTAGATTCTTAGGCCATTGGGCACCCTGGAAGACAAAGAAGAGCTACTGTGATCCTTCACTTACACAATCTGTTCTGCGTTTGACTCTATACAGGCAACGGGTCACCAATCCTCGCTTCTCTTCCAAATTTTCATTCCCTGCACAGGGATTATGTAACATGACTACTATGACTTTGAAAAAGAATCTATCATATATCAGTTGAAGGGAAAGCAAGGTTTGTTTTTAGGGGCTTTTGCTGTTGGAAATGACATGATGGAAGGGGAATCAGTGATCAGACAGCAAGCCATTTTCACTCTATTTGTTCTTCCGGCAGATTATTCCATATGACTGGAGAAATGTTGCCGATAGGACTGGTCTCATCTGAATTTTTAAAAAATCCAATAAAGAAAGAGTCTAATGGACTAACCTTTGGATTTTTTTCAAAGAGTATATATTTTTCTTTCTTTTTCTACTTTTTCTATTTTGGTAAACATATTGTTTTATCTTTTGTTTTCTGATCACATTTTGATATTTGTGGCTGGCAGATGGTTTAGCCTTCAGCTGGGAAAAATCTTTCAACATCAAGTGTGAAGCTTTTTGGTATGCTTTGGTCATTCACAGCAGAACTCAAGCAAGTTTTCATCTCTTTCTGCAGATGAAGTGACTCATGCTTTGTGGATATTTCACCCTAGGCAAATGACTTCTTTCTTGTTTTTACAGCTGTATTGGCTTGTGTATGTGTGTGTTTATTTGTGCATGTGTGTGAACATGTGTTATTTGTATGCATGTAAATGGATGAGTAGCAAGATCAGTGGTTCTCAACCTGTGGTTCCCCAGATGTTTTGGCCTTCAACTCCTAGAAATCTTAACAGCTGGTAAACTGGCTGGGATTTCTGAGAGTTATAGCCCAAAACACCTGGAGACCCACAGGCTGAGAATCACTGGGCTAGATGGAAGCTAGGTAGAAAGAAAGATTAAAAAAAATCTGGTCTTTATTCCTATGTCAATTTACTACATTTCCATGATGACTGGGGTAGAATATCTCATTTTTTGTGCTTATAGCCTGATGTGAATTTAGTTAGACTGAAATAAACATGCAGATGTAGATTTTAGCTGTATTGCAATGAATGAATGAATGAATGATTTGCTCCCTCCCCCTGCCTTGTTCTGTAAAGAAATTGTTGTGCAGTTAGCAACTGATATTGCAACTATCCTACATTTATGCAAATTAGAGGCAGAAGCAGAAAACAGATAAATGTATGATTCTTTCTAAAAAGTAACCCTTAACAGTATCCCTCAAAGGAACAATAGTGGTAACTTGTTTTGGAAGAAGAGGACTCCCAAAGTATGAGTAACGGTGATAGGCCACAGTTTTATTGAAACAGTAAACAGTGAATGCTACTGTGTAAAGGGAAAGAGGAGGCTTATAAGCCAATTGTTGAAACTCCATGTAATGCTGAGCAAGCCGAGGTTGGCTGAAAAATGCAAATATCATAGCATTTTTGTTTGTTTGTTTTGAATTTCGCCAGCATGTTTGTCTTGAATTAGACAGATCTGCAGTTCTGCAGTTGACTAAACGTACAATGTACACTTAATCAGTTCTTCTGCTTTACAACCGGACATAGAAATGATGAACTCTGGACCCAACAGAGCTCATATATAGGTTACTGAAACCATACAAGAACCCAACAGCGTTAAGGGAATCTTGGCCACGATTTTAGTTGAGATAATATCCACAAATCCCAGGCACTGTGAATTTCCCCATGTCTCTGAGTCTCAACTGAGTAAATGTATGATCTTTCTGATTTTTCTTTCCTGGTGTAATGATTGCCTTCTGAAATTTGCAGCTGGAGGAAGTCATTTGGGTGAAGACATCTCTTTCATAAACATTTCTGGCAATGTAGGTGTCATTACTGAAGGAGCATACAAATAACAATTTGACTTTCCGCAATGTTTTCTGGAAGTAAGCTTTGTCTTGCCTTCACACTGTAAATCAGTATGCTTCAGAATTTTACTCCTCACTTTGAGATTTCTTAATTGTAGTTAATCTCAGAGTAATTCTGTGTATTTTTTAATTTTATTACCAATTTTATATTATATTATGTGCGGTACTAGAAAATATGTATCTGTTGTTGTAGATTATTAGCTATGACCAACAGAAAATCCTTGCAGGGTTGTTTTTTTTGGGGGGGGGGATCAACCCTAGACAATGGGAGTTGCAGTTGACCTGCATCCAGAGTCAACCGCGAATGGATCCAGATCAAACTTGACACACATACCCATCATGACTAGTTTTTAGTACTGGTGGGGTTTGACGGGGATGGGCCTGAGATGATGGGAATTGCAGTTCTATCGCAATCAAAGATCATTGTCAATCCTACCAATGATGGATCTGGATCAAGCTTGGCACACTTTGTATACTGACACATTTGGGGGGGGGCACTTTACCCACTATTTGAGAATTGTAGTTCAACCACATTTTTTTGCATTTTATAATGGGAGCATTCATAAAACAAAAGCAGACAATGACTATTTCTTATAAATGGTATTACAAAAGACCTAATCCGGGCATCAAAGTCTTTCTTGAAGCAAGAAGAAAATTGCTAAAATTACTCACTGCTTCTTTTGATAACAAAATTAGAAAAGTGTTACATCCCTATTGTGACAGACAGTCTATAAATGTAGTGTGATAAGAAATTCTTGTTTGATTCAAATCTGTGGTAGTAGACTGGACCTACTGAATATATTCTAATTGTTATTTTTGTTTTGTTTTCTCCTTTGATGTTATTTTGCTCACATTAGACAGTAAGCACACAGATGGACCTCTGATATTACAAGTAACCACGATCTAAATCAAATTGTTAGACACTACCAGATTAGATCTTTTATTTAAATGGAATTGATACCTGTAGAATATATGGCTAAAGCAGTAAGAATTACTGATCATTGAACAATGGGTATAGAATACTGTAATTCCAATGTCAGACCATGTGTCTTTTAGCAAGCGGGTACAGGATACAACCACAATGGCTATCAGCAAAACTTTAAGCCAAGTGAATATAGTTTGAAGTGGCATACATACCTACAAATATATTAAAAATTCTGATATAAAATTAATATGCTGTGAGACAAGCAGCCACAAAAGACTCATCAGTGTGCATGTCCACATCATCCAGGGAATCATAATCTATTACACATATTTTAGCTGAAGTGTTCAGTATCTCCTTAACAGGATGGTACAATTTTACAACTGTGTGAAAAAAAGTCTCTTTTTTGTTAAACCAAATGTCTGTGTTTTAGGGCTGTTGCTATTTGTTTTAAAGAACGGGCCCAGAAATCATATTAACAGGGTAAATATAGGGACACTGCTGGCAACTGAGTTTGAAGCATAATCTTGTTCCTGTGCTTGCATCCATGTCATCTGACCTATTGTTGTTGGTGAGATATTTCAGGTTGAAAGGTTGTCTGTCAGCAAGCACTTCCAATTTTCCCTGTGAGAGGAAAGCATCATTGTTCCAAATGGTTTGTAGCTCTTCACTGATGCATTTGAGTGGTTTCAACAGAGAGCTGTAAGCGATAACTACACAAGACTTATATAGGAACTATGCCCAGGACATTCTGGAATGAGCAGTCATTGAGAAAACATGCCACATAGAAAAGTGCAATTCTCTCTGCTTTTCGAACTATGAATCCAGGTTTAACTGTACAGCCATACTCTCTGTTCTGCAAAAGAATCTGAGCCAATATCTTAAGAATGGTGTTTGATCTTATCTGCTTGTTGCACTTTTGATTGTCTCCAGAACAAGAGTATAGCAATATGATTTTCATGGGGAGGACATAGAGTTGGACCATCTGTATGAAAGAGTTTTCTTTGTGGAAATGCTTGTTTGTTTTGGGTAATGCTATGATAACTTCTAATAATACATTTTAATTGGAAACCTTTATGTGATTTTTTTTTACAAAAAACAGTTTTAAAATAAATATTATATATATGCAAAATAGTTGGGTAAACTAAATAACAGTGGCTAGGATGAAAATAAATATTGTTTAAATTGTCATAATTTAATTATTAAGCTGTTAATAAAGTCTAATGTACTATATTTTCTCTGAAAATTTGTACTTGAAATTCCTTCAGGTTACTGTCTAAAGCCAGGATTACTACCTTGGCTCAATTCCCAGACTTTAAAGTGCAGAGACTTCTTAAGAGAAAAGCTGTGCTCTGCCTAGGAAGGGTTTTTTGTTTGTTTGTTTTTTTTAGTTTAAAAGGACAAAGAGGGAAATAAATGACACAACTAGGGATACAACTCTTCACTAAGAAATTAAATAAATATTATCAACTCCAAGTTTAAATTATATAAGAATTATTATTATTATTATTATTATTATTATTATTATTATTATGAAAAACATCTTAGGTGTAGTATTCATTTTAATAGTTGAAATTCTACCTAACAATGATACATTCAATTAAGACAGTTTTTGTAATTTTATACATCATTCCATGCTTTAACATAATTATTATGAAAGAGGTTCAGGTTTTTCTTCATTCTTAATGCACAAATGTTTTATCCAGTTGTTTCTGTTAGAATCTTTTGATCTTCTTTCCCCTTTTTGGTCAACATTACGATATTCTATTTATTAATCTTAAAACCTGCCATCTCATCATAATCCTTTAATATATTAATCAAAGCTTTAGTATTGTCCCCAGTCATCATCTTTTTTATGTTGGCATGCCCTTGGTAATTGCAACAACTCTTTTTCCCCTTTTGATGCCTGAACTCTATTTCTAAATGATCAGATGAAGTTTTAAGCTGCTGTAATGCTAGAGATTTGGAGACTGAAGGATAATTTCTTCTGGGTTGGCAGAATCCTTACTAGGAGAGCAATGCCCTCCTTTGCCCCTCCCATCATTACACCTCTTCTCCAGCAAATACTCCAGGATCTGGGCAAGAGGTATGCAGGATTTATGAAATACATTTCCCTAACGAGCATTTCTTTAAAGCCACAGCTTGGAATGTTGCATGTCAAGGCAATGCATGCTGTTCATCATTAAAGAGGAAACTACCTGCCAAATTATTATTACCATTACATTCTTCCCTGGAGAAATGGTTCATTATCCCTTAGGTTATCTGTCATTGTGCTACTGCTTACCTTAGGCATCTAGGGTGATGTGCTTTATCTTTTCCTTAGAAACAGGAACCTCATGCTGCTCTGAGCTGTGCAGGGCCCTGTCTCATGCTGCAACTCCCTACAAAAAAAGTTCCTACTTTCTCAGCAGGATGTTAGAGATCAATGTGACACATTGGGAAACATAGAACTTTTCCTTGGACACAAAAAGTAAAGGCTCATTAAAGGCTCCCTCATTACAGACAACATAATTTCAGACACCTTTTAAAGCTATTTCAATGCATAAGGGGCTATAGCTGTGAAAAGCTTAACCCTCATTGTGCCATATGAATTTCCTCTCTTCACAACAGCTACATGGTGAAGGCTACCAATATAGGTATTTTTAGATGATACACGATATGGAGGGAAGTAGCAGCTCAATGTTAGGCAAAGAAAAGAGAAATAGAAAAATGGGAGAAAGGGTGATGTAAGTCCTGATAGTGAGAGTGAGAGAGGGTGCTTTTACACTGTGGAATTAAGACAATTTTACATCACTTTGATGACCACAGCTCAATGTTATGGAATCCTAGAACATGTAATTTGGTTAAGCCCTGGTGTTCTTTGGCAGATAAATCTACAACTCCCATGTTTCCATAACACTGAGCCATGGAAGGTAAAGGTAAAGATTTCCCCCTGACATTAAGTCTAGTCATGTTCAACTCTGGGGGTTGGAGCCAGAACTGGCTCAAGGTAATTTCAACTGTTAAGCTGTGCACCCTGGCCCAGCCTCCCGTGTCATGCGCCCTGACCCCGCCTCTCACGCAGCGTGGGAGGCGGGGCACTACCCAGACATAGCCCCACCTTGCGTGCCATGCGCCCTGGCCCAGCTGGCCAGGCCGCAGGGGGAAAGTCCTTCCAGGCCACAGCGAAGGCCCAGCCAGGTTGGCTGGGCCTTCGCCGTGGCCTGGAAGGACTTTCCCCCTGCAGCCTGGCTGGCTGGGCAAAGCCAGCCGGGCCAGGGCGAGCAGTGCGAGAGGTGGGGCCAACCCTGGCCCCGCCTCCCACGCAGCACACCATGGCCCCACCTCCCACGTCATGCACCCTGACCCCGCCTCTCACGATGAAGATGGGCCCAGCGCGGGCCAGAATAAGAGGTAGGCCTTACTGGAGAGCTCGTTCGCTGCCGAACAGGCCTTCCTGTTAGGCGGTGAGTGAGCCCATGGTCCCCACCGGGGGGCGCCTCAACGGCGCCCCCAGGGACTGTGCACCCGAAGCGGGGCTTCAGTGCCCTCCATGTTGGGCCGGGCCTGGTTGGAGCTCATCTCCATTTCTAAGCTGAAGAGCCAGCATTTTCTGTAGACACCTCCAAGGTCATGTGGATGGCATGATTGCATAGAATGCCATTACCTTCCTGCTGGAGTGGTACCTATTGATCTACTCACATTTGCATGGTTTCTAACTGCTAGGTTGTTAGAAGTTGGGGCTAATAGTGGGAGCTCAGCCTGCTGCGCCACCGGGGTTACATAATGGAAGGCATACGTGTATTAAAGTGAAATAATTCTACTGTATAGATGCACTCTGTGTGTTAAAGTGAAAGAAAGGATAAAAAAGAAGAGGAAAGAACAATAAATAGATTTGGGACTACAGTAGAATCTCACTTATCCAACGTAAACGGGCCGGCAGAATGTTGGATAAGCGAATATGTTGGATAATAAGGAGAGATTAAGGAAAAGCCTATTAAACATCAAATTAGGTTATGATTTTACAAATTAAGCACCCAAACATCATGTTATACAACAAATTTGACAGAAAAAGTAGTTCAATACGCAGTAACGCTATGTAGTAATTAATGTATTTACGAATTAGCACCAAAATATCACGATGTATTGAAAACATTGACTACAAAAATGCGTTGGATAATCCAGAACGTTGGATAAGCGAGTGTTGGATAAGTGAGACTCTACTGTATATATGTATGGGGATACATTTGGCACTAGTTCAGTCAATTTTTGGCTCTGTTTGAATCCACATGTCCCTGCATCTCAAAGGATAAGAAGCCATTGGGCTGAACAATATTCCGCAGCCCTGCCCTAGAGGATGACCTACCATTTTGTCAACTAGGCACAAAGTATTTTTTTTCTAATATCAGTAAGTTTGAGATTCAGCCAATGTGGTATGAGAGACTAGTAATGTGAGTGACCAGAGTTCAAATACTTCCTCAGCCATGGAAATGCAATGGATGACCCTGGCTACTAGTGTATGCTTTTTCAGCTTCCGAAGGGACAATGGTTAACCTCTTCTGAATAAATCTGCCTACAACACCCCAGTAATATAGTTGGCATCAATCAGAGTTGACTTGAAGGCATATAACAGTAACAAGAATAAGTTTTGAGTCTAATTATTCCCATTTTACATCCACCCCAAATCTCTAGTAATTTTCCTCTTTCCTGGTTGGGCTCTGATCACAAACATAAATGTTATCAAAAATAGAAATCAGGGATAGGATATTTTCTGTCTGTACTTCTTAGAGAGAATAAATTAGGAAGCTACAAATAGGTAGGAAGTTGGAGCTTAACATTAATATGCACATTTTGCTCCATAATCTTCCTCATCAGTACCACAAAACAACTTTGAATATGTATTACACTTTTGCCTCCATCCTCCACGATCTGTTCAGTTTCATTTTCAAAACATTACCTAAGACTTGACTTTGGTATAATTTTGCATAGAATATTTTTCTGCAAATAATGATGTAATTTTAACAATTTAAAGTGCTGCTGAGCACTTTAGTTTTGGAAACAAGCAAACAGAATATGTATAAGAGAACAGTGATTATTCCAGCTGAAATGCCTTTGGATTCTAGGTGTCAGGCATTCTTTCAGATTAATTTGAATGCTCAAATATGATGTAGGAAGAAATCTACTAAAGTTATAAATATATTATTATTATTATTATTATTATTATTATTATTATTATTAGATAGAAGAAGAAGAAGAAGAAGAAGAAGAAGAAGAAGAAGAAGAAGAAGAAGAAGAAGAAGAAGAAGAAAAAGAAGGAAGACCCTCACGCTTATATAGAGAGCTAATACAAATACTGCCATCTTCTGGAATTCAGAAATATGAGAAGCTAATGCAAATCTCATTGAATAAAACTTGAGATAGGAAGCATTTTTTAATATTAAAAAAACTGATAATATTAATACTACTGATAATACTACTGATACATTCTGATGTTAATGATGATGGTGATGATCTCTTCTCCATGTGTCTCAGTCTTTAAAGACTGTCATATATGCAAAAAGCTGGCTTTTTTCTACCTAGTTATTGATAATGACACTTGAATTATAAAAGAACATTAATGAAAGCATTATATTTGGAGTTATGCAAAAATATATCATTTGCACCTACTGTTATAATTTGTGGGTGAATCACTCAGACAGACTTTGATTATTTATGTTGAACTTGAGTTATAGGGGGTGGTGGAGCAAGGGGTTGTCCTCTAAACTTAAAATGTTGAATTAAAAATGTTGAAGGAGCAACCTGAAACAGCTTCCAGGGAACATACAGTTTTCAAAAACAGCTGAGTTGAGATATTGAGATATTTGCCTTCAACCTGTCTGTGTTGTAAGCCCAACTATAAAAAATCATTTTTTTAGAATACAAAGAAAAAGAATACAAATGATCCTGAAATAGGGAACAATACGGTAATTCAGAGGTTAAGAAATTGTTTTACATGACATCAGCTAGCACTCACTTATAACTTTCCCAAGCACATTTGACAATTATTCTTCTGTATGTTATGAAAAATTCTGCATTCTTAACCCAAAGAATATGCCAACTCCAATATAATTAGCAACTTAATAAATTATATTTACGATGCTTCTTTGTGAGAGAAATTAAGGAATTGATTTATAGAGGAAATTGCTTTAAATTTCCTATATTCTATTTATTGATGATAATTATGATGATATGCATATCCCAACTTTTTCCTACTTTGGAAATCAAGGTGACCTAAAACAGTCAAAACCACCATAGCTAAACATCTACAACATACAAAAGTTAATATTTAATTACACTATCAAAAAATTAAAACCAGCATGAGACCTATTGAAAGACCCTGTCCCATGTTCCCACCAGCTGTACCTGTGATGGTGGAAGAACAGATAGCCTCCCAAGAATATCTGAAAACATAGGCATTCTTACATGGGTGCAGTTTTGCAGTCCTTTAGATAACCTGGACCTGAGATCTATAGTGCTTTAAGCAATATTTGGAATTATGTCTGGAAATGAACCAGCAGACAGTAGGGTCCATTGCATGCTTCCTGTAGCCAGTCCCAGTTAATAATATGGATGCTGCTCTTTGGTCTACATTTCGAAATACTTTTCAAACTCAGTCTCACATAGAACATGTTACAACATGCTCTCTGTCTTAACATTGACAAGGGGTGCTTCTAAACCTCTCAGCGGCTTTCAGTACCATCGACCATGGTATGCACCTGGAATACCTGGCGGATTTGGGAAATGGAGGTACTGTGTTGCGGTGCTTCTGGTCATTCCTATCAGGTAGGTTCCAAATGGTGGTGCTTGGGGATAGTTGCTGCTCAAAAAAGTAGCTGTTACATGGCATTCCACAAGATGCCATTGCATTAGTGTTTGACTGAAATATTGCTCTCCAAATGAACTGAGAACAACCTTTGAAATATCGCCAGATGTTCCCATCAAGAATAAATTAAAGGTAGTCCCCAAGTTACGAACAAGATAGGTTCTGTTGGTAGGTTCTTAAATTGAATTTGCATGTAGGGATAATTCTTTGTGCTGAATGTAGGCACCACATGAGCCAAATATATCATAATAATGTGTACATTAATCTTTTATATCAGGCCTCTGGACTCTTTGGATTCCCAGATGTTGCTTAACTCCAGTCCTCTAAAGTCATAGCCCATCTGATCAATGGTAAAATATGTCAGAAACTTTCAATAGCATCTGGAAATCTACAGGTTCCCCATACCTGCCTGAAATTATAATTGCAGCACTCTTTAGTAACAGGCAAATATTGTATTATGTTCTTTGTTTAACAATATATAAGGAATTGACATTCTAAGATATATATCTGGATTCTTTGTGTGATAGCATGTAGGGGCTGCAGTGACGCAGCAGGTTAAACTGCTAAGCTGCAGAATTTGCCAACCGGAAGGTTGCCAGCTAGAATCCGCGGGACAGGGTGAGCTCCTATTGTTAATCCCAGCTTCTGCCAACCTAGCAGTTTGAATACATACAAATGTGATTAGATCAGTAGGTACCACTTTGACAGAAAGTAACATTACTCCATGCAGTCATGCCAGTCACATGACCTAGGAGGCATCTATGGACAATGCCGGCTCTTTGGCTTAGAAATGGAGATGAGCACCAGCCCCCCAGAGTAAGACTCCACTAGACTTAATATCAAGGGGTAACCTTTACCTTTCCTTTAGCGCATATGTAGGGTGGTTTTTTCCTCTACCACAAATATATACACCAGTAACAGTTTGTAATTTTAGATTCATTTATTTATTGCCTTTTAAAAATGTATATATCATTATCAGGATCAAAGTTTTCATAAGTAGAAAAATGTAACGAAATTACATCAGAAACTTTGCATGATGTTCGCACCTATGTGTTTTTACAATGTGAGCAGTTGATTGCTACAAAGGGAAGACAATTGGAACACCTTACATAAAATTGTATCTTAAAATGGGATTTGTCATTCCAATTAAATCATTCTTAAAACATAATTACCATAGTTACTATCTCTTGTTAAAAGTTGTATACACTTTTTTTATACTCTGTGTGTCAATGATAGATAGATAGATAGATAGATGACAGATAGATAGCAACAGAGATATTCAGGGAAATTTAACACCCAGAACACTTTTGCTTCTCTTTTTATGAACCTTATGATCTCTCTCATTTCCAGCTTGTAGTTCTATTTTCTCCCACCCTGGAAAAGCCATTTGCTCTTAATCCCCTTTTCCTGCCAAGCCTAATCCAGCTCCTAATTGAAGAGCTCTGCTGAAATCCCCTTCCTCATACTCCTCCTTCCTTTTTGGTGCTAACAATGTAATCGGAAACAAAAGAATGCAACCATCAGAATATAAGAGTATTGTCAAGGGAAAGGGGTTCCCCCTGCAAAGATCCTTTTGTTAAATTGTTATGTCAAAAATAGGTGTCAAATATAAGCCATGGTAGGATCATAAAGAGATAAGAATGAGTTTTTAAGCATAATGGTTGCAATGCAGTGTTTTTACTCAGGGCCAAACTGTACGTGATGTGGAGTCATGTCTATCCCTTATATATATCTTTTTCCTTTGCTTTTCTCTTTTATAAAATGCCCCTGTGGAGGCTTCAGACTAAAGTAGAAGAAACACATACAGAGAGCCGCTTCTTAATGTTTATCCTTGCTGTTTTCAAAATATGTCGCCCAAGCTGCATTTTGCACTTCAGGGGATATGGTGGGGAGGAAGAAGGAGAGAGATACAACTGGTCAAGCATTTTGGAGACAGGAGAAAAATGAAGAAAAATGTTAACATTCAAGGAAGCTGGTGTTTAGAATCCTCAGCAACACACTGTCAGTAAAGAAAATGTTTACTAGAGCATTACATTTCAGGTAAAGAGAGAATGACACAATTTGCAACCACTGACTGTGTGTCAAAGAGAAGGAGGAGAGAGGAAGAGGTGGGTGGAAGTGAAGTTGAACCTGAGAGTATTTGAGTGAGGAAGGCACATTGCAAAGAAAGCATTCTAACTTTTGTTACATCTGGTGCCCCCTGCAGCTACGTAGTCAGTTGTCCAAGCATGGTTGCACATTTCTCCACTTCCACACCAAGTACATCAAATAACATGCATAATTTGGCCATCATGAGCCCATTTTTTCTCCTCATACAATTTACCATCTGTACCTGATCCTCATGCATAGAGGTAATGGTCATGCTGTTTTGCTTCTCTAGATCTCCTCATGTTTCAGTTTGCTATATCTTTGGCAATTAAAAAAAATGCTTGTCAACCATAACAGCCAAATGAGACATTTACATTCATAAAGCAATAAACGCTGGTTATAGACAAAAGACTGAGGAATAGTTTGGTAGTAAAGACTATATCCTACAAAGTCCATGGTTCTCATATAAACTGACTTGCATACTCTCAAATTTCCCCTGTTCTTACACAGTGTAGTGAGGGAGAGCACTTTATTGGTGAAGTGGTGATTCAGTCATGCTGGATTCTTAAATAAGTGATCACTTTGCAGATAGGGGAGGGAGAAAGAAAAGTAAGATGAGCACCTATGGCACCTATTTGGTGGAGAATAGGCCTCAGGAACTGTTCCTATGCAACTACAGGGGTTGGGAAGGAGTCTGTCCTTAGGGCTGACCTGAGAGTTTTTGCCCTCATTAGAAACCATGACAAGGGGTTTGGAACTATTGAGGAGAAGCTTGGCTAGTGAGCAGCCCAGAATCTCCAGGGCTCAGATGTTGTCATCTTGGAAAGCTGGGAAGTCTGGAAGAGACCAGAAGCTCCTACAGTAGGGATATCATTCCATGCTGTTTTCCCTCTCCCCATTTCAAGACACTGAAAACACAGAGATAACGATGTACGATGACGCCCTTCCCATGACACAGGGGGATGTCCTGTCTGTGTGTGTCATAAATCATTAGGAAAGTGTCTCAGAAGTCCTTGAACATGGGGGAGGGGGGAGATGATGAAAGATTTTCTTCTGAGCCCAGGAATCAGTATGTAATTGAAGAAAACAGCAAAAACCAGTAGGATGGGAACTGTCAAATTTGCCTGTGTTGAATCATTTCAGTGATGTGGAATAAGGGGACTTCCTGTGGGCGGTCCGCTACCACACATTGACATTTCTCTCCAAAAATCCTGCCTCATGAGCCTGGTGTGTTGATTTTTCAAAATTAATTTTATCATTTTGAAATTTCAAAAAAAAAAAATTCCCTGTCTGTACTGCTAGCTTTTAAAGTTTCTGACTTCCTCAATGGAGAGTACTGAGATTGGGAGGAAAGCCCAGTATCCCCAGAGTGGTGTCTCATTAAGATCAGTGCCTCAGGTCTACTCCAAAGAAGCAGGATTGGGGGGGGGGATTTCTGTATCCCCAGAGTGGTGTCACTTCCAGATCAGTGTTTGGGGTCTGCCCCAGAGCAGCAGGATGGGCGGGGAAAGCCCAGTATCACCAACGTTTATTCCAAGGGTTTTTTTTTTTAATGGAGTGGGCAGGAGCTGCACTTGCTCATGTGAGAAATCTGAAAAAGGAAGGTTTTTTAAAGAAAAGGCAAGAATAAGGAATGACAAATGGAACTATGTGCTTTGTAACATTACAGGATTAAATGTCAAAATAATATGATGCTTCCTCCCCCCCCCTCCCACACACACATATACATTGGATAGTGTCCTAGGTTTGTTAACTCTTTTACACATCACAGGAGGAAACAGTTTAAATAAATTGACCCATATTTCAATCCAACTTTTATGTGTGGTGTCATTATGTCATTGAATCGGTCAGCAAACACAGTGATAGTAGTTAACTGCTTATTAGTTCTCTTTTGCAATATTTTTGAGGGTGCTGAAAAAATACTGCTGTAATAAATGTTGAGTGCATTAAATTGTACCATTATTTGACGTTAAAATGGCTGAGGTACTTAAGGACAACATAAGATGTGATGGTGGCAATTGCCTGTGTTTATTCAAATAACCCCTTGAGGCATCCAAATGATGAACTTGTTAGAGTTACAGAACAATCCCTACAGTTTTCTTGTATATAATGAGCATATATATTCCCCTTAATTTGTAGTGTGAAATCAGTGTATGCAGTTAATCACTAGAAATGGCTGTTTGGAACTTATCGTTCAATTCTGAAAAATGCAACTTGGTGATTTCATATTGCAAATACCAATCACAGCTCTTAGGAGATGGTTGATATGTTCTAGCTGCAACCCGGAGGTGTCTGAAAGTTCTTGCTAATATATCTGTATCATTTGAAATCAATACATCCTATTTTAATTACCTAGCTCCAAATCAAATATCACCAATGCAATGAAAAGTTGCAAATACATATTCTGTCCATCAAAATAAAAGTGTATTGTATTTCATAATGTTATAAGATCTTCTGGGGTTACATGAACAAGATCATATGATTCACTAGAGATCAAATGTCTTAACCTTTATATTTTAACTGTCTTGTTGAAGAGACTCACTCAGTGAGCAATTATATTTTTCCTCTCCTCCTACTTTCCCTCTTTTACCAAAAGACAGCAGAGGATAATCTATCATTGTAAATGAGCTGCAGTCCCATTTAGACCAGACAGTGGGCACTGAAGACAGCTAATAGAAACAGGTACAAGGCAGAGAATTTTATTTCTTGCCCGCCTCTCCTCATGACTCAAGGTGGCTTACAATGTAGCTAAAATACATAATCATTATATAAAATACACATATTAAAACATTTATTCAAAATAGCATATTAAAATACACAACTATGATTAAAATATAGTGGACACGAGATGTGAGTTTAACATTCATGATTAAAACTGGCTGGGTTTTTGAAGTAAAATAATAATAATAGTAATCATCATAATCATCATCATCATCATCATCAATTACAAGCAACAAATTGTGTCTTATAGTCTTTTGGTAGCTTTTACTCTTTCCTCAATGTCCCCTAGCTAAGGAAATATATTCTCCCCAATAATTTTATCTTTATGGAAGTCCCCTGGATAGACACACTGCATAATTGAAGCAATTTAATACCACTTAGCTGTCTTGTCTCCATCCTATGAAATTCTGGGGCTTGTAGTTTGTTGTGATACTTTGAATTCCCCACTAAAGACATCTACCACCAATTCTATTGAAATATTTTGCCAAATATAGAGGTGAAGCCATGACACTGAAAGTGGTTTCAGGGTGTGATCACAGTGTAAGTGTTAATATATTTGGTCTTTTTACAAGGATCAGCCTAGGAATTCTCTATAAACAAAATCCCACTCAAAAAGTTACAAGTTACAAGTCAAAACTGGTCACAGACATCAGATCAATTTAAGTTTTTATTTCTTGTGTTTGTTTTGTTTTGTTTGCTTTGTATGTTGTTCTTGGGCCCAGTGTAGCCTCAGCCTGCAGCAGATGATGGAAGTAAAATCTGGATCCTAGCCTATTCATTGTTGCTTATCCCTAACCTTCAAGTAAAATATGAAGATAATTTGTGTTTTGAAATAATGATGTTGACAGAATGACAGAATATTAAAAATAAACAAACCTGACAACTGGATAGCTGTTGTAAGGAAATTAAATGGATGAGAAAAGGAGAACAAGATGGAAGAAGAAATGGAAAAATCCCCAATGCAATCCTTTTCTAAAAGGATGAAGTAATCCCTAGTGTTTTCAGCAATGTTTGCATTTTGCACACAATTTCTGTGAACACCTTTCATTGGGCACTCAATAAAAGGTGAAAAGGGAAAATGCAAAGTATTTGTCTATCCTTCGTTTTTTTCTTCTTAAGATCAGTGCAAAATATCAACCTTTTTGATGCTCCTGTGACAAATGTTACTGAAGTCTATTCCTTCCACTGTGTGTGTGTGTGTGTCTGTATGAGAGAGAGAGAGAGAGAGAAAGAGAAAGAGAAAGAGAAAGGGAGAGAGAGAGAGAGAGAGAGAGAGAGAGAGAGAGAGAGAGAGAGAGAGAGAATATGTTGGAAAATGGTTCTGACTAGCATAAAATAACTGTTTTCATATTTGAAACTTACTTCTAAAATAAGCACGAATTGCAAACAACAGCGAGTGCCTGGGCAAATTTAGTTCTCAGCATAGGGATAAACAGCTTCTTTCTTTGTGGTGGTCCTAACATTCAGGAGACAAACTGCTTTCATTTTACTAACTTATGGAATTTGGTCAAATTAGCAGGAATAGGGACATAAACATTGCTTTCTTTCTTTTGACCCATTTCACCAACTCCAACTTCTACTTTCGCTTCCTGTTGTCTAATATAAGATTGTGCCATTGTTTTTTGTTTCAACTTTCCAGCAATTTAATCTATCTATGTTGTAACACATTTTACTCATGTATAAATGGATGCACTTGATCTGGATTTCACATTTCTGCCATTGCTTCAAGTTTGCTTCTGTGCATTTGTTAAGTTGTCTGAATTTTTAACTGTTCACATATTTCTTTGAAGCACCCTATTATCTTTACAAATGTGTGAATTAACAAAGTGAAGTATGTTTCAGCATCTTAGGCTGCTTTCACCAAAACTGTTGAATCCAGCAAAATCCATTTTGATCCCTAAGCAGAGTGCCCTTTTAAGCTATTTGGGAAGGGGAAAAACATAAATGTGATCACAAGTTTGTCTAAAAATTGAATATTACCAAGAAACTAAAACAATTCATTTTCACTGGCACTGGCTGGATGGTTGACCTAGTTAAGGATAAAAATAGCATTTCCACACCTCTTCAGACTTGTTACAACAAAATGTGTACACCCTCACAGAAATGGATAAGAGGATGTTTAATGTAATGTGCCTATAGCCACTGAACATAGAAACTGACTTGTGAAAACAATGCATGTAAATGACACAGATAATGTTGCAGTAAATATATGCATAAAATTCATGTGTGGACTTTTTGTAGAAAGAACAAGCTTTTAATGCAGTAAGTGTATTTTCTGCACAGAAATAACATTTCTGCACACAAAACGTATGGGACAAACTCAGAAGTTGGCCAAAACCTGGCTCTCAGGTTTTCTTATTTATGCTGTAGTCATAATTAGAGCACATAGCCAAATCACCAAGTTCCACATGACATATGGGTGGATGCACAACACATTCAGCTATTAACCTGCATCAAGGGAAAGCAGAATTTGCTCTAGAGCTTCCTAGAATCTTTGGAGTGATCTTACAGTATCAAAGATGTAGGTAGGATCGAAGAGTATCTGACTGCCAATGACTCCCCTTGCCTCACCATCAGCAAATAGACCTCCACTCCTCCTGAGACTTACTGATGAGGTCACATAATTTTTTGTGTGATTTCATCAATTGCTGAACCATATGACCATAAATGTGACCTCATCAAGAAGCCTCTGAGAGAAGGTTGCTTGCTGGTGGTGAGGCAGAAGCAGCAGCAGCACTGATGCACCCATGTAAATAGCCAAAGGGTTCCTAGGGCTGCATAACAGCAGCGCTCAAGTCAAATCAGAAGGGTGCTAGAAACAAAAGTAATGCTATGGCTTTGGATATCCTTGGAAATTTAGAGACATGTTTTGTCTTGTAAGTGTTGACCCAAATTTTGTTGTTTATTAATGTTATCCTTTAAAAATCCTAGGGTTGCCTGGAGAAATGACAGTTCGGGTTTTTTTTGGTCACATGATTTATTTGACAACATGACAGGCCCAGAGTTGCAATTTTGAGGTTATAAAGGAATGATTCATGAAAAGTGGCCTTTGTTGGCATGGCATGTTGACTCTGTTGTCTTGGGAGTGTTTCTATCCAGGATATCCTTGTGATATGATGTGTTGAAGGATCTGAACACATAGCTGAAATGTGTTGAGCTGCTCTTCTAAGACAGCCACCAATTTGCACTTGCTACAAGTGTAGACAGTGAGCTTTCTAGTAAGAAGATAAATATTATACACATTGCAGCATACAATGACAGCTCATTTTGTCCCTTGTTCTTCCAGGTTTTTTTTTTTATTTTCAGACTGTAAGAATCTTTACTGATATGACTGGCTTTCAGAGATTGAGTTCCAAAGACTGAAGCTGGATCCATACTGCCATGTAATGCAGTTTGGAACTCCATTATTATGTTCAGTGTAGACACATATAATGCATTATACAGGGCTACACTGACCATAAAATGTAGTTCCAAACTAAATTTAATGGCAGTGTAACTCAAGCTAGTGAAAGCAGTTATTTAGAGCTAGGGTGGTTCCAGACAGGGGAAAAGTCTGGTCCAACCCAGGTTTTAAAAAACATGGGTCAGGACAGACTTCTGTCCCCTCACTGGGAAAAAAACCCCCACATTTTCCGGCGGGGGGGGGGGGGGTGTATGTGTCCAGATGCCCTGTTAGACCTTCCAGCAGGGCACCCGGGCACAAAACAAAACCCCTCAGAAAAGCCTTAAAAAGAGAAAATAACTTACCCGGCCACCATTAGGCCTCATAGTACACTTCCTGGAATGTACCAATTACATGTAAGGAGGCTGGGGGAGGCAGGAGCAATTTTTCCCCTCCCCCACTTCCTAGCATGTAATTGGTATATTCCAGGAAGTGTACTACGAGGTTTAATGACAGCCAGGTAAGTTATTTTCTTTCTAAAGCCTTTTTTTTTGGAGGGGGAGGGGGCATCTCGCATCACTGGGCTCCAGGAACCCAGAAGGTGCAAAATGGGTATATTGACAAACCCCAGGGAAATCCCATGCCTCCTCATGGGTCTGTCCAAACAGGGCTCATAGCCCATTAGATCCGAGCCAGGACAAAGGTGCAAGTCTAATGGGGATAGCTAATTAATTCAGGACAAAGCAGGGCTTTCCTGCTTTGTACCAAAGGAATTTGGATGTCCTGCATAAAAATGTGAGAGGGTGTGCATTTTGGGTGCTATCTGGATGTGCCCCCAGTGACTGTTAGACCTGTCTCCACATGCATCAGTAATTGAGCAGAAGCCTTGTCCTCTTAGTGCAGGGGTACCCAAACCAAGGCCTGTGGGCTGGATGTGGCCCTTCAAGGTCATCTGCCTAAACTTTAGACTTAGGGTTGCCCTAAGTCTGAAATGACTTGAAGGTACACAACAGCAACAACAATAACAACAACCCCCCCCAATTAACCTGACTATTTTATCAGATGAAAGCAGGTCTATACCTCCAGTTGTGTGTGTGTGTGTGTAAGCTAGCTTTGGATAGCATAGGGAAGGGTTAACATGCCTGTGGGTTATGTTTTGCTCTCTGTGTTCAGAAAATTTCACCTCACTTTCTGTCCTGGTGTTAATTTGATTTTTTTTTAGGAGCCCCCGGTGGCGTATTGGTTTAAAGCCTTGCAACTTTAAGGTAGGGTTGCTGACCCGAAGGCTTCCAAGTTCGAATCCAACCCGGGGAGAGTGCGGATGAGCTCCCTCTATCAGCTCCATGCGGGGACATGAGAGAAGCCTCCCAAAGGATAGTAAAACATTAAAAAAAAAACATCCGGGTGTCCCCTGGGCAACGTCCTTGCAGACGGCCAATTCTCTCACACCAGAAGTGACTTGCAAGTCGCTCCTGACATGAAAGAAAATATTGGATTTTGAAAAATTTGGCTTGTTGTGGAAACAAGGATTGGTGACAAAGCTTCTGCTGAGACACCTTTTCCCCCTGATAACTCTTTCTGGAGTGAATTTCCCTTCTGAGGGGTAGATTTCTCTCACTTCCTATTGTCTGACCCCCGTTCTTAACTATGAGTTGTTTGTAATACACATGTTTGTAATTCAGGGACTACCTATACATTTGCAGATATACACATATTGAGAAAATAACAGAAATCTATTATCTCATATAATAGTACCTGCCTATAAACAGTCTGATGAGTCAAAAATATTGCATACTTTTTCTAGTTCCTTCAAAATATCATAGTTCTTGAAATTTATAAGTTAGGACTCACAACAGTTGAAACAATCTGATATCATATTTCAGTTATAGATACAGAACTATTTTTTTCAATTCTAAACTTAACAAAACAAAAATGAGATCTGCAATTATATTTTGTTCCCTAAATAAATGGACAAATATGCTTTCTAGAAAATAAATGGAAATAGCCACCTTGAACATTTCAGTTCTGCTCACTACCATGAAACCTAATTCAAAGTCACTGCCCTTTCAAAATATTGTTATCTAATTCCCTAGAATGCTGGATAATGTCACAAAGTTTATGTCATGTTGTATTGCCTCACATTTATGCTGTTAAGTCAGGGTGACATGGTATAACAGGCAATGTGAAGTGGTGAGAAGTAATTCATTGTGACATGAAGTGTAGCTGAAGATGTTTCAAGATGAAGATGGGGCACTGAGGGTATCTTTTCCTCTCTATCTTTAGTCTTTTGAGAAAGATAACTTGAATGTATATAGGGCTTTTATTGCTATAATAAATGCTACAGATTAAGCTGAGGTGACTAATTGTTTACATAACTATAGCCCATAATACTTAAATAGGCTGTGACATTTCAGATTGAAAACAGAGATAGGCAACATCTCACCAAAAGTTGTTTTTTCTTTCAAAGTTCATACTACAACTTTACTTACTACAGCTTTACCGTTTATTAGGAGCACACAGTAATAGTCCATTATTAGTCCTATTCAGAAAGATTCGGTTTTGTTCTGTTTTGTATGTGTCAGAATCATAAGAGTGATTCTGAATCAGATATTAAATGCCATCTGGCACTGTGTGAGAACATGTTGGTATTTTTATCTGAAGTTAAAAATTTAATGAGGAAATACTTTGGGGGACGTGGAGAAAAAGTAAGAGGAAGATGAGGGGCACATTTCTACTAATAGTTTAATACAGTTTGAAGGCAAGTTGAGAATGTAGTGGCTGCAAAATGCATGCCACAATGCATGCCACAACCAAATCTTTCTAGTCAGATGGCCAGACAGCTAGGCTCTAAAAAAGCTCAATAATGACAATGTTCTGTTCCTGGCTTGAAAGTGTGTGTTCCTGTTTCATTGTGTAGTGTTGACTTGGACAGAAGAGATCCTACCTCATTAGGTTGGTTTGTGTAGCAAATACTTCATGAAATGTCTAAAGGGCACCGTTTTTCTGGTCAGAACAAAGAATGGAACTTTTGCAGAGATCTGCATATTGATATATCATCCTGGGGCTTAAAAAAAAACCTGCTGAGGTTGCCAGCGGAAGTCTCAAGTCAGCCATCTTGGCAGCCTCTAAATCTCGGAACAAAGCGGCAAGTCTGGACAATGGAGGCAGAAATCCGCAGACTAATATATCTTCTGAATTCCTGGAATTTTTGACCCCTGTTTAAAACTCGTGATTTAGTGCTGTCTGGAAGTGCCCTCACATGCAGAGATGGATTCAAGATTCCTTCAATAAAATAACTACACTATACATCATTCACATCTGTAAAACATGGCAACAATGAATTTATTGTGAACCAATATCACTGCAAGCCATAATTTGTACCAACCAAAGCAATGTCTATTACTTCTAATGTCTATAAAATGTTAATGTGTGTAATTGAAAACATGTCAGATCTGGGAAAATCCCCTTACATTCTTCCTAGGTCAACTGAAGCAATAAACCTTTGATTCCACTCTCACATCTGTGCATCTTGTTTTGGAAACATTGGAGCTAGTATGCTGGGAACAAACCCCATGATTCAAGACAATAATTTGACAACACTTTAACTGCTATGGCTCAATGATATGGAATCATGGTAGTTGTAATTTGATCCAGCCCCCTTTGGCATAGAGGACTTAAGACTTTGAAAAACTATATTTCTCATTATTCCATGGCATTGAGCAATGGCGGTTAAAGTGTTATCAAATTGCATTAAATCAGCCCTATTCTTACAGCCCTATCACACAACACTGTTATAGCATCATTATTCCAGGCATGGAGCTTTATCAGCTGTGTGAAAGGTGAGCAGGTGAGTGGACTAGTGAATGAATTAGTGCTTTCAGACTCAGCTGCATGAAGTGCCATGCCCATAGGCAGGAGGGCAAAGCTGTTGCTTCTGTAGTGCAGCAAGACATCTGGAAGGGAAGCCAAGCTAGACTGTTTACAACAGGTATGCTGTCTTCCTCCGCTGGCTACCATGTTTGCTGGTTATCCACCAGCAGTACCTTGGGGCAATAAATTAACAATGCAACTATTATGCAAGAAAAGCAAAAAATACTGATTTGGGGATGCAAAAATGGAGATGTGTCTATTATGGTAATAAAGTACTATTATCGCATTTCACCATATAATAGTTGCCGCTGTGCAATACACTAAAAGTGTAATATTATTTATTTACTTACTCACTTACTTACTTACTTCATTTATACTCCACCTTTCTCACCCTGCAGGGGACTCAATGCCGCATATGAACATAACAGTATAAACATACCCCATTCCAACTATAAAACTGTTAAAATGCTTGAGCAAATAAAATGCATAGAACAATTAAACAAATTAAAACATATAAAGTGCTTGATTCCATTAATCCATAATCCTTATTCATAATCCTTGTCCTGACTGTGCCAAAATCCGTAGTGTCTTATTCTCCAAATGCCTGCCTACAGAGTCAGGTTTTTAACTTTTTTCCTGAAGACCAAAAGGGATGGTGTCTGCCTGATGTCGCTGGGGAGGGATGGCCACAGCAGAGGGGCCACCACTGAGAAGGCCCTATATCTTGTCCCTTCCTCCCCCCCATCACACTTACGAATTGGGTGGGACTGAAAGCAGGGCCTCCTCAGCATATCTTAAAGCTCTAGTTTATTTATTTATTTATTTGCTGTACTTATACCCTGCCCTTCTCACCCTGGAAGGGGGACTCAGGGCAGCTTACAAACTATGGCAATTATTCAATGCCAGATTCAGATAATAACAATATCAATAAAACACAATATTATAAAACTAAAAAGAAAACATTTCAAACGATTAAAACATATTAAAACATATCAAACAAATCAAACTTACATTGCATTGATGCATAATTACAGGTCTTACATTCCAGTGGCTAAAACCCTGATAAATAGCAGCTCAATGCCCTCAAATCATTGTCACACACAGCCCACCCCCAACTAAAATTAGTCCAATCCACCCCACACCCAATTGTCCTTAAGAAATGTCCAACGGGCTGATGAAAGATTACCAAAAAGACATCCAGCGGGTCCAGTTTATTTAGCCCAGACCAGTCCGTTTGGTCCGGGGGGGGGGGGGGTGGCAATCGGGTGGCTTGCTAATAAAAGTACAAACACTGAGCAGCGCCTTCTCCAAGGGAGACAATGACAATGGAGGTAGTTGACTCATAAGGGGAGATGCATTTGTACAGGTAAGTTGGACCAGAACCATTTAGGGCTTTATAGGCCAAAGTCAGCACTTTGAATTGGGCCAGGTAGCAAACTGGAAGCTAGTGGAACTGCTGCAACAGAGAGTTGTATCCTCCCTGTATGTTGCTCCAATAAAGAATCTGGTTGTCACCCATTGGACTACTTGAAGCTTCTAGGCCGTCTTCAAAGACAACCCCACAAAGAGCGCATTACAGTCGTCTATGTGAGATGTTACAAGACCATGGGCCACCGTAGCCAAGTCTGATAGAACTCTATTGCACAGATTCATTCCAGATTTATCAAATGAGTTTTAATGCATCTTTTAAAAACTCTATTTCTATCTTATTTTATAAAGGGGGTAAGATTTACTAAACATCAATAATCACTGTTTTTTAGAACATTAAATGATCTAATCATTGTAGTAAACTGCCCTAAAGAGAATATATGAAATGCTCTAGGAAACCAGTTGATTTTCTCCTCAAAACCATGTAGTGGATTTCCACACATAGACTAAGCTGAAAGGAAAGACTTCTGAGCTAATTTGAATATGATATGGCTCAGAGTAAAGGGCGAAGAGGGAGGGGAGGGGAAAGGGGGGGAAAGAGGAAGAAACAGACAAACTAATATATATGATCATGTGTACTCAAAGGTTTGGTCATGTTCAAGATCCTAATCCATTTAATCCAGTGAGAAACAACTGTTCCTCTCTAAATCAAAAACTTTTTTTTTCTGAGGATGTCAATGCTGTGTTGGACTGCTCAGCTGGTTAATACCAATTTTAGGATTGCTTGACAGCTGGTATGGAAATTTCTCTTTTTCTCCCACACTATGTTTTGTTGTCTCTGCGTACTCTCCTCACCTGTTGCTATCAAATGCCTCTCCTTAATGCTATTGTGGTTTCAGTTATGCTTGGTACTATTTTGCATGCTGATCTGACTGCTTACTTCTGATATCACTTCATGGCATCCATCTCTCTTGTACTCAGCAGATGTTGGCACCTGCATGGGTCTGTATCCAAGATTTACCTAGCCCTCTCCTGGTTGGTGATCCCTACTTTCTGCCCTGTTGCCAGAATACTCTGGGATGGTGGAACACCTACAAGCAGCCACCAACCCCATGCCATTCATTCACCCTCAGAAGACTCTCCTGGGAAAGCGATCCCCTTGAAGTTTCCCTTTTTGGGACCCGCAATTGATATTCCAGCAGGTTGGGAATTGTCCATCCAGTATCCCAAAGCCTACTGCCCCAACCATTATAACCTGAATAGCTTCTAGAAAAACATGAATCCCATAACTCCCAAATGCAAGATGATTGAGTCAACCCGCAGGCTGTCCAGGAATATACACCTTGCAAGCAGACTGCCCTGAAGACTCTACTCAACATCCAGGTACCTGGATGCCAGGCCCACTGGTGTGAGTCAATTGGCCAACTAGCTGAAACACAAGTCAACATGTTGGTAAATCCAGTTCATTCAATGACTTTACTCTTGTCGGCACCACAATAGACTCTTTTGTTTTCATCTCCCTGGTTCTGGACATTTAGGTGAATTATGTTTGATTTTGTATAAACAAACTTGATTTGAAACAAGACATCTCTACATCCTGAAATTCTGTGTAAATTTTAGTGGGTTGTCATTGTTTGATCATTCAGCAAGGTTAAAAAACTTGCTGACATAGCATAGTCAAATGGGAGAATATGTTTTATTTAGAAAAAAAATTAAACTAAACACACCTAAAATCTCAAAGCACAGATATATTTCAATGTAGTTTAATGCATTCTAAGATCAGAATATGTAATCAATGTTAAAATCTGTGTATTAAAAGTTAGAAGACAGGGAGTTTAGAAAAACATTACCAATGTGGGAGTATTAACTATCTCATTTTTCCTGTTGGAAATGGGTGCTGTTTTCATTTAAACTTATGTAATTTAAAAAGAACATTGATGATTTACAGGGATGCATTAAAATATTTTTATAATTAGAAATTTATACACAGTGATTTCTGTTAAATGTTGGGATTTAATTAGGTGTTCAGCTTCTATGAGAGAGCTTTTTAATAAGATTTTGAACTCATTTGCCGAGACGTCTATTAGAAGTGACTTTGTAATTAATTGTCTATCAGGGAGAAAAGATGGATGAATAAAGGATGAAAAACAGTGCCTGGTTATTAGTGTTTCTTTCAAAGTGTTACATGTTTCATGATGACATCAAGATATTTTGGCTGGTTCCTTTACTGAAACAAAAATGAAACAAAAATGTTTGACAATATGTTGAGATTGTGTTGTGAGAATTTAATTGACTACTTTAGAAATCTGAACTCAAAAAATGTTGAGTGATCTAGTAGAAAATAAGGCTATATCATTAATAATAATTTGGTTTTAAAAATGTTGACCATCATCAATCACATTTTTCATATTATCTTGTTAGGTGCTCCTTCATGATCTGGCATATGTGTAGGGTTACACAGTCAGTTTTCTTTTGGATCCTTGTTGGTCCTGACTTGTCTATCATTGCAATTTTTCATTGGGAAATTCATTTTTTTGCTTATGAGGATTATCAAAGTGCCTTGTGAGAGTTTAAAACTAAAGTTAAGGCTGAACCCATAGCATCTCACTTTTCATTTCACAAAAGAAATGTGCAAAACCGGATGTAAATGTAGAGAATGTCTAAAATGTTGAGGGTTGATTTCTAGTGGTGTTTATTTACAAGGTAGAAAAATTATAACATAGACAACCAGCCTATTTCTTGTTCCTGTCATTTTTGGCAAAATGTAGCCATAAATGTTTTCCATTAAATTGCTGGATGCCACACAGTAAAAAAAAAAGTGCATGTGTTCACACACAAACCAAATTGTGTTAAATAGTCGATTTTTATTTCTTTAAAAATGTCTAAAACCCACTCACACTTTCTTCCTTTTTTTACTTGTAAGCATACTTTTGGTCTTCAGTCTTGACAGCATGCTTCACATATCTGGCTTTTGTTTTGATTTTCTGTTACCAAAACTGTTCATATAAACTGAGTATTTCTTGAAACTTATATTTTTTTATCTCTTCCTTTGCTTGCTTTCTTGCCATTTTTGGTTGTAACACTATCTTCTGTTCCTTTTCTTTATCCATCATTCTGTTTTCAAAGTCTTTAAATTTACTTATCAAAATGACTAAACAGCCTCCAACAAGAAGACTGGGTGTGTAATTTCAGTTGCATCCTTAACCGTTTCTGCCTTTATCTTTTTCTATAGGCGATTTTAAAATAGTAACTTTTTCTCACTAGGAATATAATGTTCCATTTATCATGACTTTAAGATGAATTAAATATTCAGATCTTTAACCATATATGTGATATTTCCTGATGCAAGGATCAATAAAGAACAAATGCTAATCATTCTAATATAGAGATACATGGTATAAATATATCATACTAATATATACTTCACTCCATTAATTCATCACTAATTTGTTCATCAGCTTATCAATCATTCCTTAAAGAAGGAAAGCTAGGAAAAGGCATACATACACACACACACACACAAAAGTAATTAATAATTCATGAGACTATTAGTAAATTAGAATTACTGGTGTATGCAATTACTCACAGACCCAAGCTACAATATAGCTCTTATAGCCACAGGTTGTACATTCTTCAACTTGCCATGGAAGTTGTGAATAATAGCAAACTATATTGCAATTACTTTGGATGGAAGTTATCATAGAATCACATAGGAAGACCTAAAATTCCCAACCCAGATCATTGTTGTTTTTTCCTATTAATTGGCTTAGCATTGGACAGCAACATTTTTGACCTAAGTGGTCTGTTGCCAAGAATATACAGAATATTTGAAGTCGGATACATTTTGGGACTAACCAGTAACCAATGATTTGCTTTCTCTCACACTGATGTTATTATGTTCCCACTCTGTATGTCCCTCTCCATTATTGGATTTTGCCGCTCTGTTGTCTGAATTACTATTGCTGGTCATACTGTTAAATGGGCCAAATTAATAAGACCTTCCCACCACAGTTTTGTACCATTTTCAAAGCAGTTCTTCGAGGATGGGAATCCCTCCAATGACACCTTAGTGCACTACCTTATATTCCCTTTCAAAAGGGTACAGAAAGTACTCTTGACAAATTTGCCAAAAACTACCTTAGTACATGAGGGTTCTGGTTCTGAAGGTAGTGGAGGAACAATGGGCAGAAGTCCTCAAGAAAAGAAGACAATAAGCAAGAGGTCTTCTGTCTTCCATCAGTGATGGTAGTATTGTTGCTGACTCTTCTCTCCTCCTTGTTGTGAAAATTCTTTTCCCAGCTGAATACACTCTTACTTCACTGGTGGACTGAGGTTTAAAAAATCAATGATATAATTTGTAGAGTAAAAATGCTTTTCAGTGTAAGCAACAGTTGCCCTATGATACTATATAGAAAGACTACTGAAGCTTTTAAAGAGATTTTTGTGAACTTTCCAGATGGTTGTAGTAGATGTAAAGGTATTTTATTGGACTGTTTCCTGAGGTAAGTTTAGCACATTTTTGTACCCAAATGGAATTTAAGAATGCAGGAAGGAGCAGGGAAGGGTTTTGTCAAGTCTGTAAGAAATACTTGTGTGTGTGTGTGTGGGGGGGGGGAGAGGTTCTATGAAGGAGGCTTCTTCATTTTGGATGTTTATTTATTTATTTATTTTGTACATTTATATCCCATCCTTTTCACTCCTGGGGGGACTCAGGGTGGCTTCACAACTGGCAACCATTAGATACCAACACAACAAATTATAAAACAACGACAGTTAAAACATAATTAAAAACATCAGTTATAAAAGCATCCATTTAAAATTACACAGGTTCAAAGTCATAATCCAAGGTCTGTCCATTGTCAGACACATAAATCATTCTCACTACTATCCCTGTGTCTGCTGCCTGAACACTTGGTTCCACAGCCATGTTTTAAGTTTTTTCCTAAATGACAGGAGGGAGGGAGCTGTTCTGATTTCATTAGGGAGGGAGTTCCACAATCCATATAAAGACGTTTCAAAGGACAATGTTATTTGCTTGTATGGCTGACAATAGTGACTCATATCTATGTGTTCCAGGGATTATTCACTCTAAATTTTGGACAATAATGAATGTAGTTTTCACCTCTCAAACTAATGTGCCAATTATAGCATAGCTGTTCCTACAATTCTGCTGTTTTCCAGCTATCAGGTGTAGTTGGAACACATCCAAATGTTCATAAAATGAAAAATGTTATCATGAAGTGCATATCAAAATACATATATTAGCTATAAAATGTATATAAAATTATTGTTTTCTATAAGAGATGTGTACCCTTTATTGTGGAAATAATACTAAGAAAGTGTTCAATACAGGAGTGATAAAATTGTAAATAGTCTCCTCTCCCCATTGAACATCTGTGATTTTGTGTTTTGTTGCTCTTACAGGGGAGGAGTTCCATTTTATGCATAGAATATTATGTAACATAAAAAGATGGGCAACACAGGTAGGATAAAAAGAGAATATACATCACCAGGAAAAGATGACAAAATGAGACACAGATTTGCACAAAACATGTCTAAGCTAAAATACACTTATGGGCACATATTCCCCATTAAAAAACCCTATAATTTAAACAAAAATACATATAGTTCACAATAGTATGAAAACTGTGGCCATTATGTGATCTACATGTTTGTGTAATCCGCTGTCCAGGTGCTACATGCTGATAGCTATATCTCTGCTCTCCACATTCTTTAAACTGAGCTTCGATTGGTTTCAAATACTGGAATGTCTTCAGTGTGAAGACTATCCTCTGTAATGTGGCCAGAGCAAAAACAAAGATTTGCATCATTTGCCATTAATCTATAATGCATAACCTCTTGATTGTGTGGTGGAGTTTTAAGTCTGGCTGAATACAAAAAATAAGTAGAATGATCAGGGTTGCCATTATCCTAACTATTTTAATTCAAGCTAATAACGGGAAGACAGAATGGATCAGGGAAGCTGGAACCTAAGATGGAATTAGGGATAAACTGGAGAACATCCAAAATATATAGCTCATCGGGAGTAAGCCAAGAAGAATGGAGAGAAATAAAGGTTCAGCTCACATGAATCACTACTACATTCTTCATAAAAGATCAATCAACATGCAACTTTGTATGTATGTATCTATGTAACTTTCCATATTTACATCTATATGTGTTGAGGACATTCCATGTAGAAGTTTCTGGGGAAAGAGGAACCAATGAACACTTCTAGTACTGTGCATTCACTTAGTGAAAAGAATTGTGTGAAGCTCTCCATTCTACAAAAGGAAATTGGAAGCTGTCCATTCCAATGAGATTAAAAGAAGAAATTGACAGTGGGGATTAAAATGAAGGAATTGTTAAGATAAAGAATTGTTAGAGAAAGAGTTTGAGCATAATTTGAAGATATGTATCTTGGCATCTGGTTCAAAAATATGTTGAATTCTCTTTTTGTAATGTCATAACAATGATGTTCGTAAATCACATGAAGACAACTCTGAATTCAAAATTGCATTCCATTGTTTATATAATTTGAATAAATTGAATTCCAGTGTTTCTAAAAATATTAATGTATTTTTGAACTTTCATCACTAACACTGAATAATAATAATAATAATAATAATAATAATAATAATAATAATAAATTATACCAATAGTACCTAAAATGCAAGTAGCATTTTCTCTTAAAATGAGAACAAAACCAAAGAAAACCCCACTTTTTGTATTAATTAAAAGTCATATATATATATATATATATATATATATATATATATATATATATATACACACACACACACACACACACACACACACACACACACACACTTATCTGGTGGGTTAGAGACTAGAGAACTCTCAGAAAATGACCTCTCAACTTGCCTGTAATTTGCAAGCACTGAAAGAGTGAATTTCCAGAAAGCAAGTCTTCAAAAGGTGGGGGAAGATGGTGCCATGATCTATCCAATGTGCCTATGGCTGTATCCATTAGAGTGCACACTCCTCTTTTTAAATGACGTAGTAGTGTATAATGTACATTTTAAGCTAGATATATGTTCTGCTAAAGTTGAGAACTGTCGCTGGCAATAACTGCATTAGACAGAGTAAGATGTTATGAACTGGCTCATTTATTCACATTTTAGCTGCACTCCAGAGATATGAGAGGGAAGTACAAATATTTTAAAACAAAGTGTTGGATAGCCTCATATAAACACTACAAATATTATTCATATATTTAATTTTAGTTTTTACCCAAAAGGCATAATTTCAAGGATATAAAATAAACACATCCTTTTGTATAAATTATACACCAGTCATGTTCATTTAATGTGTCTATATCCCAGCTTTCTTCCAAAATACATCAACATTACAGACAAAGATTTCCAGGCAGTCTCTTATCCAAACTCTATCAGTCCCAGATCTACTCAGCTATAGATGAATAATTCTCTTCATGTCCTCAGACTGTACCCTATGATTTGCATTGATATCTAACAAAATGGATTGGGATTAGTGAACCTATGAGTAATACTCTCAACCTTGATGACTGCATCCTCACCTGAGGGCAAAGCTTCCAAAGTCTAGATAGGCAGCTTAAAGAACAATGTATAACTACAACACTGTTATCTTTTGAGGGTTTTTTGTTTGCTTTTTTGTTCCTGATGAAATGATAACATCTTACAATATATTTATTTATTTATTTATTTCAAATATTTCTATCCCGCCCTTCTCACCCGGAGGGACTCAGGGCGGCATACAATTGGCAACAATTCGATGCCGATACATCATTAAAAACAACAACATATAAAAAATACAACCAATCAAATACAGTATAAAATATAAAACATAAAACGTGTTTAAAATCAGTTCGTCCAATATCCTCCAACTTTATCCATATAACAATCTGGGTCGTCTTTATCATTTATTCATTAAAAGCCTGGGCACAAAGCCATGTTTTTAAGGCTTTTCTAAAACTCAAAAGGGTTGGGGCTTGCCATATATCTCTGGGGAGGGTGTTCCATAGCTGGGGAGCCACCACCGAGAAGGCCCTGTCCCTCGTTCCCACCAGCCGCGCCTGTGAGGCAGGCGGGACTGAGAGCAGGGCCTCTCCAGATGACCTCAGGGATCTTCCTGGCTCATAGGAGGAGATACGTTCGGACAAGTAGATTGGGCCAGAACCATTTAGGGCTTTATAGGTCAAAACCAGCACTTTGAATTGGGCTCGGTAGCATATCGGCGGCCAGTGGAGCTGGCTTAACAAGGGGGTGGTATGCTCCCTGTAAGCCGCCCCAGTTATTAGTCTGGCTGCCGCCCGTTGTACTAGTTGGAGCTTCCGGGCCGTCTTCAGAGGCAACCCCACGTAGAGAGCATTGCAGTAGTCCAAACGGGATGTAACCAGAGCGTGGACCACCGTGGCCAAGTCAGACCTCCCAAATGTGTATAGATATATTTGAATCTATACACATTTTACCAGGGGGTTGTTAGTTTAACATCTTCTCCCTTTATTGTTTCTTATTCTACACCAATAGCTCTTTCTAGCTGGACTGGTGGTAGAATAAAACAAAAATCTTATTTCAACAAAAGACTAATGTTGAGACTATTTGCTTGCTTGCCTACCTGGTTTCTTGTCCATTCCTACCAAATACTCCTGCCTGTCTGCTAATCTGTGACCACTATACTACCTTTTCTTGTATTGTGTGAAACTCCTCTGTATAATGATGAGAAAATACTGGAGGAAAATCTTTCCCTAAATAGAAGACTGGACATTTCACAGTATTAGACAATAAGTATAAGGGATGAATTAAAGCAATTGGGAAACATAATGAGGAAATTATTCCATGAGTGTTAATTAAATTGATATGCTGAAAGGTTTATGTGGAATTAACTAAAAAAGAAAATAGCACTGAGAAATAGAGTCCTTGAAATCTGATTGACTGGTGGCAATATTGTTTAGAAATGCTAATTAAGATATGAGATTGTTACTCTAAAATAGTTCCTCACTAGATTTTCACTAACAGCAATTCTGGAAAGCTTCTACATATAGAGACTGTGTTTTATTTCTTAATGCTATGAGGCTAACCTTTTCCAGAAATCTAAGGCCCCTTCCACACAGATGAATAAAATCCCACATGATCTGCTTTGAACTGGGATAGAGGGCAGTGTAGACTCAGATAACTCAGTTCAAAGTAGATATAGTGGGTTATTCTGCCTCAATATTCTGGGTTACATGGCTATGTGGAAGGGCCCTAAGATAAAAGCTTCACTGATAAGTGGAAGCATTTTGAATCTCTGGGAGAAAAAAGGCCTGTGAAAGCCTTCTGAGAAGAATAATTAAGAAAAGAGAATCAGAGTTTGGTGTGAAATTAATTCAATCATGTTAAAAACTTGAAATCTGGAAGTTTTATTATGAACAATATTAACAATTAAATTAATTCAATCAGTATGGTTTTTTACTGGTTAACTCATTACTGAGAGTTTTATTTAGGAGCGTAAAGCAGGAAATTTACGGATAATGGCACTAAGGATGTTACAGATGTATCTAAACACACATTTTGCAATTCTTATCTTCAAAAGTATTTTTCTTATGCTAAAGTTATCTTTCCTCACCTTCATCTGTCCGAATTAACTACAAAGCCATACAATTGTTGTATGATGATGTAGTGTGTCAGTATGTCTGGAAACTGTCAGGTTGAAAAAAGCTCTCCCAAGGACTTTCATCTTACAACCTGATTATGTTTTTTTATTGGTCTGTATCGTTTATATGTCTACCATAAGCAATATAATTTCACTACACTTGAAACACTGGATAAGCACCTTGGAAGACCTCTTGAATCCAACTCTGCTCCTAGAAAATCAGAAAGCTGCTATAGTCAGGAAAGCCTTTACTAAGGTTGGATTATAATGTCAAGATGCATTCCTTTCCAGGGAAAACTCATGTGGCCACAATTATTCATGCCTTAATTACTTCCCTGTGATCATACTGTCACCTAATGACTAAAGATAGTATAGCAGGCTTCAAATAAGATATACAACCCAGGTTCTTCTTCAATGAACATTTATGATATGTTAATAATCTTTGAGCTGTGACATTGATGGCATCTACCAAGAAATCACGTGTAACTGAATTTCTCTTGACTGAGCTTTGGTTCTCAAATAATTCTTCAAGTCCAGGCTTTGTTCACTGAACTGTTTGTGGTCATGTTACAGTCTACTTACACAGATATTTGTCATGGATCTTCCCAGCTTGTGTCTATATGATATCCCATCCATTATGGCTGTCAGGAGTCCCACAAGTCAAAATTTACTATATACTTTAGAACGGATTTAATTTACTCCTCAGAAACCTTCTCTAAGAAGTTAGAACTGCACTGCCTTTCATGTATTCAGTCATAGCAGATGCCTTCCAGCATGAAGCTCTACCCTGATGACTTACAAAGAAGTGAAATGTTGCTGCTCACTCATGTAGGTCCAATGAATTGAAAGGTATTGCATTAGCAGTGGCCTGATCTGCTTGGCTTAACAAGAAACATATCAGAAGAACATCTGGTCTTTGAGTGGAAATAGATCTGAGGCTGAAACTGGTAAAGCATACATTAATAAAACATATTAATTAGAATATCTAACAAATCTGATCAGCGTGAATTCTGATGCAACTCAGTACAATCAATACTTCCCAGATTCTGGTGGAAATTTAGCTTGTGACTCTGTTTTTGCTCTTGGCAAATGTTCCAATGCCATTTTAATCTCAGAGTATCAAAACATTTTTAAAACTTCATTTTTGAGAGAAAATACAAACATCTGTGCAAATTGGGTTGCTGTGAGTTTTCCAGACTGCATGGCCATGTTCCAGAAGCATTCTCTCCTGATGTTTCACCCACATCTGTGGCAGGCATCCTTAGACCTCACAAAATCATCTCACAAAACAATAATGAAACTTTTGCAATGTATTAAAAAGTTGAGAACTGAAGGCAATAAGAAATTATAAAAACAGTAGGCCATTGAGACAACAAAATATCACCTAGGATTTTTAAAAGAAAATGTCAGTTGGAAATTACTCATATCCTGGAAGTGAATACATTTTTATTGTATCTCTTAAAGATTAGAAACCCAGGAAGAAAGGAATGGTGAGACAATTGGTAAAACATTCTATTTGTGGTGATTCCTCACTAGATCCAATGATGAGACAGAAAGAACAATCTGTATGAAAGACACACTTGGGCAAACTTCTGTGAAACTTAACAGTCCTTGAGATATCCTTCCTTAGGCCTCTTGCTACTTTACAGACTGATATCAGCACATTGATGTTTTAGGTGAGAAACATGAAAACTGATGTAGGTAAAGGTAAAGATTTTCCCCTGACGTTAAGTCCAGTTATGTCTGACTCTGGGGGTTGGTGCTCATCTCCATTTCTAAGCTGAAGAGCCGGCGTTGTCCGTAGACACCTCCAAGGTCATGTGGCCGGCATGACTGCATGGAGCGCTGTTACCTTCCCGCCGGAGTGGTACCTATTGATCTACTCACATTGGCATGTTTTCGAACTGCTGGGTTGGCAAGAGCTGGAGCTAACAGTGGCTGCTCACGTCGCTCCCGGGGATTGAACCTGGGACCTTTCGGTCTCCAGCTCAGTGCTTTAGCGCACTTCACCACCGGGGCTCCTAAAACAGATGTAGGTGGTATTAAAAGGTATTAAAAGGGAGGCATGTTCGACAATCTTTGGTTAAATGTTTAAAACCTTAGTAGCTGTGCTGGGGATTATTAAAGAACTTTCTAAAAAAATGACATAAACTGTTTTGCAGAAAACTTAACTGAATGTAAATAGAAGTAAGAATGAACTACTTCATTATTTCAGATCTGAGAAATTTGGAAGCATTTTCCATTGGAAGAAAGAGCACTGTAATTGATTCAAAAATGTCCCCAATTAATCAGGCAGCACAAACACAAACACACAGAGAGACAGCTATATGTAATTTTCCAACATTCTAAAATAGCAGATAACAAATTCCATCTTGAAAAGTGCATTTCCCCTCTTCATACACAAGGAATAGTGTGGACTCATTGTTTGAATTCTTTAAAAAGTGGGGAGAAATGCTGCAGGGGGATGATTCAAGCAGGAGAAATAAGAGGTAAACCTATTCCTCTTTCAGATTTTGTCTTGCTGCTTTTTTTCTGCCTAATCGTGCACAATTTGATTGAGCAACTTTGATCCATTCATTTTTTTTAAAAGTGATAGCACTGAGACCTTTGTCCTTTATTTCTTCCTATACTCCCAAATAGTGGTGGTTATTATATATCATGGTGCTGTAGAGGTGAAGTGAGAAAAAGTTATCTGTCCTCTTTCCTTCACATATGTGTCTATTACCACTTTGGTTAACAACTCTATCACATTTCCAAGAAAAGAAACAAATAATTTATGGTTAGCATGGCTAAAATTATCTGGTGCCTAGTAATTTGGCAATGTTTTACATCCTTATTTATATTCACATTGTCTTTGCCCTCTAAACCAAGAGGTACTTCTTGAATAGAAGACAGTTCTACCAGTGGTCACTTGGGGTGCCAACCCATCTCATTTTTAGATGTACAATTACTGGGATTGGGATAAAGTCTTTGAGACCTCAATTCCCTATAAAATACACATTTTATATCTCCTAAGGTTAACATTTGAAAAATGAGTATACATATGTCCTAATAAATAGGAAAATGTATGCACAAAACAAATATTGTAATTAAATAGATACTCTTTCATATACTCGTACCTATGCATGAATATATGCACATAGCATATCTCTCTTTCTCTAACAAAGTCTCTAACTCGGTCTCTCTCTCTCTCTCTCTCTCTCTCTCTCTCTCTCTATATATATATATATATATATATATATATATACACACACACACACACACACACACACACACACACACACACATCTATGCAAATCGTGAAAATAAAAAAAGCCCTACAATATCGTATAGAGCCATGACAGGAAGTAAATGCTGGTAGGAGTCTGAAAGAGAGAAAATTGAGTTGACATATTTTTTACATTCTAGGAGCCCAACATCTACAAAGTGTGAATGTTAATGTGTCAAGTAGATTGACAAAAACATGGATATCAAGCAAGGACATTTGTTAAGCAGACATGACGGGTAGCAGATTGCATCCAGTGGCAAACTTGTATCAGATGTGAGGAAATTAATTAACCCAGGCTAACCTCTGCAAAGCAAGATTTGCAGAACAGAAATCCAGAAACACAATATGGAGGAGGATACCCTTCTCCTTCTCTTAAGAAACATTGAAGAATCTCTTTAGAAATAAAGGCAATGCAAATAGAAAGGGCTCCATTTAACTTTCCAGTTATGTGTACAGAAATTTAAAAATCTATCATTTTCCAATGGAAGACACACTGTGCGTGTTAATATTTGCTAGACGAATTAAATAATGGTGGCATGCCTGGCCTGCTGCCAACTTATCCTTGTAAGGTATCAACATTATCACTCAAGCCAAGGTGTTACTTTTGTGTTTTTGATCTTTTCAAGTACTTGGCACCAGTCACAGTGTTGATTGCAAAAAATGAACTGACTGGCACAGCTAACCTGCAACTGTGTTCCCTTTTCATTTGACAGAAAATGCCCTTTAGAATGTTTATCCTATGCTGTACTGGATACATAAAAATGATGCTTTTAAAAATGTTTTTGAGCCAAATAAAGTAAGAGAAACAGAATTTACAGGAGACTTCTAAAAGAGAAAAAAGGAGGATTGTAAATTATTTATAATGGATGGAATAGAGATTCATATTCTCAGAAAATAAAATGAAAAATAGTGGGGGGTTTTTTGCCAGAAACCATGCCCATTAAAATTGAACATGCTAATGCAGCATAATAGTCAAGCTGTAATGGAAAAGTCCAAAACTGATAAGAAATATGCTTAAAGATGTTTTTGGTGTTATGGTTGAGCCTTATGGCTCCGATACTGGGAGACGTGGTCGTAAGACTCCTCGAGAGTCTTTCTCGAGAGCGAGAAAGGAAACGGCTGCGGGACTTATTTGCAGAACCAACAGACGAAGACTCCTTTGAGGGTTTTACCGAGGGAATGGAGGAAGAGGTGGTTAGCTCAGAGGAGGATGACATGGAATGGACTCGTGTGAGGGAGGATTTGGGTGTCACCGGCAATGCTAGTATGGGAGGCGACTGGTGGGTTGCAGGATCGGACCCGTGGACAAGTTGGAGGGATGGAACGGGATCCACAGCTGGGGATGCTGTGGGGCGCAGTCAAAGGTGTTTTAGCTCTGATGAGGATGATGATGATGAGGCACCTGGAATTAGGGTAACAGCTGACAGCGATGAGGAGTTGTAAACTGGCATAAAATGGGGTTTAGAATCCAGGGCTAATTGCGTTGGGCAAGGTAATCTGGACGAACGCTTGGGCTCTTGTTGGGAATTTCCTGAAGACAGGTGTGTTTCGTTTGCTGAATACGTAAGTTACCAAGGACACTGGGCATAGACGGCGGGAGGAACTGTTTTGTTGTGCAACCTGTGTTTAATCTTATTAGCTTGGACCTCCGTTGTCTTCTTGACGGACATTATTTGCCTATTCTGGATTGACGCTGGACTGACTGACTGACTACGACCTCGGACTACCCCTTCTGTGGCTTTCGGTGGAATTGGTGAACCAAAGACATCTGTACCTGGCTTTCGACCTCGGACCGGACTGGGACCCTGCTGACCGTTGCTACCCTGATTGAAGTGCCTGGATCCGGATTCCGTTTGTTGCATGGAGGAGTAACACCCTTAGTTACTCATTTGCAGCCTTCGAGTAGCAGAGAGGAATCTGCTGCCAGCTTTTTATGTTTCTTTGAATCCTTGTTTATCAACTTTTGTTTGTTTAAATTGCCGGGCTGAAGTAAGCATTTTCTGTTTAACCCGGATTAAACTCCCGTTTAATCCGGTTTATCTTTTGAACCGCTTTTAGTATCAGCTGAGTCTTTTTTGTGTATCTTTTACACTAAAGGCAAGTGTTTGCCTAGTCCTTTGTTTCATACGGGCACTTTTTAGTTCTGTAACTTTAATAAACTGTGTTGAACTTTATCTGGTGGCGTTCTGTCTGTGACATTTGGATTTGATTTTTCTTTTTTGCCAGATTGTATACAATATGATATGCTTAAGATACTGTAAAATAAGAATATATACTTATACATTTTGATAAAATAATAATAATAATAATAATAATAATAATAATAATAATAATAATAATAATAAAACATGTATAAGTAGATAAAAAGTGTGTAGTAGAGAGATATGTAGTAAAATTGTAATAGAAAAATTAAAAACTGATAAGAAATATATTTAAAGATGTTCTTGATTCTTTTTACTGTCGAATTGTATATGATATGTTTAAGATATTGTAAAATGAGGAATGTAAACTTATACATTTTGACTGATAAATTAATAAAAAATGTAAAAAAACAGTTAAGGGCATACGTTATGATCTACAAATGGCTTTCTTCATATGTCGGTTCAACTGTCAGCTGGAGCCTCCGGTGGCCTAGGGGATAAAAGCCTTGTGACTTGAAGGTTGGGTTGCTGACCTGAAGGCTGGCAGGTTCGAATCCCACCCGGGGAGAGCGCGGATGAGCTCCCTCTATCAGCTCCAGCTCCATGCGGGGACATGAGAGAAGCCTCCCACAAGGATGGTAAAACATCAAAACATCCGGGCATCCCCTGGGCAACGTCCTTGCAGACGGCCAATTCTCTCACTCCAGAAGCAACTCCGGTTGCTCCTGACACACACACACACACACACACAAAAACTGTCAGCTCACTGGTGGATTGGGTTGTCGGTCATCTAGGCAATCTCCAATCAGTTGCGATGAATTTTAGCTTCCTCACTGGTTTCTAGTTAATACAACACAAAAGATGCATAAAGAAAATCTCTTCCCAAAGCACCTCATCGATTGTCAGTGTTTACTAGGGCAGAACATTTTAGCCCCTATGGTCAGATCTTATTGCAGATCACACACAGAATATAAGCATTGTAGAGAATTGTCACCTGCATAGTTGTAAACAACATCACTAGGTGTCTAGCCACAATACACAATTATAAGATCTTGGTTAATGGAGAATCCTGCAGAATCCTAGGATATATGTCTGCATGAGATGCCTCCAGTTCTCTGCCAGAAAGCACTATGTAGATCACTGGATTGGAATGGGCAATAAGACCTAATTAGACTCAGTCCTCCACCATTTCTCATATGCAGGGTTGTTTGTTTGTTTAACAAATAAATATGTCTGAAAAATATATGTTGCTTTGTACCATTATTGTACTTTTTTATCCCAACCAATTTAATGTTTTCTAACCTAAATTAATTACTAGGGCTGTGCAAAATTATCATTAATCCTCGTAAGTTGGATCAAATTTGTTAAATGCATACTTAAATGTCTACACAATATCTGACATGATGGTGTGGCCTGCACCAAAAAATAATCAAAACTTACCCAATACTTTTTCATTTGAATTTTGTAGACCTCGGAAGCCTCCCAAAGTCAGTTTCTTTTTCACCGCAAGCAAGCAAAGCAAAGCCAAAAAGATTGCCATTTCTCTTTAAACTAATGGCCTCTCACCATTAGGAGAGGGAAGCAGCAGGGAGAAATCAGAGTTCACTGGGAAAGAGACTGAAAAAGCACAGAATTCTGGGAAATGTAGTTAGGAAGACGAGGAGCCCTATGCCAGATAATTCAAAAGGCCTTGCCCTAAACTACATTTTCCAGAATTTTGCTCAGCATCAAAAAGCCCCAATCAGGATAGGGGAGAGAGTCATCCCTCCATAGCAGCAGCCAGCCACAGTTCCAATAAATTGTTGAATCTGCAAAGAGAAGGACTGATTGATACTTCTAGTAAGTAAATCTCTGTACTGGGCTGGGAAGAAATCCCTAAATGGAAGTTCTATTGATTAATATGAAAGACATTCAATAAGATAGCTGTTGTGGCTTTTACAAATGTTTTGTCAAAACTTTAGAGAATTCCCTAAAATTAGTGGATGCATGAATATTTCTGAAAATTGGGAGGAATGATCCCCTATTAACTTGTGTCATTGGTTAGAAAATTCAAGGAGATAGCTCTTGTCATTTTTTTTAAAAAAATGTTGTTTATAAAAAGTTTGAAAATTCCCCAACATTCTATAGATAAGCACAATGTTCTGACACATGATGGCCTAACAGTGGTAAGTGTGTTCTGTCATTATTGCAAGTTTCAGCCCAATAGCTGTACAAATAAGGGAGAAAGGAGCCCTGGAAGTTTCCCATTTACGCAGTTACTACATCAAAAAAAGTGATGAAATTTCTTTACTTTTGTTATAGTAATGAAATTTTCACTAATGATACTTTAAAAACACTTTAGAAACACTTTAGAAACAAATCTCCAGCACCCCTAATTTTGTAATGAGTTTTGAAACATATTTTCATCAATCGCACATTAATTACATTTCTACATCTCTGTATGGGAACCATGATACAAAGAAACAGAAGTGATGCTCTCTGGATCATTTAGAGGGAGATGAGCATGGGTGTCAAGAGTCAGACGCCAATTTGAGAGCAAAACAGAGTTTATTCAAGAGATAGCCCAAAAAATAGGCACAAACACAAAAGATGGCTTTAAACACTTAACTTTCAGTGTTTAAAGGCAGTCCAAACAAAAATATATCAAAAAGTATGCTTTAGCAACCAAACCGGATTTAACCAAGCAAATAGTTCAGATTAAACAAAAGGTGCTTCAATTCAGCTTTAAACAAACTAAGTTGGCTTGGGAAACCAGCCAAAGCAAAACAGAGACTTGGAAACTCCCCAAAAAAACTCCCAAGAGTCACAAGCACAAAGCTCTAAACAGAAACTAAAACCGAGCTTGCAAACAGAGTCAGAGCCAGTGCAAAAGGGAAGAGATGGTTCCAAACCCTTTCTGTTGCAAGCAAGCAGGCTTTGGAGATTTAAAGGGGCAGTGCACAAAAGACGTTGTCAAACCGGTCCGGAGTCAAAATAGCAGAAACAGCAGCAAACTGCTTCAGGAGTGCAGGTAATGCCAGAAGCTCAAGGGACAAGGCAAAGAGACGTCGTCAGATTGATCCAGGGTCAGGGCAGGAGACAGCAGCAGGGTCCAGAAGCAAGCCAGAAGTCAAGAGCCGTGGGTAGACTAATCAGAGGGCGAAGGCAGAAACAGGGTCGAATTCCAGTCCAGGGTCAGAGGCTGTAGTCATCAATCCAAGGTCCACGAATTGGCACAAAGACCCAAAACAATGGAGGCAACAGCAGATCTGAAGCAAAGTCCCAGTCCAGTCTTCTTAAACACGTACAGAAATCCCAATGGCGCCCCACAAACATCTTGCCACACGCAAAGTGAAGTGACCAAACATTCCCAATTTATCCCAATTCCCCCTGGGTGTCCAAACACCAACACCCAAAGAGCAGGTGTCCCAAATCCTTAATCAGAATCAGAGCTCCACACAGCTAGATCTCGTGGACTGGGAGTGCCTAATAGTTCATCAGAATCCCAATCATCCTGCCCACACCCAACACCATGCACACCTGAGGATCCATCCTCCCTCCTCCAAACAAACCAAGTGGGATCTGCTTCTGAAGATACCCAAGGTTCAGCAGTATCCATGGGCCCCAATTCCCCAGGCATCTCCGGTGCCCATGCCCAGTCAGTGCCTACTTCCTCAGCCACCACCTGTTCACCAGCATCCATTTCTTCTACAAACTCCCCATCTGAATCTTCCTCAGAAGACTCCCCATTGAGGTCCCTAATTCTCTTCCTGTACAAATCCTCCAAGGAGCCCTCCTCGCGAGGGTTTTTCCTTCCTCTCCTGATCCCACCACCATCATCCACAGTCCCCAAAGGCGCAGTCACAACAATGGGAGTTCACATTGAGGACAAGAAACAAAAGAAATGTATATGATATCCTGTCCCAAATGAAAACTAAATGAAATAACAATGCTATTCATCTATATGTTGGAATTTGCACTAGGATCAGAAAATGCAGTACCACTAAATTCAATCTTTTTTCTGCAATCCTTGTCAGGGGGGAGAGTATTGCATAACAGTTCAAGCACCCCTTTCTTCTGATAACATTGACATGAATCTGATCATGCATGTGCATGCACACACACGTATGCATCCACCTTTAACTTGCCAAGCCATTTTTTGCTTTCATTAGATGTTATGCCAGACTAGACATGCATTGTCATTGTGAAAGTTAATATTAAGTTAAGTACAATGGCAATGCTGATATTCCTTCTATAGATTGTGACTCCTTAGATAAGAAAGTTTGTGGGTCATATTAGAAAAGATGATCCAGCATTATAATTATGAGCCCAGTTATGCAGTTAGTAGCAGCTCTTCAAGAGGTTGTACTTATTTCCTAATAATATATGTTCAGTGGTGCAATAAAGCGTTACTGTGGCCTGATTAGTCAATGATCCGGGACTAACTCTGCAAGGACAGTGTATGCAAGAGCTGCTGCTTTTCACTTTTACCACCTGCGGTGAGCAAACCCCAAAGCCATTGCTATTATGGTGCCATGAGACAAGCATGACTAATACTTGCATATATTATCACTTGAGATAGACTTTATAGTGTCATCCTTTGGAAAGGGGAGATAATATATATAATGCATATTCTGCCATATTGAGGCTTAACAAATACGTAGCCAGTAAGTACTATCTGATCCTTTTTATAGTGGGAGTACCTGTACCCAGCCCAGCTGGATGCAGGAGGGAACTGCTTTGCTGGTGCCCAATTGGGTAGAATGAGAACAACATGTTGTTACAACACATGAGTTGCCCTGATAAAGGTCTGGGGGCAGAAATAGATGCTTCATCATTTCTGGTGACCCCTCCAGCCTCCTATTTCTCACAAATGCTCAGACCACTCACCTGTGTCTGATGCAGTGTAAACATGTCTGGTTGCCTTTGGAATGACTAGACATTTTCTCTCCTCTTTCATGTTTTTGTCTAACCTGTACTATATTCAGGGAAGTTGGATAATGAACTTGGAGTTATATCTTAAATAGGTGGTCAACTTGATAAGTGGCACGAGAGAAAGCCAGATTTAAGTTAAATACCTGTTGGCACCCATTTGGTGAAGGTAAGGTTTCTGGAACTGCTTCTATAGATCACAGAACTGGGGGAGTGAAATGAAGACAATTTTTGGCCTGGCCTGGGGTACATTCTGCTTTAAGTAATGATATAGGGCAGGGAAGGGGAGTATCCTCAGGTTCATCTTACATTGTAAGTCAGTCCAGAGGGCAATGCAGGGTATTGGGTTGCCCCTGGATGTCTGTTGTTTTTCATCTTGGTAAAGGTGAGCAGGGCAATCAAAGACCCATACTAATTTACTCCTTTAGTATTTCACAGGTTCAAGTGAGTTATAGATTTTAATAGGCTAAAAAAGTGGTTCTATTCAACCCAGTATCTGTATCAGGTCTTATCATTCCCATGGTGGGTCAGCAACTGGATTTTTCCAGCATAGACTGCTATTCATTGGTTTACTTAAAACCTTCTATGGTTCATTAATGATTGCACTGATTGTAATTCATGTTTCCTCATGAATTTGATGGAAATAACTTACTTTTTTGAAATATAACAATCACAGTGTGATGCCTAGGGCACCTTTGACCCTGGACCCTGTACCATTTCCTGTCCAGGATGAATAAGATTTGGGTTTTCTCCCAAGTCAGCAAGTTTTGACACCCTTCCAGATGCCTCATGTTGACATTTCTGAGCCAGAGCCAATTAAGAATGCCCTTGAAACAATGCCGGCTCTCCCAGATTCTCCGGAAAACTTGGCATTTGTATATTCAGACAGATCAAACAGACAGAGCCTCGGGAAAAGCACCAGATTAGCAGAGTGTGGTGACTATGGTTAAGCCCAGTTCTCCTGGAAAGAATTGGGGAGTTAGACACCTGGTGAAATAACTGTAACAAGCTCAGTTCCCTTGGGAAGTTTTAGGGAGTTAGGCACCTGGTTTGGGGGAGCTTATGAACTTCAATAAAAGTGTTGAGTTGAGAACTTGCCTTTGTGGTGACAACTTTACATCTCACTGAGAAACATCATCATCTCCAGCTCCTGGATTTTCAAGCGGCCTGACGGTGCGCTTACTCTTGAGTAGACCGGGCACCGGTCTACCTCCTTGCCAAGTTTGGACTGTGTTTCAGCTCCAGAACATCTAGTTCCTGCCTTGCCCTGAAACCCTGTTTTTGGACATTAATTCAAGAGAACTCTTCTTGCTTCTTGCTCTTTTCCCCACTCAAAACTCAGGTGGAGTTTAAGTGTGTTTCGGTTTCTGGATTTTGAACTCTAATACTGGACATAAGACTTTTACTTATTGGACTATCTTTGATCTTTTCTGAAACGTCAATTGCTTCTACAACTTTGCTGCTTATTTCCTTTTGGAACTTTACTTGCTTTAATAAAGATATTATATTGTTATTGGTCTTTGTGTTGGTTTTTGGTGCTCCAGCTGCCTAGGGCGTAACACACAGTGGAAGAAATTGAAACTGTCTTGACTATTTGCTATTATTATCCCTACTATTTACCAACACTGTTACTTAGAATCATAGAATCATAGAATAATAGAGTTGGAAGAGACCTCATGGACCATCCAGTCCAAGCCCCTGCCAAGAAGCAGGAAATTGCATTCAAAGCACCCTCTGTTTAAAAGCCTCCAAAGAAGGAGCCTCACAGTTCTCAGAGTCAGGAAGTTCTTCCTGATGTTCAGGTGGAATCTCCTTTCCTGTAGTTTAAAGCCATTGTTCCACATCCTAGTCTCCAGGGCAGCAGAAAACAAGCTTGCTCCCTCCTCCCTGTAACTTCTGATCACATATTTATACATGGCTAATGGCTATCATGTCTCTTCTCAGCCTTCTCTTCTGCAGGCTAAACATGCCCAGCGCTTTAAGCTGCTCTCATAGGGCTTGTTCTCCAGACCCTTGATCATTTTAGTTGCCCTCCTCTGGACACATTCCAGCTTGTCAACATCTCCCTTGGACACAGTATTCCAGGTGTGGTCTGACCAAGGCAGAATAGAGGGGTAGCATGACTTCCCTGGATCTAGATGCTATACGCCTATTGATGCAGGCCAAAATCCCATTGGCTTTTTTAGCTGCCACATCACATTGTTGGCTCATGTTTAACTTGTTGTCCACGGTCTTTTTCACAGGTACTGCTGTCGAGCCAGGCATCCCCCATTCTGCATCTTTGCATTTCATTTTTTCTGCCTAAGTGAAATATCTTGCATTTGTCCTTGTTGAACTTCATTTTGTTAGTTTCGGCCCATCTCTCTAGTCTGTCAAGATCGTTTTGAATTCTGCTCCTGACTTCTGGAGTGTTAGCTATCCCACCCAGTTTGGTGTCGTCTGCAAACTTGGTGATCGTGCCTTCTAACCCTTCATCTAAGTCATTAATAAAGATGTTAATCAGAACCAGGCTCAGGACGGAACCCTGCAGCACTCCACTTGTCACTTCCTTCCAAGATGAAGACGTCGCATTGGTGAGCACCCTTTGGGTTCGTTTGCTTAGCCAATTACAGATCCACCTAATGGTAGTTTTGTCTAGCCCACATTTTACCAGTTTGTTTGCAGAAGATTGTGGGGGACTTTGTTGGAGGCCTTACTGAAATCCAGGTATGCTACATCCACGGCGTTCCCTGTATTGACCCAGCTTGTAACTCTATTGAAAAAAGATAACAGATTAGTCTGGCATGACTTGTTTTTGGTAAATCCATGTTGACTATTAGTGATGATCGCATTTGTTTCTAAGTGTTCGCAGACCACTTATTTACATTGTTACATGGGGTGGGGAAGAAGACTCATAATTTTCATGTTTTACTAATAGACTTGAGCTGCCTCAGTATTTATTGATAGTTGGAACTTTATTCGATACCACTGAACAGGTAAATATTCTTCCATGGTTCCCCCAGGCTCTAATCAGTGCTGTGGAAATATATATACAGTGCAAGTTCAGTGTTCTATCAGCATTGCCTCTAGGTTGCTGATCCACCTTTTGCACTTAAGGGACCATAACCATTACAGGAAAGTAAGAGAGAGCCAATTAAAAATATAAAAATGTAGAAATCCTACTTGAAGGCTGAAACAATTGGGTGCTCTAAATGCTTTGCTGATTCTAGACCTCAAGCTGTTCATCCTCTCTTTGTAAAATGCAGAATTGTCTGAATTATCTGATGAGTGATGAGTTCTGTGACAGTCTCAACACCTGAAGTTCCCTTTTAAGTAAGAGGCTATGAAGTTGCTGAAGGCCAACCAGGATTTAGTTCTCTGAACATTCTCTTGAAGCAGTAAAGGTTGCACAAGATATACATAAATTGTTCTGAGTTCTTTCCTCTTTACTTGAAGATATGACAATAAAACTCCTCAGCAGCTTATGAAATGGTTGGTTATAGGAATGGAAATTCCCTAAATAATATTACCTTCAAAACAATGTGGAGTATTTGGCATGTTAGACCTTGTGTGTTTTAAAAATGAAATAGCTAAATGCTTCCTGAGTCAATTTTGAAATGTCTTATTAACTCTGGTGTTCATAAATACTTTCTAAAGTATTACAATGAAATAGTGGAGCAATTTGCATACAATTAATAAATCTTCAACTAGACTCGGCTTCCTATGCAGTAAAGCATATTAAAACTTTGATTTTCAAAAAGGCACACTATATCTTAATAAAATCATTAGAAAAGCAAAGTGCTTTGGTTGCATACAAACAAGTGCACACAATAATTTTAGTGGTGGATTTCTCTCTCTGTCTCCCTTCCTCCCTAGAGAGCTAATCTGGAGTTGAATCCTGTTTTCATCCCAAGCATAGCAGAGTCATAAAATCTCTTGAACTGGACTGTGTACTGACTCAATATTCAACAATTAATCCAATACTTCTCCTTTAGTTGGATGCAAGTAATAGAATTTCAAGAACACCGTTAATTTATGGTCAAATACATGCATGCTACCAAATAAAATTTCTGCCAACCTAGCAGTTCGAAAACATGCAAATGTGAGTAGATCAATAGGTACCTCTCTGGAGGGAAGGTAACGGCGCTCCATGCAGTCATGCTGGCCACATGACCTTGGAGGTGTCTACAGACAATGCCGGATCTTCGGCTTAGAAATGGAGATGAGCACCAACCCCCACAGTCGGACACAACTGGACTTAACGTCAGGGGAAAACAAAACCAAATAAAATGGAAGACTTTTGCCTCTAATCCTCAGGTTCATTTTTAAAAGGTGGTTCAAAATGTGATAGCTTCTCCCAAAAGTTACCAGTTCAGACTTTTGCTATGGCATTCTTATCCCATCATGTTATATATACACAGACCTACGGTTCATCTAAAATGGCAACAAATTAAATACAAAACCCATACTCACCCTGAATGGAAGAATGATTGTCTCCAAGACACACAGCTACTTCAAGTAAATACAGTTTTCTGGTTTTTTTTCCATTTTAACCAGTCTGTCAGCAGTGATGTCCGTGATGGCCAGAAGTTCACATGTGGCCAACTAGGAATGGCAGTGGTAGCAACATGGAAGAGGTGAGATGTTTACCATCCGTGTGGAGCAGATGGACTCCCCAGCTATCTGAACAATAGGCACATATTGGGCACAAATGTGCTGAATTTGAAGCTACTCTAGGAGATATTTATACCAGGATAAATTGCCCTGTGTAGACATGGCCCTAGACTGTGCATTAGGCTTGTGTATTTTGGCTGAACCTCAATCCATTTCTTCTTGCCAAATTTCGGTAGCCCCCGGATCCATTTTTGTGCATCTCCTGTAAATGGGTGGGTAGACAAATAGCCGTAGGCCCACTGGCAGCAATGAGGGGGCTTCTCAGGCTCCCCTTCCTATTATTTTTATGGTTATCCCATGATTTTTAGGGTTTTCTCATCTACCACTGCTAGCCCACCAAGTTTCATTTGTGTCATCCCTGATTTTTAGGATTTTTTTTTCTTTTTAGAAACATAATCTCCTTTAGAAATTCCCAAAAAGGTATGTCCTTGCTGGCCCTGCCCTGTAACTTCTCCAGGAGTAGCAGCAGGGCAGCATTCCTTCCTACCAAAAGTTAAAGATGCACTTCCACACCACACAATCCAGTGCCCCACTATTACACTTCCTTCTTTACTAATAAAAACAACAGCAAGCAACTTCTTCCAAAGCTTTTGCACTTCTTTTCCTCACAAAACATACTTGAAGAGGCCAGCAGTAGCAGCAAGCAAGCATTATCCCCTTAATTTGAAAAACACTTATGTGTGATTCACTGGGGAAAACACTTTCAAAATATATTGTGGGAAATCTAGCCATGTTTGGGGAAAACATGTTTTTGGAGCATATTACTTTCAGAGCAGTTCAGAGCAGGTCATCATCAGCTTCACCGATTCAGAAAGGCGAGACTGCGGCAGCAGTCCCAAAAAAGGACAATAGGGACAAGGGATAAGCGGAGGATGACTTCAGTTTGGTTGACTAGCCAAGCTGCCCCAAAAAGAGCCAGTCAGACCCCCAAAGAAGGAAAGGGGATAACGGGGAAGGAGGAGGCCCCCAGGATGCCCAGGGGTTGGGGTGGAGTGGTTGGCTGGCCATGCCACCCTTTCTAAGTCTAGCAGCTGACCAAACAAGGGAAAAGGAGCTGGTGGCCTTTGTCAGGCAGGCAGGCAGCTGCCCACCCACCCCACTAAGAGCCAATAAATCCCCCCCAAATAAAGAAGGGGGAGTAAGGGAAACGAGCAGACCCCCAGGATGCCTGGGAGTCAAAGGCAGAATGGTTGACTTGCACTCCATCCTTTCTAAGTCTAGCAGCTGATAAAACAAGGGAAAAAGAGCTGGTGGCCTGTGTGGGGTAGGCAGCTCCCCCACCCCCGTCCCACAAAAAGCCAGTCAGTCTCCTAAAGAAAGAAAGGGTTTGGGGGGGAGGAAGGAGGAGACTCCCAGGACTAATTCAATTAATTTATTATTAAAAGAAATATTAAAGTTCAAGAAATAAATCCACAGAAATGTCAAATTTAAATGAAAAAGAAAAGGTTTGAATGTTGTATTGGCTTTTGATATTGCAGTTTTCTATGATGCTCCTTAATATCAGTGCTGCAGATACTCTTAACAAAAGGCTACATGTGTGCTACAAATCAGCCTAATAAGCGTAATTTCGTTTCTGATTTTAATCCTGACAGCGAAATTCAGTAATTTTCCTTGGAGCACCTTCTAGTTACAGGCAAAACATGTCAGCTTTTGAATTCTCCAAAACCCCTTCTTGCAGAGAATGAAGTCTTTTTTCTCTTTTTACTTGCTCATCTCCATTTCCCAGAAAAAAAATCTTACACCTATAATAAACACATTTCAAAGCAACTTTTACAGCTTCTCTTTCTATTCTGGGAGCACTCCTTTGTATATTAGCTTTGAGCAGTAATGTGTGGCTCCATAGAGGTCTCTGTGCTCTGATAAATGATTTGGTGATCTCATTTCCCAGGACAATACATACTTATTTGGGGAGGGGGGAATAAGACTGCACTAGCAGATTGGTCTGCACAGTCAGTTGATTTCTCTATTACTTGTATAATGGATGCCATAAATTGTAAATTGCAATCATTGTGTAATGCGGAAGATACAATAAATCTGGAGCCTTAAGATACTTGAAAGATAAAACCACAGTATAAGCAGCTCATTATTTTTATCATATTATTTAACCATAAATATTTTTCTTAATTAGGGATATGCAAATCTATACAGCCAACATCATCATCTTCTCACCTCTGTATGTAGTCCTTTCCTAATTCCATCATGGAGGAAAGGTCATTATTGAATAAGACCCATTCCTTTTTTGCTTATCCCCCCCCCCCAAAAAAAATGTATGCATCCCTGTTCTACAAATCTACAAATGAAAACATTTCCCTGCTGAGAAAAAATAAGAAAAATATGTTTTGTAAACACATCATTTTATATACAATGTTCCCTCACTACTTTGTGGTTTGCTTTTTGTAGATTTGCTGTTTTGCGATTTTTCAATAAACTCTAAAAGACTATTATAAATCATAAAAAATTACAATTTACAGCCTAAGGAAGGGAAGAAGGAGAAGCTGAAGGGAGATAAAAGGAAGCGGCTACGGGAAGAGGAGGCGGCAATTTATCAACACATGATTGGTTGATAAAGACTTAAAATAGTGTATAACTATCAAAATAATGTATAAATATTAAAATAAATATAGTGTCCCTACTTCACGGATTTTCAATTTTTGCGGGTGGTCCTGGAACATAACCCCAGCGATAAGTGAGGGAACACTGTACAATTCTTTTTTTTCTTTTCTTTGCAAATACAGTAGAGTCTCACTTATCCAACATAAATGGGCCGGCAGAATGTTGGATAAGAGAATATGTTGGATAATAAGGAGGGATTAAGGAAAAGCCTATTAAACTTCAAATTAGGTTATGATTTTACAAATTAAGCACCAAAACATCATGTTATACAATAAATCTGACAGAAATAGTAGTTCAATACGCAGTAATGCTATGTAGTAATTACTGTATTTACGAATTTAGCACCAAAATATCACAATGTATTAAAAACATTGACTACAAAAATGCATTGGATAATCCAGAACGTCGGATAAGCGAGTGTTGGATAAGTGAGACTCCACTGTAAATACAGCTCCCCACATCCTGATATGTCCACACAATATGAAGATTCTGGAGTCAAACTATTCCTACTCCATGAACAGCCTGGGAAGAGTAGAGTGAAACTGAGGCTGAAATATTATAATCTACTGTATATAATCATGTATAAGTCAACCTTATGTGTTAAGGTCTGGTTTTGGGGTTAAAATTATGGATTTCGATTTGAGCACTGGATAAGGTAAGGTTGTTGCATAGAAAGGGGAACGCATTAATACCAACACAATGGGCCAGCCACCCCTGCTGCAGCAGAGGGAGATTTGGGGAGGGGGGTGTCAGAGCTTCTTTTAGGATCTGCAAGGATGGACTAAGCTCTTACCTTTCACAACCACTCAGAAAACAGGACGGTCCCCTTATTTATTACTTAGTTTCTTTGGATTTTTAAAATTAAACTTTCTAGAATTAGGTATGAGTATGTTGATGAATTGTGCATGATAAGATTATATTAATATGTTTATGCTCCTGTACTGGAGTGTGACATTCACACAATGCACTCTTGTTTGCACTACAATTTTTGTTACTCATCAGCCAGCACTTACCTAAAAGTAAGAGTGAACTTCTATGCTTAAGCACCATCACCTAGAATTGAGCAGTGTCTATCAGGTTACTACCCTAGTTCAATCTCCAAAAAAGTCCAACCATAGCACTTATTCTGAGTTCTGACCAAACTTATCAGGTCTTGGATTCTTTGTTTTTTACTAATATTAATGCACTCAGCAGATGAGGCATGAAAGTTCATACTCTGAACCTACTCGAACCATCACACCTTAGCTGGAATCTTGTTGATGACTTGCATATGTCTAGGCTGCTCAGATTGGACATCTTTGTCCAGTGTCCATTATCTGTAATCAGTTCAAAACTGTGGAACCATGTACAGTGCCATTTTGCATACAAACGTGCTTCTGGCCAACACATACAGCTGGCTCTCCATATTCACAGATTCTGCAACCACCCACAAATTTGATGTTGCTATTTTAATAAAAGTAACATCATTTTACTTTGTGATCCATGGATTTTGATATTCAGATGAGATTGTGTAACTAAATCCTGGTGGATGCCAAAAGGCCACTGCTGCTAACATTGTAGTTCTCCAGTTTTGCTCCTTTAAACACTCCTCAGTACTAAGTATTTTTTGCTAGGGATATTGGAATTAAATTTTAACATGTGGTAGTCATTTAATTCCCATCCTTGCCGAACTCAAGTTCCTACAGCAGACTCATTGGATGTGTTTCACTTTTGATTTTGATTTATTTTAAAATAATCTCCTTCACAATCAACATAGAAAATATTCAGGAAAAAGAAGACCTACAAAAAAAAGGGGGGGGGGAGGAACGAGATATATGTAAATGCATATATGTGTAGAATCAAAACTAAATTATAATTAAGACATCATACTAAGCACTAAACTTTTAAAAAGTTCAACTAAGTAATATCCTAAACACTAGTTCAATAAAATGTCAATATAAAAGGGCTCCGATCCCTCATTCCAAACTGTAATGAAAAACAAAAATGTTCTACAATTAAAGATCCAATCAAATAAACTTATTAAGGTTACTATTAACTAGAACCACAATTATTGCCCTTTTACAGTTTTGTTGCTCAAACAATTGATAAATTGTTTTTGATCTTCCAAAAACCATTTGATTGGTTTTATCTTTTGAAATCAGTGATTATTTGGCAGTTCAGGGTAATTAGGTAGATTTCACCATGCATTGTTCTGTCATTGGTGCTTTGCCCATTTACATATTTGAGCACACAATATTTTTGCTGATGTTATCTAAGAAGAGGTTCATTTACTATTCAATTCTTTACCCACAATAGCCAAGAAAAATGTTTGAAATGCCATTGACAACAGTTGATTTAAACTGCCACTAAATCAATTCTGATTTCTTTTGACTCTTGAGACATCTAAGTCACCCACCTTGTTATGAACAGTCCTGCTGAGGTTGTGCTGTCTCAGGGCTGTGGCTCCCTTGAATGGGTCGTTCCATCTGGAATGCAGTCTTCCTCTTTTCCTACTGCCTTCTACCTTACAAAATATTATCATCTTTTGCCCTCCAACCCCTTGAAATAACGAGTCAAGACAAGTAACCTGGGTTTAAAACTGGGCCACTTCATTGAATGTTACCTAATTAACTTTTAATTTGAAACTAGGGCCAAATTCTCAATAGCCATCTATAAATTCGGTGAGGCATAAAGCCAATATAGGTGGTCTTGCCTGACCACCCTTCAACTGAATTTAGGGCAAAACACCAGGTCCCCAGCATAACTAAACCTGGATGACCTGAAGGGGAATGTGGTGGAGAGTTCTGCCTCAGGAATGCATAAGGTCAAAGTCTCCCATTCCTAGGCCATAATCGTTCACCCTCGCCGGGGCTGTATAAACCCTAGGCGAGGATTCATGCATCTGGCCTACACCAAAACTTAGGTGCCTTGTGGTGCATACCAAAACATGTGATTCCCCTAAGTATTCCACCACAGATCAGGAGCAAATGTCTATTTTGCTCCTGACCCCCATCAAATCCTCTGGAATTAACCTAATTCCTTTCTGAAGATCTGCTAAAAATATTTGGTTGCCCAGTTCGGAAAGACGAATTCCATCAGCCCAATATAGTTCCGTATTGTTGAACCTTATGGTGTCATGTGGGATACAATAACCCACGCCATCAGCCAAAACTTTTCAAAGGGCCTGATTGACTCATTTCTGAGCTTTATCCAACTTTTTGCCATTACCATACGGCCAACGCGGCCTGGGAATAATTGCTGACCATGCCAAGCTGGTTTGAGGCCACACATCCTGGAGCTTGTGCATGTCATTCAAAACTTGAAGGAACAGGGCCCTGCCTTTAAGCAGTCCAAAATCATTGCCACCCAAGTGAACAACAATAACATCAGGAGGAAAACGTTCCCCCGACTTAAACAGCAACGGGAGCAAATCATCCCAACAAAGACCTCTTCTTCCCCTCCACTCTACAAAGGCCATGGTAGCGTGGCTGAGATGTTGGTCGTAGGGACCACTGCGCACCTGTCGCTCAGCCCAGTGCACATAGCTGTGCCCGCAAATCAGGACGCGACGTCTACTCACCAACAGGATGGGTTCTGCAAAGGCAAGTCACTGTAACTAACATGGCATATGACGCCATTGGAAATCAAGGCCCAACATTGGTATTTTGTCAGCGGTGCTCCATCCCAGTGACAAAAAAGGAACCTGGAGCAGTCCCCTGCAAGCCACATAAGATGCCAATGCTGTAACTGGGCATATTTCAGAGCCAATGTAACGTCCCAGTTTAAGGATGGAACCCTTCCCCATTTGATCTGTTTTAGAAGTGTGAATCATCAATTGCAACTCATCTTGCTGGAGCCGCAGGTCTGAAATTTGAAGTGCATTTCGCAATTGAAGAGGCGACCAATTCACTAACCCGAAGGGTCATATAGAGTTGGCTGTCTTGATACATTTTATAAAACACTTTATACATTTTAGATTTATAAAATAGATACTGTATAAAAATAAAAATTATATAGAAAATAATGAAGAATAAATAAAAATTATTAGGTAAAGGTAAAAGTTTTCTCCAGACATTAAATCTAGTCGTGTCCGACTACGGAGGTTGGTGCTCATCTCCATTTATAAGCTGAAAAGATGGCCTTTTCCGTGGATGCCTCCAAGGTCATGTGGCTGGCATGACTGCATGGAGTGCCATTACCTTCCCGCCAGAGCGGTACCTATTTATCTACTCACATTTGCATATTTTCAAACTGCTAGGTTGGCAGAAGCTGGGGCTAATAGCAGAAGCTCTCCCCTCTTTCTGAATTCGAACCATCGACCTTTTGGCCAGCAAGTTCAGTAGCTCAGCGGTTTGACCCGCTGTTCCAAAATTTATTAGAGGGTTAATTATAATAGCTGTTGCTGGTTTGGTCTTGAACATTTGATGCTTTGAGCCTTCATGAATCTGGAAAGCATTTTTTTAAAAGGAAAAAATGATATACTTATTTCTGGGCCCTTGGTGAACTATAAATCTTGGGAGGGGTGATACTGTGATTTGATAACATTGTGATGGTACAACACATAAAATACTATAAATAAAATATAGTCACCTTGACCTTTAGGGGAAGTTCAGGCTTGATTTGCTCTAGGAGCTATTTATTTACCTTTTAAGTAGTCCACAATATCTATAGAAATCTTCTCCAGGACCACATTTCAAATGAGTGATTTTTTTTTTCCTATAAACTTTCTTCACTAACCATAATTCACAACCATACATAGAAAAGAGGAATACAGTGGTGTGCCAGTTCAAACTTTAATATTCAGTGATATACATTTACACTTCAGGATCTGGTCTAGTGCCATCAAAGCTCTCATATTCAGCTATATCTTCTCAACATGATACATGTACAAATCAATAAACCTACAAGGAAAGTATTTGACTACATCAAGGATAGTATTGACAAAAAAAGTGGAAAATAGCTGAAGTACCTTCCATCTATGATTGGCAACTGAAATTAAGAGAAGCCATGGGAATTGACAAATTAACTAGAATAACGAAGTAGAGCTCTCTAAGCAAGGTGCTGAAAAAGTGGGAGAAAATAAGCATTGGGTATTTAAGTTTTCTTTTTAACAATTAGAATGCAGGAAGTCTTAGGGAAAACCTCTACCTCAAAGGCAGGGAAAGAAGTAGTGTATTTGTATTTATTGTTTAATTGGATATGTTATGTTTGCTTGGTTTGTGTTTGTGTTTTCTTCTTTTTATCTTATTGTATTTTTTCTTTTCTCTTTTTAAAAATCAATAAAATATTACAAAAAACTCTCCTTTCAAATCCTAGTCTTTTGATTTCTTGACTGCAATATCTATTCTGATTAATGACTGACCAGGGTATGAAAAATGTCTTCATCTTCTACTTTAAAGTCACGTAGATCATCTGTGGCAATTATTTTTGTTTTCTTAATGTTCAGCTGAAAACCTGTCTTTGTTTTTTTAGTAATAGTTTCAGCTTTTTGCTATTTTCTGCTAGTAGTATTTAAATTCTTAAATTGTTGATGTTCCTTCTTTCAAATTTCATGCCTCCTTCTTCCAAGTCTAATCTTGCTTAGCATTCAGCACAATAGTAATAGAGATAAGGTGATAAAATGTAACATTTCCAGATCTTCTTGACAATTGGAAACCTTTGTCCTATAGTCTCATCTAGTCCTGAGTACAAGTTACACAAACTGTACTTTTAATTTTTTTAAAATTAACATATACACCTTAGACCAATATATAGCATTGTGTTTTCTTACATGTCTTATTTATTTTGTGTTAAAAGAATTGCATAATAAATAAGTTTAAAACTGACAAAATAAAGGGATCACAATCAGCTAAATAGATTTAGACCAAAAGCAGGCAACATCGACGCATTGTTTGTAGTTTTATATTGCGCCCCGGCCTCCATCTGAGCTGTCAGGTGAGCCTGAGGTTGTCCCCATTCAGCCTGTAGTTGTCCCTGCACCTGCCTTATCAGAGGTACAGCCAGAGTTTGTTCCCCCACCTGCTTTGCCAGAGGACACTGGGTTTGGGCCTGAGATGCAGTCAGTTTGTCCCAGTGGATTCTGGGACCAGAGATAGAATGGTTGTAAGCAGGCAGTTTGAACCACATTCCTCAAAGCAGTCAAGGTCAGATCTCCTGATGCCAGATGGACATTCTAGTTTAGATGTAGGCACTGATAAGGTGGAGAGGGATAATGAGCTTGACAGGAGGAGAGTGATAACTCAGTTGAGAAAAGAAAAGGAGCATGTTCGGAGGTGTAGACGTCTGCTTTTGAAATGAAATAATGAGCAACCTTCTCATGGTAAGGACCTTGAATTTCCCATAAGAAGGCTTGCTTTCTCTGACACAGACAGAGGTGGTAACGTTGCAAATTCAAGAAGGAAGATCGTTGCTTCATGTGTATTTCTGCAGCCTTGTATCTTGATTCAAGTTCCAGCCTTGCTTGTTCCTGTGTTTTCAGTTGATATTTTGTAGCTTGGATTTCTTTTCCAGCCAAGACCTTTGCCATGTGTTCCAGCCAAGACCCTTGCTATGTGTTCCAGCTTGGATTCTGTACCTTGGATTAAATTTGGAGTTTTGTTCCTGCATTCCAATGTACCTTCCTGTGTTTCCAGTTTCGTTCATGCCTTGAATTAATCCTTGAAATCATGTTTGAACTATAAGGTAAAGGTTTCCCCTGACGTTAAGTCCAGTCATGTCTGACTCTGGGGGTTGGTGCTCATCTCCATTTCTAAGCCGAAGAGCCGGCATTGTCCATAGACACCTCCAAGGTCATGTGGCCAGCATGACTGCATGGAGCGCTGTTACCTTCCCGCCAAAGCGGTACCTATTGATCTACTCACATTGGTATGTTTTCAAACTGCTAGGTTGGCAGGAGCTGGAGCTAACAGCGGCCACTCACGCCGCTCACGGGATTTGAACCTGGGACCTTTCCGTCTCCAGCTCAGTGTTTTAACGCACTTCACCACGGGGGCTCCTATACTATACGTGATATCTTTTGTGGGACTTATTTGGTATCAAGTTTGGACTATGGTTTTTGTGTGACTTTTATAGACTCTTGCTTCAAGATTTCCAAGTAATTTGTTCTTGTGGATTTAAACTCATTTTATTGACTCTGAACTTTAATTTGCTATTGCTTGCCTATAATTTTTAATAAACAGCTTATTTGCATATATTCTGGGGCCCCAGTGTGGTTTTGGCGTGTCTATACAGCCTAGGGGTGCAACACTTTAAACCACTCTTCCTTTGTGCATGAGGCAGGACATTGTGGGCAAGCATACATATGCAAAGTTGTTTTTTTCTGCTCCACAGTCACACAAGGTTGAGGATTCCTCCAGGTAGTGTCATCTTGCCAGGTTGTCTTTTGATCTGCCCACTCCGCTGCTGAGTCTGTTCAGGAACTTCAAAGTTGGTTTTCCCCTGGAGATAGAACTTCGTGGGGGGCCATCCTATTGGGATTGCCTGGTTTAGCTGTCCAGAGGGATACTCTTGCTGTTGCTGAACATTGAGAGGAGTGGTGTTTCTCATGAAGCTTTTCCTTGGCAGGAGGCTGATAGCCATACAGTGGATGGCTTTCACAGTGTTCACCCTTATTTCTCCCACAGTTAGCAGCAACTTTCTGTTGTACATCAGGGGGGGGGACTATGCCAGCTAGCTTGTAGAGTTTATTAACAGGTGTAGGTTTAAGACATCCTCTGATTATGCTGCATATTTCGTTCAGTGCTATGTTCACCTACTTCGCGTGGACAGACTTGTGTCAGACTTGTGTCAGGCAGGATAGGCCTACTCAGCAGTTGAGTAAGACAAGGCCAGGGTTGACGTTCTTATTAATTTTGATTTGAAACATTATTAAATAATTTGACAACAATTTGAGTTATCTACCATTTATACATCATTTACTTATTTTCTTATAAATACCAAATAAGTCCCACAAAAAGATATCACGTATAGTATAGGAGTGTGAATGTGGGGGAAGTGTATATAAGGGAGTCTTAATGAGCCGACCAGCAATCTCGGCTTTATGCGTGTCAAAGTATCCTACAGTAAAGTTTTCAGTGATAACAGACCGAGTCTTTTGTGTTCATTTGGAAGCGGCTGAAGTGAGCTGACACGAATTCTCTACATATTTATATTATTTGCTATCTCCTAAACACCAATCAGACATTCATCATTCAACAGAAATGTGGCATTTTATAGGCCATCAAAAAAATATTGGAGTTTTTTATAACGTCGAAGGATTTTTGCAAACCATCTTTTAGGTCACACATGAAGAATAACAATACAGATTTCCACAACCAAATGTGCTTGTTAAAGATGCAAAATGTTCTCCTTTTTGCATAAGTCTTGTTTACAGACAAAAGAATTATGTTTCTCGCTGCCCTGAAATTATTGGATTTTAAGCAGGTAATGAATTCTCTTAAACCACTTTTTGCAGGTAATTAACAAGCTGGATAATCTGCCAGAAACAGGCTTTAGTACCTCTGGGTGCTAGTAAATAGCAGGCATTCCTAATCCTGTGCAGTGCTAGAACTGAAAATAATAAATACAAAAATTACTATGCTGATCTCACTATGATGCATTTAATGATTTGCAAACAACAAGTCATCATACAAGGGCAAATAATTGTTCATTTGCTTGTAGACAAAACTGAGTTTGAGGAAAATGTTGTTTAGGAAGATCTGGTAGAAATCCATGTTGTGGACAATACAGAAAAGGATAAAACATGAATGGTAGTTTAGAATTACTGAAGTGAAAATGCATGACCTATCTAGAGCTGTTATAGGTGCAGCTATACACACTAGGCTTGTGCATTTCGGCTAAACCTCAAGCTATTTCTGCTATCTGGATTCTGGGGGGGGGGGTCCGTTTTTGTGTGTCTCTCAGAAAAGGGTGGGTGCTCGAATGGGTGTTTTCAGCCTACAGCCAGAAAATGCTGCTAGATCCGGCCCATTGGCAGCAATGAGGGGGGGGGCTTCATGAGCTCCCCTTTATTACATTTTCAGAGCTATAGGGGTGAAAATGGCCACAATTGGAGGACACATGTACCACTGCTGGCCCACCAAGTTTCATAACATTTGGGTGATCCCCGGACTTTTAGGATTTTCTTTCTTTTCTACAAATAAAATAGTAAAAATTCCTAAAAAGGTATCCCCAGATGGCCCCACCCTGTAACCTCTCCAGGAGCAGCAGCAAGGCACTATTCTTTCCTGCCATATGTTGAAGATAGACTTCCACATCATACAGCCTACCCACTATACACTTTCTTTACTAATAAAAAACAACAGCAACTTCTACCAAATCTTTTGCAATTTGCACTCTTGTTCTCACAACATACTGGAAGAGCAGCCTATCATCCACAAGCAAGCAAGCAACCAGCATGTTCCCTTAATAGAAAACACTCCTGTATGATTCACAAATTCATGGGTTTTGGTGGTGAGTTTATGTAGGTAGGTAGGTTTTCTGAGGCTGAGGCTTTGCTATTTGCTGGAATTCCTATAATTATTAATAAAAATAATATTTTAAAAGTACTACTTTGATTAAAGAGAAAGGGAGGAGAGATGAGAGAAGAAGCAAAAGGCTTTAGTAGAGGCTAAAGGGTGACTCAAAGCTAAGAACCACCCTAAAAGAAAAGCACAACCACAAACGCCACGCACCCACCTGCACTTTCAAGCACTCAGTCTTACTCAATAAAGAATCCAGAAAATTAAGGAAAATCAAGGAAAATAAAAAAGATTCAGTGTTAGAGAGAGGCCAAGCCAAAAGCTAAAGCTGAGAGCAACCGGCCGCAAGACAATCAGACTGAAGCACCTTTCTCTAGAGCTAGGACAACTAAGCACTTGAGGCACTCACCCCATTAAATAGACACAGCTTGCATAAGACACAGCACAACTGTTTTTTCTGCTCTGATTGGCCCAACAGGCAGGGCTCACAGGTAAACCCCATGTGAGCACGTGGCAGACTCTGCACCATGCAATCCTGAATAGAGCAGAAGGTAGCCATGACCGGTAGCCACGTGGTCCGGCCCTGTTGAAAAAAATATGGTGAAAGAATCCTTGGTGTTAGAAGGGTCTGAAAAATCTACACAAGCCAAAGGAAAATAGCCAAAGTGAATCTGTGCTCAAGTCTAATACATACATAGGTACATGAACACACATTACAACACATGTTTAGTTGGCAGGATGTAGTCAATGGATGTATTAGAAAATCGACATGCAGAATTCATAATGATGTCAATTGTATTAACTTATCCCAGTAGCTCAGATGGATTTGTTATCAGATGCCCCTCTGTTGATATACTGGAGCTTTCAAGTACAATCGTTTCTCAACATTTCCACACTTGACGTTTTCACAATATAAAGTGTTTTTAAGCATAAAAAATGGCCTGCTGTGTTTTATATAAGAAAAGGCAAAGCAAAACAAGCATTGACAAATAGAGGAATAATATTGTTATTATTAAGATGAATTGTTGCACTCATCATACACCCTAGAAGAACTGAATTTGAACCAATCGTTTCTTTTTGCCCAGATTAGAAGAAAAGGGATTCACTGGCTAAATTATACACAACACAACATACACATGCCCTAGAAAGAAAGTAATTTATGTATATTACTTTATATTCTGCCTTTTTCCTGGGACAGATCCCACTAAAACAGTAACAACAGCAGACATAAGGGTGTGGTTATGGATATATAAAAACCCTTTCACTGTTGGAAGGTGAACATTTGTGAAGAGAAAAAAAATGGAAATATTATGAAGAATGAAAGATAGATAAAAGATTGTGAAAAGGCTATCTTCATTACTCCTCACCCTGCTATCCCTCTCCTACAATCTGGTGCTGAAAGTATAGAACACTTTTTCTTGTTAAAATACTTACTGTTTGTTTGTGCTCTTCTGAATGTACAGTCATTGGAGAGCCCCTGGTAAAACATGCCCTGGGTTAAAATGTGAATTCGTCAGTCTTTGCAAATTAATCACTGTTCTGTTCCTAAGGATAGATAGCTCTTTCTAAAAGTTGTAATTTTTTTAAAGAAGCATTTGTAATTATTACATATGCAACATCAATCTTTCTTACCTGACAGCACTTAATTACCATTGTATGATTATCTGTCCTCTTCTTTTTAATTATCACACTCTCACACACTGCTGTGTCATTTTCATCCTAATTAGTTTTATTTGAAAAAAAAGCTAATGATGTGCTTCTTGTTTTCCTACTCTGAGTATGCAATTAACACTGATCTAGAGAGAACTGAAACTAATACTGGAATGGCTAATGATTATGTCAGAAAATTGCTAGTTCATGCATTCCAAGTGACCAGACAAATTATTTGGTGGCCTGCTCTTGTGTTTCTTTTTCAGCCCTTTGAACATAATTAAGTTAGTGCAACTCAATCCTTTGTGAAGAATCTATGTACAATCTTTCAGTCTCAAGCTTGGTGGTAATTCACCAAAGTGGTCCTTGCTATGCTTATTCTCTCTATTTACTCATGCACCTCATCATAAGAGCATTGCATGTTAATTAAAACTTAAACGTGTTTAAATTAACCAGGTAAGTGTATGACAAGCTTGCTCTTTCTCATCATGATAGAATATTGCAAACAAGCTGGTTTCTCATTTTAAGATGATAGGATCTCTATCTTCTAAATTAATCCAAAGCAAGGTATACAATATTTTACAATGTCTAGGTTCCACCAACAGGAAATGAAAACAAAGGCAATCAGGGGCACATTTACAATGATCACTTAATGTGGATTGAAAGCATCTCAAAATGCGATGTTTGAATTATGCACAGTGCAAACACGTACAAGAATATGCTTTCAACTAAAAGGTAAAGGTAAAGGTAAAGGTAAAGGTTTCCCCTGGTGTTAAGTCCAGTCATGTCTGGCTCTGGGGGTTGGTGTTCATCTCCATTTCTAAGCCAAAGAGCTGATCTTGTTCGTAAACACCTCCAAGGTCATGTGGCTGGCATGACTGCATGGAGCGCCGTTACCTTCCCGCCAGAGCGGTACCTATTGATCTACTCACATTGACATGTTTTTGAACTGCTAGGTTGGCAGAAGCTGGAGCTAACAGCGGGTGCTCACTCTGCTCCTGGGATTTGAACCTGGGACCTTTCGGTCTGCAAGTTCAGCAGCTCAGTGCTTTAACACACTTTGCCACCAGGGCTCCTCACTGAAACATATAATGCAGTTTAAAAGTGTAGATGAGGCCATCAATGAAATCATTATCTGTCTGCTATAAAACAAACGATGTATAACAAATGTACTGAATTATGATAAAATAAATTATTATTATTATTATTGTTATTATTATTATTATTATTATTATTATTATTATTAAAAATAACATTTATGGGAGTTTATTTCATTGATGGCCTCATCTACACTTTTAAACTGAAAAATATAATGCAGTTTAAAAGTGTAGATGAGGCCATCAATGAAATAAACTCCCATAAATGTTATTTTAAAAAAATATTATTTTATTTATTTTATCATAAAATAAAATAATTTATAGCAGACAGGCAATATTCAATACAATCTACCATACATTCACTTTTGGCATCTACTATTATTTTTATTGTAATACATATTTTCTATCCCTCCCCGCAAGCCACAACTTTTATATATCCTTTGTCCCAAATCTCATTTCCTCTTGTGTAAATAACTTTCTGTCTTTCTTTTTGAATCCTTTTTCAATAAATTTTCTCCATACATTGTCAAAGTCACTTTGCTTCCCTTTTTTAACTTTTAATTTACATGTCAGTTTATCATTCTTCCCAGCTCTCCTTAAGAGTGTTATTCTTTATTTTGCCTTCATTTATTTCACTTATTATCTTATATACTTTACTACCGTGTTTCCCCTAAAATAAGACAGTGTCTTATATTAATTTTTGCTCCCGAAGATGTGCTAGGTCTTATTTTCAGGGGATGTCTTATTTTTCCATGAAGAAGAATTCACATTTATTGTTGAACAAAAAAATGAACATTTATTATATACTGTACAGTAGTTGTCATCCTAAACCAGCATAACCAGACAAACTGAATCCTATCAAGAATTTCTTGTTACTACCAATATTTCCATGTACAACACTTTATGGTACGTACATTTCTGGTGTTCTGTTTGGTGAGCATGCTTCCAAACAAAAACGTTGCTAGGTCTTACTTTCGGGGGAGGCCTTATATTTAGCAATTCAGCAAAACCTCTACTAGGTCTTATTTTCTGGGGATGTCTTATTTTAGGGGAAACAGGGTAGTGATTCCTTTCAAATTTTTATGTTCTTCTAAATCCCTTCCATTTTGTATTACTTGTTCAAATTGATTAAGCTTACTTCCATTTTTATTATTTTTACCATTGTTCTAGTTGTATACAATGGAACCATGTCAATTTTATTTCTCTAAATTCTTCCATAATCATTTCCTTCTTCATTCCAATCTTTATCCAATTCCTTATTTTATCTCATTTTTCCTCTTAACTCTATCCATTATATTTTGTACTTTTTTGGAAATTTCTTTTCCATTATAACTCAGGTTGTTGTTGAAACATCTGCTATTATGTTTCTCTTGTATTTGTTCCATACTTCTAATACATTATTCAACATTGTTCCCTAATTTCCCTAATTTCTTTTCTCATAAACTCTTAAAAAGTTATTCCAGATTTCTTCTTCCACTTTTTCCAAATCCATTTTTAGCCGTTCTACATCCTCCTATTTATCATTTCTTCTATAACCTGTCTCAGTCTGTTTACTTCATAATTTTTTTAAATATTAGGAAGTGCTAATACTCCTCCTTTTTGCAATTTATACCCTAACCTTTTAAATCTATTTCTTTTACCACCAGTACAATATTTATTTATCATTTGTTGCCATCTATTTCACTCTTCTTCTGTAATCTGAAGTGGCAGCATTCTAAATATGAAATTTATCCTTGGAAATATTTTCATTTTTACTAATGCTATCTTTCCAAACCAAGATAAATATTTATTTTCATACTCTATTTTTAAACTACTTTCCTTAATGCTACTACATTTACCTCTGCCATTTCTTTTAAGTTCTTTCCTATAATTACTCCCAGGTATTTTAATTTGTTCTTAATTCTAATTCCCATATTACTCTAATTCCCATATGTATAATTAAATAACATCATTTCTGATTTATTCCAATTTACTTGTAAACCCTTAGTTTTTCCAAATATATCTAAATGATCCCTTATCCTATCTATTTTACCTACAATATTTTCAATAAATAGAAACGTTCATTGGCAAATCATTGGCAAATAAGCTCACCTTCTGCTGGGTCTGGCCTGAGCAGGTGGTTCTCCAAGGAGGGAGAAAGGTAATATTTGTATGGATGAAAATGGATGCATGTTGTGTGTGAATGCTGAATGAAAATGTAACCCACATTGTTTCTTAGCCAATGTAGTAGGTTGTTTGTAAATTCAATGTAGTTGCAGAGAATCTATATGTCTGTATATCTAAATGTTGTTCTGTAAAAGTTCTGATATACCTCTCAGACTGAAATTACAATAAAAAGAACCTATGATTTAAAGTTATTGAAAAGTTATTCATAACATAGAGGGATACCACAGTCAATGGTATTAAGCAGATGTTGAGAAGGCCAGCAGAACTGACCAAGCTATCTAGTTCTCAGCACAAAAGCAGAGAGTTTATACCTCCAGAGACATACCTTGATGCAATAGAATCAAGGTATATATAATGGCTGAACTAGATAGGTTTTATTGCCCCCTATTCCTTTTCTTCTCATCTGGCAGGCTATCTTGAAACATTTTAAGATCTAATCTATTTGTCAGTATCTTCAGCTAGCAAAGAGCTTCTTAAAAAGGCATTGCTTTCCAATTTCTAAATACAGCAATATTATATTTTTAGTATAATGACTTTCAGGTGGGGTTAGTGGGAACAGTTTTAGGTCTATTTTTGTATATGAAATGCTCATTATAAAAAGGAAAAGGAAGGTATTAAGAACACACTATTAAAGAGTATCATTAAATTATTATTTTAGAGTAATAAGTAATGAGTAATATAAGAAATCCCCTTTCCTCTAGTGCAGCAAGTAACTTGAACACATCAACTTCCAAAATAGTATTCTAAATTCTGCTTTCAAAACAAACGCATGGATAATCAAATTATCTTTAATTAACTGGTTTGACTTTAAGAAACATCTATGTTTCAGGATAGCAGACAAATGGACTCAAAGCTTCTGTATCTGGGCTGAATTCATTAAACTGAATTATTGTTGGGTGAGTGGGCTTATTAACAAAAGACCCTCCTTATAAACATATTGCAGAATAACTTATTAGCAGCAGCGTGCTCCAGCACCAGTAGCCAAAACTGACAAAAAGAACAAAAACACAGAGACCAATGTTATATCTTTCTTAGGAGGCTTTTCTTTAAAGAAAAATAATATGGTTGCACTATTTACAAAAACATTTCCATAACACAAATAAAGTTCTTTATATTTCCTTTTTTGCTTCCATGCTAGGTTCTTTCTCATGCAGATAAACAGCTTTGCTCTCACAGAACCTCCTCTCATGCCAAACTTACACAGGAGGTTCACACAGTAACTTTTACAGACAGCAGCCTTCACGCTGTGAAGGGGAATGCACTTTGTATGTTCTCAGGAGTCCCCTTCTGACTCAGGAGGGTGGCGCAGAAGGAACACACCAAGAATTTAATCCCTCTGAAGAAAGCTTTATTTGCAAATGACAGCAGTTGTGCTCTAGGCATGAAAATTCTACCATGCTCCTAAGACGGGGCTGTGATTTTTTATTGTTTTACAGAATCCAAAAAAGCACATTTTGATTGGTGTTAATACATTGCCCATTTAATTGATGTATCTTACCTAATATATTTCTAATTGGCGCTCTATTACTAAGCAAGCAAACAGGTGAAAAACAGCAGAAACTGGAATAAATTGGAACTTCATATCTTCTTCAAGTGACCCTGACTCACAGGATGTGCTAAGCAGGCACTGGCTTATCTCTTTGTTACAAGTGAAAGCAAGAATGCTGTGTGAAAGAATTGGGAAGAGGATTGTCATGAGAATAACTTCTCAAACTACGGTAGCAGCTTTTAAAAACTAAACTTTTGTCTGTATTTACTTTACAGATGGGAACTTCAGTCACATATAGCATTTATAAAATCTTATAAAACTACATCTCCTTCAACTGGAACTTCACACATGAGGCCTTCAACCTAGAGCTTTTCTCATAGAAGCTCACTCACACCAGGCCTTCTCACACTGAGGCTTCTCTCACACCCCTCAGGACAACACTTGGCCCACTAACTCTAACAGGCTTCACCCTGCTCACTCTCCTCAGGGTGACACTAGCTTATTTAACCCTTTCAGTGTTTGACTCACATTTTTGTAATTAAAAATACCTAGTTAATTTTTAATATTTCTGACAATTATATCTTACTGAAAGCTACAAGCATTGTTCCATCCTTTCTCATAAAGTAAAAAAAAGGAAGCTTTGTTGTGTGTAGATAATGTACTTCCACCTAATCAACAGCAACACCATTTGCATCCCGTTGAGATCTCAGATCAATTTAGTTTATTATTGAGCCCTATGGTTACACTCTCATATACAGACAGCTGTGCCGCTGGGGCAATACATAAACAATAATGCCTGTTCTTCAAATATATGTGACTATGATTTTCATGGCTTTGAGGAAGCATGTGTATTGTTTAAAAGCTGCAGTCAAATGACTTATGTTTATTTGCTTTTTGGAGAATTGAAAGGGACAAGCAAATGGTTATAGTGTGGATTCATTTACCCTTCTGAAAGATTAAAGATGTTCTGATTACTTGAAATTTTTATCAACAATTAGGAAGCAATTTCCTGTGAAAAGTATTTTCACTTAATCCAAGTAGCAGCAGGTAGTGTGTAGCTGGGACCCTGGTGCAGATTTTCTCATAAAACTTCATACTGGGATGTCAGTTCAGGGAATTAGAAAAGAAAGAAAAATAGACTCCTTGCTAGTGATGCTTTTTTTTTTTTTTTACAATTTTGTCATTTTGTATTATTTTGTTCATCCTACAGCTATATTTATTTATTTATGAATGTCTTCCCATTAAGGCTATATTTGCTTCATTGACTCATTTGTTTTTATACTACTCAGTTATGTTTATCCAGCATAACTAGAAAAACAAAGCAGTTTCAATAGTTACCAATTTTAATGGGATTACATGGTATAGATAGACCTCTTCTAGGAAAAAAGTTGGTTTTTATTGATATTGTACCTTTTAGCTCAAAATGTCTAGTTCAATGTTGTTGCTTTTGAAAAAAATTAAAAAGTGCACTTAAAGATATGAAGGGTTTAGAAAAGGGTAATAGTGCTTGAGTATTAGTTATTAATTTGTTTTCTTTTTACCAGTTTGGAAGATACATTGTCTCCCTGGCATGTTGTACCCTAGCAGGAATAGGTCGTAGTTAGTTTGAGGTCACCTGGAAGGAAAGATCATTTGGAATGGTTTGTGTCCCCAGACTAAATATTCCAAAAGATCTACATTATAAGAAGTCCAAATAAAATTCATTGCCTAATCAACCTAATTTGTAATTGTCTACATTTATAAATATAAAATAAGGCATGAACATACATGGGATCAGAGGCGGTTCAACCACCAGGCCAACTAGGCAGTTGCCTGTGGCGCCATCTTGTTGGGGGCGCCATCAAGGCAACTTCTGTCTCCTGCGGCCTGCCTCCGCAAGGTATTGAACTGCTTTTTCTGTTGATTTGTTGTAAAACATGATGTTTTAGTGCTTAATTTGTAAAATCTTAATGTAATTTGATGTTTAATAGACTTTTCCTTAATCCCGCCTTATTATCAAACATTTTCGCTTATCCAACGCTTTTATTTTTCAGTGATTGGTTTGGGGGGGGTGCCAAAATTTTGTTCGCCTACACTTGAAAAATACCTAGGGCTGGCTCTGCATGGCATGCAACCATCGATATCTTGAGTCACTGACAAAGGATTTAAGATCTTTTGTTTTGATCTCCAACCCTGACATTCTATGATTCCTGGTATGCTTGTTTTCTATCTCAGATATCAAAAAGCAAAATCTTTTACTATTTCCCTGGATTCTTGTTTGCTTTAGTTTCCATTGCAGGCCAAAACAGAAACAAGCAGGCAAGACTAAATTACGCAATGAATTATAGCCACTTTAGTAACATATAACTACATACAAATTCTGCAAAGATGAATCAGTGTGCGGATAATATATATCCAGGAGGGCCAGAGATGAAAATTTACTCCAGCCCATTCTCTCTTGTATCACCTCAAATGGAGGGAACAGTTGCCACTAGTATCCCCTCCCTTGGCTTGCAGCTTATGGCGGATGCCAACAGACACTGCATATTGCCTCCCATTTCCTAATCACAGGTTGCAGAGTATTAAAGAACAGGCCTCTAGGGAGATCAATCACCTAAAAAATGCTTTAAAAGGCTTATCAATCCTTTAAAATTGCTTACTACCACACATAAATTCCCTCGTAAATTAACATTTACATAATGGCCACAGATTATATAACCTCAAAGAACCTTTAAAAAATCTGCACTGAGTAGGGAACATTTTTTTAAAAAACCAACCTAATGGAGAAGAAAAATCCATATTTGATCTCCCAATAGATGGCTAACTTGAGTCATGGTAGGAGAGTGAGGAGTCACAGGGTGAAGAAACGGAATGGCAAAGGGCACAGGTTTAAATAGTTCCATCTGGTTTTGTCTAAATGCCAAGGTTGGACTAGTGTGAAAGAAGACATTGCCATCTTCCAGTCAATCTGAAAAAAGCTATCTCCTTGCCCACACCATTCTAATGAATGATTGTCCCCCTGGGGGAGAAGAGCGGTACATAAATTAAATAAATAAATAAATAATATTGCATGTGGAAATGGAAATAAATAAGTGAGACCAAAATATAGGTTTAAATTAGGGTCACTTTATTAAGGCATTATAACATATTGTATATAAAAAGGGTTCAAATCTTTCAGGATTCTATGTCCTCAGATGTAATGCTTTTTCATGGGCCTGCACCCTTCACAGAGACCAGGAAATGATTTAAGTCCACCTCGACCCCTATAGTTTCACTTTCTTAGGTGGGGAAGATAGCTTCCCAGTGGATGTGAAAAGAGACTATATTGGACTTTCCATACTCATCCTGCACATCACAGATCAATAGAGGGTGAGACTCTGGGTATGGTCAGTATCTAAAAGATGCCTCCCAGAAACCAACCATTCATTTAAATTTCCCAGTACTGCAAAACATCCCCATCACAAAAAAGAGAGTGAGGCACTGATTCTTCTTCCCCACCCCACAATGGAATAGTTCCTGCAGTGCTCTTTGCAGATCCGACATGGAAACATCATTGTCAACACACTTTTAAAATTTAGCAGTGATATAGGAAAAGAAAAACATTTATATAATTATTTCCCACATTTTTACAAAGATGACCTAGAAAGTCTGTAATGGCATCACAGATAATCTGATAATGTCATCATTGAACAGGTCCTTTACTTTTTCCCATTAACATTTCTTAATGTCTCCATATAGTTTCAGAAATATTTGCAAATTGTTCCATTAAAAATATTTTTTTTGCAGATTATTTATGATAAATGCTCACTTTTCTTTTAGGTAATATCTTCAATATAATAGTTGAAATTGTGGATACCGAATAGGTTTCTATTTGCCAGCCCTTTAGCTATGTGTGACAACTCTGTCTCTTGCAGATATGGTAAAATATGAGGTTCTTGGAGCTATTACTGAACAAAGTTCTGTCATCTGTCAACTCATTCTTGGCACAAACTTCCTGCTGGATGCTTTCATTTGGAAAAGAGGGTGTCGGCACCTTTCCGCTGTTCTGCCTCAGGTCTCCAGTGCTTTGAGATCAAGTATTATTGTATCCCTTTCTTTCTACTGTAACTTCCCCAGTGGAAATATGAAGAAAGAGAGAAGCTGAGAGAATCATATAGAGTGAAAGGTGACAAGGTTAAAAATGAAAGGAATATCATTGAAATACAAAAGCTTAAAAGCTGTTGTGCTGAAATGAAAGTAATATCAGTTTGACCAAGTAATGCTTTGCTATAATGTCATAGTCATTTCCTCTTAATTTCGTTTTCTAGTCAAAAACAGGAATGGTTGATTACCAATATACATGGCTTAAATATTTAACAGCAAAATAGATTACACAAATAACAATAGCAAACCTAAACTATGAACATAAAATTGTATCACAAAGTAGTATAAATACAGCATTTATATTCAAATCCATTAGAGAGCTAAGTTTTGCAGCATGGTATGGAATCTATCTCAGCTTTATTTCACATGGTAAAATCAGATATAATAGAGTAACATAAAAGGATGTTGTATACCTGAGTTTCAATGCCCTGTGTTTTCTATGTTCAGCTTTTAAAATGACAAAATTGTAGTATGCCACTATGTTTTAAAATCACAGATTAAAATTATATATAATTCTTGGTGTGTCGGCTATTTAAGATCATGCCTTCTTGGATTACATCAATATTCTCATGGTCAAGGGTTCTTTCTATACTCCACTGGTGGTTAATGCATGACCTAGTAGCATGGTAATGTTTTATTATTGTATATTGGTTTTTATGATGTTTAAAATGTTTTTAGTTTTTAATGCCTTTTGTATTGTATTGTTGATGTGATGGCACTGTGTTGCCGATTTGTAAGCCACCCTGAGTCCCCCAGGGGAGAAGGGCGGGGTAGAAATACCGGAAATAAATAAATAAATAAATAAATAAATAAATAAATAAATAAATAAATAGTGGACTACAGGCTACATTATACCAGCCAAGCTCGAGGTATCGAACTAAACTGAACAATGGTATTCTAACTAATTAGAGTGCTCAGCAATGGCATAAGGGACATACCATATTTACTCGAATCTAATGCTCACCTTTTTTTTTTTTTTTTTTGCTAAATTACCTTCCCAAAATCAGGGTGCTCATTAGATTCACATAACATGGTAATCATAGTGCTGAGCCAAGGTAAAGGGGGAAGCTATTTCAGGAGCACTTGGAGTTCCTATTAAAGTTAAAATGTATTAATTGTACAGCATAGATGCACCCCAAGGTTTTCTCTTCCATTGTTAAGAGCTTTGGTATTCTAACACTTTTGTTTTTAAAGATGAAATTATAAGCATGCAGCCACTTTAATTTGTACCTTTTTTTGGTCCATATTACAAAGAATGCAATTTTGGCACTGTGCATTACATTTGCCAGTAAATACTTTTTTTGGTTTCAGGGTTTTGAAAATTGAGGTGTGCAATAGTTTCGATGGCGCATTAGACTCAAGTAAAAACAGATATTATGTTA